>NW_027507685.1:0-1410000 GCF_037356315.1 Lithobates pipiens | reverse complement strand
CCACTGCTACTAGAGGAATATGTACAGGATAATGTTATTGTTTCTCCAATTTCACCAAAAAGATGCTGATATGTTGGGTTTATAGTATTTGTATGGACAGAATCTGAAACAAAATAACAAACCTTAGACCAAACATATTATTTTTTACATATTTCATTACAACTATTTTCAAATATTATTGCATATTTAAAAATATAATTCTGCAATTGGCATATCATGAATATATTACACTTACCTGATAAATAAAGTATCAGTAAGGAGATCAGTAATACAGATGGGATAAAGCTGATCATTGTCTCTGAATGTACAACATACAAGATTGCTGTGTGACTGATGTGTACCAGTGAGGATCCTTCTGAGCTCCTTGATGTATAGTAATGTGGGAAGGATGTGACAGGAACACAAACATCACCCACATCAACACACCCACATGTTGTATGAGGACAGGAACTGGGTGACATGAAAATGAGAATGAGATCAGGCTGGCTAGATGAGGAAATGACACATAAGTGATGGTATAAATGGTATTATTCTAATTATGGTTCACTGATAATAATAATTATCATTATTATTATTAGAAATTAATATAAATATTTTATACAAAGCCAGATTATACATATTGGTTGCTTTACCACATAGTAGATATGATTAGAGGAAATAATGGTTTCTTTTGGACTATTTTATTGATTTGAATATATTAACTTGATTTGCATATGTATTTTTTTAGCTAGTAAATATAAAATATTGCTTTATGAATAGGTAAAATTTACCACTCTAACCAACAGGTTGAGGGCTGAAAAAAAAAATGCTACAGACTAGTCTGGGTTAGCGTTGCTTCACACATGGGCGGCTTTAAAGTCGTCCGACTCTGAAGCCACCCCACACAGCGCGACCTCAGCACGGCTTGCAAACAACTTCTTTAATAGAAGTCATGGAAAACTGTACTGAAGTCGCCCCAAAGTACTACAGGAACCTTTTTTATAAGTCAGAACGACTTGAGTCGCTCCTATTAGAATGGTTCCATAGTATTGAATGGAGTGTGACTTGTCAGGCTGACAGGTTGTGTGAACCGGCACTGAAAGGATAATTTTTTATTTTGTGAATTTGTCCAGTAGCAGGGCATCTGTGTACCTGAGTGAGCCTGAGTCCCGGTGATTTCTAGGTATGCAGAAAACAGAGCGGTAACCTTAACCACTTCCCACCCGGCCAATGTACATATACGGCCAGGTGGGAGCCGTCTACTTCTGATAGGATGTTCCTGAACGTCCTTCAGAAGGAGGGGGATCGCGCGCACGTGCCCGCGCAGCGGCGCGATCCCGATGTGTTCGTGTCACCCGGACACGGCGCATCTCGGATCGGCAGGAGGGCTCTGTGATTGGCCCTCCTGATCACATAATGGCCATGTCCAATCACGGCCGTCATGTGATGTAAACAAACAGCCAGTTGCTAGGCAATCGGCTCCTCCTCTTCTCACACAGAAGTCATCGCTGAGGAGAGGAGAGCAGATCGCTGCAGCCGGCTGATGATCAGTGAGTATGAGCTGTTTTTTACAGCTTTTTACTCACTGATCACCAGCCTAGTGTAAACACACAACACAGTCCCCACATATGTCCCCAAAACACACATGTCCCCAAAACACACATGTCCCCAAATAATAAAAACACATGTCCCTAATAATAAAAACATGTCTCCCACATATGTCCCACTAAAATCACATGTCCCAATGATTATCTGTACACATATGTCCATGATCACCTGCACACATCTGTACATGATCATTTGCATACATATGTCCGTGATCACACAAACCAATTATTATACACTTAACGGAATTTTTTTTTCCCAAAACATGTAGCAGATTACATTTTGGCTTAAATTTATGACAAAATTAGATTTTATTGGATTTCTTTTAAAATAGAAAAAAGAAAATATAGTTTTTTTTTTCCAAATTTCCGCTTTTTTTGCGCTTATATAGCAAAATATAAAAAACGGAGTCGTGAATAAATAACACCAAAATAAAGCTCTATTTGTGCGAACAAAATGATAAAAATTTCATTTGGGTACAGTGTAGCATGACCGCGCAATTGTCACTGAAAATGCGAGAGCGATGAAAGCTGAAAATTGGGCTGGGAAGGAAGGGGGCAAAAGTGCCCTGTATTGAAGTGGTTAATGGTGTACTCTGGTCACTGAACGGAATCCTGCAGAGGACTAACTTTCCTCTACAGTGGGCTCTGGGTGGACATCTTGGGGATGCCCTGTACCTATTCAAGATGCATGATTCATGTGAGAGAAGAGAGGGCAACAGCAAGTGGTGAAGATTCAAAGCTGCCATGGATTAAGTAAGTGAGAGATAAGCACGTTGGGATGGCTTGACCAGAAAAAACATTGAAAAATGCATCTATTTTGTCCAAAAAAATGTAACTTAGCCTTTAACCTCTTCCCTCCTAACGTGACGCATATACAGCATGTGGCCTCTCGGCAGGTGAGCTTTAATTCCAAGAGGCCACATATGTGTGGTCCTATGTGTGGTCCACCTCTGCCTCCTGCCATTGGTGAACACAGCCCTTTAGAAAATAAGAATGAAACCACCTCCCTAAATCAAATTAAACAAAGCAACCTTTTGGTTTATTCAAGTGCCAAGAAAGAAACTCCCAAAAGAAATCAAATGGCTTCTCATTGTATAACATGGGGTCCACAACTCCTGGCACCATTCTGTGGTATGTTGACACAGAAGGAGATGAGAGGTGACCACAGTCCAGACAGAGCTATCACAGACTGCAGTCGGGCTGCTCACCTCCTGCTGTGTGCCCATGCCTGTGTGTCCTCTCCTGGCTCCTCTGCCTGCCCGCCTGGCCAACCATGTCATCCATTAGTAGTAGTAGTGCAAAAACACACTATGCAAAATTATAATAAATCTACATGTGAGATTGCTGCACCTTTAAAGGTGTGGTGCCTTTAAATCTTGTTATGTGTGAAAAAAGGGCACTCCCACTTTAAATCCTGTTATCAAATGCATCTAAACAACTGCATTCAATTATTCAAATGTCCAAAATTCTAAATCAAAAATCCAATTTAAAAAAGTACATCATAATTGGTGATATTCTTAATCAAATATTAAAGTGCTGTAGTGCCAAGTGCTGTAAACAAAGTTGGTGCAGTCAGTGCTCCTCTCCTATGCGCCCGCTCACTCCCCAGCTGCTATAGACTCCCATAACAGAAGTCATATGACCTTTGCAAATCCTCTTAGATGCAGGGATTAGTAGTACTCCTTCCTTATAGATAGAGATTGTTCTCATATGTAAAATAATGGCAGAAGAAAGGGGAAGTATATAGTGTAAATGGTGTGTTGTGAATTCATTAAGAAAAAAATAATAATAATACATTCATATTTCTGTCAAAGAGGTGAGATTGTTTAGGCCTTAGGAACAGATGATCTACAATTTTGCTATCATTGAACTATTACCCTCTTGAAGAACACAAAATACATGATCACTACATTAACTATTGAAAACTTTTACAAGCATGCATTGGGACAGAAACTCGCTGAAACAATGGTATCTTCTGTCACCAAACAAAAAGCTGTTTACTTATTTTGTTGGTTAGAGTGAGAAGGCCAAACTTGCATAAGTATTTATCACATGGAAATAAACCTTAACTAGAGAACCCCATGGTACGTAAGTAAAAGACTGTTTGGGTAGTACACAACCACGCAAATAGATAGGACAAGGTTTGGGTTATACTTTGGAGTACCTGTGACCAACAGCCATTAAACCTGAATGACCAGAACAAATATCCCATTGTCTCAGAAAGTGAAAGATCAATAAGCCAAGTAGTTAGTGTTGTCCTAGCTTCTCATGAGACAATGGCTAAGATATGAAATGGAGATCTCCCCCACAGGGCAATAAGACACCTCTATTAGAAAAGTAAACAGTGGAATGGTATCCTGAAGGCCATTGAAGACACTACAAGAAAACATTGAAAATTGTGTGCATTTTTACATCATAATATACGTATATGAGAAGCCGGGATATATCTTACTATAGAGTTCATCTCAAAACCTGCTGTAAGATTCATATACCCCAGTATCATCAATATTTTTCTAAGCCATTCAAATTATATATATAGGTCACAAAAAGGAGATATTGTGGTTTGGTATCTAATGATCTGGGGAATTTGGTCATGGAGAAATTATATATGAAAGTATGATCATAAGTAGAAGTGTTTTGGCAACAAATTAATATTATAAAAAACATATAATCATGATTAGAATTGTATAAGAATTTAACCTATGTTTAGATAAACAAATATTGATTGGATACCCAAATTATACATGGATCCATATAGATAATAATTGTATGTGATATTGTTTGTGATATATCCAACCTGTGTCCTTTCTAAACGGACTAAAGATTAACAGATATACATTGATATACATATATATCAACAATTTATGCAAGTGATTATTGAAATTTATGTTAAAGAGTATTCTACATTATGCCATAATTCTTGAACACTCGAATATATTCGTTAGAACATATAAATAACGAACACATATTACAGAATTAGAAAATATTCACTTAAAGAAATAAAACACCAAACATAGGTGAGACACCTGGTGGTGGAAGGTGCTATTACCTTAAAATCACGAGACTCCCGGGAAAGCTAACCATTAAGTCTGCCGGCCAATGAGGGGGGAACACATACCTTCTGGGCAGAACTTAGTATAATTTTATGATCCTTTTGTTTAAAAGGATATTTAAGAAACTAGAAAGATAAAAAAGAGGAAGCTCAGAGGAGAGCTGGGGGGAGAGAGTCAGGGGGAAGCTTAGGGACCCCCCCTGAGAAGGGACACTGGAAGACATGCATGAATACACATTTTACATTCATGAAGATCCCTGCTCCTTGGAATGTTGAAGCCACGGCAGCCATCTTAAAATTCCTGGTAACTAATACTCCACACTAATAGCCATATTGGAAATGGGTAAATATATGTTTATCATCTATTTTATGTTCTCTTAAATATTGATGTTTTTGAATATTCTATTATTGAAATACTTCTCCCGAATCAATAACCGCCTTTTAGATTTTTCTCTAAATTAAATTTTTCATACATTTCTTTTTGCATAGATGCCAATTTTATTGACAAACAAATGTCTAATTTATTTCACATTGTTAACCACTTACTTACCTGCAGTATAGTAACGGTTGGATGTGTGAAATACAGACATTCTGTTTAATTGTCAATTATCAAAAGGTTATTGATTCTACCGAGAAATGATAATGGTGATAATTGTGTCCAAGGTACTACTACGCCCAGTTTGAGGGTGTTCCCAGAAATTGTCAAAATGATCAAGTAATGTAATCTGTATTTTAATATTTCATGTAAATATTTGTTTTCTGTCAACCAATAAATGTAGCTATTTTGTATGATCACTCGTCTCCGTGAAAAAGTTTCACATATATAGACTGTGTCATATAGACTGATTCTGTATCTTAAAAATATCTTCGTTAAAAATTACTTAGGAAATATTGTGCGGGAAAATTCCTTAAAAAGCACTACATATATAAATGGAGGCACCGCTGGGATAACGTTGATATTTTGTATAGGATCAATCAAAGTTACGGTGGTGACAAATAATATGTTACATGAAATTATTAATTATTAATTTAAAAAAAAAATATATATATTTTTGCCAAGAAAAATGTCTGGTCAAAGTGAATTTTATTTTGATGGGGATTATCAAGAGTCAGCCCTTAGTGGAAATATGAGTACTCAGACAGAATGGATACAAGTACAGGAAATGTTGGATATAATGTCAAAAATTAACATGATAAATCATGCCGAAAAAAGTTTGTCTAACGAGACTGGTCTAGAAGTACGCATTGAAGGCCTTATAAACCACGCCCGTCAATTAATAGAAGACGTGTGGAACGTGGAAGGTCAAAGCGTTGAACTCACAGACAGCTCATCTGAGACAAAGGAAATAGAAAGGCCTGATCACATGCATTTTGAACCAAGCACTAACCTGATGTATCTTTATAGTGAGTTTAAACGTCAATATACCCAACTAGAGAGTGATATCTTAGAATCCCAGTCCCAGTTAATAGGAGGGGAATGTGAGCTCACAAAAAAGCTAAAGGAGATTAAAGACAAGGCAGATTATTTTGATGAGGCTATAGCGAAAATGGTGAAATATGAAACAGAACAGTTACAAAATGATGTAATAATGCTGGACGAATTTCACCAATTAAATAAAAAGTATAAACAATCAAAAGAGAAGGAGAGGTTCTTAATTAAAGCAGAACAGATGCACAATAATACAATAATAATGCTGTACAAATGTTATCAATTAAATAAAGAAATAATAAACAATACAAGAGAGGAGAAGGAAAATTTTCTGCAGGAAAACGAGTCTCCTGAAGAAAGTTGCCGAGTAATATGCAGTGGAAATTTAAAAGAAGAAACAAATCAGCTTAGGTCAGGACAGGAATCCCTAATTAAGCAACCAGAAGAATTAAAAGAACAAGGGGAGTTTATGCCTCAGGATAATGCTCAGATGCTTAAACCTGAAAGTATAGAGTCTGACAATACTCCAAAATCTGACTCTCAACCTAAAATTTGGGAGTTACATAATGAAAAAGAGTTAGAAAAAGAAACTATATTCTACCCCAAGCCATCTGTAGAGCAAAGGGGGGTAAAAATTGAACCACCACATGAAGGTATGCCTAATCAGTTTTCTTTGGGATCAGAGAAAAATACAGGCACCCCTAAACAGGACGCCTCAGAAATAATAAAATTTTTAAAAGATGCTGTCCCGGTGTTTAAGGAAGAGGGATCCAGGCACATTATTGACCACATTGAAATCTATGAAAATGCTTTAGGCCTAAATGATGACCAATCTAAGATTCATTTCTTACCGTGGGTATTTGAACCCGAACTCCGTTCATTCTGCAAAGATGTAATAAGTCTGTGGGGTACTGCCTGGCAAATAATTAATAACATTTGTCATCTAGGATTTGTCCCACATAAAAATGTTAACGCAGCTAGAGTGGATATACACAATATCACATGTACCAGTGATCAAAGCCCCACCGAAGTTATGGCTGTGCTCAAGGGTGCTGTCCACTTAGCAGAAAAGGAGCCAAGTTATAATCAACTTGGGTTTGAACCCATGTTCTTCGAGGCCCCGCCTACCCACATAAAAGTGAATTTGGCGAAAGACTACAAAGGGGGGTGTTCACTGGAGTCTTTGGTAAAAGAGAGTAACAATTTGTACTCTATCCAACAAACTGGTGAAAACAATGGAAGACCTGAAAGCCCTATAATGAAATTTGTGGATGAATTTTATGTATCTCCTCAATCATTACAGTCCAAAACCAAGAAAAAGAGATACGCTGATATAGTCCGAGGAAAGATGCTACCGAGTTTCCCCAGCGGGAAACCAATGTCCCCACCCATCAGAAGGGGGGAGCAAAGACCACCCTTTAGAGGGGGAGTTAAAAGAACACCTCAGGAGTCTCATCCAAAGGATCCAGACCCAAGGTTTAGGAGAAACTATAGGGTATATCTCCAAAGGGTCAGATTTAAAACTAAGGGTAGACACCCTCACCTTTACCGGTGTAATGGACTTCGGGGGCCTACACAGGTAAATAGGGAGAAATTACAGGGTAAGACACCCCAAAATCCCCAGAACAATAGGGAACAACTAAGGCCCAGACAACTATCCCAGAATCAAGACAATGTTTCTGATGTGGATATGTCTGATAAAACTGAGCCAGTAGTCCCCAGAAAGTATAGAAACCGGGTCCCACGAACAAATTCTGATCAGCCTGTAAGCAATACGGAAACCAAAATAGACAAAATTATGGATATGTTACATGATTTCATTGCTATACGGAACGTGAAGAACACTTCTTCAAGGGGCAAATCCTGTGGCCAGCCCAAGGGCCACAGAGCCTTTTAAGCGCCTATGTTAAAATAAATCAGAGGAATGCACTGAATAAAGATATAGGAAGCAGAGGTTCTAACACCATGTTTTTCCCCAGGTTACAGTAATGAGGATCCTGAAATCCCTACCGAGGGATTGTGGTTGTTAGATATTAACTATTCTCCTATTTTTCAGTGGTCACTTCATTCCTCTGACATAAACAGGTCGCTCCAAACAGCCCAATTTCAAGAAGTCCCGAAGACGGTAATTCCAGAGGAAGACCGAATCCTAAAGACATAAATATCAGGAGGCCTAAATGGTTTGATATTTTGGTAAAAGATGAGGAGTCACCCGTATAAGGTAGTTTGATTGCCTCAAATGAGTTGTATTGACACCCCAAAGGGGGAAGATTTTATCTGTTTTATTCCTCCCAAGTAGAAGGTTGACTATGATGTCAAATATTTTGATACTGACAGTAAGTGTCACATGTCAAACTGAAATGTTTTTAATTGTTATTATTCCAGAACCGCTACAATTAAGCTAAAAAAAAAAATGGTTCTGAAGAACATAAGTCAGTCAGAAATGTCTGGTATCCACAGATATTAATAAATGGCCTCATGATAATGAGCCCTGGAGCTTGGTCTCCCATAGCCAATGTGTCATACATTGTCTTGATTTCCAGAGTGTTTAGTTAAAGGACTGATAACATAATGGGAAAGAGGAGGGCTCTGAGAAAGCCCAGGATACCAGCTTGACACTGAGATCTCGAACACAGATCATGTTAAAAAAAACGTATATATCTTTTCTCATGGAATCCATTTTCATTTACAGGACTAAGATGTCCATGAGCCGGTCAACAGAACCGAGAGTCCAACATGTGTGAACATCCAGAGAAGGAACCGTATGGGGGATCCAGGGACACCACTGATGGCCAGTCTACAGGGACGGAACCCACCAGGACGGCCAGGACTAAAGGTGCCCGGAATGGTCCATTTCCTGCCAATCAACGGATGACGGTCCTGAGATGCACACATCGATCACAAACCCATTTTGTTTTTCAAAGAGTTACACTCATCTGCAAGTGTCTATACCTCTTAATTATATATATCCATAATCCGGATCCATCGTCACAACTCAACTTACAAGGCCCGAGCGAAGCCATATTTCTTCAAACTGTTGCATTGGTGAAGTCTTTCAAACGACTTCCGGCATTTGAACACTTCACAAGGGGGGCTTTGTTGTGAATTCATTAAGAAAAAAATAATAATAATACATTCATATTTCTGTCAAAGAGGTGAGATTGTTTAGGCCTTAGGAACAGATGATCTACAATTTTGCTATCATTGAACTATTACCCTCTTGAAGAACACAAAATACATGATCACTACATTAACTATTGAAAACTTTTACAAGCATGCATTGGGACAGAAACTCGCTGAAACAATGGTATCTTCTGTCACCAAACAAAAAGCTGTTTACTTATTTTGTTGGTTAGAGTGAGAAGGCCAAACTTGCATAAGTATTTATCACATGGAAATAAACCTTAACTAGAGAACCCCATGGTACGTAAGTAAAAGACTGTTTGGGTAGTACACAACCACGCAAATAGATAGGACAAGGTTTGGGTTATACTTTGGAGTACCTGTGACCAACAGCCATTAAACCTGAATGACCAGAACAAATATCCCATTGTCTCAGAAAGTGAAAGATCAATAAGCCAAGTAGTTAGTGTTGTCCTAGCTTCTCATGAGACAATGGCTAAGATATGAAATGGAGATATCCCCCACAGGGCAATAAGACACCTCTATTAGAAAAGTAAACAGTGGAATGGTATCCTGAAGGCCATTGAAGACACTACAAGAAAACATTGAAAATTGTGTGCATTTTTACATCATAATATACGTATATGAGAAGCCGGGATATGATATCTTACTATAGAGTTCATCTCAAAACCTGCTGTAAGATTCATATACCCCAGTATCATCAATATTTTTCTAAGCCATTCAAATTATATATATAGGTCACAAAAAGGAGATATTGTGGTTTGGTATCTAATGATCTGGGGAATTTGGTCATGGAGAAATTATATATGAAAGTATGAATCATAAGTAGAAGTGTTTTAGCAACAAATTAATATTATAAAAAACATATAATCATGATTAGAATTGTATAAGAATTTAACCTATGTTTAGATAAACAAATATTGATTGGATACCCAAATTATACATGGATCCATATAGATAATAATTGTATGTGATATTGTTTGTGATATATCTAACCTGTGTCCTTTCTAAACGGACTAAAGATTAACAGATATACATTGATATACATATATATCAACAATTTATGCAAGTGATTATTGAAATTTATGTTAAAGAGTATTCTACATTATGCCATAATTCTTGAACACTCGAATATATTCGTTAGAACATATAAATAACGAACACATATTACAGAATTAGAAAATATTCACTTAAAGAAATAAAACACCAAACATAGGTGAGACACCTGGTGGTGGAAGGTGCTATTACCTTAAAATCACGAGACTCCCGGGAAAGCTAACCATTAAGTCTGCCGGCCAATGAGGGGGGAACACATACCTTCTGGGCAGAACTTAGTATAATTTTATGATCCTTTTGTTTAAAAGGATATTTAAGAAACTAGAAAGATAAAAAAGAGGAAGCTCGGAGGAGAGCTGGGGGGAGAGAGTCAGGGGGAAGCTTAGGGACCCCCCCTGAGAAGGGACACTGGAAGACATGCATGAATACACATTTTACATTCATGAAGATCCCTGCTCCTTGGAATGTTGAAGCCACGGCAGCCATCTTAAAATTCCTGGTAACTAATACTCCACACTAATAGCCATATTGGAAATGGGTAAATATATGTTTATCATCTATTTTATGTTCTCTTAAATATTGATGTTTTTGAATATTCTATTATTGAAATACTTCTCCCGAATCAATAACCGCCTTTTAGATTTTTCTCTAAATTAAATTTTTCATACATTTCTTTTTGCATAGATGCCAATTTTATTGACAAACAAATGTCTAATTTATTTCACATTGTTAACCACTTACTTACCTGCAGTATAGTAACGGTTGGATGTGTGAAATACAGACATTCTGTTTAATTGTCAATTATCAAAAGGTTATTGATTCTACCGAGAAATGATAATGGTGATAATTGTGTCCAAGGTACTACTACGCCCAGTTTGAGGGTGTTCCCAGAAATTGTCAAAATGATCAAGTAATGTAATCTGTATTTTAATATTTCATGTAAATATTTGTTTTCTGTCAACCAATAAATGTAGCTATTTTGTATGATCACTCGTCTCCGTGAAAAAGTTTCACATATATAGACTGTGTCATATAGACTGATTCTGTATCTTAAAAATATCTTCGTTAAAAATTACTTAGGAAATATTGTGCGGGAAAATTCCTTAAAAAGCACTACAGGTGTTAAAACAACACAATATTCCACTCACATTTATACAGAGTAAAATTAGCATAAAAATCGGAAACCTGAAGTCCGCCGCCACTTACGTGTCACCAGCCAAATCTGACATCACCACCCGTGGTCCTCTGATGCGTTTCGTCCCACCCACGACCTTTGCTGCAGTGTGCAGCAAACAAAAGGAGTAGGTGGTCAACAAAAAAAACTTAGCTATACTTTGAGTACCCCAAACATAAACAAAAGCCATGTTAATAACAGATATAAAGTAATATACCCCCAAATAAAAGTAAAAGCTTTGAAATGAATGCCATGCAACAAAAAATAAATAAATAAAATAAAGTTTGTTATAGATAGGACAGAAGCTAAAAGTGGCAACTGTCCTCAGATTAATTTCAAACTAAAATTAAAGACAAAATAACCCTCTAATAAAAACAAAGAAGGCCGCAAAGTGTTCCTAATAATGACTTTGTAGTAAATAAAGAACTGTAAATATGGAGGGGAGGCAAACCAGCCCTAACTGATCCTAATCTCTCCCTATACAGATTGACCTTTCCCTAAAGCAGCTTCTAAAACAACTGACACTACAGCTGATCTGAGCCTCCATGTTATAGGGAAGGGGCTGACTTATCTACAGCTGTCATTGACACTTCTAAGCCTAAAAGACATGGTTCAAAGACCATATAATTATGGCATCATTTTGGCTTTTAAAAAAATTTCTAATTTGGACAGAGATTCACCAGGACTGTGAATTTCACAATAACGTGATTCATCGTGAAAACAATTTTGCCACAAATCTTAACTTCATACCTAATTGTGATTATCACTTGCGGACCGCCCGCCATACATATACTGCGGCAGGGCGTACCTAGTAAGTGATCTGACACTTCTGGGCCTGGTGCACCTGCGTTTGCTACCGGCGACTCGCTCCTGCTGTGATCACACACAGGGGGAGCCCAGCAGCAGGTACCATGTACTTGCTGTCCACCAGCACCCTCCGATTATACAGTACACAGGCAGTACAGCAATCTGCCTATGTAAACAAGGCAGACTGCTATTCTGTCAGTAGAGAAGGTATTGATCCTGTGTTCGTGCAAAGCAGGAGCATGGATGAATACCTTCCCCTAGTCAAAAAAGAAAAGCACAGGCAAGCAATTAACCCTTTGATTGCCCCGGATATTAACTGTCATTAGTACAGTGATGAGGCATACTTTTTATCTGTACCTGTATTAGTGTCACTGGTTCCCAAAAAGTGTCAATTAGTGTCCGATTTGTCTGCCGCAATATCGCAGTACCGCTACAAGTCACTGATCGTCTCCATTACTAGTACAAAGATAAAAATGAAATAAAAATACCCCATAGTTTGTAGGCACTATAACATTTGCGCAAACCAATCAATATACACTTATTCAGATTTTTTTTTTTATTACCAAAAATATGTAGCAGAATTCATATTGACCTAAACTGATGAAGAAATGTAATGTACATTTTTTATTGGATATGTTTTTTAGGAGAAAATAAAAATATATATACATTTTTTTTTTTATTGTTGGTCTTTTATAGTGCAAAAAATAAAAACCCCAGAGGTGATCAAATACCACCAAAAGAAAGCTCTATTTGTGGGGGAAAAAAGGGCATACATATTATTTGGGTACAGTCTTTGCATGACTGCGCAATTGTCAGTTAAAATAATGCAGTGCCATGGCGCAAAAAAATGGTCTGGCCAGGAAGGGGGGCAAATCTTCCGTTGGTCATGTGATCAAATAAAGAGGCCTTTATTTTAATCAGTTAGCAAAAATAAACTCTCAAGAGAAGAAATGTGGCATCTCATTCTATGGCATATTTTGGCCACATATTTCCAAGTCTTTCCACCACAACATGATAGACTTCTTTAAGGCAGGACCTACACTAATCTACCTTAGTCCAGGCACTACCTTAGACTAACCTACTCATTGCTAGTCATTATTTTTCTTGTGTTGGATCTATGTTTATAGTAGGCTTTATTTAATGACCTGTGTGTGTTCTGCCCTTATACTGCTTTACTTGTCCATCTATGTGTATCTCTCTACTTTACACCTCTGTATCTGTCAGTGTATTTCTATATATCCATCTGTGCTAGTGTAGGTTAGGGCATGTTAGTCAGTTTATGCTGTTTAGAGCATGTCGGTCAGTATATGTTATATGTAGCAGGGTAAGTAAACTATTAGTGCACAGGGAATCTTGTTCAATCAGGATCATCACTGATTTCTGCCTACTTCTACAGCCTTTTCTCCTCTGTCTAGTGCAACCCATAAGCTTTCATGTCACAGACTCCTTTCAATGGAAAGCCTGTACTCACATGGTAATGGTACTAACATGTACCACTAGTGGCTGAGAACCAGTACAATGAATGCATGTGATCTTATAGTATGTGAAAACAGCACCACCTGCTGGTCAGGAAAGAGATATCACAAGGAGTTTTTAACATTACAGCTGTGTGGATATGTAGCACTGTGCACCACCCAGAGCACACAGGTACACAGCTGAATCTGACACTGACAGGCCATGGATGGTTAATGTCGTATTATTGTCACCGGTCTCTGATTGGAACTTTCCAGGCTCCAATTCTGTGTTTTTATTCTTGAAGTTGGATTGAGTTTTTGCCCCCTGGACAAGAATATACTGTATCTGATGAGGATACTGACGATACCAAAACAGATATGGACCACTGCTACTAGAGGTATATGTACAGGATAATGTTATTGTTTCTCCAATTTCACCAAAAAGATGCTGATATGTTGGGTTTATAGTATTTCCATGGACATAACCTGAAACAAAATAACAAACATTAGACCAAACATATTTTTTTACATATTTCATTACATCTATTTTCATATATAATTTCATATTAAAAATATAATTCTGCAATTGGCATATCATGAATATATTACACTTACTTGATAAATTAAGTATCAGTAAGGAGATCAGTAATACAGATGGGATAAAGCTGATCATTGTCTCTGAATGTACAACATACAAGATTGCTGTGTGACTGATGTGTACCAGTGAGGATCCTTCTGAGCTCCTTGATGTATAGTAATGTGGGAAGGATGTGACAGGAACACAAACATCACCCACATCAACACACCCACATGTATGAGGACAGGAACTGGGTGACATGAAAATGAGAATAAGATCAGGCTGGCAAGATGAGGAAATGACACATAAGTGATGGTAAATGGTATTATTCTAATTATGGTTTACTGATAATAATAATAATTATTAGAATAGAACTATTTAATACAAAGACAGATTATACATATTGGTCACTTTACCACATAGTAGATATGATTAGAGGAAATAATGGTTCTTTTGGACTATTTTGTTGATTTGCATATATTATCCTGATTTGCATATGTATTATTTTTAGCTAGTAAATATAAAATATTGCTTTATAAATAGGTAAAATTTACCACTCTGGCCAACAGGTTGAGGGCTGAAAAAAATTGCTACCGATTAGTCTGGGTTAGTGTCGGTTCACACATGGGCAGCTTCAAAGTCATCCAAATCTGAAGCCGCCCCACACAGCGCGCCCTTAGCACGGCTTGCAAAATACTTTTTTAATAGAAGTCATGGCAATTCGCCCCAAAGAAGTACATGAACCCTTTTCAAAGTCTGAGTGGCTCCTATTAGAATGGTTCCATTGTACTGAATGGAGTGCAACTTGTCAGGCTGACAGATCGTGTGAACCGGCACTAAAAGGATCTTTTTTTCTTGTGAATTTGTCCAGTAGTCTTTGTACCTGGGTGAGCCTGAGTCCTGATGATTGCTCAGTATACAGAGAACAGAGTTGGGGACCATAGTTGCGATCAGGAGCTTTTCGATCATGTGACCAGTGTGACAGCCACAGAGGTCACATGACCCAAATACCCGCCTCTATCTCTTGCCATTGGTGAAAACAGCCCCATAAAAAAATAAGACCTCCTGCCTAACTCAAATTAAACAAAGCGACCTGTGGTTTATTCAGGTGCCAAAAAATAAACTCTCAAAATAAATCAAATGGCTTCTCATTCTATAACACAGGGGTCCCCAACTCCCAACACCATTCTGTGGTCTGTTGACACAGCAGGAGAAGAGCGGTGACCGCAGTCCAGACAGAGCTATCACAGACTGCTGCTCACCTCCTGCTGTGTGGCCATGCCTGTGTGTCCTTTCCCGACTCCCTCGCCCGACTCCCTCGCCCGCCTGGCTGACAATGTCATTCAATCAGCAGGGCAGGGGGTGGGAGGAGCTGCAGATAAGAATGGTAAGCTCATCCTGCCCTCTGTCCTGCTGATAGGATGACAGGCGGGGGAGCCGGGAGAAGACACGGATTGATAACAGCCTCTGCCCTGCCAAAGGTATGAGGCCTGTGTAGGGGAGATAGGGATCAGAATAGGGAAGAGTGAAGTTAGAGAGGAGGGGGGGTGGGGGGCAGACTACAGAGGCACTGTGATATGGAGGAGGCTGTGATTACTGGGGGCACTGTAATAATTATAATGCCCCTTTACAGTGCAGCCCCCTTTATATCACAGTGCCCCCTTTACAGTGCAGTCCCCTTTACATCACAGGCCCCTTTTGCAGTGCAGTCCCCTTTATATCACAGCGCCCCCTTTACATCACAGCCCCCTTTTGCAGTGCAATCCCCTTTACATTACAGTGCCCCCTTTACAGAGCAGTCCCTGTTACATTAATGTAAAGTGGACTGCGCAGTAAATTGGCAGTGTAATGTAAAGGGGACTGTGCTGTAAATGGGAGCTGAGGACAGACTCTGTGAATATCCGTTAAACTGGTCCCTGGTGCCAAAAAGGTTGGAGACTGCTGCTATAACACATTTTGTCCACATATTCCCACCGCAACAAAATAGACCTCTTTAAGGCATATTCTACATTAACTACACTAGTGCCTTATGCCGTGTACACACGGTCTGACTTTCCGACAGAAAAAGTCAGACGGAATCAATTCCTATCAGAAAAACCATTTGTCTGTATGCTATTCCGACGGACCAAAAATGACGCAAAGGCAGCTATTGGCTACTGGCTAATGAACTTCCTTTTTCTCGTACGTCATAGCGTTCTAAACGATTGGACTTTGGTGTGATCGTGTGTAGGCAAGTCCGTTTCAGCGGAACTCCGTCAGAAAAACTGTCACAGTTTATTCTGATGGAAAAAACGGTCGTGTATATGCGGCATTAGTGTTCTGACTAACCTACATAATGCTAGTCATTATTTATTTGTGTTGGATCTGTGTTCATAGTAGGCCCAATTACATCACCTGTGTGTATTCTGTGTTTCAATACAGTATTGGCGCTACAAAAACAAACACAAATTTGAAACGGTAAAAAAAAATAAAGCTTAGGGGAAGGGAATGAAAAGATTAATAAAAATAATTAGGGTTGACTAAAATGTTCACTACTATTATTCTGCAATTGGTTCCTTTTTATAAATCACTAGAATCATGTTTCTGGTACAAATTACAAGCAAACAAAACAAATTATGGTGCACTAAGGGTTAATAAGAGGCTAAAATGTAATGCATTTATTATGTAAGATAAGTAATACGGTATGTAAATCTGTTTTACACACAAGGCTTTCTTTTGGTGACAATTGTCTAGCAAAAATTATGTTATTTTTTTAAATTGGACCTTCAGTCATTTTTTCAACTTTCCATCTATTAAATCTATTAAATCTTCTGCCTTTGTTGTTTTAACTTTGGATAGTATTTTTTTTTCTGTACCTTATACAGCCCACTTCCTGTTTCTTGTCTGGTAAAAAGTCTTGGCTTATGACATCATGCACAGCTCTCTCTCTCTCACTCTCCTGAGAGTTTGCCAGGAAGTGAAATGGAGTCACAAGAGGGCCAATTAGAGCTGCAGAGCTGGAGGCATGCCTCTGTGTAAATCCAGGAAGTGAACAGGCAGCAGCTTCAGTGGCCTATGGTTGGCCTACGGTTAAAATGATTGCAGCCAGACTCAGTGGAGGGAGATTTCTGCAGCATATTTGGCAAGTACAGAATCACAGTATATATATATATATATATATATATAAAATAATATGCAAAGGGATTGGAGAGAAGCTTCAGATTTGCATAGATGTTTTTATTACAAATTACGTGCGTAGACTGTAGTTTCTCTTTAACCACTTCAGCCCCGGAGGATTTTACCCCCTTCCTGACCAGAGAACTTTTTGCGTTTCGGCACTGCGTCACTTTAACTAACAATTGCGTGGTCGTACGACGTTGTACCCAAACAAAATTGATGTCCCTTTTTTTCCTACAAATAGAGCTTTCTTTTAGTGGTATTTGATTGCCTCTGGGGTTTTTATTTGTTGCACTATAAACAAAGAAAGACAATTTTGAAAAAAAACGCATTCTTTTTTACTTTTTGCTATAATAAAATATATACATTTTTTTTTCCATGAGTTTAGGCCAATATGTATTCTTCTACATATTTTTGGTTAAAAAAAATCACAATAAGCGTATATTGATTGATTTGCTCAAAATGTATAGCATCTACAAAATAGGGGATAGTGTTATGGCATTTTTTTTTATTATTATTATTAGTAATGCGACATTATAGCGGACACATCAGACATTTTTGACACTATTTTGAGACTATTGTCATTTATACAGCGATCAGACAGGGCCAATCAGCACTGTCCAGACAAAGGGTCAGGGGTCCTGCAATCTCATAGGAAAGTCAGAGAAGAATGAAAACTTCTCCTACAGGCTTCAATCAGACACTGATAGAAACCACAAGGTTGTTATATACTGCTGATAAGAAATGTGTTTAGCAGTTTATACTTACTAAAATAATTGCAATTCCATTTCCAGGTTCTGTATACTGTGGGAGACCAGATATAGTAAATGTAGGTCCTGGGTTTAGTAACACTTTAAAATGTTATATTCATCAAAGAATCTTACATTTGCAAAGCTCCTAAGGGTTGAATCTTTATCAAAGCCAATGTTTATCATTTACTCCCTGGTGTGGGTCACCTATCCTTAAGTAACCCTTAATATAGAATTTTTTCCACTACCTTGTAAATGTGTGATAAGGTTTTGCAAACAACCATAATTAAAAAAAAGGCTTGCTGATATCTGTTTTACTGGTATATTACAATATGATATATTTGTTATATTGAAGTGACTGTAGGAAGCAGAACTACTTCTGAACCCACCAGATGAATACCCAGAACATTTACCATTGGTAGCTGAGAACCAGTACAATATTATATGTGATCTTATAGAATGTGAAACTAGCACCACCTGCTGGTCAGGAAAGAGAAATCACAGGGAGTTTTTAACATTACAGCTGGGTGGATATGTAGCACTGTGCACCATCACTCAGAGCACACAGGTACACAGCTGAATCTGACACTGACAGGTGATGGATCATTACTGACGTATGATTGTCACTGGTCTCTGATTGGAACTTTCCAGGCTCCAATTCTGTATTAATATGCTTTAATGTAGAGTATCCCTTTGCCCCGTGGTGAAGAATATACTGTATCTGATGAGGATACTGACGATACCAGAACAGGTATGGAGTATCTCTACTAGTGGAGTAGGTACAGGATAATGTTATTGTTTCTCCAATTTCTCCATAAAGATGCCGGTCTGTTGATTGTATAGTATTACCATGGACAGAATCTGCAACAGAATAATAAGCATTAGATCACACATATTTCTTTACATCTATTTACATAGACATTATTATTAAATAGTAAAAATATAATTCTGCAAGTGGCATATCATGAATATATCACACTTACTTGATAAATAAAGTATCAGTAAGGAGGTCAGTAATACAGATGGGATAAAGCTGATCATTGTCTCTGAATGTACAACATACAAGATTGCTGTGTGACTGATGTGTACCAGTGAGGATCCTTCTGAGCTCCTTGATGTATAGTAATGTGGGAAGGATGTGACAGGAACACAAACATCACCCACATCAACACACCCACATGTTGTATGAGGACAGGAACTGGGTGACATGAGAAAATATCAGCCTTGCTAATTACTATTCACAGAGATAAGAGTATTGCAGGAAAATGTTATGGGCAGTTTAGAGAAACCTCAACTACAAATAATGCTTTACTAACATGATTTCCTTTAATACGAGCTGAAAAGGTAAAAACTCAGCACTGTGTAGGCCAACGATGCTAAAAAAAAAAGGTTAAAGGAAATCCCCAGAGCTTAATCTCTTCCTAACCAGTCCAATTTTCAGCTTTGGGTGCTCTCACACTTTGAATTACAATTACTCAGTCATGCAACACTGTACCCAAATGACATTTTTGTCCCTTTTTTCACACAAATAGAGCTTTCTTTTGGTGGTATTTAATTACCGCTGGGTATTTTATTTTTTGCGCTATTAATCAAAAAAGACTGAAAATTCTGTAAAAAAATAAAATAAAAATTCTTTGTTTCTTTTAAAATTTATTGCAGAGTATTGGTGAGTATTGGCAGAATATTGGCAGAGTATTGGCAGAGTATTGGCGAGTATTGGCAGAGTATTGGCGAGTATTGGCAGAGTATTGGCAAGTATTGGTAGAGTATTGCAGTGTTGCAGAGTATTGGCAGAGTATTGCACAGTATGGGCAGATTATTGGCACTGAACAGTGCTGTGGGCACTTCACATCCAGCCCACAGCGCTGCTGCCATCTCTCCGCCTCTCCCCTCTCACTGTACCGATCGGTCATAACCCAATGTACTTAGTGACCCGAGCTGTGGACTATGTGTGCTGGTTTGTTTACAAGTGATCACTCCGTCATTTGATGGAACGATTACGTGGTAAACGCCCGCTATCACGGCGGTCACGGATGTTCCCGGGTGCGCAGGAGCAAGATTCTGGGAGGACGTCCATGGACACCCTCCCAGAATAAGCCGACCGCGCTGTAGCCTTCTTTCGGTTATGGCCCGGTCGGCATGTGGTTAATGGATTAAACAGCATTAATACAATTTAATAATAAATAAAGCAACATAATGGCAAAATTTAAAAAGTAAACAAGTAAAGTGTAAGGGAAGCATTGATATCTCAGAGAAAGAAGATGCAAGTATTATGCACCACTATTAGGCCTGTAGGCAGGTAAGTTACTGCTGCCCTAGTGGGAAAGGGTTGACTGTAAGGCGGCGTACACACGCGGGGACTGTCTGCCGAAACGAAGTTCGTCAAACAGTCCGCTCAAACTTTTGAATGAACGAACACGCCCACACACGGCACTTTTTGAGCGGACAAATACGGCAAACTTTGTTCGTCGTACTAAGTCCGCGCAACTTTTGAAATGAGCGGACTCGCCCACACACGAGGCAACAGTCCGCTCATTTCGAGTGCGTGTCAAGGTAGGCGGGGCCCGCGACGGAAACGTCGCGGGCTCCGCCGCCTGGAATGGACTTAAAGGGGAACCCCAACGCCGAAAAAAATCGGCGTGGGGGTCCCCCCAAAGTCCACAACAGACCCTTGTCCGAGCACGCTACCCGGCCGGCCAGGAAAGGGGGGCGAGCGAGCGCGCCCCCCCTCCTGAGCCGTACCAGGCCGCGTGCCCTCAACATGGGGGGTGCCTTGGGGAAGGGGGGGCCGCGCGGCCCCCCCACCCCAAAGCACCTTGTCCCCATGTTGATGAGGACAAGGGCCTCTTCCCGACAACCCTGGCCGTTGGTTGTCGGGGTCTGCGGGCGGGGGGCTTATCGGAATCCGGGAGCCCCCTTTAATAAGGGGGCCCCCGGATACCGGCCCCCCACCCTATGTGAATGAGTATGGGGTACAATGTACCCCTACCCATTCACCTGTAAAATAAAAGTACCCAAAAAAAAAACACAACACACGAGATAAAATATTTTATTGCACAGCTCCGGGGGTCTTCCGTCTTCGGGGGTCCATTGTCACTATATAAGTGGCCGCACAGCGCGGCTCTGGCATTCCGGCCGGAGAGAGCGACGTGTCAACATCTCCTGGAGAAGAAGAAGAACAACAACAAGAAGAAGAAGAACGGAAGGCGGCGGCGACAGCGGCGACAGAAGAACCGAAGAGGGGGACAAGACCCCCGAAGTCGGGAGAAGAGGCCGGCGGCGGGGAGGAAGAAAGCCGGACTCCTCCGCTAGCAAAAGAGCTACAAGAAGATAGCGGAGGAGTCCGGCGAGAAGACCCCCGAAGACGGAAGACCCCCGGAGCTGTGCAATAAAATATTTTATCTCGTGTGTTGTGTTTTTTTTTTGGGTACTTTTATTTTACAGGTGAATGGGTAGGGGTACATTGTACCCCATACTCATTCACATAGGGTGGGGATTCCGATAAGCCCCCCGCCCGCAGACCCCGACAACCAACGGCCAGGGTTGTCGGGAAGAGGCCCTTGTCCTCATCAACATGGGGACAAGGTGCTTTGGGGTGGGGGGGCCGCGCGGCCCCCCCTTCCCCAAGGCACCCCCCATGTTGAGGGCACGCGGCCTGGTACGGCTCAGGAGGGGGGGGCGCGCTCGCTCGCCCCCCTTTCCTGGCCGGCCGGGTAGCGTGCTCGGACAAGGGTCTGTTGTGGACTTTGGGGGGACCCCCACGCCGATTTTTTTCGGCGTTGGGGTTGCCCTTTAAGTCCATTCCAGGCGGCGGAGCCCGCGACGTCTCCGTCGCGGGCCCCGCCTACCTGCACACGCGCTCGAAATGAGCAGACTTCCCTCCGAGCGGGAACAGTTTGCTCATTTCAAAAGTGGCCTACACACGGGCGGACTGTTCGCTCAAACCAAGTTTCAGCGGACAGTTTTTCGGAATTTCCGAAAAACTTTGTTCGTCAAACTGTCCGCTGAAACTGTCCGCTGAAGCCCCACACACGAGCGGACTGTCCGCTGAAACACTGTTCAGCGGACAAAGTTGAGCCAACAGTCCGCCCGTGTGTACGCGGCCTTACTCGTAGGTTTTTCTTGGGTCCGTCCCTCTGGTCCTGTGTATTTCAAAAGGGATGAGGGCCCAGATGCTATGGGGGGGGGGGGATTTACACACACACACACACACACACACACACACACACACACACACACACACACACACACAGATGTTCTGCCTGATAACATTACCGGAGTCTGGATGGCCTGTGACCTGCTGGAGCTAAACTCCAGACATGGAGTCTATGAATATTGGACTTTTACTTGAACAGGTATGCTGGGGCAGTTACAAGCCTGTAGTTAGTGACTAGGGATGTCAGGGAATGTTTGCACTTTATCTGTTACTGTCAATTGTCGTTGTCATCATGTTCATTTATTTTTCAAGTAAAATGTTTGAAACATTGCCCTTGCCTGGTCTGTTACTAAAGGGGTGCAATGCAAGTAACCGCCACACAAATTGTCCACAGCTCGGGTCACTAAGTACATTGGGGTGTGAAGACAACAATACAAGAGATCATACAGTATGAAGATACAAGTGGTTACCAAATCCATGTAATGCTATATTACCTCACAGTACCTCAAGTTACCAGAACGCAGGCATGTACTGGCCATCGGGACTACCAGGAGTTTTCCAGTGGACCAATGGCTCATTGGTCCGTTTTTATGTAAAGTTCGGCGGTATCGGGAGCGTGGCAGCAAACAGCGTCAGGGATTCGGGGAAGGTGGTAAGCGAGGAGGGCCTTTAGATGTGAGAGCCCAGGAGGTAGAAGAGCTCCACGTCCTCCCTGACCAACAAAGAGGCAAACAAGGGCGAGCGTGGCCACCCCCGTGCTTCCAGAGCCTCCATTCCTCCACCTCCTATCCTCTCTGCTCCAAGAACTGTGAGGCCCGGGTCGGAGGACAGGCTGACTGGGGGCCCGGAGGAAGAGAACATGTGGGAGGTGGAGGCTGCCAATGAGCTGCTGGAAGGAACAGAGCAGTGAGAGCATCCCTGGATCTAGAGGGAGACTTGGCGCTGCCACTATTGGCCTTCAGGTACCCGGCATCCTGCACATGCATGCCCACACACTGACACAGGGGGAGTAGAGGAGGGACTGCAGATAGGGACAGTGCTCTGTGGTCTGTCTCAGCCCCCCTCTGTCTCTCAGCCCCCCTCATCTCTCAATCCCCCTCTGTCTCCCAGCCCCCCTCTTTCAGCCCCCCTCTGTCTCTCAGTCCCCTCCACTGTCTCTCAGCCCCCTCTGTCTCTCAGACCCCCTCTGTCTCTCAGCCACCCCCTCTGTCTCACAGCCACCCCTCCTCTGTCTCACAGCCACCCCTCCTCTGTCTCTCAGCCACACCCTCTCTGTCTCTCAGTCCCTTCCTCTGTCTCTCAGCCCCCCTCTGTTTCTCAGCCCCCCTCTGTCTCTCAGACCCCCCTCTCTTTCAGCCCCCCTCTATCTCTCAGACCCCCCTCTGTCTCTCAGACCTCCCCTCGGTCTCTCAGCCCCTGTCTCTCTGCCCCCCTCTGTCTCTCAGCCCCCCTTCACTCTCTCAACCCCCCCTCTGTCTTTAAGCCCCCTTCTGTCTCTACACCCCTGTCTCTCATCCCCCCTCTCTGTCTCTCTCACCCCCTCCCTCTCATTCATACCCTGACTCTTAGGTTACTTTCACACTAGGGTGGGAGGGTATTGGCGGTAAAACGTTGCTAGTTTTAGTGACTCTTTACCTTTGTTTTAGCGGCACTATTCAGCTGCTAGAGTGGTGCTTTTAACCCCGGTAGCAGCTGAATAAATGGTTAAATGTGTAGTGCCGCTGCCGAATCGCTTTGCAGGCACCTCGGCAGCGGTGTGAGTGTAAGTAGCAACGCTAACTGGTGAAGTACATGCAGGCCAGTGGAAAAGAGCAATGGTGGTGTCATTAGGGGCTCTGAATTTCTTGGAGTTTTGGGGGGTCGAGGATGCTCTGAATATAGAAAGCTACATTGTGTTATGTAGGAGACCTTACCTTAGGGTAGGAGTTTTGTGGTGCCATGGAGGCCTCTGGGGGAGGGGGCATCTTTGTAGCATAATTGGGTTGATCTGAAGGTAGGTGCATTCTGTGGTGGGGGGGGGGGCTCCGAGGTTCTCATAGTATAGGGAGCTCTGTGGTTCTGGGGGCTCTAAGCCCTTGTACACACGGTCGGAGATTCCGACAACCAAATCCATCGGATTTTGTCTGTCGGATTTTGTCCGACGGATTTTGTCCGAAACTGTTGTATACACACGGTCGGACAAAGTTGTCGGAAAATCCGACGTGATGACGTTATTTTGTTACAACGGGACTATGTTCACGCTAGTAGCCAATAGCTTTGGTGTAGGAATTTGATCTAAACATGCGTGGCACTTTGTCCGATCGGAATTCTCTACACATGATCGGAGTATGTCCGATCGGAGCATTTTGTCGGAAAATATTTCCGGCAAGTTGGAAAAGTTGGTCCGACGGATATTCCGACGGAAACAGTCCAATGCAGACTACACACAGTCGGAATATCCGACAAAACGCTCCGATCGGACACATTCCGACGGAATCTCCGATCGTGTGTACAAGGGCTAAGGGCCTAAGGCTATGATAACTGGAGTTCTGTTGCATGCCCAGGTCTGCTATAAATTGGTATCAAGGTGGGACATGTGCAGTGGATCAGCACTGATCCTTACAACTGTCAGTCATCGCTGTCTCCCCCAGAGTCCATCATAGCACCTATAGCCTCAGTTTTGAAATGTGACACCAATTCTCTACACAGGCAAAGAAGGCATAACAGTGTTATTGTCTGAATGACATGGGTGCTGATCCAGTGATGCCATTTTTTAAAAGATTAGGAATGTTCAGGGAAGAACAAATCTAGAAAATGGTTTGCAGAATGGAATGCACAGTGAATCGATGCAGGATGGCCCAGATCATCCCCTAATATGGAGTTCAGAATGGGCATGCAGTGCTGGCAGCTCTCTCTAATGCCATTGTTATGGAAAATGTCAACAACATATTTCCACACTGAATACTTGTGGCTATCGGCTGATCTACAGTATCAAAAACTCACAGGACCCGCTGTGTACTCTACATAGGCTAGCTACACTATATTGTTAAAAGTATTGGGTCACCTGCCTTTACACGCACATGAACTTAAATGGCATCCCAGTCTTAGTCTGTAGGGTTCAATATTGAGTTGAAACACCCTTTGCAGCTATAACAGCTTCAACTCTCCTGGGAAGGCTGACCACAAGGTTTAGAAGTGTGTCTTTGGGAATGTTTGACCATTCTTCCAGAAGTGTATTTGTGAGGTCAGGCGCTGTTGTTGGAACAAGAAGACCTGGCTCACAGTCTCCGCTCTAATTCATCCCAAAGGTTTTCTATAGCAGTGGTCATCAACCCTGTCCTCAGGGCCCACTAGCAGGCCAGGTTTTATGTATTACCTTGGGGAGATGCAGACTAGAATACTGCAATCACTGAGCAGAAAATGATATCACCTGTTATGTATTTCAGTTATCTTTCAAACCTGGCCTGTTAGTAGGCCCTGAGGACAGGGTTGATGACCACTGTTCTATAGGGTTGAGATCAGGATTATGTGCAGGCCATTCAAGTTCCTTCCCCCCTAATGTGCTCATCAATGTCTTTATGGACTGTGTTTTCTGCACTGGTCCAAATCATTTGATGGAGGGGTGATTATGGTGTGGGGTTGTTCTTCAGGGGTTGTGCTTGGCCCCTTAGTTCCAGTGAAGGGAACTCAAGGCGTCAGCATGCCAAGACATTTTGGACAATTTCATGCTCCCAACTTTGTGGAAACAGTTTGGAGATGGCCTCAAGATGACTGCGCACCAGTGCACAAAGTAAGGTTCATAAAGACGTGGATGAGCTTGACTGGCTTGACTGGCCTGCACAAAGTCCTGACCTCAACACCTTTGGGATGAATTAGAGCGGAAACTGTGAGCCAGCCTTCAATATTGAACCCTACGGACTAAGACTGGGAAGCCATTAAAGTTTGTGTGTGTGTAAAGGCAGGCATCCCAATACTTTTGACAATATAGTCTATGTCTTTAATAATTAGGATTCTAGCCAGTAAGAATGTACACAGCTTCTTTAGGAGGTCACTGATGTCCCAGAGGGCAGGAATTCTCACACCATAAGCCACAGCATCCTTTGAAACAAGATCACCATTGAAAAGTTTCCTGTCTTGAATAGGCCCACTGCACGTTCTGCTTGCCAGCATTTAAAGTGGCATTAATCTGAAATGTGATTCTCTTTTCAGAGGATCGGTGGTTAAAACACAGGTCTAAACCTAGCCTTACAAGTCTAAATGAATATATTTCTGACTTGTCACAAAAAGGAGAAACAATATTAAAAAATCACTTCTCTATTAATTGCCTCAAGCTGGCCATACATGGCTCAGTTTTTTGCTGTTAAGCACACAGGCTCAATGAAAAAAAACTTGATTTCCCTATCCACTCATTGGAAGTAAATGGGGAAATTCTCCCTGCTGTGTCTTTGTATTCTGACAGCAGGACTCACCCGCTGTCAAACTACACTGATCAGCACTGCAGCATTAATTTAGTCGACGAAAATATTTTCATCATAGTTTTCCTCTACTACGAAAATAAAATTTGAATTAAGTCAACTGACTAGACTATGATGAAAATCAATTCCAATTTTTATCAACGAATGAAAACAGAGCACAAATGTGAGGGAGGGACATTTACTCACCTGACTCTATCGGCAAGCTGTATTGGCTGGGAGAATGTAAATGTCCCCAATAGTGTTCACTCTTACATCAGGTGCCCCTACCAGAGTAATTCATTACATTGGGTGCCCCCATCAGACTACCCCCATAAATCATTTGTCACCACCAGGGTACCCCTTTATATCAGGTATTCCCATCAGGTTTCTTCATCAGAAGGCTCTCTTACATCTGGTGTCACCCATCAGTGTGCCCCTTGCATCATTTGTCCCAATCAGAGTGTCCCCTTACATTAAGTGCTGTCATCAGAGTGCCCCCTTACATCATTTGTCCCCATCAGAGTGTCTCCTTACATTAGCTGCCATCATCAGAGTGCCCCTTTACATCAGGTGTCCACATTAGAGTGTTTCTTTACATTAGGTGCCCCCTGCAGAGTGCCCCTTTACATCAGTTGTCCCCATCAGAATGTCCCTTTACATCAGGGGTCCCCATCACAGTGCCCCTTTACATCAGGATCCTCATCGGAGTGCCCCCTTACATCACATGTCCCCATCAGATGGTCCTTTTACATGAGGTGTCCCCATCATAGTACCACCTTGCATTAGATATGCCTGTCAGAGTGTCCCCTTACATTAGGTGTCCCCATCAAAGTGCCCCCTTGACATAATCTGTGCCCATCAGTGTACCTCCACTAACATAATATGTGCCCATCAGTGTGTCCCCTTAAAATAAAATGTGCCCATCAGCATGTCCCTTAACATAAAATGTGCCCTTCAGAAAGAACCTTAACACAAAATAAGGGACATGCTGATGGGCACATTTTATGTTATAGGGTACTCTGATAGGCACATTTTATGTTAAGGGACACTCTGATAGGCACAACAAAATGTGCCCATCAGCGTGCCACTTAGCATAAAATGTGCCCATCAGCATGACCCTTAACATAAAATAAGTAGCACGCTGATGGGTACATTTTATGTTAAAGAGGAAGTAAAGGCTATATAAAAAATAAAAAAAATGCAACCTGCAAGGCAAAGGCATAATGAGCTAGTATGCATAGCATAGCAGATCACGAGCAGCATAATGAGCTAGTATGCATAGCATAGCAGATCACGAGCGGCATATCGCCGTGATCTGCGGCCTGCCTAGTGCGCAGCTGTCTAGGGCGCATGCGCCCTAGACAGCGGTGGCTGTCTTTTTGTAAATGTCTCCTAAACTGTATAGGTTTAGGAGATATTTCTTGGACCTACAGGTAAGCCTTAATCTAGACTTACCTGTAGGTCAAAGTGGTTTGTAAGGGTTTACAACCACTTTAAGGGGTACTCTGATGGGCCCATTTCATGTTAAGGGGCATCTTGATGGGCAGATTTTATGTTAAGAGACACTCTGATGGGCACAATAAAATGTGCCCATCAGTGTGCCCCTTAACACATTCTGCCCATCAGTGTGCACCTTAACGGATTATGCCCCACCTTGAGGACAGGGGGAGGAGAGAGCACATTTGGCAGGGAATCAGGGAATCGAGAGCAGCAGGGTGGCGGGGCGAGCACGTGATGTCACGCTCGACTGGGAGAGAGCGAGAGCCACAGTGAGGAGCAGGAGGTGAGGTGCACACACGTGACATCATTGGTTACTGGTTGCCTGGACCGCGGACCGCCTTTTAATGATGGCTGCAATAGAGTTTATAGTTTTTTGTTTTTCTTTAGATTTTAGAGTTGAACTTCTTTTTGTCAAAAAGCAATATTTATGTTTGTTTATAAATCATTGTTTTATTTATAAGGATGTTATATATCACAACGGCTAAATCTGTGTCTGGAGTGCATGCTCAATCATTAATACCATAAATAACATGTTAATAAAGTAATCAAAATTTTTAACCTTTACCTAAATGTTAGCATAATTTGAAATCAAAATTAACACTGTAGTGCTGCAGCCCATTGGCTGCATGCACTGATCGGATGCTGGTTTCCCAGCAGGACTGTTCAAAAAAGCTTTAATAAAATCTAATGAGGATTCCTGCTGTAATGGCCGAATTTCAATCCATGTACGGCCAGCTACAGACTCCTCTCCCCCAGTTTAAAATATTGTAAAAAAAATAATAACAAAATAAAATAATAAAAACAGAAACTACTGACACCAATCTCATCCCTACTCACACCGTGCACTACTTTTCTGACACAGTCCTCTGCTCTACTGACACCATCCACTGCTCTAATGCACATGTGTGTTTGAGCTTTGTGGGTTGCACACCTGTGAGTACAGCTAAGAAATGCACAGGTATCAGGACTGACAGTAGGTGCTTTCTCTGGGTAATGAACAAAGTTCTTCCAAAGACTGAGGTAGAACAAAACATTTTTAGGGGGAGTGCTGTAATCTTCAGCTTCTGAAAGTGATACACTAATGCCGCGTACACACGACCGGTTTTTCCATCAGAATAAACTCTGACGGTTTTTCCAACAGAGTTCCACTGAAACAGACTTGCCTACACACGATCACACCGAAGTCCTTCGTTTAGAATGCAATAACGTACGAGGGAACTAGAAAAAATAAGTTCAATGGCCCGGTAACCAATATCTGCCCTTGTGTTGTTTTTTGTCTGTCGGAACAGCATACAGATGAACGGTTTCTCCAATAGGAATTGATTCTGTCTGAAAGATTTAAAACATGTTCTATTTCTAGGTCCATCAGAATTTTTTTTTTAAAAAGTCAGCTGAAGCCCACACATGATCGGAATACCTGATGAAATGATTCCGTCAGACCTTTTTTCCCTGAAAGTCTGGTGGTGTGTACGCGGCATAACAGATTATTAGAATGCTGCCACTTTATGTAAAATATATATGATATAGGTCACTTTAACTTGACCAAGCATTTTAGCTAATATGTGATTTTCACATGTAAACAAAACATGCAATCAGTTTTTTTAGGTCACATGGTATTTGCTCAGCAGTTTTTCAGATGCAGTTTTTTGGAAAAAAATACATTTTTTAAAATTTGAATGCAAAAAAACACAATACATACACAATTTTTTTGTATACTATAGAAGACAATGTCACGCCAAGTAAATAGATACCAAACATGTCACGTTTTAAAATTGTCCATGCCCGCAAAACGGCGACAGACTAAGTAGAATTTACTATCTATAGGCATCGCTTTAAAAGCCTTTACAAGTGACCACTTTAGATGTACGAAGGAGGTCTAGAGCGAGAATTACTGCCCATGATTAGATATTTGTGGCGAAACCTCACATGTGTGTTACAATTGCGGTTTGCATACATGCAGGATGGACTTATGCGTTCGCCTTTGTGTGCCAGCACAGAGGGGGATGGGGCGCTTTAATTATTTTATGTTATTATTAACGTATTTGTTTTTATTTTTACACTGTTGCTTTAAAAAAAAAATTATTTTTTTAGGCACTTTTATTACTATCACAATGTAAACATCCTTGTGACAGCAATAGGCACATGACAGTTACTCTTTATGGAGTGTTCTGGGGTCTATAAGACCACAAATCCCTCCTTTGCACTTGAAAGCATCCAAAACACCAAGATCAGCATTTTTGAATACTTTTAATTTTCTAAAAATAGCACCATTAAGATGCCAGTAAACCGAAAGTGATATCATGTCATCGCTTCCAGGTTACCATAGCAGCGACCCAATCAAAGCCAATCCTGGCTTTCTTCAGGTCTCCAACTAGCTGGGTGGATGTGCCCTATAGTAGCTCGGGTCCCCCGGTGGGACATGAGAGCCAGAGCGAGCCTTAGAAGGTAGCGGGATGGGGTATGTCCCTCCCGATGCTTGAAATAACAACTGTGCTGCTGGTTAGCTGCTCCGGTTATCATTACAAGACAGCCAACCATTGGCTCTAAAAAACAGTACCCAGTGATGCAGGCATCACCCAGATAGCACTTGAAGTCAAATGACATACCAGGTATGTGATTTGACAGCAAACTTTATATTTATCAAAACATCTTACATTTGCAGAGCTCCTAAGGGTTGGATCTTTATCAAAGCCAATATTTATCCTGTACTCCCTGGTATGGGTCACCTATCCTCAAGCAACCCTTGACATAGAAATATTTTTAGTGCCTTGTAATTGTGTGTAAAGGTTTTGAAAACAACCTTCATAATTAAAAAAGACTTGCTTATGTCTGCTTTATTGGTATATTATGATATGATATATTATTTGTTATAATGAAGGGACTTGTAAGAATCAGAAGTACCTTTGAACCACCAGATGTAGCCCCAGAACATTTTCGATTGGTAGCTGAGAACCAGTACAATATATGTGACCTTCTAGTATGTGAAACCAGCACCACCTACTGGTCAGGAAAGAGAAATCACAAAGCGTTTTTAATATTACAGCTGGGTGGATATGTAGCACTGTGCACCATCCAGAGCACACAGGTACACAGCTGAATCTGACACTGACAGGCCATGGATGGTTAAAGTCATATTAGTGTCACCGGTCTCTGATTGGAACTTTCCAGGCTCCAATTCTGTGTTTTTATTCTTGAAGTTGGATTGACTTTTTCCCCCCTGGACAAGAATATACTGTATCTGATGAGGATACTGACGATACCAGAACAGGTATGGAGTATCTCTACTAGTGGAGTAGGTACAGGATAATGTTATTGTTTCTCCAATTTCTCCATAAAGATGTTGGTCTGTTGATTGTATAGTATTACCATGGACAGAATCTAAAACAGAATAATAAGCATTAGATCACACATATTTCTTTACATCTATTTACATAGACATTATCATTAAATAGTAAAAATATTATTCTGCAAGTGGCATATCATGAATATATTATACTTACTTGATAAATAAAGTATCAGTAAGGAGGTCAGTAATACAGATTGGATAAAGCTGATCATTGTCTCTGAATGTACAACATACAAGATTGCTGTGTGACTGATGTGTACCAGTGAGGATCCTTCTGAGCTCCTTGATGTATAGTAATGTGGGAAGGATGTGACAGCAACACAAACATCACCGACATCAACACACCCACATGTTGTATGAGGACAGGAACTGGGTGACATGAAAACACATCAGATTACTGGATATTTTTTCATGAAGACATTACACATATATAGCTCAATTAACGAAGCTAACATATCAGGATTAGGGATGAGCAAAAAAATTCATTCAAACACGTGAACAACAATAAATTCTATGGGACCTGAATGGGAAAAATCTAAAGTATTAATTTTAAAGGTTTATATTCAAGTTATTGTCATAAAAAGTGTTTGGGGACCCGGGTCCTGCCCCAAAGGACATGTATCAATGCAAAAAAAAGTTTTCAAAATGGCAGTTTTTTCAAGAGCAGTGATTTTAAGAATACTTAAAGTGAAACAATAAAAGTAAAATATTCCTTTAAATATCGTGCCTGGGGGGTGTCTATAGTATGCCTGTAAATTGGCACGTGTTCCCGTGTTTAGAACAATACCACAGCAAAATGATATTTCAAAAGGAAAAAAAGTCATTCAACACTGCTTGCAGCTGTAATGTATTGTGGGGCCCGGGCACTCAGCAAGTGAACCGAAGAATCGATTTATGAATCAGTTAATTTCAATGAACAGTTCAAAATGTTCAAACCAATTCACATAATAGATCCAAACTTCCCATCACTAATGCAGGATGGAGGATGTGCTTTGCTGAGAAAACCCCCCTCCAGATGAAAGAAAAAAGATGTTCTGAAATGTCCTGCTTTAATAATGTTGACTTTTCAATGATTGGTCACAGAGATCACGTGGTACAGAGCCACTCTCATTAGCTCTGTACCTTTTGCCTGTGATCTGCTGTGTTCCAATCACAGTACAATCACAGTACTCTGAACATAAGCTCAGTTCCAGGAGGATATATTGAGATGGTTCAGTAAATGTTTTACAAGTGTAAGACAAGTAAGAAAAGACTAAATGTAAGACAAGACTATAGAAAAACAAGAAACATGGCTAGTAACTTTATAATATTACAACTGTGCCGTGTGTTCTGCTGTTGACTGCATAATGCAAACTTTAAAAAAAAATATTGGGGGCGGGGGGGTTAAGCTATCTTATTTGTGAATTAGCCATTACAAACAATACATGTTAGTTTTATAGTAAGTATTATAGTGTATGTCAGAGCATCAATAAAAAATAAATGTACTTGTCCAAGGTGTTGTACCTTTAAAAATTCTGTAAATCGATGATACCTTTTAGATGTGCCAGAAATCCAGTGTGCTCTTGACATTCCTGCTGTATTGAAATCTCAAGCAATGTTGTCAGCCATGCCCCTTTACATTCTGCTGGAGTACTCATTATATTTAAAATGTAAGGGGGTAGGTGTTCTGTAGTCCAGCAGAGGAGAATTTAGGAGTTATAACACTGCTTGTGATTTCAGTGTAGCAGGGATATCAGCTCAACATGTATTTTTATTGTTCTTGCATTGTTTTTGAAGACAAAACAGGGGAAAATGTGCATGATGTGCACAATGCATGTATCATCATGTATCATTAACCACGTACTAAATATGCTTCTTTTTTTTTCACTTTTACTTTGCCCAAACATACATTTTAAGCACTGGGGATTTTGCCATGATGTATTTATGCATCGTACTGTATAACCATAAAGAAATAGTGCCACCTGGTGGTGAAAATGATGTAGTGAACAGAAAGTTTTAGCATTGCTCCTGAGCAGATATGTAGCACTGTGCACCATCACTGAGAGCACACAGGTACACAGCTGAATCTGACACTGACAGGCCATGGATGGTTAATGTCGTATTAGTGTCACTGTTCTCTGATTGGAACTTTCCAGGCTCCAATTCTGTGTTATTTTTCTTGATGTTGGAGTAAGTTTTTGCCCCCTGGTGAAGAATATACTGTATCTGATGAGGATAATGACGATACCAGTACAGGTATGGAGCAGTGCTACTAATAGAGTAGGTACAGGATAATGTTATTGTTTCTCCAATCCCTCCAAAGAGATACTGGTCTGTTGAGTTTATAATATATCCATGGACACAACCTGTAACAGAATAACAAATTATATTAGAGTTCAGCCATATTTCATTTTCATTTTGTATCATTTGTATTGTAGAATAATAAAAAAAGATCACTGTGAAAACAGCATTGTAAGAACTGCCCCATACTTACCTGATAAATAAAGTATCAGTATGGAGGTCAGTAATACAGATGGGATAAAGCTGATCATTGTCTCTGAATGTACAACATACAAGATTGCTGTGTGACTGATGTGTACCAGTGAGGATCCTTCTGAGCTCCTTGATGTATAGTAATGTGGGAAGGATGTGACAGGAACACAAACATCACCGACATCAACACACCCACATGTTGTATGAGGACAGGAACTGGGTGACGTGAGAAAATATCAGCCTGGCTAATTACTATTCACAGAGATAAGAGTATTGCAGGAAAATATTATGAGCAGTTTAGAGAAATCTAAACTACAAATAATGCTTTGCTAACATGATTTCCTTTAATACGAGCTGGAAAGGTAGAAACTCTTAAGTATAAAGCAGCACTGTGTGCAACAATGCCAAAAAAAAAGGTTAAAGGGTAAATTCACCTTTACAGAAAAATCTGGAAGATGAACTTACACAGGACCCCCCCCCCCCCCCCTCCCGCTGACCTGCATGGCCGCGATCGCCCGCTCTGAGCCCCGGTATGTATAGCCACCTCATTGCTCCGGGGCTTAGAAATCCCCAGAGCTTAATCTCTTAAACGTACCCGTTCAGGAGGGATGTTTAGAAGTATTCTAATTGGTCGGCGCCCTCACATGGGCAGCACCGACCAATCAGTTCTCTCAGCGAGGAAGAAGGAGAGAGAAATCTGAGAGGATTTCTAAGCGCCAGAGCTGTGAGACCGCTAGATAGGTCAGTGTGACAGGGGGGACAAGGAGGGGGTCCAAGGTGTAAGTTCACCTTACAGATTTTCTATAAAGGTGAACTTACACTTTAATGGATTAAACAGCATTAATACAATTTAATAATAAATAAAGCAACTTAATGGCAAAATGTAAAAAGTAAACAAGTAAAGTGTAAGGGAAGCATCGATATCTGAGAGAAAGAAGATGCAAGTATTATGCACCATTATTAGGCCTGTAGGCAGATAAGTTAGTGGGTTTTTCTTGGGTCCGACCCTCGGGTCTTGTGTATTTCTAAAGGGATGAGGGCCCAGATGCTGGGGGGGGGGGGGATTTCCACACCCACACAGAGAGATGTTCTGCCTGATAACATTACCAGAGTCTGGATGGCCTGTGACCTGCTGAAGCTAAACTCCAGACATGGAGTCTACTAATATTGGAATTTTGCTTAAACAGGTATGCTGGGGCCTAGGGATGTCAGGTGATGTTTGCACTTTATCTGTTACTGTCCATTATCATTGTCATCATGGAACACAAACATCCCGACATCAACACACCCACATGTTATGGGCGGTTTAGAGAAAATTCAACTACAAATAATGCTTTGCCAACATGATGTCCTTTAATCCGAGCTGGAAAGGTAAACATTCTTTAGTATAAAGCAGCATATGTAGGCCAATGCTGCTAAAAAAGGTTAATAGATTAAACAGCATTAGTATAATTTAACAAACAAAAAAGATGCAAGTATTATGCACCATTATTAAGCCTGTAGGTAGGTAGAGGTTACTGCTGCTTTAGCAGGAAGGGGTTAACTGTTACTTGGGTCCTGTGTGCTATAAAAGGGACAGGGGCCCGGATCCTGGGCGGGAATTTCCACACACACACAGAGATGTTCTGCCTGATGCCATTACCGGAGTCTGGATGGCCTGTGACCTGCTAAAGTTTGAAGCTAAACTCCAGATGTGGAAGTTTATATTGGACTTTTTCTTAATCAGGTATGCTGGGGCAACTACAAGTCTGTAGTTAGGGACTAGGGATGTTGGGGAATGTTTGGGACTGTCGATTGTCGTTGTCATCATGCTAATTTATTCTTCATGTAAAATGTGTGAAACTTTGCCCTTGCCTGGTCTGAAGTTACTATAGGGGTGCAATGCAAGTAACCGGCACACATAGTCCACAGCTCGGGCCACTAAGTACATTGGGGTATGAAGACAACAATACAAGAGTTCATACATTGTGAAGATACAAGTAGTTACCAAATCCATGTAATGCTATATTACCTCGGATTACCTCAAGTTACCAGAACGTGACACTATCTTACTCAAGAGTGACCAATGAGTACCTATTTTTACCAAAATGTGATGCTATATGCAGGTAAAGTAATGGTGGTTCTGACTGGTGTAAGTGTAAGCAGCAACGCTAACTGGTGAAGTACATGCAGGCCAGTGGAAAAGAGCATTGGTGGTGTCATTAAGGGCTCTGAATGGCTTGGGGTATTGGGGGGTCGAGGATGCTTTAAGTATAGAAAGCTACATTGTGTTATGTAGGAGACCTTACCTTAGGGTAGGCGTTTTGTAGCATTGAGGCCTCTGAGGTAGGGGGGTTCTTTGTATCATAATTGGGATTTATCTGAAGGTAGGTGCATTCTGTGGTGGGGGGGTTCTGAGGTCCTCATAGTATAGGGAGCTCTGTAGTGCTGGGGGCTCTAAGGACCTAAGGTTAAGATGACTGGAATTCTATTGCATGCCCAAGGCCGCGTACACACGGGCGGACTGTCTGTCCAACTTAGTCCGCTGAAACACATTTCAGCGGACAGTCCGCTCATGTGTGGGCTTCAGCGGACTTTTTCAGCGGACAGTCTGGCGGACTAAGTCTTTCGGAATGTTGGAAAGACTGTCCGCTGGACTCACATTTCGGCGGACAATCCGTCCGTGTGTGTGCTAGTCCGCCCTACTTTTGAAATGAGCGGACTTTTCCCGCCCGGAAAAAAGTCCGCTCATTTCGAGCGGGTATCCAGGTAGGCGGGGCCCGCGACGGAGACGTCGCTGACCCCGCCGCCTGGTATGGACTTAAAGGGGAACCCCAACGCCGAAAAAAAAGTCTTATTAAAGGGGGCTCCCGGATTCCGATAAGCCCCCCGCCCGCAGACCCCGACAACCAACGGCCAGGGTTGTCGGGAAGAGGCCCTTGTCCTCATCAACATGGGGACAAGGTTGAGGGCACGCGGCCTGGTACGGCTCAGGAGGGGGGTCTGTTGTGGACTTGGGGGGGACCCCCACGCTGATTTTTTTGGGCGTTGGGGTTCCCCTTTAAGTCCATACCAGGCGGCGGGGCCAGCGACGTCTCCGTCGCGGGCCCCGCCTACCTGGAGACGCGCTCGAAATGAGCGGACTTTCCTCCGCGTGTGTGGGCGAGTCCGTTCATTTCAAAAGTAGGGCGGATAGTACGGCGGACTTAGTCTGCCATATTAGTCCGCTCAAAAAGTGCCGTGTGTGGGCAAGTCCGTTCATTCGAAAGTATGACGGACTGTCCGTCGGATTGTCTGACGGACTAAGTTGGCCAGACAGTCCGCCACGTGTGTACGCGGCCCAAGTCTCTTAAAAATTGGTATCAAGGTGGGACATGTTCAGTGGATCAGCACTGATCCTTACAACTGTCAGTCATCGCTGTCTCCCCCAGAGTCCATCATAGCACCTATAGCCTCAGTTTTGAAATGTCACATCAATTCTTTACACAGGCAAATAAGGCATAACAGTGTCCTTGTCTGAATGACATGGGTGCTGATACAGTGATGCTATTTTTTAAAAGATTAGGAATGTTCAGGGGAGTAGTGATGGACGAACTTCCAACGGGACGTTTCGTGAACGTGGCCAAAAAGTTTACAAACCACAAGGTTCGCGGCAGACCCCATTGACTTTAAGGGCAGGTGAACCTTAAAAACCTCCAGGTCATATTTTCAGCCACAAAATACTTACTAGCTGTGCACACATAGTCCCACAACATGGACACTGACATAACAAAAGCATTAAGAGCGTTAAGTTTTTATCTGTGAAATTTTGACAATTCAGGAGCTTATGAAGGCCATGGAAGAGAGGCAAGGTCAGGCCAGTCTATGAAGGGGGTGCAGGAGATGATCAGTGCCACAGTCAGGGCAGCGCAGTCCTGTGCCAGTGTGTCAACCTGTGCTTGAGCCACTCCCTCTGCCCGGCCCTTACCCCCACCTATGCAGGGCTCCACTGCGGTGGTCCGGAGGTGCCAGTCCAGTGCTGATCCTCAACCATGGTGCTGGCACTGCCTGCTGATTGGCTTCTCCGCTGCTATCTCCCTCACTGTCTGAAACCAGCACCGCGATAGAGTCTGAGCACTGACACCAGCACCGTGATAGAGAGCACTGACACCAGCACCGAAATAGAAAGCACTGACACCAGCACCGTGATAGAGAGCACTGACACCAGCACCAAGATAGAGAGCACTGACACCAGCACCGAGATAGAGAGCACTGACACCAGCACCGTGATAGAGAGCACTGACACCAGCACCGAGATAGAGAGAAAGCACTGACACCAGCACCGAGATAGAGAACACTGACACCAGCACCGTGATAGAGAGCACTGACACCAGCACCGTGAGAGCACTGACACCAGCACAGTGATAGAGAGCACTGACACCAGCACCATGATAGAGAGCACTGACACCAGCAACGTGATAGAGAGCACTGAAACCACACCAGCACCCAGATAGAGAGCACTGACACCAGCACCGTGAAAGAGAGCACTGACACCAACACCGTGATAGAGAGCACTGACACCAGCACCAAGATAGAGAGCACTGACACCAGCACCGAGATAGAGAGCACTGACACCAGCACAGTGATAGAGAGCACTGACACCAGTACCGAGATAGAGAGAGAGCACTGACACCATCACCGAGATAGAGAGCACTAACACCACACCAGCACCGTGATAGAGAGCACTGACACCAGCACCATGAAAGAGAGCACTGAGACCACACCAGCACCGTGATAGAGAGCACTGACTCCCCACCAGCACCGTGATAGAGAGCACTGACACCAGCACCGATATAGAGAGCACTGGCACCAGCACTGATACCAGCAACTCGCTCAGGGACCCAAAAATATGGCACTGCTCAACCTCTTCAAACAGGAGGGTACGGGCATATAGTACGGTGTGCTTTTTTGTACAAGGAAGTGAGCCAAAGGTAGAAAAAAAGGTCCGTGTACTAGATTAAATAAATTGTTTATAGAGTTATGCATATACATGGTCTACTGGTCACATGTGTTGAATTCCTCCGAGATCCATGCCTCATTCATTTTTATAATTGTGAGGTAGTCAACACTGTCGTGAGCTAGGCGAGTGCACTTATCGGTCACGACCCCCCCCTGCTGCGCTGTCATGTCCTTTCGGACAGGACATTGGGCGAGGGGCAAGCCAACAGTTCCATTGCAAATTGGGCAAGCTCTGGCCAGAGGTCAAGCTTGCCCACCCAGTAGTCCAGGGGTTCATCACTTCTCAGTGCGTCCACATCGGCTGTTAACCCAATGTAGTCGGACACCTGTCGGTCTAGGCGTTCCCTGATGCTGGATCCGGATGACACCTGTCGATGGGTCGGCTGAAAGAATGATCTCATATCAGAAGTCACCAACACATCTTCAAACCGCCCTCTTCTTGCAGGCGCTGTTGGATTGGTACCCGCATCTCTTTCTCTGGGAGTGGGAATTCCTCTTGCAGACTGTCCCTGCTCCAAAAACCAAACTGTCCCTCCCTACACTGAGAAAAGACAGCTGCAGAATCAGTCAGCACTCAGCAGCACAGCAGTGAAGTATAATATGCTTTCTATATTTGAAAGAAAGTATATTATACGTGTACAACCCTATATATTGTACACCTATACCAGTCCTTAAAAGGACCTTTGTGGACCTAGTAGCTAGTGAATTGCAGACTGTCCCTGCTCCAAACACCAAACTGTCCCACAGTCCCTACACTGATAAAAGACAGCTGCAGAATCGGTCAGCACTCAGCAGCACAGCAGTGAAGTATAATATGCTTTCTATATTTGAAAGAAAGTATATTATACATGTACAACCCTATATACTGTACACCTATACCAGTCCTTAAAAGGACCTTTGTGGACCTAGTAGCTAGTGATTTGCAGACTGTCCCTGCTCCAAACACCAAACTGTCCCTCAGTCACTACACTGATAAAAGATGGCTGCAGAATCGGTCAGCACTCAGCAGCACAGCAGTGAAGTATAATATGCTTTCTATATTTGAAAGAAAGTATATTATACGTGTACAACCCTATATACTGTACACCTATACCAGTCCTTAAAAGGACCTTTGTGGACCTAGTAGCTAGTGATTTGCAGACTGTCCCTGGCTCTCTGCTCCAAACACCAAACTGTCCCTCCCTACACTGATAAAAGACAGCTGCAGAATCGGTCAGCACTGAGCAGCACAGCAGTGCACCATAATATACTTTCTATATTTGAAAGAAAGTATATAATAAGTGTATTACAACCCTATATACTGTACACCAATACCAGTCCTTAAAAGGACTTTTGTGGACCTAATAGTAGTAGCTAGTGATTAAACTGACTGTCCCTGCTCCACACAGCATCCTTTCCCTACACTGACAAAAGACAGAATGTAAAATGGCCACCAGATCAGGTCTATTTATAAGGTAGGGGGAATGTCCAATTGTCCATGTGCTGAAATGTCTCAATTGGCTGTCCTGTACCCCATGATGAATGTGTCATGGGTCAAAGTTCTTCACAATGTAAACACATACATATGTCCGCCTCGCAAACAGCGCCAGAAGTCCGCCGGTTTGGCGAATTGCGAATGAGCAAAATTCGCCGCAAACCGACCGCCGGGTGAACCGCAAGGCTATCTCTACAGGGGAGAACAAGTCTTCTAGAAAATGAATTCCAGAATGGAATGCACAGTGAATCGATGCAGGATGGCCCAGATAATCCCCTAATATGGCATTCAGTGCTGGCAGCTCTCTCTACTGCCATTGTTATGGAAAGCGTCAACAACATATTATCACACTGAAATACTTTTGGCTATTGGCTGATCTACAGTGTCAAAGACTCACAGGACCCGCTGTGTACTCTACATAGACTAAGAAGTGAGAGTGAGTGTGGTGCCAACTCTACCTTTTACATCCTCGACTTTTCCATTACATCAGCTATGGAATTATACACTATATTGTCAAAAGTATTGGGATACCTGCCTTTACACGCACATGAACTTTAATGGCATCCCAGTCTTAGTCCATAGGGTTCAATATTGAGTTGGCCCACCCTTAGCAGCTATAACAGCTTCAACTCTTCTGAGAAGGCTATCCACAAGGTTTAGGCTGATGTTGGAACAAGAAGGCCTGGCTCGCAGTCTCCACCCTAATTCATCCCAAAGGTGTTCTATAGGGTTGAGATTAGGACTCTGTGCAGGCCATTCAAGTTCCTTCCCCCGTAATGTGCTCACCAATGTCTTTATGGACAGTGTTTTGTTCACTAGTCCAAATCATTTTATGGAGGGGGATTATGGTGTGGGGTTGTTTTTCAGGGGTTGGGGTTGGCCCCTTTAGTTCCAGTGAAGGGAACTCTTAAGGCATTAGCATACCAAGACATTTTGGACAATTTCATGCTCCCAAATTTGTGGGAACAGTTTGGAGATGGCCTCAAGATGACTGCGCACCAGTGCACAAAGCAAGATTCATAAAGACATGAATGAGCGAGTTTGGGGTGGAAAAAACTTGACTGGCCTGTACAGAGCCCTGACTTCAACCCGATAGAACACCTTTCGGATGAATTAGAGCAGAGACTGAGAGCCAGCCTTCAATATTGAACCCTACGAACTAAGACTGGGAAGCCATTAAAGTTTATGTGTGTGTAAAGGCAGGTATTCCAATACTTTTGACAATATAGTCTAATGCCGTGTACACACGATCAAACAATCGGGTGGAAAAGTCCGGCAAACTCAAGTCCGCCGGACAATCCCCCCGTGTGTAGCCTCCGGCGGACTTTTTTTACCCGAAAGTACGGCGGGCTTAGAAAGTAGTTTTGCACTCCAATCTTCCCGCCGGACTTGCATTTCGGCGGACAATCTGGCCGTGCGTATGCCAGTCCATCGTACTTTTGAAATGAACGGACTTTTCCCGCCCGGAGAAAAGTCCACTCATTTTGAGCACGTCTCCAGGTAGGCGGGATCCGTGAAGGATGTGTCGCTGGCCCCGCCACCTGGTATGGACTTAAAGGGGAACCCCAACGCCGAAAAAAATCGGTGTGGGGGTCCTCCCAGGTCCACATCAGACCCTTGTCCTAGCACGCTACCCGGCCGGCCAGGGAAGGGGGGGACGAGCGAGCACCCCCCCTCCTGAGCCGTACCAGGTCGCGTGCCCTCAACATGGGGGGTGCCTTGGGGAAGGGGGGCCGCGTGCCCCCCTACCCCAAAGCACCTTGTCCCCATGTTGATGAGGACCAGGGCCTCTTCCAGACAACCCTGGCCGTTGGTTGTCAGGGTCTGCGGGCAGGGGGCTTATCGGAATCCGGGAGCCCCCTTTAATAAGGGGGCCCCCGGATCCCAGCCCCCCACCCTATGTGAATGAGTATGGGGTACAATGTACCCCTACCCATTCACCTGTAAATAAAAGTTTAAAAAAACACAGCACACAAGGGTTAAAATAGTTTATTGCACAGCTCCGGGGGTCTTCCGTCTTCGGGGGTCTTCTCGCCAAACTCCTCCGCTATCTTCTGCTAGCTCTTTTACTAGCGGACCGCCGCCGTCGTCGCCGCCGTCTTCTGTTCTTCTCTTCAGATGTTGCCTCGTCGCTCTCTCTGCTCACAATGACGGGGACCGGGCTCGCGGCGACTTATATAGGGACATCACCGGATGAGGTCCCCGCCCAGTATGATGTCACAGTCCCAGAGGATGCTGGGACTGTGATATCATACTGGGTGGGGACATCATCTGGTGATGTCCCTATATAAGTCGCCGCGTACCCGGTCCCCGTCATTGTGAGCAGAGAGATAGCGATGAGGCAACATCTGAAGAGAAGAACAGAATACGGCGGCGACGACGGCGGCGACGACGGCGGCGGCGACAGAAGACCGGGCCACCGCCTGTAAAAGAGCTAGAAGAAGGCACGGTGGCCTGGCAAGAAGAACCGAAGAGGGGGACAAGACCCCCGAAGTCGGAAGAAGAGGGCGGCGGCAAAGAAGAATGCCGGGCTCCTCCGCTAGTAAAAGAGCTAGCAGAAGATAGCGGAGGAGTCTGGCGAGAAGACCCCCAAAGACGGAAGACCCCCGGAGCTGTGCAATAAACTATTTTAACCCTTGTGTGTTGTGTTTTTTTTTACTATTATTTACAGGTGAATGGGTAGGGGTACATTGTATCATATGTATTCACATAGGATGGGGGGCCGGTATCCGGGGGCCCCCTTATTAAAGGGGGCTCCCTGATTCCGATAAGCCCCCCGCCCACAGACCCCGACAAGCAACGGCCAGGGTTGTCGGGAAGAGGCCCTTGTCCTCATCAACATGGGGACAAGGTGCTTTGGGGTGGGGAGGCCGTGCGGCCCTCCCTTCCCCAAGGCACCCCCCATGTTGAGGGCGCGCTCGCTCGTCCCCCCCTTTCCTGGCCGGCCGGGTAGCGTGCTTAGACAAGGGTCTGATGTGGACCTTGGGTGGACCCCACGCCGATTTTTTTGGCGTTGGGGTTCCCCTTTAAGTCCATACCAGGTGGCGGGGCCAGCGACACATCCTTCGCGGGCCCCGCCTACCTGGAGACGTGCTCAAAATGAGCGGACTTTCCTCCGCGTGTGTGGGCGAGTCAGTTCATTTCAAAAGTACGGCGGATAGTCAGGCGGACTTAGTACGCCGTATTAGTCCGCTGAAAAAGTGCCGTGTGTGGGCAAGTAGCCCGTTCGGAAAGTCCGGCGGACAGTCCGCCGGATAGTCAGCCGGACTAAGTCCGCCGGATAGTCCGCTATGTGTGTACGCGGCATAAGTCTTTATTAATCAGGATTCTAGCCAGAAAGGAGGTACACACCTTCTTTGGGAGGTCACTGAGGTTTTTAAAATGTGAATGCCAAAAAAAAAATATATAAACAATTTTTTTGTATAATATAAAAGATGATGTCACGCCGAGTAAATAGATACCAAACATGCGCTGTAAAATTGTCCACGCCCGCAAAACGGCGACAGACTAAGTAGAATTTACAATCAATAGGCATTGCTTTAAAAGCCTTTACAAGTTACCACTTTAGATGTACAAAGGAGGTCTAGAGCTAGAATTACTGCCCATGATTAGATGTTTGTGACGATACCTCACATGTGTGGGACGATCGTGGTTTGCTTGCATGCAGGATGGACTGCTAGAACGGGGGGGATGGGGCACTTTAAACTTTTTTTTTAATTATTAACATATTTATTTTTATTTTTACACTGTTGCTTTACATTTTATTTATTTTTTTATCACTTTTATTACTGTCACAAGGAATGTAAACATCCTTGTGACAGCAATAGGCACATGACAGTTACTCTTTATGGAGTGATCTGGGGTCTATAAGACCACAAATCCCTCCTTTGCACTTGAAAGCATTCAAAATGCCAAGATCAGCATTTTTCAATACTTTCAATTTTCTAAAAATGGCACCATTAAAGACACTCCTCGCCCCCTAACATGCCACATTTGGCCTGAGCTAACCTCCGGGTGGCCACATCTGTACACCGTGGGACAGGTAAGTGTCGGTTTATTAAAAGTCAGCAGCTATGCTTTTTGTAGCTGCTGACTTTTAATAGACTAAAAAAACGGGTGGAACTCCGCTTTAAGATGCCGGTAAACCGAAAGTGATATCATGTCATCGCTTCCAGGTTACCATAGCAGCAACCCAATCAAAGCCATACCTGGCTTTCTTTGGGTCTCCAACTAGCTGGCGGATGTACTGGCTAGTAGCTCGGGTCCCCCAGTGGGACAAGAGAGCCAGAGCGAGCCTTGGAAGGCGGGACGGGCGATGTCTCCTCCCGATGCTTGTGATAACAACTGTACGGCTGGTTAGCTGCTCCAGTTGCCATTACAAGACAGCCAATCATCAGCTCTAAAAAAACAGTACCGGGTGATGCCTGCAGCTCAGTACAAGCACTCAAAGTCAAATGACATACCAGGTATGTTATTTGGCAGCAACTGGTTAAAACGTTATATTCATCAAAGCATCTTACATTTGCAGAACTCCTAATGGTTGGATCTTTATCAAAGCCAATGTTTATCATGTACTCCCTGGTATAGGTCACCTATCCTCAATCAACCCTTGACATATAATTATTTTTAACTCCTTGTAATTGTGTGTAAAGGTTTTGAAAACAACCTTCATAATTGAAAAAAGACTTGCTTATATCTGTTTTATTGGTATATTATAATATTATATATTATTTGTTATAATGAAGGGACTTATAAGAAGCAGAAGTACATCTGAACCCACCAAATGTAGCCCCAGAATATTTACCATTGGTAGCTGAGAACCAGTACAATGTATGTGATCGTATAGTATGTGAAAACAGCACCACCTGCTGGTCAGGAAAGAATAATGACAAGGAGTTTTTAACATTACAGCTGGGTGGATATGTAGCACTGTGCACCATCACTCAGAGCACACAGGTACACAGCTGAATCTGACACTGACAGGCCATGGATGGTTAACGTTGTATTCGTGTCACCGGTCTCTGAGTGGAACTTTCCAGGCTCCAATTCTGTGTTATTTTTCTTGATGTTAGAGTAACCTTTCCCCCCCTGGACAAGAATATACTGTATCTGATGAGGATACTGACGATACCAGAACAGGTATGCATCACTGCGACTAGTGGAGTAGGTACAGGATAATGTTATTGTTTCTCCAATTTCTCCATAAAGACGCTGGTCTGTTGATTTTATAGTGTTACCATGGACGGAATCTGCAACAGAATAATAAGCATTAGATCACACACATTTCTTCACATCTATTTACATAGACATTATTATTAAATAGTAAAAATATAATTCTGCAATTGGCATATCATGAATATATTACACTTACTTGATAAATAAAGTATCAGTAAGGAGGTCAGTAATACAGATGGGATAAAGCTGATCATTGTCTCTGAATGTACAACATACAAGATTGCTGTGTGACTGATGTGTACCAGTGAGGATCCTTCTGAGCTCCTTGATGTATAGTAATGTGGGAAGGATGTGACAGGAACACAAACATCACCCACATCAACACACCCACATGTTGTATGAGGACAGGAACTGGGTGACATGAGAAAATATCAGCCTGGCTAATTACTATTTACAGAGATAAGAGTATTGCAGGAAAATGTTATGGGCAGTTTAGAGAAACCTCAACTACAAATAATGCTTTGCTAACAGGATTTCCTTTAATACGAGCTGGAAAGGTAAAAACTCTTAAAGCGGGACTGCACTGCTGAAAAAAATATTAAAAGCCAGCAGCTATAAATACTGCAGCTGCTGACTTTTAATAAATGGACACTCACCTGTCCCAGGGTCCAGCGATGCCGGCAGCCGAGGATGATCGATCGCTCGGCTCTCGGCTGCTACTGCCACCATTCTAGGTGAGGGAATCAGGAAGTGAAGTGAAGCAGCTTCACTTCCCGGTTCCCTACTGCGCATGCGCGAGTCGCGCAGCGCAATAGGAATTGTCCGCGCTGTCTCTGGGACCCGTGTGTGTCCCAGCAGACAGCGCGCAGGGACAGGAAGAGGCATAGACTCCCGTGGGAGTCTATCTCCGGAAGTGGGTGTAAATACCTGTCTTTGACAGGTATCTGCACCCCCCCTCCCCCCTGAAAGGTGCCAATTGTGACACCGGAGGGGGGAGGGTTCCGATCAGCGGAAGTTCCACTTTAGGGTGGAACCCCGCTTTAAGTATAAAGCAGCACTGTGTAGGCCAATGATGCTAAAAAAAAGGATAAAGGGTAAGTTCACCTTTACAGAAAAATCTAGAAGATGAACTAACACAGGGGCTTAAACGTGCCCCTTCAGCAGGGATGTTTAGGAGCATTCTAATTGGTTGGTGCCTTCACATGGGCAGCACCGACCAATCAGATCCCGAACAGCCCGTTCTCTCAGCGGGGAAGAATAAGAGAGAAATCTGAGAGGATTTCTAAGCGTCAGAGCCATGAAGCGGCTATACCGGGGCTCAGAACGGGCGATCGCCGCCATGCAGGTCAGCGGGACAGGGGGGACGAGGGGGGGGTCCTGTGTAAGTTAACCTTACAGATTTTTCTGTAAAGGTGAACTTACAGTTTAATGGATTAAACAACATTAATACAATTTAACCACTTGACCACTGGGCACTTAAACACCCTTAATAACCAGACCAATTTTCAGCTTTCGGTGCTCTCACATTTTGAATGACAATTACTCAGTCATGCAACACTGGACCTATATGAAATTTTTGTCCTTTTTTTCACACAAATGGAGCTTTCCTTTGGTGGTATTTAATCACCGCTGGGTTTTTTATTTTTTGTGCTATAAAAGAAAAAATACAGAAAATTCTGTAAAAAAATGAATTTTTCTTTGTTTCTGTTATAAAATTTAGCAGATTAGTAATTTTTTCTTCATAAATTTTGGCCAAAATTTATACTACTACATATCTTTGGTAAAAATAAGTACAAATTGGTGGATATTATTTGGTCTTTGTGAAAGTTATAGAGTCCACAAGCTATGGTGCCAATATCTGAAAATTGATCACACCTGAAGTACTGACGGCCTATTTCAATTCTTGAGACCCTAACATGCCATAAAATTACAAATACCCCCCAAATGACCCCTTTATGGAAAGAAGACATTCCAAGGTATTTATTAAGAGGCATGATGAGTTTTTTGAAGTTGTCATTTTTTTCCCACAATTCTTTGCAAGATCAAGATTTTTTTTACTTTTTTTTTTTTCACAAAATTGTCATATTATCAGTTTATTTCTCACACACAGCATATGCATACCACAAATTACACCCCAAAACACATTCTGCTATTACTCCCGAGTACGGCGATACCACATGTGTGAGACTTTTACACAGTGTGGCCACATACAGAGGCCCAACATGCATGGAGCGCCATCAGGCGTTCTGGAGCACCCAGGACAATTCTGACATTTCTCTCCTACATGTAAAAATCATCATTTATTTGCTAGAAAATTACATAGAATGCCAAAACATTATATATGTTTTTTTTAGCAAACACCATGGAGAATAAAATGGTGGTCGTTGCAACTTTTTATCTCGCACGGTATTTGTGCTTAAAAAAAAAATACACAGTAAAGTTAGCCCAATTTTTGCATAATGTGAAAGATGAAGTTACACTGAGTAAATAGATACCTAACATGTCACTCTTCAAAATTGCACACGCTCGTGGAATGGCGCTAAACTTCCCTACTTAAAAATCCCCATAGGCAATGATTTAATTTTTTTTTACTGGTTATATGTTTTGAGTTACAGAGGAGGTCTAGGGCTAGAATTATTGCTCTCGCTCTAACGTTCGCAGCGATACCTCACATGTGTGGTTTGAACACCGTTTTCATATGTGGCCGGGACTTACGTATGCGTTCGCTTCTGCATGCCAGCACAAGCGGACAGGGGCGCTTTAAAAAAAAAAAATGTAATTGTTCATTTTACTTTATTTATTTTAGTTTGACATTTTTTTCCCCAAAAATAAATTTTTTGATCACTTTTATTCCTATTACAAGGAATGTAAACATCCCTTGTAATAGGAATATGGCATGACAGGTCCTCTTTACAGTGAGATATGGGGTCAATAAGACCCCGCATCTCACCTCTAAGCTGGGAAGCCTGAAAAAAAAAAAAAAAAAAGATTCTGGCTTTGATCGTATTGGCGAGTCGGTAGAAGCACCGGAGGGCGGCGGGAGGTGGGGGGGATGTCTATGGCTGGGTATTGCAGGGTATCACTGACTATGGCTGGGTATGGCTGGGTATCTCCGACTATGGCTGGGTATCTCAGAGTATGGCGTTGCAGAGTATTGCATTGCAGAGCATTGCAGGGTATTGGCGGGTGTTGCAGGGTATTGGCGGGTGTTGCAGAGCATTGCAGAGTGTTGCAGGGTATTGGCTGGTGTTGCAGAGCATTGCAGAGTGTTGCAGGCTATTGGTGGGTGTTGCAGAGCGTTGCAGGGTATTGGCGGGTGTTGCAGAGTGTTGCAGGGTATTGGCGGGTGTTGCAGAGCATTGCAGAGTGTTGCAGGGTATTGGTGGGTGTTGCAGAGTGTTGCAGGGTATTGGCGGGTGTTGCAGAGCGTTGCAGGGTATTGGCGGGTGTTGCAGAGTGTTGCAGGGTATTGCCGGGTGTTGCAGAGCCTTGCAGGGTATTGGCGGGTGTTGCAGAGCATTAAAGAGTGTTGCAGGGTATTGGCGGGTGTTGCAGAGCATTGCAGAGTGTTGCAGGGTATTGGCGGGTGTTGCAGAGTGTTGCAGGGTATTGGTGGGTGTTGCAGAGCATTGCAGGGTATTGGCGGGTGTTGCAGAGCATTGCAGAGTGTTGCAGGGTATTGGCGGGTGTTGCAGAGTGTTGCAGGGTATTGGCAGGTGTTGCAGAGCATTGCAGAGTGTTGCAGGGTATTGGCGGGTGTTGCAGAGCATTGCAGAGTGTTGCAGAGCATTGCAGAGTGTTGCAGGGTATTGCAGAGTAATGGCAGGGAATTGAGGGGTTAAATTTCGGTGAGCAGCGATGTGGGCACTGCAGCTGCAGGCCACAGCGCTGCTGACACCGATCTCTTCCCCCTCCGCTGTACCGATCGGTACAGAGAGGGGGAGGGAGGAACCGGCATCATAACATGATGCCGGTTTGTTTACAAGGGATCGCTCCGTCTTTTGACGGAGCGATCACGTGGTAACCGGCCACTGGACCCGGCGGTTACGGATGCTCTCGTGTGCGCGCCCCAGGGGGCAGAATTCTGGGAGGCCGTTAATTAACGGCCTCTCAGAGTTAAACAACCGCCCTGAAGCCGTTAATCGGCAATGGGCGGTTGTTAAGTGGTTAATAATAAATAAAGCAACATAATGGCAAAATTTAAAGTGGTTGTAAACTTTCCCCCACAACTTTGTCCCATGTAAATCAGCATAAAAAGCCCTAATGAACACTGCTTGTAGATATCTCCTTATCTCCTTACTTGCTTAGTATTGTTGTAATCCTTTTTGTTCTTTAGAATGACATCACTGAGCATGCCCAGATCTCCCCTGATTTATGGCACATTCTCTATGTGCTTGTCTATCTGTTATCAGGACTTCCTACAACACACCACTGATATCCCAGGAGGCTGCAGAATCATTCAAAGCTTCCTCCAACACCCCATGTGACCATGTGACATCACATGCAAATGTAAACATGGCTATTACTGCAGTCTTATCATCTGAAGCTGATAAGACTGACAAAGGCAAACAGACAATGGCACAAGTAAATACTATGAAAAAAAACAAGTCAGCTATGAACAGGGAAGCAGGGTTGCCATAGAAACTTTGGATTGAGAAGGAGGCTTGGTTAACAGTACAGAAAGTGCTCAATGTAAGGGCGGAAATACACTCCACTGTGGACTCAGAAAACAATACTTAAGATGGCGCGGCCTAACCCCTGGAAACAAGTTTTTTAAAGTTTCTTTAAACAGTAAGTAATATGTGATTTGGGCTGGATTACAGTGGCTATAGTCTGATAATTACTTATTATAATGGACTAAATGAAAAGAAGCATCGGAGTGGGAGCGTTTACTTCCTCTTCGAAACATAAACAAGTAAAGTGTAAGGGAAGCATTGATATCTCAGAGAAAGAAGATGCAAGTATTATGCACCATTATTAGGCCTGTAGGCAGGTAGGTTACTGCTGCCCTAGTGGGAAAGGGTTGACTGTAACTCTTGGGTTTTTCTTGGGTATGACCCTCGGATCCTGTGTATTTCAAAAGGGATGAGGGCCCAGATGCTGGGGGGGGGGGTATTTCCACACACACACACAGAGATGTTTTGCCTGATGACAATACCGGAGTCTGGATGGCCTGTGACCTGCTGGAGCAAAACTCCAGACATGGAGTCTACCAATATTGGACTTCTGCTTGAACAGGTATGCTGGGGCAGTTACAAGCCTGTAGTTAGGGACTAGGGATGTTAGGGAATGTTTGCACTTTATCTGCTACTGTCCATTGTCGTTGTCATCATGTTAATTTATTTTTCAAGTAAAATGTTTGAAACTTTGCCCTTGCCTGGTCTAAAGTTACTAAAGGGGTGCAATGCTAGTAACTGGCACACATAGTCCACAGCTCTTGTCACTAAGTACATTGGATTATGAAAACAACAATACAAGAGTTCATACATTGTGAAGATACAAGTGGTTACCAAATCCATGTAATGCTATATTACCTCAGAGTACCTCAAGTTACCAGAACACAGGCATGTACTGACCATCGGGATTACGAGGAGTTTCCCAGTGGGCCAATGGCTCAGTGGGCCGTATTTTATGTAAAGTTCAGCGGTAGCGGGAGCGTGGCAGCAAACAGCATCAGGGATTTGGGGAAGGTGGTAAGCAAGAAGGGAATATAGATGTGAGGTAGAAGAGCTTCACATCCTCCCTGACCAACGAAGAGGCAAACAGGAGCGAGTGCCGCCACCCCCCGTGCTTCCAGAACCTTGATACCTCCACCTCTTCTCCTCTCTGCTCCAAGAACTGTGAGGCCCGGACTGGAGGACAGGCTGACTGGGGGCCCGGAGGAAGAGAACATGTGGGAGGTGAGGCTGCCAAGGAGCTGCTGGAAGGAGCAGAGCAGCGAGAGCATCCCCAAATCAAGAGGGAGACTGGGGGCTTCTGCTGGTTGCCATCAGGTACCTGGCATCCTGCACATACATGCCCACACACTGAGACAGGGGGAGCAGAGGAGGGACTGCAGATAGGGACAGTGCTCTGTGGTCTCTCTCAGCCCCCCTCATCTATCAGTCCCCTGTCTGTCTCCGAGCCCCTCTCTTTCAGCCCCCCTGTGTCTCTCAGGCCCCTCCACTGTCTCTCAGCCCCCCTTTGTCTCTCAGCCGCCCCTCCTCTGTCTCTCAGCCACACCCTCTCTGTCTCTCAGTCCCCTCCTCTGTCTCTCAGACCCCCTCTGTTCCTCAGCCCCCCCTCCGTCTCTAAGACCCCCCTATGTCTTTCAGCTCTCCTCTATCTCTCAGACCCCCCTCTGTCTCTCAGACCTCCCCTCTGTCTCTCAAGCCCCCGTCTCTCTGCCCCCCTCTGTCTGTCAGCCCCCTCTGTCTCTCAGCCCCCCATCTGTCTCTCAGCCCCCCCTCTGTCTTTCAGCCCTCCTCTGACTTTAAGCCCCCTTCTGTCTCTCCGCCCCCTCTCTCTCAGCCCCCTCTTTGTCTCTCTCACCCCCTCCCTCTCGTTCACACCCTGACTCTTAGGCTACTTTCACACTGGGGCGGGCTGGCATTGGCGGTAAAACGCTACTAGTTTTAGCAACTCTTTACCTTCGTTTTAGCGGCACTATTCAGCTACTAGAGTGGTTCTTTTAACCTCCATTAGTAGCCGAATAAAGGGTTAAATGTGCCCATATAGTGGCGCTGCCGAATCGCTTTGCAGGCACTTCAGCAGCAGTGTGAGTGTAAGCAGCAACTGGTGAAGTACATGCAGGCCAGTGAAAAAGAGCATTGGTGGTGTCATTAGGGGCTCTGAATGGCTTGGGTTTTGGGGGGGTCGAAGATGCTCTGAGTATAGAAAGCTACATTGTGTTATGTAGGAGACCTTACCTTAGGGTAGGAGTTTTGTGGTGCCATGGAGGCCTCTAGGGGAGAGGGGTTCTTTGTAGCATAATTGGGTTGAACTGAAGGTAGGTGCATTCTGTGGTGGGGGGGGGCTCTGAGGTTCTCATAGTATACGGAGCTCTGTGGTGCTGGGGGCTCTAAGGGCCTAAGGCTAAGATGACTGGAATTCTATTGCATGCCCAGGTCTCCTAGAAATTGGTATCAAGGTGGGACATGTTCAGTGGATCAGCACTGATCCTTACAACTGTCAGTCATCACTGTCTCCCCCCAGAGTCCATCATAGTACCTATAGCCTCAGTTTTGAAATGTGGCACCAACTGTCTACACAGGCAAACAAGGCATAACAGTGTTATTGTCTGAATGACATGGGTGCTGATCCAGTGATGGCATTTTTTAAAAGATTAGAAATGTTCAGGGGAGAACAAGACTTCTAGAAAAATCAAATCCAGAATGGAATGCACAGTGAATCGACGCAGGATGGCCCAGGTAATCCCCTAATATGGCATTCAGAATGGGCAAGCAGTGCTGGCAGATCTCTCTAATGCCATTGTTATGGAAAATGTCAACAACATATTTCCACACTGAATACTTGTAGCTATCGGCTGATCTACAGACAAAAACTCACAGGACCCGCTGTGTACTCTACATACACTAAGAAGTGAGAGGGATCCTCGACTTTTACATTACATCAGCTATGGACATATACACTATATTGTCAAAAGTATTGGGTCACCTGCCTTTACATGCACATGAACTTTAATGGCATTGCAGTCTTAGTCCGTAAGGTTCAATATTGAGTTGGCCCACCCTTTGCAGCTATAACAGCTTCAACTCTTCTGGGAAGGCTGACCACAAGGTTTAGAAGTGTGTCTTTGAGAACGTTTGACCATTCCTCCAGAAGCCTATAGCAGTGGTCATCAACCCTGTCCTCAGGGCCCACTAACAGGTCAGATTTTATGTATTACCTTGGGGAGATGCAGACTAGAATACTGCAATCACTGAGCAGAAAATGATATCACCTGTGATGAATTTCAGTTATCTTACAAACCTGGCCTGTTAGTGGGCCCTGAGGACAGGGTTGATGACCACTGTTCTATAGGGTTGAGATCAGGACTATGTGCATGCCAGTCAAGTTCCTTCCCCCCTAATATGCTCATCAATGTCTTTATGGACTGTGTTTTGTGCACTGGTCTAAATCATTTGATGGAGGGGTGATTATGGTGTGGGGTTGTTCTTCAGGGGTTGGGCTTGGCCCCTTAGTTCCAGTGAAGGGAACTCAAGGTGTCAGCATGCCAAGACATTTTGGACAATTTCATGCTCCCAGCTTTGTGGAAAGAGTTTGGAGATGGCCTCAAGATGACTGCGCACCAGTGCACAAAGTAAGGTTCATAAAGACATGGATGAGCGAGTTTGGCTTGACTGGCCTGCACAAAGTCCTGACCTCAACCCCATAGAACACCTTTGGGATGAGTTAGAGCAGAGACTGCGAGCCAGCCTTCAATATTGAACCCTACGGACTAAGACTGGGAAGCCCTTAAAGTTCATGTGTGTAAAGGCAGGCATCCCAATACTTTTGACAATATAGTCTATGTCTTTAATAATTAGGATTCTAGCCAGTAAGAATGTACACAGCTTCTTTAGGAGGTCACTGATGTCCCAGAGGGCAGGAATTCTCACACCATAAGCCACAGCATGCTTTGAAACAAGATCACCATTGAAAAGTTTCCTGTCTTGAGTAGGCCCACTGCACGTTCTGCTTGCCAGCATTTAAAGTGGCAATAATCTGAAATGTGATTCTCTTTTCAGAGGATCGGTGGTTAAAACGCAGGTCTAAACCTAGCCTTATAAGTCTAAATGAATATATTTCTGACTTTTCACACAAAGGAGAAACAATATTAAAAAATCACTTCTCCATCAATTGCCTCAAGCTGGCCATGCATGGCTCCGTTTTTTTCTGTTAAGCACACAGGCTCAATGAAAAAAAACTTGATTTCCCTATTCACTCATTGGAAGTTAATGGGGAAATTCTCCCTGCTGTGTCTTTGTATTCTGACAGCAGGACTCATCCGCTGTCAGACTACACTGATCAGCACTGCAGAATTAATTTAGTAGACGAAAATATTTTCATCATAGTTTTCCTCAGCTGGATGTTTTCAGTGACAAAAACTAAACGAAAATAAAATTAGAATTAAGTCAACTGACTAAACTATGATGAAAATCAATTCCAATTTTCATCAACGAATGAAAACAAAATGAAAATGCGAGGGAGGGACGTTTTCCCACCTGACTCTATCGGCAAGCTGTATTGGCTAGGAGACACAGGCTCCCATCAAGCCCTCTGCTGGCCTTTTCTAAATCGACAACACAATTCCATCCCCAGCCTATAATAATAGAAGCACAATAAAGTTTAAAGATGTATTGCACTATTGCACTAACACATAAGAATAAGTAGGAGGTATCTACTAAGCTACTGAAACAAAACAAAAAAGGAAAAAATAGGCTTTTTTTTCTTAATATTTAATGTTGGTAATATATTCAGGTAATATGTGCAATGGCATTACAGCCAATAGAGCAGGGGTAGTGAATTAAAATTCAAGGAGGTCCGGTCACTAAAAACAAATTCCGGGTCGGGGTCCGAATCACAAGTTTGTGCCATGAAAGATTGTACGCTTCTTCTTTCCCTTTTTTGGAGCAAGCTGCGCTCTCTGGTTCTTTTCTTATGGTTTCCTCCACATGCTCTGGTAATACTCTGTGAATGTAAATGTCCCCAACAGTGTTCCCTCTTACATAAGGTGCCCCTAACAGAGTAATTCATTACATTGGGTGCCCCCATCAGACTACCCCCATAAATCAGTTGCCACCTTCAGGGTACCCCTTTATATCAGGTATTCCCATTAGGTTTCTTCATCAGAAGACTCTCTTACATCTGGTGTCTCCCATTAGCGTGCCCCTTACATCATTTGTCCCAATTAGAGTGTCCCCTTACATTAGGTGCCATCATCAGAGTGCCCCTTTACATCAGGTGTCCCCATCAGAGTGTTCCTTTACATTAGTTGTGTGCCCATCAGAGTGCCTCTTTACATCAGGGTTCTCCATCAGAGTGCCACTTTACATAGGGGTCCCCATTAGTGTGCCCCCTCACATCAGGTGTCTTCATCAGAGTGCCCACTTACATCAGGTGTCCCCATCACAGTGCCACCTTACATTAGGTGTCCCCTTCAGAGTGCCCCTTACATCAGGTGTCCCCATCAGAGTGTCCCTTTACATCAGGGGTCCCCATCACAGTTTCCCTTTACATAAAGTGTCCCCATCAGAGTGCCCCTTTACATCGTGGGTTCCCATCGGAATGCCCCTTTACATCAGGAGTCCCCATCAGAGTGCCCCCTTACATCACATGTCCTCATCAGAGGGCCCTTTTACATCATATGTCCCCATCACAGTACCACCTTACATTAGATATGCCTGTCAGAGTGCCCCCATCACTTTAGGGAGTCCCCATCAAAGTGCGCCCTTGACATAATCTGTGCCCATCAGTGTACCCCCAATAACATAATATGTGCCCATCAGTGTATCCCCTTAAAATAAAATGTGCCCATCAGTATGCCCCTTTACATAAAATGTGCCCATCAGAGTGAACCTTAACACAAAATAAGGGACATGCTGTTGGGCACATTTTATGTTAAGGAGTACGGTGATAGGCACATTTTATGTTAAGGGGACACTCTGATAGGCACAACAAAATGTGCCCATCAGCATGCCCATTAACATAAAATGCGCCTATCAACATGATCCTTAACATAAAATAAGTAGCATGCTGATGGGTACATTTTATGCTTAGGGGCACTCTGATGGGTATATTTTATGTTAAGGGGTACTCTGATGGGCACATTTCATGTTAAGGAGCACCTTGACAATTTAGTCTAGTGATGTACCAAGTTCAAAATTTTACCTTTGTTTGCACGATCGTCGCGTCAGCTCCTCACTCTGTTCACAGATCGTACGTACGACACACGCGTGTTGCGTTTTATATACAGTGCGCATGTGTGAAACTCCGCCTGCCCCTGATGTTCTTTCTAGACTATTCCCCACCCCTTCGCTTTCGGCGCAGTGGGGAGAGCACATGGCGGAGACAACGCAGGTGCGCAATCAGAGTTCCACTAACGAGGAGGAGGGTGAGGAAAGCCCGGAGCCTGAAACGTCCCGATACAGGAAAAGAGGATTTAAGGCCTAAAATATGTCTTTTGTAGAGATGTTGGAGATGGTGGACATATTGAACAGGACCGACTATGATGGGAAGTATGGACCTTACCCAAACCCAAATATCAGAAAGGCCAAGATCATGACTAAAGTTGTGAAGAGTCTTCAGAAGAATTTTGGGGTTCAACTGAGAAAACGCTGGTCAGACCTGAAACTGAGGGAGCACGATCGGTACAGAAGGATCAAGCGTGTTCTTCAAAAAAGTAAGTAGTTGTCGTGTGTTCATATGATTATTCTTGCTTGCATACATGCTCCATGTGCTTTGATTTCATGTTGTGCAGTTTAAAATGGCCACTTTCAAGTTCATGGTTTCATTCGTTCGTAAGAAACATCGTTCTGCAGGTAAGTATTCCAGCTTTAGAAAGTGTCCACAATAATGTTCTCACCTTTGAACTCGGCCAAAAAACACAATTGTACAACACTTCCAAGCAATGTTTCATATTCCTATTTATGCCCTCTGTGTGCTAAGTATTCCTTTTTTACATTCTCATAGGGGAGAGAAGACTCGGGAAGTCTGAGGACACCAGGCACCCCACCCCTCACAAAGAAGGCACAATTCCAACACAGAAGCAGAGGAGCAGGAGGAGGAGGAAGGAGAGATCGTTGAAGTTGGACAAATTGTCACCACAACAGGTGAGTGTCAGAGACCACAGCTTCCGGTAAGCTAATCGATGTATGTCGGCATATTTATAATACATGGTGTGTTTTTTTGCTTCTTTTTGTAGGTGATGTGGAAGAAGAATCACATTTTACCAGTGAAAGTGCCCAGATTCTGATTGGGGAGATAATGGTGTGTAATCGGGATTTAGAAAATATCCAGCAAAACATCAATGATGTTAAAAATAAAATGAAGAACATCATTGATGTTTTGGGGAGAGTGTGAAACACCCCAAACTAGCTAGGCTTTTTTTTTTTTTTTTTTAAACAACTTTTGTATATTACAAGACGCCAAATTTGGAAGATGCACAGAGTGTGCCAACATGCCCTATCTCCCATCATGGGGGATTAATGTATGTGTTTTGTGGAAAGTGGCTGAGATGAAGGGGTTGCACCCCCAAAACATGTACATTGATCCCCCATGATGGGAGATAGCACATGTTGACACACTGTGTGCATCTTCCAAATTTGGCTTTTCCAGGGGTGACACCCCATGTGATGAAGGCAATATCAGCCCAGTTTGTACATACTCATGTCTGATATTGTCTTCACTTTTCAAAGTTGAACTTTGTAAGTTCCTGTGTTCTGTATGTTACGCTTTGATAAATGCCTGTTTACACAAAAACACCAAGTTACCCAAAAATGACCTTAAATAATGTTTTTGATACACTCAATATGTTGGTTTGTTGTAAAACCCTTTTCTAAACGCACATGTAAATGTGCTTTGATTAAAAAGTGAAATTATCAACAATGTGTGGCTTCCTTTTTCAATGCGCAAAAGCAGTATTTGGAGTAAAATTGTTGTTTTCGGTGGCAATGGGTGTTATTTACTAAAGGCAACTCCACTTTGCACTCCAAGTGCAGTTTCAGGTGCACTTTTGCAGTGCACTTGTAGTGCATAGTGGATGTGCCTTTAGTAAATAACACCCACAGTGATGTGTTAATTTTCACAATCATGCCATTTTCATGACCCCACATATTTCTGCCATGGTGCTGAAAATGAGCAAGATTTTGGTCAGTAATGCACTACATACATTAGTTAACAAAAACAAGGTGTGTGTGTAGCAGACCCACAACATAATAAGATTATCTGAAGAAGAGACTGTCCCCTCATCTTGCTCAGAACTAGGGTTTGCACTGTTGTAGAAAAAGGCACAACAACAAAAAACTAAGATTTACCTAGGAGACACCTAAAACCAAGCCAAGCAGTAAATGAAAACAAAGATTATTGGAGTTTCAAAGAAAAATGTATTCCAAAAATGCCACTCAGACATTGTCTGGCATATCAATGGCCCCCCTACCCACAAAGTAGTCCATGTATTGGGTTCTGACCTCATGGGCGCTTTGGGGGGGCAAGCCAGGATGAGCAGCTTCAAGGCCCGTGAGGTTCTCATTTTCAAGCAAGTCTGCATCTTGGCCAACTGAGACCGCAGAGTTTGCTGAATGTCTTTTAAAAAAATTGTGCAGAACACAGCAGGCAAGCACTATGTGATTTATTTTATATTCCACCATGTGGATAGGCGTTAAAAAAAGGTGATACCGGCTGGCCAGTATTCCAAAAGTGTTCTCCACCACTCTTCTGGCTCTGGCCAGCCGAAAATTAAAAATCCTCTGGTCCGGGGTGAGGGTCCTCATCGGGGAAAGGCCGCATCAGATGGTTTGCCAGGGCAAACTCCTCATCTGCAACGAAGACGAACGGGAGTCCTTCCTGATTCTCTTCTGGGGGTGGCAAGCCCAGACTGCCACTCTGGAGACGCCAGTAGAACTCCATCCGTGCGAACACTCCACCATCCGACATCCGGCCATTTTGCCCCATGTCCACATACAAGAAGTCATAGGTCGCAGAAACCACCGCCAACATCACGATACTATTAAACCCCTTGTAGTTAAAATAGTACGACCCCGAGTTGGGGGGTGGGACGATGTGGACATGTTTCCCATCAATTGCACCTCCACAATTGGGAAAGTCCCAACGACTGGCAAAGTGGGAGGCCACAGTCTGCCATTCCTGTGGCGTTGAAGGAAACTGTGAAGTGAAACAAGACCAAAAATTTTTAATTTTGCAAATCAACATTGCAAGCAGATTAGACACCAACATTTTTGGCCAAGATCAGTATAAGGTCCCCTTATCAGAGTCATCACCCCCCCCCCATCCCCCCCATCTGATGGGCCCTTGCTAAAAATGAGGGGGGGGGGGATGTTTTGGACAGGTAACCATCTCCACTTGATTGAAAGATGAATGCCTCAATAATGTGTGATACTTTGGGAAGCCCCTCCTTACTTACACTATTGGCAGCCCACCGGACAGGTAAGAAGTGTCATAATACCAAAAATAAAACAAAATGGAAGCACATTTTGACATTCTGCTATTACATATCAAGATAATAATAGGGTAAAAAAAAATGATAGCATTTGAAAGTATTGAGGCAGGCCCTTGCACTAAATGCTTTGGTGAACTCGTCCATAAATGTGACCATCAAGAAGGTAGGTATAGTGCAGGGATATGCAATTATTGGACCTCCAGCTGTTGCAAAACTACAAGTCTCATCATGCCTCTGCCTCTGGGTGTCATGCTTTTGGCTGTCAGAGTCTTGCTATGCCTCATGGGACTTGTAGTTCTGCAACAGCTGGAGGTCCACTAATTGCATATCCCTGGTATAGTGGGTATTGGGTTTGGTAAAGTCAGCAGACAGAGGATTGCTATCAGCTGACCTAGCAGTTGGGGGGAGGGGGGTTCCTAATGAGTTTGGCATAACCCCCAAAAAAAAAGTCACTCTGCATGAATTGAAGCACACACATAACATTTGTAGACATTTTAGGGGGTGTTTAGGGGAAAGCAATACTATGGAGCTGACAAAAGACATTGGTAAGTGACTAGACTATAGTTTTATGGGCCAAGAAGAGCATGGTGGGGAAGTTAGTGAGGCAAATATGAATGAGGACAAAGGGGCAGAGCATATGAATTAGAGCATATTGCAATCATGGTAATTAAGGAATGAGGAAAGAAATCCAAGACATTAGCAAGCATTAAATACATAGAATGTAATGTTAAAGGATAAAACTTACCTTCATATAGTCCTTCTGCAGGACCTGAATGATGGCAGAACAGGTCTCTGGAATAATGATCCCCAGAGCCTGGGGGAAGATGCCTGTGGAGAACTTGAGGTCCTGAAGGCTTCTCCCTGTCGCCAAGTAGCGCAACGTGGGATGAGCCTCTGCTCCGGAGTGATGGCTTGCCGCATGCAGGTATCCTGCCTGGTGATATAAGGGGACAGCAAAGCCAGCAGACGGTGAAAAACGGGGTCCGTCATCCGGAGATAATTCCTGAAATCATCAGGATTATTCTCCCGGATCTCACAGAGCAAAGGCATGTGCGAGAACTGGTCAAGCTGGCGCAACCAATTCTTGGTCCACAAACTCCTCCCCTCCCTGTTCATGGACCGGGCTTGTGTCAAAGTAAGAACCCCAACACGAAGCCCCTGCACAGCACAAACTCTACGACGAGTACGTAGATGAAACATGGTTTGAAAACGGTCGGCTGGTCAGAACGGACAACAGAAAGCACTGATAAACAGCAATGCCTGAAGGAACGACCTGAATAGCAGAAGCAAGCAGACAATAAGCAATGCAAATCAAAGCGTACTATACCAAGATATAGTCCACAATGAGAAACTAATGCTTACTGACTACACGCACTGATTATTAGATACGCAAAGACAAGCAGAAACTGAAGAGCAGTAGTGAACTGCATCACAAATCTGAAAAGCTCGAATCGTCTCTCACCAAACTTCTAATAACACGCGATAGACACGAGATCAGCAGAAGGAGCCCAAAGGGTGCCGGACGTGGTGCTGAACTTCCTTTTTCTAGTGCCGCCGTACGTGGCTTACGTCACCGCGTTCTTGGCAACCAGAAATTCAACTTGTTGGTCCAACCGTGTGTATGCAACATCACTTCTGGAATTAATCCGTCGGAATAACTCAGACGGATTTGGTTGTCGGAATCTCCGACCGTGTGTACAAGGGCTTACAGTTTTGAAGGCCCTGGAGTACCAGGACAATGGAGACGCCCCAAAAATGACCCCATTTTGGAAATAAAACAACCCAATGTATAATCTATGAGGCATATCGAGTATTTTGAACATGTCATTTTTTTCTACAAGTTTTTGAAAAATGTGTAAAGAAAATGAAAACACATTTTATTTTTACACAATGTTTCTATTTACACAATATTTCTAACACATAACATGTACATGGCAAAAAATACACCCCAAAATAGATTCTTCTACTCCTCCTGAGTATGGCAATACCACATGTGTGAGACTTTTCTACAGCGTGGTCACATACAGAGGACCAACATGCAGGGAGCACCGTCAGGTGTTCTAGGGACATAAGTTTCAAATCTAATTTGACTATTATACTTTTGTGAGGCACTGTAGTGGCATGGATGTGGCATGGATGAGCATGAATGGGGATAGATGAGCATTAATGGGGATGGATGAGCCATGGATGGGGATGGCTGAGCATGAATGAGTATGGCCGGGTACGGCTGAGTATGGATGGGTATGGCTGAGTATGGATGGGTATAGATGGGATGGCTGGGTGTACGGCTGAGTATGGCTGGGTATGACTGAGTATCATTGAGTATGGCTGAGTATGGCTGGGTATGGCTGGGTATGGCTAGGTATGGCTGAGTATGGCTGGGTATGACTGGGTATGGCTGGGTATGACTGGGTACGGCTGGGTATGGCTGAGTATGGCTGAGTATGGCTGGGTATGGCTGGGTATGGCTGGGTACGGCTGTGTATGGCTGAGTATGGCTGGGTATGGCTGAGCAGGGCCGGGACAAGGGTGGGCAGGAGGGGACGGCTGCCCGGGGCGCAATGGTTTATTGTAGGGGTAGGGGGCACCCTGACCCTAACCCTAAGGGAAAGGGTGGTGCAGTTTGGCATCTTTGCCCTGGGCGATGGATGACCTTGTCCCGGCACTGTGGCTGAGTATGGCTGGGTACGGCTGAGTATGGATGGGTATGGCTAATTATGGATGGGGGTGGATGGGATGGCTGAGCATAGATGGATGGATGAGTATTGCTAAGGATGGATGGATAGATGGATGGGTATGCAGAGTATGGATGGATGGGTATGCAGAGTATGGATGGATGGGTATGCAGAGTATGGTTGGGTATGCAGAGTATGGATGGGTATGCAGAGTATGGATGGGTATGCAGAGTATTCAGAGTATGGATGGTTATTCAGAGTATGCAGAGTATGGATGGGTATGCAGAGTATGGATGGGTATTCAGAGTATGCAGAGTATGGCTGGGTATGCAGAGTATGGCTGGGTATGGCTGGGTATGCAGAGTATGACTGGGTATGGCTGGGTATGCAGAGTATGGATGGGTATGGCTGAGTATGCAGAGTATGGATGGGTGAGCATGGATGGATGGATGGATGGATCTCTCACTAAGCAGCGCTGTGGGCAGTACACATGCAGCCCACAGCAGTGCTACCACTGATCTCTCCCCTCACACTGGATAGAGAGGGGAGAGAGGAACCGGAAAGCATGCAGGTTTGTTTACATGTGATCGCTCCGTCATTTGACGGAGCGATCATGTGGTAAACGACCACGATCAGCGGCCTTTCACCGTGATCTGTGATGCACCGGGTCCTCTGGACCCGGCGGTCATGGAAGTTCTCAGGTGCGCGCCCCAAAGGGCACACGAGAGCAAAATTCTGGGAGGACGTCACTGTACGCCCTCCCAGAGTTAACAAACCACCCTGTAGTTGTCATTTGGCTATGGGCCGGTTTTTAAGTGGTTAATGCCCCTACTTCCGTGGCAGCTGAGGCTACAGAGAATGGGGAATCTCTCTCCTCAGTCCCTTTCTCTGCTATTTCACCAAAGTCCCTCAATGGGGCTGCTGAAAAATTGTAAAAAAAATGTTTTTTAACCACTTAACAACCGCCCATTGCCGATTAACGGCATCAGGGCGGTTGTTTAACTCTGAGAGGCCGTTAATTAACGGCCTCCCAGAATTCTGCTCTCGCGCGCCCCCTGGGGCGCGCACACGAGAGCATCCGTGACCGCTGGGTCCAGTGGACCCGGCGCATCACGAATCACGGTAAACGGCCGCTCATCGCGGCCGTTTACCACGTGATCGCTCCGTCAAATGACGGAGCGATCACTTGTAAACAAGCCGGCGTCATGTTATGACGCCGGTTCCTCCCTCCCCCTCTCTGTACCGATCGGTACAGCGGAGGGGGAAGAGATCGGTGTCAGCAGCGATGTGGGCTGCATCTGCAGTGCCCACATCGCTGCTCACCGAAAATTAACCCCTCAAATCCCTGCAAATACTCTGCATTACTCTGCAATTCCCTGCAAATACTCTGCATTACTCTGCAATTCCCTGCAAATACTCTGCATTACTCTGCAATTCCCTACAAATACTCTGCATTACTCTGCAATTCCCTGCAAATACTCTGCAATGCCCTGCAACACTCTGCAATGCCCTGCAACACTCTGCAATGCCCTGCAACACTCCGCAATGCCCTGCAACACTCCGCAATGCCCTGCAACACTCTGCAATGCCCTGCAACACTCCGCAATGCCCTGCAACACTCCGCAACGCTCTGCAATACCCTGCAACACTCTGCAACACCCGCCAATACCCTGCAACACTCTGCAATGCTCTGCAACCCCCGCCGATACCCTGCAACACTCTGCAATGCTCTGCAACCCCCGCCGATACCCTGCAACACTCTGCAATGCTCTGCAACCCCCGCCGATACCCTGCAACACTCTGCAATGCTCTGCAACACCCGCCAATACCCTGCAACACTCTGCAATGCTCTGCAACACCCGCCAATACCCTGCAATGCTCTGCAACGCAGTACTCTGCAACACCATGCTCTGAGATACCCAGCCATAGTCGGTGATACCCTGCAATACCCAGCCATAGACATCTCCCGCCGCCCTCCGCCCTCCGGTGCTTCTACCGAATCGCTAATACGATCAAAGCCAGAATCTTTTTTTTTTTCAGGCTTCCCAGCTTAGAGGTGAGATGTGGGTCTTATTGACCCCACATCTCACTGTAAAGAGGACCTGTCATGCCATATTCCTATTACAAGGGATGTTTACATTCCTTGTAATAGGAATAAAAGTGATCAAAAAAATTATTTTTGGGGAAAAAAATGTCAAACTAAAATAAATAAAGTAAAATGAACAATAAAAAAAAATGTTTTTTTTAAAGCGCCCCTGTCCCCATGTGCTCGCATGCAGAAGCGAACGCATGCGTAAGTCCCGCCCACATATGAAAACGGTGTTCAAACCACACATGTGAGGTATCGCTGCGAACGTTAGAGCGAGAGAAATAATTCTAGCCCTAGACCTCCTCTGTAACTCAAAACATATAACCAGTAAAAAAAATGTAAATCGTCGCCTATGGGGATTTTTAAGTAGCGACGTTTGCCGCCATTCCACGAGCGTGTGCAATTTTGAAGAGTGACATATTAGGTATCTATTTACTCAGCGTAACTTCATCTTTCACATTATGCAAAAATTGGGCTAACTTTACTGTGCTTTTTTTTTTTTTAAGCACAAAACAGTTTTTTTTCCAAAAAAAAGCATTCGAAAAATTACTGCGCAAATACCGTGCGAGATAAAAAGTTGCAAAGACCACCATTGTATTCTCCAGGGTGTTTGCTAAAAAAACATATATAATGTTTTGGAGTTCTATGTAATTTTCTAGCAAATAAATGATGATTTTTACATGTAGGAGAGAAATGTCAGAATTGTCCTGGGTGCTCCAGAACACCTGATGGCGCTCCATGCATGTTGGGCCTCTGTATGTGGCCACGCTGTGTAAAAGTCTCACACATGTGGTATCACCATACTCGGGAGTAATAGCAGAATGTGTTTTGGGGTGTAATTTGTGGTATGCATATGCTGTGTGTGAGAAATAACCTGATAATATGACAATTTTGTGAAAAAAAAAAAAAAAGTAAAAAGAATCTTGATTTTGCAAAGAATTGTGGGAAAAAATGACAATTTCAAAAAACTCATCATGCCTCTTACTAAATACCTTGGAATGTCTTCTTTCCAAAAAGGGGTCATTTGGGGGGTATTTGTACTTTTCTGGCATGTTAGGGTCTCAAGAATTGAAATAGGCCGTCAGTCCTTCAGGTGTGATCAATTTTCAGATATTGGCACCATAGCTTGTGGACTCTATAACTTTCACAAAGACCAAATAATATCCACCAATTTGTACTTATTTTTACCAAAGATATGTAGTAGTATAAATTTTGGCCAAAATTTATGAAGAAAAAATTACTAATCTGCTAAATTTTCTAACAGAAACAAAGAAAAATTCGTTTTTTTACAGAATTTTCGGTATTTTTTCTTTTATAGCACAAAAAAAAAAAAACCCAGCGGTGATTAAATACCACCAAAAGAAAGCTCTATTTGTGTGAAAAAAAGGACAAAAATTTCATATAGGTCCAGTGTTGCATGACTGAGTAATTGTCATTCAAAATGCGAGAGCACCGAAAGCTGAAAATTGGTCTGGTTATTAAGGGTGTTTAAGTGCCCAGTGGTCAAGTGGTTAAAATATTGTAAAAAAATAATAACAAAATAAAATAATAAAAACAAAAACTACTGACACCAATCTCATCCCTACTGACACCGTGCACTGCTTTTCTGACACAGTCCTCTGCTCTACTGGCACCATCCACAGCTCTAATGCACATGTGTGTTTGAGCTTTGTGGGTTGCACACCTGTGAGTACAGCTAAGAACTGCACAGGGATTAGGACTGACAGTAGGTGCTGTCTCTGGGTAATGAACAAAGTTCTTCCAAATAGTGAGGTAGAACAAAACATTTTTAGGGGGAGTGCTGTGATCTTCAGGTCCTGAAAGTGATACACTTATGCCGCGTACACACAACCGATTTTTCAATCAGAATAAACTCTGACAATCTTTCCGACTTAGTTATACTGAAACAGGCTTGCCTACACGCGATCACACCAAAGTCCGTTCGTTCAGAACACGATGATGTACAACGGGACAAGAAAAAGGAAATTCAATAGCCAATAGCTGCCCTGGCGTCGTTTTTGGTCCGTCAGAATAGCATACATTTAAAACGTTCTATTTCTAGGTGCGTCAGATTTTAAAAAAAAAAAAAAAAACCCGCTGAAGCCCACACACAATTGGAATATCCGATGAAATGATTCCGTAGGACCTTTTCTGCCGGAAAGTCTGGTCGCGTGTAGGCGGCATTGCAGATTATTAGAATGCTGGCACTTTATGTAAAATATAGCTGATGCTAGGTCACTTTAAATTGACCAAACATTTTAGTTAATATGTGATTTTCACATGTAAACAAAACACAAAACATGCAATCAGTTTTTTTTTTTTTGCTAGAAAATTAGTTAGAACCCCCCAAACATTCTATATATATTTTTTTAAGTAGAGGCCCTAGAAAATAAATAGGTTACATGGCATTTGCTCAGCCGTTTTTCAGACGCAGTTTTTGGGAAAAAAATACATGTGTGGGATGATTGCGGTTTGCATGCATGCAGGATGGACTTATACATTCGCCTTTGCGTGCTAGCACAGGGGGGTGGGGAGCTTTAATTCTTTTATTGTATTATTAACGTATTTGTTTTTATTTTTACACTGTTGCTTTAAATTTTATTTATTTTTTAGCACTTTTATTTCTATCACAAGGAATGTAAACATCCTTGTGACAACAATAGGCACGTGACAGTTGGCTTCATGCACACGAGACGCATATGCAAACGCTGCTGGACACATGTTGAAACCGGCGTTTAGAAACGCGCGTTTTGCCGCGATTTTTACCGCGATTTAGCTGCGTTTTACCGCGTTTTACCGCGTTTGCGTCTAGAAGCGTTTAGTTAAGCTAACATCATAGACCCTCCCCAGCTCAAAAAAACAGTATTATCAACTATTTCAGCAATTTTGTGAGACCAGAGTGAGTAGCAGCAGCTGTGAGAGCTGCAGTGTACTTGTATTTAGCGTGTCACTTGCCACGGCACCTGCCACAAGTTGTGGATTGTCCACTTGCCACGTGACTTGCACATCACCTGCCACGTCACTTGCCACGTCACCTGCCACAAGTTTTGGATTGTCCACTTGCCACGTCACTTGCCACAAGTTGTGGATTGTCCACTTGCCACGTGACTTGCCACATCACCTGCCACGTCACTTGCCACGTCACCTGCCACAAGTTTTGGATTGTCCACTTACCACGTCACTTGCCACGTCACTTGCCACAAGTTGAGGATTGTCCACTTGCCACATCACCTGCCACGTCACCTGCCACAAGTTGTGGATTGTCCACTTGCCACGTCACTTGCCACATCACCTGCCACGTCACTTGCCACGAGATGTGGATTGTCCACTTTCCACGTCATCTGCCATGCCACCTGCCACAAGCTGTGGATTGTCCACTTGCCACGTCACCAGCCACATCACCTGCCACAAGTTGTGGATTGTCCACTTGCCACGTCACTTGCCACGTCACTTGCCACAAGTTGGGGATTGTCCACTTGCCACATCACCTGCCACGTCACCTGCCACAAGTTGTGTATTGTCCACTTGCCACGTCACTTGCCACATCACCTGCCACGAGATGTGGATTGTCCACTTTCCACGTCATCTGCCATGCCACCTGCCACAAGCTGTGGATTGTCCACTTGCCACGTCACCAGTCACATCACCTGCCACAAGTTGTGGATTGTCCACTTGCCACGTGACATGCCACATCACCTGCCACGTCACTTGCCACATCACCTGCCACAAGTTGTGGATTGTCTACTTGCCACGTCACTTGCCACATCACCTGCCACAAGTTGTGGATTGTCCACTTGCCACGTCACCTGCCACGTCACCTGCCACGTCACCTGCCACAAGTTGTGGATTGTCCACTTGCCACGTCACTTGCCACGTCACCTGCCACAAGTTGGGGATTGTCCACATCACTTGCCACGTCACTTGCCACATCACCTGCCACAAGTTGTGGATTGTCCACTTGCCACGTCACTTGCCACATCACCTGCCATGTCACTTGCCACAAGATGTGGATTGTCCACTTTCCATGTCACCTGCCATGCCACTTGCCACAAGTTGTGGATTGTCCACTTGCCACGTCACCAGCCACATCACCTGCCACAAGTTGTGGATTTCCACTTGCCACGTGACTTGCCACATCACCTGCCACATCACTTGCCACGTCACCTGTCACAAGTTGTGGATTGTCCACTTGCCACATCACTTGCCACCTGCCATGTCACTTGCCACAAGCTGTGGATTGTCCACTTGCCACGTCACTTGCCATGTCACCTGCCACGTCACTTGCCACATCACCTGCCACAAGTTTTGGATTGTCCACTTGCCACGTCACTTGCCACGTCAGCTGCCACGTCACTTGCCACAAGATGTGAATTGTCCACTTGTCACATCACCTGCCACATCACTTGCCATGCCACGTGCCACAAGTTGTGGATTGTCCACTTGCCACGTCACCAGCCACATCACCTGCCACAAGTTGTGGATTTCCACTTGCCACGTGACTTGCCACATCACCTGCCACATCACTTGCCATGTCACCTGTCACAAGTTGTGGATTGTCCACTTGCCACATCACTTGCCACCTGCCATGTCACTTGCCACAAGTTGTGGATTGTCCACTTGCCACGTCACTTGCCACCTGCCATGTCACTTGCCACAAGTTGTGGATTGTCCACTTGCAATTGCAATTGTTTAAAATATTTTCCTAATGGTTTTTCATCATTTGCATCATTTTTGAGATTTTTAATGTAAAAAAAAAGGTCACCTTTAAAAACGCATATAAACGCAAACGCGGCTAAACGCGGGTGCCGCGTTTAGCCGCGTTTAGCCGCGTTTTGCGTCTGAAACGTGGAAATTTTTGCTTCTGAACGCATTTTTTTGCTTCTGGAAAAACGAGATTAAACGCAACTGCATAAAAACGGAAAAAAACGAGACTGTGTGCATGGACACATAGGATAACATTGAATGAGTTCAGGGGCAGTTGAAAAAACTGTCCAACTGCATCTGAATGCGCGTTTAACTGCGTCTCGTGTGCATGAGGCCTACTCTTTATGGAGTGATCTGGGGTCTATAAGACCACAAATCCCTCCATCGCACTTGAAAGCATTCAAAACACCAAGATCAGCATTTTGAAATACTTTCAATTTTCTAAAAATGACACCATTAAGATGCTGGTAAAACGAAAGTGATATCATGTCATCGCTTCCAGGTTACCATAGCAGCGACCCAATCAAAGCCGATCCTGGCTTTCTTCGGGTCTCCGACTAGCTGGGCGGATGTGCCAGATAGTAGCTCGGGTCCCCCGGTGGGACAAGAGAGCCAGAGCGAGCCTTGGAAAGCTACGGGATGGGGTATGTCCCTCCAGATGCTTGTAATAACAATCGTGCGGCTGGTTAGCTGCTCCAGTTATCATTACAAGACAGCCAACCATTGGCTCTAAAAAACAATACTGGTTGATGCCTGCAGCTCCCCGATATAAGCATGTGAAGTCAAATAACATACCAGGTATGTGATTTGACAGCAAGTGGTTAAAACTTTATATTCATCAAAACATCTCACATTTGCAGAGCTCCTAAGGGTTGGATCTTTATCAAAGCCAATGTTTATCATGTACTCCCTGGTATGGGTCACCTATCCTCAAGCAACCCTTGACATATAATTATTTTTAGTGCCTTGTAATTGTCTGTAAAGGTTTTGAAAACAACCTTCATAATTAAAAAAAGACTTGTTTTATTGGTATATTATGATATGATATATGATATATTTGTTATAATGAAGTGACTGTAAGAAGCAGAAGTACATCTGAACCCACCAGATGTAGCCCCAGAACATTTTCCATTGGTAGCTGAGAACCAGTACAATGTATGTGATCTTATAGTATGGGAAACCAGCACCACCTGCTGGTCAGGAAAGAGAAATCACAAGGAGTTTTTACCATTACAGCTGTGCGCATATGTAGCACTGTGCACCAGCTCTCAGAGCACACAGGTACACAGCTGAATCTGACACTGACAGGCCATGGATGGTTAATGTCGTATTATTGTCACCGTTCTCTGAATGGAACTTTCCAGGCTCCAATTCTGTGTTTTTATTATTGAAGTTGGATTGACTTTTTCCCCCCTGGACAAGAATATACTGTATCTGATGAGGATACTGACGATACCAGAACAGGTATGGATCACCGCTACTAGTGGAGTAGGTACAGGATAATGTTATTGTTTCTCCAATTTCTCCATAAAGATGCTGGTCTGTTGATTTTATAGTATTACCATGGACAGAATCTAAAACAGAATAATACACATTAGATCACACATATTTCTTTACATCTATTTACATAGACATTATCAATTAATATTAAAAATATAATTCTGCAAGTGGCATATCATGAACTTACCTGATAAACAAAGTATCAGTAAGGAGGTCAGTAATACAGATGGGATAAAGCTAATCATTGTCTCTGAATGTACAACATACAAGATTGCTGTGTGACTGATGTGTTACCAGTGAGGATCCTTCTGAGCTCCTTGATGTATAGTAATGTGGGAAGGATGTGACAGGAACACAAACATCACCCACATCAACACACCCACATGTTGTATGAGGACAGGAACTGGATGACATGAAAATACATCAGATTACGGGATATTTTTTCATGAAGACATTACACATATATAGCTCATTAAACAAAGCTAACATATCAGGATTAGGGATGAGCCGAACACCCCCCAGTTCGGTTTGCAGCAGAACATGTAGACATGCAAAAAAATTAATTTGAACACCGTTAAAGTCTATGGGGACTCGAATGTGAAAAATCAAAAGTGCTAATTTTAAAGGCTTATATGCAAGTTATTGTCATAAAAAGTGTTTGGGGACCTGAGTCCTGCCCCAGGGGACATGTATCAATGCAAAAAAAAGTTTTCAAAACTGCAGTTTTTTCGGGAGCAGTGATTTTAATAATGCTTAAATTGAAACAATAAAAGTGTAATATTCCTTTAAATATCGTCTATAGTATGCCTGTAAAGGGGCGCATGTTTCCCGTGTTTAGAAAAATACCACAGCAAAATTACATTTCTAAAGGAAAAAAAGTCCTTCAACACTGCTTGCAGCTGTAATGTATTGTCAGGTCTGGGCACTCAGCAAGTGAACCGAAGAATCGATTTATGAATGAGTTCATTTCAATGAACAGTTCAAAATTAACCGATTCACATAAAAGATCCGAACTTCCCATCACTAATGCAGACAGGAGAATGTGCTTTGCTGAGAAAACCCCCCTCCAGATGAAAGAAAAAAGATGTTCTGAGATGTAATGTGAAATGCAATGTTGACTTTTCAATGATTGGTCACAGAGATCATGTGGTACGGAGCCACTCTCATTAGCTCTGTACCTTTTGCCTGTGATCTGCTGTGTCCAATCACAGTACAATCGCAGTACTGTGAACATGTATTCCTGCACAGAAGCTCAGTTCCATAAGGATATATTGATATGGTTACAGTAAATGTTTTACAAGTGTAAGACAAGTAAGAAAAGACTAAAAATAAGACAAGACTATAGAAAAACAAGAAACATGGCTAGTAACTTTATAACATTACAACTGTGCCCTGTGTTCTGGTGTTGACTGCATTATGCAAACTTTAAAAAAAAAATTGGGGGGGTTTTAAGCTATTTTATCTGTGAATTAGCCATTACAAATAATACATGTTAGTTTTATACTAAGCATTATAGTGTATGTCAGAGCAACAATAAAAAATACATGTACTTTTCCAAGGTGTTAGACCTTTAAAAATTCTGTAAATCGAAAACACCTTTTAGATGTGCCAGAAATCCAGTGTGCTCTTGACATTCCTGCTGTATTGAAATCTCAAGCAATGTTGTCAGCCATGCCCCTTTAAATTCTGCTGGAGTACTCTGTAGTCCAGCAGAGGAGAATTTAGGAGTTATAACACTGCTTGTGATTTCAGTGTAGCAGGGATATCAGCTCAACATGTATTTTTATTGTTCTTGCATTGTTTTTGAAGAGACAAAACAGGGGAAAATGTGCATGATGTGCACAATGCATATAGCATCATGTATCATTAAAGGGGTTTTAAAGGTAAACATTTTTTCACCTTAATGCATTCTATGCATTAAGGTGAAAAAACATCTGACATTGCCAGCCCCCCCAGCCCCCCGTTTTACTTACCTGACCCCTCGAAAGTCCCACGCTCGCCTCCGACCTCCTCTTCGCCGCTCAGCCTGGCCTCTGATTGGCTAGAGTAGATGGATTGAAAGCAGCGCAGCCATTGGCTCGAGCTGCTGTCAATCACATCCAATGACGCTGCATGCCAGGGGCGGGGCTGAGTGATACAGTGAGCGGCTGTATCATGGGAGCGCACCCGCAAGCACTTCTCACTATGCGAGGGAGCTCGCATGAACGTGAGAAGTACTTGCGGGGGGAAGCTGAGACAGCCGCCGACGGACCCCAGAAGACCAGGTTCGGGGCCACTCTGTGCAAAACGAGCTGCACAGTGGAGGCAAGTGGGTGGCCATGTTTGTTATTTAAAAAAAAAATCCCTTTACAATCCCTTTAACCAGTTCCCGACCAGCGCACTCCGATATACGTCGGCAGAATGGCACGGCCAGGCAAATGGGCGTACCTATATGTCCCTTTAAATTTGCCACCCTGCCATCAGGAGCTCCCCGCCACCGGCGCGCTCCCCTGCTGGTCGGGACCCTCGTGAGTCCGGTCTCGGGACCCGCGGACTCGATCGCCGCAGGCATACCCGCGATCGTCTCACGGGGCGGCCGAATGAAGAAATGCCATTGTAAACAGCATTTCTCCATTCTGCCTAGCAACTAGTGACGCTGATCTCTGCTCCATGTGATTGGAGCAGAGATCAGTGTTCACTAAATGAAAGCCCAGCCCCCAACAGTTAGTAACACACCCCTAGGAACACTTAACCCCTACACTGCCACCCACTGGTTAACCCCTTCACTGCCAGTGTCATTTACACAGGAATCACTGCATTTATATAGCAGTGATTGCGGTATAAATGACAATGGTCCCAAAAATGTGTCAAAAATGTCCGATGTGTCCGCCATAATGTCGCAGTTGCAATAAAAATCACTGATCGCCGCCATTACTAGTAAAAAAAAAAATTATTAATAAAAATGCCATAAAACTATCCCCTATTTTGTAAATGCTATAACTTTTGCGCAAACCAATCAATAATCGCTTATTGCAATTTTTTTTACCAAAAATATGTAGAAGAATACGTATCGGCCTAAACTGATGGAAAAAAATGTTTTTAATATATTTTTGGGGGATATTTATTATAACAAAAAGTAAAAAATAATGCGTTTTTTTCAAAATTGTCGCTCTATTTTTGTTTATAGCGCAAAAAATAAAAACCGCAGAGGTGATCAAATACCACCAAAAAAAAAGAAAGCTCTATTTGTGGGAAAAAAAGGACGTCAATTTTGTTTGGGAGCCACGTCGCACGACCACGCAATTGTCAGTTAAAGCGACGCAGTGCCGAATCGCAAAAAGTGGTCTGATCTTTGACCAGCAAAATGGTCCGATCTGTAAGTGGTTAAGCATGTACTAAATATGCTTCTTTTTTTTTTTTCTTTTACTTTGCCCAAACATTTGAAGCACTGGGGATTTTGCCATGATGTATTCATGCATAAGAATATATTTTGCTTCAATCAACAATCATACTGTATAACCATAAAGAAACAGAGAAACAGTGCCACCTGGTGGTGAAGATGATGTAGTGAATAGAAAGTTTTAACATTACTCCTGAGCAGATATATAGCACTGTGCAGCATCACTGAGAGCACACAGGTACACAGCTGAATCTGACACTGACAGGGCATGGATGGTTAATGTCGTATTAGTGTCACTGTTCTCTGATTGGAACTTTCCAGGCTCCAATTCTGGATTAATTTTCTTGATATTGGAGTAAGTTTTTGCCCCCTGGTGAAGGATATACTGTATCTGATGAGGATAATGACGATACCAGTACAGGTAAGGTGTAGTGCTACTAATAGAGTAGGTACAGAATAATGTTATTGTTTCTCCAATTTCTCCAAAAAGATGCTGGTCTGTTGAGTTTATAATATATCCATGCACACAACCTGTAACAGAATAACAAATTATATTAGAGTTCAGCCATATTTCATTTTCATTTTGTATCATTTGTATTGTAGAATAATAAAAAAGATCACTATGAAAACAGCATTGCCCCAAACTTACCTGATAAATAAAGTATCAGTAAGGAGGTCAGTAATACAGATGGGATAAAGCTGATCATTGTCTCTGAATGTACAACATACAAGATTGCTGTGTGACTGATGTGTACCAGTGAGGATCCTTCTGAGCTCCTTGATGTATAGTAATGTGGGAAGGATGTGACAGGAACACAAACATCACCCACATCAACACACCCACATGTTGTATGAGGACAGGAACTGGGTGACATAAAAAAACATCAACCTGGCTAATTACTATTCACAGAGATAAGAGTATTGCAGGAAAATGTTATGGGCAGTTTAGAAAAATCTAAACTACAAAAAATGCTTTGCTAACATGATTACCTTTAATATGAGCTGGAAAGGTAAAAACTCTTAAGTATAAAGCATCACTTTGTAGGCCAATGATGCTAAAAAAAAAAAAAAGGTTATAGGGTAAGTTCACCTCCCCCCGTCCTGCTGACCTGCATGGCGGTGATCGCCCGTTCTGAGCCCCGGTATGTATAACCGTTTTGCGGCTCTGGGGCTTAGAAATTCCCAGAGCTTAATCTCTTAAACGTACCCCTTCGGAAGGAATGTTTAGGAGTACTCTAATTGGTTGGCGCCCTCACATGGGCAGCGCCGACCAATCAGAACCTGCATAGCCTGTTCTCTCAGCAAGGAAGAAGAAGAGAGAAATCTGAGAGAATTTCGAATCACCAGAGCCATGAGGCGGCTATACCGGGGCTCAGAACGGGCGATCGCCACCATGCAGGTCAGTGGGACAGGGGGAACGAGGAGGGGGTCCTGTGTAAGTTCACCTTACAGATTTTTCTGTAAAGGTGAACTTACACTTTAATTGATTAAACAGTATTATAAACAGCATTAATACAATTTAATAAAAAAACATAATAGCAACATTTTTAAAATAAACAAGTAAAGTGTAAGGGAAGCATTGATATCTCAGAGAAAGAAGATGCAAGTATTATGCACCATTATTAGGCCTGTAGGCAGGTAGGTTACTGCTGCCCTAGTGGGAAAAGGTTGACTGCAGCTTGTGGGTTTTTCTTGGGTCCGACCCTCGGGTCCTGTGTATTTCAAAAGGGATAAGGGCCCAGATGCTACGGGGGGAATTTACACACCCACACAGAGAGGTGTTCTGTGTGATGACATTACCGGAGTCTGGATGGCCTGTGACCTGCTGAAGCTAAACTCCAGACATAGAGTCTACCAATATTGGACTTTTGCTTGAACAGGTATGCTGGGGCCTAGGGATGTCAGGTGATGTTTGCACTTTATCTGTTACTGTCCATTGTCGTTGTCATCATGTTAATTTATTCTTCAAGTTTGCCCTTGCCTGGTCTGAAGTTACTATAGGGGTGCAATGCAAGTAACCAACACACATAGTCCACAGCTCGGGTCACTAAGTACATTGGGGTATGAAGACAACAATACAAGAGTTCATACAGTGTGAAGATACAAGTAGTTACCAATTCCATGTAATGCTATGTTACCTCAGAGTACCTCAAGTTTACCAGAACATGACGCTATCTTACTCAAGAGTGACCAAGGAGTACCTATTGTTACAAAAATGTGATGATATATGCAGGTAAAGTAATGGTGGTTCTAACTGGTGTGAGTGTAAGCAGAAACGCTAACAGGCCAGTGGAAAAGAGCATTGGTGGTGTCATTAGGGGCTCTGAATGGCTTGGGGTATTGGGGGTCGAGGATGCTCTGAGTATAGAAATCTACATTGTGTTATGTAGGAGACCTTACCTTAGGTTAGGTGTTTTGTGGTAGCATTGAGGCCTCTGAGGTAGGGGGGTTCTTTGTAGCATAATTGGGGTTGATCTGAAGGTAGGTGCATTCTGTGGTGGGGGGGCTCTGAGGTTCTCATAGTATAGGGAGCTCTGTAGTGCTGAGGGCTCTAAGGACCTAAGGCTAAGATGACTGGAATTCTATTGCATGCCCAGGTCTCCTAGAAATTGGTATCTAGGTGGGACATGTGCAGTGGATCAGCACTGATCCTTACAACTGTCAGTCATCACTGTCTCCCCCCAGAGTCCACCATAGTACCTATAGCCTCAGTTTTGAAATGTGGCACCAACTGTCTACACAGGCAAACAAGGCATAACAGTGTTATTGTCTGAATGACATGGGTGCTGATCCAGTGATGCCATTTTTTTAAAGATTAGAAATGTTCAGGGGAGAACAAGTCTTCTAGAAAAATCAAATCCAGAATGGAATGCACAGTGAATCGACGCAGGATGGCCCAGGTAATCCCCTCATATGGCATTCAGAATGGGCAAGCAGTGCTGGCAGATCTCTCTAATGCCATTGTTATGGAAAATGTCAACAACATATTCCCACACTGAATACTTGTAGCTATCGGCTGATCTACAGACAAAAACTCACAGGACTCTCTGTGTTCTCTACATAGACTAAGACGTGAGAGGGATCCTTGACTTTTCCATTACATCAGCTATGGATATATACACTATATTGTCAAAAGTATTGGGTCACCTGCCTTTACACACATGAACTTTAATGGCATCCCAGTCTTAGTCCATGGGGTTCAATATTGAGTTGGCCCACCCTTTGCAGCTATAACAGCTTCAACTCTTCTGGGAAGACTGTCCACAAGGTTTAGAAGTGTGTCTTTGGGAATGTTTGAGCATTCATTCAGAAGCCTATTTGTGAGGTCAGGCACTGTTGTTGGAATGAGAAGACTTGGCTTAAAGTCTTCGTTCTAATTCATCCCAAGGTTTTCTATAGCAGTGGTCATCAACCCTGTCCTCAGGGCCCACTAACAGGCCAGGATTTATGTATTACCTTGGGGAGATACAGACTAGAATACTGCAATCACTGAGCAGAAAATTATATCACCTGTGATGAATTTCAGTTATCTTACAAAACCTGGCCTGTTAGTGGGCCCTGAGGACAGGGTTGATAACCACTGTTCTATAGGGTTGAAATAAGGACTATGTGCAGGTCAGTCAAGTTTCTCCCCCCCCCCTAATGTGCTCATCAATGTCTTCATGGACCGTGTTTTGTGCACTGGTCCAAATCATTTGATGGAGGGGTGATTACGGTGTGGGGATGTTTTTCAGGGGTTGGGCTTGGCCCCTTAGTTCCAATGAAGGGAACTCAAGGCGTCAGCATGCCAAGACATTTTGGACAATTACATCAGCTATGGAATTATACACTATATTGTCAAAAGAATTGGGTCACCTGCCTTTACATGCACATGAACTTTAATGGCACCCCAGTCTTAGTCTGTAGGGTTCAATATTGAGTTGGCCCACCCTTTGCAGCTATAACAGCTTCAACGCTGACCACAAGGTTTAGAAGTGTGTCTTTGAAAATGTTTGACCATTCTTCCTGTAGCGTATTTGTGAGGTCAGGCGCTGTTGTTGGAACAAGAAGACCTGGTTCACAGTCTCCGCTCTAATTCATCCCAAAGGTTTTCTATAGCAGTGGTCATTAACCCTGTCCTCGGGGCCCACTAACAGGCCAGTATTTATGTATTACCTTGGGGAGATGCAGACTAGAATATTTTAATCACTGAGCAGAAAATTATATCACCTGTGATGAATTTCAGTTATCTTACAAACCTGGCCTGTTAGTGGGCCCTGAGGACAGGGTTGAGATCAGGACTATGTGCAGGCCAGTCAAGTTTCTCCCCCCCCCCCCCTAATGTGCTCATCAATGTCCAAATCATTGGATGGAGGGGTGATTATGGTGTGGGGTTGTTTTTCTGGGGTTGGGCTTGGCCCCTTAGTTCCAGTGAAGGGAACTCAAGGCGTCAGCATGCCAAGACATTTTGGACAATTTCATGCTCCCAACTTTGTGGAAACAGTTTGGAGATGGCCTCAAGATGACTGCGCACCAGTGCACAAAGTAAGGTTCATAAAGACATGGATGAGCGAGTTTGGCTGGACTGGCCTGCACAAAGTTCTGACCTCAACCTGATAGAACACCTTTGGAGACTACGAGCCAGCCTTCAATATTGAACCCTACAGACTAAGACTGGGAAGCCATTAAAGTTTGTGTGTGCGTAAAGGCAGGCATTACAATACTTTTTACAATATAGTCTATGTCTTTAATAATTAGGATTCTAGCCAGTAAGAATGTACACAGCTTCTTTAGGAGGTCACTGATTTCCCAGAGGGCAGGAATTCTCACACCATAAGCCACAGCATCCTTTGAAACAAGATCACCATTGAAAAGTTTCCTGTCTTGAGTAGGCCCACTGCACGTTCTGCTTGCCAGCATTTAAAGTGGGATTAATCTGAAACGTGAATCTCTTTTCATAGAATCGGTGGTTAAAACGCAGGACTAAACCTAGCCTTATGTAGCGGCGGCTCCTGAAGAGCACGTGCTATGTGTTTTTTCAAAGTTAAACTTTACCTAAACTGCAGTTTGGTTTGGGTACATTTGTCTAAATTGGACCTCTGCATCAGTCTGACTGGACTGTGAGATGTTCAGCCTGGCCTGGGGTGCGGATCCACCCGACTTTAATGCCTTGGAGCTGGCTAGCCCATGGCATGGAAACTAAAGGAGGATTCTGAGGTGGTTGGGTGCCGTCTCCAGTTCGGGAGAGACCCAGTGTACTTTAAGCATTCCAGGGGAGGACTCTTTAGAAGAACATCGTGTACGGGTTGGTTTTCTTAACAAGAGCCTAGAAGGGCTGAAGTAACCGAGAGATTCCGGTCTTGTGGATATCGCCAAGTGGGCTGAAAGATCCAGGTATCCTACAAGTGTTCTAAAGCTTAGTTTCCCTACACGTTCTGCAACAATGTCTGTGACAAAGACTTTGTTCCTGAGTGAGCACCTTGTTGGCTGCTAGGCCTTGTGAGAGAGGGACTGTCCGCCTTGAGTGATCATCCAGCTGCGAATAGCTATTCTCTGGTTGCAGTCAAAGTAAGCAAGTTCTCTAACGTTTTTGAACTTTGACATTAAGAGTACCTGAACTTCTTTTTCCAACCCTCTGATCCCAAGTTGAAAGACTGTTCAATGGTTTGAGTTTTGCAAATAAAATCCATTCAAGTGGATCTATTGTCAGTCTAAAGTTACTGGGCCATCTACCACGGGACATCCCCTAGACGTGCAACAAGGAGAACGGAAGATATCGGTAAGCCCAAAAATAACCAGCAGCTCTTTTGGAGGTTAGTGCTACACTTACAAGTCTAAATGAATATATTTCTGACTTGTCACAAAAAGGAGAAACAATATTAACAATATTAAAAAATCACTCCTCCATGAATTGCCTCAAGTTGGCCATACATGGCTACGTTTTTTGCTGTTAAGCACACAGGCTCAATGAAAAAAAACTTGATTTCCCTATCCACTCATTTGAAGTGAATGGGGAAATTCTCCCTGCTGTGTCTTTGTATTCTGACAGCAGGACTCCCCTGCTGTCAGATTACACTGATCAACACTGCAGCGCTAATTTAGTAGACGAAAATATTTTCATCATAGTTTTCCTCAGCTGGATGTTTTCAGTGACAAAAACAAAACGAAAATAAAATTAGAATTAAGTCAACTGACTAAACTATGATGAAAATCAATTCCAATTTTCATCAACAAATGAAAACAGAATGAAAATGCGAGGGAGGGACGTTTACCCTCCTGACTCTATCGGCAAGCTGTATTGGCTGGGAGACACAGGCTCCCATAAAGGCCTCTGCTGGCCTTTTCTAAATCGGCAACACAATTCCATCCCCAGCCTATAATAATAGAAGCACAATAAAGTTTAAAGATGTATTGCACTATTGCACTACCACATAAGAATAAGTAGGGGGTATCTACTAAGCTACAGAAACAAAACAAGGAAAAAATAGGCATTTTTTCTTAATATTTAATGCTGGTAATATATTCAGGTAATATGTGCAATGGCATTACAGCCAATAGAGCAGGGGTAGTGAATTAAAATTCAAGGAAGTCCGGTCAATAAAAACAAATTCTGGGCCGAAATCCAAATGACAAGTTTGTGCCATGAAAGATTGTATGCTTCTTCTTTCCCTTTTTTGGAGCAAGCCGCGCTCTCTGGTTCTTTTCTTACGGTTTCCTCCACATGCTCTGGTAATACTCTTACTCTGTGAATGTAAATGTCCCCAATAGTGTTCCCTCTTACATAAGGTGCCCCAAACAGAGTAATTCATTACATTGGGAGACCCCATCAGACTACGGCCGCGTACACACGGGCGGATTGTCTGTCCAACTTAGTCCGCTGAACCGTGTTTCAGCGGACAATCCGCTCGTGTGTGGGCTTCAGCGGACTTTTTCAGCGGACTGTCTGACGAACAAAGTCTTACGGAATTTCCGAAATTTTGTCCGTTCAAACTTGGTTTTGTCCGTCCAAACTTGGTTTCAGCGGACAGTCCGCTCGTGTGTAGGCAAGTTGGACGAACTAAGTATGGCGCATGCTCAGAAAGGATTTACACGGCCGAAGGTTGCATTGCAGTGTATAGGACGTCGTTTTTCTAGTCCCGTGTACGTGCTGTACACGTCATCGCGCACGCTTTCAGCGGACTGTCTGCTCATCGTGTGTGATCAAGTCCGTTCATGCAAATTTTGAACGGACTGTCTGTCGGATTGTCTGACGAACTTAGTTGGCCAGACAATCCGCCCGTGTGTACGCGGCCTACCTCCATAAACCAGTTGTCACCATCAGGGTACCTCTTTATATCAGGTATTCTCATCAGGTTTCTTCATCAGAAGGCTCTCTTACATCTGGTGTCTCCCATCAGTGTGCCCCTTACATCATTTATCTTAATCAGAGTGCCCCCTTACATCATATGTCCCCATCAGAGTGTCCCCTGACATTAGGTGCCATCATCAGAGTGCCCCTTTACATCAGGTGTCCCCATCAGAGTGTTCCTTTACATTAGTTGTGTGCCCATCAGAGTGCATCTTTACATCAGGGTTCTCCATCAGAGTGCCACTTTACATCGAGGTCCACATTAGTGTACCCCCTCACATCAGGTGTCCTCATCAGAGTGCCCCCTTACATCAGATGTACCCATCACAGTGCCCCTTACATCAGGTGTCCCCATCACAGTGCCACCTTACATTAGGTGTCCTCTTCAGAGTGCTCCCTTACATCTGGGGTCCACATCACAGTGCCCCTTTACATTAGGTGTCCCCATCAGAGTGCCCCTTTATGTAATTTTTTTAATTTCATAATCTTTATTTATTTTCATCAATATTTTACATAATAAAAGAAAGAGAAACATTCTCTATGACAAATATAACACTTATTTCACCCTAACAAGTACAATATTTCTATAAAACAGAGTAAACCTTTAGGAAGCATTCCTATCCATAAGGTGTCATTAATTCTTCTATCTAACCCCCCTTTTCACTCACTGCTCAGATATTCTTCCTTCCCCTTTTCTTTCTTCTCTCCCTTCCCCCCCCCCCCCCCCCCTCACCTTCATACTGGGTATCTCATTCTATCCAACCAAGGTTTCCACATCTTTTTAAATTCTTTAAAATTTCCTCTCCTTAAATATATCACCCTCTCCTTCCATATTGTTTCCGTAATTACCAGCTGCCAGTCTGCTACTGAAGGGGCATTTTTTGCTTGCCACCTCTGTGCTATCAATTTTCTTGCCTGAAACAAACACCTCAGTATTGCTTTATTTATACATAGAGATCTTCCTATTACTTCTCCCAGGCCCAGCACACATATCCTGGGATCCCTCTTGATCGCCACTCTAAATGTTTCATTCAAAGTAGTAACAATCTCTGACCAGTAGCGAAACAATTTTGGGCATCGCCAGAACATGTGTGCCAGGTCTCCAGACTCCTGGCATCTAGGGCATTTGTCATCTACTCTACGTCCAAAACTAAACAGTCTTTTTGGTGTATAATAGGCTCTATGTAGCAGCATTAAATGTGACATCTTCTGGGCAGGCGAAACTGAGATTGAGTGTCCATCCTCCAATATTTTCATCCACTGTTCATCCGTGAGGGTTCCAAATTCCTCCTCCCATTTTCTTCTACATTTAAACCTTTCTGAGCTTCCTATAGTTCCTTCACATATAGCTGGATATACATCCGCTATAAATCCTTTTGTCCTTTCTTGAGAGTTTAATCTGCTATAAATAGGGGCGTTGTTCCACACTGGACCCTGCTTATTAAATTGTTTCCCTAGCGCATGTCTAATTTGAAGGTATTTATAAAATGATTGTTTTAATATATCAAACTCCGATCTTAAAGCTTTAAATGTTTTTAATATTTTTCCTGTATATAACTGGGTCAACTTGTCTATCCCCTTTATTTCCCAATCTTTATATCCTCCTATCTCTTCCATTTTCTGCAAGTTCTGGTTATCCCACAAAGGGGTATATTGGGTTAAGCCTCCCAAACCTTTAATCGCCTTAACTGCCTTCCACACTTTTACTACCAATTTTATTGTAGGTATTTTTTTTTGGGGAAAATGAATTTGCCTCCAGAGCTTCTACCATATTCTTATGGGGTATCCCCATTAGCATTAGAGCCCTGTTCGTTCCACCACCTATCTCCTCACTCATTCCCAGGTGTTGCAATTGGGCAGCTAAGAAGTAGCTCCTTGGGTGTGGTACTGCCATTCCTCCTTTTCTTGTTGGTGATTGCAAAGTTTGTAAAGCAATCCTTGATACTCCCCCTCTCCATATAAGTTCTCGAAATAGTACCTCTATTTTCCTAAACCATTTTATATCTACCCATATCGGGGAGTTGTGTAACACATATAATAACTGCGGCATCCATACCATTTTAATCAGATTACATCTCCCTGCAGTCGATAATGGGAGTCTCTTCCAAATTTCTATTTTATTTTTGAATTAAGCTATTAATGGGACAACGTTATCGCTTATATATTTATTGAGATCTCTTTGTATATATATCCCCAGATATTCCATACGTTCCACTACTTCCAGCTGCGGACCTGTCACTGGGCTTTGGCTCCTCAATTTATCCACTGGCATAAGAGCTGATTTTTCCCAGTTTATAACCAGTCCCGAGAACCTCCCAAAATCTATAATAAGTTTCATCCCCTGCCTGAGGGACTGCTCCGTGTCCCCCAGGAAGAGGAGAATATCATCCGCATATAACGCAATCCTCTCTTCCCTCATCCTCCTTTGGAAGCCAACCATATTCATATTAGATCTAATTGCAATGGCTAACGGTTCTATTGCCAGGGCGAAAATCAGGGGCGACAAAGGGCACCCCTGTCTTGTCCCCCTCTCTAAAAAAATCTTATCTGAGTACTCATTATTAACCCTGATTCTGGCACTAAGGCCATTATACAGAGTTTTTACCCATGCAATAAGCGTGGGGCCAAACCCAAATTCGCCCAGTACACGCCAGATATATCTCCATTCTAAACTATCGAAGGCTTTGATTACATCCAGAGCCATTATTTTTTTTTTTTTATTAATCTTTATTAAATTTTCACAATATACAGACAACATTTTAACATACCAACAATCCAATGCATGTTCCTTCCATTCAATAGTCTGAGTTTTAAGGTTTGAGGAAGGGGGGAGACATGAATATACATCCATACATCAAATATAAATAACAATATAAAAACAATATCTAGACAATACCATAACCCCCATTATCCCTCCTCAACTATTTTTTCACTTCCTACATTTTTCCTATTAATTTAACCCCCCCCCCTCCTTCCCTCCCTTTCTATCGCTACAACCCCCCCCCCCCCCCCCCCCTCCCCTCCTGTGTGTATATTTGTGCTTTTACCCTTCAGTGTGTTTCTCCCCTTATCTGTTCACCAATTCCTTTATAACCTATTTCTTAACATAATTCCAATACCTTTAAACCTCTCTACCCTACTCCCTCCCACCTCCCACCCCCCCCCCTTATCCTCCTCCTTTTATTATTATGGTTTAAACTGGGGTATGCATCTCCTCTATCCAATCTCGCCAATTTCTATTAAACTCTTTTAGGTTATTTCGTTTTGCATATACTGCCCTCTCCTTACATAGATATTCGTTTACATCGCTCACCCAATCCTCTACTGTGGGGGCTAGGTTTGATTGCCATCTCCTAGCAATCATCCTTCTGGCTTGAAATAGGCATCTTAGAATTACAATAGTTACTCCCTTTCTCTCTGCTTTCTCGTTTCTATATCCTAAGATACACACTGTGGCATTTAATTCTATCACAGTCCCAAAGACACTACTTAGTGTCTCTACTACTCCTTCCCAGTATCTAAATAGTTTGGGACATTTCCAAAGCATATGTATTACGTTTCCTGTCCCCCCACACCTGGGACAACAGTCGTCTGCTCTTTTACCAAATCTAAATAATCTCTGGGGAGTATAGTATGCTCTATTAATTACCATCAGGTGGGAAATCTTATGGGGGGGGGAGAAACCGAGACCTTTGGGCATGCCTCTAGGATCTTTTTCCACTGTTCCTGTGTTATATTACCTATGTCTAGCTCCCATTTCCCCTTCTCGACCCTCCCTTTCCTCTCACGGTTAATCTGTTCACCCAACTGGGCGTAGAATTTAGATATTAATCCTTTAGTGGGTCCTGCTTGTGCCACTAGATGTAACAAAGGCAGTTCTTCCCATATTAATGATAAGTTTCCAAACTGGGTCTTTAAAGCATGCCTCACTTGTATATAAGCATAAAATGAGTTTTGTGGTATCTTGAATTCTTTTTGCAGTTCCTCAAAGGATTTGATACCCCTGCATCCATATAGATGATTCAACCTTTCAATACCGCATTTTTCCCATTCTAAAATTTTTCCAACCCGCCATATTTCTAGTAGCTTCCTATTGTTCCAGAGAGGCGTATACTTTGTTATTTCCCTATATCCCATTTTTTTTTAACTATATCCCATAGCTTCAACATCATTTTTACTGTAGGGCATCTACACTTCCAAGGTCTCAATCAGCGTTCTATGTGGGGAGCCTGTTAAAACGAATCTCCCATTTGGGGTTCCTCCATCCACCTCTTCAATCCCCCCTAGCTGTTGTAATTGGGACGACCAAAAATAGCACTCCGGATAGGGGACTGCGAATCCTCTTTCCTCTACCGGTAGCTGGAGCATCCGCAATCTCAATCTGGCCTGTCCTCCCTTCCATATTAATTCCCTAAACAACATCTCGATCTTATTAAACCACTTTCTATTGATCCATATTGGGGTATTATGCAATATATATAAAAGTTGGGGCATCCAGATCATTTTATCAGATTACATCTACCAGCCACCGAGAGAGGCATTCGCTTCCATATAGTAATTTTTTGTTTAAACTTAACTAATAATGGGACTAAATTATAATTTATAAATTGCTTAGGATCCTTTGTCAGAGTTACTCCCAGATATTTCAACTTATCCCCTGTTGACATTTGGGGGACTCCCAGGGCCGTTTGCTGACCAGTTGGGTCCATAGGAAGACATTCCGACTTTTCCCAATTAATCTCCAGCCCTGTAAAACCTCCAAACTCCTGCACCAGTCCTATTGCTTTTGACAATGAGTGCCTCATATCCCCCAGGAATAACAGGATATCATCTGCATAGAGTGAGATTTTTTCCTCCCCAGTTTTTCTCAAAAAAACAACTATCTCCCGATTTGCTCTGATTGCACAGGCTAAGAGTTCTATAGCCAGCGCGAAGAGTAGGGGCGACAATGGGCACCCCTGCCTCGTCCCTCTCCCCAACTCTATTTTATCGGAGAACTCGTTATTAATTTTTAGTCTCGCACTGGGTTTATCGTATAACATCTTAATCCAACCAATAAAGGAAGGACCCAGGCCAAATTTCTCCAATACTTTCCATATATATCCCCATTCTACGCTATCAAATGCTTTCATTACATCTAATGCCACAACTGCTCCTGGAGTGTCATTATCCGTTGGGATCTGTAGATTCAAGAAGGCTCTTCTAATATTTATGCTAGTTGACCTGTTGGCTATGAACCCTGTTTGGTCCATATGCACTAATCTTGCTATAACTCGATTAAGCCTAATCGCTAATACCTTGGCCAGTATCTTTGTATCAGTGCACAGGAGAGAGATTGGTCTATACGCTGCTACATCTAATGAGTCCTTTCCTTCTTTATACAACAAAATTATAACTGCCTCCATCATTGATGGTGGCAATTTACCCTCCCCATTTGCTCCTCTTAACGTCTCCAGAAGTTCAGGAAGCAGTATCTCGCCAAAATTTTTATATACTTCGATCGGTAGCCCATCCGGCCCAGGCCATTTCTGATTTGGCATGCTCGCAACTGCTTCCTGAAGTTCCTTCAAAGTTATTGGGGCTTCCAATTCTTCTCTTTCTTCTTGTTTCAAACAAGGTACCTCTAGGTGGCCTAAAATTTTTTCCATCTGCTCATCCATCCCCACTTTCTGTGCAATATATAGTTTTTTATAGTATCCTCCAAATACTTGACATATACTCCCAGTTTCCGTTGTAACCTCTCCCTCAATTGTCCTAATCGCCGGGATTGAAGAAGGGCCCAAGTTATTCTTCACCAGTTGTGCCAACATTTTTCCCATACTGTCCCCTTCCGCAAAGGAGGCTTGCCGTTGGAACATATGTTGTAACTCCGCTTTCTTCAGGGTTATTAGCCTAAGTTCTTCTTGTTTATCTAGCCAGATTTTTTCTTTTCCCTGGATGGGGTCACTAATATAATCTCTTTCAGCCTCTAACACTTCTCTCCCTATTCTTACCTCCTGCTCACTTGACTTTCTATTTATTTTTGCTATTGATTGAATCAGGAGTCCCCTCAGAAATGCTTTCAGAGTGTCCCATAAAATCCCTGATGTTACTGTACCCCGGTTATTTTTTAAAAATTCTTTTAGTTCCCACTGGATTCTCTCAGGGCATTCTTCTGTCTCTTTTTTTATTAGTTCCAGCCAGAGCGGGTTCAATTTCCACACCCTCTGTACCCTTCGTTCTCTCATTTTTAATGCTACTATCACTGGAGAATGATCTGAAATCCCCCTAGGCTGATATTCAATCTTTTCCACCATTTGTAGGGCCAGGTCATTCCCCAGTATCATATCTATCCTGGATAACGTGGAATGCGAGGCCGAATGGCAGCTATACTGCCGGGCTCCCGGGTTCCCAGTTCTCCATAAATCCAGTAGTCCTACTTCTTCCAGGTACTGACCCATCCTCCCCTGCCCAGCCGGTTCCACCAGTATCTTTTCTGGAAATCTATCAATTTTAATATCTAAAACCGTATTGAAATCCCCTGCTATTATAATAGGAATTCCATCTACCCCCACTAAAAATTCATGTAATTTAAAGAGCACTTCCATTTTAAATGGTGGTGGGATATAGATATTTGCCAGCATACATTTTCTATTTTCAATTAAACAATGTAAGAAAATGTATCTACCCTTTTCATCTAGGCTAACCCGCTTACATACAAAATTCACCCCCGTTCTTACCAAGACACTCACCCCTCTACTATATGACGAGTATACAGAATGGTATTGAAATTTATATTTTCTACTCTGCAGCCGATATATTGTGTCTCTGTTTAAATGGGTCTCCTGCAGGCATAACAACCCTACTCCATATCCCTCCAACATAGATAACACCGCTTTTTGTTTCACCTGCGTCCCCAGGCCCCTCACATTCCAAGAGCCTATCTTAATTTTCCCATCCTGCAGTAACATAAACAGATGAGGAAGAGAAATGGAGCGGGGGAGAGAGAAAACAAGGCGAGCAGTCTAAAAAAGACAATACTGGAATCCATTTATCCCCCAGTACCCTCCAACTCCCCCCTACCTTCTTTATTAAATTATACCGAACTCCCCAAGTATTAATCCCCAATATAATAACAAATTTACTAGCCATCACCATTATTTCATATATTATGTATCTCCTAATGTGAATTATGCTATATACTTGTTTATTACAATTTTTACCCGTGTAACCAATACGTTTTCCTTGTTTTTTACCACCCCAACTTTTGTATCCTTTCTTTATTTGAATTAACTCCTGAACCCCATTCATTAGTGCAAACATGTTTTTTTTTCCCCTTAACCTCCCCCATATTTTTCCCTCCCTCCCACCCCTCCCCCACCTTCCCAGGTGTTACCCGGGGGGCTTATTAGTGACCTTATACCACTCTTTTCACAACCTATTCACCACACACACCTTCTACACTCGCCGTGTATTACCTCCCTCCCCCCCCCCTCCCACACGGAAAAAAAAAAAAAGAAAAAAAAAAATGGACCATACATACATCACCTCCCCAGCTCTTTCTATCTTCCTACCACACTCACGACCAAGAACCCCAAGGGCTAAAATTTTTCTCTATTTTCTTCTATCCATTTTTCCACTTCCATTGGAGAACAAAAAACCTGGGTATGCCCTAGTGCATTAATCCGTAACTTTGCGGGATAAAGAAGAGCATACGACACCCTGAGCTTCTATAACCTGCGTTTCACCTGGAAAAACTCTGCCCTTTTTCTCTGGAGTTCTGGGGAAAAGTCGGAATATAATGAGATTCTAACACCCTTATACAATATATTCCCCATTTCCCTTGCTTTCCGTAACAACACCACTTTATCTTTATAATTGAGTAATTTCATCAGTAATGGCCTAGGACGACCCCCCTCAAGTGGGGCTCTAAAGGGTACCCTATGCGCCCTCTCTATGGAAAATGTTGTTGAAAAAGCATCCCTTCCAAACAAGTCAACCAATAGATGTTCCATAAATTCAGCAGGATTTACACCCTCGCTTTTTTCAGGAAGACCCACTATACGCACATTGTCCCTCCGGAGCCTATTTTCCATTTCATCCATTCTTGTTCTATATCCACTAAACTGCTCCTTCAAGCTTTCTACTTCTTTAATTAGGAAGGTTGTATCGTCTTCTAATCTACTAGTCCTTATCTCGAGTTCTGTCATCCTTTCCACCACTTTCTGTAAGTCTTGCCTTACCACCAATAGGTCCTCCTTCACTCCCTTCATTTGGTTACAAAGTTCTTTCAGTGAGAAGTTACATGCGTTTACGGCCAATAACACATCCTTTATAGTTGGCTCTTTTTCTATTGGAGGGGAGTCACCCGTTGTAGTCTTTATATTCTGTTCCCCTGCATCAGCATTTTTATTAACTGAGGATTTTGCCACTGCTCCAGCCTGTGTGTTAATATTAATATTTGACTGTCCCATGCTTTTCCTTTCGGTCATTACACCTTGCTGCCCCTTTGACTGTCCTTTTTTTGGAGGAGTCTGAGATGACTGTACCGGGTTATGAGCAAATTGTTCTAACTTAGCTGCTGTGGCAGACTGTTGCAAGCTTTTTTCCCCTCTTTCTTTTGCAGAACGCAGGTGCTGCATCTTACTTTCCTTTTCTCGCCCCTTACTTCAGAACAGTTCTGGATATATCGTATTTTAAAAAGTTTTTAACTTTTTAACCCAGCCACCCAGCACACAGTAATCGCTTAGTGCAATATTAGCCGTATTCCAGTGTTCAGTTCAGGTATCACAAAAACTTCCTATTTCTTGGTTTCACAGCACAACAAACATTTATTTTGCACACATTAGCTCAGGTACCGTTCAGCCTGTTGATTTTTAGCACAGACACTATCCCTCGGTTGATCAGTTAATGCAATACTGAGCTAGACTTATAGCCAGTCCACAAGCTCTCAGAATCAAATATTCCTGGATCACTGCTTACAAATGTTCGTTTTTTAACAAGAAGTATTTCTTTGCATATATTACCCAAGTTAACAGTCTCTCGTCTTAAAGCACACAAACGAGGCAATGCAATCCAGAAATCCAGAGAGAAAAAATGACAAGGAGATATACCGTATATACTCGAGTATAGGCCGACCCGAATATAAGCCGAGGCCCCCAATTTACCCCCAAAAAAACTGGCAAACTTATTGACTCGTGTATAAGCCGAGGGTGAGACATGCCTGTCCATCCCTGTGTGTGTGTCCGTCCCTGTGTGTCCGTCCATCCCTGTGTGTCCGTCCATCCCTGTGTGTGTGTGTGTCCATCCATCCATCCATCCCTGTGTGTGTGTGTGTCCATCCATCCATCCATCCCTGTGTGTGTGTGTGTCCATCCATCCATCCATCCCTGTGTGTGTGTGTCTCCATCCATCCATCCATCCCTGTGTGTGTGTGTCTCCATCCATCCATCCATCCCTGTGTGTGTGTGTCTCCATCCATCCATCCCTGTGTGTGTGTGTCCGTGTGTGTGTGTGTGTGTGTGTGTGTGTGTGTGTGTGTGTCCAGCCTACCTGTGTCCCGAGCCTCCGTCCCGTGCCTTGCCTCCTTGCCTCCGTCCCGTGCCGTGCCTTGCCTCCTTGCCTCCGTCCCGTGCCGTGCCTTGCCTCCTTGCCTCCGTCCCGTGTCGTGCCTTGCCTCCGTCCCGTCCCGTGCCGTGCCTTGCCTTGCCTCCGTCCCGTCCCGTGCCAGGATCGCCGCTCTTCGTCGGCGCCTCGGCGGCCATTCTAAAATTCAAAAGCCGCGCCTCCTCCTTCGCCTGTGATAGGCGGAACACTGAATTTCCCAGCAGCCTGTGTTCCGCCTATCACGGACATCGTCTCATCCTCGTACTACGGACGAGGATGAGACGATGTCCGTGATAGGCGGAACACAGGCTGCTGGGAAATTCAGTGTTCCGCCTATCACAGGCGGAGGCGCGGCTTTCGAATTGTAGTATGTCCGCCGTCTGTCTGCTCGATACGCTGATCGAGCAGTCAGACGGCGATGACTCGAGTATAAGCCGAGGGGGGCACTTTCAGCCTCAAAAAAGAGGCTGAAAATCTCGGCTTATACTCGAGTATATACGGTAAGTCCTTCTTACCCCATCCAGCGCCCTCCTGATTAAATATTATCGGTTCTGGGGCATCACTGTGTCCCAGCTTGCTCTGACAGATCTCCGCCTACAATGCCCCACAAACTGCCAGCTTCTTCCTCCCCGCAATCCTCCCGCTTACCTCCTTCCTCCTATCGCGGCTTACTGGAGAGCGGGGGAACCTTCGGTGTCTGCTGTGTGCGGCGTCCCTCAACAGGAGAGATTCGGCGTTGGTCGGGGGTACTCGTGTTTCTTTTCGGCCGTGCACGCCGGGATTCGGGAACCCGGAAGTCAGCGGAGATCCCTGAGGGCTCGGCGCAGTAGTATAGTGTAGCGCCGTCACTCCTCCTCCCGTCCAGCTACGCTACTCAGCTCCAGCCCTCCTCACGCTGCACCCGGCCGTGGCACTAAGCGCTCCGCGCTCTCGTCATGGGGGCCTGGGAGGGAGTCATACACGGCGTCTTCCCATCACTCGCTCACTCCACCTTGCACATCCGGTCACACCCCCCCTGGACTCTCTGGCTCATCTCTAATCCCAGAGCCATTATTGCCTTTTTACTTTCGTTTTCTGTTGGTACCTGCAGATTAAGATATAATCTTCTTATGTTCATACTTGTAGACCTACCCGGGATAAATCCAGTTTGATCGGGATGTATCAATCTGGAGATAATTTTATTCAACCTAATGGTTCATACTTTGGCTAATATTTTAGCGTCCGCACAAAGGAGGGAAATAGGTCGATAAGATTGAGTTTCCAATGGGTCCTTCCCCTCCTTGTGCAAGACTATTTTCGTTGCTTCAGTCATTGAGGTAGGCAATCTCCCCTCCTCTTTTGCCCAATTAAATACTTTGAGAAGCTCTGGCAGCAATATTTTGCCATAATATTTATAGGTTTCCACGGGAAGACCATCTGGTCCTGGGGATTTCTTATTGGCCATTTCTGACACTGCACACTGAATTTCCTCTATCGTTAATGGGGCTTCCATTATCTCCCTCTCCTCCTTAGTAAGGGACGGTATTTTAATATTCGCAAAGAACCTGTCCATGTCCTCGTCACCCACCGCCCCCTGTCAGCTGTACAGTTTTGCATAAAATGCCCTGAAGGTATCTGTAATCACAGATCTCTGTGCTGAGATTTCTCCCTTATCTGTCCTGATCACTGGGACAGTGGATGGCGAGGAGTTACTTCTTACTATCTGTGCCAGCATCTTTCCTACTTTTTCCCCTTCCCCATACTCCACTTGTTTCTGGAACAATCTTTTATTCTCTATTTTCCTGATAATCCCTACCTTGTGTTCCTGTTGTTTCTCTAACCATATTTTTTGTTTCTCTGGGGTGGGGTTTTCTATATACGCTCTCTCTGCTACTACTAACTCCCTTTTAACACTGTTCTCCCATTCATTGGATGTCTTCTTAACATTTGCTACATGTTGGATAAGAATACCCCTGAGGTAGGCCTTTAATGCATCCCATATCACTCCTCTTTCTGCAGACTCATTATTAAACTTTATGAACTCTGCTAATTTAAATAGCACCTTATCAGAATCCCCAATTAACTCAAACCATATTGGATTCATATTCCATACTCTTGGGGTTTTTATCCCCCCTAAGTTTACCGATACTGTCACTAGCGAGTGATCTGACACCCCTCTGGGTTGATAGACTATTTCCCTTACTACACGACTTGCCTCCTCATTCCCAAGAACTAAATCTATTCTTGAGAGTGAGGAGTAAGAGCTTGAGAGACATGAATATTGCAACCGATCCGGGTTACGCATTCTCCACATATCGAACAGTCCCCCCTCCTGCAAGAATCGGGACAACCGGGTCTCAACCTCCGTCTGCATATATATTCCTGGTGGAAACCTATGCTGGCTTTTATTAATAACCTCATTAAATTCTCCCATTACTATAACTGGTATCCCAGATTTATCCGCTATAAATTCCATTAAACAATATAGAACTTCCAGTTTAAATGGAGGAGGAATATAAATATTTGCAAAAACATACTCCTGATTTTCAATTGCACAGTATAGAAAAATAAACCGCTCTTCTTTATCTATGCTGATCTGCCGGCAGGAGAACGCCACCTCTCTCCTTACCAACACAGCCACCCCCCTTGAATAGGAGGTGTGAACTGAGTGGAACTGAGCTTGAAATTTCCTGCTCTGACTTTTTGATTTAGTTTCTTCAGTTAGGTGCGTCTCCTATAGGCAGATCAGCCCTGCATCACACCTTTCCAGTGTGTCAAACACCACTGCTCTTTTTACAGAGGCCCCTAGCCCTCGGACATTCCAACAGCCAATATTCAAAACTCTAGACTGCATAACTCTAGAAGGAGCGAAAAAGAAAAAAAACAGAGAGAAGAAAAAAAAAAACATTGAGAATTAAAATTATAGTTCCTTGGCACTGAATAGAAATGATCCCTACATCTCCCCCAGTAATCCATGGCAGGGAAGGGGGCACAAGAAGGGGGTATAAGAAAAAAAGTGAGACCCCACTCAATAAGCACCCTAATAAATGTATACAACCCTTTATACTTCATAGTGTCATCCCTTCTCAATCTTCCCTTGTGGATACAAAATATAAACTTTACATCTGTACTTAATCTTGCCCCGTGTTTACTCATTACTTTTAATTTATCATCTATAACTGTGCAAATGTTGCCATTTTCTTGTGCTTTATATACTTCAATATTCCCTAATCCCTCCCCCCCTTCCCCCTTCATACCAATCCAGGTTACCCCTAGGGGCTTTTTCCGTGACCACTACACTCCCACACACACCTTCTTGCTCCCTCCTCTCCCCTCTTTCTCTCGTGCTTTCATCCCTACCCCCCTCCCTACCCCCACCCCACTCCCCCCCCCATACTCAACAACATCCCATTTTGACCCTCCCACTTCTCATTCATAAATTCCTATTATACTATGTGCCACTCACTACACCCTGACTCAAGTATATCATGCTAGATTTTTTTTTTTCAAATACAGTGCACCCAATGCACCCCCCTGTGCAAATGTCCCCCCCCCCCAAAAAAAAAGGGGGAAAGGGAAAAATAAGGAAAAAAAAGGAAAGGAAGGGAAGGGAACCATATATATATAAAAGAGCACATCACTTCCTCAGTAACTGATCTCCCTTCTCCTGCACCCAAGCCGCTACGCTTGCCGGGGTGTCAAAAAATAAAGTCTCTACCAATGCTACTACCCGTAACTGAGATGGATAGAGCAAAGCGTATGTAACGTCCAGTTTCTGAAGTCTGCGCTTGATCTCAATAAATTCCGCTCTGCACTTCTGAAGATCTGGGGAAAAGTCAGAATACAACAACATTTTTGCGCCTTTATAAGTAATATTCCCCATCTCCCTGGCCTTGCGAAGCAGAACAACTTTATCTTGAAAATTCAAAAATTTCAGTAACACAGATCTAGGCTGGCCCCCCCCCCCCCCCCCGATGCAGGATTCTAAGCGGAACTCTATGTGCCCTTTCTATGGCAAATTGTTGGGAAAAGGTCTCTCTACCAAACACTTCGATGAACCATCTTTCCAAAAACTCAATTGTATCAGAGCCTTCACACTTCTCCGGGAGGCCTACCAGTCTTATATTGTCCCTTCGGAGTCTGTTTTCCATTTTGTCCAGTTTCCCTTCAAATTTACCCATCTATATTTTTAGATCTTGAACTTCTTGGTTTAGTGGGTACACCTCATCTTTAATCTGACAGATTCTGCTTTCTGCTGCTGTTATTCTATGAACCGTTATCTGAAGTTCCTGCCGCATGAGGGCCAGCTCTTCTTTAATACTTCTTGTTTAATCGCATAGCTCTAACAATGACTGTTTACAAACATTAACTGCCCCCAAAACCTCCTTCAGCGTTGGTTCTTCTTCCCTATCTATTGCGGGCACCTGCATGGGGATTATTTCATATCTTCCAGTAGCACCCATACTTTTATTATTTGTATGTTTTGCACCCGCTTGCGTCAACTGCCCTTGACTCTTTCTGTCCGTTGGAGGTTTTACTTGACTCCCCTGTCCCCCCTTAGTTGGTGTATTATTGGGAGTGTGAGCATATTTTTCCAACTTGGCTGCTGCTAATATCCCAGTTGTTGCAATGGGCTGGGGGCCTTTTTCCTTATCTTTGTCCTTGGCCGATCTCAGTGATTATATCCCAACATTTTCCTGCCCGGCATGCTCCTCCTCTCTCCTCCTTGCAGACATGATTCAGACCCGCAAATATCCCCTTCCAACTTTATCCTACTCTCTCCCTACTCTCTTAAAAAAAAAGAGAATTGAGAGTAAAAAAAAGAGAAAAAAAAAAGGGGAGGGGTAATTTTTCCTGGGCCAAGGCTCACAAAAAAAAAAAAATCAGCAATTTCCAGCTACTCCACAGTTCAATAATGGACCAATTCCTTCCTTCCCTCCTCTTCACCCCCTTTTCAACAATTATGAAGGAGAGCAGCAGCAGGATTTCCAAATATATATGTATTTTCTGTTAGCACATTTCCCACAAATAGTGCAGCATCCACAACATCCCCCCCTTTACTTTTCCTTTAATTCAAAGAGCAGTGGTGGTTACATCGTGGGTCCCCATTGAAGTGCCCCTTCACATCAGGAGTCCCCATCAGCGTGCCCACTTACATCACATGTCCCATCAGATGGCCCTTTTACATCAGGTGTCCCCATCACAGTAGCACAGCAGAGGAGGGTAATATGGCGCTCGCTGGGAATCCCAAAAATATTGTAGTATGATAAAAGAATGTTAGTATATAAAATTGATCGTGCTTATATAGCAAAAGTATATCGATTTTTGTGTGGGTTTTAAGTATATCCACACACCAGTATCCACGATGAAGGGTTCGGGGTCTATGTAGATCGTCAAAGTGGTCCGTGAGGAGGGTCAGTAGTACAGGCTGTACCCTAAAGGGCTGCCAGTCTTAAAGCAAGAAGTAGCTCTAGGAAACAATGAAATAGAGAAAGAGACGGCGCCCTCTAAGTGCAGCAGTAAAGTTACTCAAATTTATTAAAAATAGTTAAAAAACACTCACATTAAATTAGTGGTGTAAAGGCACATCAAAGATGTAATGTTTCATCCGTATGTCCATAGGCACGACTCGCAGGGCTGTAATGCAGGGTTCCCGGCATCTGACTTTTTGACCGATGGTTGGTGGTTTAGTCTATTCCATAGATTTCCTCGGAATGGTCAGAGTAATCGGGGTAGTGCTGGTCGCTGTGGTGCCCTTGATCTGATGTTCAGGGAGTCTGTGTCCTCAGGAGACGGGCTGGACTAAGCGGCGCTTCGGAGCATGCATGCTCCTTTATCAGGCTTTAGATCCCCATCACAGTACCACCTTACATTTGATATGCCTGTCAGAGTGCCCCCTTACATCAGGTGTCCCCATCAGGTCAGGTGTTCCCATCAAAGTGCCTCCTTGAAATAATCTGTGCCCATCAGCGTACCCCAACTAACATAATATGTGCCCATCGGTGTGTCCCCTTAAAATAAAATGTGCCCATCAGCATGCCCCTTAACATAAAATGTGCCCATCAGAGTGAACCTTAACACAAAATAAGGGACATGCTGATGGGCACATTTTATGTTAAGGTACACTCTGATAGGCACAACAAAATGTGCCCATCAGCATGCCACTTAACATAAAATGTGCCCATCAGCATTTCCCTTAACATAAAATGTGCATATCAGAGTGACCCTTAACATAAAATGTGCTCATCAGCATGACCCGTAACATAAAATAAGTAGCATGCTGATGGGTATATTTTATGTTAAGGGGCATTCTGATGGGTATATTTTATGTTAAGGGGCATTCTGATGGGTATATTTTATGTTAAGGGGTACTCTGATGGGCACATTTCATGTTAAGGGGCACCTTGATGGGCACATTTTAAGTTAAGGGGCACTCTGATGGGCACAATAAAATGTGCCCATCAGTGTGCCCCTTAACACATTCTTCCCATTAGTGTGCACCTTAACAGATTATCTACCTTGAGGACAGGAGGAGGAGAGAGCACATTCGGTAAGCTGTAGGGGGTAGAAGCTGCAAGATATATCTCGCATGAGAGCCAGAAGCAGGGAGCAGGGAATCGTGAGCAGCAGGGTGGCGGGGCGAGCAAGTGACACCACACTCGACAGAGTTTATAGTTTTTTGTTTTTCTTTATATTTTACAGTTGAACTTCTTTTTTGTCAAAAAGCAATATTTATGCTTGTTTATAAAACATGGTTTTATTTATAAGGATGTTATATGTCACAACGGCTAAATCTGTGTCTAACTGCATGCTCAAACCTTAAGGGCCGGTTCACACAGCAGGCGAGGCGAGGCGACTCCGACTTGCCTCGCCGCGACCTGCCGCGGCCTCAGCGGCGACTTGCAAATGACTTCTGTATAGAAGTCAATGCAAGTCGCCCCGAGGTCGCCCAAAAGTAGTACAGGAACCTTTTTTCTGAGTCGGAGCGACTCGAGTCGCTCCTCTCAGAACGGTTCCATTGTACAGAACGGGGGCAACTTGCGAGAGCGAGGCGAGGCGAGTCGTGTCGCCTCGCATCGCCCGCTGTGTGAACCGGCTCTAATACCATAAATTATTAGACAGGATTTATATAGCGCAGACAGTTTACACATCGCTTTACAACATTTGGGTGGACATTACAATACAATACAATTCAAGACAGGGGGAATCAGAGGGCCCTGCTCGTTAGAGTTTACAATCTAGGAATAATATGTTAATAAATGTATCAAAATTTTTAACATTTACCTAAATGTTATCAAAATGTGAAATCAAAATTAACACTGCAGTGCTGCAGCTCATTGGCTGCATGCACTGATCGAATGCTGGTTTCCCAGCAGGACTGATCAAAAAAGCTGTAATAAAATATAATGAGGATTCCTGCTGCAATTGCTGAATTTCGATCCATGTACAGCCAGCTGCAGACTTCTCTCCCCCAGTGATCGGATAACAATGTATCTTTGTAGCAGGTCACAAGGCAAGAGGCTGCAGCAAATGCTGATCTGTCTTAGACAATTATGAATACAACCATAGGCATGGGCACTGGGTTTGCTGGGTGTGCCTGGGCACACCCTAATCACCCTGTGCGATGCAGATTTCCATTGCTTAATGCCCCTACTTCCGTGGAAGCTGATGCTACAGAGAATGGGGAATCTCTGTCCTCAGTCCCTTTCTCTGCTATTTCACCAAAGCCCCTAAACAGGGCTCCTGAAAAATTGTAAAAAAAAATGTTTTTTAAAATATTGTAAAAAAATAATAACAAAATAAAATAATAAAAATAAAAACTACTGACACCAATCTCATCCCTACTGACACCGTGCACTGCTTTTCTGACACAGTCCTCTGCTCTACTGAGTGTGTGTTTGAGCTTTGTGGGTTGCACACCTGTGAGTACAGCTAAGAACTGCACAGGTATCAGGACTGACAGTAGGTGCTTTCTCTGGGTAATGAACAAAGTTCTTCCAAAGGCTGAGGTAGAACAAAACATTTTTAGGGGGAGTGCTGTGGTCTTCAGCTCCTGGAAGTGATACACTTATGCCGCGTACACACGACCAGTTTTTCCATCAGAATAAACTCTGACGATCTTTCTGACGGCATTCTGACGGAGTTCTGCTGAAACTGACTTGCCTACACACGATCACACCAAACTCCGTTCATTTAGAACGCGATGACGTACAACGGGACAAGAAAAGGGAAGTTCAATAGCCAGTAGCCAATAGCTGCCCTGGCGTCGTTTTTGGTCTGTCAGAATAGGATACATTTAAAACGTTCTATTTCTAGGTCCGTCAGAATTTTTGAAAAAAAAAAACGCTGAAGCCCACACACGATCGGAATATCCGATGAAATTATTCCGTTGGACCTTTTCTGCTGGAAAGTCCGGTCGTGTGTACATAACAGATTATTAGAATTCTGGCACTTTGTAAAATATATCTGATGCTAGGTCACTTTAAATTGACCAAACATTTTAGCTAATATGTGATTTTAGCATCAGATATATTTTACAAAATGCCAGCATTCTAATAATCTGTTATGCCGCGTACACACGACCGGACTTTCCAGTAGAAAAGGTCAGACGGAATCATTTCATCGGATATTCCGATCGTGTGTGGGCTTCAGCAGGGTTTTTTTTTCATGTAAACAAAACATGCAATCAGTTTTTTTGTTTTTGTTTTTTGCTAGAAAATTAGTTAAAACCCCCCAGACATTATATATATATATTTTTTAAGTAGAGGCCCCTAGAAAATAAATAGGTGGGTTTTGCGTACTTTTAGGTCACATGGTATTTGCTCAGCAGTTTTTCAGATGCAGTTTTTGGGAAAAAAATACATGTGTGGGATGATCGCGGTTTGCATGCATGCATGATGGACTTATGCATTTGCCTTTGCATGCTAACAAAGGGGGATGGGGAGCCTTAATCCTTTTATCTTATTATTAACGCATTTGTTTTTATTTTTACACTGTTGCTTTAAATTTTATGAATTTTTTAGCACTTTTATTACTGTCACAAGGAATGTAAACATCCTTGTGACAACAATAGGCACATGACAGTTACTCTATATGGAGGGATCTGGGGTCTATAAGACCCCAAATCCCTCCTTTGCACTTGAAAGCATTCAAAACACCAAGATCAGCATTTTCGAATACTTTCAATTTTCTAAAAATGGCACCATTAAGACGCCGGTAAACCGAAAGTGATATCATGTCATCGCTTCCAGGTTACCATAGCAGCGACCCAATCAAAGCAGATTCAGGCATTCTTCGGGTCTCCGACTAGCTGGCGGATGTGCCGGCTAGTAGCTCGGGTCCCCCAATGGGACAAAAGAGCCAGAGCGAGCCTTGGAAGGCAGCAGGATGGGGGATGTCCCCTCCCGATGCTTGTAATAACAACCTTGCGGCTGGTTAGCTGCTCCGGTTATCATTACAAGACAGCCAGCCATTGGCTATAACAAACAGTACCGGTTGATGCAGGCATCACCCCGATATAAGCATGTGAAGTCAAATAACATACCAGGTAAGTGATTTGACAGCAAGTGGTTAAAACTTTATATTAATCAAAACATCTCACATTTGCAGAGCTCCTAAGGGTTGGATATTTATCAAAGCCAATGTTTATCATGTACTCCCTGGTATGGGTCACCTATCCTCAAGCAAGCCTTGACATAGAATTATTTTGAGTGCCTTGTAATTGTGTGTAAAGGTTTTGAAAACAACCTTCATAATTAAAAAAAGACTTGCTTATATCTGTTTTATTGGTATATTATGATATGATATATTATTTGTTATAATGAAGGGACTTGTAAGAAGCAGAAGTGCTTTTGAAGCACCAGATGTAGCCCCAGAACATTTTCCATTGGTAGCTGAGAACCAGTACAATGTATGTGATCTTATAGTATGTGAAAACAGCACCACCTGCTGGTCAGGAAAGAGAAAACACAGGGAGTTTTTAACATTACAGCTGGGTGGATTTGTAGCACTGTGCACCCTCCAGAGCACACAGGTACACAGCTGAATCTGACACTGACAGGCCATGGATGGTTAAAGTCATATTAGTGTCACCGGTCTCTGATTGGAACTTTCCAGGCTCCAATTCTGTGTTTTTATTCTTGAAGTTGGATTGACTTTTTCCCCCCTGGACAAGAATATACTGTATCTGATGAGGATACTGACGATACCAGAACAGGTATGGAGTTGTATCACTAGTGGAGTAGGTACAGGATAATGTTATTGTTTCTCCAATTTCTCCATAAAGATGCTGATCTGTTGATTGTATAGTATTACCATGGACAGAATCTGAAACAGAATAATAAGCATTAGATCACACATATTTCTTTACATCTATTTACATAGACATTATCATTAAATAGTAAAAATATAATTCTGCAATTGGCATATCATGAATATATTATACTTACTTGATAAATAAAGTATCAGTAAGGAGGTCAGTAATACAGATGGGATAAAGCTGATCATTGTCTCTGAATGTACAACATACAAGATTGCTGTGTGACTGATGTGTACCAATGAGGATCCTTCTGAGCTCCTTGATGTATAGTAATGTGGGAAGGATGTGACAGGAACACAAACATCACCGACATCAACACACCCACATTTTGTATGAGGACAGGAACTGGATGACATGAAAACACATCAGATTACTGATTTGTATATTTCTTAACTAATTAAGTTGTTGTACTGTGCCTAAAAAGTCCATTGCCCAATTTTGTTTCTTTTGTTAAACATCAGATTACTGGATATTTTTTCATGAAGACATTACACATACATAGCTCAATTAACAAAGCTAACATATCAGGATTAGGGATGAGCCGAACACCCCCCGGTTCGGTTCACAGCAGAACATGTGAACATGCAAAAAATTAATTTGAACACGCAAACACCATTAAAGTCTATGGGACTCGAACATGAAATATCAAAAGTGCTCATTTTAAAGGCTTATATGCAAGTTATTGTCATAAAAAGTGTTTGGGGACCCGGCTCCTGCCCCAGGGGACATGTATCAATGCAAAAAAAGTTTTAAAAATGTCAGTTTTTTTGGGAGCAGTGATTTTAATAATGCCTAAAGTGAAACAATAAAAGTGAAATATTCCTTTAGATATCGTGCCTGGGGGGTGTCTATAGTATGCCTGTAAAGTGGCGCAGTGTTCCCATGTTTAGAACAATACCACAGCAAAATTACATTTCTAAAGGAAAAAAAAGTCATCCAACACTGCTTGCAGCTGTAATGTATTGTGGGGTCCGGGCACTCAGCAAGTGAACCAAAGAATCGATTTATGAATCAGTTCATTTCAATGAACAGTTCAAAATGAATTGATTCACATAAAAGATCCGAACTTCCCACAACCCAGGTAGGAGCATGTGCTTTGCTGAGAAAACCCCCCTCCAGATGAAAGAAAAAAGATGTTCTGAAATGTCCTGCTTTAATAATGTTGACTTTTCAATGATTAGTCACAGAGATCATGTGGTACGGAGCCACTCTCATTAGCTCTGTACCTTTTGCCTATGATCTGCTGTGTCTAATCGCAGTACAATCGCAGTACTGTGAACATGTATTCCTGCACAGAAGCTCAGTTCCAGGAGGATATATTGATATGGTTACAGTAAATGTTTTACAAGTGTAAGACAAGTAAGAAAAGACTAAATGTAAGACAAGACTATAGAAAAACAAGAAACATGGCTAGTAACTTTATAACATTACAACTGTGCTGTGTGTTCTGGTGTTGACTGCATAATGCAAACTTTAAAAAAAAAATGGGGGGGTTAAGCTATTTTATTTGTGAATTAGCCATTACAAATAATACATGTTAGTTTATTGTGTATAGTGTATGGCCGCGTACACACGGGCGGACTGTTCGCCCAACTTTGTTCGTCAAAGAATCCGACAAACAGTCCGCTCAAAATTTGCATGAACGAACTTGACCACACACGATGAACGAACAGTCCGCTGAAAGCGTGCGCGATGACGTGAACGGCACGTACGACGGGACGAGAAATTCGACGTCCAATACACTGCAATGCAACCTTCGCCGTGTAAATCCTTTCTGAGCATGCGCGAAACTTAGTTTGTCGAACAAGCCTACACACGAGCGGACTGTCCGCTGAAACCAAGTTTCAGCGGACTGTCTTACGGAAATTCCGAAAAACTTTGTTCGTCAGACTGTCCGCTGAAACTGTCCGCTGAAGCCCACACACGAGCGGACTGTCCGCTGAAACACTGTTCAGCGGACTAAGTTGGGCGAACAGTCCGCCCGTGTGTACGCGGCCTATGTGTCAGAGAATTGCCCGTAGCGGACATGTCACTGGGCGCGCTGCGGGGCGTCGATGTGTGCTGGTGTGCGCTGGCGTTGCTGGGCGAGCGGCTGTGCGCGCGGGTGCGCGAGCGCGTACGTCGGTGCGCGTTGGCGCCAATCGGCCTACTTAAGTGTTCCCCGTGGTGTGCTCGGTGCTGTCCGATCTGTAGCTTCCTGTGCCCTGTTGCCTGTGACTTTGCTTGTGTTCCTGAACTCCTGTTTACCCGGCTCGTCCCTTGGATTTCCCTGTCTGCTGCCTGCCTTTGACCTCGGCCTGTCTCTGACCTCGCATCTGCCTGCTCCTTGTACCACGCTGCCCGCCTGTTGCCAACCCTGCTTGTGACCCGGACTCGAACTTGCTCATCCCTTGTCTGCACTGTCTGCCTGCTGTCATCTGTGCCTGAGGCTGGACCTGCTCACCACCTTCTGCTCGCATCTGCTCCTGCATCCAGCTGTGAGAGTCTGTCTACCTGTCTGAATCCTTGCCGTCGGATCTCTCCTTCAGCATCTAACCCGCCAGGCTCTCATACCCGTCTGCGCTCCCGTGCCTCCTGTCCATCCTACCAGGGGCCGTGAACCAGACCTGTAAGGGAGACCTTCCCCTGCTATTTCGGGCTCACCTGTCAGGTACGTGGGTCTGACAGTATGTCAGAGCAACAATAAAAAATACATGTACTTTTCCAAGGTGTTAGACCTTTAAAAATTCTGTAAATAGAAAATACCTTTTGATGAGCCAGAAATCCAGTGTGCTCTTGAAATTCCTGCTGTATTGAAATCCCAAGCAATGTTGTCAGCCATGCCCCCTTTAAATTCTGCTGGAGTACTCATTATATCCAAAATGTAAGGGGGTAGGTGTTCTGTAGTCCAGCAGAGGAGAATTTAGGGGTTATAACACTGCTTGTGATTTCAGTGTAGCAGGGATATCAGCTCAACATGTATTTTTATTGTTCTTGCATTGTTTTTGAAGAGACAAAACAGGGGAAAATGTGCATGATGTACATGTATCATCATCATGTAGCATCATGTATCATCATGTATCATCAAGCACGTACTAAATATGCTTCTTTTTTTGTTTACTTTTACTTTGCCCAAACATACATTTGAAGCACTGGGGATTTTGCCATGATGTATTATTGCATGCATGAGAATATATTGACAAATAATGCTTTGTTAACATGATTTCCTTAAATATGAGCTGGAAAGGTAAAAACTCTTAAGTATAAAGCAGCACTGTGTAGGCCAACAATGTTAAAAAAAAGGCTAAAGGGTAAGTTCACCTTTACAGAAAAATCTGGAAGATGAACTTGCACAAGACCCCCACCTCGCCCCCGTCCCGCTGACCTGCATGGCGGACGATCGGTCATTCTGAGCCCTGGTATATCCGCCTCAGTTTTGTGGTACCATTGAGGCCTCTGGGGGAGAGGGGTTCTTTGTAGCATAATTGGGTTGATCTGAAGGTAGGTGCATTCTGTGGTGGGGGGGCTCTGAGGTTCTCATAGTATAGGGAGCTCTGTGGTGCTGGGGGCTCTAAGGGCCTAAGGCTAAGATGATTGGAGTTCTATTGCATGCCCAGGTCTCCTAGAAATCGGTATCAAAGTGGCACATGTGCAGTGGATCAGCACAGCTATGGAATTATACACTATATTGTCAAAAGTATTGGGTCACCTGCCTTTATATTGAGTTGGCCCACCCTTTGCAGCTATAACAGCTTCAACTCTTCTGGGAAGGCTGTCCACAAGCTTTAGAAGTGTGTCTTTGAGAATGTTTGACCATTCTTCCAGAAGAGCATTTGTGAGGTCAGGCACTGATGTTGGAACGAGAAGACCTGGCTCTAAGTCTCGGCTCTAATTCATCCCAAAGGTTTTCTATAGGGTTGAGATCAGGACTCTGTGCAGGCCAGTCAAGTTCCTTTCCCCCCCTAACGTGCTCATAAATGTCTTTATGGACCATGTTTTGTGCACTAGTCCAAATAATTTTATGGAAGGGGGTTATAGTGTGAGGTTATTCTACAGGGGTTGGGCTTGGCCCCTTTAGTTCCAGTGAAGGGAATTCTTATGCCACATACACACGATTGGACTTTCCGGCAGACTTGGTTCAGCGGACTGGAATTCGTCGGACAATTCGATCGCTTGTGAGCTCCAGCTGACTTTTTTCTCCCAAAAGTCAGACGGACCTAGAAATAAAACATGTTTCTAATCTATCTGACGTACTCAAGTCTGATGGACTAAAAATCAGGAAAACTGTTCGTCTGTGTGCTAGTCTGATGGACCAAATACGACGCCCAGGCAGCTATTGGCTACTGGCTATTGAACTTCCTTGTTTAGTCCCGTTTACGTCATCACATTCAAAACGAACGGACTTAGTCCAGTCGTGTGTGGCCAAGTCCATTCGTTCAGAAAGTCCATCGGACCTTCGCCGAAAGTCCATCGGGAAGACTGTCGGACCTAGTCCGGCAAAAAGTCCGGTCATGTTTACCGGCGTCAGCATACCAATTTTGGACAATTTCATGCTCCCAAATTTGTGGGTACAGTTTGAAGATGGCCTCGAGATGACTGCGCACCAGTGCACAAAGTGTTAGAAGTTTTTGAGTTAACTAATATTTTAAGTGATAAAAGTTTCTGAAAATATATATAATTATATGTACGCTAATAAGTAATGGTTTCTGAAAGTCACAGAACAACACAGAGTATAGAGAGGAGTGGTTTTGCTGAGTAGGTACTTCTATTTTTGAGTTACTATGTCAGGACAATGGATGGAGTTATGCTACTTATCTATAGACTGAACCATATTAGGTATATATGCAAATATGGGTGTTATTAGGATATGCTGACATAACATCATGAAAGAGTATAAGAATGGAGTTGGATTATGGAAAGTTAGGAAAAGAGGTGGGAAGAGAAAGAACTCTACACTTTGGAGAATGTAGATCAAATGCCCCTTTCCTCCTTCTGAGACTATAACGATGCCATATGTTACCAGATGTCAATCTTGTCTTTGCTTATCTTCCTGAACAATAAAACATCTATTGTTGAAGTATTGAACGAACAAAGGATTCTTCGATTTCTACTCCTGAAAGTAGGTTGGAAATGCCTTGGATGAAGACATACATATCTCCGCTACACACACTTTAGGAGAAGGGATACTGATTCACATATTACACAAAGACTTAACCACTTACAGACCGGACCATTTTGCTGATCAAAGACCAGACCACTTTTTGCGATTTGGCACTGCATTGCTTTAACTGACAATTGTGCGGTCGTACAACGTGGCTCCCAAACAAAATTGACGTCCTTTTTTTCCCACAAACAGAGCTTTCTTTTGGTGGTATTTGATCACCCCTGCGGTTTTTATTTTTTGCGCTATAAACAAAAATAGAGCGACAATTTTGAAAAAAACGCATTATTTTTTACTTTTTGTCATAATAAATATCCCCCAAAAATATATATAAAAAAAACATTTTTTTCGCTCAGTTTATGCCGATACGTATTCTTCTACTTATTTTTGGTAAAAAAAATCGCAATAAGCGATTATCGATTGGTTTGCGCAAAAGTTATAGCGTTTACAAAATAGGGATAGTTTTATGGCATTTTTATAAAAAAAATTTTTTTTTATTTTTCTAGTAATGGCGGCGATCAGCGATTTTTATTGTGACTGCGACATTGCGGCGGACACATCGGACATTTTTGACACATTTTTGGGACCATTGTCATTTATTCAGTAATCACTGCTATATAAATGCAGTGATTCCTGTGTAAATGACACTGGCAGTGAAGGGGTTAACCAGTGGGTGGCATTGTAGGGGTTAAGTGTTCCTAGGGGTGTGTTACTAACTGTGTGGGGGCTGGGTTTTCATTTAGTGAACACTGATCTCTGCTCCAATCACATGGAGCAGAGATCAGCGTCACTAGTTGCTAGGTAGAATGGGGAAATGCTGTTTACACGGCATTTCCTCCATTCAGCCGTCCCGTGAGACGATCGCGGGTATGCCTGCGGCGATCGAGTCTGCGGGACCCACGACCGGACTCACGGGGGTCCTGACCAGCACGCGAGCGCGCCGCCGGCGGTGCGCTCGTGATGGCAGGGCAGCATTGAAGATTGGACGTATCTGTACGCCAATATGCCTGCCTGTGTCATTCTGCCGACGTACATCGGCGTGCACCGGTCGGGAACTGGTTAAGAAACGCCCCTGTGAGTATAGTAGAATACTACAGTAATATGTATTTTACTAGGAAGTGTATGTATGTAGAGTTTTTTTCTACTATCTACCTCACTTTCTTTCACAAAGCAAGATTCATAAAGACATGAATGAGCGAGTTTGGGGTGGAAAAACTTGACTGGCCTGCACAGAGTCCTGACTTCAACCCGACAGAACACCTTTGGGATGAATTAGAGCGGAGACTGAGAGATAGCCTTCAATATTAAACCCTACGGACTAAGCCCCCGTACACACGGTCGGACATTCCGATCACCAAATTCATCGGATAATTTATGACGGATTTTGTCCGAAACTGGTGTTGCCTACACACGGTCGGACAAAGTTGTTGGAATTTACGGTTGTCAAGAACGCAGTGACGTAAGCCGCATATGACGGACTATAAAAAGGAAGTTCAGCACCACGTGCGGCACCCTTTGGGCTCCTTCTGCTGTTCTTGTGTTTATAGCGTGTTAGTAGAAGTTTGGTTAGAGAAGATTTGCGCTTTTCAGATTTGTGCTTCAGATCGTTACTGCTCTACAGTTTGTGCTTGTGGGTGCATATCTGCTTATCAGTGCGTGTAGTCAGTTCGCATTTGTTTCTCATTGCGGCCTATATTTTATAGAGTACCCTTTGATTTTCAGTGCTTATTGTCCGCTTGTTTCTGGTTTTCAGTTCGTTCTTTCGGGCCTTGCTGTTTATCGGTGCTTTCTGTTAGTCCGTTCTAACCAGCCGACCGTTTTGAAGATGTTTTGTGTACGTACTCATCGTAGAGTTCATGCTGCGCAGGGGCTTTGTGTTGGGCTTTTAGCTTTGACACAAGCCCAGTCCATGAACAGGCCGAGGAGGAGTTCATGGAGCAAGAATTGGTTGCTCCAGCGTGACCAATTCTCGCACATGCCTTTGGTTCGTGAGACCCGGGAGAATAATCCTAATGATTTCAGGAATTTTCTCCGGATGACAGATCCCGTTTTTCACCATCTGTTGGCTTTGCTGTCCCCTTATATCAGCAGGCAGGATACCTGCATGTGGCAAGCCATCACTTCGGAGCAGAGGCTAGTTGCCACATTGCAGTACTTGGCAACAGGGAAAAGCCTGCAGGACCTCAAGTTCTCCACAGGCATCTCCCCCCAGGATCTAGGGATCATTAATCCAGAGACCTGTTCTGCCATCATACAGGTCCTGCAGAAGGACTATATATTTCTCCTTTAACATCACATTCTATCTATTTAATGTTTGCTAATGTATTTCTTTCATCATTCCCTAATTACCATGATTCCAATATGCTGTAATTGATATACTGTGCCCTTTTGTCCTCATGCATGCTGGAAGCTTTTAAAGTTCCTTTTTTATCCTTCATGCATATTTGCCTTCACTAACCTCCCTGTCATGCTCTTCTGGGCCCATACACCTCTAGCCTAGTCACTTAGCAATGTATTTTGTCAGCTCCATAGTAGTGCTTTCCCCTGAACACCCCCTAAAATGTGTACAAATGTTATGTGTGTCCTTAAATTCATGCAGAGTGCCAGAGTTTTTTTTTTTTGGTGGGCCAAACTCATTAGGAACCCCCCTCCCCCAACTGCTAGGTAAGCTAATAGCAATCCTCTATCTGCTGACTTTGCCAAACCCAATAAACATGTAGCGGAGACACTTTGGACAAGGTGTCTGCCATGTACAAATTTTTTTTTTTTTCCTCAGAATAGTAAAGGGGTTCTGAGGGCATAATCTCTGGCTAGAGATTTGTTCAGCCTTGAAGCGCCCAGCTGCAAGTGGCTACTCTCTGGGTTGTATTAGAGAGTTTCTGATGATTAGCAGTTCAAGGTGCCTGAGTTTCTTCACCCTTGCCCTCTGTTCCCATAAGAGACTGTGTTTGTTGGATGTTACCTCTGCAAGTTTTTACCTTTCTAAAGGACTTTTATGCTGTCAGCGTCCAAAGTTGTTGAGTACTAACCCTGGGAACCCCTAGACGTGGAAGAACAAGCCAAGCGGAGGTAACCGGTAAGCCCAAAAGTCAAGGCCGCCCCATCGAGGGTTATGGCTGCTACCCACACTATACCTACCTCTTTTGTAGTCAGGTTTATAGATGAAATCACCAAAGCATGTAGTGCAAGGGCCTGCCTCAATAATTTCAAATGCTACTGTTTTAAGTTTTTTTCTCCTATTATTATCTTGATAGGTAATAGCAGAATGTAAAAATGTACTTCCATTTGTTCATTATTTTTTTTTATTTTTTTGTATTATAACACTTCTTACCTGTCCAATGGGCTGTCAATAGTATAAGTAAGGAGGGTCTGGCCAAAGTATCACACATTATTTATGCATTCAGCTCTCAATGAAGTGGAGAGGGTTACCTGTCCAAAACATCCCTCCCCCCTAATTTTTTGCAATGGCCCATCAGATGGGGTGAGGAATTTGATAAAGGGACCTTATACTTTTGGTTTTAAATACTCATTTCCAAAAATGTTATACTGATCTTGGCCAAAAATATTTGTGTCTAATCTGCTTGGACTGTTGACTAATTTTTTTTTTCTTGCTTGATGCCACAGTTTCCTTCAACGCCACAAGAAGGGCAGACTGTGGCCACCCACTTTGCCACCCGTTGGGACTTTCACAATTGTGGAGGTGCAATTGATGGGAAACACGTCCGCATCGTCCCACCCCCCAACTCGGGGTCCTACTATTATAATTACAAGGGGTATAATAGTATCGTGATGTTGGCGGTGGTGTCAGCGACATATGACTTCCTGTATGTGGACGTGGAGAAAAATGGCCGGATGTCAGATGGTGGAGTGATCGCGCAGACGGAGTTCTACTGTTGTCTCCAGAGTGGCAGTCTGGGCTTGCCACCTCCAGAGGAGAATGTGGAAGGACTCCCTTTTGTCTTTGTCGCAGATGAAACGTTTACTTTGGGAAACCATCTGATGCGGCCTTTCCCAATGAGGACCCTCACCCCGGACCAGAGGGTCTTTAATTTCCAGCTGGCCAGAGCCAGAAGAGTAGTGGAGAACACTTTCGGGATAATGGCCAGACGGTTCCGCCTATTTTTGACTCCAATCCACATGGCAGAATATAAACTCAATCATATTGTGCTTTTGTGCTGCATTCTGCACAATTTTTTGAAGAAATACTCACCAAACTATGTGACCTCAGTTGGGCCTGATGCAGACTTACCTGAACATGCCAACCTGACGGCCCTTGATGCTGGCCGTCCTGGCTTGCCCCCCACCAAAGCGCCCGCGAGGTCCGAACAAGATATATGGAGTACTTTGTGGGTAGGGGGGCCATTGATATGCCAGACAATGTCTGATAGGCAATTTTTAAATAAATTTCTCTTTCAAACTACAATAATCTTTGTTTTCATTTACTGCTTGGGTTTGTTTTAGGTGTCTCCTAGCTTTTTTTGTTTTGTTTTTTAGGCCTTTTTCTACAACAGTGCAAACCCAATTTCTGTGCAACATGAGGTGACAGTCAGATAATATTATTATTTTGTTGTGGGTCTGCTACACACACCTTGTTTTTGTTATTAATGTATGTGGTGCATTACTGACAAAAATATTGCTCATTTTCAGCACTATGACAGGAATGTGTGGAGTCCTGAAAATGGCGTGATTGGGGAAATTTAAAAAGCGCTGTGGGTGTTATTTACTAAAGACAAATCCACTATGCACTACAAGTGCATTGCAAAAGTGCACCTGAAACTGCACTTGGAGTGCAAAGTGGATTTGACTTCAGTAAATAACACCCATTGTCACAGAAAACAACAACTTTACTACAAATACTGCTTTTGCGCATTGAAAAAGGAAGCCACACATTGTTGACACTTTTTACGCAAAGCACATGTGTGTTTATAAAAGGGTTGTATATAACATTATTTTTGGTAACATTAATATAACTTGCCGTTTTTGTGTAAACAGGCATGTATGAAAGCATAACATACAGAACTCAGGAACTTACAAAGTTCAACTTTGAAAAGTGACGACAATATCAGACATGAGTATGTAGAAACTGTGTTGATATTGCCTTCATCACATGGGGTGTCCAATGGATAAGCCAAATTTGGAAGATGCACACAAATTGTGAATTAAAATGGCCATTTCCCTCCTGCAACCCCTTCATCTCAGCCACTTTAGTAGCAAGGAAGGGGTTGCACCCACAAAACGCGTACATTGATCCCCGATGATGGGAGATAGCACATGTTGACACACTGTGTGCATCTTCCAAATTTGGCTTTTCTAAAAATATAAAACTATTTTTTAAAATTCAAAATGTATGCTAGCTAGTTTTGGGTGTTTCAGATTCTCCCTAAGCCCTTGTACACACGGTCGGAGATTCCGACAACCAAATCCGTCGGATTTTGTCCGACGGATCTTGTCCGAAACTGTTGCATACACACGGTCGGACAAAGTTGTCGGAAAATCCGACGTGATGACGTTATTTCGTTAGGACTATGTTCACGCTAGTAGCCAATAGCTTTGGTGTAGGAATTTGATCTGAGCATGCGTGGCACTTTGTCCGATCGTAATTCTCTACACATGATCGGAGTATGTCTGATCGGAGCATTTTGTCGGAAAATTTTACCAACAAGTTGGAAAACTTGGTCCATTGGATACTCCGACGGAAACAGTCCGATATAGACCACACACAGTCGGAATATCCGTCAAAACGGTCCGATCGGACATATTCCGTCGGAATCTCCGACCGTGTGTACAAGGGCTAAAACATCAATGATGTTCTTCATTTTTTGTTGATCATCAATCATCAACCCATTATCTCCCCAATGATGATCTGGGCACTTTCACTGATAAAATGCGATTCTTCTTCCACAACATCCACATCACCTAAAAATAAACAAAAAAACCCACAGTGTATTATAAATATGCAGGCATACATTGATTACCTTACCTGAAGCTGTGGTCTCAGACACTCACCTGTTGTGGTGCCAATTTCGCCAATTTCTACAATCTCTTCTTCCTCCTCCTCCTCTGCTTCTGGTGTTGGTATTTCTCCTTCTTTGGGAAGTGTGGGGTCCCTGGTGTCCTCAGACGTCCTGAGTCTTCTCTCCCCTATGAGAATGTAAAAAAGGAATACTTAGCACTCAGATATTTGAGGGCAGAAATAGGAATATGAAACATTGCTTGGAAGTGTCGTACAATTGTGTTTTTTGGCAGAATTCAAAGCTGAAAAAATTATTTTTGACACTTTCTAAATCTGGAATACTTACCTGTTTTGCGAAAGCTTGACAGATGGAGACACCCCTATAGTATCCACGTGTGTGGGACATCCTAATAAAAAGTCCCACACTAGTGTGCCTGAGTCCAGATGTGTAAACAGCTGCTGAGTGTCCTCTCCTTTACACTGAATCAAGTTTGCATTTCATGCTATTACAAAGTCCTCTAGACAACAAACTTCCTTTGACTAGAAATAGATAGGCCTGAACAAATGTGGTTAAGTGCAACTTGCCAAAACATCGTCTTTGGAGTGGGCTAACGACCAATGTTTATTACGAACGATTGAACCCATGAACATGAAAGTGGCGATTTAAAACGTACAACATTAAATAAAAGCACATGGAGCAGTATGCAAGCAATAATAACAACATCAACACACGACAACTACTTATTTTTTTGAAGAACTCGCTTGATCCTTCTGTACTGATCGTGCTCCCTTAGTTTCAGGTCTGACCAGTGTTTCCTCAGTTGATCTTTGGATCGTCGTACCCCAACATTCTTCTGAAGACTCTTCACAACTTTAGTCATGATCTTGGCCATTCTGATATTTGGGTTTGGGTAAGGTCCATACTTCCCATCATAGTCGTTCCTCTTCAATATGTCCACCATCTCCAACATCTCTCCAAAAGACATATTTGAAGCCTTAAATCTTCTCCTCCGGGATCGGGACGTTTCTGGCTCCGGGCTTTCCTCGTCCTCCTCCTTGTTACTGGTATACTTAGTGCGCATCTGCTGTGTCTCCGCCATGTGCTCTCTCCACTGTGCCAAAAGAGAAGGGGCGGGGAATAGACTAGAAAGAACGTCAGGGGTGGGCGGAGTTTCACACATGCGCACTGTATATAAAACGCAACACGCGTGCGTCGTACATACGATCTGTGAGCGGAGAGGAAGGAGCTGAAGCACCGATCGTTAGAACAAAGGTACAATTTTAACTTGTTACAACACAAGCCTATACTGCTTCTAGATTGAGGCTTATATTGGGACAAGATTAGAAGAGTTTAGCCTGACATTAGGTTTTGTCTTGTGATGTGTCTTGCAGAGAATATGGATCCCTTCAAAGAACCACATTTTCTTGGGCTAGTCATTGATATGCTCAGGGAGCTGCCCTGCCTGTGGCAGATGAACAACCCCTTTTATAAGGACCTAAGAAAGAGGAAGGCAGCGCTGGAGAAACTGCTTGCTTTTGTGAAGATCATGGTCCCCACGGCAGACATGACCTATGTGATGGCCAAAATTGGTGCCTTGAGGAGTACATATCTGAGGGAGCGTAAGAAGGTCCGGGAGTCCATGAGATCAGGAGATCCAGATGACATTTATGTCCCCAGGATGTTGTACTATGACAGGCTGCATTTTCTGGCAGACCCGAGGAAACCCAGGCCACCACTTTACCGTCTTTCATCAAGGCTTCCTTCATTCCCAGCTGAGGCTTCCAATGTCCAACCTGGGCCTTCCAGGCAGCAACATGTGGAGGGGCCCAGCCCACACACAGTTGGGTTTTCCGCCAACATGGTCCGATCAGGCATTTTCCGCTGGAATTTCTGACTGTGTGTACAAGTTATAAGACTGGGAAGCCATTCAATTTCATGTGTGTGTAAAGGCAGGCATCCCAATACTTTTGACAATATAGTCTATGTCTTTAATAATTAGGATTCTAGCCAGAATATAAGTACACGCCTTCTTTAGGAGGTCACTGATGTTTTTTAAATTTTAATGCAAAAAATACAATACATAAACAATTTTTTTTATATAATATAAAAGAAGATGTCACGCTGAGTAAATAGATACCAAACATGTCCCACTGTAAAATTGTCCATGCCCACAAAACGGCTACAGAATAAGTAGAATTTACTATTAATAGGCTTTGCTTTAAATTCCTTTACAGGTTACCTCTTTAGATGTACAAAGGAGGTCTAGAGCTAGAATTACTGCCCATAGATGTTTGTGGCGATACCTCACATAAATGGGTCGATCGCGGTTTGCGTGCATGCAGGGTGGACTTATGCCTTCGCTTTTGTGTGCTAGCACAGGGGGTGGGACACTTTAAAAAAATAATTAAATTATTAACATATTTATTTTTACACTGTTGCTTTAAATTTTATTTATTTTTTATCACTTTTATTACTGTCACAAGGAATGTAAACATCCTTGTGACAACAATAGGCAAGTGACAGTTACTCTTTATGGAGTGATCTGGGGTCTATAAGAGCACAAATCCCTCCTTTGCACTTAAAAGCATTCAAAACGCCAAGATCAGCATTTTTGAATACTTTCAATTTTCTAAAAATGGCACCATTAAAGTGGAGTTCCACCCAAAAGTGGAACTTCCACTTTAAGCCCTCCTCGGCCCCTGACATGCCACATTTGGCATGTCATTTTTTTGGGGGGTGTGTACCCTTTTTTTCTTGGGACTTTCTGTCCCACTTCCTGCTTCCTATCTTCAGCTGCCTAGATGGCTCCTCTTGCCCTAGACAGACCCTCCCTGCCAGCAATCTTCTGGGACACAACTCAGGTCCCAGAAGATTGTCTGGCCAATAGGGCAGCGCAACTCGTGCATGCGCAGTGCGAGCCCGGCCATATAGCCGTAAGCTGTCACGGCCGGGTTCCCAGAGATACCATGACGTCGCTGAAGAGAGGAGACGGAGAGGAGCTAACCTCCGGGTGGCCACATCTCTGCACTGTGGGACAGGTAATTGTCGGTTTATTAAAAGTCAGCAGTTATGCTTTTTGTAGCTGCTGACCTTTATTAAACTAAAAAACGGATGGAACTCCGCTTTAAGATGGCGGTAAACCGAAAGTGATATGTCATCGCTTCCAGGTTACCATAGCAGCGACCCAATCAAAGCTGATCCTGGCATTCTTCGGGTCTCAGACTAGCTGGTGGATGTGCCAGCTAATAGCCCGGGTCCCCCGATGGGACAAGAGAGCCTGAGCGAGCCTTGGAAGACGGGATGGGCAATGTCTTCTCCCGATGCTTGTAATAACAACTATATGGCTGGTTAGCTGCTCCAGTTGTCATCACAAGACAGCCAACCGTCGGCTCTAAAAAACAGTACCGGGTGATGCCTGCAGCTCAGTACAAGCACTTGAAGTCAAATAACATACCATGTACATGATTTGGCAGCAAGTGGTTACAATTTTATATTCATCAAAACATCTTACATTTGCAGAGCTCCTAAGGGTTCATAAAAGTCAATGTTTATCTTGTACTCCCTGGTATGGGTCACCTATCCTCAAACAACCCTTGACATAGAATTATTTTTAGTGCCTTGTAATTGTGTGTAAAGGTTTTGAAAACAACCTTCATAATTAAAAGAGACTTGTTTATAACTTTTTTATTGGTATATTATAATATTATATATTATTTGTTATAATGAAGTGACTGTAAGAAGCAGAAGTACCTTTGAACCCACCAGATGTAGCCCCAGAACATTTATCATTGGTAGCTGAGAACCAGTACAATGTATATGATCTTATAGTATGTGAAAACAGCACCACCTGCTGGTCAGGAAAAAGAAATGACAAGGAGTTTTTACCATTACACCTGGGTGGATATGTAGCACTGTGCACCAGCTCTCAGAGCACACAGGTACACAGCTGAATCTGACAATGACAGGCCATGGATGGTTAAAGTCATATTATTGTCACCGGTCTCTGATTGGAACTTTCCAGGCTTCAATTCTTGGTTTTTATTCTTGAAATTGGATTGACTTTTTCCCCCCTGGACAAGAATATACTGTATCTGATGAGGATACTGACGATACCAGAACAGGTATGGAGCTGTGTCACTAGTGGAGTAGGTACAGGATAATGTTATTGTTTCTCCAATTTCTCCATAAAGATGCTGGTCTGTCGATTTTATATAGTCACCATGGACAAAATCTGAAACAGAATAACAAGCATTAGATCAAACATATTTCTTTACATCTATTTTCATATATAATTTCATATTAAAAATATAATTCTGCAAGTGGCATATCATGAATATATTACACTTACTTGATAAATTAAGTATCAGTAAGGAGGTCAGTAATACAGATGGGATAAAGCTGATCATTGTCTCTGAATGTACAACATACAAGATTGTTGTGTGACTGATGTGTACCAGTGAGGATCCTTCTGAGCTCCTTGATGTATAGTAATGTGGGAAGGATGTGACAGGAACACAAACATCACCCACATCAACACACCCACATGTTACGGGCGGTTTAGAGAAATTTCAACTACAAATAATGCTTTGCTAACATGATGTCCTTTAATCCGAGCTGGAAAGGTAAAAATTCTTTAGTATGAAGCAACATGTGTAGGCCAATGACGCTAAAAAAGGTTAATTAAAGGTTAGTTAATTAGTTAACTAATTAACTAATTAACTAACTAATTAATTAATTAACTAGTTAACTAATTAGTTAGTGAATTAAAGGTTAGTTAAGATTAAACAGCATTAGTATAATTTAATTTAAAAAAAAAGCAACACAATGTAAAAATTTCAAAAAAAGTAAAGTAGAAGGGAAGCATTGATATCTCTGTTAGAATATTATTCCAAATTCATAATTCGGCACTTATAGGTGTTATAATATATTCATGGCAAGCTTGCAAAACATATTTGGTTTTATGATTAATCATAATAAATAGTATGTGTGAATGACCTTGATCAAGTGTTCAGTGAAAGATATTCTCATCTGAAGCTGAGCAGGGCCGGTGCTAGACTATTTTGCACCCTAGGCAAGACCAGCTACTTGCGCCCCCCCCCCAAAAAAAAAATTCAAAAAGAAAAATGTGATGGCTTTGTGCAGTGTCATTAAATAATAGCACAATACACTCTTTGATCACAGATCCCAGTGTGTATTGTGTGACAATCTGTCACAATTTTTTTTTATAATGCCACTTTTTAATTACTTCACTGTGTGCCATTATAAAAAATATATTAGCGGCGGAACCCCAGGGCCCGATTGCAAGGGCGACCTGCGGTGGCCTGATCGTTCGGCCTGGATTAGGAGCATCATAGGCCTGGTGCTGAGGATTTTGGTGGGCCCTGGATTATGAAGCCCCTTGCCCTGTATGCTACATTCAAATTTTCTCTACAGCCCCGCCTTAACCACCACTTGTGCCTAGGCATTCTTTCCATTACCACCCACTGCACCTGGGATCCCTTTCCTCATTATCTACTATGCCTGTAGCCTCCCTTGCCTGACCACCCACTGCACCTACAGCCCTCTTCCCTAACCACCCAACATGCCTGGGCCCCCCATCCCTCACTATCCACCATGCCTAGGTACACCTTCCCTTACCACCTACTGTGCCTGTAGCTCCATTTATTGCAGAAATACTACAGGAGATGGTCAGAGACTGCAAAACATACTACAGGAGAGGGTCAGAGACTGCAGACATAGTACAGGAGATGATCAGAGATTGCAGACATACTACAGGAGATGGTCCGAGACTGCAGACATACTACAGGAGATGATCAGAGACTGCAGACATACTACAGGAGATGGTCCGAGACTGCAGACATACTACAGGAGATGGTCCGAGACTGCAGACATACTACAGGAGATGGTCAGAGACTGCAGACATACTACAGGAGATGGTCAGAGAATGCAGACATACTACAGGAGATGGTCAGAGACTGCAGACATACTACAGGAGATGGTCAGAGACTGCAGACATGGTACAGGAGATGGTCAGAGACTGCAGACATGATACAGGAGATGGTCAGAGACTGCAGACATACTACAGGAGATGGTCAGAGACTGCAGACATGGTACAGGAGATGGTCAGAGACTGCAGACATGGTACAGGAGATGGTCACAGACTGCAGACATGGTACAGGAGATGGTCACAGACTGCAGACATGGTACAGGAGATGGTCACAGACTGCAGACATGGTACAGGAGAGGGTTAAAGACTGCAGACATAGTACAGGAGAGGGTTAAAGACTGCAGACATAGTACAGGAGAGGGTTAAAGACTGCAGACATGGTACAGGAGATGGTCAGAGACTGCACACATAGTACAGGAGATGGTCAGAGACTGCACACATGGTACAGGAGATGGTCAGAGACTGCACACATGGTACAGGAGATGGTCAGAGACTGCACACATGGTACAGGAGATGGTCAGAGACTGCACACATGGTACAGGAGATGGTCAGAGACTGCACACATGGTACAGGAGATGGTCAGAGACTGCACACATGGTACAGGAGATGGTCACAGACTGCACACATGGTACAGGAGATGGTCACAGACTGCACACATGGTACAGGAGATGGTCACAGACTGCACACATGGTACAGGAGATGGTCACAGACTGCACACATGGTACAGGAGATGGTCACAGACTGCACACATGGTACAGGAGATGGTTAAAGACTGCAGACATAGTACAGGAGATGGTCACAGACTGCAGACATGGTACAGGAGATGGTCAGAGACTGCACACATGGTACAGGAGATGGTCACAGACTGCACACATGGTACAGGAGATGGTCACAGACTGCACACATGGTACAGGAGATGGTCAGAGACTGCAGACATGGTACAGGAGATGGTCACAGACTGCACACATGGTAAAGGAGATGGTCAGAGACTGCACACATGGTACAGGAGATGGTCACAGACTGCACACATGGTACAGGAGATGGTCACAGACTGCACACATGGTACAGGAGATGGTCACAGACTGCACACATGGTACAGGAGATGGTCACAGACTGCACACATGGTACAGGAGATGGTTAAAGACTGCAGACATAGTACAGGAGAGGGTTAAAGACTGCAGACATAGTACAGGAGAGGGTTAAAGACTGCAGACATAGTACAGGAGAGGGTTAAAGACTGCAGACATAGTACAGGAGAGGGTTAAAGACTGCAGACATAGTACAGGAGAGGGTTAAAGACTGCAGACATAGTACAAGTGTGTCCTAGCAGTGTGGAAAAACATTGATCACTGCAAACAGGGGTTTACAAGATATAACTATTAGTGGCAAAAAAAAAAAACACATATTTTTAACAGTCATTTCTCAAGCACAGGAGGACAGTAAATAGTTAACATGTCTGTGAAGCTCCCAGCTTGACCAGCTAATTCCTTCAAAGATAACAAGGAAAGTTAGATAAATCAGGGATGGCTGACACCAACTCGGGTACAAATAACTATAGAAACAGCTTAAGTTTGAAGGTCTTGCAGAAGTCTAATCATCAGTCACTGTGCTGTGCAAATACAAACACAGATAAAAAGCAGTGTGAGAAGATAGAGGGGAAGTCATCCTGATCATTGTCTAATCTACACACAGGACAGGAGAACACACCGATTATTACACTTCTGCATTAAAAGTGAGTGTGTGACATGATCACACCTTCTTCTTTCTCAGGTATGTCGGATCCTCTGCATCTCATCCTGCTCTGGTCACTGGCATCTTCTGATCAAATGTGGCGGGCTGGGCAATCTGATTGGCTAATGGGGTGGTGGGAGGCGGAGCAACGTAGAAGTCATGCCCTCCCACTCAGAAGAGCAGCGCTATTGGCTGCCTGACACACTGATCTGTCCCTCTCCCTCCATCATGTGAAAGCGGTGGGATGGAGAGGGGGAAGCTGAACACCGCTCTGCTTAATAACACCCGCCCGCTGCACTGAGCGCCTTGCTGTCCCGGGGCCCCTCTATCAACAGCCCTGCTGGGAGCCTGGGGAGCGACAAGGAGGAAGAGATGAGGCAAGGGTCAGCAGCGCCCCTAGGTGGCAGTGCGCCCTAGGCGGCCGCCTAATCCGCCTAGTGGTTGCACCGGCCCTGAAGCTGAGTTAGTAATAAGTTTCTGATGTAGCCAATTTGAGTATAACATATATGATATCTTGGTACAGAATGTCATGAGAAGAAAAAAATAGACATGTGTCTACGTAGCTAAAGCAATGATACATTGTGGATTATATCCTGTTAAAATAAGTTTAGAGTAGTCTCAGTCATATTAATACATATTAGTATATAGTTACTTTATGCAAAGTTGCTAATATTATGTAAATGTTTGGTTATATGACATTACATGATCAGCACATTATATCAAGTATGGAGTGTTACATGTGGGCTTGTCAATCAAGCTCCATATGACTGTCTGAATTAGTATCTCCTTTTGTATTGCACATTGTTGAAGTTATCAGAAATGAATGTGTGCCATACAAGGTTCTAAGTTTGTGAGGTTATGACGTTCACATGTAACATATAAGCCAACATTTCCAGATTGAAGATGGACACACACACACACACACACACACACACACTAGAGAGATGATACTGACATATTCACACAGAGACTGATGACTTTGGACAGCTGAATTCTGTCAGAAGTCTAAGAACGTCACTTCCTCCTTCTTCTTGGAGGTCACACGAGACAGCATGGACAGAAGACAGCAGCCATGATGCACACATGCTTTCATAAACTTATTACAGTTTTATAACTTTTTATTCTAATTCATATATTTTTTTTACTCACACTGAACTGAACTATTATACTTTTTACATTGTATTTATGATGCCAACTGTGTGACAAATAAAACTCACGCTTTGATTTAAGTCAGTTTGACTATCAATGCTATTGATCCGGAAACGCCTCTGAGATACAAGAATATTACACATCAATAATATTCTTCAATCTCAAACAAAAAAGATGCAAGTATTATGCACCACTATTAGGCCTGTAGGTAGGTAGAGGTTACTGCTGCTTCAGCAGGAAGGGGTTATCTGTTACTTAGGTCCTGTGTGCTATAAAAGGGACGGGGGCCCAGATCCTGGGGGGGAATTTCCACACACACACAGAGATGTTCTGCCTGATGCCATTACCGGAGTCTGGATGGCTTGTGACCTGCTAAAGTTGAAGCTAAACTCCAGACGTGGACGTTTATATTGGACTTTTTCTTAATCAGGTATGCTGGGGCAACTACAAGCCTGTAGTTAGGGACTAGGGATGTTAGGGAATGTTTGGGGCTGTCCATTGTCTTTGTCATCATGTTAATTTATTCTTCAAGTAAAATGTTTGAAACTTTGCCCTTGCCTGGTCTGAAGTTACTAAAGGGGTGCAATGCAAGTAACCGGCACACATAATCCACAGCTCGGGTCACTAAGTGCATTTGGGTATGAAGACAACAATACAAGAGATCATACAGTGCGAAGATACAAGTGGTTACCAATTACATGTAATGCTTTATTACCGCAGAGTACATCAAGTTACCAGAACGTGACGCTATCTTACTCAAGGGTGACCAATGTTATATGCAGGTGGATCAATGGTGGTTCTGAGTAGTGTGAGAGTAAGCAACAACACTAACTGGTGAAGTACATGGAGGCCAGTGGCAAAGAGCATTGGGGGTGTCATTAGGGGCTCTGAATGGCTTGGGATTGTGGGGGGGGGGGGTCGAAGATGTTCTGAGTATAGAAATCTACATTGTGCTATGTAGGAGACCTTACCTTAGGGTAGGAGCTCCGTGGTGCCATGGAGGCCTCTGTGGGAGGGGTGTGCTTTATAGCATAATTGGGGTTTATCTGAGCATTCTGTGGTGGTGGTGGGGGGGGTGGCTCTGAGGTTCTCTTAGTATAGGGGGCTCTGTGGTGCTGAGGGCTCTAAGGGCCTAAGGTTTTGATGACTGGAATCTCTGTTTCCCCCAGAATCCATCATAGCACATAGAGCACGACTTTTGAAATATAGCATCAATTCTTTACACATGCAAAGAAGGCATATACAGTGGAACTTGTCAAAATGGCACGAGTGACAACAAGTATCATTGTCTGAATGGCATGGGTGCTGATCCAGTAATGCCATTTTCTAACATATTAGGAATATTCAGGGGAGAACAGGTCCTCTAGAAATGTATTCAAGAATGGAATGTACAGTGAATTGACGCAGGATGGCATAGTTAATCCTCTAATATGGCATTCAGAATGAGCATGAGGTGCTGGCAACTCTCCCTACTACCATTGTTATGGAAAACACACTTGTGGCTATCGGCTGATATATGGTGTCCAAGACTCACAGGACTTGCTGTGTACTCTACATAGTCTAAGAAGTGAGAGGGAGTGTGGCCCCAGCTCTACCTTTCACATCCAGGACTTTTCTATTACATCAGCTATGGAATTATACTGTAATGTCGTTAATAATTAGGATTCTAGCTAGATTGGAGGTACACAACTTCTTTAGGAGGTCACTGATGTCCCAGAGGGCAGGAATTCTCACACCATAAGCCACGGCATCCTTTGAAACAAGATCACCATTGGAAAGCTTTCTGTATTAAGTAGGCCCACTGCACGTTCTGCTTGCCAGCATTTAAAGTGGTATCTGATCTGAATGTGAATCTCTTTTCAGAGGCTCGGTGGTAAAAACACAAGTCTAAACCTAGCCTTACATGTCTAAATGAATATATTTCTGACTTGTCACAATAAGGAAAAACAATATTAAAAATCACTTCTCCATGAATTGCCTCAACCTGGCCATACATGGCTCCTTTCTTTTTGTATAGCCCACAGGCTGAATGAAAAAAAACGGATCCAATTACCCTATCCACTCATTTGAAGTGAATGGGGAAAATTCTCCCTGCTGTGTCTTTGTATTCTGACAGCAGAACTCACATGCTGTCAAAATACACTGATCAGCACTGCAGCGTTAATTTAGTAGACAAAAATATTTTCGTAATAGTTTTCCTCAGCTGGATGTTTTCAGTGACGAAAATTAAATGATAATAAAATTAGAATTAAGTCAATTGACGAACTTATGATGAAAATCAATTCCAATTTTCATCAATGATTAAAAACAGGACGAAAATGAGAGGGAGGGACGTTTGCTCTAGCGGCAAGCTGTATTGGCTGGGAGACACAGGCTTCCATCAGTTCTTTCCCTTTCCTATGCAGTTCCACACATTACACTGATTCAAACAGTCTCTATGGTGTCCTCTGCTGGACTTTTCTAAACTACAAACACAATTTCATCCCCAGCCTAAAATAATAGCACAATAAAGTTTAAACATGTATTGCACTATTGCACGACCACAAAAGAATAAGTAGGGGGTATCTACATACAAAGTCATGGATGATGCATCGCGTCACGCTAACGCAAGCACACTACACATCTGAAAGCCAGTGGGCTGCAGTATCAGGACGGCGTCCGTGGATGGCATAATGCTACATTGATATCAGTAGATCTACTAAGCAAAGCAAACGGGACCTCTGTGTGGTAATAGAGCATACTGGCTGATAAAACTACTGCAGTGTGAAGACCCCATCCCAACTAACGGAGTTCTGTGGACATAACTGGGACACCTGTCAGAGACCAGATGTGCTTGCTTACTGCGACCGGATGAGCGGACCCTTTGGTCCATAGACTTTCTTTAACCAGTTGCCGACCGCCGCACGACGATGTACGTCGACAGCATGGCACGGGCAGGCATATGGGTGTACCTGTACGTCCCTGCCTTCCCGTGGGTCGGGGGCCCGATCGGGCCCCCGCCCGGTGCCTGCGGCGGTCGGTTTTCGTCCGGGAGCGATCCGGGACGAGGGGGCGGCCATTCATTCATGGCCACCCCCTCGCGATCGCTCCCGACGAATAGAAATCCCCCGTGACATCACTTCCTCTCCTGTAATGTAAACACAGGAGAGGAAGTGATGTATTCTCTCCTCCGTGTCGGTATTTTTCGTTCCGACACGGAGGAGAGCGGATCGGTGAGTTGCACCAACACTCTACACACACAGTAGAACATGCCAGGCACACTCACACCCCCCCGATCACCCCCCCAATTACCCCTGCCCCCCAGTCACAGTGACACCAATGTCATTTTTTTTTTTTTTTGCATTGGTGTCATTTGTGACTGTAATAACTGTTAGGGCAGTTAGGGTTAGCCCCCTTTAGTTCTAATGTACCCCCCTAACCCCCCCAATAAAGGTTTAACCCCGTGATCACCCCCCGTCGCCAGTGTCACTAAGGCTGGGTTCACATTGCAGCGGTTTATGAGAACGAATGTGATTCGCACCGCACTGCAGTGCAAATCACATCCGATCTCTGTGCGATTCGAGTTCAGCCATTCGCCGCACCCGCCACACCCGCCGCACCCGCCGCAAATTCGCACGGGACCCTTTTTTTGGCCCGCAGCAGAATCGGATCGCATGGGTGTTCACACCATGCGATCCGAGTTTGCAGATCGCACTGCGATATGCGAACTGATCTGGGGGTGTCAGTAACATTTTACTGACACTCCCAGCAGTTCGCATAGGGCAGTGTGAACTGCCGCCGGGAGGCATGCGATGCGGGAACCCGCCGCGGATTCGTGGCGTTTCCGCATCGCTCCAGTGTGAACCCAGCCTAATAAGCGATCATTTTTCTGATCGCCGTATTAGTGTCACAGGTGACGCTAGTTAGGCAGGTAGGTATTTAGGTTCGCCGCAGCTTTTTATAGCGCCAGGGACCCCCATATACTACCGCATAAAGCCCCCTGATTGCCCCCTAGTTAACCCTTTCACCAGTGATCACCATATAACTGTTACAGGTGACGCTGGTTGGTTAGTTATTTTTTTATAGTTTCAGGGCACCCGCCATTTATTACCTAGTCTCACTAGTGTACCCCTAAATTTAGGGGTGTCTACTTTCCAAAATGGGGTCATTTGGGGGGGGTTTGTGCCATCTTGGCATTTTATGGCCTTCAAAACTGTAACGCCCTTAGAAAGCCTGAAGGCGGTGCTTGGTTTTCGGGGCCCCGTACGCGGCTAGGCTCCCAAAAAGTCCCACATATGTGGTATCCCCGTACTCAGGAGAAGCAGCAGAATTTATTTTGGGGTGTTATTTCACATATGCCCATGGCATGCGTGAGCAATATATCATTTAGTGACAACTTTGTGAAAAAAAAAAAAGAGTTTGTAATTTTCCCGCAACTTGTGGCAAAATATAAAATATTCCATGGACTCAACATGCCTCTCAGCAAATAGCTTGGGGTGTCTACTTTCTAAAATGGGGTCATTTGTGGGGGTTTTGTGCCATCTTGGCATTTTATGGCCTTCAAAACTGTAATAGGTAGTGAGAAGTGAACTCAAAAATTTACGCCCTTAGAAAGCCTGAAGGCGGTGCTTGGTTTTCGGGGCCCCGTACGCGGCTAGGCTCCCAAAAAGTCCCACATATGTGGTATCCCCGTACTCAGGAGAAGCAGCAGAATTTATTTTGGGGTGTCATTTCACATATGCCCATGGCATGCATGAGCAATATATCATTTAGTGACAACTTTGTGAAAAAAAAAAAAAAAAAAAAGTTTGTAATTTTCCCGCAACTTGTGGCAAAATATAAAATATTCCATGAACTCAACATGCCTCTCAGCAAATAGCTTGGGGTGTCTACTTTCTAAAATGGGGTCATTTGTGGGGGTTTTGTGCCATCTTGGCATTTTATGGCCTTCAAAACTGTAATAGGTAGTGAGAAGTGAACTCAAAAATTTACGCCCTTAGAAAGCCTGAAGGCGGTGCTTGGTTTTCGGGGCCCCGTATGCGGCTAGGCTCCCAAAAAGTCCCACATATGTGGTATCCCCGTACTCAGGAGAAGCAGCAGAATTTATTTTGGGGTGTCATTTCACATATGCCCATAGCATGTGTGAGCAATATATCATTTAGTGACAACTTTGTGTAAAAAAAAATATATATTTTTTTTTTTGTCATTATTCAATCGCTTGAGGCAAAAAAATAAAATATTCAATGGGCTCAACATGCCTCTTATCAATTTCCTTAGGGGGTCTACTTTCCAAAATGGGGTCATTTGGGGGGGTTTTGTACTGCCCTGCCAATTTAGCACCTCAAGAAATGAGATAGGCAGTCGTAAACTAAAAGCTGCGTAAATTCCAGAAAACGTACCTTAGTTTGTAGATGTGACAACTTTTGCGCAAACCAATAAATATACAATTATTGACTTTTTTTTTACCAAAGACATGTGGCTGAATACATTTTGGCCTAAATGTATGACTAAAATTGAGTTTATTGGATTTTTCTAATAACAAAAAGTAGAAAATATCATTTTTTTTCAAAATTTGCGGTCTTTTTACGTTTATATCGCAAAAAATAAAAATCGCAGAGGCAATCAAATACCATCAAAAGAAAGCTCTATTTGTGGGAAGAAAAGGACGCAAATTTTGTTTGGGTACAACATTGCATGACCGCGCAATTACCAGTTAAAGCAGCGCAGTGCCAAAGTGTAAAAAGACCTCTGGTCATTTACCAGCAAAATGGTCCGGTCTGAAGGTGGTTAATCTTGCATAATATGCCTGTGCTCACCTGCAGATAACCTCTATCCACTGTTCAACGTTATAACCCCATACCAGACTAGCCCTGCTAAAACGGCCTGATATAGACTACCTGAAATCACTATCAGTGGCTATATACCGCTTTCTACACAGTGTATATTATCAGCTAAATAACAGCAATTCAGCTAATCCAGTGTTATGTTTATTATAGGGTTTACTCTTCAAGTGTGTGGATTTTAAAATCAATACCCTTGTAACCCCTAGACGGGGGCATGTTTACATGTAGTGATGGGATATGCACAGTGATTTATGGTGACACACACTAGGATCTACATGCCTACCTAACCGTCACTTCTAGCACTTTATATTGCAATTGATTTGTGTATATGATGTGTGCTTGCTGTACGTGTGATGCAGTTGCTTTTACTCAGACAACGTTGTCTTATTTTAATGTAGTCTAGGTGTTGGTGGTGGGTGCCTAGTTCTTGTATAGCTTTGTATTCTTTTTTCATTGTGCGATAAATAGTTCACCTGATATAAGCAGCTTGGTCCGCCTGTGACTTCTTTTTCAGGGGGACCGTCTTCCCCCTGTTTTATTTTTCTTACCTGATTTCTAAGTCTCGGAGACCGCACCTTAACTGGTGAGCCTGCATTTTTAGGGACACTGTACCTGCTATGCACATCTACTGGATGGTGCAGTGTATATACAGTAGTGAGTTGATGGTTTTCATTATCTGTTCACAAGACAAGAGGCTGCAGCAAATGCTGTTCTGTGTCAGACAATTATGATAACAGCTAAGAACTGCACAGGCATCAGGACTGACAGTAGGTGCTGGCCCAGGGTAATGAGCAAAGTCGGTGTTGTCCTTTCAAAGAGTGAGGTAGAACAAACTTTTTTAGGGGGAGTGCTGTGATCTTTGTGAAAGGCAATAATTAATTGCATGCAAGATGAAAAAAAATCAGCTCCTGGAAGTGTTACAGTTACACATTATTAGAATGCATGCACCTAATGTAAAATATATCTGATGCTAGGTCATTTTAAATTGATCAAACATTTTAGCTAATATGTGATTGAGTATTATAACTTTCTTTTTATTGCATATAACTGTTCTGTTCATTAAAGTGTTGCTAAACCCATAACAGTTAAAATCAATCTGTATATGCAGTAAAGCATGGAGATCCAGCCAATCCGAAACATCTGTACAAGTGGCGGCCACATCATCTCCCCCAGCCCACAACAACTCCTCCAAAAAATACCCCCAGAATGTCCTCATCTTCCAAATCCGACAGGGTCTCTAGCTCTGAATCTCCGTATTCCTCTGCCGGTAAATAATTAGAAAAGGATGTACTCATGGTCAGACTCTTTTCCAAAGCTGCCATCTTCCGCCAATTGGATCCCGCCGGACTCAGTGGCGGAACTTTGCGTGGCCTCTGTGAGGACTTTGTATGCTTCACTTTCTCTACTGGAGGCATAGGGATTTCCGGTAGTAGAAACAGTGTCCATCTGCTCCAGAGTGGTTTCCTCAGCAGTCTCTGTAACAGAAGTAGCAGCATCTCCCTCTTTGATGTCAGCAACGACAGGTGTCACCTCTGTGGAAGGCCTCACCAAAGGAGTGAAAATGGCTGGCTCCTCGGTTATCATGCCTGTGGCCCAGTTCATGCGGTAAGCCTTTGGTGACATGACTGGCTGCTCCACTTTGAAGGTGTACTCTCCACACTTCCTGCATCTAGAAAATGGCAGAGGGTTGGCGACCAGACCGTCACACTTCCCGCACAGCATACCCAGGCCTTTGATGTCTCCAGTAGTGTAGAGTATGAACCGCCCCTGCGGCAGCAAGCAAATGCCCGTGTCTGTGAACACGGAACCAAGTGGCTGTATTCCTGTGGGACCCCTTCCAAGAGGCATCCTGGGTCCTGGCGCAGGTTGCACACCTGGAACACGGTACATTCTGAAAAACGTTTTCTCCAAATCAGAGAAAAATGGACTCGCCTCTTCCTTCCGCACCACACTCTCACGCGGCTGGCTCCTGTGTAATTTCGCAAGCTTTCAGTACAGTCTCCTCCCATGCTTATGCACCTCAGTGAAAGTCTCTCCAAAATGGCGCTGATCTTTATGACGCAGTTAAAAAAAACGTTCTTCATCCTCTGTTCCAAGGCCCTGCAAGGTAACTATAAATCCCGGACTGCAAGGTCCCCACGTGTAGTGGTCATAACCCTTGGCAGGGCAGCCTTAACCTTTTGGGCTTACCGGTTACCTCCGCTTGGCTTGTTCTTTCACGTCTAGGGGTTCCCAGGGTTGGCACCCAACAACTTTGGACGCTGACACCAATAAAGTCCTTTTGAAAGGTTTTTTATTTGCAGGGGTAACATCCAATAAACACAGTCTCGTATGGGAACAGAGGGCACGGGTGAAAGAACTCAGGCACCTTGAACTGCAAATATAACAAAATCTCTAATACCACCCAGAGAGTAGCCACTCGCAGCTGGGCGCTTCAAAGCTGAACAAATCTCTAGCCAGAGATTATGGCAATCAGCACTTTGATTCAGAACTTCTGAAATCTCTGACCTTGAACAAGTTGTAACTGAACGTAAACAGGAACCTTTTTCCTCAGTACCTGGAACGTTCTCTGTCTCCTTGACAGTACTGGAAAAAGCGTGGATTCGTCAGTGTCCTTCACAACTCAGTAACCAGTAGACATGTGCAGAGTAAAATATTTTGTTTCGGAATTTCGTTTTAGTCCGAAAACTTTAGTTACTCCCGAAATTCGTTTTTATTTATTTTGTTTTTCGTTCAAAAATTGCATTCGTCCGAAAATCCACATGAATTACGGTCGAATCTGTCTTTGAAGGCTTATGGTGTCTGTCGAATGTATAAAGAAGATTCGACGGAGCTAGTATATAGCATACTTTAGAACCCTATTAAAGTCTATGGGACTCCAACGTTCAAAATCTAAAGTGCTAATTTTAAAGGCTAATTTGCAAGTTACTGTCCTAAAAAGTGTTTGGGGACCCGGGTCCTGCCCCAGGGGACATGTATCAATGCAAAAAAAAGTTTTAAAAACGGCAGTTTTTTCGGGAGCAGTGATTTTAAGAATGATTAAAGTGAAACAATAAAAGTGTAATATTCCTTTAAATTTCGTAGGGGGGGGGGTTGTCTATAGTATGCCTGTGAAGGGGCGCATGTTTCCCGTGCTTAGAATTGTCCCTGCACAAAGTGTCATTTATGCAGGAAAAAAAGTCCTTTAAAATCACTTGCAGCTATTATGAATTGTCGGCTCCGTAATACAGAGAACACTCATTGAAAGTCATTGATAAAAAAATAAATAAATAAATAAATAAATAAAGCGTGGGGGTCCCCCAAATTCAATTACCAGGCCCTTCAGGTCTGGTATGGATATTAAGGGGAACCCTGCCTCAAATTTAAGAAAAAATTTGACGTGGGGTTCCCCCTAAATATCCATAACCAGACCCTTCAGGTCTGGTATGGATATTAAAGGGAACCCCGCGTCAAATTTTAAAAAAAATTGACGTGGGGTTCCCCCTAAAAATCCATACCAGACCCTTTATCCGAGCACGCAACCTGGCAGGCCGCAGGAAAAGAGGGGGGGACGAGAGAGCGGCCCCCCCTCCCTCCTGAACCGTACCAGGCCACATGCCCTCAACATTGGGAGGATGCTTTGGGGGTCTGTGACCCCTCAAAGCACCTTGTCCCCATGTTGATGAGGACAAGGGCCTCATCCCCACAACCGTGGCCGGTGGTTGTGGAGGTCTGCGGGCGGGGGGCTTATCAGAATCTGGAAACCCCCAGATCCCGCCCCCCCCCTGTTTGAAATGGTAAGGGGGTACAAAAGTACCCCTACCATTTCACAAAGAAAGTGTAAAAAATGGTTAAATAAGACAAACACACTTTTGAAAAATTCCTTTATTAAAAATAAAAAAATAAAAAAAAGATTCCAGCGGTGGTAATCCACTCTTGCTATCCAGCGACGGACGGTCATCTCTCCAGCGATGGCTCATCTCATCCAGCGCAGCGAATCCATCCTTCTTCTGTCTCCGCAGAGGAGACACTGCAAAGATTCCGGCGGCCTGACGTTTCTTATATACGGAGGGCGGGGCCACCCGTCACCTGACCCCGCCCCCCTCTGACGCAAGGGGAAACCCGGGGTTCCCCGTGATGTATGGGTGACCCCGCCCCCCTCTGATGTAACGGAAACCTGCCTGTGTTACATCAGAGGGGTGCGGGGTCAGGTGACGGGTGGCCCCGCCCTCCGTATATAAGAAACGTCATCCGCCGGAATGCCTGCAGTGTCTCCTCCACGGAGACAGAAGAAGGATGTATTCGCTGCGCTGGATGAGATGAGCCATCGCTGGAGAGATGACCGTCCGTCGCTGGATAGCAAGAGTGGATTACCGCCGCTGGAATCTTTTTTTTATTTTTTATTTTTTAATAAAGGAATTTTTCAAAAGTGTGTTTGTCTTATTTAACCATTTTTTACACTTTCTTTGTGAAATGGTAGGGGTACTTTTGTACCCCCTTACCATTTCAAACAGGGGGGAGCCGGGATCTGGGGGTCCCCTTGTTAAAGGGGGCTTCCAGATTCTGATAAGCCCCCCGCCCGCAGACCTCCACAACCACCGGCCACGGTTGTGGGGATGAGGCCCTTGTCCTCATCAACATGGGGACAAGGTGCTTTGAGGGGTCACAGACCCCCAAAGCATCCTTCCAATGTTGAGGGCATGTGGCCTGGTACGGTTCAGGAGGGAGGGGGGGGGCGCTCTCGTCCCCCCCTCTTTTCCTGCGGCCTGCCAGGTTGCGTGCTCGGATAAAGGGTCTGGTATGGATTTTTAGGGGGAACCCCACGTCAATTTTTTTTTAAATTTGACGCAGGGTTCCCCTTAATATCCATACCAGACCTGAAGGGTCTGGTTATGGATATTTAGGGGGAACCCCACGTCAAATTTTTTCTTAAATTTGAGGCAGGGTTTCCCTTAATATCCATACCAGACCTGAAGGGCCTGGTAATTGAATTTGGGGGACCCCCACGCTTTTTTTATTTATTTATTTTTTTATTTTTTTATCAATGACTTTCAATGAGTGTTCTCTGTATTATTCATAATAGCTGCGAGTGATTTTAAAGGACTTTTTTTCCTGCATAAATGACACTTTGTGCAGGGACAGTTCTAAGCACCAGAAACATGAGCCCCTTCACAGGCATACTATGACAACCCCCCAGCTACGAAATTTAAAGGAATATTACACTATTATTGTTTCACTTTAATCATTATTAAAATAACTGCTCCCGAAAAAACGGCCGTTTTTAAAACTTTTTTTGCATTGATACATGTCCCCTGGGGCAGGACCCGGGTCCCCAAACACTTTTTAGGACAGTAACTTGCAGAATCTTTTCTCTCTGTCAAATCTTTTTTCTCTGTCGAATATTTTCTCTATATAATCTTGGACTAATAGAGGTAAGGTTAGGCACATTTGACCACAGGTTCTATAGACAGATTGTTATTGTCAGAGTCATGTCGAATCTCCTATTCTATATCGAACTGTTGTAACAATGAAAACTAAAATAAAGCATTTATTTATGTCGGATCTTTCGTTTTTCAGATTTTGTGCTTTCGTTATCGTTTGTCAAGACGAAAACGAAAATAGCTGAAATTTGGACGAAAATGCATTCGGACGAAAACTAATGCACATGTCTAGTAACCAGGCAATTCTCAGGATGCCAACTTGTTGGCCCTCCTCCGAAGAGTCCTCCCCTGGTCACTTGCACCAGCTGCGGTGCCCCTCCAAGCCGAGAGCACACTCAGATGCCTTGAATCCTCCCTCAGTTACTGCGCCTGGGACCAGCCAGTTCTGAGACTCAGGAACAGACGGATCCTCACCCCAGACCAGGCGGGTCTATTGGGGTTAACCAACCGAAGCATGTTGCGGAGCGACAAACGCTCCCGTGACTGGGACCCCTCACGGGGCTACCCCGGTCCAGAATCAGGAACAGACCGCTAGGGCCTCATGAACGAACCACCCGGAACACGTCACCTCAACATCTTAAGTACCCCTCCCCAGACTTCTCAGCAGGGTCCGGCACACCCACTGATTGGCTCAGAGGAAGCTGATACCCAAAACGTCCAACCAGGCCTGGTTCTGTCCTGTCATGTGCACCTCACCGTACACATGACCAGGCAGAACTCTAACACAGCACAGCCAAACTGATGTCAAAGTTACCCTACACAATTAACCCTCAGAACCCCATTACCGTTCTGAGGCAAAAACTAAATTTACACATGAATGACACTTTGTCCAAAGTGTCAGCGCTACAATTTGTTAGAATGAAGCAACTGTAAGAAGCAGAAGTACCTTTGAACTCACCAGATGTAGCCCCAGAACATTTACCACTGGTAGCTGAGAACCAGTACAATGTTGTAACCCTTAATATAGAATTATTTTCACTACATTGTAATTGTGTGTAAAGGTTTTGCAAACATCCTTCATACTTAAAAAAGGCTTGCTTATATCTGTTTTGTTGATATATTATAATATGATATATTTGTTATATCGAAGTGACTGTAAAAAACAGAAATACTTCTGAACCCATCAGATGTAGCCCCAGAACATTTACCATTGGTAGCTGAGAACCAGTACAATGTATGTGATCTTATAGAATGTGAAACCAGCACCACCTGCTGGTCAGTAAAGAGAAAACACAAGGAGTTTTTAACATTACAGCTGTGTGGATATGTAGCACTGTGCACCCTCCAGAGCACACAGGTACACAGCTGAATCTGACACTGACAGGTGATGGATCGTTAATGTTGTATGATTGTCACTGGTCTCTGATTGGAACTTTCCAGGCTCCAATTCTGTGTTATTTTTCTTGATGTTAGAGTAACTTTTTGCCCCCTGGTGAAGAATATACTGTATCTGATGAGAATACTGACGATACCAGAACAGATATGGAGCAGCGCTACTAGTGGAGTAGGTACAGGATAATGTTATTGTTTCTCCAATGTCTCCATAACGATGCTGATCTGTAGATTTTATAATATCACCATGGACAGAATCTGAAACAGAATAATAAGCATTAGATAACATATTTCTTTACATCTATTTACATATTCAGTATAATTAAATATTAAAAATGTAATTCTGCATTTGGCATATCATGAATATATTATACTTACTTGATAAATAAAGTATCAGTAAGGAGGTCAGTAATACAGATGGGATAAAGCTGATCATTGTCTCTGAATGTACAACATACAAGATTGCTGTGTGACTGATGTGTACCAGTGAGGATCCTTCTGAGCTCCTTGATGTATAGTAATGTGGGAAGGATGTGACAGCAACACAAACATCACCGACATCAACACACCCACATGTTGTATGAGAACAGGAACTGGGTGACATGAGAAAATATCAGCCTTGCTAATTACTATTCACAGAGATAAGAGTATTGCAGGAAAATGTTATGGGCAGTTTAGGGAAACCTCAACTAAAAATAATGCTTTGCTAACATGATTTCCTTAAAGCGGAATCCTTCCCCCTCCAGTGGGGCATTTGGCACCTTTCAGGGGGAGGGGGAGCAGATACCTGTCCAATACATGTATTTAGCTCCCACTTCCGGGCATAGATACCCGTGCCACCCACAGGTATCTATGCAGGAACACACAATCTGTCTCTACTCCCCTGAAAGAACCAGGATTTGTGTGTTTACACACAAAGATCCCCATTTTCCTACTGTCAGGAGCGATTGCGGGTGCCCATCGAACATTGCGCCTGCCAGGCATGCCCATCGGCTCCGGGAACACACTGCGGGTGTGCGCGCCTGCTATAGCGTCTTAAAGAGCTGACATATAGCTAAGGCAATTTACACAGCCATGCCAACCTGCCACAGTATAACTGTGGCAGCTGGTCGGCTAGTGGTCAGCCATCAAACTGTATCAGGGCTTTCTGTAAGTTTGCTGTAATAAAGGAAAAGGGCGGTGGTTAACAGGGAGAAAGGGATTTGTGCTAAAGGGGTAAATTTGCAAGGGTGATTTGTTGCAGGACAGGGCATTTTGGAGAGGGGGTTTGTGCTACGAGGGGTAAATTTGTACTTTCAGGGGATTTGTGCTAGGAGGGGGGTTTTGGAGAGGGGTTTTGGGCTACAAGGTGAGAGTTTGAAAAAGGGAATTTGTGCTAGCTGAGGGGATGGGGCGGATTTACAACCTACTGACTGCTTAACTGTGCCTTAAAACTACATTTTACGGCTTTTCACACCAGGTGCAGTGCGGTAAAGCACGTTTTTCCACACCACACAAAAATGTATTGCTTTTTTCTTTTGCACACTGGTACCATTCATTCTTATTGGCACCCCCACACATCCACCAATTGCATGCATGTTTTTGCCCACCAAAACGCATGGTACCGCAATACCATGTATTTTGGTAGGGCTCAATTTAAAAATAATGCCAGTACATTTTTTGCATTGTTTCACTAGCATAGAGCAGCTTACGCTCGGACACACCTCCTTGTGCGAGTGAGCCCTCAATTCTAAGAGGTGCCTTGGCTGAAAAAAAGGTTGAAAAACACTTTGCTAGTCTAAGACTCCATACACACTATTATAATTTCTGCAGATTTTTGTCTTTGGATTTACCAAAACCATGGAGTGCAGGAGCCTGCCTGATTGCATATAGATTGAAACTCTAATGCCGCGTACACACGACCGTTTTTTCCATCAGAATAAACTCTGATGGTTTTTCCAATGGAGTTCCGCTAAAACGGACTTGCATACACATGATCATACCACAGTCCGATAGTTTAGAATGCTGTGGCGTACAACACGTACGACGAGACTAGAAAAGGGAAGTTAAATAGCCAGTAGCCAATAGCTGCCCTTGCGTCATTTTTGGTCCATTGGAATAGCATTCAGACGAATGGTTTTCCCGATAGGAATTGATTCCGTCGGAAAGATTTAAAACATGTTCTATTTCTGGGCCCGGCAGAATTTTTGAAAAAAAAGTCAGATGAAGCCCACCCACGATCAGAACATCCAATTAAATGATTCTGTCTGACCTTTTCTGACGGAAAGTCCGGTCGTGTGTATGAAGCATTAAGGTTTGACCTCATATTATATGGTTTTGGTAAATCTGAAGACAAAAATCTGCAGAAAATCTAATAGTGTGTATGGGCTTAACACTACCCTCTCCCTAGGCTGACAATGCTGCTGCCCAAAAGTGTCTCTATTGCTTCTCCATTCAGAGTGGAGCCACCCTAGGATAGGAAGTGTATTACTGGCCAGATCATCAAAAGAACATAAAAGTAAAAAAATACTTACTAAAGAAAACAAATGCAGCCACCACATCTAAAGCCGCGTACACACGGGCGGACTGTCTGGCCAACTTAGTCCGTCAGACAATCCGACGGACAGTCCGTCATACTTTCGAATGAACGGACTTGACCACACACACCACTTTTTGAGCGGACTAATACGGCGTACTAAGTCCGCCATACTATCCGCCCTACTTTTGAAATGAACGGACTCGCCCACACACACGGAGGAAAGTCCGCTCATTTCGAGCGGGTATCCAGGTAGGCGGGGCCCGCGAAGGAGACGTCGCTGGCCCCGCCGCCTGGTATGGACTTAAAGGGGAACCCCAACCCCGAAAAAAATTGGCGTGGGGGTCCCCCCCAAGTCCACAACAGACCCTTGTCCGAGCACGCTACCCGGCCGGCCAGGAAAGGGGGGCGAGCGAGTGCCCCCCCCTCCTGAGCTGTACCAGGCCGTGTGCCCTCAACATGGGGGGGTGCCTTGGGGAAGGGGGGGCTGCGCGGCCCCCCACCCCAAAGCACCTTGTCCAACCTTGTCCAACCCATGTGACATAAAGCCATGTGACACCGCCCCTTGTCCCTATATAAGTGGCCGCGCAGTGCGTCCCTGGCATTCCGGCCGGAGAGATCGTCGAGGCAACATCTCCTGGAGAAGAAGAAGAAGAAGAACGGAAGGTGACGGCGACGGCGGCGACAGAAGACCGGGCCACCGCCTGTAAAAGAGCTATAAGAAGGCGCCGTGGCCCGGCAGAAGAACCGAAGAGGGGGACAAGACCCCCGAAGTCGGGAGAAGAGGCCGGCGGCGAGGAAGAAAGCCGGACTCCTCCGCTAGCAAAAGAGCTACAAGAAGATAGCGGAGGAGTCCGGCAAGAAGACCCCCGAAGACGGAAGACCCCCGGAGCTGTGCAATAAAGTATTTTATCTCGTGTGTTGTGTTTTTTTTTGGTACTTTTATTTTACAGGTGAATGGGTAGGGGTACATTTACCCCATACTCATTCACATAGGGTGGGGGGCCGGTATCCGGGGGCCCCCTTATTAAAGGGGGCTCCCGGATTCCGATAAGCCCCCCGCCCGCAGACCCCGACAACCAACGGCCAGGGTTGTCGGGAAGAGGCCCTTGTCCTCATCAACATGGGGACAAGGTGCTTTGGGGTGGGGGGCCGCGCGGCCCCCCCCTTCCCCAAGGCACCCCCCCATGTTGAGGGCACGCGGCCTGGTACGGCTCAGGAGGGGGGGCGCTCGCTCGCTCCCCTTTCCTGGCCGGCCGGGTAGCGTGCTCGGACAAGGGTCTGTTGTGGACTTGGGGGGGACCCCCACGCCGATTTTTTTCGGCGTTGGGGTTCCCCTTTAAGTCCATACCAGGCGGCGGGGCCAGCGACGTCTCCTTTGTGGGCCCGCCTACCTGGATACCCGCTCGAAATGAGCAGACTTTTCTCCGGGCGGGAAAAGTCCGCTCATTTCAAAAGTACGGCGGACTGGCACACACACGGGCGGATTGTCCGCCGAAATGCGAGTCCGACGGACAGTATTACGGAAATTCCGAAATACTTAGTCCGCCAGACTGCACGCTGAAAAAGTCCGCTGAAGCCCACACACGAGCGGACTGTCCGCTGAAATGTGTTTCGGCGGACTAAGTAGGCCAGACAGTCCGCCCGTGTGTTCGCGGCTTTAGAGTTGGAAATCTGCATTACATTCAATTTTTATTTTTGTGTTTAGTACCCAATTGGTCAGATTGATTTAAATGATTTGCTCACTCACCCCATCAGATTTCCACAATCTGAGAAACAAATTACTATATTTGTCACAACTGCATTTTTTTATAATACCAAATCATGGGATATTCCCTCATTTGTAGTTTTAACATCACTTAATCTATTATGAATAGTTCTCTAAAAGCAAAACATACTACCTGGTTAAATTGACATATATTTTATTACATGCATTTGATAACACATATTTCATATTTACCTGTGCTGTAAATTATTTTGGACTAATTTTTTCCTTTTCATATATCATAGTCACACTTATTGCAGCCACTGGAAAATGTCATAATTAGTGCAGAATGGAAGGTCTTATGCTGCTCAATTCAAGCACTCCAATATGGCAGAAATGGATACATTTTTATAAGATGGGTTCACTATGAGACTATATACAATATAACTGTATAAAATATGGAAGAGCTCCGCCACCTGCTGGTAATAAATGTGTAGTGCATGGAGTTTTAGCATTGCTCCTGAGCAAATATATAGCACTGTGTATCATCTCTCAGAGCACACAGGTACACAGCTGAATCTGACACTGACAGGCCATGGATGGTTAATGTTGTATTAGTGTCACTGTTCTCTGATTGGAACTTTCCAGGCTCCAATTCTGGGTTACTGAGCTTGAAGCTAGACTGAGTTTTTGCTCCTTGGAAAAGGATATACTGGATTTGATGAGGATACTGACGATACCAGAACAGGTATGGAGTATCGCTACTAGAGGAATATGTACAGGAGAGTGTTATCCTTTCTCCAATTTCACTATAAAGATGCTGCTCTTTTGAGTTTATAGTATTTCCCTGGACATAACCTGAAATGAAAAATAAACATATTTTGGTTTAACATTCTTTTTCTTCTTTTCAAACTAAAATAAAGAAAAAATATGCAGCTGACATATGAGTGCCCCATACTTACCTGACAAATAAAGTATCAGTAATACAGATGGGATAAAGCTGATCATTGTCTCTGAATGTACAACATACAAGATTGCTGTGTGACTGATGTGTACCAGTGAGGATCCTTCTGAGCTCCTTGATGTATAGTAATGTGGGAAGGATGTGACAGGAACACAAACATCACCCACATCAACACACCCACATGTTGTATGAGGACAGGAACTGGGTGATGTGAGAAAAGATTGCTCTTCAGGGAGAGCAGTCCATTACAGGAGAATTTAAATAATCACCTAGAAAAAGAAATCTCAAACAATGCAGAATTTTTGATAAATATTCACATTAAGGAAAATCTTAGTAACAGTTACTATAACATGATTTCTTTGAAACTAAGATAGAAAGACGAATGCGCTTAGAGAAGAAATGCATGTATAGTGCACCTATGCAGGGCTGTTTTTAAGGCAGGGAAAAAGGAGCAGCTGCCCTGGGCCCTGTCATTGTTGTGGGGCCCAAAGCAGCTGCCTCATACTTGCCAACTATCCTGGTTTAAATTCCCTCATCCCTTGAGGTTTTAGTCCCGTGCTGTGTCCTGATATCTCAGTGTGAAGTGCTGCTACTAATGCTGCCCAGCTCTGCCCTATTGTTGTGTACAGATGACTCACCTGCAGACCCTGTGTTTACATGCCAATTACCGGCATTCATATGTAAATAGCAACAATAATGAGCACTGATAGGCTGCACTGATGGGCACTGATGAGGCGGCACTGGTAGGCACTGATGAGGAGGCTACACTGGTAGGTGGCACTGATGGACACTAGTAGATGGCACTGAAGGGCACTGATAGGCAACACTGAAGGGCACTGCTCAGTGGCACTGATAGGTGACACTGATGAATAGGCACTGGTGGGCATTGATTGGCAGCACTAATGGCCACTGATAGGCAGCCCTGATGGCCACTGTTGGGGCTGCACTGATAATCAGGACACTGATAATCAGTGCCCTGATCATGAGTATAGATGTCCCTTTCACAAAAGCTGGTTACTGGCTCTCCTAACCTCTCTTCATGCTGTCAGCATGAGAAAAGGAATGCCAATAACCGGCTTGTGTTTACACTGTGATCAGCTGAGCCTGGACACAGCTGATGATGTGGTAAAGGGCTGCTGTGATTGGCCTTTTACTCCGATAACAGAGGGCACCACAGTGGTCACGTGGCAGGCACAATCAAAGGAGGACATCAAATTATGCACTCCTTGAACTGCCTGCTTGCACTGTAGCAGGCATTCGGTGGTTAGATATATAAAATACAAAAATAATTATTGGATTCACCTAAAAAAAAGATCAGAATTAGCCACAGGAAAGCAAACATTTATTAAAGGAGAAGTAGGGCCAAAGCTCTTTTAGCCGTACTTCTCCTGTGGGTCAAAGGCCTGATCCAGCTGTAGCCCCCCCCCCCCAGCGAGTGTCAGTCACCACTCTGCTCACTGAAGACCAGGAACTGAGTGATCAGCATTTTTTCATCTCTCAGCTTGGTCTTAAAAGCAGTGAAGGACACCTAGGTGAGTATAGATTTTATTTTTTATTCCTGAACTTCTCTTTTAACGTCTTTTGTTCTGTGTACACAAAGGAGATTTGTGGCACTGTAATGTATTGTATTGACATAATTTAAAATGCACCACAGTGGCTTAAAGGCTAAATTTGTCTTTTATTTAAAAAAAAAAAATAGGTGCACATGATAAATGTGCATTTACTATTTTTTACACTGCATCCTGCAAAGCAGTGCACCCACAATCAGTGGATCACAGGTACAGTGCCAGGTTCCTACAGTTACCAAGTACAGTTTCCAATGGGGTACCACCTGTGGGCTTGCTCCCGAGCTGCTTCTATAGACACAGACAGCATGCCTTAGTCCTGCCCCTCGCTCCCTCGTCGCAGGATTTGGCTGAGAGCAGCAGAAGCCAATGGCTTCCGCTATCTCAGCAAAGCCTGTGGGAGTGGGGAGAAGAGGAGATAGTCACTACAGATGGGCTGGATTGAGTGAGGGCTCAGGAAAGTATAAGGGGGGTGAGGTGAGGGGGCTACTTAAACATTTTTACTTTAATGCGGGGCATGCATTAAGGTAATAAATATTTAGGCTTTAAAACCACTTTAAACCCTCAGTTGTTAAAGAGGAGCTCCAGTCTCCACAAAAAAAATATTAAAAGTCATCGGCTATAAATACTGTGGCTGCTGACTTTTAATATAAGGACACTTACCTTTCCAGGGATCCAGCGATGTCCTCACCGAGTCGATAAGGGAAACCAGCAGTGAAGTCTTGGGCGTCACAGCCAGTTTCCTACTGCGCATGCGTGAGCTGCGCTTTGAGAATAGTCTCTCAATCTTCTGGGACCTGTGATGTGTTTAGTAAATTGAACCCAGTGACTCTTGAAACTACAATCAGGCAACTTGCATTTTCAGAAGCAAGTTAGCAATGGCAGTGTAAATATTTCTCATAGTACACATTTCCTTACACCATATTGCAGTCATGATACGGTGTAAGAGTTAAATGCATTTGTAAAGGCTTTTTAATGACAGCAGTTCCTGGGCACTGTAGAGGTGCAATGGGAGCATCAGAAGAACTAAATGGCAGTTCCACATTGTATTATTATTTTGCTGTGAAGTTACAGAAGTTCATAAGGTTCTTGAAATAGCTGAATTCCGCCACCTAGTGGATATGAAGTAACAGTACACACAGTTTGTAACAATCTTTTGCAGCACTGTGCACACAAATACAATGCAGAATCAGATTCAGTCAGACTAGAGATGGTTAAATTGGTGATTGTGTGGCTTGTCTCAGAGATGAATTTTCCTTCTGCCAAATCCTTATTTTGAGTAAAATAATTATTATGGCTTTTGCTCCACGAAGTAGAATTGAATGTTCTGTGGATACTGGCGATACCAAAACAAATATGGAGAGCTGCTGGTAGTAGAATAAGTACAGGATAATGTTATTGAATCCCCTGTCTTACAACTGGAATATGAATTTTTTAAGCTGATAGCAAAACCAAGACCAAAATCTATAAAAAAAATCAAACATATATTTAGAACACACAGTTTATATGTATTACAATTATGCAGATAGTATTAAAGTGGAAGTAAACCCATCGATTTAATATAGGTAAAAAAAAAAAGCATGCCGGGAATGCTAACTGCACATTGGCTGTGCTCTCAGCCAAACTATCAAACCATCCAATGGCTGGTGTCATAACGAATCACATGTGCAGCACCATAGCAGTTGAAGATTAAACCGAGGCAAAGATGGCAGCTTCCTTGGCTGAAAACGATAGGGGAGTTTACTTCCACTTTAATAAACCCTAATCAATTCTACAAATGCACATGCTTCCATACACCATAATATTCGACAATTGTAAATATTTTATGAGTTGAAGCATAATCGTATTGAGTGCACATAAAGGGTTTTTTCTGCACAATAAAATACTGATAATACAAACATTATTCTGCTATCACTTTTAAACTACCATTTTAAAGCGCAAACTTTCTTCCATTGTAATAATATTTCTTCTGTTCAGCTAATATGATCCATTGCCCCCTGTGGCAGTCCAACAAGTACTTAGATGTGAGAAGGCAAAGAGTCAGAAAAAAGGAATCAAATACAGCAGAAAGCTTATAGTAGTACATTTTCTGTGACAGCTCAGAGCACAATACATCTACACAGAGGATGTGCAGCAACTACACAGGGGATGTCACTGACATCTCTGATGTAATATATTGTAGGTGGCAGGGCAGCTCCAGGCCACTTAACTTAGATAAGTCCATTTGCCAAAAGAAAAAAACAATCACAAAAAAACTAAAAAGATTGACTTCAAGGGTCGTGGCTCGGCGACCAGTGGCCACAGAGAGTGGAGACCTACCCCACCACTGGCCAAGATTTGGGGCTCCTATCATCTATGGTTCCAGAGATATGGTGCTCCTTGCGCAGCCTGTCAAAAGCTACATACAGAGCAGCCAGTTTAAAGGAGAAGTCTAGCCTGAGCTTGTTTGGCTGGGCTTCTCTTATGGGTCGCAGGAGTGCAATTCATGTTGCATTCCTGTGACCCATTTTCAGCTCTCCGCTGATGTCACTGCTATCAATCAAGGCAATGTGTCATCTTGACTTCCAAAGTCTGGATCCGCCAGATACCTGGACTGATGGCTGAGATGGCCGCTCCCCGCCCCACCACAGCTCAGTGTTCCAATGAGTGTGGAGGAGCAGAAAGGAGAGCTGCTGACTAACAGCTCACCGACATACCCTCCACACTCCTCTCCTGTACATGCTACCCTCTGTCATATCCCCCATACTCCTCTCCTGTACATACTGACCACTGTCTTACCCGCCACACTCGTCTCCTGTACATACTGCTCACTGTCATACCCTCCATATTCCTCTTCTGTACATACTTCCCACAGTCACACCCTCCCCACTCCTCTCCTGTACATAATGATCACTGTCATACCCTTGTTAGGTGTGACTACTGCAAGTCACCTATTCACAAGTTATGTTACCGTTTCCCAATTATTATTAGAGTCTTATCTAAGCAAGGAGACACGGAAAACTTCTCAGTATATCTGCTCAGACCGTCGCACTTGCTTACTCTGAGCTTTTATTATCACACACGGCTCTTATATACACAAAGGAAAGACAGACGTTAAAAATGTTAAAACAAAACAATTTCTATAAAAGGCAATGTCTTCTGTGCTTAAAGCTGACGCATTAGTTGACCCTTATGACCTGGTTTCCTCTTTGTGTGTACGTGACTGGATGTGACGGCACCCATCCGGCCTTTAAGAATGATGTCTTTAAAACTACTGAAAACAGACGAGATAAGCATTAATAAGAAATATACTGTCAACCATTTTTTTATTCTTATACCTTGATCTTCACAACTTCCCCCTTTGACATCACCCCTCCCTCTTACCCTGGGTCCACCTGAACAAGTTCTAGTCGGCCTATGTCCAAAGTACTCTCCCTGACCGCGAGTTGTCAGAGGGGTATACACCCATCCCCCTGGATAGTACCAACATCTAAAATTCAGGAAGAGTGGCTTTTCTGACAGATGGGTGATGTCAAGAAACTAAATCCACCTATCTTATCCAACTTATCAACTTACAAAAGTTCCATCTTTTCTACAGCATTTACCTTGGCTTTCTTGCAAAAGCACATAAACAACTTAAAACACAAATAAATGAGAAATATGAATATAAGCACTACTATAATCATCATTGCTGCCTTCTTGAACCAAGAAAATAACCCTGAGAAACTAAAAGTTCCACCAAAAGGATCCCAGTCACGGCCAATATTACGGGCCTTCTCCTGTAGATCCTTTACTTCCGTGCGGTGTTGTGCAATGATGTCATAATAATCGGGTACTTCGATGCTGGTGTTATGTATCCAAGTACAACATTCATAGTCTTCTGTGGTCTCACAGAGTCCTGTTAATGCTGCACTCATACTTTCAATCGCTAACTCATGTAATTCTATTTGTTTTGTGATGGCTCTGGTCTCTAGATTTAACTTAGTAATGTCATCAGAGTTTTTCTCCAAAATATCATTAATTATTCCAGTATAGTTATTTAGTCGCTTCATTAAGTCTATACCCCATCCTGTCCAGGACGGGAACCAAGCCCATGCCATGTCCTGCTCTAAGAATATTTCTCTCTTGCTACGATATCTGAGGGGATATCTGGGGTGCATACTAGCTTCTAGTAGGTGATCACCTCGTTCATCACCCACTACTCCCATTACTGGTACCAAACTTGCGAGGTAGCACCATCCCTGAGCCCTTCTAGGTATCCAGGTATAACACTTATCCCCACAACAGATGTATATATTGTTTCCTAGAGCTACTGATCTTGAACTGATATCATTTCTATAACGAGAGGTGTATCCATAGAGGGATAAGTTGGATACTAACCACCTAACATTATTATCCACAATGTTAGTGAGGAAGTCAGATAATGTCTGGTGTGTGCTGGAATTACTGGGATAGAAGCTTCCATTTAATACGACAATGGACAAATTAAACTTGCTGTCTTGGCATTCTCCATTTCCTCCCGTTGTGTTCCCTAAGTTGAAACACCAAGCAGGGGGAAAGGCGAGACCATTTGATTTAAACATTACTGTCTTGCTGGTATTTGTTCCAGTTATGTTAATGCTACTGTTAGCAAGGTCAGTATAATTTATAGGAACTGCCATCAGTGGTATGTTTGCTGTACTGGGGTGTAATTTACTGCAAATCCAACATTTCTCATATCCTGACTTCCGAGCATAAGCATATTTAAACTTCAGTAATAAAATTTTTTTAGAAAATCCTTCATCCTTGTGAATTTCATTCTGTGAGGTAACCAAACTATTGATCAGGATTACTGAAACAAAAAGAATAAAAAGATACATGTTGTCATTTGCCAACTGGCTCCTTTTTACAGTGTGAAGCGTGGATCCAGGCTGCTTTACCCTCCAACTTGACCGATGTGGGAGTGGTCAGCAGTACTTGATATGGTCCTTCAAACCGTGGCTCTAAAGCTTTTCTGGTATGTTTCTTTACATAGACCCAATCTCCGGGGCTCAGTGAATGAGTACCTGCTATTGAGTTAGGGTCTGGAAGAGAAGAATACACACTTTTGTGGATCTTAGTTAGATGCTGTTGTAATTGTATCACATATGCAGTCAAACTATCACATTGCAATTGCATACTCTGTGGAAAGTATAAACCTAGTCTGGGTGCATTCCCAAAAAGTATTTCATATGGGGATAACCCTGTTTTTCCCGTTGGAGTATACCTTATGGAGAACAAAGCTAAAGGCAGACATTCTGGCCAAGGTTTATTTAACTCTTGCATAGCTTTTTGTATTTTTAACTTTATTGTCCCATTTACTCTTTCTACTGATCCTGAACTCTGTGGGTGGTAAGGGGTGTGGAAACTTTGTTGAACCCCTAACATAGCCATTACATTCTGCATGATTTCTCCTGTAAAGTGTGTTCCCCTATCTGATTCTATGGTTTCAGGAAGACCAAACCTAGGTATTAACTCTGTAATCAGTTTCTTCGCTGTGGCTTTCGCTGTAGCTGATTTCACTGGATAACTTTCTGGCCAGCCTGAAAATAAGCAGATGCACACGAGACAAAATTCAAATGGGCCGCTCTTAGGCATTTGGATATAGTCAATTTGCAGTCTCTGAAAGGGATACTGGGCCCGAACCTGATGTTTACGTGGGGTTTTCACTCTCTGTCCTGGGTTATTTAACAGACAGATTTGGCATGCAGCACAGAAGTTCCTTGCAGTACTACTGAATCCAGGAGCTAGCCATCCTTGGCTTACAATCCTATACATAGAATTGGAGCTGACATGAGTGGGCAAGTGGACAGCCGCTGCCATTGCTGGGTATAGAGAGGCAGGTAGGCATATTCTGCCTCCTTCCCTCCGTATATTGTCAAGGCCTGGTGCTGCTCCCATTTTTAGCCATCTATCTTTCTCGCTCTCTCCTGCTTGCTCCTGTAGTTTACTCATCTGCTGCCATGTCGGTTCTGGGATGCTCACCTTTACCGTAGCTAAGGTCTCAGGGCTTACTTCCCCTAGAGCTGCTTGTTTTGCAGTTAAATCTGCAAATGCATTTCCTTTTGCCTCAATTGTTTTTGCGCTCGTGTGTGCCGCTATCTTCATAATGGCTACTCTTCTAACTTTTTGAAGATTGTTCAGGACTCTTTTGATTCCTTCACCATGTTTAACAGGTGTGCCTGCTGCTGTAAGGTAACCTCTAGCTTTCCATATGTGGCCATAATCATGTGCAACACCATAAGCATAGGCAGAGTCAGTGTAAATGTTCCCTTCTTGTCCCTCTAAGTGTTCTAAGGCTTTTTCTAAGGCCGTTAGTTCCGCTTCTTGTGCCGACATGTGTGCTGGTAATGACTTTGCCTCAATTACCTGTGTGTCCGTTACCACAGCATAACCTGTGTGATATTTACCTTTGTCATCGGCAAATCTACTACCATCTATGTACAGTGTGTGTTCTGCATTTGCAATGGGTGTGTCTGTGACATGTGGGAACCCCGTGATCTCTTGTTCCATAAGTTGAAAACAATCGTGTTCATCAGATGTTATGTCATGAAATGAAAGTGTGTCAGAATCCTGAGTTTCTTGTGCTGTGCCTTCACCATTACTCCCCCCTGTCAAATCTGTCTGTAAGGGTAGAAGTTGTGCTAAGTTAAAGGAAGTGCATCGCTGGAAGGTAACATTGGGAAGTAGGAGCAAGGTGCATTGCAGACGCAGCTGCCTCGCCATTGATATGTGTTTTGGCTGAACTTGTGACAAGATGGCGTGTATGTCATGTGTGGTATGTACCACTACAGGATTGTCTAAGACAATTTCTGAGGATTTGTCAATGATAATTGACACTGCTGCGACTGCTCGTACACAGGACGGTGATCCTCTAGAGACAGGATCGAGAGCCGCTGAGAAATATGCTACCGGCCTTTGTTTGATGTGTTGTTGTGTCAACACCCCTGTTGCGTGTCCCGTGATTTCAGCAATGTACAAATGAAATGTTTTGGTATAGTCAGGGATCCCGATCGCAGGTGCCAAAATTAGTAACTTTCTTAAGGTGCTAAAAGACTTATGACCTGCTTCTGTGAGTACATAGGGTACTATTTTCAAGCAATCATATAATGGCTGCATCAGAGAACTGGCATGTGGTATCCATTGTCTACAATATGATACCATTCCCAGAAACATACGAAGTTGCTTAAAGTTGCGTGGGACATTCATTTGTCTTATGGCCTGGACTCGTTCTTCAGTGAGGTGTTGAGTACCCTGGGATATACAGTGGCCCAAAAAGACAACCTTTTTCTGGCATACCTGTAACTTAGTTCTATTCACTTTGCACCCTTTTTCAGCCAGGAATTGTAACAATGATAGAGTGGCTTTTAAACAAGTATCGTTATCCGGACAACATAACAATAGGTCATCCACATATTGCAACAATACACAAGTGTCAGGTGGTTGCCATTCCCCCAACACTGTCTGTAGGGCTTGCGAGTATAGAGTTGGCGAATGCGCCATTCCTTGCGGTAGGCGTGTCCAGGTCAACTGGCGGTTTTTGAGACGGAACGCAAACCACGGTTGACATTCCTCCGCCAGGGGTACAGAAAAGAAAGCATTAGCCAAGTCTATAACAGTAAATGAGGAGCTATCTGATGGTACTTCTGAAAGTAAAGTATGCGGGTTTGGTACTAGTGGCGTTATTGGGACCAATATTTTGTTTACCGCCCTTAGGTCTTGTACCATTCTATACTTTACTGGGCCATCCCCCAATGTCTTTTTCTTGACCGGATACAATGGGGTATTGGCTGGTGACTGTATTTCTTTTAATGCTCCACTTTTGAGTAGAGCCTCCACTTGTAGTTCTATAGCTGCTTCCTGGGGCGCACTGAGTGGGTACTGTTTCTGCTGGGGGAGAACTGCTCCTGGAATCAGCTGTAGAGTAACCGGGGGTATGGGCAAAAGTCCAACGTCTGCTGGATGTGTTTCCCATAGCCCTTCCGGAAGGCTAGACAGAATTTGATCTATTTCCGGCGAGGGTGTATTGGACAGTTCTGGTTCTACTTCCAAACATTGTATTTTATTACAGATTTCTATACCCTCTGGGTCATCTCCTATTGCTAAGGTGACCATACCATCTGGATGATAAGTAATGTTTGCTCCTATTTTCTGAAGAATATCTGCTCCTAATAAATTAGTAGGGGCTCCTCTGGAAATCAAAAAGCGTGACAAAAACATGTGATTCCCTATTTTTACTTTTAAAGGTTTAGTCAGTGGGGCATCGGACAAAAGACCGTCATAACCACTTATGGGTATGGTGTCACGGGATGTCATGTGTGGAGGGACTACTGAATCAGATAATAAGCTGCGTGATGCTCCTGTGTCAACTAAACAAGGAACATGTTTACCTTCCACCTTCATCAATATGTGGAGCATTTTATTCTCTGATTCAGCTAGGACTGGGGCAAGTCATGCGGTCGGATCGTCCCTATCATTGGTACGCCTCTGTCTGTAGTCCCTCGTGTCTCTGTCCGTGTTTCCTTCCTGTTCGTCTTTTATTCTTTTCCTACAGTCTCTTTTTATATGTCCCACCTTGTTGCAGTAATAACAGGTAAGAGGTTTACGGGAGGAATTCCCTCCTTCATTGACCCGGGCAACAGTGTTAACTCCCGGTGTCCTTCTGGGTTTAGTTTCTGCTAAATCAGCCTCTATGCCTTGTGCTTTCTGCAACAATGTTCCTCTGTCCCGTATGGCTCTCCATTCGGGAGTACATGCCTTCAGTTTGTCACCTATTTGGGGTACTAGTCCTTCCATAAACTGTCGATTGAAAGCCCTAATGGTGACGGGTAAGGCTAAATCTAGACCTTCGTCAGCCATCATGCTTTCCATGTTGAGGTAAAATTCTGTAACAGTCTGACCTGGGGCCTGTTTTATGGGCGCTGTCGAACCCCTTTCCTGCTGTTTCCCTTGGCAAAATTCTCGTAACTGATTAATAAACAGGGGTCTAGAGTCTATATGACGGGGGTGTATTCCGGGTGGATCTACCGCTGGATCCCCTTGTGGTCTATGTGGAGCAATTTCATTCATAAATTGATTAAACATCGTTAGTGTCATTTTATGTCTACACAAATCTTCCCCATCTTGCCAAGTTGCTTCATGTGTGTCTAGTAATTGTGTCACGAATCTACAGAATGCGTCAGGTTTTGCTACGGGATCAGGAGCATTCTGTATTAATGCCATAAGAGTGTCAGCCGACCAAGGTGTCCATGTCCTCAGAACGACTTGTCGAGTCACTGTAGGTGGCTGTCCTGCTTGACCCGCATTTGGATTATTTACTTGTATTACCCTAGTCCGACTGTGGACTGGAGCTACGGACTCTGGTCTTTGAGCTCCGCAATGTACACATTCCTGTGCCCAGTCTGTATTCTGGGTACCGCATACTCGGCATACCCATCCTCTTCCTCTTAAGGAAGGATAAAGTTTTGGTCTTTCGCTACCTGGTGTGGTAGTGGTATAAGGAGGTGGAGTACCTTCCGTTTTTACTCCATCCTCGGGAGCAGAAGGGAGACTCTTACGTCGGACCTTCATATCCCATCCACCCTGTTCATGACAATACTTCCATCCCTCCTCTTTAGCCCTGTTGGAAACCTTAATTAAACATTGTATTTGTGATACCCATCTGTTCTGCAGGACCTCCCCCTGTCTGTCTCTCTTTATATTCTCCCAACCTTCTACACTTAGCCCATTTTCTCCATCCATTCCAAATTTCTTGAGAACCCTATTCGTGCCCTGTGCCTTGTCCTTCCCATACAACATTGTAATTATGTCTTTAACAGCATAACATTTCTGAGATTCCTCCTGGGGTTTACCATGTGTCTGGCCCATTTTGACAGTCCTGCCTAGGTGGCGTTTGGATCACTTACTAAGTGTCTCGTTGCCTTCTCCTCCTAGGGTGCCAAAATACTAAAAACCTCTCCTGGATGAGATTTCTGAAATCGAATTACTTTATATGCTAGCCAACTGACAAATATTATGACCAGACTGACAGCTACAACATATACAAGCATTCCCTTTGGTGGCCAAACACATATAACTAGATCTCCGGGCTTTGTGGAGACCTTATTCCCGTCCCATTACCATGGAATCTCTCAGCAATCGTTTCTTATTCCTGCTTTATTGAGGCAGTCAGGACTTATACTTTCAACCCGTTTTTAGGCTCATGAATCAAAAAGCGTATATCAAACTTAAGTGTCGGACCCCCAAGTACTCTTACGAGTTAAGGGCGCATTCCGTTACCCATTGGGATGATATATGTTTCAATTCACACCATACAAACAGGGCTTATCTCAGTCACAACAGACAGACGACAAGGAGACAGACAAGAAACAACGGTAACATAAGTCAAATATTAAATTCAAGACCCGCTTACTACAGAGGTTGGTTTTACCTGAAGAACAATACAGACAGATCGGGTGGGCACAAATCTAAGAAGCACAGAGTTTATAAGAAAATAAAGCTTTTCTTACCTGCGCAGGATTTGTCTGTGGTTCCTGATATGCCCGACCTCTTTGTTCCGTCCTTATGTTCGTTCGCCTCTTGTAGTTTCTTTAGCGAAGTCCCTGTTCGTGCGCCAAAAATGTTAGGTGTGACTACTGCAAGTCACCTATTCACAAGTTATGTTACCGTTTCCCAATTATTATTAGAGTCTTATCTAAGCAAGGAGACACGGAAAACTTCTCAGTATATCTGCTCAGACCGTCGCACTTGCTTACTCTGAGCTTTTATTATCACACACGGCTCTTATATACACAAAGGAAAGACAGACGTTAAAAATGTTAAAACAAAACAATTTCTATAAAAGGCAATGTCTTCTGTGCTTAAAGCTGACGCATTAGTTGACCCTTATGACCTGGTTTCCTCTTTGTGTGTACGTGACTGGATGTGACGGCACCCATCCGGCCTTTAAGAATGATGTCTTTAAAACTACTGAAAACAGACGAGATAAGCATTAATAAGAAATATACTGTCAACCATTTTTTTATTCTTATACCTTGATCTTCACACCCTCCACACTCATTTCCTGTACATACTGCTCTCTTTCATACCCTCCACACTCCTCTCCTGTACATACTGCCCTCTGTCATACCCTCCACATTGCTCCACATTGCAATGGACTTGTAGTGCAAAGTGGATTTGCCTTTAGTAAATTGTAAAGAGTGCCCCTTGTCCTTTATAATGACCTGAAAGTGAATAACTCAACACCAAGTTCACTATATGGACCATTTATTTATGTACACTATATTTCCAAAAGTATTGTGACACCTGCCTTTACACACACAAGATTTAATGACATCCCAATCTTAGTCTGTAGGGTTCAGTACTGAGTTGGCCCACCCTTTGCAGCTATAACAGCTTCAACTCTTCTGGGAAGGCTGTCCACAATGTTTAGGAGTGTGTCTATTGGAATGTTTAACCATTCTTCCAGAAGCCTATTTGTGAGGTCAGGCACTGATGTTGAATGAGAAGGGCTGGCTCACAGTCGTCACTCTAATTCATCCCAAAGGTGTTGAGTTGAGGTTAGGACTCTGTGCAGGCCAGTCAAGTTCCTCCACCCCAGACTCGCTCATTCATGTCTTTATGGACCTTGCTTTGTGCATTGGTGCGCAGTTATAGTGGAACAGGAAGGGACCATCCCCAAACTGTTCTCACAAAGTTGGGAGCATGAACCAAAATGTCTTGGTATGTTGACCCCTTATGCCGCGTACAGACGATCAGACTCTCCGACGGACTTAGCATCCTCTGGGACTGTGACATCATAATGGGCGGGGACATCATCCGGCGATGTCACTATATAAGTCACTGCACGCCGCGTGCCTGTCATTGTGGCCAGAGACAGCGACGAGGCAACAGCTCAAGAAGAGAAGAACAGAAGAAAAGAAGAACAGAAGGCGGCGGCAATAGAATACCGGGCCACCGCTTGTAAAAGAGCTAGAAGAAGGCGTGGAGGCCCGGCAAGAAGAACTGAAGAGGGGGACAAGACCCCCGAAGAGGCAGAAGACCCCGGAAGTCGGAAGAAGACCCCCGGACGGCGGCGAAGAAGAAATCCGGGCTTATCCGCTAGTAAAAGAGCTAGCAAAAGAGCAGAAGATAGCGGAGGAGTCTGGCGAGAAGACCCCCGAAGACGGAAGAAGACCCCCGGAGCTGTGCAATAAACTATTTTAACCCTTGTGTGTTGTGTTTTTTTTTACATTTTTTTCACAGGTGAATGGGTAGGGGTACATTGTACCCCATACTCATTCAAATAGGGTGGGGGCCGGGATCCAGGGGCCCCCTTATTAAAGGGGGCTCCCGGATTCCGATAAGCCCCCTGCCCGCAGACCCCGACAACCAACCAGGGTTGTCAGGAAGAGGCCCTTGTCCTCATCAACATGGAGACAAGGTGCTCTGTGGTTGGAAGAGACCCCCATGTTGAGGGCACGCAGCCTGCTACGGCTCAGGAGGGGGGGGGGGCGCTCGCTCGTCATCACACCCTTTCCTGACCGGCCAGGTTGCGTGCTCGGATAAGGGTCTGATATGGACCTAGGGGGGGGACCCCCATGCCGTTTTTTTGGCGTAGGGCTTCCCCTTTAACTCCATACCAGGTGATGGGGCCAGCTGCGCTTCCTCCGCTGGTCCCGGCTACCTGGAGCCGCGCTAAAAATGAATGGACTTTTCTCTGTGCTGGAAAAGTCTATTCATTTCAAAAGTACGACAGTAAGGCAGACTAGCACACACATGGCCGTATATTTTGGTGCAAAACTACTTTCTTAGTCCGCCGGACTTATGGGTAAAAAAAAGTCTGCCGGAGCCCACACACGGGGGGATTGTCCGGCAGACTTGAGCCGGACTTTTCCACAGGATTGTTTGATTGTGTGTACGCGGCATTAGGAATTTCCTTTACTGGAACTAAGGAGCAAAGCCCAACCCCTGAAAAACAAACCATAAACAACACCATTATCCCCCCTCCACCAAACTTTACACTTGGCACAATGCAGTCAGGCAAGTACCATTCTCCTGGCAACCATCAAACCCAGACATGTCCATTGGATTGCCAGACAAAGAAGTGTCATTCATCACTCCAGAGAACACGTCTCCACTACTTTAGAGTCCAGTAGTGGCTTGTTTTACACCACTTTGCATTACACTTGATGTAAGGCTTGGATGCAGCTGCTGGGCCTGGAAATCCATTTCATGAAGCTCTCTATGCACTGTTGTTGTGCTAATCTAAAGGCCACATGAAGTTTGCAGGTCTGTAGCTATTGATTCTGCACACAGTTGGTGACTTCTGCGCACTGTGAGCTTCAGCATGAAAGCTGACCTCACTCTGTCATTTTTTACATGGCCTACCACTTTGTGGCTGAGTTGCTGTTGTTCCCAGTTGCTTCCACTTTGTTATAATACCACTAACAGTTGACTGTTAGAATGTTTAGTACCAAGGAAATTTCAGGGATGGACTTATTGCATAGGTGGCAACCTATCACAGTACCACGCTTGAATTTACTAAGCTCCCGAGAGTGACCCATTCTTTTACAAATGTTTGTAGAAGCAGTCTGCATACCTAGGGCTTGATTTCATACACCTGTGGCCATGGAGGGGATTAGAACCAATCCAATGATTTGGAGGGGTGTCCCAATACTTTTGGCAATATAGTGTTTTTTATGCTGTACATGGTGATCATATCCACCCTTGACCGCCTCTTCTCACGAGCAAATAAATTCAGTTCAGATCATCTTTCCTCAAAGCTGAGCTCCTCTGTGCCTCTTATCAGTTTGGTTTCCCTTCCATGTACTTAGAGTTTGCAGGATTCATGCTTACAGTGCAAGGGGTAACTCTGTAGACCCTGATGTGAAGGGGTACTCTGATGTAAAGGGGAACACTGTGGATCTCAGATTCCTGCCTGAATCACATGTGGTTTCCCCCACTGCTCCTGTGTGAACCCAGACTCAGCTCACATCATTCAGCGATTGCCTCCATCCCCGCAGTGTACAAGCCCTAGTTGTGGCCATGTAAATTCGATCTGGCTCCCAGTGTGCTTCAGGGCACTCTCCCCCCTCTCTTTGACTTCTTTTTCTTTTTGGAAGCTGCTCCCCCGTGCAGTGTACTCAGTAGAGATAGAGAGAGCCAGGAGAGTTCAGAGATCCCAGAGCCGATGTCCTGACGAGAACTGTCCCCCATCGGATAGTGTCTGCCCTATACTGTGCTTGTGCAGTACGGAGGACAAAGGAGATGCCGAAAGTCTCCAAAGATGAACAGCTGATCATCAGCTCTACACAGCGCCTGCGCACTACAGTCTGCCCTGAGTCCAGGTTCAAGCCCCACCATCCAAGTGAACATAGAGTCAGAATATAAATATATAAATAAGACACCTATATCAATAAGTGAAAGTATGCATTTAAAGTGAACAAACTGTCAGGAATCTGCCCGTTCTGCACGATCGGGTGTCCGTTCGCGCACACGCGTTCGTGCCGCGGGTCGTCGTGGGCACGCGCGTCTCCAAGCACGAGCGGGTGCACGTCGTTCGGATGTGCGCGCGGCATACGCACGCACGTGTGCGCGTTAGCGCTATTTGGCGCCAGTGGCCCTTTTTAAAGGAGCAGCTGCAGTCGTTCTGTGCTGTTCGTCTGCAGCTTGTGCCTGAAGAAACCTGTTGATCCGTCTGCTACCAACCTGATACCTGACCCGGCTCCGTCTGACTCTGTTGACCTCTCCTGCTCCGACCCCGGCTTGTTTGACCTCTCTTGGACTGTCTACCTGTTGCCGAACCTCTGCTCGTACCTGACACCTCTGCTAGTTCCTGCTTGCTCCTGCATCTGTACCTTGCATCCTGAAGAGCCTGCCATCCTGTTTCCACGGTCTGCAGCCTTCTCCTAGCTGCCTTCCTGCCACTGCGAGTTCCTGCTCCAGAGGATCCTCTCCTATCCAGTGCCTGCTGCTGCACCTGGCTGGACTCTCCTACCCCGCTGTGCTCCGGTCTCCCTGTTCCCATTCCAGTGAGACCAGAACCAGAGTCGTAAGAGTGGTCCCCTTCCACTAAGTCAGACTCACCACCTGAAGACCTTAACACAAACAAATGGTATTGACAAAAAATGCTGGACCTACGCGTTTCGACCTCTAAGTCGTCTACAGGGGCATGCCCCTGTAGATGACTTAGAGGTCGAAATGCGTAGGGTCAGCATTTTTCTGCTCCCCACATTGCAATTTTTTTGTTTTTATGTATCACGTGATTTTTATGGACTAATAGTTCTGTTTTAATTTGAATATTTTCAATAAACCATCATTGGTTGTATTTCACCATGCGAGGCGTTTTTTATGCTTTGTCCCCCCTATGGTGAATCCTTATGAGATTTCTGGTGCCAAGTCATACAGCGATCCACGGCTCGGAAACTTCATCTACCTCTTCCAGCTGGAGACTACAAGGAATTCCGAGGTGAAACACCATCTGGCTGGTTGCATTACGGCGTGTGGTTGGAGCCCCCCCATAAGCTCGTATGACACACTACTATAAGGTGGATGTGTCCAACTCATTTGGTAAGAGTACCTACCTTCTTTAATCTTCTTACAATCCACTCTCAAGAGGTTCTGAGGTCTGAGATGGTTGCGATTTATTCTGCTATGAATGCCGTCTGACAACTTCAAAAGTCCCAGACACACCACTTTGAGATCCATGGAGATTGACTTTGAGACTATACCCATTTTGGATTTTAGTGGACTTTTTTGTCAATACCATTTGTTTGTTCACTTTAAATGCATACTTTCACTTATTGATATAGGTGTCTTTAAGCGCTGCATTTATTTACCGTATATACTCGAGTATAAGCCGAGTTTTTCAGTCCACTTTTTGGGCTGAAAAAAGCCGCCTCGGCTTATACTCGAGTCACTGAAATTTTGCCGGAGATGGAGGAGAAAAAGGGGCGGGGCCATGCCGCTGGCTGACGCTGGTGAATGGCCTGTGTAAGTTTACCGCTCAGCACCATCCCCTCTGCTCCCTTTCGTTCGGTACAGTTTTTTTTTTTTTCTCCATGTGCTGTACGGCTGCAGTGGCGGGGGGGACTCTTTCTTCTATTTCGGGCGCGGAGGAATACATCCTCTGCACCCGCGCCGCACACCGCTCAGCATTAGGATAGGTCACTGCAGTGGGGGGGACTCTTTCTGCTATTTCGGGCGCGGAGGAATACATCCTCTGCACCCGCTCCGCACACCGCTCAGCATTAGGATAGGTTACTGTGTGTTGCGGAGTGATATGCCCAATCCTCTCTCTCTGCACGACTACCATAACAAGAAGCAGAGAGAGCAGGGGCCGGGCGATCCAGTCATCTTGAAGTTGAGGTGAGAGGCAAAAAATACCGTATGACACAAACTGACCTGCTTTTGTGATTACCTTAGTATCTATTGTGATTAGAATCCTGTAATTTTTTTTTTTAATCTTAAGCAATTTTGTACTTTAAGGCTGGGTTCACACTGCAGAGGTTACGAGAACTGGATGTGATTCGCACTGCACTGCAGTGCAAATCACATGCGATCTCTGTGCGATGCGAGTTCAGCCATACAGATAGTATGGCTGAATTGGCATCGCATCCGGCCCAAACTCGCACAGGACCCTTTTTTTGGTCCGCAGCAGAATCGGATCGCATGGGTGTTCACACATGCGATCCGATTCCTGTCCGAGTTTGCAGATCGCACTGCGATTTGCGAACTGATCTGGGGGTGTCATTAACATTTCACTGACACTCCCAGCAGTTCGCATAGGGCAGTGTGAACTGCCGCTGGGAGGTATGCGATGCGGGAACCCGCCGCGGATTCACGGCGTTCCCGCATCGCTGCAGTGTGAACCCAGCCTAAAGTGCAATTATTACCGTAAAATGATGTTTCAAAAGGCTGGGTTCACACTGCAGCGATGCGGGAACGTCGCAAATCCGCGGCAGGTTCCCGCATCGCATACCTCCCAGCGGCACTTCACATTGCCCTATGCGAACTGCTGGGAGTGTCAGTGAAATGTTAATGACACCCCCAGATCAGTTCGCATATCGCAGTGCGATCTGCAAACTCGGACAGGAATCGGATCGCATGGTGTGAACACCCATGCGATCCGATTCTGCTGCGGACCAAAAAAAGGGTCCTGTGCGTGTTTGGGGCGGGTGCGATGCGAATTCAGCCATACTATCTGTATGGCTGAACTCGCATCGCACAGAGATCGGATGTGATTTTGCACTGCAGTGCGGTGCGAATGACATCCGGTTCTCGTAGCCGCAGCAGTGTGAACCCAGCCTTAATGAATTCTAGCACATGTAAACACAAAAGAATACCGGTACCCTTTTTTTTTTTTTGTTAAATATAAAAGATGTTGCACCGAGTGGTGAATAGATACGGTACCAAACATACCATGCTTTAAAACGATGCCCACCTGTGGAATGGCAGCACACTACGGTAAATTTATATTATCCATAGACGGCGCCGGGGTCTGGGGAGGGGCAATGGGTGAGGCCAGGGTGGAGCTGAAGGGGGCCCCGTCAGGTAGGCTGTACGGGGCCCCATGATTTCTATCAGCGGCCCTGTCCGCGGACATCATCATCACAGCGGGACATCAGCATCATGAGGTGAGTGAAAAATCACAATGGCTACTGTATATTTAATGGGCAGGCTGTATATCGGTATGTGTCTAATGTGTTATCCAGAGCATTATTACAATGGGTACTGTATATTTAATGGACACAGGCAGGCTGTATGGTATATTTAATGGACACAGGCAGGCTGTACGGTATATTTCATGGACACAGGCAGGCTGTACGGTATATTTAATGGACACAGGCAGGCTGTTCGGTATATTTAATGGACACAGGCAGGCTGTACGGTATATTTAATGGACACAGGCAGGCTGTACGGTATATTTAATGGACACAGGCAGGCTGTACGGTATATTTAATGGACACAGGCAGGCTGTATATTTAATGGGCACAGGCAGGACACTGGTAGAATGTACGGTATATTATGAGCCCTAACACAGGCTGCTCTATGCAAACAGTCATGTCATCACTTTCTGTAATATCAGCCTGCATTAGGCCTCAAAAGGTACCCGAACAAGTCTTTTTTTTTTTTTATCCTGTTAGAAATGGATCCCAATACTTCTACCGGTAATCCTGGACCAAAAGAAAAACGCAGGTCATTCGAAGCTGGTTTCAAACTTAAGGTTGTGTCAAGAGCAGAAGAAAGCAATAACAGTATTGCAAGTAGGGAATTTTGTGTTGATGAAAAACAAGTGAGGGAATGGCGGAAAAAGAAAGCTGACTTGGAAAAGATTCCAAAGGCAAAAAAAGCTCAACGTGGTTTAACAACTTCATATGGGGCTCTAGAGACTGAATTGCATAAATGGGTTATGGAGTGTCGTCAAAATGGTTACTGCGTAACACGCATGGGAATTCGCTTACGTGCCCTTCAAATGGCACAAGATGACAAATTAAAAGCACCAGGCATTGAAAAATTTGCTGCGTCAGCAGGATGGTGTACTCGCTTCATGAATAGGTTTGGCCTATGTTTGCGGCAAAGAACAAAGATTTCACAGAAGTTGCCAAAAGACCTTGATGAAAAAGTGATGTCATTCCATTCATTCATCATAAAACAAAGAAGAATCCATAACTATGACCTGGGAGATATTGGAAATATGGATGAAACACCTATGACCTTTGATCTTTCAAGCAACAGAACTGTGGCAAGTTTGGGAGACAAAACTATTTTTCTCAGAACCACAGGAAATGAAAAAAATAATTTCACAGTTGTTCTGTCATGTTTGGCTAATGGAACTAAGCTGCGGCCTGTCATTATTTTTAAAAGAAAGACCTTGCCTAAAAAGGTCAAATTCCCACCACGAATTACAGTGCGCGCACATGTTAAAGGCTGGATGGATGAAGACGGAACAAAAAAATGGCTGGAAGAAATTTGGAAAGAACGACCAGGAGCAGCCTTAAAGAAAAAAACATCATTGCTAGTTTGGGATATGTTCAGAGCCCACACATCTGATGGCATAAAAAAAATGGCAAAATCTTCTCAAGTTATTCCAGGTGGGCTTACATCTGTATTGCAACCGCTAGATGTGTGTTTAAATAAACCTTTTAAAGACCGTGTGAGAAAGATGTGGCATGAATGGATGTCATCTGGTCAAGCCCGACTGACAAAAGGTGGAAATCTGATGAAGCCGACATAGAATTGATAGCAAAGTGGGTTCGTGATGCATGGGAAGAGATTCCGGAGGACATGGTGCAACGCGCCTTCAAGAAATGTGGCATTAGTAATGCTATGGATGGCAGTGAAGACAGCGCTTTGTATGAGAACGACAGCAGTGATGGTGATGACTGCGAACTCAGTGATGATGACTAGGGATGAGCCGAACACCCCCCGGTTCGGTTCGCACCAGAACTTGCGAACGACCCCCGCGTTCGGTACGAACGTTAGAACCCCATTGAAGTCTATGGGACTCGAACGTTCGAATTGGAAAGTGCTAATTTTAACGGCTAATATGCAAGATAGTGTCCTAAAAAGGGTTTGGCGACCTGCCTCCTGCCTCAGGGGACATGGGTCACTGCAAAAAAAAGTTTTAAAAACTACCGTTTTGGTGGGAGTACTGATTTTAATGACGATTAAAGTGAAAAAAAAAAAGTGAAATATTCCTTTAAATATGGTGCCTGGTGGGTGTCTGTAGTATGCCTGTGAAGTGCCACGTGTTTCCCGTGTTTAGAACAGTCCCTGCACAAAATGACATTAAGCGGAAATAACACCATTTAAAACTGCTTGCGGTTTTAATGTTATATCTGGTTCCTGCAATATGGTTGAAAATCATTCAGAAAAATGGCATGGGTAGCCCTCCCTGCCCATTACCAGCCTATTTGGGTCTTGTACGCATATTAAGGGGAACCCTGTACCCATATTAAAAAAAGGAAATGCGTGTGGCCCCCAGGCCCTATATACTCAGAACAGCAGTATACAGGCGGTGCAAACAAGACTGGGACTGTGTAGGTTTGTTGTGTTAAGTTGAATCTGTTTGTAATTTTCAACTGGTACATTTTTAAAGTGTAGCTCCAGTCAAAAAAAATATTTTTAAGCTTTTTGGAAAACATAGGGAAGGGTTATCACCCCTGTATAATTTGTTTTGTCGTCCATCTTTTTTCATCTCACTTGCTGTTGTCTCCTTCCGTTTGCAAGTAGGAGATGTTTGTAAGTTGGATGTTTGAAAGTAGGGGCCTGCCCTATATGCTCTGCAGAAATGGCGGAACAAGGTGTTGGTTTTGCAACAACATTGTAAGCCCTCAAAGTGACTCTTGGTGGGCGCTGGAGCACCCTGCTGTGAACGATTATATCAAGAATTGTAATTACATGCCATTGTTGAACAGTGGTAGAAAAATTGACCTTTGGTGGTTGTGGTGCTGGTGCCACAACACTATAAGTCCTCACAGTTACTCTGGGTGGGCACAGGAAGGGGCCCTCCTGTGAAATATTATATCAAGAATTGTAATTACATGTCCCTGTTAAACAGGGGCAGAAAAATTGGGCCTTAGGCACTGGTGCCATCACACTGCAACCTCTGCCATACACTATAGTTTTATTGCAGGAATTAGCCCTGCTGCAAAGCATTGCATCAAAAATTGTACTTAAACGCCCCTGTTAAACAGGGGCAGAAAAATTGGGCCTTAGGCACTGGTGCCATCACACTGCAACCTCTGCCATATACTGTAGTTTTATTGCAGGAATTAGCCCTGCTGCAAAGCATTGCATCAAAAATTGTACTTAAACGCCCCTGTTAAACAGGGGCAGAAAAATTGGGCCTTAGGCACTGGTGCCATCACACTGAAACCTCTGCCATACACTCTAGTTTTTTTGCAGGAATTAGCCCTGCTGCAAAGCATTGCATCAAAAATTGTACTTAAACGCCCCTGTTAAACAGGGGCAGAAAAATTGGGCTGCTGGCATCACCCAGAACCAAAAATGTTCTTCCAACATATCAGCGGAGGAGGAAGAGGATAGACAATCAACATAACAGGACAGTCACTCAGCATCAGCATAGGCAGTCTTGAAGGGATGTGGTATTTCAAAAAAAATTATTCGGTTACATCAGCTTCAGGTGCTTGGTAGCTGTGGGTGATCCAAGACTGATTCATCTTGATGAAGGTCAGTCGATCAACTGATTCGGTGGACAGGCGCACCCTGTGATCGGTAACGAAGCCACCAGCAGCACTGAAGGTGCGTTCCGAAAGAACGCTGGATGCAGGACAGGCCAGTAGCTCAATTGCATACTGTGCAAGCTCTGGCCAGTGATCCATCCTCAAGACCCAGTAAGCCAGAGGATTTTCAGTGGGAAAGGTGTCCAAGTCTGACCTTGCCCCTAGGTATTCCTGCACCATGTAAATTAGACGCTGGCGATGGGTGCTGGAACCAATCATACCTTGGGGCTGCGGACTAAAAAATTGTCTGAAAGCATCAGTCAGACAGCCACCTTCTCCACCGCTCCTTCTGACTGATGCCTCAGCAACACGTTGTCCAGGACCAGGAGTTTGTGACCTCCCAGTCTCTGGGAACGCGTTGCACAGAGCTTTCTGCAAGGCCTCCCGGAGATGTCTCATCCTCTGCTCCCTCTGCGATGGCAAGATAAGGTCGGCAACCTTACCCTTGTACCGTGGATCAAGGAGAGTGGCCAGCCAGTAATGGTCCCTCTCCTTGATCCGAAGAATACGAGGATCCTTCCGCAGGCTTTGCAGGATCAGGGAGGCCATGCAGCGTAGGTTAGCTGAGGCATTCGGTCCGGAGTCCTCTGGGTCACTAAGGACCACATGATCCGCAGCTACCTCCTCCCAGCCACGTACAAGTCCACGTGTTTCTTGGGACTGTAAATCATCCCTATAAGACTGCTGCTGCTGATGCTGAGTGCCAGCCTCCACCTCCATGCTGACACAATCATCCTCCTCCTCCTCTTCCTCCTCCTCACCCTCTTCCTGTGTGATGGGTGGCACAGCAGGAACACTGTCTGGATAAAGGGGGCCTTGAGAGGCAAGGAAGTCCTCCTCTTCCTGCCTCTGTTCTGCCTCAAGTGCCCTGTCCATTATTCCACGCAGCGTATGCTCCAAGAGGTGGACAAGAGGTATAGTGTCACTGATGCATGCACTGTCACTGCTCACCATCCTTGTGGCCTCCTCAAACGGTGACAGGACAGTGCATGCATCCCTGATCATGCCCCACTGGCGTGGTGAGAAAAAACCAAGCTCTCCTGACCCTGTCCTGGTGCCGTAGTCGCACAGGTACTCATTGATGGCCCTCTGCTGCGTGTGCAGCCGCTGCAGCATGGCCAATGTTGAGTTCCATCTGGTGGGCATGTCACATATAAGGCGGTTCTTGGGCAGGTTCAACTCCTTTTGGAGCTCAGCCAGCCGAGCACAGGCATTAAATGATGGGCGGAAATGCACACAGACTCTCCTGGCCTGTTTCAGGACATCCTGTAAGCCGGGGTACCTGCCCAAGAACCGCTGCACCACCAGGTTAAGGACGTGAGCTACACAGGGCACATGGGTCAGTTGTCCCTGTCGGAGGGCGGAGAGGAGGTTGGTGCCATTGTCGCAAACCACCATTCCTGGCTTAAGCTGGCGTGGCGTCAACCACCTCTCGGCCTGCCCCTGCAGAGCTGACAAAACATCCGCCCCAGTGTGGCTCCTGTCCCCCAAACAAACCAGCGCAAGCACGGCATGGCATCGTTTTGCCTGCGTACTTGCGTAGCCCCTGCAACGCCTACGGAGCACCGCTGGTTCTGAGGACAGAGCACTGGAAGAGGCCATGGAGGAAGAAGAAGAGGAGGGGGTGGAGGAGAGAGGTGTGTCACAACCAATAGTAGCATTTTGGAGGCGTGGTGGCGGAACAACCTCCAATACTACTGCACCTTGTCCTGCATCCTTCCCAGCAGCCAGAAGAGTGACCCAATGGGCCGTGAAAGACAGGTAACGTCCCTGTCCATGCCTGCTGGACCATGAGTCAGCGGTAATATGCACCTTACCGCTGACCGCCCTGTCCAGCGAGGCAAGGACATTGCCTTCCACATGCCGGTAGAGAGCCGGAATTGCCTTCCGTGAGAAAAAGTGGCGTTTGGGGACCTGCCACTGAGGAACCGCACATTGTACAAACTCACGGAAGGGGGCCGAGTCTACCAACTGAAAAGGCAGCAGTTGAAGTGCTAGCAATTTAGCCAAGCTAGCATTCAACCGCTGGGCATGTGGATGGCTGGGAGTAAATTTCTTCCGCCGGTCCAGCAGCTGGGGCAGGGACATTTGTCTGCTATAATCGGACGTGGATGTACCACTAGCAGAGTTCCCGGAAGCACTTGGCTGTGACACACCTAATTCTACACCTTCATTCCTCTCAGAGCAGGTTTCAGAGAGGACTGAAGGTCTAGTGGGGTTGGAGATGCCAGCTGATGAGGAGCAAGGAGAGGTCCGCTTTGTTCTTTGGTGTGGGTCTTTGAGGTATGCTTGCCAACGAGCTGCATGGCAGGTCAACATATGTCTGGTCAAGCATGTGGTGCCCAAGCGGCTGATGTTTTGGCCACGTGAGATACTCTTGAGACATATGTTGCAAATAGCAGCGGTGCGATCTGATGCACTCGTCTCAAAAAAGGCCCACACCAAAGAACTTTTAGAATAACGCGCAGAGGAAGCGCTCTGCGCAGGCGGAGCTCTGCGGTGTGATTCAGTCGGTGTGCTGCCCCTAAGCTGGCCCCCGGAGGGCATCCTGCCTCGTTGGACATGTGCCTCCTCCTCCTCCTCCTCCTCCTCCTCCCTCCTTCCAGGCACCCACGTGGAGTCAGTGCCCTCATCATCCCCTCCCTCTTCATCGCTGTAGCAAACCTGGCAGTATGCTGCAGCTTGTGGAACATGACTGCCAGATTGCTGTCCTTCTTGAGCATCCCCTCTCTCTGTGCTCACGCTACTGCCTTCCTCTAGCTGAGTGTCATCATCAGAGCCCACCAAACACTGGGCATCCTCCTGGAGCATGTACCCAACACTGTGCTCAAAGAGTTCAGGAGACTCCTCAGGAGGACGTGGTGGGTCTAGGGAAGGAGTCACTGATGATGACATTGAGAGGAGGGACGACGATGTGTTGGCAGCTGCTTTTCTACTACCCTGAGACTGGGTGAGAGAGGATGAGGAGGATGAAGAGGGCTTGGTCATCCACTCTACCAAGTCGTTGGCATGTTGCGGTTCAACATGTCCAGCTGCAGAAAAGAAGGACAAGCATGTCCCATGGCCACGTGCTGATGACAATGCACCGCGTCCACGACCAGCACTGTTGTCTCTAGACACAGAGCCTGCTTGCCCTCTTTTATCGGCTCGCGCCTGTCTGCCTCTCCTTGCTGGCCTTCCAGACATGGTAATGGCCTGAAGGGAGTTGGGTAAAACAGTAGTTGGGTAGTTTATATTGTGCTGGAGGCACACAACACCCACTAACTCCTGCAAATGCCTTTTTTATAGAACAGCAGAGTTAAAGGGGTATATACAGATGTATACTGTGCTGTGCTGGAAGCACACACAACTTCCAATAACTCCAGCAGATGCCAATCGGGCCCAAATAGAGAACAGCTATGTAGGTGGATAATAGCGGTATGTACTGGGTACAGAGCAGGCACACAGCACGCACTATCTCCTGAGTGACACTGCTGACTGCAAGCTCTATTGTTAAAGATGGACCACTAGCTATATAGGTGAGGTGAATATCACGGTGTATACTGCGGTCAGGGCACGCAGACAATAACAAGAAAACAGCAGAGTTAAAGGGGTATATACAGATGTATACTGTGCTGTGCTGGAAGCACACACAACTTCCAATAACTCCAGCAGATGTCAATCGGGCCCAAATAGAGAACAGCTATGTAGGTGGATAATAGCGGTATGTACTGGGTACAGAGCAGGCACACAGCACGCACTATCTCCTGAGTGACACTGCTGACTGCAAGCTCTATTGTTAAAGATGGACCACTAGCTATATAGGTGAGGTGAATATCACGGTGTATACTGCGGTCAGGGCACGCAGACAATAACAAGAAAACAGCAGAGTTAAAGGGGTATATACAGATGTATACTGTGCTGTGCTGGAGGCACACACAACTTCCAATAACTCCAGCAAATGACAATCGGGCTCAAATAGAGAACAGCTTTGTAGGTGTATATAGTGGTATGTACTGGGTACAGAGCACGCAGACAGCACGCATTAACACTACTGACTGCAAGCTCTATTATTAAAGCTAGATCACTAGCTATATAGGTGAGGTGAATATAGTGGTGTATACTGCGGTCAGGGCACAGACAGTAACCACTACACAAGAGCAAAATAGTAAATCAGCCAAAAACGATTGGTGTGTAACTGTGTTGAAGGTACACAGAACACCCACTGCTTCAGATGCTAACAAACACTACACGAGGCCGCCTGAAAGGCAGCTTTATATAGTGTGGGGCGTGCACTACACAGTCTGAGCTATGATTGGCCACAGGCAGGATGCCTGTGGCCAACCATTGCTCTCCTCGCTACTGGCGCTGCGATTGGCCAAGCATGCGGGGTCACAGTGCATGCTTGGCCAATCGTGAGACAGCAATGCATTGCGCCATCGCAGTGCATTGTGGGCCACACGAATTTTGCCGCGAACGGCCCAAACGTTCGGAATTCGGCGAACGCACGAACGACCGATGTTCGAGTCGAACATGCGTTCGACTCGAACACGAAGCTCATCCCTAATGATGACAATGTCTACGCTGATAATCTCACACCAGCTAATGCTGAAGCTCTGTTTGGACATACAGATGATGAGGAGGAATCCAGTTTTGAAGGATTTTAACTCTTGTGTTTTAGCTTGATTGCTGAATGAGCTAAGGTTTTTGTACTTTTAAAGTTATTGTTGATACCATATTGTTTTTATTGACCCTCTTTTACACTTACAGAGATAGTTTACTGTTTTTCTTTGAAATAAATATTCAAAAACATTATTGGTATCTATGTTTATTTTTGAAATTTACCGGTAGCTGCTGCATTTCCCACCCTAGGCTTATACTCGAGTCAATAACTTTTTCCAGTTTTTTGTGGTAAAATTAGGTGCCTCGGCTTATATTCGGGTCGGCCTATACTCGAGTATATACGGTATATATTTTAATTTAAACTTGGTTTGTTTGTGTGTTAGCAGCTTGGCTGTGTTTGTCACAGGAATATTGCAGTTTCACATTGTTGCGAATTCACTATACGTGGTGTTTTTCTTTTGTATTAGAATATAAATATGCCGAGTGCAGCAAGGCTGTGCTCGAAGCATGGCAAGCAAAGCAAGCCCGTGAGGGGCCCTCTTACAAACTGCTTACATCGGCAGCGTCTGACAAAATGTATTATTAAGTGCGCAGGTGCCGTGTAGAGCTGATAATCAGCTCTTCATCTTTGGAGACTTTTGGCGTCTCCTTTGTCCTCCGTACTGCACAAGTGATGCACCTGCGCAGTATAGGGCGGACCCTATCCGATGGGGGGAAATTTCTCGTCAGAACACTGGACATAGATACAACGTATCCACTCTCTCCAGAGCCTGGTTCAGAACCATGATGTAGAAGGGTCAATCCATACATAGGACACTAGGATTGGGTAACAGCGGATGGTGACAGTAGGAGCTCGTCATTGGAGATGCTGATTTGACTTCCCATGATCCCCCTGATATTGTTGGAGCCCCACCATGAGAAGGGCATGCCTCCTGGAAAGGATGTTTGATCAGACAGGCCCTTCCACTACAGTTGGTCTTGTGTCTTCCATTCCACCACTGGTCCTCTCCAGTACTGGGCCTCCCAGCAGTGCTCCAACTGCTAATTGTCCTGTTTGGAGAAATCTTTGTACAGCTCTGAACTGAACACGCAGATATATATTGGAGTCATGCTTTGATCCTGAACTCCATACACATCATGTGAATGATTTCCCCAATGTGTCCAGTCAGAGGAGAATGCACAAGTTAGAGTGATCCTAGGGCCAGTCTCCATTTTATAGGTCAGCTCTCCTGCGCAAATCGCCGTAGCTGTAGGGCGGCTCGCGTAGACATGACAGTGGGCAGGCACACGCCACCGGCAGCACACGCTTATGCTCGCTGCACGCTGCGGGAGCGTGCCTGTGGGTCGGACGGACATGATGTACGCCGGCAATCCACGATCACTGTATACAAAGGCAGAATGGGGATCTGCCTTTGTAAACAAGGCAGATTCCTATTCTGACAGGAGACATGACAGAAATCTACTGCTCCCAGTGATCGGGAACAGTAATCTCTGTCATGTCCCTTCCAGCCTATCCCCCCTACAGTTAGAACACATTGAGGGAACACATTTAACCCCTTGATCGCCACCTACTGTTAACTCCTTCCCTGCCAGTGTAATTTTTACATTGATCAATGCATTTTTATAGCACTGATCAATGTAATAATGTCACTGGTCCCCAAAAAGTGTCATTTGGGGTCAGATTTCTCTGCAGCAATGTCGAAGTCCCGCTAAAAATCACAGATTGCTGCCATTACCAGTAAAAACAATAAAAATGAATAAAAGTTCCTAAATCAATCCCATAGTTTTTGGATGCAATGTTTTGCGCAAACCAATCAATGTACGCCTATTGCAAATTTTTTTACCAAAAATATGTACCAAGAATATATATCAGCCTAAACTGATGAATAAATGTGTTTATATATATATTTTTTTTTTTTTGGGGATATGTATTAAAAAAAAAAGCAAAAAAAAAAGTATTTTTTTTCAAAATTGACGCTCTTTATTTGTTTATAGCGCAAAAAATAAAAACCACAGAGGTGATCAAATTCCACCAAAAGAAAGCTCTATTTATGGGAAAAAAGGATGTCAATTTTGTTTGGGTATGGTGTTGCACGACTGCACAATTGTCAGTAAAAGCGAGGCAGTGCCGTATCGCAAAAAATGGCCTGGTCATCAAGGGGGCAAATCCTTCCGGGGCTGAAGTGGTTAAAGGCTAAGTTCAACTTTGTTCACCTTTTTTTTTTCCTAAATTCCAACACCCTATGTACCAAAACAGCATTAATATACTTGTGTGGAATTAATGCAAAGCTGTTTAATTTTTGAAAAATAAGTACTTTAATGCTATATTGGTACAGAGAATTTAGAGGAAAAAAAGGGGTCAACTTAACCTTTAAGATGTGTTTTACATCAATATCTATTCATCCATAAAGAACATGTTATTATACTGAATACCGCACCAAACATGGTTTTCAAGACCCTAAAAGGTATAAATGTGAATGTATGAGGTGGATTGAGCCATCTACTGGTGGAAGAGTGGTAGTGAGGAGGATGTTTATTGATGGGTTTACAATGTATAAGTCACATTGTGCACCATCTCTAAGAGCACAGAAGTACACAGCAGAATCAGACACAGTCATGTCGTATATAGTTAAGCTGGTTTTAGATTCGCTGGTCTCAGATTTAAATTTTCCGGTCTTGAAATCTCCATCATGTGCCATAGAAGCCACGCTTCCAGCTCCGCGGTAAAGAATATACTGTATCTGATTAGCATACTGTTTATACCAGAATAGATAGGGCTGATAGCTGCTGGTGGAATAATTACACCTTAATGTCACAGTTTGTCCGACTTCACTGTACATGTGTGACAGATCTGATTGTATAGAGTTCCCATGGACGGCACCTGTGGAATGAAAGGATCATTTTAAATAACACAGAATATTCATAATTAGCAAAACTTAACACAAATACATATTATAAGCATTTCACCATCATCATATTTAATAACAGATTATTAACTGGAAATTTTTAGAGATACTTACTTGAAAGGTACCAAATTAGAAATAACTGTACCAACCAATTAGGGAAGAACATTGTACAAATCACTGTTGGAAATGAATACTTAAGTGTTTCAGCTGATACAAATGTACTGATTGAGGTCTTGGATGCTATCTTGTGAAATACATATGAAAAGCCCTTCAGATCTCCTCCTATTCATCTCTATATGCCTGTTAATCACACCCCTAAAAAAAAAAAAAAGAAAGTACAAAAAAAAAAGATACTTTTCTGCCATCTAGAGGCCACTGTCATGTACTTACCTTTATCGGCCCAGGAATGTTATAAATACTGACTGCATGATCGATTAAACTGTGCTCATGTACAGAGAACAAAAACTGTATTTGAATCTGCGAAAAACCCAAATTGCACTTGTTTGGAACCAGAAGTGCAGTATTATTGCTGCAGTGTTTTCGAACTATAGCACAATGCATTGTAATATGAAGATGAACTCCAGGCACTCAGCTAAAAAATGTGTATTTCTGTTTATCCAGTCCTGACATTTACAAAGGCTTGCCACACAGCACAATACTTCTGTACTGCACTTCCACTTTCACTGTCCAGACAGAGAAGGTGACTTGTAAGGAGAATTATCATACATGAAGTCATCACTCTGCTATCTTCTCCCTTCATCCTGCTTGTTGCACTGCCACATATCTAATTGGCTGCTTTTGTTGCTTCTGCCCTCCTCTTACTGGGCTCTGCTGTACTGCAGGAGGCTGATAACAAGTTAGGGTTGCCACCTTTTCTTCAAGCCAAACCCGCCACATATTTTTTGTAGTATACACAATAAGATTGTAAAAGACCTGTGACACCTTTGGGTGCCCCATGGAGAGAAGTAATGCTGTACGCATAGCGTGCCACTGCAAACAGTGGGTGTAGCCTAATTGTGAGTGTTATGCATAGAATGCAGGGGTCAGGAATATTTAATGTATAGAATGCAGTTGACAGGAGTATATAATGCTTAGTGGGAGTCATGAGTTCAAAACAAAAAGAGTGCAGGAGTCAGGAGAGTGTAAAATTTCCCCCCGCAAGCAATACTTTCCCCACTTTACCCTTTCATAAAAAATCCCAGCTCCTTTCCCTCCAAAAGAAACCTTATATTTATGCTCGCCCCCCACCCCCCTAGCAAAAATAATTTCTCCCCCTCCCAGAACAATTCCCCCCTCAAAACAAATCTTCCACCTTCATTATAACAAGTCCTCCTCCACCACCGTCAAATCCTTAGTCCTAGAAAAAGACAACTTCTCCTGCGCTCTGGTGTCTGGATCTTCAAAGTGTGATACCGACAGTTTTAGAAGGTAGTGTCAAAAAGGTCTTGCAGCCCTTCTCAGAATATTGGGTATTCAAATACTGGAGAAAACAAAACAAGAAAGGAAGGCGCACTGACCTAGTGCATTACCATAGACAGAGCTTTATTAAAAACAGAACATATAGCAAAATGGCTACTCACAAACGAGTATTGATAAAAGGCATAATCAATACAATCGGGTCCATCACACCGAACATCCACACGTCCAGATCTGATGTCAAATGAATCGACTAATACCCCAACACAAACGGCTGACGCGTTTCAGGGGAGAACCCCTTTCCTCAGAGCCAAGACGGGCAATGGTTTCTAGCTGGAGGCTAACGTTATATATGTAAGTCTCTGAGTGCATGTGGCCAGAGTACCATGGTAACCAAGACCATACAGTGGTTTAACAGGACAGGCTCCACTCAGAACAGGCTTTGCCATAGCTGACAAAAGAAGTTGAGTGCGTCATATTCACAGGTTGTCTTCGGGAAATAGACGTAGGAGTGCTGCCAGCATTGCTGTAGAGGTTGAAGGGGTGGGGGGTCAGCCTGTCAGTGTTCAGACCATATGCCGCAGACTGCATCAAATTGGTCTGCATGGCTGTCGTCCCAGAAGGAAGCCTCTTTGAAAGATGATGCACAAGAAAGCCCGCAAACAGTTTGCTGAAGACAAGCAGACTAAGGACATGGATTACTGAAATCATGCCCTGTGGTCTGATGAGACCAAGATAAACGTATTTGGTTCAGATGGTGTCATGTGTGTGTGGTGGCAACCAGGTGAGGAGTACAAAGACAAGTGTGTCTTGCCTACAGTCAAGCATGAGTGCTGCCGGCACTGGGGAGCTACAGTTCACTGAGGGAACCATGAATGCCAACATGTACTGTGACATACTGAAGCAGAGCATGATCCCCTCCTTTCAGAGACTGGGCCGCGGGGCAGGATTCCAGCATGATAATGACCCCCAAACACACCTCCAAGATGACCACTGCCTTTCTAAAGAAGCTGAGGGTAAAGGTGATGGACTGGCCAAGCATGTCTCCAGACCTAAACCCTATTGAGCATCTGTGGGGCATCCTCAAATGGAAGGTGGAGGAGTGCAAGGTCTCTAACATTCACCAGCTTTGTGATGTCGTCATGGAGGAGTGGAAGAGGACTCCAGTGACAACCTGTGAAGCTCTGGTGAACTCCATGCCCAAGAGGGTTAAGGCACTGCTGGAAAATAGTGGTGGCCACACAAAATATAGACACTTTGGGCCCAATTTGGCCATTTTCACTTAGGGGTATACTCCCATTTGTTGCCAGTAAATATACTGTATGTATATCTAAATACAGTATATATGTTGACTATATTACCAAAAGTATTGGGACTTCTGCCTTTACAAGCACATGAACTTTATTGGCATCCCGGTCTTAGTCCGTAGGGTTCAATATTGAGTTGACCCACCCTTTGCAGCTATAACAGCTTCAACTCTTCTGGGAAGGCTGTCCACAAGGTTTAGGAGTGTGTCTATGGGAATGTTTGACCATTTTTCCAAAAAGCGCATTTGTGAGGTCAGGCACTGATGAGGACGAGAAGGCCTGGCTCACAGTCTCCGCTCAAATTTATCCCAAAGGTGTTCTATTGAGGTCAGGACTCTGTGTAGGCCAGTCAAGTTCCTCCACCCCAAACTCGTTCATCCATATATTATATTTATTTTATTTATTTTTTACATGCTGTCACCAAAGCAAGTGCTGTGTAACTATGATAACATTGTTCCGCTGTGACGGTGATTATTACCAGTCAGGGTCTGTAATCACTACCACCTATTCCCAGTGTCCCTAATCCATGCAGTCCACTCACATTGTTCCTAATCACCGCCACCCACTCACAGGGGGGAGGTTTACTAAAACTGGTGCCCACAGAATCTAGTACAGCTGTGCATAGTAACCAATCAGCTTCCAACTTCAAGTTGTTCAATTAAGCTTTGACAATAAAACCAAGAAGTTGATTACTATGCACAGCTGCACCAAATTCTGTGTGCAACAGTTTTATTAAATCTCCTTCACAGTGTCCTTAATCACTGGCACCCACTCACTGTGTCCCTAATCACCACCGCACCAGTTACTATCACCAATCACCGCCACACCAGTAACAGTGTCCCTGATCACCGCCACATCCCTAATCACCGCCACACCAATTACAATGTCCCTGATCATAACAACATCCGTAATCACTGCCACACCAATTACAGTGTCCCTAATCACCGCCACACCAATTACTGTTTCTCTGAACATCACCACACCAGTTATATGCTCCCTGATCACCTCTACACCAGTCCTATTGTCCCTGATCACCAACAAACCAATTACAGTGCCCAAATCACCACCACAACTGTAACAGTGACCCTGATCATCACCACGCCAGTACAGTGTTGCCTCTACCTTCCACCTGTACTATCCCTGAGCTGTTTATTGCTCTTGTTTCTGCCTGCTGCCTGGACCGATCCATTGCCTGTTGCCTGCCCAAGTCTCTGCCTGTGGCCTGAACTGACCCATCTGCACATCTCGCTGACTACAGTCCTGCAAGACACCAGGCCAATGGGAATGGCATTACTGGAGGCAGCCCTGTACCAGTAGGCTAGGCTTGCTTGGCTTATAGGAACTGGGGCTGCTTTATGTGATGATACACTAAGCTATATTTCCTGATCACTGATATAGTGGTGGCCATTACACCACAATTAGTTGTGTCCAGTACATAATCAGTACAGACAGTAGTATCGCCATACTCGGAAGGAGTATCTGAATGTGTTTTGGGGTGTAATTCAAAGTATGATCATGATGTGTGTTAGAAATATCATATTAGTTGACAATTTTGTGTAAAAAAATAAATTTTTAGTTTTTGCCTTGCATTTTCCAAACATTTGTGGCAAATAATGACACTTACAAAACGAGGCGAGCCTTACATGAGGCTAGCCCATGATATAGGAGATTGGTTTTAGTGACCACCTGACAGTAATTAGCTGACACCTGTGCTCCTCTGCTCACTACAAACCACATTATGAATAAGATCCTCTCCATAGCAAGACATCAGACAGAGCATATTCATTGGGTGTAAATGAAAATGTGGAGCATCATAAGGATCTACAACACATGGAGCGTTTGTCCCTGATTTGCAAGGCATCTGGTGTAGGCGAGGGGTTGTGATTGGCTTGATACCATAACGCTCCTTACGCTCTACCATCTGGTAAGCGCATCTTTTTTTCGGTGGCTGGGCACAGCAGTGATAAGAAAGTGTGGAATCACTGTGGTGTGATCGGCTTTTTCTTCAACACAAAGATCCTCTCGCTATGGACTTTTACTTATTTAACGAGTCAGGGACTCTATAGTGCTGGTTGCTTTTTAGCTTTTTATTGGCGCAGCTCTTTTTCTTTTTGTTTTCAGTAGTATCGCCATACTCAGGAGGAGTATCTGAATGTGTTTTGGGGTGTAATTCAAAGTATGATCATGATGTGTGTTAGAAATATCATATTAGTTGACAATTTTGTGTAAAAAAAATTAATTTTTAGTTTTTGCCTTGCATTTTCCAAACATTTGTGGCAAATAATGACACTTACAAAAGACTCACTATGCCTTTCGGAAAATAACTCTGAGTGTTTACTCTCCAAAATGTGGTCATTTTGTGGGTTTCCACTGTCCTGGTGCTCCAGGACCTCTAAAAAATGTCATAGGTGGTCAGGAAATTAGATGTTTAATTTATCTTCCCAGAAAGCCCTAAGGTGCTCCTTGGATTTTGGGCCCCTCAATGCACCTAAGCTGTGAAAATATCCCACACATGCGGTATTCCATTATTCAGAAGGCATAGCAGAATGTGTTTTGGGGTGTAATTCTAAGTCTGCCTATGCTGTGTGTGAAAAAAAATGATTTAATTCCTTTGTTTTCCAAAAAATCGTGACAACAAATTACAACTCCAAATAACTCACCGTGCCTCAAATAACTTCAAATAACTCACCATTACTAAATACCTTCTTTCCAAAAAGGGGTCAATCGGGGGGTATTTGTACTGTCCTGGCAATTTAGGGCCTCACAAAATATACACATAGGTAGTCAGTACATCAAGACTGATCAATTTTCATATATATGTGAAATAAATATTGAACAAAATATTAGGTGGTTATGGATTCCCTATATTTATTCCATATACATATTAACTTGTCTATTCCTATAGTTATGTAGTCTATTAAAACTCTGATAATGTTACTGTTGATAGTACAATGGTATAAGCTCAGTAAAACAACGTCTTATTTATTACCCAGGAAAATAGGAAATGCTAACATAAAAAAACAGGAAAATATTACAGAGCATATAAAATACAAAAACATCACTAATATGTTACCTAAGGTCATCCTGTAGATATTGTCTTGTCAGATGGGCTCAAAGTGGCAAAAGAGAGACACTTTTAAACTAGTGAAAATAGGCCTTTAGCGCTACTTTTCCAAAAACAATAAACAGGGTAAAAATACCTCTTCAACAAATCAGTGTAAAAACAATATAGAAAAAATATATAGGAATAATCAAAAAAGTGCACGTGCAAATATAAGGTGCAAGAAATGCAGCTGAACCTGATAGTATACACAAACTACCCAGCAAAAAATAAAAGTGAATAAATAGTCCTGCGCAAATCTGCCAAAGAAGTCCTTTAAAAGTGCTAAGTGCTGATGAAATATGAATAAATGAAAAACGGATATATATAAGAAAAAATATAGAGCAAAAATTAAAAATTAAAAGTCCATACAGTGTAATTCACAAGCACCAATGGTGAAAATTTGTGGATGAAAGCAGTAATATCAATCCCAGGATTAAAGGCTCTCAGAACTCTCACCTCCAAATATAGGAAAACAGGCACATCAGAAAGAAACTGGCCAACTCCACTCCTCGTCTCCAGCCACCAGGGGGGTCCTCCACTGCAGTAGGCTAAAAAGCGATGTTCTCCACACCGGGCCACAAGGGGGCCATATAATGCATGTAAACAATAATTAAACAATATAAACAACAGCACAAGAAGTAAAATGGTGATATGGCGTCTTCCGCCAGTCCTACTTCACTTCCGGTACGACGTACGGCCACTCCCCACGTGTTGCGTCAATCACGTGACTTCTTCAGGGGAAAGCACTTTTAAACTGCATTCAGACCCCCTCATATACCACGACCCACTATCCTCTTGTTCAATAGGCTATTGTCAAGAGGCAGTCCTTTTAATATATCATTTCTCTGTCCATCCTCTAGGCATCCTGCTGCATTGTCCTCTAGTGGCAGTATTCGTCCATGAATCATGGCTGGGTGATCTTCAGTGATAGCTAGCCCTTTCATCTTCACCCGGGTGATCTTCAGTGATAGCTAGCTCTTTGATCTTCTGTAATCATCTTGGCAGCCGTTGTTCTCTTTGAAGCTTGTTGGCAGATGTGGTAATCACGCATTACAATCTTTATCACACCAGTTGGTCTCTTTTGTTCCCATAATTCCCTGAATCGACACCTTGCTGGGTCAACTTTCAACTTCCAACTTAAGTCACCTGGTTGTATCGACCAGAAAGAAGACTCCAGAAATATGATATTTAACCATGTTACCTTCCAACAATATGTATATACCATAGTTTGTAGACTAACAGAAACTAAAAGAAAATAAGGGTTTATTTTTAGTATTTTTTTTCTCTTACATAAAATAAAATAAAAACAAGTGGTGATTAAATACCACCAAAAGAAAGCTCTGTTTAAAAAAAATATACAAATGTCTTATGGGTACAAAGTCAAAGTATGACAGCGAAAATGGGCAGGAAGGGTGTGAAAGCGTCCAGTATTGAGGTAGTCCAATGAATGCTTTGTATTTTTACAAAACACTTCAGGGCCCATCTATGATATATAGTTTGTGAAGCATGCTTTATTTTTTTTATTTCTTAAACAGTGAGAATGATCCACTTCCAAGGACAGGTAATAATTACACATTCAGAATCCAACAGAAAAGACAGAGAATCTCAACAGTAGAACTTACACAGAGATCTGGGTGGTAGGCCTAAAAGTCAATCAGACTTTATTCTGCATCATGTCTGCAGTCTCTGACCATCTCCTGTTTCATGTCTGCGGTCTCTGATCATCTCTTGTATCATGTCTGCAGTACCTGAACATCTCTTGTACCTATACCATGTTTGGAGTCTTTGACATCACTTGTACCATGTCTGCAGTCTCTAACCATCTCCTGTATCATGTCTGCAGTCTCTGATTATGTCTTGTATCATGTCTGCTGTCCCTTACATAGTTACATACAGTGTCTTGAAAAAGTACTCATACCCCTTGAAATCTTCCACATTGTGTCGTGTTACAATCAAAAACATAAATGTGTTTTATTGGGATTTTATGTGATAGACCAACACAAAGCACCACATAATTGTGAAGTGGAAGGAAATGATAAATGGTTTTCAATTTTTTTTACAAATAAATATGTGAAAAGTGTGGTGTGAATTTGTATTCAGCCCCCCTGAGTTAATACTTTGTAGAACCACATTTTGCTGCAATTACAGCTGCAAGTCTGGGGGAATTTTTCTGCCAGCTTTGCACATCTAGAGTGTAACATTTTTGCCCATTCTTCTTTGCAAAATAGCTCAAGCTCTGTCAAATTGGACGGAGAGCGTCTGTGAACAGCAATTTTCAAGTCTTGCTACAGATTTTCAACTGGATTTAGGTCTGGACTTTGACTGGGCCATTCTAACACATGATTATGCTTTGATCTATACCATTCCGTTGTAGTTTTGGCTGTATGTTTAGGGTTGTTGTCCTGCTGGAAGGTGAACCTCTGCCCCAGTCTCAAGATTGCCCTGTATTTGGCTCCATCCATCTTCCCATCAACTCTGACTAGCTTCCCTGTCCTTGCTGAAGAAAAGCATCCCCACAACATGATTCTGCCACCATCATGTTTCATGGTGTGTTCAGAGTGATGTGCAGTGTTAGTTTTCCACCACACATAGCGTTTTGATTTTAGGCCAACAAAAAGTTCAATGTTGGACTATTCTGAGAGGAGCACTTTCTTCCACATGTTTGCTGTGTCCCCCACATGGCTTCTCGCAAACTGAAAACGGGACTTCCAATGGCTTTCTTCTTGCCGCTCTTTCATAAAGGCCAGACTTGTGGAGTGCATGACTAATAGTTGTCCTGTGAACAGATTATCCCACCTGAGCTGTGGATCTCTGCAGCTCCTCCAGAGGTACCATGGGTCTCTTGGCTGCTTCTCTGATTAATGCTCTCCTTGCCTGGCCTGTCAGTTTAGGTGGACAGCACTTATCCCAATAAAGGTACCTACACTAGATATATTTAAAGCCACTCTGTCACCTTAAAAAAAAAGTAAAATAAGTCCCTGCAAAACAAAAATTCATATTTATCTGTCCTATTATTATTATTATTATTATTATTATTATTAATGATTTATATAGCCCCAACAGTTTACGCAGTGCTTTACAATGTAGAGGGGGGACAGCACAATTACAGTACAATACAGAAGGGACAAGATGGACCTGTTCATAGAGCTTACATTCTAAAGGGAGGGGGTGCTGGTACAAAAGGTAATAAATGCGAGGAATGATTTGATGGGGTTGTTAGGTGGGTGTGGGATAGGCTTCCCTGAATAAGTGAGTTTTCAGGGATCTCCTAAACGTGGACAGGTTAGGGGCTGATCGGATATATGGGGGCAGGGAATTCCAGAGGATGGGAGAGGCTCTGGAGAAGTCCTGAAGACGGGCATGAGAGGAGGTAACAAGAGAGCTAGAGAGCAGGAGGTCCTGGGAGGAACAGAGGGGACGATTAGGGCGATATCTGCAGATGAGTTTGGTGATGTAGCTGGGGGTGATGTTGTGGATGGACTTGTATGTTGTGGTTAGCATTTTGAATTTGTACGGTGGGGTAGGGGAAGCCAGTGAAGGGATTAGCAGAGAGGGGCAGCAGTCACAAATCGATTAGTGAGGTGTATTATTTTGGCAGCAGCATTCATTATAGACTGAATGGGGGATAGCCTTAAGGCGGTTAAGGCGGCAGAATTTAGCCAGTGATTGGATGTGGGGGCTGAAGGAGAGGTCAGAGTCAAGGATGACACCCAGCACCCTGGCATGTGTGGAGGGACCAATAGTTCTGCTGTTGATCTTATTGGTAAAGTCATGGGGGGGGGGAGGGATCAGGAAGGAGGAAATATTATAAGCTCAGTTTTAGAAAGATTGAGTTTGAGAATGTGGTGTGACATCCATACCGAGATGTCATTCAGTAAGTTTGAGAACCATGAGGAGATCGAGGGGGTGAGTTGAGGAGTTGAGAGATAGATCTGGGTGTCATCGGCATATAGGTGGTATTGGAAGCCATGGGAGGTTATCAACTGACCCAGGGAAAAGGTATAGAGCAAGAATAGGAGGGGCCCAAGGACAGAGCCTTGGGGTACACCAACAGACAGAGGAAGAGGAGTAGAGGAGATGGAGTTGTAAGTGACACTGAAAGTGTGCTGAGATAGGTAGCAAGAGAACCAGGATAAAGCAGAATCAGAAAGGCCAAGGGAGTGTAGTTTGCTGAGGAGGAGCAGGTGGTCAACTGTGTCGAAGGCAGCAGAGAGGTCTAAGAGTATGGAGTAATGGCCATTGGTTTTAGCAGTTAGTAGGTCATTGGTGAGTTTTAGTAGGGCAGTTCCAGTAGTGTTGTGGATGGAAGCTGAACTGTAGGGGGTCGAGAAGGTTGTTGTCCGTGAGGTAGCGACTCATTCGGTCACGGACAAGGCATTCGATGATCTTGGAGGCAAATGGGAGCATTGAGATGGGTCTAAAGTTTTTCAAACAGTTGGGGTCTAGTGAGGGTTTTTTAAGTATGGGGTAACCAGTGCATGTTTGAGCAGGGAAGGAAAGGTGCCGAAGGAGAGGGAGAGGTTGAAGATGTGGGCTAGGGAGTTTAGAATAGAGTGGGAAGGTGGTCGCAGTAATTGTGAGGGGACAGGGTCCAGGGGGGACAGGTGGTGAGGTGGGCCATGGAGAGGAGTTTATCAACTTCATTGGTGGTAACTGGGCAAAAGGAGGAGAGTATTGAATGTGGTGTTGGTCCTGATGTGTTGGATAGGGGAGGAAGTTGAATGCTGGATATCTCCTTGCGAATGGTGCCGATTTCGCTTTTGAAATGGTTGGCAAACTGTTGAGCGGTAAGTTGGTGGGTGGGGGCAGTGGGGAGTGAAGTAAGGAATTAAGGGTAGAAAAGAGTTGACAAGATTTGAATGAGAGGGTTTTGATGAGAGTTTTGTAGTAGGTTTGTTTAGCAGTGTGGAGGCAGGCGTTGTATTTGAGAAGGGCAGGTTTATAGAGGGTAAGGTCTTGCAGGGACTTAGATTTACACCATGCTAACTCAAGAGCATGGCTGCGTCTCTTGAGACTTCTGGTGTTGTCTGTTTGCTATGGTTGTGACAGATGGGGCTTGGTTCTGCGTGTAGGGAGAGGAGCAAGTACTTATAGGGAGGATGATAGCGTGTTGTTGTAGATGGAAGTGGTTAGGTCTGGGCAGGACAGGGGTGCGTCAAATCTATGCCTCAAATCTTGATTTTCATGAAGAGATAAGCCAACCTGATTAATCTTCTGCATCCAACACTTTATAACAAATATTTCTATTTACATTTATTTATGTAGGGCCAACAATATACGCAGTGACTTACATGCTGTACCTTTATGTCAGTCCCTGCCCTCAAGAGGCTTACAATCTAAGGTCCCTAACTCATATTCATGCATACACATACTAGAGTAGGGTGACCAGGTGTCCCCGGTTTCAGGGGACAGTCCCCAATTTGAGGACCAAGTCTGTCCCCGGTTTTGTCCCCAGATTTGACTTCAACAGGAGCTGGGGCAATTTTCAAAGACAGTCAGTGCAGAATTAAAAAAAAAATCTGAATTACACACCCCCGCTCCTACTAGCTTAGGGGGGTGTATTTTTTCCATTATCTGTGTCCCTTTCTGATAATGATGTGCTGGTCGGAGCGGATGGACTATTTCTTCAGTTTCCGGGACATGCCCATTCAGTTCCGCTCATATGTTATTCTGCCTTGGCTCAAATCCCGGCCAGCCACCTGCCTGCTTATCTCCTTGCCTTCCCCGGCAGAGTCATTTTCCTCCACTCCCCACCCAGTAGTAGCCGGGGGCCCGGAGAGTGAGACCAGAGAGGCTGTGAGGCTGGTGGCAGTGACAGGCAGAGAGAGGCAGCTGAGCTCAGCTGATGATGTCCAGCAGCAGGAATAGAGGGGAAGAAGATCCAATCGTGGGGCTGCCAGTGCCTTCAACATAGGTGTTCTTTGGGGGTGTCTGTAAATAGACTACATTGCACTGTGCCTGTCTCTCTGGCATAGTGGATGGTATCAGAACTCACAGGCAGTGGGGGGCACTTATTGGTCATAAGTTAACAAAATCAGCACCCAGCAGTCATGTTATGTCACACACTGTGACAGAGCCAGCCAGAGCCATGATAGAGTGCCTGCTGCCTGTGAGTTATCATAATGCTGTTGATCTTAACCAGTTTCCAATCGCCTGATAGCAGATTTACTGCTACAGTGCGGTCACGCTGGGCAGGATCACTTATATACGTGATCCTGCATTTCTGGGTATCAGAGCCAATGAGTGGATCCGGCTGACTTGCCTAGTGGTCGGCCTATGTAAACAAGGCAGTTTGCCATTCTATCAGTGTGGAAGACATTGATCCTGTGTTCCTGCAAAGCAAGTACAGGGATCTATGTCTTCCCCCACAGTGAGAAAACACTTTTTAGGCACACATTTAACCCATTGATTGCCCTATATGTTATCCCCTTCCCAGACAGTGGCATTAGTACAGTGACAGTACATATTTTTAGCACTGATCACTGTATTAATGTCACTGGTTTCCACAAAGTGTCAAGTCAAGTACTAGTAAAAAACAAAAATGTCCCCGGATTTCATTTTAAAAATCTGGTCACCTTATACTAGAGCCAATTTAGACAGGAGCCAATTACCTACCAGCATGTCTTCGAAGCGCCAGCGGAAACCCACCCAAGTACAGGCAGAACATACAAACTCCAAGCACATAGCGTCCTGGTCAGGACAAGGTGGGAGAGCTAACCACTAAACCACTGTAATGAAGCTTAATACACATCTGGTTCAATCTGCCAAACCTCTATGTCTCTGTTACACAAAAAAGTATTTATTTTTTAATCTATAAATAACTTGTCATTGTGAAGTATCTGGGGGCACAAAACAATTTTTTGTCAGGAGTTCTACTTTCAGGTTTACAGTGTTTACTGTCATTTCAATATGTTGCAGATAAGAGTAAACAATAATAACTGGAGAAAGGACCAGTACAATAGATTTCTTCATGGCACCCAATGAATCTCTGCAAAAGACATAAACTGTATTATAGCACTCTTCTGTATTTGTCACTCTTCACAAGAGTGAAAATGTAACTCACCTCCCACTGGAAAAGTAAGCTCTATATCTCTTCTCTTTAACAGGCTGCCTGTTTTATTTTTCTTACTGCAGTGAAGCTAAGATGAATTCTGCCATCTGCTGGTGGTAGAGTGGTAGGTAGGAGGATGTTTTATTGAGGAAACTACTTTAGATTCTGCCATCTACTGGTGGAAGAGTGGTAGTGAGGAGGATGTTTATTGATGGGTTTACAATGTATAAGTCACACTGTGCACCATCTCTAAGAGCACAGAAGTACACAGCAGAATCAGACACAGTCATGTCGTATATAGTTAAGCTGGTTGTGGACTCGCTGGTCTCAGATTCAAATTTTCCAATCTGAAAATTTGCATCATGTTTCATAGAAGACATAGCTCTTGCTCCACGGTAAAGAATATACTTCATCTGGATGGCATACTGTTTATACCAGAATAGATAGGGCTCATTTCTGCTAGTGGAATAATTACACTTTAATGTCACAGTTTGCCCAACTTCACTGTACATGTGTGACAGATCTGATTGTATAGAGTTCCCATGGACGGCACCTGTGAAATGAGAGCATCATTTTAAATAATTTAATTATAATATATAATATTCATTAAATAATAATAATATTTATAATTGGGAAGACTTAACAGTATTGTAACTAACACAAATTGGTATTGTAAATGGATAATTTAAATACTGACTAATTGGTTTTTAACTGGAAAATGTAAAATATACTTACCTGCAAGGTACCAAATTAGAAATAACTGTACTGGCCAATTAGGGAAGAACATTGTACAAATCACTGTCGGAAATGAATACTTAAGAGGTGCAGCTGATACAATAGTACTGACTGAGGTCTTCTCATGAAATACATATGAAAAGCCCTTCAGATCTCCTCCTACTCATCTCTAAATGCCTGTTAATCACACCCCTAAAAAAAATTCAAGAGAAAAACAGATATGTTCTGCTATCTAGAGGCCACTGCCCTGTACTTACCTTTATCGGAGTGTACTTGAGCTGGGATGAATGTAATCTAGAGATATAATAGATGCTAACAGGATGATAGAATAAATTGTACTCATGCAAAAAACAAATGGTGCTATCATATCTGATAATAGCCCAAACTGCACCTGTGTGGAACAAGAGCCGCAGTACTACTGCAGTTTGTTCTAACTTTAGTACAATGCAATGTAATTTGAAGCAAGTACTTAAGGCTGAACTCCAGGCAAGCAGCTAAATACACAGATGAACTATATACATGTTTTACTTAACAAGGGATTTGTATTTCTGTCCATCCATTCCTGAAATGTATAATTCTTTGCTGCACATCACAGTTTTTCTCTACTGCATTTTCACTTTCCCTTTCATAGTCCAGCAACAAGAAGAGACCAGTAAGGAAAAACATCATATCATACGGATGAGCTCATCACTCTGCTCTCTTATCTCAGCTACTTTTGCTGTTTTTCCACTCCCTGTTGTGAGCTCTGCTGTACTGCAAGAAGCTGATACTGAATTTCAGTGGCGGCTGGTGCAAACAAACCGAAAAATTCTGAAAAAAACCCCATCAATTGCGGTATCATTGTGCCCATTAAATGCAGCCACTGTGCCCAGCAATCGCAGCCACTGTGCCATCAAATGCAGCCACTGTGCCCATCAAACGCTGTCACTGTGCCATCAAACGCTGCCACTGTGCCCATCAAATGTAGCCACTGTACCCCATCAAACACTGCCACCGTACCCATCAAACACTGCCATTGTGCCAAACACTGCCACTGTGCCCATCAGACACTGCCACTGTGCCCCATCAAACTCTGCCACTGTCCCCCATCAAACGCTGCCACTGTCCCCCATCAAACGCTGCCACTGTCCCCCATCAAACGCTGCCACTGTGCCCATCAAACGATGCCACTGTGCCCCATCAAACGCTGCCACTGTGCCATCAAATGTTGATACTGTGCCCATCGAATGCTGCTACTGTGCCCATCAAATGCAGCCACTGTGCACATTGAATGCTGCCACTGTGCCCATCAAATGCTGGCATTGTGCCATCAAATGCTGCTTCTGTGACCCCCCCACCCGCTCACCGTCTGCAGGGCACCTACCCCATCTCTGTGGAGCAGCAGGTGACGGCACAGAGCGGTGTCCTTCATGCGTCCCCCTCCTGTCCTCTCCTCCTCATAGGCGTCCAATCACAGCGCCTGATGTTTCAGCCAACCAGGTGATGGGTAGCAGACATGAGCCCCTGGTTTGTGGAGAGGCGATTCAGTGTTAGGAAAACTGTTCTAACACACCTCCACATGCTCCAGTGTTTGCTGTCAAGCCTGATGTTCCGGTGCCCACGGTCCAGCCTAATGTTCCAGTGCCCACGATCTAGCCTAATGTTCCAGTGCCCACGATCTAGCCTGATGTTCCGGTGCCCACGATCTAGCCTGATGTTCCGGTGCCCACGATCTAGCCTGATGTTCCGGTGCCCACAGTCCAGCCTGATGTTCCAGTGCCCCACGGTCCAGCCAGATATTCCGGTGCCCATAGTCCAGCTTGATGTTCCGGTGTCCACGGTCCAGCCTGATATTCTGTACCCACAGTCCAGCCTGATGTACCGGTGCCCACGATCCAGCCTGATATTCCGGTGACCACAGTCCAGCCTGATGTTTCAATGCCCATGGTCCAGCCTGATGTTCTGATCCCTGTTTCCCAGCCTTATGTTTCAGTGCCTTTTTCCCAGCCTGATGTGCCGGTGCCTGTTTCCCAGCCTGATGTCCCGATGCCTGTTTCCCAGCCTGATGTGCCGATGCCTGTTTCCCAGCCTGATGTGCCGGTGCCTGTTTCCCAGCCTGATGTGCCAGTGCCCATTACCAAGCCTGTTGACATGGTGCTTGTTAACCAGCCTGCTAAATCGGTTTATGATGCCCAGCTTGCCGCTGCTGCTTTCTGCTTCAGTGCCTGTTGTCCAGCCCGTTGCTTCAGTGCCTGCTGTCCAGTCTAATGATCCAATGCCCGATGCTCAGCTTGATGATCTAGTTCCTGATACCCGGCCTGATGTTCCAGTGTCTGCTGTCCAGCCTGATGTTCCAGTGCCCGCTGTCCAGCCTGATGTTCCAGTGCCTGCTGTCCGACCTGATGTTCCAGTGCCTGCTGTCCGACATGATGATCCGATGCCTGAGGTCCAGCTCGATGATTCAGTGCCCTCTGTCCAGCCTGATGTTCCAGTGTCCTCTGTCCGGCCTGACGTTCCAGTGCCCTCTGTCCGGCCTGATGTTCCAGTACCCTCTGTCCGGCCTGATGTTCTAGTGCCCGCTGTCCTGCCTGATGTTCCAGTGCTTGCCGTTTGACCTGATGTTCCAGTGCCTGCTGTGCGACCTGATGATCCAATGCCTGAGGTCCAGCTTGATGATCCAGTTCCTGATGCCCAGCCTGCTGTTCCAGTGCCCGCTGTCCGGCCTGATGTTCCAATGCCCCCTGTCCGGCCTGATGTTCCAGTACCCTCTGTCCGGCCTGATGTTCCAGTGCCCGCTGTCTGGCCTTTGTTACATAGTTACATAGTAGGTGAGGTTGAAAAAAGACACAAGTCCATCAAATGTATGTGATTATATGTCAGTATTACATTGTATATCCCTGTATGTTGTGGTCGTTCAGGTGCTTATCTAATAGTTTTTTAAACTATCGATGCTCCCCACTGAAACCACCGCCTATGAAAGGGAATTCCACATCCTTGCCGCTCTTACAGTAAAGAACCCTCTATGCAGTTTAAGGTTAAATCTCATTGCTTCTAATTTTAAACAGTGGCCATATGTCTTATTAAACTCCCTAAAGCGGAAAAATTTTATCTCTATTGTGGGGTCACCAGTGTGGTATTTGTGAATTGAAATCATATCCCCTTCTCAAGTGTCTCTTCTCCAGAGAGAATAAGTTCAGTACTCGCAACCTTTCACGTAGTTTAGACCGGTCGCATACTGTCTTCTTATTGTGTGTTCCGAGATTTCAAATAAGACTTGTTACTATACTTACCTTAGGTTTGTGTGCTCTAGTCAACCTACCACTAATGCCCCCAATACTACCCTCTGGAATATGTTCCGCGCTGACTATCTCTACCCCTGAACCCTCCCCCCTGTCACCTAGTTTAAAAGCCCCTCTAACTTTTTGGCCATCTTCATTCCCAGCAAAAGCAGATATGCACCCTCCTCATTTAGGTGCAGTCTGTCCCTTCTATAGAACTGGTGACCGACTCCTCCGCCACTTATTTAGTTCGCTATTCTCCTACTGCCTTTGTGGTGTGGCTCAATATACCAGTAGTATTCCTGAGAATACTAGCTTGGAGGACTTTTTCCTCAATTTAGCTCCTAAGTCCCTAAAATCGTTCTTTAGGAGACTCCATCTGCCTCTGACTTTGTCTTTGGTGCCAACGAGCACCATGACAGCCGGGTCTTCCCCAGCCCCTCCCATCAATCTGTCCACCAGATCCACGATGTGTCGAACCCGAGCGCACAGTAGACAGCATACAGTTCGGCGCTTCAGGTCTTTGTCACAAATTGCCCTCTCTGTCCTTCTAAGAATTGAGTCCCCTACCCGAAGAATCTGTCTTTCCTTACCCTTCTCTTCCCTGCCACTCTCACTGGAGAAGTTCTTCCCCTGGCAGCAAGGAGAGTCCCTCAGCTCCAGCAGTGCTGGTCCCTGACTGCTTTCACCAATGTCACTCAATGCAGCGTACTTATTGGGCTGTTCCAGCCCAGGATCGGCCTCCTTGGCCCTTTCCCCTCTATCCTTCCTGACTGTCACTCATCTACTCTTTTCTAGTGCCTGCACCTCTTTGTCTCCACCTGTCTCTGTGCTGGCCCCTGCTGGCACCTGCTGGGTATATTCCCGGCTCTCCTTTAGTATGGAGGGCCTTCTCAGTGTGGACAGTTGCTTCCCTAGATCCAAAAACTGGACTTCCAGGGAAACAATGTGCTTACATTTTGAACAGCAGTAGTCGCCCTCGATCGGATGATCAAGACACGCATACATGCCGCAAGATGTTCACCGAATCGCATCTCCACATCCACCGGGCATCGTACAGTACCTACTAATTTAATGAGCATTGAGGGATTATACCTTGTCCAAATTAACTAACAACTAGCTTCCTAACACTAATACTCAATAATACACAGGCACTCAACAATACAATACACAGGTATTCACAGCCAACATGCACTTGCAGCCTACGTGCACTCGCAGTCCACATGCACTCGTAGTCCACATGCACTCGCCGGTCCACATGTACCCGCAGCCCACATATACTCTCAGTCCACATGTACCTGCAGCCCACGTGAACCTGCAGCCCACGTGCAGTCGCAGTCCATGTGCCGTTGCATCCCACATGCACTCACAGCCCACGTGACTCACAGTCCACGTCCACCTCTGTACTCAATGCCCACATACACTCACAATACACAGGTAGGCACAATACTCAGGCACTCCCAGTACTCAGGTACACACAATACTCGGGTACACACAATACATAGGTACTCCCAATAATCAGTTACACACATTACTCAGGTACTCACAATTCTCAGGTACTCCCAATTCAATTCTCAGGTACTCACAATACTCAGGTACACAAAATACTCAGGTACACACAATATTCCGATTACTCCCAGCACTCAATAATACAGTGTCCCCACTACACAGTCAATCCTTTCTGTTAGTTATGGCTTTGACTGCTCTGTATCCGATAAAACACCCCTGCAATCTGACACTTGCATTGCTTGTCAGCCCCTGCAGTCTCTCGTGGTCAGCCTGCCTGTCCCTGCTCAGTCCGCTCCCCTGTTTGCCTGTCACTCTCCCCCTCTGGTTCGCAGCACCCTAACCTGCTGCTTCCCGGTCGGACCTTGCGGTCCCCTGGTAGTGTCCTCTTGCTCCCGATGGCCCACGCACACCGCTGCTCCTCTCTGCTCTTCTCAGCACCTCTGTCCCTCTGCTGATTTGGTTTATTACTTATCTTTTTAATAAATCATTTATACTTTACCTGGTTTTGGTTCACTCTATCTCAGTCCACACATTTCTGGTCGCACTGGTCCCTGACATATTGTCTCTGATCACCACCACAGCAGTACAATGTGACCAGACTAGTGCGGGCAGTCAGTGTCCCCAGTCACCACTGCACCAGTCACAGTGTCCCTGATCACCCCCACACCAGTCGCAGTGTCACCATAATAGTGCAGCCAGTTACAGTCTACCCAATCACCACCACACCAGTTATGCTGCGTACACACGATCAGAATTCTGGCCGGAAAAAGACCGATGAGAGCTTTTCATCGGAAAATGCGACCGTGTGTATGCTCCATCAGAATGTAGCTGTCCGAATTTCCGCCAGCCAAAAATTTATAGCATGTTCTCAATTTTCCCGACGGAAAAACTTTCTATCAGTAATTTCGATCGTGTGTATGCAATTCCGACACGCCAAAAATCACGCATGCTCAGATTCAACTACGAGACAGAAGCTATTGGCTACTGGCTATTGAACTTCCTTTTTCTAGTCCCGTCGTACGTGTTGTACGTCACCGCATTATAAACGAACGGAATTTGATGTGACCATGTGTAGGCAAGACAGCTTGAGCCGAATTCCATCGGAATTCCGTCGGGAAAACCATCAGAGCTTTTTCCAGTGAGAATTCCAATTGTGTGTGCGCGGCATTACAGTATCCCCAACCATCACAGCACCAGTCACAGTGTGTCACCAGACCAATGTAAGCCATCAACAGTTTTCCTGATCACCGCCACGCCATGCAGATAGTGGTCCAGGTCAGGATTCAAAATGTGGAACCCAGCGCTCCAAGCTGGGAGTGCTAACCACTGAACCACAGTGCTGGAGCGGGATACACATCTGATTCCATCCACCATATCTCTATTATGCAAAAAAAATGATTTTTTTTTTTCCTTTTATACATAACTTGCTCGGCCATTGTCAAATCATTGAAGACACAAAACAAGATTTTTGTCTGGAGTTCCACTTACAGATATCTGTATGATGATGAAGCTTAAAGTGAACTGGTACTGAAAACATATGACAGCTACCATTGCTGACCTCTGAAAATCCCCAATCTAATGTACTGATTGATTTGCTCTATTCACCCAGATAAAGCAACATCTAATCACCCTCTGATGTCTTTCCGATCCCTGGTACAGTTGTCAGTGTGAGGTTTATGTCAGATCTCAGCTGGTCGGTGTCACACTGTGCTGTCTGCATAGCACACACATATCGGGCTGAGTCCTCTGTCTTCACATCACTCATGTACAAGTGTGTAGAGTTTCTTGTCACCTCACATGAGAACTTTCCATCAGCAAATGGAGCTGTATTGGAGAGGCTGCCCTGGTTAGCTTTATGTAGTATGTACTGTAGAGGGGTTCCAGAATAATGGCGGTACCAGTAAAGGTAATAAACAGATGTATATGTGGTGAGATAAGAGCAGGAGAGAGTCACATTTCTTCCTTCTTCTCCAAACACCTGAGGATCTGCCATGGTAATAGTGTCTGCCAAAACCTTCACTGCAAGAGAAGACATTTATGTTATGTGATGTCCAGCTCTTCATCCAACATCTGATATCACAATGGAAATAGGAATACAACTAGATTGCTGCCAGTTCTAAGGACATAGAATTACAAACAACATTAAATACATTCTAACATTATATAAATGTATTTAAAAACATTAATGAAATAAATAAATAAAAGTAAAAAACACAAAATAAATAATCACAAATAAACAATTACAAACTAAATAAAAACAATAAACAAATAAATAACATTTAAATTAATAAATTAAATTGACTGTGTTTCAGTACATTGCATATTACTAGTAAACAGCATTACCTGGAGAAAGGGCCAGTATAATAGATATAAAGTAAGCAAATTTCTTCATGGCTCACAATAAATTTCTGCAAAGTAAGTGAACGACATAAACTGTATTATGACACTCTTCCAAAAGAGTTGAAATTGATCTCTGTGCAGACAATTTAGGAATGGACATTGGATAATGACTGCTGGAAACGAATATATAAAGTATGCAGTAACACACATGTACTGATATGTTAAATGCTATCTGCAAGTCTCAGCTTCTATATACAAAATGCCTTATAGATCTCCTCCCACCCCTCTGAGAAGTGTGCTAAATCTCACATAATGTTACAGCTTCTGTATTCATAAGGTATATAAGAAAAATGATGAGCTCCTCTGCCATCTAGTGGCCACTATTGTGTACTCATTTTTATTTAATCTTGATTCATCTGCACCAGCTATACTATAACCTGGTTTGTTTGAGATTTTACTTGATTAACCACTTCAGCCCGGAAGATTTGGCTGCTCAATGACCAGAGTACTTTTTTGCGATTTGGTACTGCGTCACTTTAACTGACAATTTGGCGGTCATGCAATGATGTACCCAAACCCTTTTTTCCCCACAAATAAAGGTTTCTTTTGGTGGTATTTGATTGCCTCTATGGTTTTTATTTTTTGCGCTATAAAAAAAAAAAAAAAAACTATTTGGGGAAAAATAGCAATATTTTTAACTTTTTTTGTATAATAAATATCGCCCAAAAAATATATAAAATTTCGTTTTTTCCTCAGTTTAGGCCGATATGTATTCTACATATTTTATGGTAAAAAAATTGCAATAAGCGTATATGGATTGGTGTGTCCTAGGGAGTGATTCTAACTATGAGGGGGCTGGGCTAGAACACACAGGACAGAGAGCTCTTGAAGACAGAGAGCTATGATCTCTGCCCTGTCACTAGGCAGAACAGGGAAATGCTTTGTTTACAAAAGGATCTCCCAGTTCTTCCTCTCTGTGACACGATCGCGGGCACCCGGTGGGCATCAAGTCCGCAGGAGCCGCAGCCACGGAGACTCCGACAGTGCGCACGCGCTTGTTACACCGCTTCTTAAAGGAGACGTACCTGTACGGCCTTTTGCCTACCAGTGCCATTCTGCCGACGTAAATTGGCATGCGCTGGTCGGCAAGCGGTTAAGGGAGCATAAAGCTGTGCACCAGCCAATAAAAGAATTTAGCAATTGCTGAAATGAATTACAAATATTTTGGTTTGATAACTTGTTTCAATCGCAGCTGAACCACCGAATAGCTGCTTAGGAAATTCACAGTGAATACGGAAGGGAAATTTGTACCAGACAAGTGTGAACCTGGCCTAGCCATTTTCTCTGGTGTTCTCACCTCTGCTATGTAATATTTCTTTCCCCTCTGAGGAAGGACTCACATAGAGGTAGGGGAGGGCAGAGGTCACTGCCCAAGTTTTCTCTCCCTGTAGAATGAAACACAAAATGCAAATTGTTCCTCTGTCAGCTTCTGCTTTGTTAATGCCAAATTCATAGCTGCCAATTGTTTATGGAAGGATTGTCCCTCTTTTGGAACCAAAGCGTCTCATACAGGCATTAAATTGTTGTATTTCTTCTTTTTTTTTCATAAAGAAAAGAGAGGCATAAATGCATTTATAGGTTTACCTAATCAATTATACATTTCAATTTCCATGGTCTGCGTGACATGAAGAATGATAGGTGAGTGTTCCTTTTTCCTGACACCAACATGGCAGCATACTAGTGATAGAGCTCTGCCTCTTGACCACTCCCTCAGGACCAGTGAATAGTATAACTAAAGGCAAAGTTATCCGCCACCCCATTATTATTTTTTTTCCCTCATTCCTCCAGACACCAGTGATGAAGAAAGCAGTGTTATGTCCCCACCTCTACCTCCGTGTAGGATCCAGCTGGGTTGAACCTCTCCCAGTACGAGGTCCCAGGCTCGGGCTGCTAAATGTGCTATAGCCTAGGGAGCCCCTTGAGTGGGTCTTGATGGGGATGCAGTGTCTCCTCTTTAGGAACAAAATCTGCCATTTACTAAGTGACTGTGGGAAGAGGTGTGTGTGTGTGTGGGGGGGCAGCTATTGTTTTTTTTGTTTGTTTTTTCCACGTGTGCTATATAGGGTATGCTGTCCCTTTTTTTTTTTTCTTCTTCCCCATTTGTCTTTACTTTCTTTTCTTTCCCTCTCAGGTCCCTAGCAGTGGCTCAGTGTTTGTGCCATCCTGCGGAATGGAGCATGTTTTGATTGGCTGCTCCATCCATCCTTTAGGGCCAGTGGGGCCACCCTGTGCTCCTTTTCTTACTAGGAGGCCCTGTAATGACATCATCAGGTGTGCATGCTCAATGGCAGGCACAGGCTCCGTCCGCCATCTTAGGTGTGGGCATAAACGCAGTATTTTGCCAGCAAGTGGGCGTATGGGTCTGGGGGAAGGTCCTGTTAAAAGGCAAAGTCTGCTTAGAATGGCAGGCAGACAACTAGCTTCCATTTGTTAGGCAGACTTCTCTCCTGTGGATTTTTTATTTTAGCGCTCTCTGATGTTTCTCCACAGGTACTACCATTTTTATTTTCTTTCATCTCAAGTATTTTTCTTTTCTTTTGTGTTCTGTAAATGCTGTCCCTCTCTTCCTAGCTTTCCCTTTTCAGCTGGCCGTCCCACTTATCCTCCAGCCATGAGTCAGTCACCATTTACACAGGACCCTCAACCCTTAAGGTAGGGGACCACCGTATTGGGTAAGTTTGCAGGTTGTTGCAAAAGAAAAGAGTGCATTCTTATTGCAGTTTGCTTTGATTCATTTCAGCCCCGCATGCTCACGCTCTCGAAGATCTAGAGCCAGAGAGGAAAGAGACTCCTCAGGAGAGCGCAGCCACAGGCACTGCTCCCATTCCAAAAGTAAGTAAAAAAAGAGGCAGCATGCCTCCTCTTCTCCTGAGCAATACCAGTGCTGTAATAAAAAGACTTGCTGGGCCCGTGGAACAGCCCCAATGCCCAACAAGCTAGTGTGCAGGGGCTGCCTGGAAGAGTTTGCTGTGTAGAAAGAGCAGGAGAATGCACAAGTGTCAACCTTACTGAAGAAGGTGGTGCAAGACTCCATCTCTGAGGTCACATCCATTACTTCAGCCAGACAGCCCATCGACCAGAAAGAAAACTCCAGAAATATGATATTAAACCATGTTGCCTTCCAACAATATGTATATATACCATAGTTTGTAGACTAACAGAAACTAAAACAAATAAGGGTTTATTTTCAGTATTTTTTCGCTTACATAGCAAAAAAAATAAAAATAAAAAAAAAAGTGGTGATTAAATACCACCAATAGAAAGCTCTGTTTAAAAATGTGATACAAATGTCATATGGGTACAAAGTCAAATTATGACAGCGTCGAAAATGGGCAGAAAGGGTGTGAAAGTGTCAAGTTTTGAGGTAGTTTAATGTATTCTTTGTATTTTTACAAAACACTTTAGGGCCCATCTATGATATATAGTTTGTAAAGCATGCTTTATTTTTTTATTTCTTTATTTGGATTTTTCAGTCTTACAGTGAAAGATGTATCAATACAAAACACAGTGAGCATGATCCACTTCCAAGGACAGGTAATAATTACACATTCAGAATCCAAAAGAAAAGACAGAGAATCTCAACAGTAGAACTTACACAGAGATCTGGGTGGTAGGCCTAAAAGTCCATCAAACAGCCTCCTGGGGGCTTCTATTAACCTTTTTTAAGGTGTAAAGGATAAGAACAAAGGAGTGTGTTGATGCATCCAGCCATTTTTTGTTAATGTCTGCATTCTCTGATCATCTCCTGTATCATGTCTGCAATCTCTGACCATCTCCATTATCGTGTCTGCAGTCTCTGACCATCTCTTGTATCTTGTCTGCAGTCCCTTACATAGTTCCACGGTTACATACAGTGCCTTGAAAAAGTATTCATAACCCTTGAAATTTTCCACATTGTGTCTTGGTAAAACCAAAAACCATAAATGTATTTTATGTGATAGACCAACGCAAAGTGATTTTGACTGGGCCATTCTAACATATGAATATGCTTTGATTTAAACCATTCCATTGTAGCTCTGGCTGCACCTTTAGGGTCGTTGTGATGCTGGAAGATGAACCTCAGCCCCAGTCTCAAGTCTTTTGGAAGGTATTTCAGACAGAATTCCACTCAAGCTTGGCTTGCATACACACGGTCACACAAAAGTTTGCTGAACTTTCGAACATCAAGAACGCGGTGACGTACTACACTACGACAAGCCGAGAAAATTAAGTTCAATGCTTCCAAGCATGCGTTGAATTGTTTCCGAGCATGCGTAGGAATTTTGCGTGTCGGAACAGATGATCAGAATTTCCAATCTGAACTTTTTTTCCGACCGAAAAATTGAGAACATGCTCTCAATCTTTTGCTGGCTGGAATTTCGTCAGCAAAAGTCTGATGGAGCATAAACACAGTCGCATTTTTGGACCATTAGCTCTCATCGGACTTTTGCTGGCGGAATTTCCGCTCGTGTACGGGGAATTCGTTTTCAACCACACATAGCATTTTGCTTTTAGGCCAAAAAGTTACATTTTGGTCTATTCTGAGTAGAGCACCTTCTTTCACATGTTTGCTGTCTCCCCCACATGTCTTCTCACAAACTGCAAACAGGACTTCCTATGGCTTTCTTTCAACAATGCTTTTCTTCTTGTCAATCTTCCATAAAGGCCAGATTTGTGAAGTGAACGACTAATAGTTGTCCTGTGGACAGATTCTTCCACCTGAGCTGTGGATCTCGTAGCTCCTCCAGAGTTACCATGGGACTTTTGGCTGTTTCTCTGATTAATGCTCTCCTTGCCTGGCCTGTCAGTTAAGGTGGACAGCCATGTCTTGGTACGTTTGCAGTTGTGCCATACTCTTTCCATTTTCAAAAGATGGATTGAACAGTGCTTCGTGAGATTTTCAAAGCTTGGGATATTTTTTTATAACCTAACCCTGCTTTAAAACTTCTCCACAACTTTATCCCTGACCTGTTTGGTGTGTTCCTTGTCCTTCATGATGCTGTTTGTTCACTATGGTTCTCTAACAAACCTCTGAGGCCTTCACAGAACAGCTGTATTTATACTGAGATTAAATCACACACAGGTGGACTCTATTTATTAATTAAGTGACTTCTGAAGGTAATTGGTGCCACTAGATTTTAATTAGGGGTATCAGAGTCATCCCAACCATGACACTACCTTCCTGGAGTTTGCATGTTCTCCTTGTGCCAGCGTCGGTTTCCTCTGGGTACTCCGGTTTCCTCCCACACTCCAAAGAAAAAAAGCTGGTAGGTTAATTGGCTTCTGTCCAAAATTGGCCATAGTATATGAATGTGAGTTGGGGACCTTGGATTGTGGGCTCCTTGAGGGTAGGGAGCAATGTATGTGTGGAGTGCTGCGTAAAATGATATACTATACTATACTAAAGGGGGCGGAATACAAATGCACTCCACACTTTTCAGATATTTATTTGTAAAAAATATTGAAAACCATTTATCATTTTTCTTCCACTTCACAATTATGTGCTACTTTGCGTTGGTCTATCACATGAAATCCCAATAAAATACATTTACACTTTTGGTTGTATTATGACAAAATGTGGAAAATCTCAAGAGGTATGAATACTTTTTCAAGGCACTGTAGTTACATAGTTGGTGAGGATGAAAAAAGACACTCGTCCATCCAGTTCAACCTTTGATGTGATGTGTGTGTATATGTTTATGCCAACATCTCTTGTACCATGTCTGGAGTCTTATTGTTATAGAGAGCGAGGGGAGTCCACAGAGCTGCTTCTCTGCTTCTGATGATGATCTTGTCTTCACACTCATGGATGATATTCCCCAGCAATATATGATATCTGTTTTGTGATGAGCCCATTTTTGATTGAGTCATTGGTCAGTTTATACATTTTTGGCTTAGGGTGTTTAGGGTGCATCCTCTGAGTGGTTCTGGTGCCAAATAGCTGACCTGCAAATCTGCATAACTTATTTGACCATAGTGCTGCTACTACGTCCCTGATTGGTGCTCTACAGGTGATTACAAATAGGTAATACCTATCCCAATAAAGGTACCTACACTAGATATATTTAAAGCCACACTGTCACCGTAAAAAAAAGTCTCTGTAAAACTATTAATCTGTCCTGTCATCTATGCCTCAAATCTTGATTTTCTTGAAGAATTAAGCCACCTGATTAATCATCTGCATCCAACACTTAATAACAAATATTTATATTATTTATGTAGGGACAACAATACAAGCAGCAATTTACTTGCTGTACCTTTATGTCAGTTCCTGCCCTCAAGAGGCTTACAATCTAAGGTCCCTAACTCACATTCATACATACACATACTACTAGAGCCAATTTAGACAGGAGCCAATTACCTACCAGCATGTCTTTGGTGTGCCGGGGAAACCCACCCAAGTACAGGCAGAACATACAAACGCCAAGCACATAGCGTCCCGGTCAGGACAAGGTGGATGAGTTAACCACTAAACCACTAAACCACTGCGATGGAGCTAAATACACATCTGGTTCAATCTGCCAAACCTCTATGTCTCTGTTACACAAAAGAGGGTTTTTTTCATTTATAAATAACTTGGCCAGTCATTGTGAAGTATCTGGGGACACAAAACTAAATTTTTGTCAGGAGTTCTACTTTCGGGTTTACAGTGTTTACCATACCTCCCAACATTTTGAGATGGGAATGAGGGGCACCTACTAGAAAACGTATGTAGATATAGGATACGTCCCCTGCCACACCCCCTTAAAGGGGAAAAAAACAGAATAAAAAATGTTAATTAAATCCACAAGTGCTTTTTTTACCACAATTATTCCTGTATATTGCCTTTTAAAATTGAATCTATATAGATCAGACCTAAATGAGGGACAAATGAGGAGGGAAGAGGGACAGAGGGGCATTGCTCCAAATCAGGGACAGTCCCTCAAAATCAGGGACAGTTGTGAGCTATGTTGTTTACTGTCATTTCAATATGTTGCAGATAAGAGTAAACAATAATACCTGGAGAAAGGGCCAGTACAATAGATTTCTTCATGGCTCCCAATGAATCTCTGCAATAGACATAAACTGTATTATAGCACTCTTCTGTATTTGTCACTCTTCACAAGAGTGAAAATGTAACTCGCCTCCCACTGGAAAAGTGATCTCTATATCTGCCTGTTTTATTTTTCTTACTGCAGTGAAGCTAAGATGAATTCTGCCATCTGCTGGTGGAAGAGTGGTAGGTAGGAGGATGTTTTATTGAGGAAACTACTTTAGATTCCGCCATCTACTGGTGGAAGAGTGGTAGTGAGGAGGATGTTTATTGATGGATTTACAATGTATAAGTCACACTGTGCACCATCTCTAAGAACACAGAAGTACACAGCAGAATCAGACACAGTCATGTCGTATATAGTTAAGCTGGTTGTGGACTCGCTGGTCTCAGATTCAAATTTTCCAATCTGAAAATTTCCATCATGTCTCATAGAAGACATAGCTCTTGCTCCACGGTAAAGAATATACTGCATCTGGTTGGCATACTGTTTATACCAGAATAGATAGGGCTCATTTCTGCTAGTGGAATAATTACACTTTAATGTCACAGTTTGCCCAACTTCACTGTACATGTGTGACAGATCTGATTGTATAGAGTTCCCATGGACGGCACCTGTGGAATGAGAACATCATTTTAAATAACATAGTATATTCATAATTAGGAAGACTTAACAGTATTGTAACTAATACAAATTGGTATTGTAAATGGATCATTTCAATATTGACTAATTGGTTTTTAATTGGAAAATGTAAAATATACTTACCTGCAAGGTACCAAATTAGAAATAACTGTACTGGCCAATTAGGGAAGAACATTGTACAAATCACTGTCGGAAATGAATACTTAAGAGGTGCAGCTGATACAATAGTACTGACTGAGGTCTTAAATGACATCTCATGAAATACATATGAAAAGCCCTTCAGATCTCCTCCTACTCATCTCTAAATGCCTGTTAATCACACCCCTAAAAAAAATTCAAGAGAAAAACAGATATGTTCTGCCATCTAGAGGCCACTGCCCTGTACTTACCTTTATCGGAGTGTACTTGAGCTGGGATAAATATAATCTAGGGATATAATAGATGCTAACAGGATGATAGAATACATTGTACTCATGCAAAAAACAAATGGTGCTATCATATCTGATAATAGCCCAAACTGCACCTGTGTGGAACAAGTTTGTTCTAACTTTAGTACAATGCAATGTAATTTGAAGCAAGCACTTAAGGCTGAACTCCAGGCAAGCAGCTAAATACACAGATGAACTATATACATGTTTTACTTAACAAGGGATTTGTATTTCTGTCCATCCAGTCCTGAAATGTATAATTCTTTGCTGCACAGCACAGTTTTTCTCTACTGCATTTTCACTTTCCCTTTCATAGTCCAGCAACAAGAAGAGACCAGTAAGGAAAAATATCATTTCATACGGATGAGCTCATCACTCTGCTCTCTTATCCCATCAGCCTGTTTGGCTACTTTTGCTGCTTTTCCACTCCCTGTTGTGAGCTCTGCTGTACTGCAAGAAGCTGATACTTAGTTTCAGTGGCAGCTGGTGCTTAATTTTTTTTTGGGGGGGGGCAAAAAAAACTATCAATTGTAGAATCACTGTGCCCATCAAATGCAGCCACTGTGCCCAGCAATCACAGCCACTGTGCCATCAAACGCCGCCACTGTGCCCATCAAATGCTGCCACTGTGCCCATCAAACGCTGCCACTGTGCCCCATCAAACGCTGCCACTGTGCCCCATCAAATGCTGGCATTGTGCCATCAAACACTGCCACCGTACCCCTCAAAAACTGCCACTGTGCCCATCAAATGCTGCCACTGTGCCCCATCAAATATTGCCACTGTCCCCCATCAAATGCTGCCACTGTGCCCATCAAATGCTGCCACTGTGCCCATCAAATGCAGCCACTGTTCGCATTGAATGCTGCCACTGTGCCCATCAAATGCTGGCATTGTGCCATCAAATGCTGCCACTGTGACCCCCCCCCACCCTCTCATCATCTGCCTGGCACCTACTCCATCTCTGTGGAGCAGCGGATGACGGCACAGAGCAGTGTCCTTCATGCGTCCCCTCCTGTCCTCTCCTCCCATCCTCTCCTCCTCATAGGCGTCCAATCACAGTGCTTATGTTTCACCCAACCAGGTGACGGGTAACAGACATGAGCACCTGGTCGGCGGAGAAGCAGTTCAGTGTTAGGAAAGCTATTCTAACACACCCCCACATGCTCCAGTGTTTGCTGTCCAGTCTGATGTTCCGGTGCTCACAGTTCAGCCTGATGTTTCAGTGCCCACGGTCCAGCCTGATATTCCGGTGCCCACGGTCCAGCCTGATATTCCGGTCCCCACAGTCTAGCCTGATGTTTCGTACCAACGGTCCAGCCTGATGTACCGGTGCCCATAATCCAGCCTGATATCCTCTTGTTGGGTGTCCCGAGATTGCAAATAGGACTTGTTACTATAATTACCTTAGGTTTGTGTGCTTTAGTCAACCTACCACTAATGCCCCCAATACTACCCCTCTGGAATATGTTCTGCGCTGACTATCTCTACCCCTGAACCCTCCCCCCTGTCGACTAGTTTAAAAGCCTCTCTAACTTTTTGGCCAGCTTCATTCCCAGCAGAAGCAGATATGCACCCTCCTCATTTAGGTGCAGTCCGTCCCTTCTATAGAACTGGTGACCGACTCCTCAGCCACTTGTTTAGTTCCCTATTCTCCTTCTGCCTTTGTGGTGTGGCTCGATATACCAGTAGTATTCCTGAGAATACTAGCTTGGAGGACCTTTTCCTCAATTTAGCTCTTAAGTCCCTAAAATCATTCTTTAGGAGAGTCCATCTGCCTCTGACTTTGTCTTTGGTGTCTTCCCCAGCCCCTCCCAGTAATCTGTCCACCAGATCCATGATGTGCCGAACCCGAGCGCACAGTAGACAACATACAGTTTGGCACTTCAGGTCTTTGTCACAAATTGCCCTCTCTGTCCTTCTAAGAATTGAGTCCCCTACCACCAGAATCTGTCTTTCCTTACCCTTCGCTTCCCCGCCACTCTCACTGGAGAAGTTCTTCCCCTGGAAGCTAGGGAAGTCCCTTAGCTCCAGCAGTGCTGGTCCCTGACTGGTTTCACCAATGTCACTCAATGGAGTGTACTTATTGGGATGTTCCAGCCCAGGATCGGCCTCCCTGGCCTTTTCCCCTCTATCCTTCCTGACTGTCACCCATCTACTCTTTTCTAGTGCCTGCACCTCTTTGTCTCCACCCGTCTCTGTGCTGGCCCCTGTTGGCACCTGCTGGGTATGTTCCCGGCTCTCCTTTAGTATGGGGGGTTTTCTCAGTGCTGACAGTTGCTTCCCTAGATCCAGAACCTGGGCTTCCAGAGAAACAATGTGCTTACATTTTGAACAGCAGTATTCGCCTTCAATCAGATGATCAAGACACATATACATGCAGCAAGATGTACACCAAATCGCATCTCCACACCCACCGGGCATCGTACAGTACCTACTAATTTAATGAGCATTGGGGGATTATACCTTGTCCAAATTAACTAACGACTAGCTTCCTAACACTAATACTCAATAATACACAGGCACTCAACAATACAATACACAGGTACTTACAGCCAACGCGCATTTGCAGCCCATATGCACTCGCAGTCCATGTGTACTTGCAGCCCACTTGTAACCGCAGCCCACATATACTCACAGCCCACGTGTACCCGCAGCCCACCTGCAGTCGCAGTCCACGTGCCGTTGCATACCACATGTACTTGCAGCCCACGTGACTCACAGTCCACGTACACCTGTGTACTCAATGCCCACGTACACTCACAATACACAGGTACACACAATACTCAGGCACTCCCAGTACTCAGGTACACACAATACACAGGTACACACAATACATAGGTACTCCCAATAATCAGTTACACACATTACTCAGGTACTCACAATACTCAAGTACACACAATATTCTGATTACTCCCAGCACTCAATAATACACAGTGTCCCCACTACACAGTGAAAATTTTCTGTTAATTATGACTTTGCCTGCTCTGTACCTGATATCTAACACTTGCATGGCTTGTCAGCCCCTGCAGTCTCTCGTGGTCAGCCTGCCTGTCCCTGCTCATTCCGCTCCCCTGTTTGCCTGTCACTCTCCCCCTCTGGTTTGCAGCACCCTAACCTTCCGCTTCCCAGTCCGACCTCGCGGTCCCCTGGTACTGTCCTCCCACTCCCGATGGCCCGCGCCCACTGCTGCTCCTCTCCGCTCTGATCAGCTCCTCTGTCCCTCTGCTGATTTGGCTTATTACTTATCCTTTTAATAAATCATTTATACTTTACCTGCGTTTTGGTTCACTCTATCTCAGTCCACACATTTCTGGTCGCACTGGTCCCTGACATATTGTCTCTGATCACCACCACAGCAGTACAATGTCACCAGACTAGTGCAGGCAGTCAGTATCCCCAGTCACCACTGCACCAGTCACAGTGTCCCTGATCACCCCCACACCAGTCCCAGTGTCACCATAATAGTGCAGCCAGTCACAGTCTACCCAATCACCACCACACCAGTTATGCTGCGTACACACGATCGGAATTCTGGCCGGAAAAAGACAGATGAGAGCTTTTCATCGGAAAATGCGACCGTGTGTATGCTCCATCGGAATGTAGCTGTCCGAATTTCCGCCAGCCAAAAATTTATAGCATGTTCTCAATTTTCCAGACGGAAAAACTTTCTATCAGTAATTCCGATCGTGTGGCTACTATTGGCGACTGGCTATTGAACTTCCTTTTTCTAGTCCTGTCGTACGTGTTGTACATCACCGCGTTATAAACGATCGGAATTTGATGTGACTATGTGTAGGCAAAACAGCTTAAGCCGAATTCCATCGGGAAAACCATCAGAGCTTTTTCCAATGAGAATTCCGATCATGTGTACGCGGCATTACAGTATCCCCAACCATCACAGCACCAGTCACAATGTGTCTCCAGACCACTGTAAGCCATCAACAGTTTTCCTGATCACCGCCACGCCATGCAGATAGTGGTCCAGGTCAGGATTCAAAATGTGGAACCCAGCGCTCCAAGCTGGGAGTGCTAACTACTGAACCACAGTGCTGGAGCGGGATACTCATCTGATTCCATCCACCATATCTCTATTATGCAAAAAAAAAGGATTTTTTTTTCCCTTTTATACATACCTTGCTCAGCCATTGTCAAATCATTGAAGACACAAAACAAGATTTTTGTCTGGAGTTCCACTTACAGATATCTATATGAAGTGAGCCGGTACTGAAAACATATGACAGCTACCATTGCTGACCTCTGAAAATGCCCAATCTAATGTACTGATTGATTTGCTCTATTCACCCAGATAAAGCAACATCTGATCGCCCTCTGATGTCTTTCCGATCCCTGGTTCAGTTGTCAGTGTGAGGTTTATGTCAGATCTCAGCTGGTCGGTGTCACACTGTGCTGTCTGCATAGCACACACATATCGGGCTGAGTCCTCTGTCTTCACATCACTCATGTACAAGTGTGTAGAGTTTCTTGTCACCTCACATGAGAACTTTCCATCAGCAAATGGAGCTGTATTGGAGAGGCTGCCCTGGTTAGCTTTATGTAGTATGTACTGTGGAGGGGTTCCAGGATAATGGCGGTACCAGTAAAGGTAATAAACAGATGTATATGTGGTGAGATAAGAGCAGGAGAGAGTCACATTTCTTCCTTCTTCCCCAAACACCTGAGGATCTGCCATGGTAATAGTGTCTGCCAAAACCTTCACTGCAAGAGAAGACATTTATGTTATGTGATGTCCAGCTCTTCATCCAACATATCATATCACAATGGAAACAGGAATACAACTAGACTGCTGCCAGTTCTAAGGACATAGAATTAAAAACAACATTAAATACATTCTAACATTATATAAATGTATTTAAAAACATTAATGAAATAAATAAATAAATAAAAGTAAAAAACACAAAATAAATAAATAATCACAAATAAACAATTACAAACTAAATAAAAACAAACAATAAATAAATAACATTTAAATTAATAAATTAAATTGACTGTTTCAGTACATTGCAGATTAATAGTAAACAGCATTACCTGGAGAAAGGACCAGTATAATAGATATAAAGTAAGCAAATTTCTTCATGGCTCACAATAAATTTCTGCAAAGTAAGTGAAAGACATAAACTGTATTATGACACTCTTCCAAAAGAGCGAAAATTGATCTCTGTGCTGACAATTTAGGAATGGACATTGGGTAATGACTGCTAGAAACGAATATATAAAGTATGCAGTAACACACATGTACTGATATGTTAAATGTTATATGCATGTCTCAGCTTCTATATACAAAATCCCTTATAGATCTCCTCCCACCCCTCTGAGAAGTGTGCTAAATCTCACATAATGTTACAGCTTCTGTATTCATAAGGTATATAAGAAAAAACAGATGAGCTCCTCTGCCATCTAGTGGCCACTATTGTGTACTCAATTTTATTTAATCGTGATTCATCTGCACTGGCCATACTATAACCTGGTTTGTTTGAGATTTTACTTGGATAAGCACTTCAGCCCTGGAAGATTTGGCTGCTCAATGACCAGAGCACTTTTTTGCGATTTGGTACTGCGTCACTTTAACTGACAATTGCGTGGTCATGCAATGATGTACCCAAACCCTTTTTTCCCCACAAATAGAGCTTTCTTTTGGTGGTATTTGATTGCCTCTGTGGTTTTTATTTTTTGCGCTATAAACAAAAAAACTACAATTTGGGAAAAAAAAGCAATATTTTTTACTTTTTTGTATAATAAATATCCCCCAAAAAATATATAAAATGTTGTTTTTTTCCACAGTTTAGGCAGATATGTATTCTACATATTTTATGGTAAAAAAAATCGCAATCAGCGTATATGGATTGGTGTGTCCTAGGGAGTGATTCTAACTATGAGGGGGCTGGGCTTCAACACACAGGACAGTGATCACTGCTCTTGAAGACAAAGAGCTATGATCTCTGCCCTGTCACTAGGCAGAACAGGGAAATGCTTTGTTTACAAAAGGATCTCCCAGTTCTTCCTCTCTGTGACACGATCGCGGGCACCCGGCGGGCATCAAGTCCGCAGGAATGCCACGGAGACTCCGACAGTGCGCACGCGCTTGTGACACCGCTTTTTAAAGGGGACGTACCTGTACGCCCTTTTGCCTACCAGTGCCATTCTGCCGACGTAAATTGGCATACGCTGGTCGGCAAACGGTTAAGGGAGCGTAAAGCTGTGCACCAGCCAATAAAAGAATTTAGCAATTGCTGAAATGAATTACAAATATTTTGGTTTGATAACCTGTTTCAATCGCAGCTGAACCACCGAATAGCTGCTTAGGAAATTCACAGTGAATACGGAAGGGAAATTTGTACCAGACAAGTGTGAACCCGGCCTAACCATTTTCTCTGGTGTTCTCACCTCTGCTATGTAATATTTCTTTCCCCTCTGAGGAAGGACTCACATAGAGGTAGGGGAGGGCAGAGGTCACTGCCCAAGTTTTCTCTCCCTGTAGAATGAAACACAAAATGCAAATTGTTCCTCTGTCAGCTTCTGCTTTGTTAATGCCAAATTCATAGCTGCCAATTGTTTATGGAAGGATTGTCCCTCTTTTGGAACCAAAGCATCTCATACAGGCATTAAATTGTTGTATTTCTTCTTTTTTTTCATAAAGAAAACAGAGGCATAAATGCATTTATTGGTTTATCTAATCAATTATACATTTCAATTTTCCATGGTCTGCGTGACATAAGGAATGATAGGTGAGTGTTCCTTTTTCCTGACACCAACATGGCAGCATACTAGTGATAGAGCTCTTGACCACTCCCTCAGGACCAGTGAATAGTATAAATAAAGGCATAGTTAGCCGCCACCCCATTTTTTTTTCCCCTCATTCCTCCAGACACCAGTGATGAAGAAATGTCCCCACCTCTATCTCCGTGCAGCATCCGGGTGGGTTGTATGCTCCCAGTACGAGGTCCCAGGCTCGGGCTGCTAAATGCGCTATAGCCTAGGGAGCCCCTTCTGTGGGTCTTGATGGGGCCTGCAGTGTCTCCTCACTAGGAACAAAATCTGCCATTTACTAAGTGACTGTAGGCAGAGGTGTGTGTGTGTGGGGGGGGTGGTAAGCTATTGCTTTAATTTTGTTTGTTTTTTCCATGTGTGCTATATAGGGTATGCTGTTCCTTTTTTTTCTTTTCTTCCCCATTTGTCTTTACTTTCTTTTCTTCCCCTCTCAGGTCCCTAGCAGTGGCTCAGTGTTTGTGCCATCCTGCGGGATGGAGCATGTTTTGATTGGCTGCTCCATCCACCCTTTAGGGCCAGTGGGCCCACCTTGTGCTCCTTTTCTTACTAGGAGGCCCTGTAATGACATCATCAGGGCGCTCAAGCTCAATGGCAGGCACAGGCTCCGTCCGCCATCTTCGGTGTGGGCATAAATGCAGAATCTTGCCAGCAAGTGGGCGTATGGGACTGGGAGAAGATCCTTTGCCTTCCCCAGGTCTATTAAAATGCATAGTCTGCTTAGAATGGCAGGCAGACAACTAGCTTCCATTTGTTAGGCAGACTTCTCTCCTGTGGATTGTCCCCTACAGAAAAACGTCATTTTAGCGCTCTCTAATGTTTCTCCACAGGTACTACAATTTTTTATTTTCTTTCATCTCAAGTATTTTTATTTTCTTTTGTGTTCTGTAAATGCTGTCCCTCTCTTCCTAGCTTTCCCTTTTCAGCTGGCCGTCCCACTTATCCTCCAGCCATGAGTCAGTCACCATTTACACAAGACCCTCAACCCTTAAGTTAGGGGACCACCGTATTGGGTAAGTTTGCAGGTTGTTGCAAAAGAAAAAGAAAAGAGTGCATTCTTATTGTGGTTTGCTTTGATTCGTTTCAGGCCCGGATGCTCACGCTTTTGAAGATCTAGAGCCAGAGAAGAAAGAGACTCCTCAGGAGAGCGCAGCCACAGGCACCGCTCCCATTCCAAAAGTAAGTAAAAAAAGAGGCAGCATGCGTCCTCTTGTCCTGAGCAACACCAGCGCCCTAATAAAAAGACTTGCTGGGCCTGTGGAGCAGCCCCAATGCCCAACAAGCTAGTGTGCAGGGGCTGCCTGGAAGAGTTTGCTGTGGACAAAGAGCAGGAGAATGCACAAGTGTCAACCTTACTGAAGAAGGTGGTGCAAGACTCCATCTCTGAGGTCACATCCATTACTTCAGCCAGACAACCCATCAACCAGAAAGAAAACTCCAGAAATATGATAATAAACCATGTTGCCTTCCAACAATATGTATATATACCATAGTTTTTAGACTAACAGAAACTAAAACAAATAAGGGTTTATTTTCAGTATTTTTTCGCTTACATAGAAAAAATAAAAAAGTGGTGATTCAATACCACCAAAAGAAAGCTCTGTTTAAAAATATGATACAAATGTCATATGGGTACAAAGTCAAATTATGACAGCGTTGGAATCTGAAAATGGGCAGAAAGGGTGTGAAAGTGTCCAGTTTTGAAGTAGTTCAATGTATTCTTTGTATTTTTACAAAACACTTGAGGGCCCATCTATGATATATAGTGTGTAAAGCATGCTTTATTTTTTTATTTCTTTATTTAGAGTTTTCAGTCTTACAGTGAAAGATGTATCAATACAAAACACAGTGAGAATGATCCACTTCCAAGGACAGGTAATAATTACACATTCAGAATCCAAAAGAAAAGACAGAGAATCTCAACAGTAGAACTTACACAGAGATCTGGGTGGTAGGCCTAAAAGTCCATCAAACAGCCTCCTGGGGGCTTCTATTAACCTTTTTTAGGGTGTAAAGGAAAAGAACAAAGGAGTGGGCTGATGCATCCAGCCATTTTTTTGTTAATGTCTGCAGTCTCTGATCAACTCCAGTATCATGTCTGCAGTATCTGACCATCTCCAGTATCATGTCTGCAGTCTCTGACCATCTCCTGTATCATGTCTGCAGTCTCTGACCATCTCCTGTATCATGTCTGCAGTCTCTGACCATCTCCAGTATCATGTCTGCAGTCTCTGACCATCTCCTGTATCATGTCTGCAGTCTCTGACCATCTCCTGTATCATGTCTGCAGTCTCTGACGATCTCCTGTATCATGTCTGCAATCTCTGATCATCTCTTTTATCATTTCTGCAGTCCCTGAAAATCTCTTGTACCTGTACCATGTTTGGAGTCTTTGACCATCTCTTGTATCTTGTCCGCAGTCCCTTACATAGTTCTACAGTTACATACAGTGCCTTGAAAAAGAATTCATACCCCTTGAAATTTTCCACATTGTGTCTTGTTACAACCAAAAACAATAAATGTATTTTATTGGTATGTTATGTGATAGACCAACACAAAGTGATTTTGACTGGGCTATTCTAAAGCAGTGACGTACAACACTACATCGAGCCGAGAAAATGAAGTTCAATGTTTCCGAGCATGTGTTAAATTGTTTCCGAGCATGCGTAGGAATTTTGCGTGTCCGAACAGATGATCGGAATTTCCAATCTGACCTTTTTTTCCGACAGAAAAATTGAGAACATGCTCTCAATCTTTTGCTGGCTGGAATTTCGCCAGCAAAAGTCTGATGGAGCATAAACACGGTCGCATTTTTGGACCAATAGCTCTCATCGGACTTTTGCTGGCGGAATTTCCGCCCGTGTGTACGGGGCATTCGTTTTCCACCACACATAGCGTTTTGCTTTTAGGCCAAAAAGTTAAATTTTGGTCTATTCTGAGTAGAGCCACATGTTTCCACATGTTTGCTGTCTCCCCCACATGTCTTCTCACAAACTGCAAACAGGACTTCCTATGGCTTTCTTTCAACAATGGTTTTCTTCTTGTCAATCTTCCATAAAGGCCAGATTTGTGGCATGAACGACTAATAGTTGTCCTGTGAACAAATTCTCCCACCTGAGCTGTGGATCTCGCAGTTCCTCCAGAGTTACCATGGGACTTTTGGCTGTTTCTCTGATTAATGCTCTCCTTGCCTGGCCTGTCATTTAAGGTAGACAGCCATGTCTTGGTAGGTTTGCAGTTGTGCCAGAAATTGAACCATCAAAAGGACAGCGCATCAGAGAGACTCATAGTCTGATGTAAAAAGCATAACAACAATTTATTAAATAAAAAAAACAAAAGACTCAATAAAGGACGTTTGATCCTCTTGGGATCTTAAAACCTTTTCATCAGTCAATCACGGCAATAAAACAACAGTTGCTTGATGACAAATTAGCCCTGGTACCTTCTATTTGTGACTTTGAGATGTTGGTGACTGCAAGGCTGTGTTACCAGTGTAGTCTATTGTGCACGTGAAAAGGGCTGTGGGTGGTTAACTTCCAGAGGCAGGGGGAACCAGTAGAGTTCATATGCAAATGAAAATAAATGATTGGAACTGTGTTCCCAAAGTCACTCACTGTTATGAATGGTTGGACTGTAAGGCTGGGGCACCGTCATGCTGGGCTGGAGGAGTGGAAGAGAAAGGATCAATCGTGCTTCCTGTGCTCCGGGGCGGAGGTGCAATAAGCGCTGGAGGGTGTTGGTCCAAGTTGGACACAAGGTGGCATCCACCTTGTGTATCCGGAAGGCTTGGAGCGCAGCGCTCCGCTTCGCTTGCCCGAGCGGTTTGCGGGTCACTATTCGTCACGTGGGAGGCTCCGTAGCGAGGGGGGTTACCATGCCAACCGGCCTGCTGTTTTTTATACAATATAAAGATGGGCTGGAGTACTGTTTTAAGCAGATATACCTATGTGTGTTTTTCAATATGTGTCTGGTGTCTTTAAAGAGAAATATACAATAAAAAAAGGTCTGTTAAGCAGTTGGTTGCATATAAATATATTTTTTCTAAGAACTAATTTAACCTCCATGGCGACCTTTTAAAGTAGATAAACTTACAACATTGGTATTTACAGGTATACTTTTTCTACTATGGGCTCTTGTATTTTATTATATGTACACTATTTGTGATCTAGAGTTCTGTTTACATTTTTCGTTTAGTGACATAAAACAACACAACAGGGATTGTAAGGCATTTAATAGAAGGCATCACTATTTAGAAGAATTCCAGGTAAGGGTATTTTGTACATAGTTACATTGCTCCAGCTTGGACCAATGTAACTGGGTATATACCATACCTGACCAATCTCCCTGGAAGCTGGAAATCACTGAAATAAGACACGGCTACTTCAGTGATCCTCACTTGCTTCCAGGTCCCACGTTGAATGACGGCCCTGATACCTTCTGAACACAGAAGGTTGGTCACCCGGCATGTGTACCTTTTCATAGAACGCTTTGCACTTCCTGAATGGATGCAAAGCGTTCTCTGATTGGATGAGATAGACAGCATGATGTCACCATCCTGCCTCTCCACCTCATCCAATCAGAGAATGTTTTGCATTCATTCAGAAAATGCAAAGCATCCTCTGAATGGTTCTGGTGCCAAATAGCTGACCTGCAAATCAGCATAACTTATTTGACCATAGTGCTGCTACTACGTCCCTGATTGGTGCTCTACAGGTGATTACAAATAGGTAATACCTATCCCAATAAAGGTACCTACACTAGATATATTTAAAGCCACACTGTCACTGTAAAAAAAAGTCTCTGTAAAACTATTTATCGGTCCTGTCATCTATGCCTCAAATCTTGATTTTCTTGAAGAGTTAAGCCGCCTGATTAATCATCTGCATCCAACACTTAATAACAAATATCTCTATTATTTATGTAGGGACAACAATACAAGCAGCAATTTACTTGCTGTACCTTTATGTCAGTTCCTGCCCTCAAGAGGCTTAGAATCTAAGGTCCCTAACTCCCATTCATGCATACACAGAGCCAATTTAGACAGGAGCCAATTACCTACCAGCATGTCTTTGGAGTGCCGTCGGAAACCCACCCAGTACAGGCAGAACATACAAACTCCAAGCACATAGCATCCCGGTCAGGACAAGGTGGGAGAGCTAACCACTAAACCACTGCGATGGAGCTGTATACACATCTGGTTCAATCTGCCAAACCTCTATGTCTCTGTTACACAAAAGAGGGTTTTTTTCATTTATAAATAACTTGGCCAGTCATTGTGAAGTATTTGGGGACACAAAACTAAGTTTTTGTCAGAAGTTCTACTTTCAGGTTTACAGTGTTTACCATACCTCCCAACATTTTGAGATGGGAATGAGGGGCACCTACTAGAAAACGTATGTAGGCATAGGATATGTCTCCTGCTACACCCCCTTTAAAGGGGAAATAACCCAAAAAAAAGTTAATTAAATTCACAAGTGCTTTTTTTTACCACTATTATTCCTGTATATTGGCTTTTAAAATTGAAAAATGCGGAATCTATATAGATCAGACCTAAATGAGGGACAAATGAGGAGGAAAGAGGGACAGAGGGACATTGCTTCAAATCAGGGACAGTCCCTCAAAATCAGGGACATTTGGGAGCTATGGTGTTTACTGCCATTTCAATACGTTCCACATAAGAGTAAACAATAATACCTAGAGAAAGGGCCAGTACAATAGATTTCTTCATGGCTCCCAATGAATCTCTGCAAAAGACATAAACTGTATTATAGCACTCTTCTGTATTTGTCACTCTGCAAATATCTGCCTGTTTTATTTTTCCTACTGCAGTGAAGCTAAGATGAATTCTGCCATCTGCTGGTGGAAGAGTGGTAGGTAGGAGGATGTTTTATTGAGGAAACTACTTTAGATTCTGCCATCTGCTGGTGGAAGAGTGGTAGTGAGGAGGATGTTTATTGATGGGTTTACAATGTATAAGTCACACTGTGCACCAGCTCTAAGAGCACAGAAGTACACAGCAGAATCAGACACAGTCATGTCGTATATAGTTAAGCTGGTTGTGGACTCGCTGGTCTCAGATTCAAATTTTCCAATCTGAAAATTTCCATCATGTCTCATAGAAGACATAGTTCTTGCTCCACGGTAAAGAATATACTGCATCTGGTTGGCATACTGTTTATACCAGAATAGATAAGGCTCATTGCTGCTAGTGGAGTAATTACACTTTAATGTCACAGTTTGCCCAACTTCACTGTACATGTGTGACAGATCTGATTGTATAGAGTTCCCATGGACGGCACCTGTGGAATGAGAACATCATTTTAAATAACACAGAATATTCATAATTAGGAAGACTTAATTGTATTGTAACTAACACAAATTGGTATTGTAAATGGATCATTTAAATATTGACTAATTGGCTTTCAACTGGAAAATGTAAAAGATACTTACCTGCAAGGTACCAAATTAGGAATAACTGTACTGGCCAATTAAGGAACAACATTGTACAAATCACTGAATACTTAAGAGGTGCAGCTGATACAATAGTACTGACTGAGGTCTTAAATGGCATCTCATGAAATACATATGAAAAGCCCTTCAGATCTCCTCCTACTCATCTCTAAATGCCTGTTAATCACACCCCTAAAAAAAATTCAAGAGAAAAACAGATATGTTCTGCCATCTAGAGGCCACTGCCCTGTACTTATCTTTATCGGAGTGTACTTGAGCTGGGATGAATGTAATCTAGGGATATAATAGATGCTAACAGGATGATAGAATAAATTGTACTCATTCAAAAAACAAATGGTGCTATCATATCTGATAATAGCCCAAACTGCACCTGTGTGGAACAAGAGCCGCAGTACTACTGCAGTTTGTTCTAACTTTAGTACAATGCATTGTAATTTGAAGCAAGTACTTAAGGCTGAACTCCAGGCAAGCAGCTAAATACACAGATGAACTATGTAAATGTTTTACTTAACAATGGATTTGTATTTCTGTCCATCCAGTCCTGAAATGTATAATTCTTTGCTGCACAGTTTTTCTCTACTGCATTTTCACTTTCCCTTTCATAGTCCAGCAACAAGAAGAGACCAGTAAGGAAAAAAATCATACCATATAGATGAGCTCATCACTCTGCTCTCTTATCCCATCAGCCTGTTTGGCTACTTTTGCTGCTTTTCCACTCCCTGTTGTGAGCTCTGCTGTACTGCAAGCAGCTGATATTGAGTTTCAGTGGTGGCTGGTGCTTTTTGGGGGGGCAAACAAACTGAAAATTCTGAAAAAAAAAACCATCAATTGCAGAATCACTGTGCCCATCAAATGCAGCCACTGTTCCCAGCAATCACAGCCACTGTGCCCATCAAATGCTGTCACTGTGCCCAACAAACGCTGCCACTGTGCCCCTCAAACGCTGCCACTGTGCCCCATCAAATGCTGCCACTGTGCCCATCAAACACTGCCTTATGTTTCACCCAACCAGGTGACAGGTAACAGACATGAGCACCTGGTCAGCGGAGAAGCGGTTCAGTGTTAGGAAAGCTGTTCTAACACACCCCCACATGCTCCAGTGTTTGCTTTCCAGTCTGATGTTTCGGTGCCCACAGTCCAGTCTGATGTTCCAGTGCCCACGGTCCGGCCTGATATTCCAGTCCCCGCGGTCCAGCCTGATGTTTCGTACCCACGGTCCAGCCTGATGTACCGGTGCCCATAATCCAGCCTGATATTCCGGTGCCCAAGGTCCAGTCTGATGTTCTGATCCCTGTTTCCCAGCCTGATGTTCCAGTGCCTTTTACCCAGCCTGAAGTGCCGGTGCCTGTTTCCCAGCCTGGTGTGCCGATGCCTGTTTCCCAGCCTGGTGTGCCGATGCCTTTTTCCCAGCCTGATGTGCCGGTGCCTGTTTCCCGGCCTGATGTGCCAGTGCCCATTACCAAGTGCTTGGGACTCTGCCTGTTGAGCTGGTGCTCTTTAACCAGCCTGCTAAATTGGTTTCTGATGCCCAGCTTGCCGCTGCTGCTTTCCAGCCTTCTGCTTCAGTGCCTGCTGTCCAGTCTGATGATCCAATGCCCGATACTCAGCTTGATGATCTAGTTCCTGATACCTGGCCTGATGTTCCAGTGCCTGCTGTCCGACCTGATGATCCGATGCCTGAGGTCCAGCTTGATGATCCAGTTCCTGATGCCCAGCCTGCTGTTCCAGTGCCCGCTGTCTGGCCTGATGTTCCAGTGCCCACTGTCTGGCCTGATGTTCCAGTACTCTCTGTCTGGCCTGATGTTCCAGTTCCCTCTTTCCGGCCTGATGTTCCAGTACACTCTGTCCGGCCTGATGTTCCAGTACCCGCCGTCTGGCTTTTGTTACATAGTTACATAGTAGGTGAGGTTGAAAAAAGACACAAGTACATCCTATGTGTGTGATTATATGTCAGTATTACATTGTATATCCCTGTATGTTGTGGTCATTCAGGTGCTTATCTAATAGTTTTTTTAAACTATCGATGGGAATTCCACATCCTTGCCACTCTTACAGTAAAGAACCCTCTGTGCAGTTTAAGGTTAAATCTCATTGCTTCTAATTTTAAAGAGTGGCCATGTGTCCTATTAAACTCCCTACCACGGAAAAGTTTTATCCCTATTGTGGGGTCACCAGTATGGTATTTGTAAATAGAAATCATATCCCCTCCTCAAGTGTCTCTTCTCCAGAGAGAATAAGTTCAGTGCTCGCAACCTTTCTTCATAACTAATATCCTCCAGACCCTTTATTAGCTCTGTTGCCCTTCTTTGTACTCGCTCCATTTCCAGTACATCCTTCCTGAGGACTGGTCAGCCCCTGCAGTCTCTCGTGGTCAGCCTGCCTGTTCCTGCTTACTCCGCTCCCCTGTTTGCCTGTCACTCTCTCCCTCTGGTTTGCAGCACCCTAACCTGCCGCTTCCCAGTTGGACCTCGCGGTCCCCTGGTACTGTCCTCCTGCTCCCAATGGCCTCTCCTCTCTGCACAGCTCCTCTGTCCCTCTGCTGATTTGGTTTATTACTGATCCTTATAATAAATAATTTATACTTTTATCTGCATTTTGGTTCACTCTATCTCAGTTCACACATTTCTGGTCGCACTGATCCCTGACATATTGTCTCTGATCACGACCACAGCAGTACAATGTCACCAGACTAGTACAGGCAGTCAGTGTCCCCAGTCACCGCTGCACCAGTCACAGTGTCCCTGATCACCCCCACACCACTCCCAGTGTCACCATAATAGTGCAGCCAGTCACAGTCTACCCAATCACCACCACACCAGTTACAGTATCCCCAACCATCACAGCACCAGTCACAATGTGTCACCAGACCAATGTAAGCCATCAACAGTTTTTCTGATCACCGCCACGCCATGCAGATAGTGGTCCAGGTCAGGATTCAAAATGTGGAATCCAGCGCTCCAAGTTGGGAGTGCTAACCACTGAACCACAGTGCTGGAACAGGATACACATCTGATTCCATCCACCATATCTCTATTATGCAAAAAAAAAAGGATTTTTTTTTTCCTTTTATACATAACTTGGTCAACCATTGTCAAATCATTGAAGACACAAAACAAGATTTTTGTCTGGAGTTCCACTTTTAGATATCTATATGAATGAGCCGGTACTGAAAACATACAGTATGGCAGCTACCATTGCTGACCTCTGAAAATGCCCAATCTAATGTACTGATTGATTTGCTCTATTCACCCAGATAAAGCAACATCTGATCGCCCTCTGATGTCTTTCCGATCCCTGGTACAGTTGTCAGTGTGAGGTTTATGTCAGATCTCAGCTGGTCGGTGTCACACTGTGCTGCCTGCAGAGCACACACATATCGGGCTGAGTCCTCTGTCTTCACATCACTCATGTACAAGTGTGTAGAGTTTCTTGTCACCTCACATGAGAACTTTCCATCAGCAAATGGAGCTGTATTGGAGAGGCTGCCCTGGTTAGCTTTATGTAGTATGTACTGTGGAGGGGTTCCAGGATAATGGCGGTACCAGTAAAGGTAATAAACAGATGTATATGTGGTGAGATAAGAGCAGGAGAGAGTCACATTTCTTCCTTCTTCCCCAAACACCTGAGGATCTGCCATGGTAATAGTGTCTGCCAAAACCTTCACTGCAAGAGAAGACATTTATGTTATGTGATGTCCAGCTCTTCATCCAACATATCATATCACAATGGAAACAGGAATACAACTAAACTGCTGCCAGTTCTAAGGACATAGAATTACAAACAACATTAAATACATTCTAACATTATATAAATGTATTTAAAAACATTAATGAAATAAATAAATAAAGGTAAAAAACACAAAATAAATAAATAATCACAAATAAACAATTACAAACTAAATAAAAACAAAAAATAAATAAATAACATTTAAATTAATAAATTAAATTGACTGTGCTTCAATACATTGCACATTAATAGTAAACAGCATTACCTGGAGAAAGGGCCAGTATAATAGATATAAAGTAAGCAAATTTCTTCATGGCTCACAATAAATTTCTGCAAAGTAAGCGAAAGACATAAAATGTATTATGACACTCTTCCAAAAGAGCGAAAATCTCTGTGCTGACAATTTAGGAATGGACATTGGGTAATGACTGCTGGAAAGAGTCTCAGAGTCTATATACAAAATCCCTTATAGATCTCCTCCCACCCCTCTGAGAAGTGTGCTAAATCTCACATAATGTTACAGCTTCTGTATTCATAAGGTATATAAGAAAAAACAGATGAGCTCCTCTGCCATCTAGTGGCCACTATTGTGTACTCATTTTAATTTAATCGTGATTCATCTGCACGGGCTATACTATAACCTGGTTTCCTGACAGACTCCATGGCAGCATACGTATGGGTTAACCCCGCCTCTCCTACCTCATAGGACTCCACTCCCATAAATCTTTGCTTCCGGACAGAAACCACGTTCCTTTTTTGTCCTCCTCCTAGGACTAAGGTTTTGTGAAGTTGGATCCAGGCCGGCTGGTTTGTGCACGATCCCAGGATGGCGGTTCTTCTGGAGCCCAATGACCCAGCTATTAGCAGGGTGGGCACGGGCAATTCTGATGCGATGCCATGAAGAGCTTACTAACCAGCCATTGGCTGGCAAGCGGCAAATGCGGCCAAACGTCCTTGCTATTAGCAGGAGGCCCCCCCATTTATGATGCCCCGAATGCACTATGAGCCCTTTAAGCTCCCAGTTCCAGGTCGGATCAGGAGATGTGCGGGACTGGTAATGTATGAATATTTTATCCATGGCAGCAGTTTTTGTTTGTTACCGTTTTGTCTTTTTCTTCCTGTTATGGCGCTGGGACGCTCCTGCGTTCCATCTCGCCGCTTCCTGCTTCCTTCTGCGCAGCTGCCGAGTCTCGTTTGATACCGAGGCTTGGTTTGCACAGGCGCGGTCGGGGCAAGATGGCGGCGGCCGCGCATGCGCGCGGGCGCCGTACGGCGGCGCGGTGGGCGTGATGACGTCATCGTTCGGCGGCAGATTCAAATAGCTGTCAGAGACAGCTTTTTGGTTGGGATGTGTTTGAGCTCTGCTGTGATCCCGGTGCCTGCTCTCTGTCTTCTCAGAGGTATGTCCCCATCTTTTCTCATGGTCAGTTACACTACTCTGCTTTTATACTCTGTAAGCACTCTGTAAGCACTGTATTTATTTTTCCTAGCTGTTTGAGTCTGCCGCTATGGACGTATCACCGCCCCCCAGTGGCCAACCCTTATGCCGCAGGTAGGAATGAATTTTTCCTTTCATTCTGCCTGTATTGCTTGGGTTTGGATTAGGATGACTTTGTTTTGCATGTTTTTTTCCCTTTTCAGCCCTTCCAGGTCTGAACCTCAGTTATCAGCACACAAGGATTCACGTCATCACCATTCCATGTCAGGTTCTAGACTTTCCAGGTCTCCATCCAGACAACATAAAGAGAGGTCCAGGTCTGAGTCTGGTCGTCATTCTCACCGCCATACCAGCCGCTCAGAAAAAAGAGCCTGCTGGGGATGTAATGCTCAGGTCCCAGAAGGTAAATCCCTCTGCGAGCTATGTTATGGAAGAGCCATGAAGGAAAGAGGAGCTGGGGACCAGCAAGTAGAAGCTCTGGTCAGGAGGGTAGTTCAAGAATCACTGAACAAGACAGATTCTGATCATCCGTTTATCCCTCCTTCCGGTATGGCTCTAGCCGCTGATGTCTCGGATTCTGAGGTTCCCGGTCCGTCTCGTCATAATCCCTCTGTTTCCGGCTCTTCTGACAGTGAAGCTGAAAGTTTGGAGCCTGGTGCCGGTTTTGACTTTTCCTTAGTTCCACAGTTGGTCAGGGCAGTCAAAGAGACGTTGAGATGGGAAGATCCTGTAGAAGCTCCCTCTAAACAGAGGAAATATTTTAAGCATCTCAAAAAGGAGCGCCCAAACTTTCCCCTCTTGGGTGAACTTGGCGAAATTATTTTGGACGAGTGGAGTAATGTTCAGAGGAAAAACTCCCTGTTTTCGAAAATTTCAAAAATGTACCCATTTAAGAGCGACGAAGTGAAACATTTAGAGTCGGCCCCTCTTATTGATGCAGCCTTGATGAGGCTAGTGAGACATGTTACACTTCCTCTGGAAGATACTGTGTCCTTCAGGGATGGCCTGGAAAGAAAGATTGATACGGACTTGAAACGTATTTATATTACAGCAGGTATGGCTTGTAAACCAGCCTTAGCTCTGGCAGCGTTATCGAAAGCTATGGAGGCCTGGACAGATGAAGTCAGTGCAACCCTGGGCAGTATGTCCGAAGAATTGGTCAGGAGATCACCTTTACATGAGATGAGACTCGCTTCGGTCTTTCTGGGGGAGGCGTCCCTTGACATTATTCGCCTTGTAGCACGTGTTATGCTCTCTTCTGTTACGGCTAAACGTGCCCTATGGCTTCGTCCCTGGGTTGCTGATCCGGCCTCCAAACAGGCATGGTGCAGAATTCCCTTTGAGGAATCTTCCCTTTTTGGGAATAAATTAGATTCTGCCATTTCACGCGCTACAGGTGGTAAGTCGGGGTTCCTACCCCAGGATCGCCGCCTCCTGGGTCAGAGGAGATCTCAATATAGACCGGATCCAGAACGCGCTAGAGATGCCCGTCGCTACAGGCCTGGTCGTGAATTTAGAAAAAATTGGAGGAGAAATCAGCCCTCTGGCCAGAAGGCCTCAAAGTCAGCCACATCTGGAGGACGGGAGCCTTCCAAGTCTTTTTGATATAGAGCCTGTCCAGGCGGAGCGGGTTGGGGCCCGGTTACTCCTTTTCCAGCACGTCTGGGCAGCCTCAGTCAAAGACTATTGGACAATCAAAACAGTGTCAACAGGCCATTCCTGGGTGTTCAGCAGCCCACCCATACACCGATTTGTTCCGACGGTCCTGCCACACTCAGAAGAAAATAGACAAATTCTCCTATCTTATACAGATTCCCTGTTGGCCCAAGGAGCCGCCGTTCGGGTTCCATCCGAGGAAAGGTTCAAAGGCATTTACTCCCCCCTTTTCATGGTCCTCAAGAAGAGTGGTTCCTGGAGGCCGGTCATCGATCTAACACACCTGAACACATTCATAAAGAAAGAAAAGTTCAAGATGGAGACATTGCTAACAATTCGCCAGACGATCCAACCAGGCGATTGGCTTATCTCCATAGACCTGAAAGATGCTTACTTTCATGTTCCGATCGCAAGGGAGTTTCAGAAGTATCTCCGCTTTGCAGTGGGCCAAATGCACCTTCAATTTACATGTCTCCCATTCGGGCTTACAACATCGCCTCGAGTATTTTCCAAGCTCTTACTAGCCATTGTAGCTCTAATCCGGGTCAAAGGGATTCGTTTGCACCATTACTTGGACGATCTGCTCTTACTCTCTCAAAACAGAGACCATCTTGTGGCACATCGGGACCAGGTCATTTCTACCCTCACGGAGTTCGGGTGGCTACTGAACAAGGAGAAAAGTCATCTAACTCCAACCCAGTCCTTAACGTTTCTTGGGGCCCGATTCAACACGGTAAAGAGTACAATCTCCTTACCTCTAGAGAAGATTCCGGTGGTTCGCGACAGAATCTATCTTGCAATGTCATCTCCCCTTCTCAGGGCCTCACAGTGTATGATGATAATAGGTACCATGGTGGCCACGGCTCCAATGGTGAAGTGGGCGCAATGGAGAATGCGTCAATTTCAGAGGGGTTTTCTCCAGCAGTGGGATCCGAACTCCGGAGATCATCTGGTTCGGATAACCCCTTCAATGAGGGAAAGTCTTCCTTGGTGGCTACAGCAGAAGAATCTTCTGAATTGCCATTCAATAGCCCCGGTCTCCTGGATAACGGTGACAACGGATGCCAGCAACAGAGGTTGGGGTGCTCTATGCCTGTCGGAAGTAGCCCAGGGCACGTGGGACTTCCCATCCCAGAAGGTAGTCTCAAATGTGCTGGAACTTCGGGCCGCCTTCCGTGCCTTACAGGCCTTTCTCCATCTGACATCAGGAGCCTCAGTCCTTCTAAGGATGGACAATACGACGGCTGTCTCTTACATCAAAAGACAAGGGGGCACCCGCAGTCTTTCCCTACTGAGGGAAGTGAAGCCAATCATGACTTGGGCCCAGTCAAATCTGTTGAATCTATCGGCAGTCTATCTTCCGGGAATTCAAAATGTCCAGGCGGACTTTCTATCAAGATTTTCTCTGGACAACAACGAGTGGTCTCTCCACATCGAGGTGTTCAACTGGGTTCTGTCTCTGGGAGTTCTACCAGAGGTGGACCTGTTTGCCTCCCCGTGCAACTTCAAGCTGGAGAAGTATTACACGAGATGTCGTTGTCCCCAGGCATTCGGAGTGGATGCATTGACGGACCAGTGGAGATTCCGCAAGGCTTATGCCTTTCCTCCGGTTCCTGTCATTCTCCGGTTTCTGTCCAGGCTCAGGTGGGAAGAAGTCGATGTAGTAGCAGTTGTTCCATACTGGCCCAACAGACCATGGTTCCCTCTCTTATTACAACTCAGCTACCGAGATCCAGTTCCGCTCCCTCTCAGGCCGGACCTCTTGTCACAGGGAACAATCTTTCACCCTTGCCCGTCTCAGCTTCATCTGATGGCTTGGTTTTTGAAAGGGAAAGGTTGGAGGCATTAGGCTGTCCTGATACAGCCATCTCTACTCTGCTAAATGCCAGAAGACCAGGTACCAACAAAGTTTACCAGAGGATTTGGGCTAAATTTGCGGACTACGTGTCTACATTCAACGGTTCATGTAGAGATCCGAAGATACGAGATGTTATCGGTTTTCTTCAGAAGGGTCTAGACCTGTCACTATCTGTTAGTTCCTTGCGGGTCCAGGTCTCTGCAATCTCTGCTTTTTCAGGTGTTTCCTGGGCCAAGCATCCTCTCACTAGGCAGTTTTTCAGAGGAGCAAGTAGACTCAGGCCTCAGAGAAAACCGAGGTTTCCAAAATGGGATCTTCCTTTCGTCCTGGATTTTTTCTCAGAAATGCATATGGGTCAAGCATCTATTAAAGATCTCTCTCTCAAGACTGCCTTCCTCGTGGCCATAACATCGGCCAAAAGGGTCTCTGAGATTAGTTCCCTAGGCTGCAAGGAGCCATTTCTAACCTTTTTCCCAGATCGGGCAGTCCTGATTCCTATGTTAGGTTCAAATCCGAAAGTAACATCTGTTTTTCACGAAAATCAGGAAATTGTCCTTCCAGTCTTCCAGGCAGATGAAGACTCCAATATTCATCCTCTGGACGTCGGAGAAGTCCTAAAGCATTACTTGGAAGCCACAGCTCCTTTCCGGAATTCCGACCACTTATTCGTCTACTTTTACGGGAAGAACAGAGGTCTACGTGCCTCCTCAAGAACTATAGCGTCTTGGATTGTCCAAGCTATCCAAAGGGCATATAAGGCTAAGGGTCTGGCTCCCCCGGAAGCGGTTACTGCTCATTCTACCAGGAGTGTTTCTACATCATGGGCAGCTTCCCGTCACGTTTCCCCGGAAGTGATCTGTAGAGCGGCCTCTTGGTCGTCAATTAATACTTTCATGACACACTATTGTGTGGAGCCGGCTTCCTTATCCTCAGTTAATTTTGGTGTGAATGTTTTATCTGTTGACGGTGCCAATTAAACCTTCTTTCTTTATCCAGCAATTGCCCACCCGGGTGTGTATGGCTAGTCATTTCCCATACGTATGCTGCCATGGAGTCTGTCAGGAAAATGGAAAATTTATATCGAATACTTACCGTAATTTTCCTTTCCTGATGGACTCCATGGCAGCAGGAGTTCCCTCCCATTTGCTGGAGTTGGCTAAGTTACGGAACGTGGTTTCTGTCCGGAAGCAAAGATTTATGGGAGTGGAGTCCTATGAGGTAGGAGAGGCGGGGTTAACCCATACGTATGCTGCCATGGAGTCCATCAGGAAAGGAAAATTACGGTAAGTATTTGATATAAATTTTCCATTTTGTTTGAGCTTTTTACTTGGTTAACCACTTCAGCCCCAGAAGATTTGGCTGCTCAATGACCAGAGCACTTTTTTGCGATTTGAGAGGAAAAAAAGCTAGGGGACGAGATTTGATATAAGGTAAAAGGTAATTATAAACTTACTTGGTAAATGTATAAGGGTTTAAATGATTGTAACAGTAGTACATACATAAAAAGGAGATACAAAAATGTAACATTGGTAACAAAAAATAAGGATTTTTAGGGACTTTATTGAAATCATGTCCTGGTAAAGGTACATGTAATTCCATCCCTAGGGACTTTGAGTGAAACCATGGCCTGGTAAGGTCCTGCGTTTCCATCCCAGTTCATTGAGAAAAAAGAGAGGAGAAAAAGGGGGCGGGACTTCGTATGGAGTAAGAAATAGTTGTAAGGTTAATTGGTGAGTATATAGGAATTTAATTGATTGTAACAATAAAACACACATAGAAACCAAGTACAGAGATGTAACATCAATATCATAAGGTACAATATTTAAGCTTATTGATAACATCAATTACTCATACTGAATTAACAATCAAATTCCAAAATTCACCAAAGAAAGGATTAAATAAAATGTTTGACACAGTAAAACCTGCAAGACCTATTGCCTCCCTGGGTCAGTAATTAAAAATGATACAATAATAAATTGAGACTCAAATAAGTGATGGTAGGGACATGGCAGTTTGTAGCTCTACGCGTTTCGTGGCTTTTGAGCCACTCATCAGGAGCAAGGCGTGATGAATCTATAGTAAAATAATAATGAATGAGTAATCTAATAAAAAATAATAGACAACATAAGTATGGAAAGAATGAATGGGCCTTACCCCGAGTATATGTCTACCTGCTCAAATACACAGATTGACAATAGGATGACCGGACAACGCAAACCGTCCAGGGACACCCCTTGCCGGGAGCTGTGGTAAGCAGCCCCGGAAACATAACCCACATAGGCTTCACCCAGGGCGGGCATGGAACCAACTAGGCACTCCTGAGGGAGAACAATTAAGAATGTGAGAAGTGAGCAAGAAAAAATTGCTCAAAGAGGAAGGTGAAAAGAAAATAAATAATGGGCAAAGAGCCCGTGCTATTACGAAGTTAACAGAATGGGACAGTGAAAATATCCCAAATAAAATAAAAAAGTAAGTGTAACATGCATGAGAAAGATGAATAAGAGGCTTGTTATCCAAGGAAAAAGACATACCGTGAATAGGAATTTAAGGTGCACCTATACCTGTGGTCAGAAAGATGTATGGAAGAAAGGACAAGAAAAAGCCCTAATTGTGTGTAAACCCAAGTGCAGGTAGCCTAGAATGGCAGCCACTTCCCAGGGAAATACCTGCAAGCGTGTCGCCAGGGATAGCCCGCCAACGCCACGACGCATGGCGGAAGAGCGGGGAGGATGGGTCAGCAGTTGGGCTAGCTAAGTCACCGGCCGACTGACTAAACATCCCCCAGTCCGCCTGCGGATGTAAGCTCCACGTGCAGGGACGCAGTGACGCCATGACTAGCGTCACGCGTTTAGCGTGGGAACCGTGACGTCGACGCGCTGTGCGGAATCTCCACCCCCCAGGCGTAAAACGACGCGGGGGCAGGGGGAGGTCCGCAGAGCGCGACGCAACTCCCGGAAGTGAGGACAAAACCGGGCGGCGCAGCAATCCGGCCACCCCATATATCAACAGTGTAAACAGACCAAGAACACATGTTCACAGGGGACCTAATTATATATAAATAATTGTATAAAACAAGTTGGAGAATTTTAAAAAAATACTTTGAAATCAAGAGATATTATACTTAAATAAGGAAAGGGAGGCTAAGCCAGAGGTCAATAGATTGCAAAATATTAGGGGTAAACAGATAAAGTGTAAATAAATAATTCCTGATTAGTTAAAAAACTAAAAATAGGGGTTTTTAGGGATTTAAGCGAAATCATGTCCTGGTAAGGATCATGTAGTTCTATCCCTAGGGACTTTGAGTGAAACCATGACCTGGTAAGGTCATGCGTTTCCATCCCAGTTCTTTGAGAGGAAAAAAAGCAAGGGCAAAAAAAAAAAGCAATGAGTAATTGATGTTATCAATAAGCTTAAATATTGTACCTTATGATATTGATGTTACATCTCTGTACTTGGTTTCTATGTGTGTTTTATTGTTACAATCAATTAAATTCCTATATACTCACCAATTAACCTTACAACTATTTCTTACTCCATACGAAGTCCCGCCCCCTTTTTCTCCTCTCTTTTTTCTCTTTTTTGCGATTTGTCACTGCGTCGCTTTAACTGACAATTGCGCGGTCATGCGACAATGTACCCAAACCCTTTTTTTCCCACAAATAGAGCTTTCTTTTGGTGGTATTTGATTGCCTCTGCGGTTTTTATTTTTTGCGCTATAAACAAAAAAAAAATACAATTTGGGGAAAAAAAGCAATATTTTTTACTTTTTGCTATAATAAATCTCCCCCAAAAAATATATTAAAAAAAATGTTTTTCCTCAGCTTAGGCCGCTATGTATTCTACACATTTTATGGTAAAACAAAATCGCAATAAGCGTATATGGATTGGTTTGCGCAAAATTTATAGCGTCTACAAAATAGGGGATAGTTTTATAAAAATTTTATCATAATTTTTTTTTTTTTATTAGTAATGTCGGGGATTTGCGATTTTTATCGGGAGTGCGACATTATAGCGGACACATCGGACATTTTTTACACTATTTTGGGACCATTTTCATTTATACACCAATCAGTGCTATAAAAATGCATTGATTACTGTATAAATGACACTGGCAGTGAAGGGGTTAATCACTAGGGGCAGAGAAGGGGTTAAGTGTGTCCTAGGGAGTGATTCTAACTATGAGGGGGCTGGGCTTCAACACACAGGACAGAGAGCTCTTGAAGACAGAGAGCTATGATCTCTGCCCTGTCACTAGGCAGAACAGGGAAAGTCTTTGTTTACAAAAGGATCTCCCAGTTCTTCCTCTCTGTGACACGATCGCGTGCACCCGGCAGGCATCAAGTCCGCGGGAGCTGCGGCCACGGAGACCGCGGAGGGGGAATGCCTTCGACAGTGCACACGCGCTTGTGACACCGCTTCTTAAAGGGGATGTACCTGTACGCCCTTTTGCCTACCAGTGGCATTCTGCCGACGTAAATCGGCATGCGCTGGTCGGCAAGCGGTTAAGGGAGCATAAAGCTGTGCACCAGCCAATAAAAGAATTTAGCAATTGCTGAAATGAATTACAAATATTTTGGTTTTGATAACCTGTTTCAATCGCAGCTGAACCACCGAATAGCTGCTTAGGAAATTCACAGTGAATACGGAAGGGAAATTTGTACCAGACAAGTGTGAACCCGGCCTAACCATTTTCTCTGGTGTTCTCACCTCTGCTATGTAATATTTCTTTCCCCTCTGAGGAAGGACTCACATAGAGGTAGGGGAGGGCAGAGGTCACTGCCCAAGTTTTCTCTCCCTGTAGAATGAAACACAAAATGCAAATTGTTCCTCTGTCAGCTTCTGCTTTGTTAATGCCAAATTCATAGCTGCCAATTGTTGATGGAAGGATTGTCCCTCTTTTGGAACCAAAGCATCTCATACAGGCATTAAATTGTTGTATTTCTTCTTTTTTTTTTCATAAAGAAAAGAGAGGCATAAATGCATTTATAGGTTTACCTCATCAATTATACATTGCAATTTCCATGGTCTGCGTGACATGAGGAATGATAGGTGAGTGTTCCTTTTTCCTGACACCAACATGGCAGCATACTTGTGATAGAGCTCTGCCTCTTGACCACTCCCTCAGGACCAGTGAATAGTATAAATAAAGGCAAAGTTATCCGCCACCCCATTATTATTTTTTTTCCCTCATTCCTCCAGACACCAGTGATGAAGAAAGCAGTGTTATGTCCCCACCTCTACCTCCGTGTAGGATCCAGCTGGGTTGAACCTCTCCCAGTACGAGGTCCCAGGCTCGGGCTGCTAAATGTGCTATAGCCTAGGGAGCCCCTTGAGTGGGTCTTGATGGGGATGCAGTGTCTCCTCTTTAGGAACAAAATCTGCCATTTACTAAGTGACTGTGGGAAGAGGTGTGTGTGTGTGTGGGGGGGCAGCTATTGTTTTTTTTGTTTGTTTTTTCCACGTGTGCTATATAGGGTATGCTGTCCCTTTTTTTTTTTTTTCTTCTTCCCCATTTGTCTTTACTTTCTTTTCTTTCCCTCTCAGGTCCCTAGCAGTGGCTCAGTGTTTGTGCCATCCTGCGGAATGGAGCATGTTTTGATTGGCTGCTCCATCCATCCTTTAGGGCCAGTGGGGCCACCCTGTGCTCCTTTTCTTACTAGGAGGCCCTGTAATGACATCATCAGGTGTGCATGCTCAATGGCAGGCACAGGCTCCGTCCGCCATCTTAGGTGTGGGCATAAACGCAGTATTTTGCCAGCAAGTGGGCGTATGGGTCTGGGGGGAAGGTCCTGTTAAAAGGCAAAGTCTGCTTAGAATGGCAGGCAGACAACTAGCTTCCATTTGTTAGGCAGACTTCTCTCCTGTGGATTTTTTATTTTAGCGCTCTCTGATGTTTCTCCACAGGTACTACCATTTTTATTTTCTTTCATCTCAAGTATTTTTCTTTTCTTTTGTGTTCTGTAAATGCTGTCCCTCTCTTCCTAGCTTTCCCTTTTCAGCTGGCCGTCCCACTTATCCTCCAGCCATGAGTCAGTCACCATTTACACAGGACCCTCAACCCTTAAGGTAGGGGACCACCGTATTGGGTAAGTTTGCAGGTTGTTGCAAAAGAAAAGAGTGCATTCTTATTGCAGTTTGCTTTGATTCATTTCAGCCCCGCATGCTCACGCTCTCGAAGATCTAGAGCCAGAGAGGAAAGAGACTCCTCAGGAGAGCGCAGCCACAGGCACTGCTCCCATTCCAAAAGTAAGTAAAAAAAGAGGCAGCATGCCTCCTCTTCTCCTGAGCAATACCAGTGCTGTAATAAAAAGACTTGCTGGGCCCGTGGAACAGCCCCAATGCCCAACAAGCTAGTGTGCAGGGGCTGCCTGGAAGAGTTTGCTGTGTAGAAAGAGCAGGAGAATGCACAAGTGTCAACCTTACTGAAGAAGGTGGTGCAAGACTCCATCTCTGAGGTCACATCCATTACTTCAGCCAGACAGCCCATCAACCAGAAAGAAAACTCCAGAAATATGATATTAAACCATGTTGCCTTCCAACAATATGTATATATACCATAGTTTGTAGACTAACAGAAACTAAAACAAATAAGGGTTTATTTTCAGTATTTTTTCGCTTACATAGCAAAAAAAAAAAAAAAAAGTGGTGATTAAATACCACCAATAGAAAGCTCTGTTTAAAAATGTGATACAAATGTCATATGGGTACAAAGTCAAATTATGACAGCGTCGAAAATGGGCAGAAAGGGTGTGAAAGTGTCAAGTTTTGAGGTAGTTTAATGTATTCTTTGTATTTTTACAAAACACTTTAGGGCCCATCTATGATATATAGTTTGTAAAGCATGCTTTATTTTTTTATTTCTTTATTTGGATTTTTCAGTCATACAGTGAAAGATGTATCAATACAAAACACAGTGAGCATGATCCACTTCCAAGGACAGGTAATAATTACACATTCAGAATCCAAAAGAAAAGACAGAGAATCTCAACAGTAGAACTTACACAGAGATCTGGGTGGTAGGCCTAAAAGTCCATCAAACAGCCTCCTGGGGGCTTCTATTAACCTTTTTTAAGGTGTAAAGGAAAAGAACAAAGGAGTGTGTTGATGCATCCAGCCATTTTTTGTTAATGTCTGCATTCTCTGATCATCTCCTGTATCATGTCTGCAATCTCTGACCATCTCCATTATCGTGTCTGCAGTCTCTGACCATCTCTTGTATCTTGTCTGCAGTCCCTTACATAGTTCCACGGTTACATACAGTGCCTTGAAAAAGTATTCATAACCCTTGAAATTTTCCACATTGTGTCTTGGTAAAACCAAAAACCATAAATGTATTTTATGTGATAGACCAACGCAAAGTGATTTTGACTGGGCCATTCTAACATATGAATATGCTTTGATTTAAACCATTCCATTGTAGCTCTGGCTGCACCTTTAGGGTCGTTGTGATGCTGGAAGATGAACCTCAGCCCCAGTCTCAAGTCTTTTGGAAGGTATTTCAGACAGAATTCCACTCAAGCTTGGCTTGCATACACACGGTCACACAAAAGTTTGCTGAACTTTCGAACATCAAGAACGCGGTGACGTACTACACTACGACAAGCCGAGAAAATTAAGTTCAATGCTTCCAAGCATGCGTTGAATTGTTTCCGAGCATGTGTAGGAATTTTGCGTGTCGGAACAGATGATCAGAATTTCCAATCTGAACTTTTTTTCCGACCGAAAAATTGAGAACATGCTCTCAATCTTTTGCTGGCTGGAATTTCGTCAGCAAAAGTCTGATGGAGCATAAACACAGTCGCATTTTTGGACCATTAGCTCTCATCGGACTTTTGCTGGCGGAATTTCTGCTCGTGTGTACGGGGAATTCGTTTTCAACCACACATAGCATTTTGCTTTTAGGCCAAAAAGTTACATTTTGGTCTATTCTGAGTAGAGCACCTTCTTCCATATGTTTGCTGTCTCCCCCACATGTCTTCTCACAAACTGCAAACGGGACTTCCTATGGCTTTCTTTCAACAATGCTTTTCTTCTTGTCAATCTTCCATAAAGGCCAGATTTGTGAAGTGAACGACTAATAGTTGTCCTGTGGACAGATTCTTCCACCTGAGCTGTGGATCTCGTAGCTCCTCCAGAGTTACCATGGGACTTTTGGCTGTTTCTCTGATTAATGCTCTCCTTGCCTGGCCTGTCAGTTAAGGTGGACAGCCATGTCTTGGTACGTTTGCAGTTGTGCCATACTCTTTCCATTTTCAAAAGATGGATTGAACAGTGCTTCGTGAGATTTTCAAAGCTTGGGATATTTTTTTATAACCTAACCCTGCTTTAAAACTTCTCCACAACTTTATCCCTGACCTGTTTGGTGTGTTCCTTGTCCTTCATGATGCTGTTTGTTCACTATGGTTCTCTAACAAACCTCTGAGGCCTTCACAGAACAGCTGTATTTATACTGAGATTAAATCACACACAGGTGGACTCTATTTATTAATTAAGTGACTTCTGAAGGTAATTGGTGCCACTAGATTTTAATTAGGGGTATCAGAGTCATCCCAACCATGACACTACCTTCCTGGAGTTTGCATGTTCTCCTTGTGCCAGCGTCAGTTTCCTCTGGGTACTCCGGTTTCCTCCCACACTCCAAAGAAAAAAAGCTGGTAGGTTAATTGGCTTCTGTCCAAAATTGGCCATAGTATATGAATGTGAGTTGGGGACCTTGGATTGTGGGCTCCTTGAGGGTAGGGAGCAATGTATGTGTGGAGTGCTGCGTAAAATGATATACTATACTAAACTAAAGGGGGCGGAATACAAATGCACTCCACACTTTTCAGATATTTATTTGTAAAAAATATTGAAAACCATTTATCATTTTTCTTCCACTTCACAATTATGTGCTACTTTGTGTTGGTCTATCACATAAGATCCCAATAAAATACATTTACACTTTTGGTTGTATTATGACAAAATGTGGAAAATCTCAAGAGGTATGAATACTTTTTCAAGGCACTGTAGTTACATAGTTGGTGAGGATGAAAAAAGACACTCGTCCATCCAGTTCAACCTGTGATGTGTGTGTGTGTATATGTTTATGCCAACATCTCTTGTACCATGTCTGGAGTCTTATTGTTATAGAGAGCGAGGGGAGTCCACAGAGCTGCTTCTCTGCTTCTGATGATGATCTTGTCTTCACACTCATGGATGATATTCCCCAGCAATATATGATATCTGTTTTGTGATGAGCCCATTTTTGATTGAGTCATTGGTCAGTTTATACATTTTTGGCTTAGGGTGTTTAGGGTGCATCCTCTGAGTGGTTCTGGTGCCAAATAGCTGACCTGCAAATCTGCATAACTTATTTGACCATAGTGCTGCTACTACGTCCCTGATTGGTGCTCTACAGGTGATTACAAATAGGTAATACCTATCCCAATAAAGGTACCTACACTAGATATTTTTAAAGCCACACTGTCACCGTAAAAAAAAGTCTCTGTAAAACTATTAATCTGTCCTGTCATCTATGCCTCAAATCTTGATTTTCTTGAAGAATTAAGCCACCTGATTAATCATCTGCATCCAACACTTAATAACAAATATTTCTATTATTTATGTAGGGACAACAATACAAGCAGCAATTTACTTGCTGTACCTTTATGTCAGTTCCTGCCCTCAAGAAGCTTACAATCTAAGGTCCCTAACTCACATTCATACATACACATACTACTAGAGCCAATTTAGACAGGAGCCAATTACCTACCAGCATGTCTTTGGAGTGCCGGGGAAACCCACCCAAGTACAGGCAGAACATACAAACGCCAAGCACATAGCGTCCCGGTCAGGACAAGGTGGATGAGTTAACCACTAAACCACTGAACCACTGCGATGGAGCTAAATACACATCTGGTTCAATCTGCCAAACCTCTATGTCTCTGTTACACAAAAGAGGGTTTTTTTCATTTATAAATAACTTGGCCAGTCATTGTGAAGTATCTGGGGACACAAAACTAAATTTTTGTCAGGAGTTCTACTTTTGGGTTTACAGTGTTTACCATACCTCCCAACATTTTGAGATGGGAATGAGGGGCACCTACTAGAAAACGTATGTAGGCATAGGATACGTCCCCTGCCACACCCCCTTAAAGGGGAAAAAACCAGAATAAAAAATGTTAATTAAATCCACAAGTGCTTTTTTTACCACAATTATTCCTGTATATTGCCTTTTAAAATTGAATCTATATAGATCAGACCTAAATGAGGGACAAATGAGGAGGGAAGAGGGACAGAGGGGCATTGCTCCAAATCAGGGACAGTCCCTCAAAATCAGGGACAGTTGTGAGCTATGTTGTTTACTGTCATTTCAATATGTTGCAGATAAGAGTAAACAATAATACCTGGAGAAAGGGCCAGTACAATAGATTTCTTCATGGCTCCCAATGAATCTCTGCAATAGACATAAACTGTATTATAGCACTCTTCTGTATTTGTCACTCTTCACAAGAGTGAAAATGTAACTCGCCTCCCACTGGAAAAGTGATCTCTATATCTGCCTGTTTTATTTTTCTCACTGCAGTGAAGCTAAGATGAATTCTGCCATCTGCTGGTGGAAGAGTGGTAGGTAGGAGGATGTTTTATTGATGTAACTACTTTAGATTCCGCCATCTACTGGTGGAAGAGTGGTAGTGAGGAGGATGTTTATTGATGGGTTTACAATGTATAAGTCACACTGTGCACCATCTCTAAGAGCACAGAAGTACACAGCAGAATCAGACACAGTTGTTATGGAATGTTTAATACTTTGATTAAATGACTATTTTCTATTATGTCAAGATATATGCTGAATCTCCTTACTCAAAATGCCTCACCCAGAGACCCCCCTCCCATCGGAGAGAGTCCAGGAGTCCACAAGCCATCAGCAGAAAACCTGGATGAAACTGGCCAAGACCCCTTAGATAAGGGTCCTCCAATCTCTGCTTGACAGCACAGAATACACCTGAGATGATGCTTTGTAAACAATGAGTCATCTTCTACTATAAAGGGGCTGTATGCCCAGAGCAAAAAAAAAGAAGCTTTTTCACTGAACAGTGTGTGTCAGCGTACTTCTTCTAAAATGTGCACGTTTTACATCTGAATTAGGACAGGTGCAGATAATTCGGTCAGACATTTGTCTGAATCCAAAACAGCTTGGCGCCCAACGTGGGGCTCCTGGGTTACGAACCAGAGGAACAGCCGACCAAGAGGCCACTGAGAAGGAGCTATCACGGGGCGGTTCAGAGACTGATCAACTCTGAAATACGGTAAGATATAATTTTCATATCTTGCTTAAGTATATCCCGTCCCCTGTGTGGGTCCGTCTCTGTGTCCGTGTCGGCTGCCAACGGTCGTCAAAAGACAGGTAATACTTGCCCAGGGTCCATTATATGAACCTGTATTCCGATTATCTGCAGCCTGTATGAGTCTGTGATTGTGTTGTATGAGTCTGTGATTGTGTTGTATGAGTCTGTGATACATGATGTATGTTGTTGAAAAATATTGACACACAGGGACCTAGCTGACGTGGACATACTCCTTTGGTACCGGTGTTAGTGCGGTGTAGCATTTCACCCAGAAGGGGGTGTCAGGGACGGTGGACATACTCCTTTGGTACCGGTGTTAGTGCGGTGTAGCATTTCACCCAGAAGGGGGTGTCAGGGACAGTGGACATACTCCTTTGGTACCGGTGTTAGTGCGGTGTAGCACTTCATCCAGAAGGGGGTGTCAGGGACAGGGACAAACTCCTTCGGTACCGGTGTTAGTGCGGTGTAGCACTTCACCCAGAAGGGGGGCGTCAGGGACAGTGGACAAACTCCTTTGGTACCGGTGTTAGTGCGGTGTAGCACTTCACCCAGAAGGGGGGCGTCAGGGACAGTGGACATACTCCTTTGGTACCGGTGTTAGTGCGGTGTAGCACTTCACCCAGAAGGGGGTGTCAAGGACAGTGGATAAACTCCTTTGGAAAGGTGTTAATGCGGTGTAGCATTTCACCCAGAAGGGGACACAGGTGGTGTGGAAGGAAAATATTCTGTGTGGTCATTATAATTCGAACATACATGTCTATTACAACTCGTGCAAAAGTCATGTCATAACTGTGTTTGTGGATTGATGTTCAGCATTTCTTGAAGGAGGTTGGAAGGTCAATTGGGTCTATAGAAAGTGAATGTAGAAAGAGTGGACAGGAACCGATAAGGCATCCTGAACAAGTGGGAGATTTAGAAGAAACAGAGGGAAGTGAAAATTTGAGGATCTCATTGTTGAATATTAACTGCTGTACTTATCTGTCTGTTAAATGTCTTGTTGAGGGAAGTGAGTGGTCACACACTACCCGACCCCCATTCTGTGGCCGTCTCGGACGGGCAGAACTGTGACTGAGTCTACGTTTTGGGAAGACGCATCAGGGGCAACCCAGGTGGCAGTCGAGCATTGTAGACAAAACCTCTCTCTCTTACTATCTGTTTTGTCCTTGTTAACTTGAGATTGGGATATAGTCTGAACCGGTACCAGGTGACGAATAGAGGAATTGCCAGACCCTTTCAGAATCCAAGGCAACCTCGTGACCCGTCTAAAATCCTGAGCAGACACATAAATATCTCAGTCATCAGAATATAATGGGGCAGAAATTGGTTAAGCCAGAGAAAGGGAAACTCGCATGTGACTTAGTCACGGAGAGAGAGGGGGGGAATTATGTCAAGAAAGCAAAAAGATTAGCAAAGATTTGTAGCGTCACCATTCGTCCAGGGGGTAGATTGCAGCCGGAGGAATGGCGGAAAATACTGAAGGAAAAACGGGGGTTGTTATCTGATAATGGTCTACTAAAAACTGCAGAGGCTTGGTTTAATGTGGCAAAAGAAATCCAAAGGGAGAACTGGGTGGAACAGGAAACCCAGCAAGGGAGTAATGTTGTATATGTGTACCATGAAGGTAAAAGTGTCCCCTATGCCCTACCTGAACCACCTCCATACAAGGGGAAGAGAGCTGAACCTAAAAACACACCTACTCCCTTGTACCCTGTAATGAATGCTAACGGTTCGTATTTTAGCCCGAACACCCCCGTAACTTTAATGCCAAGCTTGAACGGGTCTGTGATGGGGGGATCTGCAGCTGATAGCAACCAAGCTACTGCGCCACCTCCCACTGCCCAGCTCCCAGACAGTGCAATTCGTGTTTTGCCCACAACACAGAACCCGTTCATTGGCACACCACCAGCTGCAAACATCCCCAACCAGCCAGGCCCCCTCCAGACACCTTCCCCGCCTGTCCTGATACCCCAACAGCTATTCCCCTATGTTCCAGGGCCTGGGCCACATCCCATACCCTTAGCCCAAGACCTGGCTCGACACATTACTCGCCATAATAGTAACCAAGCTCCCAGTGCCCACTATTACCAAAATACACGTGAATCCCAGTGGTCAGGATACCCAGATGAGCACGACCCCCAAGACCCCTGGAGTGGTCGACCCCGAGCTCAACACTCACCTGCCCCCATAGTGATGAGGGGCATTAGAGCAGCGGAAGGTGCCCCAATAATGTACGTTACTTTTACCCCGCCCCAAGTAATGTCATTGGTAAATAACCTGCCTGACCCGGAAAAACAGCCAATGCCTTTTTATCGTAGCATAATACAAATACAGCGTACCTATGCTGCGGCTTGGAGGGACCTGTACAACCTCTGTCGCACAAAAGCAGGTGATGCCTACTGGCCTATTATGGAGAAAGCTTTGTATGTAGGTAGAACATTTAATGACACTGACTATGAATCGGGCCTAGAATTCTGCGACCAATTACACAATTGGGCTAAGGACAAGTTGGCAGACCAGGCCACAACTTTACAAGACATAACACAGGATAAGGCAGAAAGTGTTGAGAAATACCATGCCAGGTTAGTGCAGACATTCACTGACCTAGGTTTTAATGTGCACATGAAGGCACATGCACAAATGCTCTCAGCAGCATTTGTCGCAGGCCTAAAAGACTCTATAAAAAAAGGGTTGTTGGTGTCTCGACCCGAATATCGTATGATTGCCCTAGACTCACTTTTATTGGTAGCAAAGGGGCTAGAATCCAGTCAAAATAGCAAGAAGATAACTCCTCTCATGATGACCTCTGACACTCAAAACCCGCCTCCCCAGCAGACACTCCCACGTCTTTGCTTTAACTGTGGACGCCAGGGACATTTAAAGAAAGACTGCAGAGCACCCAGACAACAAAGACCCCAATGGGGTCCAGAAGGTGATCAGTCTACTCCAATCCCAAGGAAAATTGCTCCTACAGAAGACCATCTGGACCTCCTCCGCTAGGATATGGGCAAACCTGTGTCATCCCACTTAATGACAGTGTCCTCAAACACAAACAGCCCATTGGCAAAGGTGACCATCCCAATTGAAGGTCACCCCACCACTTTCCTAATTGACACAGGCGCAGCCAGAAGCGTGATACGGGCTCAAGATTTACCAGACATTTCCTACTTATCAGATATAGATATTTCATGTGTGGGTGTGGACGGCTCACCTAAATCCCATCCATTAACTAAACCCCTTCAAGTCGGCACTTACAAGGACCTACTTGCCAGGTTTGTGGTTTCTCCCACTTGCCCCCTGAACCTTTTAGGAGCAGATGTCCTATCCCGCTTGCAAGCCTCCATCACCTTCACACCAGAAGGTACAGTCAGCATATCTACCCCCCTTACTACTGAGGATCAATCAGCCCTGTGCTCCATCCCACTCCTGATGACCCTACAGATTACCCCTCTAGGCACCAGCCAAATACCCCTAGAAGTCCTGAGAAGAATTCCAGATGAACTTTGGTCAAAAGGGGCGGAAGACATCGGACACCTAAATGTCCCACCAGTGTACATCAAATTGAAACCAGGAATACCCCTGCCCAGGAAACCCCAATACCCATTAAAGCCCTCACAAACTGAGGCTATTTCCTCTCAAATAGAAGCCTTGGTCAAGAATGGAGCCCTAATCCCTTGTACTAGCCCATGCAATACACCCCTATTCCCGGTCAAAAAGAAAAGTCAAAAAGGAGAACCAATCAAGTACAGGATGGTCCAGGACCTGAGGGCTGTAAATGAGGCAACCATTTTGGAAGCACCCATTGTCCCCAATCCTCACACACTGCTGGCTGGAGTGCCGCCATCAGCTAAATACTTCACGGTGGTAGACCTTGCAAACGCATTCTTCAGTGTACCCCTACACCCTTCTTGTCGGTACCTTCTTGCCTTCACCCACAATAATCGGCAGTACACCTGGACAGTTATGCCCCAAGGGGCACAGAATTCCCCCACCCAATTTGCCAAAGCAATGGCTACAATCCTCTGTGCGTGGCAAGAAGAGAATGCCGACATAACGCTGCTGCAATATGTGGATGATCTTCTCCTGTGTGCAGATGACCTCCCCACCGCAGAGGGCAAGTCAGAAAGCCTACTCGTGTTTTTGGCCAAACAGGGATGCAAGGCGTCCAAGCAGAAGTTGCAGTGGTGTTCCAGAAAAGTGGTATTCTTGGGGCATTGTTTATCGCAGGGCTCCCGACACCTGACCAGTGACAGAGTACAAGCTGTAAAGAACATACCCGTACCCCAAGGTTACAAGCCTCTACATGCATTTCTGGGCCTAATATCCTACTGTAGAGCATGGATCCCAGCTGCATCTCTATTAATGCAACCTCTCTATGACGCATTGAAAACAGAACCCTTTGAGATGACTTCACTGGCAACTGAGAACTTTAATAAACTGAAGGATGCAATATCCAGTGCTCCGGCACTTGGGTTACCCGACTATGAACAAACATTCAAATTGTTCATATCTGAAAGACAAGGCCACGCAACAGGAGTGCTAGCACAATCACATGGCTTGCGCCTCCGCCCTATCGGCTATTACTCTTGCCAACTGGACCCAGTGGCGAAAGGAGGACCCTCCTGTCTGCGTGCAGTGTTCGCAGCTCAAGCACTTCTGGACAAAACTGCAGACATTGTCCTGGGTCACCACCTGATTCTACTCGCCCCCCATGACATAGCTGCTATACTGAACCAAGTACAACCCAAACACCTCTCGTCTGCAAGACATCTTCGCTTACAGTGCTCCCTTCTCTTGCCAGATAACATCACCCTGATGCGCTGTGCAATTCTCAATCCCTCCACACTTCTCCCACTTCCAGAGGGGATAACAGTGGACCCCAACCCTAATGACGAAGACCATAACTGTTTTGAAGTCATGAAAATGGAAACTTCACATTTCCCCACAGTCTCCGAGGCACCATTGTCTAATCCGGATATGGTCATCTTCGTGGATGGCTCACGGTATGCTGATGATGGCGGAAGATACCACACTGGGTATGCAGTAACAACAACGGACACGGTTTTGCAAGCTGAAGCATTACCCTCCTCTATGTCGGCCCAAGAAGCAGAACTTCAAGCCCTCACTACAGCATGTAAACTAGCCAAAGGAAAGACAGCCAACATTCACACAGATTCAAGGTATGCATTTGGGGTGGCCCATGATTTTGGAGTTATCTGGAAGGCTAGAGGCTTCCTCACTGCAGCTGGCACACCGGTGAAGCACAGCACTGCAATCAAAGATCTCATGGATGCCCTCCTCCTACCCACCCAAGTGGCCGTCTTAAAGGTTAAGGCACATGGTAAACTGACAACTGACGAGGCTAAAGGAAATCACCTGGCAGACTTGGCAGCCAAACAAGCAGCCAGCAGCAAACAGAAAGTGGTAGAAGTGGTGGAGAATACCATACTCGCAGTGCAAACTAGAAGTCAAAGCCTCCCCGTCGATAAAACCCACCTGAAGGAGCAGCAGGATGCTGCCAGTCAAGAAGAACGGGAAACCTGGATAAAGAAAGGAGCAGCACAGAAAGATGGACTGTTTGAAGTTAATAAAAAAACGTTTCTACCCCGGAATCTATATCCAGCAGTAGTCCAGTGGGCCCATGGAGCAGCACATCTGTCTAAAAATCTCATGAACTCACTTATCGGTAAATATTACATGGCACCTGGCATAACCGCCCTCACCAATAATTATTGCAAGTCCTGTACCATATGTGCCAAATGCAACCCCGGACGGATGGAGAAGGTCCCGCGGAAACATCTTGCGAAACCTTTGTATCCATTCCAGAGGATCCAGATTGACCACATTCAAATGCCAAAGAGTGGAAGATTCGAATATGCTTTGGTGATCATAGACATGTTCTCGGGATGGCCAGAAGCATTCCCAGTCACCAACATGACAGCCAAAATAACAGCCAAGAAATTGCTGACTGAGATAGTATGCAGGTATGGGGTCCCAGAGGTCATTGAGAGCGACCAAGGTCCGGCTTTCACGGCCTCAGTCACAAAAGACATCTGGTCTGCCCTAGGAGTCACTTTAGCATTCCACACACCCTATCACCCCCAGAGCAGTGGTAAGGTAGAAAGATTAAACGGTACCATTAAATCTAGAATGCTAAAAATGTCAGAGGAAACAGACATGAGCTGGCCCGAGAGTTTACCTATTGCCCTGTTCAGTGTCAGATATACCCCAAAGGGGGAACACTCTCTGTCTCCATACGAGATCTTGTTCGGGTCAGCCCCCAGGCTTGGGTGTTATTTCCCACAACAGTTACAGCTACAGTCTGATGTATTGACTAATTATGTGACCGCATTGTCTCGTGAATTAACCCATATCCATGCACAAGTGTTTTCTTCCATTCCAGACCCAGATTCCGACACTGGAACCCACAAGCTGCTCCCTGGAGACTGGGTATTAATAAAAAAGTTTATAAGAAAGCATTCACTGGAACCAAGATTCGACGGACCATTTCAGGTTCTGATAACTACTGCCACCTCCATTAAGGTGGCAGGAAAGAACTCCTGGATCCACGCTTCCCACTGCAAGAAGGTTCCAACCCCTGAAGACAAGTCTCAGCCTACACCATGATGACAATGCTACATATCCTTTTATTGATGGGGTTGGTGGGGACACAGCAAGTGGCCATCGTAAAGAAAGAGGGTATCACACAATTTTGGTACAACTCATCCAACACACACGTGGCCACTTTCGCCTTTGATTACTGCAATATAGCCTCCTGTCCCTTAGATGTTTTCTGGCAGTGTCACTGGTATAACACTCTTGGGCGTGGACCTCAGTTTGCATCCATATATATATGTGTCACAGATAGATACTGGGGTCAGAATTGTGACTATTGGGGGTCAGTGGGGTGGAATACAGGAGCAGACTGGGGGTACAAACCACAGAGTGCACTGAATAGAACAGATAAAAATGGTAAATCCTTGTTAAGAAGAATGACCCTGTTGAAATCAGGTACATGCAAATCCACTGGGAGAACAGGCTACAATATGCCCCTTACACTGACTATAGAGAACCCTAGCCCTGGTGACGCTGGTATATATGTGTTAGGAGCATGGATGTCAGGGGGTATAGGAGGGCCACTGGGAAAGTTTCAACTAAAGGACATGTATAATTCAACAGACAGGCAACTGACCCAGTCAATCGCTAACCCTCTCAGACCCTCCATCCGCACACTAGGTGATATGGTAGCGGTGGCAAATCCCACCTATGAGGACACCATAGCTGCAGAGACTGGCTTTTCTGACACCAATCTGTGGCTAGAATGGATGAAGTACAGTGCAGACAAACATAATAAGACCAATTGCTATGTTTGTGGTAGTGCTAGGCCACATCTGGGTACTGTTCCATTACCGATGCCCAAAGAAAGCGAGGAGTGCTTTCTTAGCCTGTTCACTAATACAACCACAAACCACTCATCCTGTGAAGAGTGGAAAAAGAAGTACCCCATAGTTACCAAAACCCCAAGGCCTAGCGAAGGCATCACCATTTACCCAGGGAACTATACCTGTTACTCAAACTATCAAGGAAAAGGGAGGTTCCTGGGTAATTTCACAGAGGGGTACTGCTCTACCTACAGTAATGTTTCGGGAAGTCAAGTACAGAACCAGGTTCAGTCCCTTGGGGATGTGTATTGGATCTGTGGGGATCTTAAGGTTAGAACAAGGCTAGGAGGGATTTGGAATGGAGAGTGTGCCCTGGCAAAGGTCATTATGCCCCTCCACATCCTCCCATATGACCCATCTCCCCCGTACCCTGAACCTTCACCCAACCGTAGGAAGAAGAGGAGTGCTCCTGAGGGAAGTTTTGACCCACATGTGTATATAGATGCCATAGGAGTCCCAAGAGGGGTACCGGATGAGTTCAAAGCCCGAGACCAGGTTAAGGCAGGTTTTGAGTCTCTGATTCCCATAATCACTGTTAACAAAAATGTAGATTGGATAAACTACATATATTACAACCAGCAGCGGTTTGTAAATTATACCAGAGATGCATTACAGGGGATTGCTGACCAATTAGCCCCCACATCTTACATGACATTTCAGAATAGGATGGCCTTGGACATGGTTTTAGCGGAAAAAGGAGGTGTTTGTAAAATGATAGAAGGTACAGGGACATGCTGTACATACATCCCTGACAACACCGGTCCAAATGGTAAAGTCACCCTGGCCATAAAAAAGTTGGAAAGCCTATCAGTAGAGCTGAAGAAGAATTCGGGTATAGATCAGCCATGGGACCAGTGGTTTGGGTGGTTGAGTGGTTGGCAGAAGACCTTGGCTCGGATAGGTACTGTAATACTAGTTATTCTGGTATTTCTAGCTACTATAGTATGTTATGTTATTCCATGTGTAAAGAAATTCCTAGGCAAAACAGTTGACCAAGCGACCCCAGTGATGATGCAGCAGGATGCAGAAGATGAGGACTATGAAAAGCCCTATGCCCCATTACAGTCCCTCCCCATATCTACAAATTATAAGATCATTCAGCCATAGGGATAGCATCTGACTTCCACATGTGCAAAGACTGTGGCAAGGGGGGTGATGGGCTAGCCATCAACCGTCTAACGTACAGCAAGAAAAAAGTTCCAAGGCACATGAGGACAGATGAGTTAGACCACCTATTAGGGACAGAATAGGAAATAGACATTTCAAGGGGGGACTGTTATGGAATGTTTAATACTTTGATTAAATGACTATTTTCTATTATGTCAAGATATATGCTGAATCTCCTTACTCAAAATGCCTCACCCAGAGACCCCCCTCCCATCGGAGAGAGTCCAGGAGTCCACAAGCCATCAGCAGAAAACCTGGATGAAACTGGCCAGGACCCCTTAGATAAGGGTCCTCCAATCTCTGCTTGACAGCACAGAATACACCTGAGATGATGCTTTGTAAACAATGAGTCATCTTCTACTATAAAGGGGCTGTATGCCCAGAGCAAAAAAAAAGAAGCTTTTTCACTGAACAGTGTGTGTCAGCGTACTTCTTCTAAAATGTGCACGTTTTACATCTGAATTAGGACAGGTGCAGATAATTCGGTCAGACATTTGTCTGAATCCAAAACACAGTCATGTCGTATATAGTTAAGCTGGTTGTGGACTCGCTGGTCTCAGATTCAAATTTTCCAATCTGAAAATTTCCATCATGTCTCATAGAAGACATAGCTCTTGCTCCACGGTAAAGAATATACTGCATCTGGTTGGCATACTGTTTATACCAGAATAGATAGGGCTCATTTCTGCTAGTGGAATAATTACACTTTAATGTCACAGTTTGCCCAACTTCACTGTACATGTGTGACAGATCTGATTGTATAGAGTTCCCATGGACGGCACCTGTGGAATGAGAACATCATTTTAAATAACACAGAATATTCATAATTAGGAAGACTTAACAGTATTGTAACTAATACAAATTGGTATTGTAAATGGATCATTTCAATATTGACTAATTGGTTTTTAATTGGAAAATGTAAAATATACTTACCTGCAAGGTACCAAATTAGAAATAACTGTACTGGCCAATTAGGGAAGAACATTGTACAAATCACTGTCGGAAATGAATACTTAAGAGGTGCAGCTGATACAATAGTACTGACTGAGGTCTTAAATGGCATCTCATGAAATACATATGAAAAGCCCTTCAGATCTCCTCCTACTCATCTCTAAATGCCTGTTAATCACACCCCTAAAAAAAATTCAAGAGAAAAACAGATATGTTCTGCCATCTAGAGGCCACTGCCCTGTACTTACCTTTATCGGAGTGTACTTGAGCTGGGATAAATATAATCTAGGGATATAATAGATGCTAACAGGATGATAGAATACATTGTACTCATGCAAAAAACAAATGGTGCTATCATATCTGATAATAGCCCAAACTGCACCTGTGTGGAACAAGTTTGTTCTAACTTTAGTACAATGCAATGTAATTTGAAGCAAGCACTTAAGGCTGAACTCCAGGCAAGCAGCTAAATACACAGATGAACTATATACATGTTTTACTTAACAAGGGATTTGTATTTCTGTCCATCCAGTCCTGAAATGTATAATTCTTTGCTGCACAGCACAGTTTTTCTCTACTGCATTTTCACTTTCCCTTTCATAGTCCAGCAACAAGAAGAGATCAGTAAGGAAAAATATCATTTCATACGGATGAGCTCATCACTCTGCTCTCTTATCCCATCAGCCTGTTCGGCTACTTTTGCTGCTTTTCCACTCCCTGTTGTGAGCTCTGCTGTACTGCAAGAAACTGATACTTAGTTTCAGTGGCAGCTGGTGCTTAATTTTTTTTTTTTGGGGGGGGGGGGGCGGGCAAAAAAAACTATCAATTGTAGAATCACTGTGCCCATCAAATGCAGCCACTGTGCCCAGCAATCACAGCCACTGTGCCATCAAACGCAGCCACTGTGCCCATCAAATGCTGCCACTGTGCCCATCAAATGCTGCCACTGTGCCCATCAAACGCTGCCACTGTGCCCCATCAAACGCTGCCACTGTGCCCCATCAAATGCTGGCATTGTGCCATCAAACACTGCCACCGTACCCCTCAAAAACTGCCACTGTGCCCATCAAATGCTGCCACTGTGCCCCATCAAATATTGCCACTGTCCCCCATCAAATGTTGCCACTGTGCACATCAAATGCTGCCACTGTGCCCATCAAATGCAGCCACTGTTCGCATTGAATGCTGCCACTGTGCCCATCAAATGCTGGCATTGTGCCATCAAATGCTGCCACTGTGACCCCCCCACCCTCTCATCATCTGCCTGGCACCTACTCCATCTCTGTGGAGCAGCGGATGACGGCACAGAGCAGTGTCCTTCATGCGTCCCCTCCTGTCCTCTCCTCCCATCCTCTCCTCCTCATAGGCGTCCAATCACAGTGCTTATGTTTCACCCAACCAGGTGACGGGTAACAGACATGAGCACCTGGTCGGCGGAGAAGCGGTTCAGTGTTAGGAAAGCTATTCTAACACACCCCCACATGCTCCAGTGTTTGCTGTCCAGTCTGATGTTCCGGTGCTCACAGTTCAGCCTGATGTTTCAGTGCCCACGGTCCAGCCTGATATTCCGGTGCCCACGGTCCAGCCTGATATTCCGGTGCCCACAGTCTAGCCTGATGTTTCGTACCAACGGTCCAGCCTGATGTACCGGTGCCCATAATCCAGCCTGATATCCTCTTGTTGGGTGTCCCGAGATTGCAAATAGGACTTGTTACTATAATTACCTTAGGTTTGTGTGCTTTAGTCAACCTACCACTAATGCCCCCAATACTACCCCTCTGGAATATGTTCTGCGCTGACTATCTCTACCCCTGAACCCTCCCCCCTGTCGACTAGTTTAAAAGCCTCTCTAACTTTTTGGCCAGCTTCATTCCCAGCAGAAGCAGATATGCACCCTCCTCATTTAGGTGCAGTCCATCCCTTCTATAGAACTGGTGACCGACTCCTCAGCCACTTGTTTAGTTCCCTATTCTCCTTCTGCCTTTGTGGTGTGGCTCGATATACCAGTAGTATTCCTGAGAATACTAGCTTGGAGGACCTTTTCCTCAATTTAGCTCTTAAGTCCCTAAAATCATTCTTTAGGAGAGTCCATCTGCCTCTGACTTTGTCTTTGGTGTCTTCCCCAGCCCCTCCCAGTAATCTGTCCACCAGATCCATGATGTGCCGAACCCGAGCGCACAGTAGACAACATACAGTTTGGCACTTCAGGTCTTTCTCACAAATTGCCCTCTCTGTCCTTCTAAGAATTGAGTCCCCTACCACCAGAATCTGTCTTTCCTTACCCTTCGCTTCCCCGCCACTCTCACTGGAGAAGTTCTTCCCCTGGAAGCTAGGGAAGTCCCTCAGCTCCAGCAGTGCTGGTCCCTGACTGGTTTCACCAATGTCACTCAATGGAGTGTACTTATTGGGATGTTCCAGCCCAGGATCGGCCTCCCTGGCCTTTTCCCCTCTATCCTTCCTGACTGTCACCCATCTACTCTTTTCTAGTGCCTGCACCTCTTTGTCTCCACCCGTCTCTGTGCTGGCCCCTGTTGGCACCTGCTGGGTATGTTCCCGGCTCTCCTTTAGTATGGGGGGTTTTCTCAGTGCTGACAGTTGCTTCCCTAGATCCAGAACCTGGGCTTCCAGAGAAACAATGTGCTTACATTTTGAACAGCAGTATTCGCCTTCAATCAGATGATCAAGACAAATATACATGCAGCAAGATGTACACCAAATCGCATCTCCACACCCACCGGGCATCGTACAGTACCTACTAATTTAATGAGCATTGGGGGATTATACCTTGTCCAAATTAACTAACGACTAGCTTCCTAACACTAATGCTCAATAATACACAGGCACTCAACAATACAATACACAGGTACTTACAGCCAACGCGCATTTGCAGCCCATATGCACTCGCAGTCCATGTGTACTTGCAGCCCACTTGTAACCGCAGCCCACATATACTCACAGCCCACGTGTACCCGCAGCCCACCTGCAGTCGCAGTCCACGTGCCGTTGCATACCACATGTACTTGCAGCCCACGTGACTCACAGTCCACGTACACCTGTGTACTCAATGCCCACGTACACTCACAATACACAGGTACACACAATACTCAGGCACTCCCAGTACTCAGGTACACACAATACACAGGTACACACAATACATAGGTACTCCCAATAATCAGTTACACACATTACTCAGGTACTCACAATACTCAAGTACACACAATATTCTGATTACTCCCAGCACTCAATAATACACATTGTCCCCACTACACAGTGAAAATTTTCTGTTAATTTGACTTTGACTGCTCTGTACCTGATATCTAACACTTGCATGGCTTGTCAGCCCCTGCAGTCTCTCGTGGTCAGCCTGCCTGTCCCTGCTCATTCCGCTCCCCTGTTTGCCTGTCACTCTCCCCCTCTGGTTTGCAGCACCCTAACCTTCCGCTTCCCAGTCCGACCTCGCGGTCCCCTGGTACTGTCCTCCCACTCCCGATGGCCCGCGCCCACTGCTGCTCCTCTCCGCTCTGATCAGCTCCTCTGTCCCTCTGCTGATTTGGTTTATTACTTATCCTTTTAATAAATCATTTATACTTTATCTGCATTTTGGTTCACTCTATCTCAGTCCACACATTTCTGGTCGCACTGGTCCCTGACATATTGTCTCTGATCACCACCACAGCAGTACAATGTCACCAGACTAGTACAGGCAGTCAGTATCCCCAGTCACCACTGCACCAGTCACAGTGTCCCTGATCACCCCCACACCAGTCCCAGTGTCACCATAATAGTGCAGCCAGTCACAGTCTACCCAATCACCACCACACCAGTTATGCTGCGTACACACGATCGGAATTCTGGCCGGAAAAAGACCAATGAGAGCTTTTCATCGGAAAATGCGACCGTGTGTATGCTCCATCGGAATGTAGCTGTCCGAATTTCCGCCAGCCAAAAATTTATAACATGTTCTCAATTTTCCCAACGGAAAAACTTTCTATCAGTAATTCCGATCGTGTGGCTACTATTGGCGACTGGCTATTGAACTTCCTTTTTCTAGTCCTGTCGTACGTGTTGTACATCACCGCGTTATAAACGATCGGAATTTGATGTGACTATGTGTAGGCAAAACAGCTTAAGCTGAATTCCATCGGGAAAACCATCAGAGCTTTTTCCAATGAGAATTCCGATCATGTGTACGCGGCATTACAGTATCCCCAACCATCACAGCACCAGTCACAATGTGTCTCCAGACCAATGTAAGCCATCAACAGTTTTCCTGATCACCGCCACACCATGCAGATAGTGGTCCAGGTCAGGATTCAAAATGTGGAACCCAGCGCTCCAAGCTGGGAGTGCTAACCACTGAACCACAGTGCTGGAGCGGGATACACATCTGATTCCATCCACCATATCTCTATTATGCAAAAAAAAAGGATTTTTTTTTTCCTTTTATACATAACTTGCTCAGCCATTGTCAAATCATTGAAGACACAAAACAAGATTTTTGTCTGGAGTTCCACTTACAGATATCTATATGAAGTGAGCCGGTACTGAAAACACATGACAGCTACCATTGCTGACCTCTGAAAATGCCCAATCTAATGTACTGATTGATTTGCTCTATTCACCCAGATAAAGCAACATCTGATCGCCCTCTGATGTCTTTCCGATCCCTGGTACAGTTGTCAGTGTGAGGTTTATGTCAGATCTCAGCTGGTCGGTGTCACACTGTGCTGTCTGCATAGCACACACATATCGGGCTGAGTCCTCTGTCTTCACATCACTCATGTACAAGTGTGTAGAGTTTCTTGTCACCTCACATGAGAACTTTCCATCAGCAAATGGAGCTGTATTGGAGAGGCTGCCCTGGTTAGCTTTATGTAGTATGTACTGTAGAGGGGTTCCAGAATAATGGCGGTACCAGTAAAGGTAATAAACAGATGTATATGTGGTGAGATAAGAGCAGGAGAGAGTCACATTTCTTCCTTCTTCCCCAAACACCTGAGGATCTGCCATGGTAATAGTGTCTGCCAAAACCTTCACTGCAAGAGAAGACATTTATGTTATGTGATGTCCAGCTCTTCATCCAACATATCATATCACAATGGAAATAGGAATACAACTAGACTGCTGCCAGTTCTAAGGACATAGAATTACAAACAACATTAAATAAATTCTAACATTATATAAATGTATTTAAAAACATTAATGAAATAAATAAATAAAGGTAAAAAACACAAAATAAATAAATAATCACAAATAAACAATTACAAACTAAATAAAAACAAAAAATAAATAAATAACATTTAAATTAATAAATTAAATTGACTGTTTTAGTACATTGCAGATTAATAGTAAACAGCATTACCTGGAGAAAGGGCCAGTATAATAGATATAAAGTAAGCAAATTTATTCATGGCTCACAATAAATTTCTGCAAAGTAAGCGAAAGACATAAAATGTATTATGACACTCTTCCAAAAGAGCGAAAATCTCTGTGCTGACAATTTAGGAATGGACATTGGGTAATGACTGCTGGAAAGAGTCTCAGAGTCTATATACAAAATCCCTTATAGATCTCCTCCCACCCCTCTGAGAAGTGTGCTAAATCTCACATAATGTTACAGCTTCTGTATTCATAAGGTATATAAGAAAAAACAGATGAGCTCCTCTGCCATCTAGTGGCCACTATTGTGTACTCATTTTTATTTAATCGTGATTCATCTGCACCGGCTATACTATAACCTGGTTTGTTTGAGCTTTTACTTGGTTAACCACTTCAGCCCCAGAAGATTTGGCTGCTCAATGACCAGAGCACTTTTTTGTGATTTGGCACTGCGTCGCTTTAACTGACAATTGCGCGGTCATGCGACAATGTACCCAAACCCTTTTTTTCCCACAAATAGAGCTTTCTTTTGGTGGTATTTGATTGCCTCTGCGGTTTTTATTTTTTGCGCTATAAACAAAAAAAAATACAATTTGGGGAAAAAAAGCAATATTTTTTACTTTTTGCTATAATAAATCTCCCCCAAAAAATATATAAAAAAAAATGTTTTTCCTCAGCTTAGGCCGCTATGTATTCTACACATTTTATGGTAACAAAAAATCGCAATAAGCGTATATGGATTGGTTTGCGCAAAATTTATAGCGTCTACAAAATAGGGGATAGTTTTATAAAATTTTTATTATAATTTTTTTTTTTTTATTAGTAATGTCGGGGATTTGCGATTTTTATCGGGAGTGCGACATTATGGCGGACACATCGGACATTTTTTACACTATTTTGGGACCATTGTCATTTATACACCAATCAGTGCTATAAAAATGCATTGATTACTGTATAAATGACACTGGCAGTGAAGGGGTTAATCACTAGGGGCAGAGAAGGGGTTAAGTGTGTCCTAGGGAGTGATTCTAACTATGAGGGGGCTGGGCTTCAACACACAGGACAGAGAGCTCTTGAAGACAGAGAGCTATGATCTCTGCCCTGTCACTAGGCAGAACAGGGAAAGTCTTTGTTTACAAAAGGATCTCCCAGTTCTTCCTCTCTGTGACACGATCGCGTGCACCCGGCAGGCATCAAGTCCGCGGGAGCCGCAGCCAACGGAGACCGCGGAGGGGGAATGCCTTCGACAGTGCACACGCGCTTGTGACACCGCTTCTTAAAGGAGACGTACCTGTACGTCCTTTTGCCTACCAGTGGCATTCTGCCGACGTAAATCGGCATGCGCTGGTCGGCAAGCGGTTAAGGGAGCATAAAGCTGTGCACCAGCCAATAAAAGAATTTAGCAATTGCTGAAATGAATTAGAAATATTTTGGTTTTGATAACCTGTTTCAATCGCAGCTGAACCACCGAATAGCTGCTTAGGAAATTCACAGTGAATACGGAAGGGAAATTTGTACCAGACAAGTGTGAACCCGGCCTAGCCATTTTCTCTGGTGTTCTCACCTCTGCTATGTAATATTTCTTTCCCCTCTGAGGAAGGACTCACATAGAGGTAGGGGAGGGCAGATGTCACTGCCCAAGTCTTCTCTCCCTGTAGAATGAAACACAAAATGAAAATTGTTCCTCTGTCAGCTTCTGCTTTGTTAATGCCAAATTCATAGCTGCCAATTGTTGATGGAAGGATTGTCCCTCTTTTGGAACCAAAGCGTCTCATACAGGCATTAAATTGTTGTATTTCTTCTTCTTTTTTTTTTTCATAAAGAAAAGAAAGGCATAAATGCATTTATAGGTTTACCTAATCAATTATACATTTCAATTTCCATGGTCTGCGTGACATGAGGAATGATAGGTGAGTGTTCCTTTTTCCTGACACCAACATGGCAGCATACTTGTGATAGAGCTCTGCCTCTTGAACACTCCCTCAGGACCAGTGAATAGTATAAATAAAGGCATAGTTTGCCACCACCCCATTCTTTTTTTTCCCTCATACCTCCACACACCAGTGATGAAGAAAGCAGTGTTATGTCCCCACCTCTATCTCCGTGCAGCATCCGGCTGGGTTGAACCTCTCCCAGTACGAGGTCCCAGGCTCAGGCTGCTAAATGTGCTATAGCCTAGGGAGCCCCTTCTGTGGGTCTTAATGGGGCTGCAGTGTTTCCTCTTTAGGAACAAAATCTGCCATTTACTGAGTGACTGTGGGCAGAGGTGTGGGGGCGGAGCAGCTATTGCTTTCATTTTGTTTGTTTTTTCCACGTGTGCTATATAGGGTATGCTGTCCCTTTTTTTTTTTTCTTCCCCATTTGTCTTTACTTTTTTTTTTTCCCCTCTCAGGTCCCTGGCAGTGGCTCAGTGTTTGTGCCATCCTGCGGGATGGAGCATGTTTTAATTGGGTGCTCCATCCACCCTTTAGGGCCAGCGGGGCCATCCTGTGCTCCTTTTCTTACTAGGAGGCCCTGTAATGACATCATCGTGGTGCGCATGCTCAATGGCAGGCACAGGCTCTGTCCGCTATCTTAGGTGTGGGCATAAATGCAGAATTTTGCCAGCAAGTGGGCGTATGGGTCTGGGGGAAGGTCCTTTGCCTTCCCCTGGTCTATTAAAAGTCATAGTCTGCTTAGAATGGCAGGCAGACAACTAGCTTCCATTTGTTAGGCAGACTTCTCTCCTGTGGATTGTCCCCTACAGAAAAACTTCATTTTAGCGCTCTCTAATGTTTCTCCACAGGTACTACAATTTTTTATTTTCTTTCATCTCAAGTATTTTTATTTTCTTTTGTGTTCTGTAAATGCTGTCCCTCTCTTCCTAGCTTTTTCAGCTAGCTGCCTCACTTATCCTCCAGCCATGAGTCAGTCACCATTTACACAAGACCCTCAACCCTTAAGTTAGGGACCACCGTATTGGGTAAGTTTGCAGGTTGTTGCAAAAGAAAAAGAAAAGAGTGCATTCTTATTGTGGTTTGCTTTGATTCGTTTCAGGCCCGCATGCTCACGCTTTCGAAGATCTAGAGCCAGAGAAGAAAGAGACTCCTCAGGAGAGCGCAGCCACAGGCACTGCTCTCATTCCAAAAGTAAGTAAAAAAAGAGGCAGCATGCGTCCTCTTCTCCTGAGCAACACCAGTGCCCTAATAAAAAGACTTGCTGGGCCTGTGGAGCAGCCCCAATGCCCAACAAGCTAGTGTGCAGGGGCTGCCTGGAAGAGTTTGCTGTGGACAAAGAGCAGGAGAATGCACAAGTGTCAACCTTACTGAAGAAGGTGGTGCAAGACTCCATCTCTGAGGTCACATCCATTACTTCAGCCAGACAGCCCATCAACCAAAAAGAATACTCCAGAAATATGATATTAAACCATGTTGCCTTCCAACAATATGTATATATACCATAGTTTGTAGACTAACAGAAACTAAAACAAATAAGGGTTTATTTTCAGTATTTTTTCGCTTACATAGAAAAAATAAAAAAGTGGTGATTCAATACCACCAAAAGAAAGCTCTGTTTAAAAATATGATACAAATGTCATATGGGTACAAAGTCAAATTATGACAGAGTTGGAATCTGAAAATGGGCAGAAAGGGTGTGAAAGTGTCCAGTTTTGAAGTATTTCAATGTATTCTTTGTATTTTTCACAAAACACTTGAGGGCCCATCTATGATATATAGTGTGTAAAGCATGCTTTATTTTTTTATTTCTTTATTTAGAGTTTTCAGTCTTACAGTGAAAGATGTATCAATACAAAACACAGTGAGAATGATCCACTTCCAAGGACAGGTAATAATTACACATTCAGAATCCAAAAGAAAAGACAGAGAATCTCAACAGTAGAACTTACACAGAGATCTGGGTGGTAGGCCTAAAAGTCCATCAAACAGCCTCCTGGGGGCTTCTATTAACCTTTTTTAGGGTGTAAAGGAAAAGAACAAAGGAGTGGGCTGATGCATCCAGCCATTTTTTTGTTAATGTCTGCAGTCTCCGATCAACTCCAGTATCATGTCTGCAGTATCTGACCATCTCCAGTATCATGTCTGCAGTCTCTGACCATCTCCTGTATCATGTCTGCAGTCTCTGACCATCTCCTGTATCATGTCTGCAGTCTCTGACCATCTCCAGTATCATGTCTGCAGTCTCTGACCATCTCCAGTATCATGTCTGCAGTCTCTGACCATCTCCTGTATCATGTCTGCAGTCTCTGACCATCTCCTGTATCATGTCTGCAATCTCTGATCATCTCTTTTATCATTTCTGCAGTCCCTGAAAATCTCTTGTACCTGTACCATGTTTGGAGTCTTTGACCATCTCTTGTATCTTGTCCGCAGTCCCTTACATAGTTCTACAGTTACATACAGTGCCTTGAAAAAGAATTCATACCCCTTGAAATTTTCCACTTTGTGTCTTGTTACAACCAAAAACAATAAATGTATTTTATTGGTATGTTATGTGATAGAAAAAATATATAAAAAAAAAGTTATACGAACAATTCATCAATATATACGAGAATATCAGTATAAAAACAGCGCTTATTTCTATAACAAAAAGTCCTTTGTAGAAGTCGTAATAAACAAAAAAATCAAAAAAATCACTAGACAGTTCCAAAATGTGCAGATAAGGTGCCTATAGTGATCTAATCAACGTTGTAAGGTGATCAAAGGTGCTGCCAAACTTTCTTCCACCATAAACCGGGAGTGCTTCACCACATGCGATGCGTACCCCCCTCGGGGGTTAAACTCACCAGACACAGCTGATAAGATAAGCCTTAAGGAGTAATCACTTCAATGGATATAGTAATATTCATATATATCCCCCTTTAGCGTTGCAGTCACAAGTAGTCCTCCAAGTATATCATAGAAATGAAACAGAATATATACATAGCATAATACTGTTTTATTTTTTAATATGTGATATTGTTATGTGATAGACCAACACAAAGTGATTTTGACTGGGCCATTCTAACGCGGTGACGTACAACACTACGTCGAGCCGAGAAAATGAAGTTCAATGTTTCCGAGCATGCGTTAAATTGTTTCCGAGCATGCATAGGAATTTTGCGTGTCCGAACAGATGATCGGAATTTCCAATCTGACCTTATTTTCCGACAGAAAAATTGAGAACATGCTCTCAATCTTTTGCTGGCTGGAATTTCGCCAGCAAAAGTCTGATGGAGCATAAACACGGTCGCATTTTTGGACCAATAGCTTTCATCGGACTTTTGCTGGCGGAATTTCCGCTCGTGTGTACGGGGCATTCGTTTTCCACCACACATAGCGTTTTGCTTTTAGGCCAAAAAGTTACATTTTGGTCTATTCTGAGTAGAGCACCTTCTTTCACATGTTTGCTGTCTCCCCCACATGGCTTCTCACAAACTGCAAACAGGACTTCCTATGGCTTTCTTTCAACAATGGTTTTCTTCTTGTCAATCTTCCATAAAGGCCAGATTTGTGGCGTGAACGACTAATAGTTGTCCTGTGAACAAATTCTCCCACCTGAGCTGTGGATCTCGTAGCTCCTCCAGAGTTACCATGGGACTTTTGGCTGTTTCTCTGATTAATGCTGTCCTTGCCTGGCCTGTCATTTAAGGTAGACCGCCATGTCTTGTTAGGTTTGCAGTTGTGCCATACTCTTTCCATCGTCGAAAGATGGATTGAACAGTGCTTTGTGGGATTTTCAAAGCTTGGGATAATTTTTTATAACATAACCCTGCTTTAAAACTTCTCCACAACTTTATCCCTGACTCATTTGGTGTGTTCCTTGTCCTTCATGGTGCTGTTTGTTCACTAAGGTTCTCTAACAAACCTCTGAGGGATTCACAGAACAGCTGCATTTATACTGAGATTAAATCACACACAGGTGGACTCTATTTATTAATGAAGTGACTTCTGAAGGTAATTGGTGCCACTAGATTTGAATTAGGGGTATCAGAGTCATCCCAACCATGACACTACCTTTCTGGAGTTTGCATGTTCTCCTTGTGCCTGCGTGGGTTTCCTCTGGGTACTCCGGTTTCCTCCCACACTCCAAAGACATGCTGGTAGGTTAATTGGCTTCTGTCCAAAATTGGCCATAGTATATGAATGTGAGTTGAGGACCTTGGATTGTGGGCTCCTTGAGGGTAGGGAGCAATGTATGTGTGGAGTGCTGCGTAAAATGATATACTATACTATACTAAAGGGGGCGGAATACAAATGCACTGCACACTTTTCAGATATTTATTTGTAAAAAATATTGAAAAACATTTATCGTTTTTCTTCCACTTCACAATTATGTGCTACTCTGCGTTGGTCTATCACATAAAATCCCAATAAAATACATTTAGATTTTTGGTTGTATTATGACAAAATGTGGAAAATCTCAAGAGGTACGAATACTTTTTCAAGGCACTGTAGTTACATAGTTGGTGAGGATGAAAAAAGACACCAGTCCATCCAGTTCAACCTATGATGTGTGTGTATATGTTTATGTCAACATCTCTTGTACCATGTCTGGAGTCTTATTGTTATAGAGAGCGAGGGGAGTCCACAGAGCTGCTTCTCTGCTTCTGATGATGATCTTGTCTTCACACTCATGGATGATATTCCCCAGCAATATATGATATCTGTTTTGTGATGAGCCCATTTTTGATTGAGTCATTGGTCAGTTTATACATTTTTGGCTTAGGGTGTTTTTTATACAATATAAAGATGGGCTGGAGTACTGTTTTTAGCAGATATACCTATGTGTGTTTTTCAATATGTGTCTGGTGTCTCTGAAGAGAAATATACAATAAAAAAAAGTCTGTTAAGCAGTTGGTTGCATATAAATATATTTTTTTCTAAGAACTAATTTAACCTCCACGGCGACCCTTTAAAATAGATAAACTTACAACATTGGTATTTACAGGTATACTTTTTCTACTATGGGCTCTTGTTGTATTTTATTATATGTACACTGTTTGTGATCTAGAGTTCTGTTTACATTTTTCATTTAGTGACATAAAGTAATACAACAGGGATTGTAAGGCATTTAATAGAAGGCATCACTATATAGAAGAATTCCAGGTAAGGGTATTTTGTACATAGTTACATTGCTCCAGCTTGGACCAATGCAACTGGGTATATACCATACCTGACCAATCTCCCTGGAAGCTGGAAATCACTGAAATAAGACAGGGCTACTTCAGTGATCCTCACTTGCTTCCAGGTCCCACGTTGAATGACGGCCCTGATGCGTTCTGAACACAGAAGGTTGGTCACCCGGCACTTGTACCTTTTCATAGAACGCTTTGCACATCTTGAATGGATGCAAATCATTCTCTGATTGGATGAGATGGACAGCATGATGTCACCATCCTGCCTCTCCACCTCATCCAATCATAGAATGTTTTGCATTCATTCAGAAAATGTAAAGCATCCTCTGGTGCCAAATAGCTGACCTACAAATCTGCATAACTTATTTGACCATAGTGCTGCTACTACGTCCCTGATTGGTGCTCTACAGGTGATTACAAATAGGTAATACCTATCCCAATAAAGGTACCTACACTAGATATATTAAAAGCCACACTGTCACCGTAAAAAAAAATGTAAAACAAGTCTCTGTAAAACTATTAATCTGTCCTGTCATCTATGCCTCAAATCTTGATTTTCTTGAAGAATTAAGCCACCTGATTAATCATCTGCATCCAACACTTAATAACAAATATTTATATTATTTATGTAGGGACAACAATACAAGCAGCAATTTACATGCTGTACCTTTATGTCAGTTCCTGCCCTCAAGAGGCTTACAATCTAAGGTCCCTAACTCCCATTCATACATACACGTACTACTAGAGCCAATTTAGACAGGAGCCAATTACCTACCAGCATGTCTTTGGAGTGCCGGGGAAACCCACCCAAGTACAGGCAGAACATACAAACTCCAAGCACATAGCGTCCCGGTCAGGACAAGGTGGGAGAGCTAACCACTAAACCACTAAACCACTGTGATAAAGCTGTATACACATCTGGTTCAGTCTGCCAAACCTCTATGTCTCTGTTACACAAAAGAGGGTTTTTTTCATTTATAAATAACTTGGCCAGTCATTGTAAAGTATCTGGGGACACAAAACTAAATTTTTGTCAGGAGTTCTACTTTCAGGTTTACAGTGTTTACCATACCTCCCAACATTTTGAGATGGGAATGAGGGACACCTACTAGAAAACGTATGTAGGCATAGGATACGTCCCCTGCCACACCCCCTTAAAGAGGAAATAACAGGGAAAAAAAAGTTAATTAAATCCAAGTGCTTTTTTTTAACCACTATTATTCCTTTATATTGACTTTCAAAATTGAAAAATGCAGAATCTATATAGATCAGACCTAACTGAGAGACAAATGAGGAGGGAAGAGGGACAGAGGGACATTGCTCCAAATCATGTACAGTCCCTCAAAATCGGGGACAGTTGGGAGCTATGTTGTTTACTGTCATTTCAATACGTTCCACATAAGAGTAAACAATAATACCTGGAGAAAGGGCCAGTACAATAGATTTCTTCATGGCTCCCAATGAATCTCTGCAAAAGACATAAACTGTATTATAGCACTCTTCTGTATTTGTCACTCTTCACAAGAGTGAAAATGTAACTCGCCTCCCACTGGAAAAGTAATCTCTATATCTGCCTGTTTTATTTTTCTTACTGCAGTGAAGCTAAGATGAATTCTGCCATCTGCTGGTGGAAGAGTGGTAGGTAGGAGGATGTTTTATTGATGTAACTACTTTAGATTCTGCCATCTACTGGTGGAAGAGTGGTAGTGAGGAGGATGTTTATTGATGGGTTTACAATGTATAAGTCACACTGTGCATCATCTCTAAGAGCACAGAAGTACACAGCAGAATCAGACACAGTCATGTCGTATATAGTTAAGCTGGTTGTGGACTCGCTGGTCTCAGATTCAAATTTTCCAATCTGAAAATTTCCATCGTGTCTCATAGAAGACATAGCTCTTGCTCCACGGTAAAGAATATACTGCATCTGGTTGGCATACTGTTTATACCAGAATAGATAGGGCTCATTTCTGCTAGTGGAATAATTACACTTTAATGTCACAGTTTGCCCAACTTCACTGTACATGTGTGACAGATCTGATTGTATAGAGTTCCCATGGACGGCACCTGTGGAATGAGAACATCATTTTAAATAACACAGAATATTCATAATTAGGAAGACTTAACTGTATTGTAACTAACACAAATTGGTATTGTAAATGGATAATTTAAACATTGACTAATTGGTTTTTAACTGGAAAATGTAAAATATACTTACCTGCAAGGTACCAAATTAGAAATAACTGTACTGGCCAATTAGGGAAGAACATTGTACAAATCACTGTTGGAAATGAATACTTAAGAGGTGCAGCTGATACAATAGTACTGACTGAGGTCTTAAATGACATCTCATGAAATACATATGAAAAGCCCTTCAGATCTCCTCCTACTCATCTCTAAATGCCTGTTAATCACACCCCTAAAAAAAATTCAAGAGAAAAACAGATATGTTCTGCCATCTAGAGGCCACTGCCCTGTACTTACCTTTATCGGAGTGTACTTGAGCTGGGATGAATGTAATCTAGGGATATAATAGATGCTAACAGGATGATAGAATAAATTGTACTCATGCAAAAAACAAATGGTGCTATCATATCTGATAATAGCCCAAACTGCACCTGTGTGGAAAAAGAGCCGCAGTACTACTGCAGTTTGTTCTAACTTTAGTACAATGCATTGTAATTTGAAGCAAGTACTTAACCACTTCAATACCGGGCACTTAAACACCTTCCTGCCCAGACCAATTTTCAGCTTTCAGCGCTGTCGCACTTTGAATGACAATTGCGCGGTCATGCGACACTGTACACAAATTAAATTTTTATCATTTTTTCCCCACAAATAGAGCTTTCTTTTAGTAATATTTGATCACCTCTATGGTTTTTATTTTTTGCTAAACAAAAAATTCAAAACTTTGTAAATAAGTAAGTTTACTCCTTCGCTGATGGGCACTGATGAGGTGGCACCAATGAAGTGGCACTGATGAGGTGGCATTGATGGGCACTGATATGTGGCACTGATAGGCGGCACTGATGGGCACTTATAGGTGGCACAAATTGGCACTGATATCTGGCACGTATTGACATGGATAGGCGGCATGGATAGGCGGCACAGATGGGCATGGATAGGTGGCACGGTTGAGCACGGATGGGCACTGATAGGTGGCACGGATGGGCACTGATAGGTGGCACAGATGGGCACTGAGGCAGCATTGTATTGTATTATATTGTACTGATGGATGCCAATCAGTGCCAAACAATGCATGCCAATCAGTGATGCCCATTGTGGGCACGGATTGGCATCCATTGTGGGCACAGATTGGCATCCATTGCGAGCACTGACTGGCATCCCTGGTGGTCTAGGGTGGCATACCTGGTGCTGGGCATCCCTGGTGGTCTGGTGGCGTCCCTAGTGGTCCAGTGTGGGCATCCTTGGGGGGGGGGCTGCCCTGATAATCGATCAGCACAGACCCCCCCCCTGTCAGAGGAGCAGCCGATCGGCTCTCCTCTACTCACGCCTGACAGATGCGAGCGAGGAAAAGCCGATCAACAGCTCTTCTTATTTACACTGTGATGAGCCGTGATTGGACACGGCTGATCATGTGGTAAAGAGTCCCCGTCGGAGACTCTTTACCGAGATCGTAGTTGCGGGGTGTCAGACTGACACCGATGCAACAACGATTACCGTGATGCGCGCCCCCAAATCCTGAGGACGTCATTTGACGCCCGGTCAGGATTTTGAAACCACTTTGCCGCCGTCATTCTGCTATAGGGCGGGCGGCAAGTGGTTAAGGCTGAACTCCAGGCAAGCAGCTAAATACACAGATGAACTATGTAAATGTTTTACTTAACAAGGGATTTGTATTTCTGTTCATCCAGTCCTGAAATGTATAATTCTTTGCTGCACATCACAGTTTTTCTCTACTGCATTTTCACTTTCCCTTTCATAGTCCAGCAACAAGAAGAGACCAGTAAGGAAAAATATCATATCATACGGATGAGCTCATCACTCTGCTCTCTTATCCCATCAGCCTATTTGGCTACTTTTTCTGCATTTCCACTCCCTGTTGTGAGCTCTGCTGTACTGCAAGAAGCTGATACTGAGTCTCAGTGGCGGCTGGTGTTCAAAAAATTTTTTTTTGGGGGGGGGGAGGGGGCAAACAAACTGAAAAATTCAGAAAAAAAACCCATCAATTGCAGCATCACTGTGCCCATCAAATGCAGCCACTGTGCCCAGCAAGCGCAGCCACTGTGCCATCAAACACTGTCACTGTGCCCATCAAACACTGCCACTGTGCCCCATCAAATGCTGGCACTGCGCCATCAAACAATGCCACCGTACCCATCAAACGCTGCCACTGTGCCAAACACTGCCACTGTGCCCATCAAACGCTGCCACTGTGCCCCATCAAATGTTGCCACTGTCCCCCATCAAACATTGCCACTGTGCCCATCAAATGCTGCCACTGTGCCATCAAATGCTGCCACTGTACGCATCAAATGCAGCCACTGTGCGCATCGAATGCTGCCACTGTGCCCATCAAATGCTGGCATTGTGCCCATCAAATGCTGGCATTGTGCTATCAAATGCTGCCCCTGTGACCCCCCCACCCATTCACCGTCTGCCTGACACCTACCCCATCTCTGTGGAGCAGCGGGTGATGGCACAGAGCGGTGTCCTTCATGCGTCCCCTCCTGTCCTCTCCTCCTCATAGGTGTCCAATCACAGTGCCTAAGGCCGCGTACACACGCGGGGACTGTTCGCCCAACTTTGTCCGCTGAACAGTGTTTCGGCGGACAGTCCGCTCGTGTGTGGGCTTTCAGCGGACAGTTTCAGCGGACAGTCTGCTGAACAAAGTTTTTCGGAAATTCCGAAAAACTGTCCGCTGAAACTCTGTTTCAGCGAACAGTCCCCTCGTGTGTAGGCTTGTTCGTCAAACTAAGTTCCGCGCATGCTCAGAAAGGATTTACACGCCGAAGTTTGCATTGCAGTGTATAGGACGTCGTATTTTTCGTCCCGTCGTACGTGCTGTTCACGTCATCGCGCACGGTTTCAGCGGACTGTTCGTTCGTCGTGTGTGGGCAAGTCCGTCCATGCTAATTTTGAGCGGACTGTCCGCTGAAACTGTTTGGCGGACAAAGTTGGGCGAACAGTCCCCGCGTGTGTACGCGGCCTTATGTTTCAGCCAACCAGGTGACGGGTAACAGGCATGAGCACCTGGTTGGCGGAGAAGCGGTTCAGTGTTAGGAAAGCTGTTCTAACACACCCCCACATGCTCCAGTGTTTGCTGTCCAGCCTGATGTTCCGGTGCCCACAGTCCAGCCTGATGTCCCAGTGCTCACAGTCCAGCCTGATATTCCGGTGCCCACAGTCCAGCCTTATGTTCCAGTGCCCACAGTCCAGTCTGATGTTTCAGTGTCCACGGTCCAGTCTGATGTTCTGATCCCTGTTTCCCAGCCTGATGTTCCAGTGCCTTTTACCCAGCCTGATGTGCCGATGCCTGTTTGCCAGCCTGATGTGCCGATGCCTTTTTCCCAGCCTGATGTGCCGATGCCTGTTTCCCGGCCTGATGTGCCAGTGCCCGTTACTAAGTGCTTGGGACTCCGTCTGTTGAGCTGGTGCTCGTTAACCAGCCTGCTAAATCAGTTTCTGATGCCTAGCTTGCCGCTGCTGCTCTCCAGCCTTCTGCTCCAGTGCCTGTTGTCCAACCGTTGCTTCAGTGCCCGCTGTCCAGTCTGATGATCCAATGCCTGATGCTCAGCTTGATGGTCTAGTTCCTGATATCCGGTCTGATGTTCCAGTGCCTGCTGTCCGACCTGATGATCCGATCCCTGAGGTCCAGCTTGATGATCCAATTCCTGATGCCCACCCTGCTGTTCCAGTGCCTGCTGTCTGGCCTGATGTTCCAGTGCCCTCTGTCCGGCCTGATGTTCCAGTGCCCTCTGTCCGGCCTGATGTTCCAGTGCCCTCTGTCCGGCCTGATGTTCCAGTGCCCACTGTCTGGCCTGATGTTCCAGTGCCCCTTGTCCGGCCTGATGTTCCAGTGCCCGCTGTCTGGCTTGATGTTCCAGTACCTGCTGTCTGGTCTGATGTTCCAGTGCCCTCTGTCCGGCCTGATGTTCCAGTGCCCGCTGTCTGGCCTGATGTTCCAGCGCCCTCTGTCTGGCCTGATGTTCCAGTGCCCTCTGTCCGGCCTGATGTTCCAGTGCCCGCTGTCTGGCCTGATGTTCCAGTGCCCTCTGTCCGGCCTGAAGTTCCAGTGCCCGCTGTCTGGCCTGATGTTCCAGTACCCGCTGTCTGGTCTGATGTTCCAGTGCCCTCTGTCCGGCCTGATGTTCCAGTGCCCTCTGTCTGGCCTGATGTTCCAGTTCCCTCTTTCCGGCCTGATGTTCCAGTGCCCGCTGTCTGGCCTTTGTTACATAGTTACATAGTAGGTGAGGTTGAAAAAAGACACAAGTCCATCAAATGTATGTGATTATATGTCAGTATTACATTGTATATCCCTGTATGTTGTGGTCGTTCAGGTGCTTATCTAATAGTTTTTTTAAACTATCGATGGGAATTCCACATCCTTGCCGCTCTTACAGTAAAGAACCCTCTATGCAGTTTAAGGTTAAATCTCATTGCTTCTAATTTTAAAGAGTGGTCATGTGTCTTATTAAACTCCCTACCGCGGAAAAGTTTTATCCCTATTGTGGGGTCACCAGTGTGGTATTTGTAAATTGAAATCATAGCCCCTCCTCAAGCGTCTCTTCTCCAGAGAGAATAAGTTCAGTGCTCGCAACCTTTCTTCATAACTAATATCCTCCAGACCCTTTATTAGATATGTTGCCCTTCTTTGTACTCGCTCCATTTCCAATACATCCTTCCTGAGGACTGGCGACCAGAACTGGACAGCATACTCTAGGTGCGGCTGGACCAAACTCTTGTAGAGCGGGATAATTATAGTTTTATCGCTGGAGTTAATTCCCTTTTTAATGCATGCCAATATTCTGTTTGCTTTGTTAGCAGCAGCTTGGCATTGCATGCCATTGCTGAGCCTGCCATCTACTAGGACCCCCAGGTCCTTTTCCATCCTAGATTCCCCTATAGGTTTTCCCACTAGTGAGTAGATTGCATTCATATTTTTGCCATACAAATGCATTATTTACATTTTTCAACATTAAACCTCATTTGCCATGTAGTTGCCCAACCCATTAATTTGTTCAGGTCTTCTTGCAAGGTTTCCACATCCTACAGAGAAGTTATTGCCCTGTTTAGCTTAGTATTATCTGCAAATACAGAGATTGAACTGTTTATTCCACCCTCCAGGCCGTTTATGAACAAATTAAATAGGATTGGTCCCATTATGATGACAATTCCCATCCTTGCTGCTAATCCAAATTGTGATAGGAGGTCTGCCCCCCCCCCCTTCTCCTTCAGGTTAGGGGGCCTATAGCATACTCCCAGTATTATTTCCCCCCTAGTTTCATCCCTTTGGAGCTCTACCCATAAAGATTCCACCTCCTCCCTAGCCCCCTTAGTGATGTCATCTCTCACATTCACTTGTACATTATTCTTGAAATACAGGCATACCCCTCCCCCTTTTTTACCCTCTCTATCCCTGCGGAATACACTTGAATGGTTGCCAGCCAATCATGAGAGCTGTTGAACCAAGTCTCAGAAATTCCCACAAAATCCAAATCCTCCTCGTACAACAGTATCTCTAGTTCTCCCATCTTGCCCACCAGGCTCCTGGCATTGGCGAACATGTCACGTAGCTTAGGCCGGTCGCATACTGTCTTCTTATTGGGTGTTCTGAGATTGCAAATAGGACTTGTTACTATACTTACCTTAGGTTTGTGTGTTTCAGTCAACCTACCACTAATGCCCCCAATACTACCCTCTGGAATATGTTCCGCGCTGACTATCTCTACCCCTGAACCCTCCCCCCTGTCGCCTAGTTTAAAAGCCCCTCTAACTTTTTGGCCAGCTTCATTCCCAGCAGAAGCAGATATGCACCCTCCTCATTTAGGTGCAGTCCATCCCTTCTATAGGGTGACCGACTCCTCAGCCACTTGTTCAGTTCCCTATTCTCCTTCTGCCTTTGTGGTGTGGCTCGATATACCAGTAGTAGGGATGAGCTTCGAGTTCGAGTCGAACTCATGTTCTACTCGAACATTGCCTGTTCGCCTGTTCAGCGAACAGTGAACAATTTGGGCTGTTCGCAGCAAATTCGAAAAGCCGGAACACCCTATACAAGTCTATGGGAGAAATCTAAAGTGCTCATTTTAAAGGGTAATATGCAGGTTACTGTCCTAAAAAGTGTTTGGGGACCCGGGTCCTGCCCCAGGAGACATGGATCAATGCAAAAAAAAGTTTTAAAAACTGCCGTTTTTTCAGGAGCAGTGATTTTAATAATGATTAAAGTGAAACAATAAAAGTGTAATATTCCTTTAAATTTCGTAGCTGGGGGGTATCTATAGTATGCCTGTGAAGGGGCGCATGTTTCTGGTGCTTAGAACTGTCGCTGCACAAAGTGTCATTTGTGCAGGAAAAAAAGTCTTTTAAAATCACTTGCGGCTAAATTGTCGGGTCTCCGTAATACAGAGAACACTCAATGAGTGTTCTCTGTATTAGCCGACAATTCATTCATTCATTGATTTAAAAAAAAAAAAAAAAAAGCGTGGGGGTTCCCCTAAATTCAATCAAAAGGCCCTTCAGGTCTGACATGGATATTAAGGGGAACCCCGTGTCAAATTTAAAAAAAAAATTGACGTGGGGGTCCCCCCAAATATCCATACCAGACCCTTCAGGTCTGATATGGATATTAAGGGGAACCCCGCATCAAATTAAAAAAAAAAATTGACGTGGGGGTCCCCCTAAATATCCATACCAGACCCTTTATCCGAGCACGCAACCTGGCAGGCCGCAGGAAAAGAGGGGGGGGCGAGAGAGCGGCCCCCCCTCCCTCCTGAACCGTACCAGGCCACATACCCTCAACATTGGGAGGATGCTTTGGGGGTCTGTGACCCCTCAAAGCACCTTGTCCCCATGTTGATAAGGACAAGGGCCTCATCCTCACAACCCTGGCCGTTGGTTGTGAGGGTCTGCGGGCGGGGGGCTTATCAGAATCTGGAAGCCCCCTTTAACAAGGGGACCCCCAGATCCCGGCCCCCCCCCCTGTTTGAAATGGTAAGGGGGTACAAAAGTACCCCTACCATTTCACAAAGAAAGTGTCAAAATGGTTAAATAAGACAAACACACTTTTGAAAAATTCCTTTATTAAAAATAAAAAAAATAAAAAAAAAATTCCAGCGGTGCTAATCCACTCTTGCTATCCAGCGACGGGTCTCCGGGGTCCAGCGATGGATGATCATATCCAGCGACGGGGGAATCTCTCAGTCCAGCGCTGTCCATACCTCCTTCTTCTGTCTCCACTGCGGAGACACTGCAGAGAGCCGAGCGCTGACATTTCTTATATTGGGAGGGCGGGGCCACCCGTCACCTGACCCCGCCCCTCTGACGCAGGAGAGGGAAGCCAGGGGTTCCCCAGTGACGTGTGGGTGACCCCGCCCCCTCTGATGTAACGGAAACCTGCGTTACATCAGAGGGGGCGGGGTCACCCACACGTCACTGGGGAACCCCTGGCTTCCCTCTCCTGCGTCAGAGGGGCGGGGTCAGGTGACGGGTGGCCCCGCCCTCCCAATATAAGAAATGTCAGCGCTCGGCTCTCTGCAGTGTCTCCGCAGTGGAGACAGAAGAAGGAGGTATGGACAGCGCTGGACTGAGAGATCCCCCGTCGCTGGATATGATCATCCATCGCTGGACCCCGGAGACCCGTCGCTGGATAGCAAGAGTGGATTAGCACCGCTGGAATTTTTTTTTATTTTTTTTTATTTTTAATAAAGGAATTTTTCAAAAGTGTGTTTGTCTTATTTAACCATTTTGACACTTTCTTTGTGAAATGGTAGGGGTACTTTTGTACCCCCTTACCATTTCAAACAGGGGGGGGCCGGGATCTGGGGGTCCCCTTGTTAAAGGGGGCTTCCAGATTCTGATAAGCCCCCCGCCCGCAGACCCTCACAACCAACGGCCAGGGTTGTGAGGATGAGGCCCTTGTCCTTATCAACATGGGGACAAGGTGCTTTGGGGGGTCACAGACCCCCAAAGCATCCTCCCAATGTTGAGGGTATGTGGCCTGGTACGGTTCAGGAGGGAGGGGGGGCCGCTCTCTCGTCCCCCCCTCTTTTCCTGCGGCCTGCCAGGTTGCGTGCTCGGATAAAGGGTCTGGTATGGATATTTAGGGGGACCCCACGTCAATTTTTTTTTTAATTTGATGCGGGGTTCCCCTTAATATCCATATCAGACCTGAAGGGTCTGGTATGGATATTTGGGGGGACCCCCACGTCAATTTTTTTTTTAATTTGACACGGGGTTCCCCTTAATATCCATGTCAGACCTGAAGGGCCTTTTGATTGAATTTAGGGGAACCCCCACGCTTTTTTTTTTTTTTTTTTTTAATCAATGAATGAATGAATTGTCTGCTAATACAGAGAACACTCATTGAGTGTTCTCTGTATTACGGAGACCCGACAATTTAGCCGCAAGTGATTTTAAAAGACTTTTTTTCCTGCACAAATGACACTTTGTGCAGCGACAGTTCTAAGCACCAGAAACATGCGCCCCTTCACAGGCAGACTATAGATACCCCCCAGCTACGAAATTTAAAGGAATATTACACTTTTATTGTTTCACTTTAATCATTATTAAAATCACTGCTCCTGAAAAAACGGCCGTTTTTAAAACTTTTTTTTGCATTGATCCATGTCTCCTGGGGCAGGACCCAGGTCCCCAAACACTTTTTAGGACAGTAACTTTCATATTACCCTTTAAAATGAGCACTTTAGATTGTGAACGTTCGAGTCCCATAGACTTTAATAGGGTTCTAAAGTTCACACGAAGTTTAGGTCTGTTCGCAGGTTCTGGTGCGAACCGAACAGGGGGGTGTTCGGCTCATCCCTAACCAGTAGTATTCCTGAGAATACTAGCTTGGAGGACCTTTTCCTCAATTTAGCTTCTAAGTCCCTAAAATCCTTCTTTAGGAGACTCCATCTGCCTCTGACTTTGTCTTTGGTGCCAATGAGCACCATGAACGCCGGGTCTTCCCCAGCCCCTCCCAGCAATCTGTTCACCAGATCCATGATGTGCCGAACTCGAGCACACAGTAGACAGCATACAGTTTGGCACTTTAGGTCTTTGTCACAAATTGCCCTCTCTGTCTTTCTAAGAATTGAGTCCCCTACCACCAGAATCTGTCTTTCCTTACCCTTCGCTTCCCCGCCACTCTCACTGGAGAAGTTCTTCCCCTGGAAGCTAGGGAAGTCCCTTAGCTCCATCAGTGCTGGTCCCTGACTGGTTTCACCAATGTTACTCAATGCACGTACTTATTGGGATGTTCCAGCCCAGGATCGGCCTCCCTGGCCTTTTCCCCTTTATCCTTCCTGACTGTCACCCATCTACTCTTTTCTAATGCCTGCACCTCTTTGTCTCCACTCGTCTCTGTGCTGGCCCCTGCTGGCACATGCTGGGTATGTTCCCGGCTATCCTTTAGTATGGAGGGACTTCTCAGTGCTGACAGTTTCTTCCCTAGATCCAGAACCTGGGCTTCCAGGGAAACAATGTGCTTACATTTTTAACAGCGGTATTCGCCCTCAATCAGATGATCAAGACATGCATACATGCCGCAAGATGTACACTGAGTCGCATCTCCACACCCACCGGCATCGTACAGTACCTACTAATTTAATGAGCATTGGGGGATTATACCCTGTCCAAATTAACTAACAACTAGCTTCCTAACACTAATACTCAATAATACACAGGCACTCAACAATACAATACACAGGTACTCACAGCCAACGCGCACTTGCAGCCTACGTGCACTTGCAGTCCACATGCACTCGCAGTCCACGTGTACCCGCAGTCCACGTGTACCCGCAGCCCACGGTGTACTCGCAGCCCACGTGTACTCGCAGCCCACGTGTACCCGCAGCCCACGTGTACCCGCAGCCCAACTGTACCTGCAGCCCACGTGTACCCGCAGCCCACGTGTACCCGCAGCCCACGTGCAGTCACAGTCCATGTGCAGTCGCAGTCCACGTGCCTTTGCATCCCACATGTACTTGCAGCCCACGTGACTCACAGTCCACGTCCACCTGTGTACTCAATGCCCACGTACACTCACAATACACAGGTACACACAATACTCAGGCACTCCCAGTACTCAGGTACACACAATACACAGGTATACACAATACACAGGTACTCCCAATAATCAGTTACACACATTACTCAGGTACTCACAATACTCAGGTACTCCCAATTCTCAGGTACACCCAATTCTCAGGTACTCACAATACTCAGGTACACAAAATACTCTGATTACTCCCAGCATTCAATAATACACAGTGTCCCCACTACGCAGTCAATCTTTTCTGTTAGTTATGACTTTGACTGCTCTGTACCTGATAAAACACCTCAAAACAAACAATATGACCCTATTTAATATTTGCCACCAAGGTAATCTTTAGTGCGGATATAAAGAAATTCCCTTTCTATTTTTTCACCAAAATAAACCGGTTTATGTCTCTCCTCCTAATTTTGGGGGATAACACTGTAGCCAATTAACTAGCATATAAAAAAGGTTTTTTTTTCCACCTTATTATGCGCCTAAGAGAAGGGGCAGCCCAAGGTGGCAAAGATGGCTACTTTAGTGTTATTGGACAAATAAAGATTTGGAGATTAAATATATCCAAAAAAGTTTATTATGTTAATAAAATTTATACATATAAGATTGACTCTGCCCTATGGCTTACTAAAAGTGCTCTTTATCTGCTCTACCTATACATTTCATAAATACTTCCCAATATTATTCCTACTACGTTATTTCCTATAAAAACCGACACCAAACAATAGACATACATACAACATAAAACGGATGAGGTGCCTCTGCCGCTGCGCATGTACCGATAGCCGTTAGTGCACTAATTTTTGTGCTATATTATCTAAAATATTTATCAATCATAAGGCTAAACCACAGCACATGCGCAGCCCCTAGGGTTGCGGATTCTATCATTTTAACCAAGGATTTCCTACTAAGCGGATCGTATTGTCTTGCAGCTATTAAAAAATTGTAATTTCTACATTCCCTCTGGATTGCGTTCGAAAAAGAAAAGTTCATATATATTTCCTTTACGAAGATCTGAAAACAGCATTTGCAAAAAAGAGTGTTCCGATTTTTTGTCAATGAAGGTTATCAATCAATGGAATTAAATCATCTACCATCGATATTCCTTTAATGATCGTCCCATAATTAATCGTATTAAACGTAATGATGTTATCCAACCACAAAGTAAATTTCATATAGCATAATAATTGTCACCGTCCTCTTCATATGACACTTTATATACCATAAAATAAAATACATCACCTTGATTCTGCCTACCAGGCAGGTGTGTATTATTAGTTTGCAATTTACATTAGCCCTCCTTCATGTCTCCGGATCTGGGTATGTTAGTTATGGTTAGTTCCGCATCAAGTAAGACTGGTGATCCAATGGTATTTGTGGTTTCTCGTTCGGTTACCTCGGTTGGCTTTTCTGGTGGTATATTGTAGATCATTCGGTTAGAATTGTAATGTCAACGCTTTTGCTTTGCACAGTCCGTTTAGCAGTCCATTTGGCGCTTTGCCCTCTTAGGATCACTTGCCGTTGATAGGTTATACTCCGTTCATCCTATTGGTAGTAACCCATTGGAGGCGCAACGTCCGTGCTTATGTCAATGCGTTTCGCAACGTAACATTACGTAGCTTCGACTGGACTTTTATGTTGTATGTATGTCTATTGTTTGGTGTCGGTTTTTATAGGAAATAACGTAGTAGGAATAATATTGTGGGGTATTTATGAAATGTGTAGGTAGAGCAGATAAAGAGCACTTTTAGTAAGCCATAGGGCAGGGTCAATCTTATATGTATAAATTTTATTAACATAATAAACTTTTTTGGATATATTTATTCTCCAAATCTTTATTTGTCCAATAACACTAAAGTAGCCATCTTTTCCACCTTGGGCTGCCCCTTCTCTTAGGCGCATAATAAGGTGGAAAAAAACAACTTATTTTTATATACCTGATAAAACACCCCTGCAATCTGACACTTGCATGGCTTGTCAGGCCCTGCAGTCTCTCCCGGTCAGCCTGCCTGTTCCTGCTCACTCCGCTCCCCTGTTTTCCTGTCACTCTCCCACTCTGGTTCGCAGCACTCTAATCTGTCACTTCCCGGTTGGACCTCGCTGTCCCCTGGTACTGTCCTCCCACTCCCGATGGCCCGCTCCCACAGCTGCTCCTCTCCGCTCTGCTCAGCTCCTCTGTCCCTCTGCTGATTTGGTTTATTACTTATCCTTTTAATAAATCATTTATACTTTCCTGGTTTTGGTTCACTCTATCTCAGTCCACACATTTCTGGTCGCACTGATCCCTGACATATTGTCTCTGATCACCACCACAGCAGTACAATGTCATCAGACTAGTGCGGGCAGTCATGTTCCCCAGTCACCACTGCACCAGTCACAGTGTCCCTGATCACCCCCACACCAGTCTCAGTGTCACCATAATAATGCAGCAGGCACAGTCTACCCAATCACCACCACACCAGTTAAAGTATCCCCAACCATCACAGCACCAGTCACAATGTGTCTCCAGACCAATGTAAGCCATCAACAGTTTTTCTGATTACTGCCACGCCATGCAGATAGTGGTCCAGGTCAGGATTCAAAATGTGCAACCCAGCGCTCCAAGCTGGGAGTGCTAACCACTGAACCACAGTGCTGGAACAGGATACACATCTGATTCCATCCACCATATCTCTATTATGCAAAAAAATGATTTTTTTTTCTTCCTTTTATACATAACTTGGTCAACCATTGTCAAATCATTGAAGACACAAAACAAGATTTTTGTCTGGAGTTCCACTTTCAGATATCTCTATGAAGTGAGCCGGTACTGAAAACATATGACAGCTACCATTGCTGACCTCTGAAAATCCCCAATCTAATGTACTGATTGATTTGCTCTATTCACCCAGATAAAGCAACATCTAATCACCCTCTGATGTCTTTCCGATCCCTGGTACAGATCCCTGGTACAGTTGTCAGTGTGAGGTTTATGTCAGATCTCAGCTGGTCGGTGTCACACTATGCTGCCTGCATAGCACACACATATCGGGCTGAGTCCTCTGTCTTCACATCACTCATGTACAAGTGTGTAGAGTTTCTTGTCACCACACATGAGAACTTTCCATCAGCAAATGGAGCTGTATTGGAGAGGCTTGGTTAGCTTTATGTAGTATGTACTGTGGAGGGGTTCCAGGATAATGGCGGTACCAGTAAAGGTAATAAACAGATGTATATGTGGTGAGATAAGAGCAGGAGAGAGTCACATTTCTTCCTTCTTCTCCAAACACCTGAGGATCTGCCATGGTAATAGTGTCTGCCAAAACCTTCACTGCAAGAGAAGACATTTATGTTATGTGATGTCCAGCTCTTCATCCAACATCTGATATCACAATGGAAACAGGAATACAACTAGACTGCTGCCAGTTCTAAGGACATAGAATTACAAACAACATTAAATACATTCTAACATTATATAAATGTATTTAAAAACATTAAATAAATAAATAAAAGTAAAAAACACTAAATAAATCATCACAAATAAAACAAAAAAAAAAAAAAAAAGAAATAACATTTAAATTAATAAATTAAAATAACTGTGCTTCAATACATTGCAGATTAATAGTAAACAGCATTACCTGGAGAAAGGGCCAGTATAATAGATATAAAGTAAACTAATTTCTTCATGGCTCACAATAAATTTCTGCAAAGTAAGTGAAAGACATAAACTGTATTATGACCCTCTTCCAAAAGAGCGAAAATTGATCTCTGTGCTGACAATTTAGGAATGGACATTGGGTAATGACTGCTGGAAACAAATATATAAAGTATGCAGTAACACACATATACTGATATGTTAAATGCTATCTGCATCTCTCAGCTTCTATATACAAAATCCCTTATAGATCTCCTCCCACCCTTCTGAGAAGTGTGCTAAATCTCACATAATGTTCCAGCTTCTGTATTCATAAGGTATATAAGAAAAAAACAGATGAGCTCCTCTGCCATCTAGTGGCCACTATTGTGTACTCATTTTTATTTAATCGTGATTCATCTGCACCGGCGATACTATAACCTGGTTTGTTTGAGCTTTTACTGGTTAAGGGAGCATAAAGCTGTGCACCAGCCAATAAAAGAATTTAGCAATTGATGAAATGAATTACAAATATTTTGGTTTGATAACCTGTTTCAATCGCAGCTGAACCACCAAACAGCTGCTTAGGAAATTCACAGTGAATACGGAAGGGAAATTTGTACCAGACAAGTGTGAACCCGGCCTAACCATTTTCTCTGGCGTTCTCACCTCTGCTATGTAATATTTCTTTCCCCTCTGAGGAAGGACTCACATAGAGGTAGGGGAGGGCAGAGGTCACCGCCCAAGTTTTCTCTCCCTGTAGAATGAAATACAAAATGCAATTTGTTCCTCTGTCAGCTTCTGCTTTGTTAATGCCAAATTCATAGCTGCCAATTGTTTATGGAAGGATTGTCCCTCTTTTGGAACCAAAGCGTCTCATACAGGCATAAAATTGTTGTATTTCTTCTTTTTTTTCATAAAGAAAAGAGAGGCATAAATGCATTTATTGGTTTACCTAATCAATTATACATTTCAATTTTCCATGGTCTGCGTGACATGAGGAATGATAGGTGAGTGTTCCTTTTTCCTGACACCAACATGGCAGCATACTAGTGATAGAGCTCCGCCTCTTGACCACTCCCTCAGGACCAGTGAATAGTATAAATAAAGGCATAGTTAGCCGCCACCCCATTCTTTTTTTTCCCTCATACCTCCACACACCAGTGATGAAGAAAGCAGTGTTATGTCCCCACCTCTACCTCCGTGCAGCATCCGGATGGGTTGTAGGCTCCCAGTACGAGGTCCCAGGCTCAGGCTGCTAAATGTGCTATAGCCTAGGGAGCCCCTTCTGTGGGTCTAGATGGGGCTGCAGTGTCTCCTCACTAGGAACAAAATCTGCCATTTACTAAGTGACTGTGGGCAGAGGTGGGGGGGGGGAGCAGCTATTGCTTTCGTTTTGTTTGTTTTTTCCATGTGTGCTATATAGGGTATGCTGTCCCTTTTTTTTTTTTTTTCTTCCCCATTTGTCTTTACTTTCTTTTCTTCCCCTCTCAGGTCCCTAGCAGTGGCTCAGTGTTTGTGCCATCCTGCGGGATGGAGCATGTTTTGATTGGCTGCTCCATCCAACCTTTAGGGCCAGCGGGCCCACCTTGTGCTCCTTTTCTTACTAGGAGGCCCTGTAATGACATCATCGGGGCGCTCATGCTCAATGGCAGGCACAGGCTCCGTCTGCCATCAGAATTTTGCCAGCAAGTGGGCGTATGGGTCTGGGGGAAGGTCCTTTGCCTTCCCCAGGTCTATTAAAAGGCATAGTCTGCTTAGAATGGCAGGCAGACAACTAGCTTCCATTTGTTAGGCATACTTCTCTCCTGTGGATTGTCCCCTACAGAAGAACTTCATTTTCGCGCTCGCTAATGTTTCTCCACAGGTACTACAATTTTTTATTTTCTTTCATCTCAAGTATTTTTATTTTCTTTTGTGTTCTGTAAATGCTGTCCCTCTCTTCCTAGCTTTCCCTTTTCAGCTGGCCGTCCCACTTATCCTCCAGCCATGAGTCAGTCACCATTTACACAGGACCCTCAACCCTTAAGTTAGGGGACCACCGCATTGGGTAAGTTTGCAGGTTGTTGCAAAAGAAAAAGAAAAGAGTGCATTCTTATTGCAGTTTGCTTTGATTCGTTTCAGCCCCGCACGCTCACGCTCTCGAAGATCTAGAGCCAGAGAGGAAAGAGACTCCTCAGGAGAGCGCAGCCACAGGCACCGCTCCCATTCCAAAAGTAAGTAAAAAAAAAGGCAGCATGCCTCCTCTTCTCCTGAGCAACACCAGCGCCCTAATAAAAAGACTTGCTGGGCCCGTGGAGCAGCCCCAATGCCCAACAAGCTAGTGTGTGAGAATGATCCACTTCCAAGGACAGGTAATAATTACACATTCAGAAACCAAAAGAAAAGACAGAGAATCTCAACAGTAGAACTTACACAGAGATCTGGGTGGTAGGCCTAAAGCCCCGTACACACGAGAGGACTTATGTCCGACAGACTTCCGAAGGAGTTCCGTCGGAGTTCTGCTGGAATTCCGACGGAGTTCTGACAGACTTTTCGGCCGAGCGGACTTGGCCACACACGATCACACTAAACTCAGACGGATTCGAACGTGATGACGTACGACTCGGCTCGAATAAGGAAGTTCATAGCCAGTAGCCAATAGCTGCCCTAGCGTCGGTTTTAGTCCGTCGGAGTAGCATACACACGAGCGGATTTTTCGAAGGGGACCGGGTCCGGCGGAGTTCCTTCGGAAAAATTTGAAGCATGTTCCATATTCTAAAGTCCTTCGGACTTTGGCGAGTCAAAAGTCCGTTGCAGCCCACACACGATCGGATAGTCTGACGGACTCAGTCCTTCGGACTTTGGATGTTGAAAAGTCCGCTCGTGTGTACGCGGCATAAAAGTCCATCAAACTGTCTCCTGGGGGCTTCTATTAACCTTTTTTAGGGTGTAAAGGAAAAGAACAAAGGAGTGGGCTGATGCATCCAGCCATTTTTTGTTAATGTCTACAGTCTCTGATCATCTCCTGTATCATGTCTGCAGTCTCTGGCCATCTCCAGTATCATGTCTGCAGTCTCTGGCCATCTCCAGTATCATGTCTGCAGTCTCTGACCATCTCTTTTATCATGTCTGCAGTCCCTGAAAATCTCTTGTACCTGTACCATGTTTGGGGTCTTTGACCATCTCTTGTATCTTGTCTGCAGTCCCTTAAATAGTTCCACGGTTACATACAGTGCTTTGAAAAAGTATTCACACCCCTTGAAATTTTCCACTTTGTGTCTTGTTACAACCAAAAACAATAAATGTATTTTATTGGTATTTTATGTGATAGACCAACACAAAGTGATTTTGACTGGGCCATTCTAACGCGGTGACGTACAACACTACATCGAGCCGAGAAAATAAAGTTCAATGCTTCCGAGCATGCGTTGAATTGTTTCCGAGCATGCGTAGGAATTTTGCGTGTTGGAACAGATGATCGAAATTTCCAATCTGAACTTTTTTTCCCGACCGAAAAATTCAGAACATGCTCTCAATCTTTTGCTGGCTGGAATTTCGCCAGCAAAAATCTGATGGAGCATAAACACGGTCACATTTTTGCACCAATAGCTCTCATCGGACTTTTGCTGGCGGAATTTCCACTCATGTGTACGGGCCATTCGTTTTCCACCACACATAGCTTTTTGCTATTAGGCCAAAAAGTTACATTTTGGTCTATTCTGAGTAGAGCACCTTCTTCCACATGTTTTCTGTCTCCCCCACATGGCTTCTCACAAACTGCAAACAGGACTTCCTATGGCTTTCTTTCAACAATGGTTTTCTTCTTGTCAATCTTCCATAAAGGCCAGATTTGTGGAGTGAACGACTAATAGTTGTCCTGTGGACAAATTCTCCCACCTGAGCTGTGGATCTCTGCAGCTCCTCCAGAGTTACCATGGGTCTCTTGGCTGTTTCTCTGATTAATGCTCTCCTTTCCTGGCCTGTCAGTTAAGGTAGACAGCCATGTCTTGGTAGGTTTGCAGTTGTGCCATACTCTTTCAATTTTCGAAAGATGGATTGAACAGTGCTTCGTGGGATTTTCAAAGCTTGGGATATTTTTTTATAACCTAACCCTGCTTTAAAACTTCTCCACAACTTTATCCCTGACATGTTTGGTGTGTTCCTTGTCCTTCATGATGCTGTTTGTTCACTAAGGTTCTCTAACAAACCTCAGAGGGCTTCACAGAACAGCTGTATTTATACTGAGATTAAATCACACACAGGGGGACTCTATTTATTAATGAAGTGACTTCTGAAGGTAATTGGTGCCACTTTTTTTTTTATTTAGGGGTATCAGAGTCATCCCAACCATGACACTACCTTCCTGGAGTTTGCATGTTCTCTTTGTGCCTGTGTGGGTTTCCTCTGGGTACTCCGGTTTCTTCCCACACTCCAAAGACATGCTGGTAGGTTAATTAGCTTCTGTCCACAATTGGCCCTAGTATATGAATGTGAGTTGGGGACCTTGGATTGTGGGGTCCTTGAGGGTAGGGAGCAATGTATGTGTGGAGTGCTGCGTAAAATGATATACTATACTATACTAAAGGGGGCGGAATACAAATGCACTCCACACTTTTCAGATATTTATTTGTAAAAAAAAATTGAAAACCATTTATCATTTTTCTTCCACTTCACAATTATGTGTTACTTTGTGTTGGTCTATCACATAAGATCCCAATAAAATACATTTACAGTTTTGGTTGTATTATGACAAGATGTGGAAAATCTCAAGAGGTATGAATACTTTTTCAAGGCTCTGTAGTTACATAGTTGGTGATGATGAAAAAAGACACCCGTCCATCAAGTTCAACCTATGATGCGTGTGTGTATGTTTATGTCAACATCTCTTGTACCATGTCTGGAGTCTTATTGTTATGTTATAGAAAAAACTCCACGCTCAGGATAGAACAAGGGTTGCAGCCTCCCCTAATAAACTCCCATAAGGGGCTATAATAAAATTGAAAAGGTAACAAATGGGGTACACGGCGCTACCCTAGAGTACGGAGGGGTATCTCAATCCCTCATTGTTAAACCAGTGGTGCACTATCAAAAAAGCTAATGTGCTCCTAAATGATAATCTTAAAAATATATATACCACCAAACTATAACATGTATTAGTATAAAGTGGGAATAAACCACAGTCCAAAAAACCTCTATTCACATATGAGTACAAGTGATTATGAATGTCAGGCATAAGTGATTAAACTCCACTTGTGAAAAAAAGGGTATAAAAATCTCAAAATCAAGTTATGTAGATAAAGTGACCACTGAATTATCAAAACACAATGCTGATATTCTGCAACTATAAAAAATAGTCCATCAGAAAATTGATATGCTTGTTAAAAATAAACTGTCCCATAAAGATGGTGTGCTATCTTGCTGTGAATTTCAAAGTTACCAAGTGCTTGACAAATCAGATGACTCGTGCGCTCACCCTTAAGAGTTCCCACTCACCAGTTCCTTTTACCCCTGCAGGGGTGGTTCGCATGTATGGATACACAGGTATAGCGTTCCTTAATGGCTTCTCCAACCACTTCACCAGACTGAGATATCCAGACGATCTCCTATTCAGCGATATCCAATGGCAATTTTCCAGAAAATACTTCAATGGTGTCCCAGGGATAAATCCTCACAAGGAAAAAAAATGGGCTCCAATAGTGTAGTATTTAAGGTTATTTATTAAAAAAAATCAATCAGAGTAAAAAACAAAGTAAAAAACGACTTCCCCACTAAGTAGGTAAAAGCAGCTACAAACTAAGACAGATAGAATGTATTCAGGGGCCGACGTGCAGCGTGCGCTCCAACTGCGTTTCAGGCTCCCTGCTATTGTACCAGAAGTGACGTGAGTACATGGCTCTGCCTTACGTGTTTCATCATCAATGTTTTCAAAGACGGCCCTCCGTGTCCTCCGGTTTCCTCCCGCACTCCATAGACATGCTGGTAGGTTAATTGGCTTCTGTCCAAAATTGGCCATAGTATATGAATGCGAGTTGAGGACCTTGGATTGTGGGCTCCTTGAGGGTAGGGAGCAATGTATGTGTGGAGTGCTGCGTAAATTGACAATGCTATATGGGTACCTTAAATAAATAATGATATAATAGATGAGCATCTTAATGAGACACAATAGGGATAATTGTAGACACTCACTCAGGTTGAACTGAGTGGACTGGAGTCTTTATTCAACCTTACTAACTATACTGAATTATACTAAAGGGGGTGGAATACAAATGCGCCCCACACTTTTCAGATATTTATTTATTTATTTATTTATTTATTTTTTGTGCCATCTCAGTCAGTTGCTTTATTCCAGCGGATTCTAATCAGCTTGTCGCTCAGAATTCCGCTTATTCTCCATAACATCATTGTGGCACTCTTTCTATCCTTTTCTTTTTTCCTTCCCATTTTCCTTTTGTGTTCTTTATTTTACAATTTCATATTGATACAAATAATACATCAAATTGCTTATAAAAGATTTCTTCCCTCAAATTACATATCCCTCTCCCTCCCCCCTCCCATAACCCTGGGGCAAAGAAAAAAAAAAGTGGGGAGGTTTGTCCCCCTCTCTCCCCCTTCTCAGTCACCCCCCTCTCTGTCCCCCTATCCCTCCATTATAGCACGGCAGTCCCCCCTCTCCAGGAATGACAGCCATTGTTGCCATGTCCCATGACCTTCTCCCTCCGTATCTTGTAATTTATATAACGCTTCTTCCATTACCCTAGTTTGCTCCACCCTCTTCACCCACTCCGTTATTTTTGGGATCTGTGTAGATTTCCAATAACATGGGATCAGGGCTTTGGCTGCATTCAATAGATGCGGGACTATCGTGCTACTGTATTGCGTTACTCCTAGCTCAGTATCGTGGAATAGGCACGTCCAGGGACTTTTCTTAATCTTCTTTCGTGTCACCAAACATATAATTTCTACTATTTTGTCCCAAAAAGGGGTTATTTTGGGGCAATCCCACCATATATGTTTAAATGAGCCCTGCCCCGAGCAACCCCTCCAACACGCTGCCTGCTCTGCCCCTGTGAACCTCTGCATTCTTTGAGGAGTCATGTACCATCTTGATATCAATTTATAGGACATTTCTCTCATACGGACTTCTCTTGATGTTAAGTATGTCATTTTAAGTATTTTTATCCTGTGATCTTCACTTATGAGTGGTCCTAGTTCCTCTTCCCATTTCCCTAAATACTTCGGTAATTCTGAATCATTTTCACTTCTTAATATTTTATATATTTTCGATACTCTTTTGACTAAACACTTTCTATCCTTCAATAATTTCTCCAGTGGTCTTAAACTCTCAATTCCCCTTAACGGTTGTGGCAAACTTCGGGTGAAGTGTAGTAATTGTGCGTGTCTCCATTTATCCAACGGTTTATGCCCCCACTCTTGTGTGAGTTCCCTATATGTGTAAACCCTATTCTCCTTGATTACTTCTCCTAGTTTTATTTCTTCTTTACTTGCCCATCTACTAAAGTAAAGCCGCTCCTCCTTACCTGGTAAAAAATAATTTGTGTCCAAAAGTGACATTAGTGGTGAATTGTGGGTCCAGTTATGTACCTTGTTAATTTTATCCCATATTTTTAATGTGTATCTAGTTAAAGTGCTCGTGTCTACTCCTAACTTCTGGTGATGAGGTGGTATCCATATCATTTTTGCCAAACATGTCCCACTCAAGCTAATTTCCAGGTCCACCCACCTCTTTTCTTTCTGGTTGTATATCCAATCTGTTACTCTAGATATAATTATAGCCTCAAAGTATTTTTTAAAATCTGGTAGTGCCACTCCTCCCCTTTCTTTTTCCTTCACTAAAACTTTATATGGTATGCGTGGTCGTTTAAGGGGCCAAAGAAATGCCTGGGCCAACGATTTTAATTTCCTAAAGAAGCTCATTGGGGCCGGGACAGGTATCATTTGAAATGTATAATTTACGATTGGCAATATAAACATTTTTATTACCTCTACTCTGCCCATCCAAGAAACTGCTTTCTGCCTCATATTTTTCATTAGACCTTTAATTTTATTTAAGAGGGGGATGTAATTTGCCTCATAGAGCCCATATCTATGTGCCGTTAATTTTATCCCTAAATAATTCAATTCGCCCTTACACCACTTAAAGGGTAGACTTAATGCAAGGGTACTCTGCTCTGCCTCGGTTAGGTTTAAATTTAATATTTCAGTCTTCATCAGGTTTATTTTAAAGTTTGATAATCTTCCATAAAAATCTAATTCTTTCAGCACCAGCGGTATCGATGTTCTAGGATTTACTATATATAATAATACATCATCTGCAAAGGCAGATAGCTTGTGTTCGTTCCCTCCTACCCGGATTCCTTGAATATCCTGATTCCTACGTATTGCTACCAGGAGAGGTTCGAGACTCAGCACAAACAACATCGGTGACAACGGGCATCCCTGTCCCTGTCTCGTCCCGTTGAATAACTCCAGGGGGCGAGACAGGGATCCGTTGACTCTTATTCTAGCGGTCGGCTGGGTGTACAGCGCCTTGATCCATCTCATCATTCTTTCCCCTAGTCCCATATAATTTAGGGTCTCATGCATAAACTCCCAGTCGACTCTATCAAAAGCCTTTTCGGCGTCAACTGACATAAGGACTGTTGGAGTCTTCCCTTTCATTGCCTCTTGGATCAGAATGATGGATTTCACCGAGTTGTCCCTTCCCTCCCGTCCCTGTATGAATCCCACCTGATCGGTGTGGACCCACGCCGGGAGGAGTACTTTCAGTCTGTCGGCTATTATTTTTGCATACATTTTTATATCAGTATTCAGTAGAGATATCGGGGCGATAACTCTCTAGGGCAGCCGGATCTTTACCCTCCTTCAAAATCAGGGCGATATGAGCGAGGAGAGCCTCTTTACGGAAGCCCTGCCCTTCTCCAACTGCATTAAAGTACTCACACAGCTTTGGTGCCAAAAAGCTCCGGAATCTCTTGTAATACAAGCTGGAGAATCCATCCGGGCCAGGGCTGCCCCCCAGTGGTATTTCCTTAATTACTCTCTCGACTTCCCTTATCGAGATGGGAGCCTCTAGGGCCTCCATCTCCTCCCTCATCGCTCTTGGGAAATCGAGGTTCCTCAGATACTCCCATATAGCTTTCTTTCTGTTTCCTCCCTTGCTACCCCTTCCTCCTATCTCATACAGGGTACTATAATAAGAATGGAAGTTCTCTGCAATCTCAGGGGTGGCAAACTTAAGCTCCCCCTTTTTATCTCTAATTTTGGGTATAAAGGTCCTCTTTTTCTGTTCCTTTACTCTTTTTGCCAGCCACTTGCCTGACCTATACCCCCACTGGTATCTCTCCTTGTTTATTCTATAGAACACTGTTCTCCTTTCTTGCTCTAGGTACTCTTCCAACTCCCTTTTTTTTTTTTTGTAAATCCTGACTCCCTCTAGACCTTGTGTTCCGTTCTAGCTGTTCAATCTCGCTGTATAGTTGAACCTTCCTTTTCTGCCTTTCCTTCTTTATTTCTGCTCCAATCCCAATCAAACTACCTCTAATTACAGTTTTATGTGTCTCCCAAAGGGTGGCTCTGGGCATTTCATCCGACTCATTTAGCTCAAAGAATTCCCTCAGCTCCTTTTCAATTTGTCTGCTAACCTTCTGTTCTTGAATGAGGGAGTCATTCATCTTCCACGTTCTCTCTTTCCCTTTATCCTCCTGTATTTCTAATTGCGCAACTATCGGGGCATGATCTGATAAAGTAGTAGGCTTGATTTCCACTTTTTTCAAGTTGGCCACTAATTGATGTTCTATGAACACATAATCCAGTCTTGCAAAGGTTTTGTGAACTGCCGAGCAGTGCGTGTAATCACGCTCTTTTTGGTGCCTGATCCTCCAGGAATCTTCAAGCTGGGCGTTTGTCAAAGCTTTGTTTACCAACTTATATCTATGTTCCGACGCTCTTATAACTCCCCCGGAGCTATCCATCCTTGGATCTAAGCACCAATTCAAGTCGCCTGCTAATACCACTTTGCCCTCTCTAAACTCCTCTAGTTTTATTAATATTTTCCTTAAAAATGTATCTGGGTTTCTGTTTGGTGCATACACATTTGCTATAGTACATTGCATCGCCCCCAATTTTCCTTTTATGAATAAATACCTGCCCTCTGGGTCGGTTAGTCGGTCCTGAATTTCAAATCTTGATAGCCTATCAAAACCAATGGCTACTCCTCTTGAATGGGGCGATGGTGAGTCCCCATAGTACCAGGATGGGAATTGAGCTGATGCCAATTTTATGCCCGAGTTGTTAGTTATATATGTCTCCTGTAAACAAATCACATTTCCCCTCATAAAGTACAATTCTTCATTAATTTTGTATCTTTTTTCCCTTGTGTTTAAACTCCTCACATTATATGTTATCACATTAATAGGCGCCATTTTCTACTTATTCCGCTTAAGCACCTATAACCTTACTCCGACCCAGAGAGGGCATTTTTGCTGGGGGACAGATCGGGTTCGAAAAAAAAAAATTACCCCAACCCCCCCTGCTCCCCCTCCCAACCCCCCCCCCTCCACAACGCTATACCTAAACAGGTTGTTCGGAGATCCCCCCTTTCCACTGTAATCCTACACCACGGAATCAAACACGGTAGGTCATTTATGGGGTGCCCCCCCGGGAGAACAGAGAAGCTGCCCTGGTGACAGGCTATGACAAGGTGAAGATAAGTCGGAGGTCCGAGGCCTGAGGTAGGAGAGTTTGTTATATCCCCCCCCCCCTCGCCCCACCTTGCTTCCAGCATTGTATGGACTGCTTAAGTAAAGCTAGGAAAATACCTGCTTGTGGTGTGTGAGGAGGAGCATTTGTGGGGTATACCAGGCTGAAGTAGACCTGTAAGTATAAAATAAGTGGACTGTTAGCCGTCCTGGAAATGTCAATCAACTTACAGGCGTGGGAAGAAGCTCAGAGGTCTAGGAGCGGTGCTTGAAAAGTGGTTTTACATACTAATGCACTACATAGTAGAAATGCAGCAGGCCTAAGTGTAAAGATGCTATAACATCCATGGAGAACTTTATCTCAATATAAACCCGCAATAGATTGCACTGACGGCTTTGGATTATAAAAACTTCGCACTAGACCGGGAAAAGTTTCTATGCCAGAGTCTCAGCTAAGTGAAGATCTCCTAGGGCGGGGGGTTTTGATTGGGGGGTTGACTTTTAGCCAAGCAAACTTTGAAGATCAGTCCGGAGCAAAACCGCCTAAGCCAACCTAATCAGGGTGGACAAGGAGGGAAGTGGTGGCGGCCGGAGCGCCTATAGAAGGAAGGGTGAAGGGATCAGAGAGTAGTTCTCCATTTTATGAACACTGTGTCTAGCCGGATCATTGAAATAATATCAAAGCTGGTGGTCCTCGGGACTGTGGCTTGAAAGATGAACGTGGGATGAAATGAAAGGAACGCAAGTTGAGATAAGGAAATCATATGGACACACGAAGATCTTAAGCTACAGGAGACGAGAAAGAACAAAAATTGGGAAGAAATTGGCACTTGAGACAAAGAGAAATAGGGACAATTGTAATTAGTAATTGTAATTGTCTGTGTAGTATGTTAGTCTGAATGTTGATCTACGCCCATATAACTGGGTTATAACGGTGTTGCCTCGCCCTATTGCATCCCCTCTTTCCTCTGCCTTCATTTTCCCTCCTGGGGGATAGAGGGACTAAGGGTTGGAGAAGGAGGAGGGAGGAGAGATAGGAGCAGATAAAGGAGAGGTAAACGGGGAGGGACTACACCGGAAGGGGAAAGGAAAAAAAATGAGAGGGAAAGCAACATCTGGTAAAAACATACCGCCGGTGCCCAGCCCAGGAGGCATCCAGCGATATATGACAACTACGGCTGGTACAACAGAGGAGGGACAAGGCAGCCCTAAGGGGGAACAGCGCGAAGATCAGGGGTAAATAAACAGAAGGCTACAGAAGAAAGTAAAAGTGCCAGAGTAAATGGGGGAAAGATGGGGGACCCGAAAGACAGTAGTATCCCCTCACAGATCTGTACTAGGGCGCACCAGGAAAGAGAGGAGGTGAGAGAGGTGGAAACGGACAGTAGAGGGGTAGGAAGGGGCCAACCACCAACTCAGGAAGTAGAATCCCCCACAATTAAAGAGATGCTAGCGGAAATGTTCGCTAAAATGGAGGAGTCAATAAGAACTGAGATAGTAGCATTAAGGGTGGACATTGGGCTGGTCCTAGAAAGGGTAGAGGAAATTGAGGACAGATTGGATAAACAGGATGTAAGGCTAGATGAGATAACAGAACAGATGGCAATTCTGCAGAGAACAAAAAAAAACCTCCAGTATAGAATTGAGGATCAGGAAAATAGGAGGAGGAGGAAGAATATCCGAATCAAAGGACTCCCAGAGAAATATAGTACTGGGGACTTAGGAAATACACTTCAGAAGCTCTTCAACCCGCTCTTAGAAAGGGACCCCACAGAACCTTTAAGGCTGGATAGGGTACATAGGATTCCTAGGGGGAAGACAGCAGGGGAGGAGTACCCAAGAGACGTAATAGCAAGGTTCCATTATGCAGAAGAGAAAGGACAAATAATGGGGAAGTTGAGGACGCTTCCAGGTCTGTCCCTGGAGGGGGCAGAGTTGCAAGTGTTCTCGGATCTAGCTTCAGAAACGTTAAGGAGAAGGAGACTGTTAAAACCCCTAACTCAACAGATGACTGCGCTAGGTATTACTTATCAATGGGGCTTCCCAGCCTGTTTGAAGGGGCATAAAGATGGTCGTTCCGCAGTGTTGCGCTTTCCGGGGGAGCTGAGAGGCTTCTGCGAAAAGTTAGACATACCCCCGCCCCACTTACCAGGTTGGGAAGAAGATATCAAGGAAAATAGACCCATACAAAGGAAGCTAAGATGGACAAGAGGGAGAGGGGTGGAGCCTAATGAGGGGGATACACCTAGAAGATAAATTAAGCAGGTAAGAAGAGAGTGTAGGATACAGAGGGTGCGGGGGGCAGCTGGGAGGGGGGCGAGGGGTGGAGTGGGGACTGGGGGGAGGCTCTTAGAGGTCTACTGGTGTGAGCCCCTGGGGTAAATATGGGAAGGATTAGACACCAAGGGGAAGAGTGTCGAGCCCATTTTCAGATATTTATTTGTAGAAAAAAATTGAAAACCATTTATCATTTTTCTTCCACTTCACAATTATGTGCTACTTTGTGTTGGTCTATCACATGAAATCCCAATAAAATACATTAACATTTTTTTTTTAAATATTAATCTTTATTAGAAAGTTTTTTTTTTTTTTTCCATATGTTATACAAACATCCTTTTACAACATTTTAACAACAAGAAAAAAAACAATGTTACCAATAAACCCATACAGGTTCCTACCATACCAGAGTCTGGGGTTTTAGAGAGGTGGGGTGGTCATGTTTATGTTTCCATACTCCAAAAGGAGAAATTAAATAACAAAATACAAACCTTTAAACAATACCATAACACCCCCACACCCCCCCTTAACTATATTTCCACTACTTTCCATTTTTCCCATTAACTTAACCCTCCCTCCTTATCCCTCCTTCCCCTCCCCTCTTGTGCTATATTTATATTACTACCCTCTCGTGTTTCTCTCTTCGTTCCTTTTCACCATTCTCTTTAAGTCTAATTGTTTTTGATAATACAAACTCCCCTGTTCTTCCCTTCCCTACACCCTCCCACCTCCCCTCCCCCCGCATCTTCTTATGGTTCTTATACTTTATATTGGGGTATGCATCTCCTCTAACCAGTCTTGCCAGTTCTTATTAAACTCCTTTAGATTATTTCGTTTTACGTATACTGCCCTCTCCTTACATAAATACTCATTTACAGCTCTCACCCAATCTTCTACTGTGGGGGCTAAATTTGATTGCCATCTTCTAGTGATCATCCTCCTAGCATGAAACAAACATCTTATAATTACAATGGTGACTCCCCTATTCTCTGCTCTCTCATTTCTGTACCCTAGAATACACGCCACCGCATTTAGTTCTATTACAGTCTCGAAAATTCTACTTAGTATCTCTACTACTCCTTTCCAATATCGAAATAGTCTAGGACACTTCCAGAACATATGTATTAAATTTCCCAACCCCCCACACCTAGGGCAACTGTCATCTGCTCTTTTACCAAATCTAAATAGCCTCTGGGGAGTATAGTACGCTCTGTTGATCACCATCAGGTGTGATATCTTATGAGGGGGAGAGACCGAAACCTTTGGACACAACTCCAGTATCGTTTTCCATTGTACCTGAGTTATATTACCTACATCTTGCTCCCATCTCTCCTTCTCAACCCTACTCTTCCTCTCCCCATTAATCTGTTTATCTAATTGGGAATAGAGTTTTGATATTAACCCTTTAGTAGGTCCTGCTTGCGCTACCAGTTGTATCAACGGCAGCTCTTCCCACACTAATATCAGATTTCCAACCTGTGCCTTTATAGCGTGCCTCACTTGTATATATGCATATAATGAGTTTTGTGATATCTTAAATTCTGTTTGTAATTCCTCAAAGGATTTAATACCCATACCTCTATATAATTGATTCAACCTTACAATACCACATTTTTCCCATTCTAAAATTTTGCCAACTCGCCATAATTCTTGTAGCTTCTTGTTATTCCATAGAGGGGTGTATTTAGTTATTTCCCTGTATCCCATTTTTTTTTTAACCGTATGCCATATCTTTGACATCATTATTACTGTAGGGCATCTATACTGAAATGAATCTGCTTCTAAGGCCTCAATCAGTGTCCTATGTGGCGAACCTGTTAACATCAATCTCCCGTTTGGGCTTCCTCCATTCACCACCTCAATTCCCCCTAACTGTTGAAGTTGTGCTGACAAAAAATAACACTCTGGGTATGGGACTGCAAAGCCCCCCTCCTCTACCGGTAGCTGGAGTACCCGCAGACGCAGTCTGGCCTGTCCCCCCTTCCATATCAATTCCCTGAACAACGTCTCGATCTTACTAAACCAGCTTCTGTTAATCCATAACGGGGAATTATGTAAAATATAAAGAAGTTGGGGCATCCAAATCATTTTTATCAAATTACATCTGCCAGCTACTGATAGAGGAAGCCGCCTCCATATAGCAGTTTTTTGTTTGAACTTAACTAGTAAGGGGACTAAATTATAACTTATAAATTGCTTGGGATCTTTAGTCAAAATAATTCCGAGGTATTTCAATTTATCCACTATCACCATTTGGGGTACTCCTAATGTTGTTTGTTGGTCAGCCGAGTCCATTGGGAGACATTCCGACTTTTCCCAATTAATCTCCAACCCAGTAAAATCACCAAACTCCTGCACTGTACCTATTGCTTTTGTCAAGGAATGTCCCATATCACCCAAAAATAACAAAATGTCATCTGCGTAGAGCGCTATTTTTTCCTCCCCAGATTTTCTTAGAAAACCGACTATCTCCCGGTTTGCCCTAATTGCACAGGCCAAGGGCTCTATAGCAAGGGCGAAGAGTAGGGGTGACAATGGGCACCCCTGCCTCGTTCCTCTCCCTAGCTCTATTTTATCGGAAAGCTCATTATTAATTTTTAATCTAGCACAGGGTTTATCATATAACATCTTAATCCAACCAATAAAGGATGGGCCTAATCCAAATTTCTCCAATACTTTCCATATGTACCCCCATTCTACACTGTCAAATGCTTTTGTTACGTCTAGTGCCACTACTGCACCCGGGGAGTCGTTATCTGTTGGAATCTGTAAGTTCAAGAAGGCTCTCCTAATATTCATGCTGGTTGACCTATTAGCTATAAATCCTGTTTGATCCACATGCACTAATCTTACTATAACTCGGTTAAGTCTAATTGCCAATACTTTGGCCAGTATCTTTGCATCAGTGCAAAGAAGAGAAATTGGTCTATACGCTGCTACGTTTAATGGATCTTTACCTTCCTTATACAGTAAAATTATAATTGCCTCCATCATTGATAGAGGCAATTTACCCTCCCCACTTGCTCCTCTTAATATTTCCAACAATTCAGGGAGCAGTATCTCGCCAAAATTTTTATAAACTTCAATCGGAAGGCCGTCTGGCCCAGGCGATTTTTGATTTGACATACTTGCAACTGCTTCCTGAAGTTCTTTCAAAGTGATTGGGGCTTCCAACCCTTCTCTTTCTTCTTGTTTCAAACAAGGCACCTCTAGATGGCCCAGAAATAACTCCATCTGCTTATCCTTCCCTATTTTCTGTGCAGTGTATAATTTTTTATAATATTCTCTGAATGCTTGACCTATACTCCCAGTTTCCGTTGTAACCACCCCCTCCGTTGTTCTCATCCCCGGAATTGAAGATGGGCCAGAATTACTCTTCACCAGTTGTGCTAATACTTTTCCCATGCTTTCTCCTTCTGCAAAGGAGACTTGGCGATAGAACATGCGTTGAATCTCTGCTTTTCTCAAGGCTATCAACCTGAATTCTTCTTGTTTATCTAGCCACAATTTTTCTTTTTCCGGGGTGGGATCACTGATATAATTCCTTTCAGCCTCCAGCACTTCTCTCCCTATACTCGCCTCCTGCTCTCTTGACTTTCTATTAGATTTTGCAATGGATTGAATCAGGAGTCCCCTCAAGAATGCTTTCAAAGCATCCCATAACATTCCTGGACATACTGTACCTCGGTTGTTTTTTAAGAATTCTTTTAGTTCCATCTGAATTTTCTCTAGACCTTCTCCTGACTCTTTTTTTATTAGTTCTAACCACAGAGGATTCAATTTCCATACCTTCTGTCCCCTCCGTTCCCTCATTTTTAAGGTTACTAACATTGGGGAGTGATCTGATATACCCCTGGGCTGATATTCTATCTTTTCCACCAGCTGTAGGGCCAAGTCATTCCCCAATGTCATGTCTATTCTGGACAACGTGGCATGCGAGGCCGAACGACAGCTATACTGCCGGGCTCCCGGATTCCCCGTTCTCCATAAATCCAGTAGTCCTACTTCTTCCATATATTGACCCAGCCTCCCATGCCCCGCAGATTCCACCAGTATCTTTTCTGGGAATCTATCCAGTTTGGTATCTAAAACTGTGTTAAAGTCCCCTACTATTATAATAGGGATTCCATCTATCCCTAATAAAAATTCATATAGTTCAAACAACACTTCCATTCTAAATGGTGGGGGAATATAAATATTTGCCAGTACACATTCTCTGTTTTCAATTAAACAATGTAAAAATATATATTTACCCTTTTCGTCTTGAATGGCTCGTTTACAAACAAAGTTCACCCCTGTTCTTACCATAACGCTCACCCCTCTACTATATGACGAGTATACGGAGTGGTATTGATATCGATATTTTCTGTTCTGCAGCCGATGCACTGTATCTTTCATCAAGTGCATCTCCTGCAGACAGACCAGCCCAACTCCGTATCCCTCCATCATAGAGAACACTGCTTTTTGTTTCACCTGTGTCCCCAGGCCCCTCACATTCCAGGAGCCTATCTTAATTTTCCCGTCCTGCATCCGCCGAGTAAAAAAGCAGAGAAGGGGAGAGAGAAAGTATCAAAGAAAAAGAAGGATATAAGAGGGCAGAATATATTTCTGGAGAATGTGGAGATTGAGATCTTCCCATATCCCCACCTCTTCCAATTCTTCACTATCTTCTTTATTAAGTTAAACCTGGATTCCAAGACCTTGATCCCCACTAATATGCCATATTTTTTAACCAGCACCATAATTTCATCTATTATATATCTCCTAACGTGAGTTGTGCTATCTACTTGTTTATCACAGTTTTCCCCCGTGTTATCAATCAATTTTACGTGTTTTTTGCTACTCAGTGTTTTATATTTTTTCTTTGTTTGAGTTATCTCCTGAACCCCATTCAATAGTACACACATATTTTCCCCCCCCCCAGCCTTCCCCCCTTTCTCCCCTCCCTCCCCTCCCCCCCTCCCAACAACCCTCCCCCCACCTACCCAGGTGATATTCAGGGGGCTTCTTAGTGACCTTATTCCACTCTTTTCGCAACATATATGCCACATATCCCTTCTCCACTCCTTCCCGCCGTGTATTACCACTCTTCCCAAAAAAAAAAAAAAAAAAAAAAAACCCATTCAGACTCATCTCCCCCACCCTTCTGCCTTCCAACCAGACTCACACTCCTAACCAGGAACCATGGATGCTAAAATTTTTCTCTATTTTCTTCAATCCACTTTTCCACCTCCATTGGGGAGCTAAAAACCTGCGTGTACCCTAATGCGTTAATCCGTAACTTTGCAGGATACAGAAGAGCGTATGTCAATCTAAGTTTCTGTAACCTACGCTTCACCTGAAAGAACTCTGCCCTTTTTCTCTGAAGTTCTGGGGAAAAATCGGCATATAATGAGATTCTAACCCCCTTATACAACATATTCCCCATTTCCCTTGCTTTTCGTAACAACACCACTTTATCTTTATAATTTAGTAATTTCATCAATAATGGCCTAGGGCGGCTTCCCTCAGGTGGAACTCTAAAGGGGACTCTGTGCGCCCTTTCTACAGAAAACATTGTTGAAAATGAGTCTCTTCCAAATATATCAATTAATAAATGTTCCATGAACTCAGCGGTATTTACTCCCTCGCTTTTTTCAGGGAGACCCACTACACACACATTATCCCTCCGGAGTCTATTTTCCATTTCGTCCATTTTTATTGTGTATCCTGTAAACTGTTCCTTCAAAGCTTCTAACTCTTTAGTTAGGAAGGTTGTATCATCTTCTAGCCTCCTGGTCCTTGTCTCAAGTTCTACTGTCCTCTCCACCACTTTCTGTAAATCTTGCTTTACCACCAGCAGGTCTTCCTTCACTCCCTTCATTTGGGTACACAATTCCTTCAATGAGGCGTTACATGCATTTACGGCTATTAACACATCCTTAATAGTAGGCTCTTTTTCCAATGGGAGAGGGTCTGCTGTTATAGTCTCTGAGTTCTCCAAATTCAATTCCCCTGCCCCCGGATTCTTATTAGCTAAACCTTTTGCCACTGCGCCAACCTGTATATTGATATTAGTATTTAAATGCCCCGTACTTTTCCTTTCAGGCAGTATCCCTTGTTGACCCTTTGTTTGCCCCTTTTTTGGAGGGGTCTGAGATGTTTGTACTGGATTGTGGGCAAATTGTTCTAGTTTGGCTGCTGTGGCAGATTGTTGCATGCTTTTTTCCCCCCTCTCCTTAGCCGAGCGCAGATGCTGCATCTTTCTTTCTTTCTTTTTCCCTTTTCTCGCCACTTTCCTCCCCCTTCTCTTTAGGTATTTCCCTCTTTATCTGGCTTATTCCCATCCGATCTTCAAATCAGTCCTGAGTATTGTATTTAACACTTTCTTAACATTATAACACATCCGTCCTCCACCACCACTCATTCAGAGGTTTAATATAATGTTAGTCCAGCATTCCAGTGAATCGCATTTAACTCTCTACTTTTTTTACTTCACAGCCGCTACTTATTTCACAGGCACAAATTAAAAAAAAAAGGTTAGTTTTTTCAGGATTGCCACAAGCCCTTGATAAATCACTTAGTGCACCAGCAGTCTTTGCCTTATAGCCATTCCACAGGTATTCCAATATTCAACTCAAACGTCACAGATTTTCTGGCTTCGCTAGCTGCAAACTACTGCCTTTACAGCAGGTGCTTAGTTGCATACACCGCTTAATACCATACATTTATCTTGATAGGCAATACATCCTGGTGAGCCATACAGCCATACAGAGCGATACAGAGCAATGCAATACACCCCAGTGAGGGGAGGGGAAAGACAAATAAGAGACACTCGAAGACCTCCTCACCCCAACCAGCGCTCTCCTGTTGACTTTTTTAAGTATTTTTGACTGTTTTCAAGCACCGGAATGTCCACTATGTCCACAGGGTTTTCCTTTTTTTTTCTCCACACCTCGCTTCTCTATCTTCGTCGCGGCTTACGGGCGGTCGGGGAGAGCCTCTCGTTGCCAGCTGTATGTAAGGTTGGATGCCGAAGTTCAGCGAGACTCAGTGGCTCTGTAGCAGTCGGCTCTGGGGGGTGCTCGTGTATCCTCGTATGTCCTCGGCTGTCCTCGGCCGTTTTCGTCAGGGACTCGGAACCCGGAAGTAGACGCAGTTCCCACGGAGGCTCGGCTCTGTAATGCGAACGTGTATCGTCACCTCTCCTCCCGTTCGGCTTCAGCAAGTAGCTCCAGCCCTCCTCACAGTACATCCAGCCACAACGTCATACACACCACGCTCTCCCCATGGGGCCATAGAGGAGGTAACACACGGCGTCTCACATCCCTCACTCCACCTTACACATCCGGTCACGCCCCCACCATTCCATCCTTACTCAAAGACTTTGCCACGTTTTGAATGTCATATGTTTACATCACTACATTAACATTTTTGGTTGTATTATGACAAAATGTGGAAAATCTCAAGAGGTATGAATACTTTTTCAAGGCACTGTAGTTACATAGTTGGTGAGGATGAAAAAAGACACCCGTCCATGCAGTTCAACCTTTGATGTGTGTGTATATGTTTATGTCAACATCTCTTGTACCATGTCTGGAGTCTTATTGTTATAGAGAGCGAGGGGAGTCCACAGAGCTGCTTCTCTGCTTCTGATGATGATCTTGTCTTCACACTCATGGATGATATTCCCCAGCAATATATGATATCTGTTTTGTGATGAGCCCATTTTTGATTGAGTCATTGGTCAGTTTATCCATTTTTGGCTTAGGGTGTTTTTTATACAATATAAAGATGGGCTGGAGTACTGTTTTTAGCAGATACACCTATGTGTGTTTTTCAATATGTGTCTGGTGTCTCTGAAGAGAAATATACAATAAAAAAAGTCTGTTAAGCAGTTGGTTGCATATAAATATATTTTTTTCTAAGAACTAATTTAACCTCCATGGTGACCCTTTAAAATAGATAAACTTACAACATTGGTATTTACAGGTATACTTTTTCTACTATGGGCTCTTGTATTTTCTTATATGTACACTGTTTGTGATCTAGAGTTCTGTTTACATTTTTCGTTTAGTGACATAAAACAACACAACAAGGATTGTAAGGCCTTTAATAGAAGGCATGAAGAATTCCAGGTAAGGGTATTTTGTACATAGTTACATTGCTCCAGCTTGGACCAATGTAACTGGGTATATGCCATACCTGACCAATCTCCCTGGAAGCTGGAAATCACTGAAATAAGACACGGCTACTTCAGTGATCCTCACTTGCTTCCAGGTCCCACGTTGAATGACGGCCCTGATGCGTTCTGAACACAGAAGGTTGGTCACCCGACACGTGTACCTTTTCATAGAACGCTTTGCACTTCCTGAATGGATGCAAATCATTCTCTGATTGGATGAGATGGACAGCATGATGTCACCATCCTGCCTCTCCACCTCATCCAATCAGAGAATGTTTTGCATTCATTCAGAAAATGTAAAGCATCCTCTGAATGGTTCTGGTGCCAAATAGCTGACCTGCAAATCTGCATAACTTATTTGACCATAGTCCTGCTACTACGTCCCTGATTGGTGCTCTACAGGCGATTACAAATAGGTAATACCTATCCCAATAAAGGTACCTACACTAGATATATTTAAAGCCACAGTAAAAGAAAATGTAAAACAAGTCTCTGTAAAACTATTAATCTGTCCTGTCATCTATGCCTCAAATCTTGATTTTCTTGAAGAATTAAGCCACCTGATTAATCATCTGCATCCAACACTTAATAACAAATATTTCTATTATTTATGTAGGGACAACAATACAAGCAGCAATTTACATGCTGTACCTTTATGTCAGTTCCTGCCCTCAAGAGGCTAACAATCTAAGGTCCCTAACTCACATTCATACATACACGTACTACTAGAGCCAATTTAGACAGGAGCCAATTACCTACCAGCATGTCTTCGGAGTGCCGGGGAAACCCACCCAAGTACAGGCAGAACATACAAACTCCAAGCACATAGCGTCCCGGTCAGGACAAGGTGGGAGAGCTAACCACTAAACAACTGTGATGGAGCTGTATACACATCTGGTTCAATCTGCCAAACCTCTATGTCTCTGTTACACAAATGAGTTTTTTTTTTTCATTTATAAATAACTTGGCCAGTCATTGTGAAGTATCTGGGGACACAAAACTAAATTTTTGTCAGGAGTTCTACTTTCAGGTTTACAGTGTTTACCATACCTCCCAACATTTTGAGATGAGAATGAGGGACACCTACTAGTAAATGTATGTAGGCATAGGATACGTCCCCTGCCACACCACCTTAAGGGGGAAATAACTGGAAAAAAAAGTTAATTAAATCCACAAGTGCTATTTTTACCACTATTATTCCTGTATATTGGCTTTTAAAATGGAAAAATGCAGAATCGATATAGATCAGACCTAAATGAGGGAAAAATGAGGAGGGAAGAGGGACAGAGGGACATTGCTCCAAATCAGGGACAGTCCCTCAAAATCAGGGACAGTTGGGAGCTATGTTGTTTACTGTCATTTCAATACGTTCCACATAAGAGTAAACAATACCTGGAGAAAGGGCCAGTACAATAGATTTATTCATGGCTCCCAATGAATCTCTGCAATAGACATAAACTGTATTATAGCACTCTTCTGTATTTGTCACTCTTCACAAGAGTGAAAATGTAACTCGCCTCCCACTGGAAAAGTAATCTCTATATCTGCCTGTTTTATTTTTCTTACTGCAGTGAAGCTAAGATGAATTCTGCCATCTGCTGGTGGAAGAGTGGTAGGTAGGAGGATGTTTTATTGATGTAACTACATTACATTCTGCCATCTACTGGTGGAAGAGTGGTAGTGAGGAGGATGTTTATTGATGGGTTTACAATGTATAAGTCACACTGTGCACCATCTCTAAGAGCACAGAAGTACACAGCAGAATCAGACACAGTCATGTCGTATATCGTTAAGCTGGTTGTGGACTCGCTGGTCTCAGAGTCAAATTTTCCAATCTGAAAATTTCCATCATGTCTCATAGAAGACATAGCTCTTGCTCCACGGTAAAGAATATACTGCATCTGGTTGGCATACTGTTTATACCAGAATAGATAGGGCTCATTTCTGCTAGTGGAATAATTACACTTTAATGTCACAGTTTGCCCAACTTCACTGTACATGTGTGACAGATCTGATTGTATAGAGTTCCCATGGACGGCACCTGTGGAATGAGAACATCATTTTAAATAACACAGAATATTCAGAATTAGGAAGACTTAACTGTATTGTAACTAACACAAATTGGTATTGTAAACGGATAATTTAAATATTGACTAATTGGTTTTCAACTGGAAAATGTAAAAGATACTTACTTGCAAGGTACCAAATTAGAAATAACTGTACTGGCCAATTAGGGAAGAACATTGTACAAATCACTGTTGGAAATGAATACTTAAGAGGTGCAGCTGATACAATAGTACTGACTGAGGTCTTAAATGGCATCTCATGAAATACATATGAAAAGCCCTTCAGATCTCCTCCTACTCATCTCTAAATGCCTGTTAATCACACCCCTAAAAAAAATTCAAGAGAAAAACAGATATGTTCTGCCATCTAGAGGCCACTGCCCTGTACTTACCTTTATCGGAGTGTACTTGAGCTGGGATGAATGTAATCTAGGGATATAATAGATGCTAACAGGATGATAGAATGAACTGTACTCATTTAAAAAACAAATGGTGCTATCATATCTGATAATAGCCCAAACTGCACCTGTGTGGAACAAGAGCCGCAGTACTACTGCAGTTTGTTATAACGTTAGTACAATGCATTGTAATTTGAAGCAAGTACTTAAGGCCGAACTCCAGGCAAGCAGCTAAATACACAGATGAACTATATACATGTTTTACTTAACAAGGGATTTGTATTTCTATCCATCCAGTCCTGAAATGTATAATTCTTTGCTGCACAGCACAGTTTTTCTCTACTGCATTTTCACTTTCCCTTTCATAGTCCAGCAACAAGAAGAGATCAGTAAGGAAAAATATCATATCATACGGATGAGCTCATCACTCTGCTCTCTTATCCCATCAGCCTGTTTGGCTACTTTTGCTGCTTTTCCACTCCCTGTTGTGAGCTCTGCTGTACTGCAAGAAGCTGATACTGAGTTTCAGTGGCAGCTGGTGCTTAAATTTTTTTTTGGGGGGGGGGGGGGGGGGCAAAAAACCTATCAATTGTAGAATCACTGTGCCCATCAAATGCAGCCACTGTGCCCAGCAATCACAGCCACTGTGCCATCAAACGCAGCCACTGTGCCCATCAAACGCTGCCACTGTGCCCATCAAACACTGCCACTGTGCCCCATCAAACGCTGTCACTGTGCCCATCAAACACTGCCACTGTGCCCCATCAAATGCTGGCATTGTGCCATCAAACACTGCCACCGTACCCATCAAAAACTGCCACTGTGCCAAATGCTGCCACTGTGCCCTATCAAATGCTGCCACTGTGCCCATCAAATGCTGCCACTGTGCCCATCAAATGCTGCCACTGTGCCCATCAAATGCAGCCACTGTTCGCATTGAATGCTGCCACTGTGCCCATCAGATGCTGGCATTGTGCCATCAAATGCTGCCACTGTGACCCCCCCACCCTCTCACCGTCTGCCTGACACCTACTCCATCTCTGTGGAGCAGCGGATGACGGCATAGAGCAGTGTCCTTCATGCGTCCCCTCCTGTCCTCTCCTCCCGTCCTCTCCTCCTCATAGGCGTCCAAGCACAGTGCTTATGTTTCACCCAACCAGGTGACGGGTAACAGACATGAGCACCTGGTCGGCGGAAAAGTGGTTCAGTGTTAGGAAAGCTGTTCTAACACACCCCCACATGCTCCAGTGTTTGCTGTCCAGTCTGATGTTCCGGTGCTCACAGTTCAGCCTGATGTTCCAGTGCCCACGGTCCAGCCTGATATTCCGGTGCCCACAGTCCAGCCTGATGTACCGGTGCCCATAATCCAGCCTGATATCCTCTTATTGGGTGTTCCGAGATTGCAAATAGGACTTGTTATTATACTTACCTTAGGTTTGTGTGCTTTAGTCAACCTACCACTAATGCCCCCAATACTACCCTCTGGAATATGTTCTGCGCTGACTATCTCTACCCCTGAACCCTCCCCCTTGTTGCCTAGTTTAAAAGCCCCTCTAACTTTTTGGCCAGCTTCATTCCCAGCAGAAGCAGATATGCACCCTCCTCATTTAGGTGCAGTCCGTCCCTTCTATAGAACTGGTGACCGACTCCTCAGCCACTTGTTTAGTTCCCTATTCTCCTTCTGCCTTTGTGGTGTGGCTCGATATACCAGTAGTATTCCTGAGAATACTAGCTTGGAGGACCTTTTCCTCAATTTAGCTCCTAAGTCCCTAAAATCGTTCTTTAGGAGAGTCCATCTGCCTCTGACTTTGTCTTTGGTGTCTTCCCCAGCCCCTCCCAGTAATCTGTCCACCAGATCCATGATCTGCCGAACCCAAAAGCACAGTAGACAACATACAGTTTGGCACTTCAGGTCTTTGTCACAAATTGCCCTCTCTGTCCTAAGAATTGAGTCCCCTACCACCAGAATCTGTCTTTCCTTACCCTTCTCTTCCCCGCCACTCTCACTGGAGAAGTTCTTCCCCTGGAAGCTAGGGAAGTCCCTCAGCTCCAGCAGTGCTGGTCCCTGACTGGTTTCACCAATGTCACTCAATGGAGTGTACTTATTGGGATGTTCCAGCCCAGGTTCGGCCTCCCTGGCCTTTTCCCCTCTATCTTTCCTGACTGTCACCCATCTACTCTTTTCTAGTGCCTGCACCTCTTTGTCTCCACCCGTCTCTGTGCTGGCCCCTGTTGGCACCTGCTGGGTATGTTCCCGGCTCTCCTTTAGCATGGGGGGTCTTCTCAGTGCTGACAGCTGCTTCCCTAGATCCAGAACCTGGGCTTCCAGGCAAACAATGTGCTTACATTTTGAACAGCAGTATTCGCCTTCAATCAGATGATGGTTATATTGTTGTGCCTGATTTATATAGAAAAAAAGTATATGGTATCCTCATCCTTATATATTGAAGATTTTTTGGGGGAAAAGACAAAGGGAATTCATACATGGAACATCATAACCATGGTTCGCCTTAGAGTCACCCAACAGAATTCAATCAGATGATCAAGACACGTATACATGCCGCAAGATGTACACCAAATCGCATCTCCACACCCACCGGGCATCGTACAGTACCTACTAATTTAATGAGCATTGGGGGAATATACCTTGTCCAAATTAACTAACGACTAATACTCAATAATACACAGGCACCCAACAATACAATACACAGGTACTTACAGCCAATGCGCATTTGCAGCCCATATGCACTCGCAGTCCATGTGTACTTGCAGCCCACGTGTACCCGCAGCCCACTTGTAACCGCAGCCCACTTGTAACCGCAGCCCACATATACTTACAGGCCACGTGTACCCGCAGCCCACCTGCAGTCGCAGTCCACGTGCCGTTGCATCCCACATGTACTTGCAGCCCACGTGACTCACAGTCCACGTGCTCTCACAGTCCACGTACACCTGTGTACTCAATGCCCACGTACACTCACAATACACAGGTACACACAATACTCAGGCACTCCCAGTACTCAGGTACGCACAATACACAGGTACTCCCAATAATCAGTTACACACATTACTCAGGTACTCACAATACTCAGGTACACACAATTCTCAGGTACTCACAATACTCAAGTACACACAATATTCCGATTACTCCCAGCACTCAATAATATACAGTGTCCCCACTACACAGTCAAACTTTTCTGTTAATTATGACTTTGACTGCTCTGTACCTGATATCTAACACTTGCACGGCTTGTCAGCCCCTGCAGTCTCTCGTGGTCAGCCTGCCTGTTCCTGCTCAGTCCGCTCCCCTGTTTGCCTGTCACTCTCCCCCTCTGGTTTGCAGCACCCTAACCTTCCGCTTCCCAGTCGGACCTCGCGGTCCCCTGGTACTGTCCTCCCGCTCCCGATGGCCCGTGCCCACCGCTGCTCCTCTCCGCTCTGCTCAGCTCCTCTGTCCCTCTGCTGATTTGGTTTATTACTTATCCTTTTAATAAATCATTTATACTTTACCTGCATTTTGGTTCACTCTATCTCAGTCCACACATTTCTGGTCGCACTGGTCCCTGACATATTGTCTCTGATCACCACCACAGCAGTACAATGTCACCAGACTAGTACAGGCAGTCAGTGTCCCCAGTCACCGCTGCACCAGTCACAGTGTCCCTGATCACCCCCACACCAGTCCCAGTGTCACCATAATAGTGCACCCAGTCACAGTCTACCCAATCACCACCGCACCAGTTAAAGTATCCCCAACCATCACAGCACCAGTCACAATGTGTCACCAGACCAATGTAAGCCATCAACAGTTTTTTCTGATCACCGCCACGCCATGCAGATAGTGGTCCAGGTCAGGATTCAAAATGTGGAACCCAGCACTCCAAGCTGGGAGTGCTAACCACTGAACCACAGTGCTGGAACAGGATACACATCTGATTCCACCCACCATATCTCTATTATGCAAAGAAAGGATTTTTTTTTCCTTTTATACATAACTTGGTCAACCATTGTCAAATCATTGAGGACATGAAACAAGATTTTTGTCTGGAGTTCCACTTTTAGTTATCTATATGAAGTGAGCCGGTACTGAAAACACATGACAGCTACCATTGCTGACCTCTGAAAATCCCCAATCTAATGTACTGATTGATTTGCTCTATTCACCCAGATAAAGCAACATCTAATCACCCTCTGATGTCTTTCCGATCCCTGGTACAGTTGTCAGTGTGAGGTTTATGTCAGATCTCAGCTGGTTGGTGTCACACTGTGCTGCCTGCATAGCACACACATATCGGGCTGAGTCCTCTGTCTTCACATCACTCATGTACAAGTGTGTAGAGTTTCTTGTCACCTCACATGAGAACTTTCCATCAGCAAATGGAGCTGTATTGGAGAGGCTGCCCTGGTTAGCTTTATGTAGTATGTACTGTAGAGGGGTTCCAGAATAATGGCGGTACCAGTAAAGGTAATAAACTGATGTATATGTGGTGAGATAAGAGCAGGAGAGAGTCACATTTCTTCCTTCTTCTCCAAACACCTGAGGATCTGCCATGGTAATAGTGTCTGCCAAAACCTTCACTGCAAGAGAAGACATTTATGTTATGTGATGTCCAGCTCTTCATCCAACATCTGATATCACAATGGAAACAGGAATACAACTAGACTGCTGCCAGTTCTAAGGACATAGAATTACAAACAACATTAAATACATTCTAACATTATATAAATGTATTTAAAAACATTAAATAAATAAAAGTAAAAAACACTAAATAAATAATCACAAATAAACAATTACAAACTAAATAAAAACAAAAAAGAAATAACATTTAAATTAATAAATTAAAATGACTGTGCTTCAATACATTGCAGATTAATAGTAAACAGCATTACCTGGAGAAAGGGCCAGTATAATAGATATAAAGTAAACAAATTTCTTCATGGCTCACAATAAATTTCTGCAAAGTAAGTGAAAGACATAAACTGTATTATGACAATCTTCCAAAAGAGCGAAAATTGATCTCTGTGCTGACAATTTAGGAATGGACATTGGGTAATGACTGCTGGAAACAAATATATAAAGTATGCAGTAACACACATGTACTGATTTGTTAAATGCTATCTGCATCTCTCAGCTTCTATATACAAAATCCCTTATAGATCTCCTCCCTCCCACCCTTCTGAGAAGTGTGCTAAATCTCACATAATGTTCCAGCTTCTGTATTCATAAGGTATATAAGAAAAAAACAGATGAGCTCCTCTGCCATCTAGTGGCCACTATTGTGTACTCATTTTTATTTAATCGTGATTCATCTGCACCGGCGATACTACTGTATAACCTGGTTTGTTTGAGCTTTTACTTGGTTAAGGGAGCATATAGCTGTGCACCAACCAATAAAAGAATTTAGCAATTGTTGAAATGAATTAAAAATATTTTGGTTTGATAACCTGTTTCAATCGCAGCTGAACCACCGAACAGCTGCTTAGGAAATTCACAGTGAATACGGAAGGGAAATTTGTACCAGACAAGTGTGAACCCGGCCTAGCCATTTCCTCTGGCGTTCTCACCTCTGCTATGTAATATTTCTTTCCCCTCTGAGGAAGGACTCACATAGAGGTAGGGGAGGGCAGATGTCACTGCCCAAGTTTTCTCTCCCCGTAGAATGAAACACAAAATGCAATTTGTTCCTCTGTCAGCTTCTGCTTTGTTAATGCCAAATTCATAGCTGCCAATAGTTGATGGAATGATTGTCCCTCTTTTGGAACCAAAGCGTCTCATACAGGCATTAAATTGTTGTATTTCTTATTTTTTCATAAAGAAAAGAGAGGCATAAATGCATTTATTGGTTTACCTAATCAATTATACATTTCAATTTTCCATGGTCTGCGTGACATGAGGAATGATAGGTGAGTGTTCCTTTTTCCCAATGCCAACATGGCAGCATACTAGTGATATAGCTCCGCCTCTTGACCACTCCCTCAGGACCAGTGAATAGTATAAATAAAAGCATAGTTAGCTGCCACCCCATTCTTTTTTTTTCCTTCATACCTCCACACACCAGTGATGAAGAAAGCAGTGTTATGTCCCCACCTCTACCTCCGTGCAGCATCCGGCTGGGTTGAACCTCTCCCAGTACAAGGTCCCAGGTTTGGGCTGCTAAATACGTTATAGCCTAGGGAGCCCCTTCTGTGGGTCTTGAGGGGGCCTGCAGTGTTTCCTCACTAGGAACGGAATCTGCCATTTACTAAGTGACTGTGGGCAGAGGTGGGGCAGCTATTGCTTTTATTTTGTTTGTTTTTTCCACGTGTGCTATTTAGGGTATGCTGTGCCTTTTTTTTTTTCTTTTGTTCCCGTTTGTCTTTACTTTCTTTTCTTTCCCTCTCAGGTCCCTAGCAGTGGCTCAGTGTTTGTGCCATCCTGGGGGATGGAGCATGTTTTATTTGGCTGCTCCATCCACCCTTTAGGGCCAGAGGGGCTACCCTGTGCTCCTTTTCTTACTAGGGGGCCCTGTGATAACATCATCAGGCCGCGCCAGGTAGAGCATGCTCAATGGCCGGCAGAGGCAATGTCCGACATCTTAAGTGTGGGCAAAAACTTGGTATTTTGCCAGCAAGTGTATAGGTCTGGGGGAGGTCCTTTGCCTTCCCCAGGTCTATTAAAAGGCTTAGTATGCTTAGAATGGCAGGCAGACAACTAAACTCTGTTTTTTAGGCAGACTTCTCTCCTGTGCATTGTCCCCTACAGAAAAACGCAATTTGAGCGCCCTGTGCTGTTTCTCCACAGGTACTACAAAAAAACAAAACAAGAAACAAATTTTTTATTTTCTTTCATCTCAAGTATTTTTATTTTCTTTTGTGTTCTGTAAATACTGTCACTCTCTTCCTAGCTTTGCCTTTTTCAGATGGCCGCCCTACTTTCCCTCCTACTATGTCGCTATTTACTATGTCACTATTTACACAAGACCCTCAACTGTTAAGGTAGGGGACCACCGTATTGGGTAAGTTTGCAGGTTGTTGCAAAAGGAAAAAAAAGAGTGCATTCTTATTGCGGTTTGCCTTGATTCGTTTCAGCCCTGCACGCTCACGCTCTCAAAGATCTAGAGCCAAAGAAGAAAGAGACTCCTCAGGACAGCACAGCCACAGGTACCACTCCCATTCCAAAAGTAAGTAAAAAAAGAGATGGCATTCTTCCTCTTCTCCTGAGCAATAGCAGCGCCCTAATAAAAAGACTCGCTGGGCCCGTGGAGCAGTCTCAATTCCCAACAAGCTAGTGTGCAGGGGCTGCCTGGAAGTTTGCTGTGGACAGACAGCAGGAGACTGCACAAGTGTCAACCTTACTGAAGAAGGTGGCACGAGACTCCATATCTGAGGTCACGTCCATTATTTCAGCCAAAGCAGCCAGGAAGTTTTGATAGAGGATCAACCAGGAATCTCAGCAGGTAGCGCTCCTCATTTCAGCGCTGTCTCAGCAGAGTCTGCACAACAGGCAGAAGACAGCAGTTCCTCTTCGGAGAGCTATCTGGAACAGCGCAGATTTAGCTTCTCCTTGGTGGATCCATATATCCAGGCAATCAAGCAGGCCATTGCATGGGAGGAAGAGGAAGCCCCCAAGAAGGTGAAATCCTATTTTCCTTTCCTCCAAAAGCACCAACCCTTCTTTCCTTTCATGGAGGAATTTAAGGGTGTCATTAAGCAAGAGTGGCAGAACACTGAGAAAAGGTTCTCATTCAATAGGCTGCATAAGCTGTATCCTCTGCAGGAGGCAGATGTAGACTCTCTTGACTCCCCTCTGGCGGTGGATGCAGCAGTCGTCAGGCTGGCCAAGAATGTTACAGCAGCCTGTCGTCCAGCTGTAGTCCTCACCTCGGTGGCCAGTGCCTTGAAGATTTGGATTCAAAATGTTGAGTCAGCCATAAAAGAGGGGGTTCCAAGAGCTTATATTATTCGGTCTCTAGAAGAACTCAAGGTATCATCTGATTTAATCAGTGGAGCGGCTATAGACACAATCAAGTGTTCAGCCAGGGCCATGCTGCACTCCGTCACAGCTAAAAGGGCCCTATGGTTAAAACCTTGGGCCGCTGATGCATCATCAAAACAGATTTGGTGCAAGATCCCTTTTGACGGCAAGACCTTATTCGACAGTAAGATGGAAACAGCCATCTCAAGAATATCAGGGGGCAAGTCAGGCATACTTCCACAGGACGGGAAGCAGAGGTGAGCGAGATATTTTCCTAACTGATCTCATTCCTCCAGGTTCAGGAAGCAGAGATCCAACAGACGAACCAGAGGGTCAGGTGGCGGATGGAAGGGTACCCAATCTACCTTTCTCAGGGCACACAAGCAAAAAGCCATTAAAGTCTTGCAAGAACCGACCAAACCCTTTTTATGGTGTGCAACCCCAGACATTCACAGTAGGATCCAGCCTGGCATGTTTTGCGGATGTCTGGGCAGAGAATTGCACAGATCTATGGGTGAAGGCAACAGTTACCCAGGGCCATTTCTGGCAGTTTCACAGCGCCCCTCCTCTAGATCATTTCTCCCCACCAAGATCCCGGAGGCTCCACAGAAGGCAGCAGTTCTGTTACAATATGTATAAAACTTGCAAGCACAAAAAAACGTGATACAGGTTCCATCTTCAGAAAGATATACTGGGTTTTACTCAACCCTGTTCATGGTCTGCAAAAAGGATGGGAGCTGGCACCCAGTCTTACATTTAAAAAGTCTAAACCACTTTATCCTTCTGCAAAGATTCAAGATGGAATCAATCCACACAATCATCCAGGCAGTACAACCAGGCGACTGGATGCTTTCCTTGGATTTACAGGATGCCTATCTACATGTCCGAATCCTGCCCTCTTTTCTGAAGTATCTCAGGTTTGGACTTGGTCGCACAAACCTGCAATTTACCAGCCTGCCCTTTGTCCCCCAGAACATTTACGAAGGTTCTCATTGCAGTATTATCCCCGCTCAGAGTGCAGGGTCTTCGGGTCCATCATTATTTAGATGCACAGGGAGATCTTTATTGACCCCTTTCACAAGTTTGGGTTGGATGATCAACATCAAGAAGAGCAAGTTTGCCCCAACCCAGCAATTGGTATACCTCGGGGCACTGTTCAATATGACCAATGCCTCAGTCTCCAACCCGCCAGCAAAGGCTTGGCAGGAACAGGGTCCTGAGAGCAGCAGCATCAGCCCACCTGTCAGCATCCACCCACCTGTCAGCATCCCATTGTCTCAGCCTGTTGGGCACCACGTCCTTGTGCATTCCCATGCTCCTCTGGGCACATTGGCACACGTGGCAGTTCAAGCAAGGGTTCCTTGCACAAGTAATAACAGTATCTTTCAGCATGAGGAGGGGCCTACAGTGGTGGCTGAAGGAGACTCTGAAGACTCTGAATAACTCATGCCCCTTAGGTCCATTAGACTGGACCATTGTTACAACAGATGCTACCAAGGTCGGCTGAGGGGCACACTGCAAAGGACAGTCTGTTCAGGGCAGGGGGAGAATCCCAGCCAAAGGCATAATCTCGAATGTACTAGAAGTTTGAACAGCATTCTTGGCTCTCATGGCCTTACAGCACAAGATTCAAGGCAAACCGGTCACAATGCAAATGGAAATCAGGGCAGCAGTTGCTTATATACAATGCCAGGGAGAAACCCACAGCAGCATCTTGCTGAAGGAGGTAGAGCCCGTAATCTCCTGAGCAGAGAATCATGTTCAGACTCTAAGGGCAGTCTATCTCCCTGGGAAGCTGAATCTGCAGGCAGACCGTCTCTCTCACGCATTTCCAGACCACAATGAGTGGGCTCTACACTTTGAGTCTTTACCCAACTGGTTGACGTGGGGCAAACCACAAATGGATCTCTTTGGCCACGCAGCTGTTGGCTAATTGCCAGCTCCTATCTCTCCATAATGACTCTCCTGTTGATATCCTGCTTGCTGTTCCACTACGCTCATCTCTGGCTTCTTGACTTTCTGGCTTGTCTGACTATCTGTTCCGGTTTGGCTATGTTTTGACTACATTAGTTCTATTTACTTTTATCATTAAACAAGTGTGATTTAACTGCACTTCTGTCTAGGTCTGATTCATGGTTTCTGTCATCTTCTCCCAGCAACTGCAAACTCCTGAGATTTCTCTCCTGGTTTCCGCATCCTCAGGCAGAAGGGACGCATGCTCTAGTTGCGCCTTGGAACTGTGCCCTAGCCTAAGCCTTTACCCCTGGTTTCTCTGATAATCAGATTCTTCTTGAGGCTGCTGAAGGAGAACATGATGGTCATGGCAATTCTTCCATTTTGGCCACGGAGACCCCGATTTTCGCTGGCAGCAGTCCATCTCAGCTTACTACAACCAGTACCCAGTGTTCCCACGGCTTCTGATTCAGGGAGATTTCCTGAATCTGTGCATGCACAGATTGGGGATGCAAGCATGGCTGTTCAGAGGAGGAAGCTTGAGAGCCTAGAATGCTCTTCTAGGGTGGTCTCTACTTTATTAAGAGCTAGAAAATCTTCCGCAAATCAAGTATATGCCAAGGTTTGGGACAAGTTTTCAAATTTCCTGGTTTGACGGGAACTGGATCCACCTGCACCTCCATTTTCTTCAGTCAGGATTGAACATGGGCCTGAGCCTTGGCCTTAGCCTAAGCTCACTCAAAGTGCAAGTGTCGGCCATCTCATTAGTGACAAAAATCAAATGGGCTGAAGACCCGCTTATAGTGCAGTTCCTAAAGGCGGTCATTAAAATCAGACCACCTAGGAAGAGACTCTTTCCCCCAATGTGATCTGCCTGTGCTGCTGGACTGGAAGAAAAAAAAAATGAAACGAAAATGAAAAAAAAAGATTTTTTTTGTCAGTGCACTTGTCTAATGCTCTTCATAATCCCAGTGGGAAAACACAAAGGAAAGGAGGCTACCTCAAGAACCTTGGCGAGCTGGATTGTCAAGCTTATTCACAAAGCGTACAGGGCAAGAGGGTGTGAACGCTCTTCAATGGTGACTGCACACTCTACCAGGGTGGCCCTTTCACAGCCTCGTGGGCGGCCCTTTCAACTGTGTCGATGGAGAGCATGTGCAGAGCAGCTTCATGGTCCTCTCAAATACCTACCTAAGGCATTATAGGGTAACTCCAGATGCCTTATCTGTAGACTTCAGGAGAAGAACAATGCAATCTTCTCTTACATCGTAAATAAAACTAAAATTGTTTAAGCAGTACCCGCCCTGTAAGCTAGTTATTTATCACTAGTATGCTGGCATGTTGGCATCAGGAAAATGGAAAATTGTATCAAATACTTACCGTATTTTTCCTTTCCTGACACCAAACCATGGCAGAATACGGACCCACCCTTGTACAGTAAGTTTCGGCATGCGGCTTGTTACAAAGGAAACTATGCCTTTAATTATGCCATTCACTGGTCCTGAGGGAGTGGTCACCAGGCTGAGCTCTATCAGTGGTATGCTGCCATGGTTTGGTGTCAGGAAAGTAAAATTACGGTAAGTTTCTGATACAATTTTCTGTTTTCTATGGTCTGGGTATTCTGAGAAATGACAGGGGAGTGAGTGACCCATTTTTTTCAATCTCCCAAATTGGGAGGTGTACAACTATAAGTGAGCTTGACACACTGGCATGGGGCAATACACATTGCATTACACAGCAGGCGGGAGAAGAATCATGTAGTATTGAACCCAAAACCAAAAATGTAATATATTGCAGCTTACCAATCATTAGATGTGGTGGCTGTTTTCACCTGGTGATCTGGCCGGTGAAACACCTCCTGTATAAGAGTGCCTCCCTCCCTTCTGGATGAATGAGCACAGGGGCACAGCAGACAGGAGCATTGTCGGTCTTGGGGAGGGGAGTATTAGATATACTAGTAGATTTATTTATACTAACATTCAATTAAAACCAAACTCTAGCTTATACTTTATACAGGCATACCCCACGTTTAAGTACCCAATGGGGTTTATTTACTAAAGCTGGAAAGTGCAAAATCAAGGTCACTTCTGCATAGAAACCAATGAGCTTCTAACTCCAGCTTGTTCAATTAAGCTTTGGTGGTAAAACCTGGAAGCTCATTGGTTTCTATGCAGAAGTGAGCCTGATTTTGTACTTTCCAGCTTTAGTAAATAAACCCCATTGTGTACTTAAAAGTGGGGTATGACTGTAATCAGTTACAGAAACCAGTTTTTTTCCATTTTGGATAAAGTTTTTACCTAAATAAATAAAATCTGATAATTGTAGTCCAACCTGCCACCGTTAAATGGTTTGTCTCATCCCTGTAAACTGATACATCTGGAAGAGTGCCTCTTCTTTTGAAAATTAACAGACTTGCTGGCTTGATGACCAGATGAAAATTGAGAAAAAGTCTAAAAAGAGAAAACAAATACAGCCATCACATCTAAGAATTGGCAAGCTGCAGTATAATAAACATTTGCGTTTGGGTTTAATGCTGAATGCAATGCATAATGAAATGCATGAAATTACTGTGAGGTCTCAGATGCCGGTGTTCTGGCAGATAGTGTCCTGCCATCATATAGTGTCCGCCCCGTACTGCGCATGTGCAGTACGGGGCAGAAGAAACTTCGGAAAATCTCCGAAGATGAACGGCGCCTGCACCGTGAGTGGAGGTGGTAGCCCCCCCATCCAAGCGGACACAGGGTTGTAAAAATTAGAGGGCCCCTCGCGGGCAAGCTTCGCTCGCCTTGCTGCGCTCGGCTCTTTTATTCTAACTCTATGTCCACTTGGATGGTGGGGATAGAACCTGGACTCACGGCGCAGGCGCCGTTCATCCTCGGCTATTTTCGGAATCTGTGTGTGCTGTGTACTGCGCATGCGCATTACACAGCGGACACTATCCGATGGGGGACCATATATGATAGGACACTGGCAATTGACAGTGCATGGTTGACACAGCCGAAGGGAGACTGGGGATGCAAAAGTTTTCCTAATTCTGTGCCGTGTTGAATCTGAGGTCTGGTAAGTGGGGAGGCATCAATTTCCTGTTTTGGAAAGGAAGAAGTGAGAATTCCAGCCTGGGAGAGTTTCTTTTGGTGGGGGGGGGTTAAAGAAAGGGGAGTGGGTTTGCTTTTGGAGAAGGGGGGGAAGTTTCTTTTATAGAAGTTTACAGGGGGTGGTTAATGGCAGGGATTTGCTTCTGGGAGGGAGTTTGATTGGATGAAGGGAGATTTTCTTCATAATTAGAAATCTTTGCTGGCGGAGAGTGTTGACTGTGGGAGACTGTATTTTTGCTTGGGGGGGGGGGGGGGGGTCGGTTTGAGGGAGGGAGATATTTTACAGTGGGAATCTTTGCTTGGGGTGAGGGGGGATTTTTTTTTCCTTTAAAATATATATTTTTTTAAATTATACTTACCTAGGTGGATGGAGCTTCGATCCAATGTCGCATCTGTCCCCGGCTGCTTGTAAGACAAACAACAGAGCAATTAAAGACCGCTGATCACTCAGTTCTCAGCCTTCAGTGAGCAAAGAGTGGTGACTGTCAATCCCTGGCTCTGCCCCCCCCTCTCCCCCAAGCTCACTGGAATGCCAGGCTGTGGCGGGGGCAGGAGCGGCTGGCTCATGGTCTCTGCAGCCAACTGAAAGGCTGAGCGAGCTGCTGGTCCAGGCATCTGGGTAAATCCTTACTTTAAAGTTAGAATCTTTCCACAGCCTGGACCTGCTGAGCGATGTCAGCTGACAGCAGGCTATAGCTGGCTGTCAGCTAAAAATGGGTCACAAAAGTGCAGAATGAACTGCGCTCCTCCCCAGGAGTAGTACAACCAAGCTGTATGCCATCCCTTCAGAGCGCTTGCACCAGTGCCATCACAGCTGCTTTCCATGTGCATATCTCATAAACACCATATGGTTAGGAGATATTCACTATACCTACGGATAAGCGTTATTATAGGCTTACTTGTAGGTACAAGTTCAAAAGCTGGGTTTACTACAGTTTAAGACTGAATAAAAGCCAACCATATTGCCCAGGTGCAAAGGACAATTCCTGTGGTGGGCAGCGCACAATATACATATATATATATATATATATTTTTTTTCATCTATTAAAACATTTCATACAATTTCTTAGGACACAGTTTAAGGTTTAAATAAATCACTGAATTTACTGCCTACCACATAAATGTTGCCCCTTGCACCTGCTCACCTTGCATAGTAAGGTTAGCTAATATTCAGTCTTGGATCTCATTCATACATCCTACATGACCATGGGGCAGCAAGTATACTGCAAATACCTTCACCCGGGATCTCAGATGTTTCAATCTCTGCTTAGCCTGTACTCCTGAGTGATGGGCTGAAAAGAGCCAAGGCTGTCTGCTGCTGTAAACCTGTATCTGCAGATACAGTGGTTACCTGCAGGTAGGGAGATACATTTTTGACCTTGGATAAAATCTCTCTGCATCCAGGGTCAGAAATTTGTCCCTAACAGCAGGTTACCACTGTGACCCATGGTTTGTTAGTGTCGCTCGTGCTCAATCGATGTGGGGAGTAATATAGATACCGAATGTGCTTCAGGAGTGCTGGCAAGGGATGGAGCTCATCCCAGCTCCTGTAGCCACTGAAGGGAAGAGAGAAACAAAAATCCCTGGTGCCGCACAGCCACAGAGTCCAATGGTAATGTAGTAATGGGAGAGGCTACCTCAGCCTGGGTTGCTGCCAGGCCACACCCCAATGTGTTTTGCTTTGTCCCCCCAAGCTTAAACACGGAGACCACTGCATGTGCAGATACATGTTAACAGTAGTGGCTCTTTTCAGCCCATCACTCAGGTGAACAGGCCGAGCAGCTGACAAAAATTGGAACATCTGGGATCCTGGCTGTAGGTATTCATGGTATATTTGCCATTCCATAGCCATTTAGAACATATGAATGAGAGCTAAAGCCTGGTTCCAACGGTAAGTTTTTCTCAGTTCAACTCAGCGGGCGGACAAAAAAAAAAAAAAAAAAAACACTAGGGAGCTTAGGAGGAGCTCATTCTACTAATGAGTACACTACAACTGCATGCATTGCATTCTATTCAGTTGAATAGGGAATTTTTGCTATGCTGGATTGCAAGGTCTCATGTCCCCACTCTGCTGTCACATGTTTTTACCGTACCTCCCCCAACATTAAAGTGTAAATGATGCCTTTAAAAGGGGCTGTATAGGTTCGGGTTTTAAAAAAAATAAAAATAAACATGTCATACTTACCTCCACTGTGCAGTTCGTTTTGAACGTGGCCCCAATTCTCGTCTTCTGGAGTCGCTCGGCGACTGTCTTGGCTCCTCCCCGCAAGAGCTAACCCCGCTCTGGGAAGCGCTCTCCCAAGGGGGTTAGCTTGCAGGCACGCTACTGTGTGATACACTCGGCGGCCATTATTTTATGAATATTAAGTCTATTTAATGGCGCACAAAACATTCTGCATTGGGGTTTCATAAACATGAGGTGTATTTTTCCATCTTCTGGTGAAAGAGTGGTAGTGAGGAGGATGTTTATAGATGGGTCTGTAATGTATATGTCACATCAGGGGTAGGCCACCTTTTGAGCACAGTGTGCGAAAAATATTTTCAAAGAAACTGAGCGTGCCAATTTTATAACAAAACAAAAAAAAAAAAAAAACTTCACACTCTCAAATCACATAAATTATTTTTTATAAAAAGGTAAATGCTGTAAACTTTAGTAGTGAGAAATTAACATCCTTCACTCTCACACCTCAGATCAGCCCCAATTCCTGTAACTGCCCTACACATCTGCCCCATTACTGTAATACCCTGCAGATCTGCCCCACCACTGTACCACCCTCCACATCTGCCCCACCACTGTAACTCCCTGTACATCTGCACCACCACTGTACCACCCTCTCATCTCTACAAATGTACCCTCTTTCTCATCTGCCCCACCAATGTACCCTCTCTCATCTGCCCCACCACTGTACTACCCTGCACATCTGCCCCACCATTGTAACCCCCTGCTCATTTGCCCCACCACTGTAACCCCCTGTACATCTGCCCTGCCAATGTTCCCCCTTTCTCAGCTGCCCCACTAATGTACCCCCTTTCTCATCTGCCTCACCACTGTACCTTTATGCACATCTGCTCCACCACTGAACCATCTTATCTGTCCTAACACTGAACTTATCTGCTCATTTGCCCCTCGAATGTACTTCCTGCACATCTGCCCCACCTCTGTACCCCCTGCTCTTCTGCCCCACCACTGTAACACCCTGCTCATGTGTGTCACAATGTACTTCCTTTGCCCTCTGCACATCTGTCCCACCTCTGTACCCCCTGCTCCTCTGCCCCACCACTGTAACCCCATGGTCATCTGTCACACCAATGTACCTCCTTTCTCCTCTGCCCCAACACTGAACCCCCCTGCTCATCTGTCCCACCACTGTAACCCCCTGCTCATCTGCCCCATCACTGTACACCCCTGCTTTTCTGTCCCACTGCTAAAATAGTTAATAGGACACACTTGAACAATTAATTAAAATGATAGGAAATCAAACAGGCTCTTGCACTAAATCTAATTTAAGATCAAACTGATTGCAGAGTATGGTCACCTTTAAAACATCAAGATCTGAAAATATAAAAATGTATTGGGTTTAGAAATACTTCTCAGGTCTTTGTAATGTATTGAAAGTTTTGGGTAGAAAAAGAAAAAAAAAAAATTTATTTCAGTGATATATTAGATAGTGATAGGAATGAGATTAGCATCGGAAGGGTTAATTAACAGAGTACACCTACTAATTGCCTAACATGACACATCCAATGAGATGAAATTAACCAATTGCATTGGGCGTGCGCTATTATCAATGAGAAAACCACAGTTACCCTAGCAGGAGTTGCAGTTTACGTATGCGGGTATTTACTATCGCTATTTGTGCTTCAATGTGCGCCGGTTCGCACGTTCGATTAGTGACTTTTCCGGTGCACCAATTCATGTATGAGCTGGTGCAGTGCCTTCTTAGTAAATCACCCCCATAGGCTTTCATAGAGTTGAGTTTAGGAGCTTTGGCAAAAAAGTGCCAAAAGCTCCTAAACGCAAGTTTAGGAGCTGCTAGTGCTCATGGAGCCTTAGGCAGGCCATAGATTATGCAATTTTCTCTCTTTCAACCACAGGTTGAAGGAAAAAAATTGCTTGATTCTATCATCCACAGAGTCAGTGTTGATGGGGAATCCCTCCTAGTCTGCTACTGCATTCTGACAACAGCAGGTTTCCCAGCTATCAGATAACAAATGATCACTGCTGGCAGTGACTGAACTAAAAAACAAAAAAGGCACGTTCGTTCTACTGAACTCAATCAATAGATTAACTTCAGCACAACCAGCCTGCCCATAGATAGATCATGTGGCCAAATACCAAACAGTTTCCATTGCCTTAAATGCGTTTCCCCTATGTGTTGCACTTAAAGGGAAATGCATAATCGGACAGGTCTGATTTAGATCACAATGTGTGGGCTCTAAACCAATAACTTCTCATCAAGTTCACATTGTAAAATTCAAGATAATCCAATACAGTGGCAGCAAACTAAAACTGGTCAAATGAACACTTTCATCACTTTTTTGTAGTTTGTGTACAGCTAGGGCTACATTACATGTACATACAGGTTATTTAGAAACAAGGTAGTAGTTGTATATGCTTGTAAAATTTACAATAACCACACAAGAGTCATTTTTTTATGAAAAATAATTATAATATCATTCAGAACCATAACGAGAGCAGTAATACATGGGGAGCAGTCAGAAATAAAACATCCAAATAATGGTAAAAATGTAAAATTCTCTGGGGGAAGGGAGGTTGTTTCCCTGAGACCTGAGATTTCTGGGCGTTAATAATACCCTAAATCTGCACTTGCGCCAACTATACACACAGAAAGTATTGCTCCTTCAACGTTGCGGTCATAAAACGTGCATTCTTTCCAGTCCATGCTCTTTAAAACAATACTACTTTTTGAAGACCGACAGTCCTGTTGCCATTAATAAAATCTAAACAGAATGGCATTTCCATTAAATCCGGATACACTTTATTTATTTTTTCCTAAATCCTTCAATGAAACCCTCGGTTTAGATACTAAAAAGAATCTCATCATAATGCCTTTTCTCATGTGGATATAACCGATAAGCAGTTTTACTCCAGCCTAAATAAACCCATAAAAATATCTCATCCCATCACAGGAGAGTCCCCCCTCCCCACCTCCCCATCCCCCATTAAAACCCCCCCACGACATGTCAATCAGATTTGAACTGGTTCCCAGGAGTGGGTTTCCCGGAACAGCTCCCATTCTGCTGTACACGTGGCTTCTTGCGTCCGGAAGCTGGGGGGCGCAGATAGAACAGGAAAAGGTGGCGATAGCATGGATGGCGAACAGCAAATCGAAGAAATCCATCTGGAAAAACAAATTTTACATTTAATAAACATGTTCCAGAATGTGAAATATGTACAATGCAAGAATGGGCCACTTATGTAGTAATAGGGCAAATCTAAAATGGGCAAACTAAGCATTGTTAAAATCTGTATGCCAGAAAAACAGCTATACACATAACAGAATTATAAATTCTTTGGTAAATAAAACAGTACTTCTAGAAATAATGGAATATCAATCTTGTAATCGAGAAGACCCTGTCAAGCAGAGCTTCCAGGATGTGATCTCCACAATAGCAGTACTGCTGTACAGGGGATTAAAAAAGGCCAGTATAAAAGATGCAATTCCTGCCTGTGTCCTGCTGCGGAAATCCCCCTTCATATCCTGTCCTGCAACAGGAAAAGAGGAAATCTCCGCAAAGTGTACGGAATTCCTGTCTACGCCTGCATTTACAATGAGCAGACAGTAAGCAGAGCATATTTCTAGGCATTTTACTATCTTTGAGCAACAAACAAGAACCGGAAGTGGTGTCCCAACTGGAGGATTTCCCCCACTTCATGCTGTGTATTGACTATTTTAAAATTGCGGATTCCCATAATATTCTCTTTCAGTGACAGTAGTCACCGGGACAAAATAAAAGAGTGAACTTCCTTGAAAAAAGAAAAAGAAAAAAAACCTATAACATTGTCCCACTCTATTCAAAACAAAAAAAATAAAAATAAAAAAGGGCTTTGACTTTAATTTCTGTGGTCTTAATCTTAAAGCGGGAGTCCACCGGGACTCCGCGTTTTTTTTTTTTTTTTTTTTTTTTAAAGCCAGCAGCTACAAATACCGCAGCTGCTGACTTTTAAAATAGTGACACTTACCTGTCCAGCGCGCCTGCGATGTCGGCACCCGAAGCCGATCTCTAGGTCGCCTGTCGGGTCCTGCCGCCGCCATCTTGGGTATGGGAATTAGGAAATGGAGCCTTTCGGCTTCATTTCCCGGTTCCCTACTGCGCATGCGCGAATCGCGCTGCGCAATAAGGACGCTCCCCGCTGCCTCTGGGATCTGTGTGTTTCCCAGCAGGCAGCGGGGCACTTGCGGGAAGGGGCGGGCACTTGCGGAAAGGGGCGTAAGTTACGCCCCTTTCCGCAGAGAGCTATCCCGGAAGTGGGTGCAGTTACCTGGATTATCCAGGTAACTGCACCCCCCTCCCCCCCGAAAGGTGCCGATTGTGGCACCGGAGGGGGGGAGGGTTCCGATGAGCGGAAGGTCCACTTTAGGGTGGACCTCCGCTTTAAATCTGATTACAGTGGAACACTAGGCTATACCTTAAACATCCCCCGCCCCCCCAAAAAAAAAACATCTACTCTGACTAACCTGTGTAAGAAAGGAGGGAGGGAACATTTTTAACATTAGTTAGGTTTAGCCTGGAATTCCACTTTAAAGTGGGGTGCCCCCTTAAAAAAAAAAAAAAAAAATTAAAAAGTCAGCAGCTACAAATACTGCAGCTGCTGACTTTTTATAATCAGTCCCCCCCCCCCCCGTTCCCCGCTCACGGCACCGTCATTCTTACTAAAGCCGGGCACCCACTGCACATGTGCTAGTGGCGCAGGGCGCCGTGATACGCCGCACAGTCACCTGGGACACGCAACAGGTCCCAGATGACTGTGCAGTGCGAGGGGAAGTGATGTCACCAGTGCAATGAAGAAGGCAGACTACGAGGGACCCCCTAGCAACAGGCATTTAGAGGCGAGTAAAAAAATTTTTTTTACAATTATTATTATTTCTTTTTTTAAGAATTTTAAACTATTTTTTTTTTTGGTGGCAACACCACTTTAAGTTCCATTTTTAAAGAGAAGCTATAGCAATCAGGTGTTTTTAAAAAAAATGTATACAAAAAATTCAAAAGAGAATAAAATGCAATAAATGTGGAGCAACTGATTTCATCATAAAAAAAAGATTGTAAGCTCCAATGAGCAGGGCCCTCTGATGATTTCTACTGTATTAAAGTGTGTTGTACTTGTGCTGTCTAACCTCAAGTTGTAAAGCACTACGTAAACGGTTGGCACTATATAAATCCTGTATATAATAAATTATTATAATAATAATAATAATAATAAAAAAAGGGGGCTTATGCAAGAGCAGGTTACCACACCACAGTGAAATTAAGTTTTTTGTAATTTTAAACAAAGTTAAAAAAATAAAAAAAGGAATAAACAGTGTGATGCATTAAAACACCATATACATCTTGCGCCAGCTCATTATATGGAGCATAATGCAAGTGGGCTGTGATTGGGCCCTTAAATAGGTTCTTCCATACTGAGACAAAAGCACTATGCTATTATGTACAAAGTGGTAGCTACATAGGAGATTTCCATGTTTAGCAAGTAAATAGAAAACCCATTAATTTGTAGCCTGAAACAGACAAGCAGTGGTTTCCCATCAATCAACTGTTTGCAGGAAAAGCTTTAGCACATTTATGAATCCATACACAGCTGACGTGTATATATTTTCCAAGGGAGAAACTCTGCCAGTCCACCCTAGAAGAGGGGTATTCTTCAGCAGCAGTGTTGTACCATGCTAGCCTTCAACAAAAGAAGAAGTTTTGTATTTAACCACCCAAAAAAGGAAGCTCCGCTTGTTTGCCTCCTCCCCCCCTCTGCAGGAACCTTTTGGGAGGGGGGGGGGGGGGTGTTTAACAGGTACCCGCTCCCACTTCTGGGTAATCTCGCCATGGCAAAGTCACCTGGAAGTTTGGCCCCCTCCTCTTTCCCCCGCCACCAGCCAGTCACAAAGTACCCCGTACATGCGCAGTAGGGAACCAGCTGTGAAGCTGCAAGGCTTCACTGCCACTTTCCCTTATAAGAAATGGCGGTGGCAGCACCCAAGATTTGACTGAAAAACTGGCTGGGGTGAAGACACCGCTGGATTCCTGAACAGGTAAGTGTCCTAATATTAAAAGTCAGCAGCTATAGTATTTGTAGCTGCTGACTTCATTTTGTCTGAGGCTCCTCTTTAAAAGGTAATATAATTTATTTTCTAACTAAACAGAATGTACTGCAAGCTTTCAAGGCATGATGGCCTCTTCTTCAGGTAAGATATAAGATATTGCAACAAAACTAGACCTGCATGCTTGTACTACAGTCTTTCTAGACAGCCAATAACTTCTATATTTAAAAAAACAAAAAAAAAAAACAAACACAGAAAACCCCCTTGGCGGGTGGGACTTTAAAAGTGACTGGAAACATTGATTGTATAATATAAAAAATGTTTATAACAAAAGTAGTCTAGTCATTAAAAAGACTTTGTCATAAAGGACTCCTTCATGACAAAGTCTTTTTAATAACAAGACTACTTTTGTAATAAACATTTTTTATATTATACAATCATTGTTTCCGGTCACTTTTAAAGTCCCACCCGCCAAAAGCGTTTTGTGTGTTTTGTTCTATAATCTTGGGATGTGGTGACCTCAAACATTCGATCCTGCAGATCTTGGAATTTTTTTAAATAGCAAAAAATAAATTTTTTAATAAAAATATTTTAAATGAATCAGGCCAACAGGTGGAACACAACTCCTGGTGTAAATAAAAAAAACAAAAAAAATAAATAAATAAACAAAACAAACACACAACAACATATTGTATTGACAGCTTAAAAGTATGGGAATATTTTATTTTTTTCAGAATCATACTTGCCTAGGTGGATGTAGCATCGGTCCAATGCTGCATCTGTCCCCCGCCATCTCTAAGACTGAGAACCGAGCGATCAAACACTGCCGATCGATCAGTTCTCAGCTCCCTGAGCAGAAAGCTGGTGACTCCTCAGCCACCGCTGTCTGCGCTGCCCCCTGTGCTCATTGGAACGCTGGGGTCTGGAGGGGGTGGGAGAAGCCGGCTCGGGTTCTCAGCAGCTCCCCGAGAGGCTGAGCCAGGTACTGGTCCAGTCATGTGAGTGGATACCATATGGTTGTGATCTTTCCTAAGCCTGCACCAGCTCTATGACATCACCCGTCAGCTGTCTGCTGAAAATGGGTCACAGGAGTGCAGAACAAACTGCTTTCCTGTGATCCACATGAGAAGTACAGCGAAAAGGAGCTTTGGCTATACTTCTCCTTTAATAACTCGAATTTACACACCAAGTGAAATAAACAGAGCTGTTCTGCTGTGCTTTATCTTTAGAAATTCCAAGAGGAAATACGTATACTGTGTCATACACTCAATGCTTATTTGTGAAACAGAGAAAAAAAATATATGTCTCATTACATGGGGACAGGAACACCCTGGAACAGTCCAGTTGGCTTTATCCTGCTTTTGTAGCAGCAAGCAGTAAAACAGAGATCAATGCAGGAGGGCAAGCCCAAAACATCAAACCAAAATTTTCTATTTGTCTGAGCCACTAATTAAAACGTATGCCGGTTCCTAACTAACAGGGTTCTCCCTAAACTGAAAAATAAATAAAATAAAACCAACATGCAGTACTTTTTTAGTGATCTGTCAGCAGTCACTCTTTTTACCCAGCAGCAAGCTCTCAACAGAAAGAGTAGGAGAGACAGCCTAGAAGTCATCTGAGCTATAAAAAGGCCTATATTTTCTTGTCCGCTGGCCACCTTACTAACAGCAAAAGCATGGACCAAGGACAGGAGGCTTTTTTTTTTTACCCGAAGCTCTACAAAGCCTCCAAGCTCCCTCCAAGTCCCAGGTCAGAACTTTTTATGATCTAAGCAAACAGTTTGTTTGAAAACGTGGAGTACTCCACCATGTCTTGGTAAGGAACCTCAAGCCAGTCAGTGTCGGTCAGCAGGCAGATAGACAAACAGACAAAATGTATAAACCTTAAAGAAAAATTTAAAATCATTTCTATTGCTTGCTATTGATGAGTTGCCATCAGAGTAGATACCAGATTATATATTTCTAAATAACCCATCCAAATTAGTACAGCAAACTGAACTCTCTATTGTAAGTATTCCAGGGACAGACAGATTGCAGATTACAAACTGGCTATTATAATCAGGAGCTCCGCTTTCCTGTGATGCGTACACAGGAGGTCATCTTACCTCGATCAAGTCCTGGAGTTTCACGAGGGCATAGCTCAGCATATACTTTGCCACTTTCTGCAGGAGGCGAGCCCACAAGTGAGCGCAGAATGGACGAAAAGCCTTCAGCCGACAGTAGAAAGCAGCCATCAGCATCACAGGTAGAAAACAGCTGCAATAGACAGATGAAATTGAACATGGCGAAAAAATAAATTGCCACGGACGGTAACAGACACCAGATTTTACAATAAATAATTGTTTAATCAATTTTGTGTAGCATCACTTACATCAAATGCCAATTTTGCCAACTCCTCTGCAGAACGTGTAGCATCCTGGGCTGCTAGAACCAACGAAACTTCCCGAAAGTCAATCATTCCACTGGCATCCTAGTGGCAGAGAGATCATTCATTACACACATCCACAATTAAAAGTCTGAAAATGGTTTATTCAAAGAGACCCTGTCAGGTTTCAAATCAAAATGCCAGTTCCCTACAAGAGAAGAAGAAGTGTACTCACCTTTCCAATGGCCCATGATTCCTACCTCCCCTCTGTTCCAGGGCACTCTCTTCGGCAAACAACACTTTTGGTAGTGTTGGATGACGGCGTCTCCCACTTTGTGCTGGTCTCTTCTTCTGACCTCTCCCTCACTGCATAATTTAGCAGAGATGTCAGAAGAAGGCGCCAGCACACAGCAGGAGATACAGGCATCTGACACCCCTGTAAGTTTAGAATACCAGAGAGACTAATTGAGGCTGCAGCAGGAGGTAGAAGACACATGCCACCAGAGAGGTTAGTATATGACCTCTTCTCCTTCAGCAAACTTCTTTGATTTGTTTTACTCATTAAAGAGAAACTGTACTGGCTTTTAGCGAATATTATTTCCATGCATTTTTTAATGCCTATGAACAGATGTTTTAAATGACATAATTATCTGCATATATAATAATGAATACAGGGTGATTTCATTACAGTTTAAGTTGCAGGAAAGATTCCTCCCTGTACAGGAAGCACAAACTGAACAGTTAAACCCACCCCAACTCCTAGGCTGAAATGGTGAGCCAACCTGGCCCTGGGAGAGAGGTGAAACTATGGATCTAGAGACTGTAGTATCTGGTTCCACAAAGCCAGAATGTTAGATTGTAGCAGCCCGGAGTGTTATGTTCAGAACTGAGCATATTATACACCACTTTGAGGAGGTCATCGTCAAGCCTAGAACTCTCATGCAAAAGGACAGATTTGGGCGACTCCTGGACTGCAAAGTCCAAACATGGGATCAGAGAGTCCCAACATTTGTCTTGAAGAAGAAAAATAACTCTGGATTGGAGGCATCTAGAAGACCTAGTTATGCCCACAATGAGTCAGATCCAGATATAACTTCCTAAGGGTCCAATAACTGACCAAAACAACTGAGTCTGAACACAAACATACTATAGCACCGCTCCAGGACTACATCACCTGCCCTGCTGCTCCACTGCCTCTATACATGGATGGATGCAGGCTCTGTTGCAAACAGGAACATAGGAAGAAAAAAAAAAAAGTCTGGATGGCCGCATTCCAATGCAATCTATTTTATTGATGAATAACCATGATCCATACAGCAGACAGTGGTGAACTACAAGGATAAGCTGACGTGTTTCACATCTACATCTGGTGCCTAATTATAGCTAATGAAATTAATGGTGAGCCAACCTGGCCTTGGGAGACAGGTGAAACTGTGGATTTGGAGACTGTAGTATCTGGTTCCACAAAGCCAGAATGTTGAATTGTAGCAGCCCGGGGTGTTATGTTCAGAGTTGGGAGACTCCTGGACTACAAAGTCCAAACATGGGAGCAGAGAGTCCCAACATTTGTCTTGAAGAAGAAAAATAACTCCGGATTGAGCAGCATCTAGAAGACCTAGATACGCCCACAACGAGTCAGATCCAGAGATCCTTCCTAAGGGTGCAAGAACTGACCAAAACAACTAAGAGTCTGAAACGTATTTTGGACCTTGGCTGACAGGTTTTAAATTGATGGTCCACTCAGAAAAAATAAAAATAAATGATTATCCTGTGAACACAGCATCACAGGGGCTAGCAGCTTTAGGAATACTTAAGGCACAGTGGCCAGACCAAAAGGGAAGGGCAACTAACTTGTGGGCCCACAGCAAAACTCAAGTAGCAATAATGCGCAGGCAAGATGTGGACCGGTGAGAGGACAGCAATATGCCCAAAGAATACAGAAGTCCACCAGATGGAAGAAGTGATTGCAAACAAAGAGTGCTCAGTAAATGGTGTAAACGTTTGAGAAAACTCCCTGGAACCTTTCCCAAAATTGAAAAAGTCAACTCTCCAACTGGAAAAGGAATTATGCCAGAGCAGGCTTAGAGCACGGCTGCTTGTTTTCCAGCATGCACATCTGACAGAAGCCAGCCAAATTGGCCGGCTTACACGCGTGATGAATGTCGGGTGTTTTTTTTTTTTTTTTTTTTAAACGGCCGATAATCATCGTGTGTACAGGGTTTAAGGCTTTCCTTGACTGCTTGACCATGAAGCAAAAAGAAGCAGGTGAATCATCAGCAGTACTGGAGGCCAGTTCTCCTGACTTAGGTGCCTCTAAAACAGGAGTGTAAGAAGGGTAAGACAAGTTTTCCCCATTTACCTAAACCTTTGGGAAGGTAAAGTGCCAAAAACATACCGCGCTCTCAGACCACCACCACAGTGCAATCACAAAAAGACACCTTCCACACCGGCTGGACTTACAGACTGCACCTTCCATATTGAGTGCTGCTGCAGTAGGAGCTGCCATTTTCAATACCTCATTATTCAGGATAAAAGGGCTTCTTCCATTTTTCCAAGCTGTCCAACCCGGCAAAAGCGGGCACAGCCAGATGGCATCTACACAGATCGAGAGAATCAAAATGAAGCTTGGGTGGCACATCACACCCAAAAGTGCTTTGTTCACCATACTGAAACCCATGTGACCCTGCCTTGCCACTACTACCAGCAGTTAGGGGAAGTCATCACTCAGACTCCCCAAGGGGAGGAGTAGGAAAGGGCTTACAGACAAGAAGGTTTCAGTACTTGGCCCCCAAAAGGCAAAAAGGAGGGCCAAGATTCCGTAAAAAGCAAGGGATCCCCTCAATCAACAGCCGAAAGTAAAAAGGTCAGAAGGGAAAGCTGCTGGCCCAGAGGTGATATGGTCCATCAAGGAAACAAGCAACTACTTTGCTGCTTCCTAGGACAGCAGCAGGTGGGCTTACAGAAGCTGTAATAGGCTGAAAATTGGGTGGGCGCAGGAGTAACTCCCAGATGGAAACTTGTAACATCACAGATCAACGAACATATTTCCAGGTCACCTGGGTTAATCAAATAACATCCATATGTTCTATTCAAAGTGATCCCAACAAAGTGAAGGAGTACAACATTTTGGGGACACACAAGGCTCCTTCATCAGGCAGGTGATGCTTTGAAGATCCCTGGCATCCTGGCAATATGAATGTTTAACTACAAAACAGGGCACAACAGGAAAGGACTCGCTCGCTCCAGGTGTCAGCTTAGGCTGCTTTACTTCCTCAAAATTCCCCATAGTGAAGTGGTGCAGAGCTAAAATAAGACATATGGGGGGGGGGGGGGGTAGAAGGGGTTTAACTGTTCACCTTGGGTTTCCAGTCTTATCTCAGGTTGCTGTCCTGAAAGGGGATTATGGAAAATGATTATTGTTCCAGTGACAAGTCATAATTGTGCATTTTGCCTCCCTTAGTCCAAGGGAGAGTGAACACCAGGAAAACAGAGAGGATGACTCTCCCTAGTGGGGACACAAAAAGCAATACAAAATCTTCCTATGGCCACCAAAAAATAAAATAAATGTTAGGATTTAAATACACTTGAAGGTTATCCCCAATAGGCTACAGCTAAAACATTTGGTTTTACTGTAGCCAAAACAAGCTTTCCAGTCACTTTTTGTTCAAAGTGTGGCAATGCATAGTATCCACATAGATTATTCTACAACTTTTCATTGGTAGCTGAGTTAGTGCACTTGGATTAATGGATTAAAAAAATACTTAGCTGGGAGTCAGTGCTAACATCTAATACTGTTAATGCTAGTTGCTCGGCTTTTATGCCGACACTCTGGCCTCTTCGAATTAGTCAGATCAGTCACACAGGTAAAGACTTTTGACTTTATTGTAACTTTCCTGATATGCATACAGTATTTGTTCTTGGTCGGTGACTATAAAAAAGTACTGAAGCCAGAGGTTCAGCCTGGCAACAAGTCATTTTCAGATACTAACAGTAGCCTGCATATTTCTTGTATAAAAAGGTTTACTTTAAGGAAAAGTTCAGCTTTCATAAAATGTTACATCCATATTCAGGGTGTAACATGTTATGAATGTTGTGAGCGCTGTGGTAGTTCATTGAGTCATCCAGTCAGATTGTATTGGCTTCCTTGTATGAGGTATAAGCAATCCCATACACCGACAGATCTGCAGGACACCTGCATAGCATCAGTGATCTTCCGATTGCTGGTGCAAGGCTTTACAGGCTCCTACAACAAAAAATAATAAATGCTAAATTTTTTTACCTGCAAAGAAAATGTGCATTTTTTTTTCTTTTTAAACATGAACTTACCCTTTAAAGCCTAAATGACTTTTAATGCTAAACCATATAGGATTTTTTTTTAATCACACTGCAATACTAAAATCTTTACCAAGCACCTTACCTTTGGAAAGTAACTGAAAACTCTGGAAATGACATCAGTCTGGGTGAGCCCCAGCTTCTCCGCCAGTTCTTCTAGTCCCACACGAGAACATACCCCCTCCAAACAGAGATCAATCAACCCCTGGACACTGTCAAATGAGAACCTTTAAAGGACAAGGGAAATTATAATTATGCTCAATATTGACATCACCATGATCCAGTACTTATACCATTTATTTGTATGGGAAACCTTATAAATGTGTAAGGGTTTCTGCAGCAATTTTTTACTAGCTAGAATCATGATCTTAGTTACTTAAAAGTAACTGTAGAGAATTTGTAACTTCACCAGTTCATCAAATCACACTATTAAACAGCATTGTGTGCACACTCAAAAACATAGGGTTTATTGTGCAAGATGTGTGAATGAGCACCTAATACTACCAAACCCAGCAGAAATATTTGTAGGTACTGACCCCAATTTTTGCACCCAGTTGTTCCCAGCCCATTTATTGGGCAACCAGATCTCAGTGAAATTCCTAAATAAGCTTTGACTTTCTGAAGGTTAAAACTTGCATACGGTAAGCACGTTTCTCCTGCCACAATAATTGCTCAGGCTTGGTGAATAACTGGTGCTGAATTGTGGGGAGGTGAATGTAATTTATACTTTCAAGTGAAAGTACCAAGCATGTCTTAGGGCTCTGGGAGACTGCAGTATAGGTAAGTGGAGGAATCGTATTTAGCACTCTGCTACTTTAACTGGCAATTGCGCAACACTGTACACAAATGACATTTATATAATTTTTTGCACACAACTAGAGCTTTCTTTTGGTGGTATTATATGCATAAAAAAAGACTGAAAATTTTGAAAAGGGGAAAAAAATAAATAAAAAAAAAAAATCTAAATCAACAACACTTTCGGTTATAAAACATATCCAATAAAAAAAAAAAACATTAAACTTCTTTATAAAATTTAAAAATGTATTCTGCTACGTCTTTAGTAAACAAAAAAATCCCAATAAGTATTTTTTTGGTTTGTGTGAAAGTGATTGCATCTACAAAACTATGGTATATACTGGAATTTAAACTATAGACACTTTACTGTAATGGTGATGACTGTGATAGGGTGGCAGGCAATAACAGACACTGACTGGGAGGGTCACTGACGCTGCTTGTGACACTAATACAGTGATAATACTCTACACTGACACTGTACTAATGACACTGACTGGGAAGGGGTTAACATCTAGGGGCAATCAAGGGGTTTACTGTGTGCTTAACCATGTGTAATGTGTGCTGCTTTTTTTTCCCCTTTCTGCTCTGGCTGTTTTTTTCTCCCCGATTTTTAGGGAGAAGAAACAACCAGATTGCTGTTCCCTGTACAAGGGTCTATGTTTCTGTAATTGGACACGGCTGATCAGCAGATTTCAGCTGAAATCATTGGCTGAAATCTGCTGCCAAACCCATGCTGCATCAAGTGACAGCACGGGTTGGCAGGTGGCACGCACATTTGCACCCCAAACACAGAAGGAGGCCATGTATGTGCCTGCCCCCTCTACTGTGCCTGCCCCCCTAACACAGTATATTTACTGTGAGCAGTTGGCAGGTGGTTGAAAGGTACCTTCTACAACTGATTCAGCTTAAAACAAAAATATTTTTTTACCAATACAATCAGTAACGTCTAACTTTTTTAAACACTGTATACAGGTTTTTGCTTCAAAGCTATTTTTTAGCCAGTGCACCTATTGACATTCTGAAGCCTACACCCAGTCTAATACAAGTTTAATCTGTCAACATCTTAAGTAATGTGTTATCTGGTAACAGACTTTTCAGTGCAGGCATCACTCACCCAGCCTTCCGTAGGATTTTTCCCAGTTCCCAAAATTTAGGGTCCAATGGCACTTTTAGGTGTCCCAATGGCGTTACTGGTGTATCTCCCATCAACTCATATTCTGTTGCTGGTTTGCCAAGAGCTCTGAAAGTAAAATCACAGAAAGAGTTCCATCATGCATCAAATATAGATGGTAAACCAGCATAGCAATTATAATGGTGAGATGGTTATAAATGTATTGGTCAATTCTACTATATGACAGATGTACCCATCTCCATCTCATTTTCACCCTCGCCGTTTAAATTCAAACACTGGAAAACTGTTTTTCATTTGTAAGCACAGTAAAGATCGGCCTTGTAAGCTTGGTAAAGAATGGACTTGTAAGCTCAGTAAAAAAAAGGCTTTGTAACCTCAGTAAAGAACGGCCTTGTAAGCTCGGAAAAAAATGGCCTTGTAAGCTCAGTAAAGAGCGGCTTTATTATGCAATGGACAATAAGGAGATTTTTTTTAGCTTGTGAACACCAATGCCATGTCCGCATTCTACCCAATGCTATGATGTGGTGCAATGCCAACAAAAATAATTTTGCGTATGTATATTGTTACTTTTATCACTAGTCAAGTCCCCGGTTTCACATTTATGCAACACAACCAACCCTTTCACTCCCAACTCACTTTGCCATGAACTTCTGCATGTTGCTGGCATATAATGCAGGATCCGATTTCTCTTCAGGACTTGGATTGTAAACTGGCAAGAACTAAAATTAAGAAAAATAAATAAATGTATTTGAAGCATCTACATCTGTGGATAGAGTCAGCTTAGAGAAAGTCAAAATAAACAGCAGTTATACACAAAAACAAGATATTTCTTACCTCTATCTCCAGGTTAATGTAAAACTGGGACATTGTAAGCCAGAGGACCTTTAACCTGCAGAAGCAAATGTATGGATTAAAAAATAAATAAAATAAAAAAAAAATGTAAAATAAAAAGAAACAAACAACAGATTTGTTAGGCTGGCTGGTCCTGATGTGTCAACCGTGTTCAAAGGTGACTGATCAAATCATTATCATATGTTGGAAAGACTTTACAATCCCAAGACTACTGTTATGCCAGCCACCCAGACCTTCTAATTTATTGTGATTATTCATTTTATGCCTCACTAGTGATTCAGTTATTAGTGAAAACTGTGACAAATCTTTAAAGTGGTAGTAAAGCCCGCTTGATGATTCTTACCTACAGGTAAGCCTATAATACGTTTAGGAAATATTCGCCCTGGGTGCGGCCAGTTACATCACCGGTACATGTGCTCTGAAGGTACAGAAAACCTCGCCGGACCTTCATGTCAAAAACTAGGGCTCCTGCATGTGCAGGAGTGATGTCATCCCAGCTCCAGCCAATCACATAGCCGGAGTGCATGAACGTGGAAGCAAGACTGAGGGAAGATGTCAGCCCTCTCAGTGGTGACAGCACAGTGCTGGAAGACTTTGTTCCAAGGTAAGCATTTCGTAATGTGCTAGTATGCATTTTTTTTTAACCTCAATCCGACAGAACAATTAGGAGCGGAGACTGCGAGCCAGCCCTTCTCATCCACATCAGCGCCTGACCTCGCAAATGCACTTCTGGAAGCATGGTCAGACATTCCCATAGACACACTCCTAAACCTTGTGGACAGCCTTACCAGAAGAGTTGAAGCTGTTATAGCTGCAAAGGGTGGGCCAACTCAATATTGAACCCTACGGACTAAGACGCCATTAAAGTTCATGTGTGTAAAGGCAGGTGTCCCAATACTTTTGGTAATATAGTGTTATATTGTATTATATCCCCAAAAAGCAAAGCTTTAAACTGGTTCAATTCTAATCCATCCATCCATCCAACAGCAAATTCATACAAGACTATAAACATATCTGTGTGAAGACAACAACTGCAGCAAAATTGCTCACTATACGTGAAATGATCAGGGATAAAAGGTAGATAATAAATATAGAGTGCAATACAATCTCTGAAAAGCAAGGGGGAAAAATATATAGTTTACTTACACGCCATTTCCTTTCCATGTCCAAATTGTTGCAGGCTGCATATTGAGAAAGAAATTAACCAAATGATTAAAAAATAAATAAAATAATGAAAAATGAGAAGAAGCAAAGAGGCTGTCATTTGGTTTTGTAAGGTTGTTACATTGCAGCTGGGAGGTGGGGGGGAGAGAGAGTTTTGGTGGAGACCTCTCACAAGTGGATTCACAGAGAAACATAAGATCTATCTATCTTATCTTATCCTATCTATCTATCTATCTTATCTATCTATCTTATCTATCTATCTTATCTTATCTATCTTATCTTATCTATCTACACATAAAAATGGTTCCAAATATTCCCAACAGCAAGGTTGGCTCCTGCTGCTGTCAATCAAAGTCGGTGAGCCGATGGGGAGAGAGTGGGTAGGGATGAGCCGCAGCATGTCTGAATGAATTGACACACAGAGCAGCGCCTCAACTCAGGTCTCAGGTGGCCCCATAGCAAGCTGCTTGCTGTGGGCCACCTTGAAGCAGGGAGGAGCCAGGATCACTGGCAAGGGACCCCAGAAGAGGAGGATCCTGGCTGCTCTGTGCAAAACCACTGCACAGAGTAAGTAAGCGCAACATTTTTTGTCGTTTCAAAATAACAAAAAAAAATTTCAAAAGCGGAGTTCCACCCATATACAAGTCAGCCGCTACAAAAAGTGAAGCTGCTGACTTTTCATTAATCAGACACTCACCTGTCCAACGGTCCAGCGATGCGGCCAAACAAAGCCCTGATCTCCTCCCCCCCTCCTCCTCTCCATGGGGCCCGCATTCTGACTGTGGGCGTCTGGCTGTGATTGGCTAAGCAATCTTCTGGGACCTGTGACATGTCCCAGAAGATTGCAAGGCAGGAGGAGGGAAGAGGTGAACTATCCTTCCAGGTACCGCGGAGCCCTGCATAAGCCTTACCATTATATGCACAACTGCTCTTTTTTCCTGCATAGCACATTGAATTGTTATATGTAGATACCTAAAATAATTAATATTTGAAAAAAATAAATAAAATGATGATGAGAGAGGGCAACTTACCCAAGCAACGTTACTCACCAGTTTGTTAGGATATCGCATTAGCACTGGCTGAACAGGCACTCCTGCCACAAAGGCACCTGCAGAACACAGGAGTAACCATAGTAAAATATACAGTATGTACAGAAGTATACTCCCATGGGGCAACTGTAGGGTTAGTCCTATTTACCTGGCTTAAATTTTAGTAACACTTGCCCATTGCCATTTGTTCCCTCTGGGAAAAACAAAACCTAAAACAAATAAAAAATAATTATAATAAAAATTAAGGAACAGTTAAAAGTGCCACTAACTATAAAATTACAGGCTGGGTTATGTAAAAGTTTATAAAGCAAGGATGCATGTATTAAAGTCTAAAAAACGAAATATTTAAAATGAGCAAGTTACAGTAAGATCAGTGCTTTATGCTAAAGTTGGCATCCTGGCCACAGAAAAATACTGCCAATGATTATTTTTTTATAGGTTAACTGCTCTCCCCACCCCTAGGGTGCAGCTCATCTTGAAAAATACTTTTCTTCCTCTCTGCTCTCAAACTCTTTACTGTGAGGTCCTATCTGGCATTGCGAAGCCTTTGCAGAAAAAGCCCCTTTTATTCCTATGTATGAGCCATGGTGGCCTCCAACAAGCCAGTTGAGTATGGCTCATCCATATAAATGAATGGGGACATAGTACATGTGCACAATAGAAAGGGTTTCCTCCTGGGATGTATTATTTGCCAAGGCTGTGCTGTGCCAGGCATGACCTCACAGCGAAGATCTCAGGATTGGGAGGAAGGAAAAGTATTTTACCAGGCTGGCTGTGCTCAGGACGCTTTACCGAAGTTGTCCTTTAAGCCTTTTTGATTTCAAAATCAAGTTGAGCCTTGTATTGCCAGCTTAAAGAAAAAGGACAGAAGATGGTTCTATAAAACTTGAATTGAAGGTTCTTAGTGGATAAACAATGGGATGATCTCTACGAGAGAGAAATTAACAATCCACCTGTGGCCACTCCCCACGGGAGGTTGCTCGTCTCTTCACTTCCTCCACCACTTTTTTCCGTGATGCTGGGTCATGTCGGGACACCATAATGGATTGATTGAATCGAAGCAGAGCTAAGGAAAAGATCACAAAACTGTAGCAAACTCAGTTATACATAACAGTTCAAGGCCCCAAATCATATATGCTAAAAAAGCCTACAGAAAATGTAGGCGTCATGGACTCTGCTGCGCACATTATGAAACGGACTTTTTGTGTACATTTATAGCTCTTCAAGTCTACATTTGCTGTCTCATGTCCAGATGTACACGTCATTTTTATTTTAGACTCACTGCAGCATAAGGCCTCATTCACATGGGCGCTTATGGCCCGTACAGGATGAAGAAGTCCTTTGATTATGTGGCTGGAGCTGCATGCAGGTAGCCCATGTTACTCTATGGAGATGCAGAGGCTGTACAGACACAGACACAATATCTAGTTTGACAGGTGTGAAGGTGCGGGTGAGTGGATCTGAATAGATTGGTGAAGCTGCCACTGTGCGTCTGTCAAATTAGGATGTGTGGCTGTGCCTGTACAGCTGCTATGTCCCCATAGAGTAACATAGGCTACCTTCACATAGCTCCAGCATCATAAACAAATGGCTTATTCATGCTGTGGTGGCCACAGCACTGGTGTGAATGAGGCCTAAAAGAGCACAGATGATAAAATACATTTTTACCATGAAAAGCTTGCCTTTTTTTTGTATAGCATTCTTCACACACGTTTCATTCATATATGCTGTGGACAGGTTATGAAAAACCAGGGCAGAGCCCCGGGGACAAGTAGCCAATGGGCACAACTCGCTGAACATGGCAACTATTTGTATTGCAGTTAACATACAGGGGCGCTAATACTAGAGCGCTCTGAATCTGGTGCTGCTGTGCATGGCAGCCAATCAGCTTCTAACTTCAGCTTGTTCAATTAAGCTTTGACGATAAAACCTGCAATCTGATTCGTTTTTAAGCAAGGCTGCACCAGAGTTTACACTCTTCAGTCTTAGTAAATCTCCTCCACAGTGTCTTGAAAAAGTATTCATACCCCTTGAAATTTTCCACATTTTGTTACAACCAAAAACAAATGAATTTTATTGGTATTTTATGTTATAGACCAATACAAACTGGCACATAATTGTGAAGTAGAAGGAAAATAAGCCTAAATGGTTTTCAAATTTTTTTTTTTTTACAAATAAATATCTGAAAAGTGTGGTGTGCATTTGTATTCAGCCACCTTTACTTTGATACCCCCAACTAAAATCTAGTGGAACCAATTGCCTTCAGGAGTCACCCAAATAGTAAATAGAGTCCACCTGTGTGTAATTTAATCTCAGTATAAATACAGGGCATTGGCCAGGAACTTGTCTTGCATACAAACGGCAAGGAATTGTCGGCCAACAAACATGAACATAGTGACGTACTATGTGGTTTTTCAGTTCTTTAGCACCACCCTCTGGGCTCTTTCTGCTAATCTTGTGTTAGTAGAAGTTTGGTCACTTTGCAGGCGCTTCGGCAGCGCTGGCGATTGATTTCAATGGCAGGGGCGGTTTAAGAGTGCTAAATACAGCACTCCAGCACCACCTGAAAGATACTGCCTGCAGGAATTTTTTCTTAGAGCTTTCACACTGGGGCTGCAGAAGAGGCAGTATACAGGTGCTTTAGTGCAAAAGCACCTGTAAAAGGCCTCAGTGTAAAAGTAGCCTAATAGTATATACAGTTTATCTCTTCTGTCTGCCATTCTCAGAGTGGATTGTAGATTTTGCCTCCTAACCATATAGTTGTTTATTTATAATTACCACTGCATAGACATATTTAAGAATGCATTGCCTTTAACTTTATATATTAACTAAATTATACACCACACTTTTTTTAAGGTTATTATCTGATTAATCGATACAATAAATTGGGCAGCAAATAGATTATGAAAATAATCGTTAGTTGCGGGCCTACGTCAAAGCATATTCATGTGTTAGAATGGCCCAGTCAAAGTCCAGACCAAAATCCAATTGAGAATCTGTGACAAGACTTGAAAATTGCTGTTCACAGGTGCTCTCTATCCAATCTGCGAGAGCTTGAGCTATTTTGCAAAGAAGAATGGGCAAAAATGTCACTCTAGATGTGCAAAGCTGGTAGAGACATCCCCAAAAAAGACTTGCAGCTGTAATTGCAGCAAAAGCTGGGTCTACAAAGTATTGACTTAGGGGGGCCCCAATACAAATGTACACCACACTTTTCACATATTTAGGGCTCCTTCACATGGACGTGTCCGTGTACGGAGCCCACTCTGCTCAGCGGAGGATTGCTCCGCCGATCCCCACTGAGCAGGCAGATGACAGGTTGGTCTCTGCACATTGTGCAGGGACCAACCTATCAGAGCGCCGCTCTCCCCTATGGGGGATCAGATGAAGACGGACCCTAGAGTCCGCTGTCACCCAATCCAATGACGGACGGAAAAGTAGGTTTTTCCTCAGTCACAATTTTTCGGATCGGAGCGGGGCGGGTCTATGGAGCGTCCATTCAGGTCCGCCGAAAAAACTGGCAGGCAGACCTGAACGGATCGTCCATGTGAAAGAGGCCTTATTTGTAAAGGTAAAATCCCAATAAAATAAAATACATTCACTTTTGATTGTAACATGACAAAATGTGGAAAATGTCAGGGGTATGAATACTTTTTCAAGGCACTGTAAGCAAATACAGCCTGCTACTTAAAGTATATTACTTTCCAGATACAGGCCAAAGTGCTAAGTCTCTGTAAGCCCCCATTCACATAGGCGCAATTTGACAGGTCAAATCACATGTAAATCAGAGCCTATTGCCCGCAATAGGCGTGTCCCAATCGGTGCGATGCCAACTTTGTGCTGCCCCACAGATTTCCAAAAATAGTTCCTGCACTACTTTTGGCAACTTCGGGGGCGATTTAAATAGACATTTGTGCATGAACCCGCACAAACGTCTTTCAAGTCGCCCGCCGAACTCAAATGTGGCGAGTTCAGATGAACTTGCACGATTTCAAAACAGTTTTCAGTGACTTTTACATAGGACTGAGCACCTGTATACTATAATAATTTGTCAGCCTCTTCTGAAGATTATTGCCAAGTGCTACCTAATTTTGACCAGAGTCACTGATGGTGTAATTGTAGCATCTGTAGACACCACCAGTGCTCAACCAAGGTGCGGCTTCGCTGGTGGCATACAAAATATCAGACTGGCCGAGGAGCAGTAGTAGACAATATGTGGGACTGAATCTTTACCAGTGCTTATGCATTCGCCATTTCAACTTCAGCCGGGCGTTGACCTAGTTATGATTTTAACCCACGACCTGAGTGTTCCTAGCTAGTAGTTCAAACCACTAAACTAAAGTTCAATGCCAGAAAGACAGACAACCACAGTATGGTACAGAGAGGGCGAGGCCAGGAAAAAGGCAGAGATTGGGGTGGTGATGGTTAGACAAGGGTCCATTATTGATCACCAAGTTCTATCAGGATGTCCTTTCTGCATGTTCCACTAGAGGGAATTTACATGGAAAGCCACAAAAGGTGTAATGTCTTAGGTCTGCTAGAGTTTTAATTTAAAAAAAAAAACAAAAAAAAACAAACAAAGCTTCCTCCTATTTAAGTGGACACGGTTTCACACAAGGTCAGGGCTTTCACCTGCGCCCACAATTTTCCATATTAGTAGTGAGTGTCTGGTTATCACGTAAAGACATCTAACCTAGCTAAAGGATGTGTGCACACAGAGCAAGTATGGAAGGGTATGCTCCTTGCCAAATTTGGCAAAAGGATCTCACTAGGGGTGATCAAGGGACACCAGATCTTCACAAGAGCCACTGATGGTGTAGTTAAAGTTTATGCAGCAAACATCTCCAAAATGCAAACCCAAGAGCTAACAACCTGGCCAATGGTATGTACAAAGAGGCCATACACTGAAGTCTATTAGAAACAAAAAGGAACCCGCAGAGCAGACTAGCTGGCTCTTTAGGACCAAAAATATCCAATTAGGATCCACGACAAGCTGACTTGCCCAATTAAAATGATAACGAAAGGCAAAACTTTTATTTTTACGTTTTGAACAGAGTGGAGAAGGATTAGAACACCAGTCAGGTTTCCGTTGCCGTCTGTGCCACCAGTTAGGGAGATTCACCCTCCTTATCAGTCCCATTTATTATTATCATCACTTAAAGTGAAAGTAAATGAAAAGCCTAAATTCTTGCTTTGTTTTCAAAACAGAAATAAATAGTGGGGATATCTTCCAATATGGAACTTTAGTTCTGGTGACAATCAGGGACTCCCTCACTTTAGAGGGAACGTCCCGTTTGGCTATGGGACAGGAAGTGAAGGGAAATCTCTCCAATGGGACACAGATGGCAAAAATAAACCTTACAGATTTAACCCCCCCCCCTTACTCTATCCAAAATGAAAAAAAAAAAAAAAAAATTAAATAGAAATTTGCCTTTAGTTCTATAACTTATTGTAAACATTTGCCAAAGCATGCAACTGCGCCACCTGCACAAGCAACATTCCCACATGCAGGTGCATGGCTGTCAAACCAATGTTGGCATTAGCTTTGCATGCACTAATGAGAAAATGGTTATATCTAACCCTGCAGAATTTATGTCCTAATTTCTTAAGAATCTGGCACAAAACAAAAAAAGTTTTGACTAGGGTTAGGTTTAGAGTGAACCTCACCCAACCTAAAATATTTCCAAGGCAACAACAGTGCCTTGTGGTGCCTGCAAAGTTCGATATTAGTCAACCTCTGTGTTCCTGTGGAGCAGTTTGGATTCTGCTCCCAGTCTGATCCAGAGGAAGGTAAAACAAAACCCTCTGGGCAATTGCTGTTAATTTTCCTAGGAGGGGAAAAATGATGGTAATGCTGCAGCATCCCCCCCCCCCCCCCCGTGGCAGTAGTAGGGAGAAAAAATCCCTGTACTTGCGGTCACTTTTAAAAATCAGCAAGGCTGTGCAGGGCCACATCATTCATTCACATAGCTCTGTGTGTTAATGAACCACAAGCTCACACATCTTTTGCGGCTGTCAGCTTGTAGTTCTCAATTAACTACCACGGTGCTGTGGAGCGCTGTGGTAGTTCCTTGATTCTTCCTGTCAGATTGTATCTGCTTGCCTGTGCAAGATGTACGGGCACACAGATACACTGACAGATCAGCAGGAGACTTGCATGGCACCATCAATCTGCTGATCGCTGGTGCAATGCTTTACAGGGTTTAACCGCAAAAAAATGTGCATTTTTTTTTTTTCTAAAATATTAACTTATCCTTTAAGGATTCTTGCACATGGCTGTACATTAGGACGTATGGCCATGTAGAATAAAATTTGCCTGTTATGGCTCTTGGGTGCTACAGCCGATTAGCCCATTGACATATATTGCAGATTAGGTCATGCCTGGCTATTTATGAGCCACAACAAAAAGGATTTTATTCTACTGTACAGCCACGTGCAATAACCCTTTATTTGTTCCATGCAGAGCTTAAATCCTCTTCTGTGTACACCCTGATTTTATAAAATAAAAAGAAGAAAGTGCTGCGCTAAGATTTGTGATATAAAGTGGCTTGTGCTAATATTATGTAAAGCAATACACATTAAAATGCCAAACCCATATATAGTGCAATTTTAGATCTATATCTAGATCTATACATACACACACACACACACTAAACAGAAAAAAAGTCACTAAAGTAAGTTCATCATTAAACGTAAAAGTCCATAGAAGTAAAAACCTCAGGCGTTATAACTTGAATAAAACAAGTAAGCCAAACAGATACCACATAGTTCAGGGCAAAGACTTCTCTTTTAATCCATTAGATCAACTTGGGCTCGATACCTTTTTGGATTACCATCCACACGCCAATCTTCCCGCTTCTCAGATTAACAGCAATAATTCTCCTGCAGTGCCTTCTGTATTGTGGATCAGAACTCTGATTGAGTCACCTGTAGATGAAGGGTGGAGCCCGCTAGGCCATAATGGGGCATTTATTCTGCTGGCAAGCCCAAATTGATCTGCTGGATTGAAAGATAAGTCTTTGCCCTGAATTATGTGCAGTCTGATTGGCAGATTATAGTTTTGCGGAGCTTATTCTCCTGATGCCTGCTCGACATGGTGCTGTAAGCATTGGATTCTACAAATTTTGGTAAGCGCATTTAAGCCTCTGTGTGGGTGGCAGATATGTACACCATGGTGATCTCTTGAATAGACCTTCAGGGTTTCTCCTATCAATATTCAAGTTAAAAACACCCATGGTTTTAGTGACTTTTTATTCACTGTATACATATCTATCCCTATATATAAGTTTGGTATTTTAAAATGTGGATATGTGTATTGCTTTACATAATATTAGCACAAGTCACTTTATATCACCAATCTTAATGCAGCACTTTCTTCTTTTATACTATTGTACAATGTTGTCAAATTGTAGTGTCTGCAGCTGTTCATTGTAGTTGTCAATATCGCAGTATAATATTATAATCCCTCTGATTTTATAAAACCAGAGATGCCCAAGCTAGTGCACAGATGTATAAGCAGAAAAGCATGGAGATTTCCATAAGAGTTTATTAATTGGCTCACCTCCAATCACAGGGATGTTGAGGTTCTCCACTCGGGACACAACTGATGGGAGGTCACACACCACAGTAACAATGGGGTCAAAGAAGGTGGAGTGAGGGGCCACAACCAGCAGTGGGGCCTCAGAGCTGGAGGCGCGGCGGCCACGGATGGTGATCCAGTGGAAGCCACACATGAAGAACATAGTGCGGCTCAGTGCGTAAATCAAATGATGTAGAATGCTGTGTGCATAAGGGAAGAAGACACGTGGAATGGGGAATGGAAATGGGAGAAATGGAAATAAATGAATGTGCTGTTCTGTATAACGATGACAAATACCTCTAAACATTATCATCACTTCCATAGACTGGCTTTGGACTTACGTGCGCCTATGTCGTATTGACCGGCTCAGCTCTTCTTCCGTCATGCCAGAGACTCGAAGTGCAGCTATTGGCCACATTAGAAACAGAAAGATGGCAGCCAGTAGGAAACGCAAGGGGAATAATATCGGACCCAGGACATAGAACTGTAAAAATACAAAAATAGAAATGATATGCATTAAGAAAATGGCAAGCTTATACATCACTGCAGCATTAAGCAATAAGAATGTGCATGGGATTGGGTATTTTTTGCAACGTGAAGCCCCCGACCCCCCCCCCACCCCATTTGCTAAGCTCTGGAGTCAATGCCCATGCAGACTGCAAAGTCTGCATGGGCATTGACTCCAGAGCTTAGCAAATGGGGTGTGGGGGGGGGGGGGGGCTTCACGTTGCAAAAAATACCCAATCCCATGAAAAGTAAAGTAAGAAATATTCATTCATGTGCAAGAAAAAATGCTGATGGAAATAAGCAGAGCTTCCCCTCATTTACTAAGACTTGGAGCAAATGACCTTGCAGAGTGCAACTGTCCTTGCAAAGTATACAGTCTATTTGCCTTTAGTAAATCAACCCCATCTTCCTTTTATGTAGATCTTCTAATGTTACCTTTGATGATGCCACTAAGCAGCCCACTCACATCTTGCTCACCAGAAGCATTCAATCTTATAGGTTAAACAGCAAGGGAAGAACTAAGGAAGCCAGACAGACTCAGTAAAACAGAAAAAAAAAAAAAAAAAATTCCCTTATAAAATATATAAAACTATTTTGGACATTACAGGAGCATATCATGTCTCCCTTAAGGCAAAAGGCCACATGCCAATTGGTTCTCTAAGGGTCATGAGACTAAAGTGTACATTATGCTTTAACTGCAGTAAGATCAATAATCCTCACATTACACAATCATCTATTTGAAACAAGGATAATTTCCCAAGTGAGGTAATCTTTATATGCCTTACATAAATTGCAACACAAAACTGTTTAAAATAGGTTATGATATAACCCACTCTGCTTTACAATGACATTTTATATCTTGCAGTATTACTGTCCAAATATTATATATATATATATATATATATATATATACACACACACACACTTACACACACACACACAATAGGTTTTGTGTGTAACATGTCTGCATTCATTTACAAAAAAAAAAAAAAAAGATGTTCCGATTTATATATCTCCTTTGATGAAGTCTGCTTTTTCTTAAACCAGACACCCATTAAAAAGATGGTTTGGTGACGGTAAAATGAATTGATGGGATAAATGAGGATGAAGAGGAGGATGTGGCTTCCTACATAGGAAGTGCTGCTCATAGATCAATATAAACATCCTGTTAAATGGATTTCTGGGTCCAAAGCCAGAACATCATGGGACCTAGACACAAGATCAGGCAAGAACTGTACCACTAAACATTCAGCTGGCTCATTTCTCAATCCTGCAGCACCTTAGCCATGTTGTGCAGGGACATGGCTAAGTTCCTATGTTGCATTTATTCTTCCACATATTATGACTGTAAAGCCCCTTTTGCATGGGGTAGACTCTGTCAAGCGGATCTGCCAGCTGAGCAGGCAGATGAGAGCTCTATGCAGAACGGACATGGACACAGCCTGTTGTTCTTTATGGGGCCGTTTAAAAAGGAAATGGGCCTTCTGTCCATTTCTATCCGACTGTCATCCAATTTGGTCCGGCAGACAGATGAGGGGGGGACACATCCACATTCCTCAGTTTTTAGCAGACAGGATCGGATAGGGTGCTGATGGACATTAGTGGACAAGTCCACTCCATAGAGAGCAATGAATGGTCCAATTGGGTCCATCTGAAAAAATTGATAGATGGACCATCAGTGTGAAAGGGGCCTTACAATATATGCATTGAATCCCAAACACTGTTTTAGTAACAAGCAGGGCTGTATTTTTCTGAACTGGTATAGTTAAGTTAAAAAGTGTATGTAAAGGCAAAAAAACTTTTGTTTTTAAAGTTTTTATTCATGTAGGGAAAGGTTAGACCCTCTGTCAAATGTAGTTTTCTTTCCCCCGGGGGGGTTTGAACCTAGTGACCACGGTCAACGAGACATAATAAGTGATGTGAAATGCAAAAAAAACAAACAAACAGCCAGCCATGGGACCAATTTTCAGAGAGTGGTGCTCCTGTAAACAGGCCCTAAACTGGAAAATATCCTTAATTTTGGGAAGATTTCTGCTCACTTTTATTGTGTATTTGAGTCAGGGAATCATGAGAAATCTCCATAATGGGACAAAGCAAAAAATATCTAGACAAAAAAAAAAAAAAAAAGGAAGGACAAATGGTCAGTTTAAGACCTCTTTCACACGGACGATCTGTTCAGGTCCGCCTGTCAGTTTTTTTAGGCGGACCTGAACGGATGCACCATAGACCTCTATGGAGGGACGCTGACATCTGACCTGCTCCGACCCGAAAAAGTGTGACGGAGGAAAAAGCTATTTTCCTATCTGTCTGCGGATCGGATGACAACGGACTCTGCGGTCCGTCCTCATCCGATCCCCCATAGGGGAGAGCGGCCCTCTGACAGGTCTGTCTCTGCACAGTGTACAGACACGGACCTGTCCTCTTCCTGCTCAGCGGGGATCGACGAGAATTGAGCGGCTCTTTCAGGGTGCTTGCCATTTTTAGCACTATAGCGCCTCAGTGTGAAAGTAGCCTAAATACAACCAGTATAATATGCCTAAAGCCTGATTCACACCTATGCATTTTTTTGTGCCTTTTGCATTTTGCAATACAATACATTTAACATGGTTTCCTATGGAACACTTTCTGTAGTACAAATCTGCAAAAAATAAATAAATAAAAAGCACTAGAAATGCATAGGTGTGAATCATGCCTCATACAATCAGTAAAGCTCTAAGGTGTGCTATATGAGCCAGTCTATGATGTGGCTGACATGAAAATGTATCATTAACCCCCCCGCCCCCACTTCAAAAGTAGCACAGCCCCTCTAAAACACATATCCCGGATCAATTTCTTTTAGATGCTTATTAATTGTATCGCCAAAATATTAGGAGTGATTCAACATTTTGCCTTTTTTGTTGAGTTACCATGGGAACAAAAAAGTGGTTAATATACAGTATACGGATATTTATATATAAAAAAATCAGCAAAAGGGACATTCATTACATTTATTGTGAAGTATCCTCATGCTGGTGCCAGCTGTCAAATCTTCAGTCCTCTGTCCCCCTCCCATACTCCAAAACCATATTCGTCCAGTGCTATGGGTGTTAATATGAGCACTGGATCTGTGACATCAGAAACCGGAAGCGACCTGCGTGGACCCTTGAGTTCCTAGCTCTCTCACAGCCCACAGCTACAAGGCCTTTCCAGGGGACTTTTTACACCCTCACATGGGTGGATCTAGGAGGACCCGATCCTCTAAAGCACAGGGATCCTCCCAACCTCCTCCCGGGTCATTTACGACCTTCCGCAGCTATTTTACATCATCTCACATGCCGGCCAGTGGGGTGGACAGGATGGCGCCGGGCGCCTCCACCACATGTGCGTGGACCCCTCCACAGCCGGCATGGCAAGCTCCAGCTCTGCACCAGAGCACACCCGAACACCCATGAACAACATCAGGAAACCATCCAGGTGGGCTTTGTCCCTCTCCATCAGGCAGGTGACAAAACAAGGGTCAGACTTAATTGACTTGGCAAACAGGGATGGACTAGGGTCCTTAATACTAAGCTTGGACGCGGAAAAGGCTTTCGACCGGCTTGGTTGGCCCTTCCTGGTTTGCCACGTTGTATGGGATTTCGGGAACCATTCCGACAAGCCATCTCACACCTTTATACTAACCCTTCATCCAAGTGAAGACCCCCTTCACTCTATCCTCCTCCATCCCAGTCACTAATGGTGCCCGCTCTTACTCCTACTGTTCTGTTGTGTTGCGCTGTGTGTTGAACCCTTGGCAGCATCTATCCGCGGAAACCCAGACATTCGGGGCATACCGGTCAGGGTAGAAGGAGTTTAAGCTGTCACTGTTTGTGGATGACATCATACTTACCATGACTCAGCCCAGGATTTCCTTGCCTAATCTGCACACCAAGCTGGAACCCTATTGGTCTCTCTCGGGTTATAAAATGAATGTGTCCAAATCGGAGGCCCTCCCGATCAACATCCTTGCTGAAGAATTCCACCACCTGCAAACGCGTTTCCCTTATAACTGGAAGATCTCAGCCATGAAATACCTAGGGATTCCCCTTACACCGACTTTCGCCACCCTATACAAAGCAAACGTCCCCCCCCCTTTTTCGCTCTATACATAAAAAATAAAAAAAATGGAAGTCCCACCACATATCCCTCTTGGGGCGTGTGGCTTCGATCAAGAGGACCATTCTCCCTAAACTCCTATACTTTATTCCAAAAACTGCCTATTCCTGTCCCCTATGTGCACTTGAGAACACGCCAAGCAGATCTGATACGCTTTGTTTGGAACTATAAGATATATTTTCCCCCATTCAGTATTAATGGCATCCAGATCCGATGGGGGACTAGCGTTCCCTAACCTGGTAAAATATTACCAAGCGTCCCAAATGTGCGCTATAACCTCCTGGTTCCCCCAACGATCTTATAATAAGTGGACGGAGATTGAAAAAATATGGCTGGCACCCATACACCCGAACAGTTTGCTCTGGAACGCAAATGCGGAGGTGGACCCGAGTAGGCTTCTGGGATCCATATCTCAACTCAGATCGCTCTGGTGAAAACTGTCTCGCAACCATGGGCTCTGCAAGATTCCAGTTCCTTCAACACCAACATTTTTCCTGCTAGGTGTATCACTGCTACAAATTGCCACAAGAAACGACACATCCTTACTGCTGCACGTGGTCTGGTTGCCTTCAACTGGAAGCAGAGCTCCCCACCTTCCCAAGACGCTCTGTACGCCAGAATAAAAGACGTGGAGCTAATGGAAAAAATGACTGCTAGTATACAAAATAGGCTGGAAATGCACGATAAGGTCTGGGAGCTGTGGCATCTTCAGGAGGACCCCTCTTGAGCCGGTGGATGAGCTAATGCGCTAATTTTCCTACCATTCTTTTATTCCCCCCAAATACCCTCTTCTCCCTACCCTTCTTTTTCCTCTTTTCTCACACTCTTACTTTAGAAGATTTTATCAGCTGTGCCATGCTCTATATGTTACCCAACAGTTCAGTTTGGTAAGATCTAGCATGAAGATTGTGCCAAATGTTACTACATTGCTTGAACTGGCTGTATTCATGTTTCAGCATTACTTGGAGCTTACGTTTTTCTGTTCTTGTACTATTCTCTGCTGAGATGACAGATAAAAACTGTTATTTGAAAAAAAAAAAAAAAAAAAAAAAAAACTAAGTGACAAGTATTTCGGACTGATGTAAACAAGCTGTCACTGCCTTATAATATAATCTGATCAACCTAATCTCTGTTATTCCCAGATGCTTTGGAGGCCAGAGGCCCATGCTACAAGGGATGTTTTTCATCCCTTGTGATAGCAATAAAGTTGATATAAAAATAAATAAATAAATAAAAATAAAAAAGGGTACAGTGTTAAAAAAGTAACATTTAAAGTATAACTCCTCTTTTGTTGAGAAAATAAAAACATTCCCCTCTGGGTGAGCAATGTACTTTGCAAGGATTATAACAAATTTTGTTGCAGATTCCTAACTTTTGTTATTCTGAAGAAATCCATGTGCGTTTGTCTGTGCCTCTGTACACAGTGGGTCTAATGGGAGTGGTTTCATAATTGACTGTCAGGTGTGGAGCTACAGGGCACCAAATGAGGAAATCTGCTGGGCCTGCATCCCTTTAGACGTGTTCCTATTGAAAGTATCTATCAAAAAAAAAAAAAAAAATAGTTGCAAGGGATGCCTGAAATCTGACTTTTAGCTTAGGTAGACTTCTGGGAAAAATTGGTGAGCCAATCACACAAGAAGGAAATTATGTTTCTGGGGAGTAGTCAGTACATATTCTGTGTACAGAAAACACCAGGTAGCCACATTGCAATGTATTGGATTGAAAACAAAAAGGTAATTTTTAATAACATTCAAATTACAAAAATGATTACACATGTGTGAAATATCGCTGCAAAACGTGAGCGAGGGCAATAATTTTGGCGCTAGACCTCCTATGCAACTCTAAATTGGTATCCTAAAGGCTTTTAAAGCGCCACCTATGGATAATTTTAGGCACCGTAGTTTATCATCATTCTATGGGCGTGTGCAATTTTAAAGTGTTACGTTTGGTATCCGTTTACTTGGCATGACATCTTTAATTTTTTTTTTTTTTTTTTGGTAAAATGAGTATTACTAATCATTAACAATAATGGTGAAACCCTCTAATGCAGCCTCTCTAAACCTTTTCAACACAGAGGAACCCTTGAAATAGTTCTCCGGTCTCAGGGAACCCCTGCTAAAAATTAGAAATCTACAACTCATGATACATTAATGTGATGGTCAGTGGGAAGAATTACCTCCTTACAGATAGTTAAAAAGATGAATGGTGTCAGTGGGAACTTATCTGAGAGGCAGAATTGCCCAATGCTGAAGGAACCCCTAGCAACCTCTGGAGGAACCCTGGTTAAGAATCACTGCTCTAATGTATGGAGATCTCAAACTTCAATATTAACCACAATACCAGTCTCTGTGATATGCAACGTCACATACAATACACAAACTGAAAATAAGACACACAAATGAAACTTAGCAGGGATGGTGGAAACCCCTACTATAGATATTTGCCATACAAAATTAACTTAAATTACCTCACTGTGGACACATGCAGCTTTCTGTATTCACGTATTGGACTTTTTACTGACAGTCTGTTATTTTTGTTTCACTCTTCTCAACTAAAAAGTCTTAATTTTGTGAGGTTCCCACAATTATTGCACTTTCGATTTTTTATTTGTTTGTTTAGATTGTAATACTGACTTTATTATGTTTTAGTTATAGATATTTGCCATACAAATTAACTTCAAGTGCAATAATTCACATTTATAGGTGGGGTTTCCAGCATCCCTACTACATGTGTTTTACTTTAGAGAGGGATTTCATTGTAAAAAAAAAAATATTAATAGTCAGCAGCTACAAATACTGCAGCTGCTGACTTTTAATAAATGGACACTTACCTGTCTCAGAATCCAGCGATGTTGGCAGCCGAGGCCGATCGATCTCTTGGCTGCTGCCGCCGCCATTCTAGGTGAGGGAATCAGGTAGTGAAGTGTTGCAGCTTCACTTCCCGTTTCCCAACTGTGCATGCGCAAGTTGTGCAGAGCAATAGGAATGATCCGCGCTGTCTCTGGGACCTGTGTGTCCCAGCAGACAGCGCGCAGGGACAGGAAGAGGCATAGACTCCCGTTGGAGTCTATGCCCGGAAGTGGGTGCAAATACCTGTCTTAGGTATCTGCACCCCCCTCCCCCCGAAAAGGTGCCAACTGTGACACCGGAGGGGGGGGGGGGTTCCGATGAGCGGAAGTTCCACTTTAGGATGGAACCCCGCTTTAAGTTTGATCTGTATTATATGTGTAGTAAAACATCACAGCGACTGGTATTGTGGTAATATCGAAGTGTATTGAGAATACCATACATTAGAGGGTTTCACCATTATTAAGTTTGATTGATTCGTAAGGTAGCAGTGCACTTATTTTTTAGTTTTTTATGTTTTATATAACAGTGCTTAGTAGCAAGCCTTTTAAACACACAATATTTTTTATTTTACCCTCACTAGTTTATTGCAAATAGCAGTGCGGTGATTACCGATTATATATTTGGATATTATATTGTGTGTACTAAAATCCATTAAAGTGTATTCCTCCCCCCCAAAAAAAAAAAAAAAATTGTGTTTGAAACAACGCTGTGCAAGTACCATGTGACATAAAAAAAAAAAAAAAAAATTGCAACACCCACCATTTTGTTCTCTAGGGCTTCTGCCTAAAAAAGATATACAATGTTTTAGAGTTCTAAAGTATTTTTCTAGCAAAAAAAAAAAAAAAAAAAAAAAAAAAAATTATATATATATATATATATATATATATATATATATAAAGGTTTACACATGTAGGAGAGGAATGCCAGAATTGGCCTGGGTAGTAAGTGGTTAAGGCTTATGCAAAACCGTAAAAGCAAATATTGCTACTAAACATTGCTGATTCAGAGTTCAGTCACACCAGACAGTTTCAGTGGTCTGCAATGCAGGAAAAAGGCATGGAGAAACAAAAATTTACTAAACCCATTTTGACTACAATGTGTGTTGTGAAAAAGTTCAGCATGTACCATTATTTGCATGCAAAAACACGTAAGAACACGCATTGCTATACGTTTCTTTTGTGAAAGAAAAAAAGTTGTCTTCTCAGCAAAAGCTTCAGAGAAGATTGCAGTTAGTATCATCGTTACTAAGTCAATAAAGATTACCAGGCTTACCAGCAAGGCAACTTCTCTTAATGACATGCACATTATACATACAGTACAGTTCAACTGGGGTAAGCTGCATGCTGAATTTAAAAGATGAACTCACATGTAAAAGACACAAATCAATAAATGTATTTATTATATGTAAGCAGTGAAAGTGCTTGAATCTGACCTGGTGTCAGCCTTATGCTATCCCTGTACATCAGGGCTAGAGTAGGAGGAAGAAGCCACAGCAGAAGTATCCAGTTTGTGTACCGAGAAGAAGCATGCTGACAGGAGGAGAAAGCAGAGTGACAGAGAGATGGGCTCATCACTGTGCAGCCCAGCCAGAGGTTGGGGGCAGGTCCAGGACAACCTGGGCTCAAAGGAAGTGGGTTGAATGATGCTGGTCATCAGACCGAGGGCATCTTGTGGCAGAAAAGAAGTACTGCAGGGAAAAGCACTGGGTTATAGAATTAAAACTGTGTGTATTACCATCTACAAAAAAAAAAAAAACTCTAATGTGTTTCAACAGCAGGCATTTTACAGTGCACAAATGTGCCTCCATATGACCACATGATACGTAGGTTTTACATTGTGATGCCATTTATTGATTGCAAAGCAATGCATTTATAGTACAGAGCAGAAAAATGCACACAGCGTTGATAAAAATGCTGAACGGGCAGTATGTTTTTTGTGCAATAAGTTGCTCTGCCAGCCTTTTAAAAATGCATGAAAACGCTTTAGTGACATTCATGGCTGCGACAAAATCCATTGCTTTCAATAGCCTGCTTACTTCAAAGCACTGCAAAGTATTAGGAAAAGGCCCTGCATGTTGTCCCTTGGGTGCATTGACCTGCTTTTACCATTCCAGTCATATATGATCAAAGGCAGAGACATTTGCATAGCCATTGATAATAAAAAAAAAAAAAAAAAAAGTGGAAATTAATTTCCATTAACGAACTAGCTCTAGGAGCTTTTCTGAACTTTCAGAGGCAAGGGAGGGAATTTGGTGTCAAACACTGCACAGCTAAGGGAGAAGAGCAGAGAGTAATACGAGTCCTCAGTGGAGGTAATGGATACCCCTCTACACAAGGGAATAACATCTCTACATAGGGAAACATGCAGAGCCATGGCTGTCAATCACAGGCTGTGCGCTGGAGCTCTCCTCCCTTATCCTATTTACTTGGGGAGGGCACAACTAGTCAGAAATGACTCATGCAGATAGAGGAATGAGGCAGCAGGCAGAAAGCACTCTTTAGACTGAGGCAAGTACATACTACAGAAGGATAGGCATTGTTAATTTTTCAGGTCAAAGGTTTACAACCACTTTAATCACTGGGAATAGAAGGTGCTGGTCCAGTAGAGCCTAACTGTTAGACAGCTTTCTTTCTGGATTCAGGATGCAGCAGAGTTAAATGTAAATGATCTTTTATTTGAGACTTAAAGCAGAACTATAGGCAAAAAAAAATAAAAAAATTTATATATATATATATATATATATATTATATTATATTATATTATATTATATTATATTATATTATATTATATTATATTATATTATATTATATTATATTATATTATATTATATTATATTATATATATAATATATATATATATATATATATATATATATATATATATATATATATATATATATATATATATATATATATATATATATATATATATATATATATATATATATATATATTTTTTTTTTTTTTTTGGATTGAGCAAGAGAGTATTATAACCCATTTGATTTTGATTTTTTTTCCCCGCCATCTGTGTCCCATTGCGGAGATTTCCCTTCACTTCCTGTCTCACAGCCAAACATGAATGGAGAGGAAATCCTTACAAATTAAGGGAATTCTTTGGGGACCTCCAGGTCACCAGAACTAGTGTCCCATTGGAAGATTTCCCCTCTATTACTTTTCTGGGGAGAACCCAAAATTTGTGATTTGCTTTGACTTTCTTTGATATTGGTAAACAGGACAAATGAAGAGGGGGAATCTCCCTAATGCGGGAAACTGGCAGGGGTTAGATTCACCTTCTTCCTATTCAAAACGAAAAAGAAAAAAAAAAAAAAAAAAAAAAAAGTTTTGCCTTTAGTTGTACTTTAAGCCAGTACATAACAGCAATGATCTTTTTAGCTGTAAAGCCCCATACACATGGTCGGACATTCCGACCACAAAATCCGTCGGATTTTGTCCGAAACTTGTCTTGCATACACATTGTCACACAAAGTTGTCGGAAAATCCGATCGTTTGGAACGAGGTGAAGTACAAAATGTACGATGGGACTATGTAGAGGCCAGTAGCCAATAGCTTAAATCCCGCTCTCAAACTTTTTCCGTCGTAAATTCCGACAGAAAAAAGTCCGATAGAGCCCACACACGATCGGATTTTCCGAGAACATAATCCGATGTGACTTTTTCCATCGGAATTTCCGACCGTTTGTATGGGGCATTAGGGTAGCTTCTAACCACTGAAAGGTGGAATTCTTCCCAATGACCATGAATATAAAAAAGGAGTAAAAAAGGTTAAAGTGATAGTAAACCCCACTTGGTAATTTTTACCTACAGGTAAGCCTATAATAAGACTTACCTGTAGATAAAATGAATATCTCCTAAACGTGCGCTATTTAGGAGATATTGCCCCTGCATGCAGCCAGTGACATCACTAGAGCATGCACTTTGAAGGCCCGTAATACCTTGCCAGAGCTTCATGCCGAAACCGAGGGCTCCCGCACGCATGAGTGACGTCATTACATAGTCAAAAGGGAGCGAACCCAGAAGAAAGACAAGGGAAACATGCGAGCCTTCTTAGCGGTGACAGTACAGAGCTGGAGGGCTTAGTTCCAAGGTGAGTATTTCATGATGTGCTAGTATGCGATGCATACTAGCACAATATGCCAGTCATTGCCTTGCAGTTTGTTTGTTCTTTTGTTTTCTTTCAACATTCAAGGTTTACAACCACTTTAAGGAAGGATATAAATAGTATACGATCCATAGCTCTAATAAAGTCCTCACGATGACGGGACGCTGGGAATAAACACTTGCCTCCCTTTTTATATGTCTGCCCAGAGCCAAGTCATGACAATTAATCCGGTTTTTGGGTTTGCCAAGGAAACTCATTTGCACATTGAGGACAGACAGGTATCAGGAGGGAGGAGCAGAAATGTCGTACAGCACGTTTGCCCGTATTTATAGAATGGCCAGACAACATATATTGCTTTTCTGGCTGCATATAGCATTATTCTGTAGGATTAGATAGACTCATCTAATTATATTGGGCTAGTTCTGGAAAACCACTTATCTGCATAATGAAGGAGATCCCATTTTCAAAAACAAAGCAAACAAGATTGGAATTATATAAAAAAAATAAAAAGTAATTTTTTTACCAGTAGAAAATAGGATATAAAAGAATTTATTAGAGAGTCTTTGGTCACCTGAAGATAATATGAAGGAGCGGATTTTAGAGACCAATTCACCACATACACTGGGCCTTTGTCTCGTCATCCATGTTCAGTAAAGATTACAAAAGAATAAACTCTCATTTTAATGTGTTTCCTCTGAAAATTAGGAAATCTAAAAGGATCTCTTCTGAAGAAAAAAAAAAAAACGCCTCCATCATTAGCCACTTTAGTCAGAGGAGGCTGAACCAAAAGATCCCATGAATGATGTCCATTCATTTGTAATGATTGATGTCAATAAGGAGCTGCATTAATCTGGGAACCACTCTGAAGGAAACCTCTGTTAAGAGAGCTATGCAGGCTGTCGCAGCTTACATTTTAAAACGCTGAATGCCTGCCACTCTCTGGATTTTATACTTTAATTCATTGACCGGAAACAGGCATGAGATAACCAAACTTAGGGTGAAGTCAATCCTACCAATTGGTCAATCCCTAATTAATCGGGACGGCCGATTATTGCGGGCCGATATCAGCATTTTCCCGAAAAATTCAGTATCCGTCACAAACTAGACCAATATTACTGATATTGGTCTCCATGGGCCGTGGCCATCATTTTGGGGCCCAAAAGCCTGCAGACCCAGTGTGGCACATGCACACAACGCCATTACACCTCCGCACACTGGACCTAACATTCTGAGGCCGACAGGCCTCCCTTGCCTCGACACACGGGCAGACACGCCAGCCGCCAGTCACCCAAGCGCCCCCCCACAGCAAGGTGCAAGGCCACCGAGGCCAGCCAGCAGCCACTCACCCACAGCATGGTACCAGGCCAGCCAGCCACCAACCACAGCAAGGAGCAAGGTGCCAGGCCAGCCAGCAGCCACCCACACACAGCAAGGTGCCAGCCAGCCATCAGCCACCGACAGCAAGGTGCCAGCCAGCAGTTTTCATGCAGGTATGGTGTGAACAAGCCCTTAATTTTAATAAACATTAATATGTTGAGTTTATACCAGATTTGTGCATAAAATTGTTATTATTTATGAGACATTTAAATGTACATCTTAAAAAGACACAACATACAGGGATATGGGAAAACATTATAGACACTGATACACATGCACCCACACAGGTTGAACTGGGTGGACTATTGTCTTTTTTGGCCTTACCTACTATGTAATATATATAATATTGGCCAACGGCAGGAGAAGTGGCAGGAGAAATGGCCAAAATATCGGTATCGTATCGGCACCAAAAAAAAAAAAAAAAAAAAAAAAAAAAAAAAAAAAAAAAAACCTCAGACTCCATTCACACTTATGCAACTTTGATGTCCAAAGTCTTATGACAAGTTGCATAACAACTCGCAACCCATTCTTTTCAATGGCACCTGTTCAAATTGGTGAGACTTAAATTCGCAGCAACTTTGAAAAAGTTCCTGCACTACTCTGATGTGACTTTTGATGCAACTTTGATCCAGAGTGTAAAATTGTATCAAAGTTGTGCTGGTGCTCCAGAGTCGCACGAGTGTGAATGGAGCCTTAATGCAAACGAGATTTCACAATCACTTTATCCCTGGCCACACAGGTGCATCCTGGGAAGTGCCTTTCTCTTCAGATGACATGCACTATTACATGTTCCAGGAGGCAGACCCAGAGTTCCAAGAAGTAAAGTGAGATGGATTCATCTGCCTTTAGTGAAAATTGTGGGATAAATAGGAAGGGGGAAGGGGAAAGAAAAAAAAAAAAAAAAAAAAACACACATAATATTAATATTATATAAAGAGCTCAGTGGCTGTACTTCTCCTGTGGATCACAGGAGTGCAGTTCGTTCTGCACTCCTGTGATCCATTTTCAGCTGAAGCCCCCTGCCAGCTGGGGGGGGGGGGGGGGGGGGAACAAAAATCCTGAACTTCTCTTCTTTAAAAAAAAAAAAAAAAAAAAAAAAGAAGAAGGAGAAGTTCAGGATTTTTGTTCCCTTTTTTTTAAAGGTACACAAAGAACACAAAGCCTGTAATTATAAAAAAAATAACAGTTTGTAGATTGCCATTAATAAACATTTATTAAAGTGGTTGTAAACGCTTACATATACCCAGTGAAGTGAAAAGCCTCAGATGATACACAGAGATGAAACAAATCCCCCTACATTTTGCTTGTTTATCTGCAGTCTTCTCTTCCCTTACACCCCTTCAAAAAGGGCAAAAAAGTGTTAAAATCCTCCTTCGTCTTTTAGTATCACAGATGAAGGGGCGGAGAGGCTACAGTTACAGTGGGCAAGAGCTGATTGGAGGAAAGGAACCCACCCCTCTCCACACAGCAGCACAACTGTGTTGTGAATAGGCAAGCTGCTGAGCTATTACCCCCCCTCCCCTTCTTTCCCGCTGACACAAATTTTATTTCATGTGTGGAAGAAATTTCTCAGAAGTGACTCATGCTGATAATAGAGGAACGAAGCACCAGAGAAAAACAACACTCAGAGCTTTGGAGAGAGATAAGTAACTGAGGTTTACAACCACTGTACAGTGCCTTTGCTGTAATTTTTAGGAGAAGGGAGAAGTTCCTCTTTAAGGCATGAATGGAATAATCGTGCAGTATGTGAAGTCTGAAGTTTTAATCTGCATACTCATCCCAAAATGTGTGTGTGTGTGTGTGTGTATATATTCCATAGGGTGGATGGGACAGCAGGGTAACTGCCATTTTCAAAGGATGACCACGGCAGCCTACATATTTCCTTCGGAGAATTTGTTTTGTGACATCTGTTGATAATCAACCAACAGTCTAATTATTTCTAGTTTCGATGTCCTTTACAATTAAGATTAGATAATATTCCAAAATAAAATAAAACTGAAAAACTAAAAACATTTCATCATTAGACTTTTAGGACACCCAAAACATGAGGGCCTCCGATTGTTCTCCAATAACCATTTTTCCATTTGACATACATGTGTTGTGTTGATTCTGTGCCACCCCCCCCCCCCCCCATAACACCATCATCGTTCACATCATAGAGAACGTAATCCCTGTAAAGGGTACCATAAAAAGTGCCTTCATAAAAAACAAAGTACCTGGAGCAGAGGATACTGTATATGGCACAAAGCAATAGAATGCAGGTTTGCTTTGATGGGCTCCTACTTCTGCAGAGCCTTGTAAAAGGTCTTTTTGGAATCTTATACCCTTTTCAGTCCTGCCTATCGAAATCTGGCATTCGTCCCATTACCTTGGAAAATTCTCAGATGACTAGACAGTTTGCCAACAAACGAGAAGGGGGAATGTATAGTCTTTCAAGGAGAAAGCTAATCAGCTCGATGTAAATTATCGTCCTGCTCTGCAGCACTGCACAATAGATGTGCTTTTCAGCCCTTTTTATATGATGTGAAACTATAGACTGAATGACCAATTAAAACAATGCCCACCCTATGCGAGTGATATTTTGGCAGTTGTTAAGAGAGACCAAGTAACTACCGAGAGCTCCTCACTTGTGGCTAACCTACAAATCTCTATTTTAATGGTGATCATTTTCTAATTTTAATAGAATTACAAATATATAGAAAAGAAAGCTTGTAAAAAAAAAAAAAAAATAAATAAAAAAAGGAAGGGGTTGACGCCATATACAAATATACTATAAAACAATGCAAATAAATAAAAAAGGGAAGAATGTAGGCCTCTTTTGCACGGGTGGACTTTTTGTCAGTTTTTTGACTGATAAAAAATGCACAGCAATAGACCCCAACGGGTGGATGGACGTAAACGGACTTGCTTCTGCCTACATCTGCCCACCCCTGGGTCCGTTCTGGTCCAAACTAATAAAGTTTACGTTTGAGTTGGCTTTTACTGACGGGACCAGAGGTGGACCACCCACCTGTAGGTATTACATGGGTCTGTTTTTTTTTTCCCACGGACAGCCCTTATTAAAAAAAAAAAAAAAAAAAAAAAAAAAAAACACGGTTCAAGCACTGCCAATACTGATGCTATTCAGTATATGTTTTCCTTTTGTATTAGTATCACTGGTTCCCACAAAGTGTCAGTTAGTGTCAGACCATCTACCGCAATATCGCAGTCCTGCTATAAGTCGCTGATCGCCACCATTACTAGTATTAAAAAGAATTCCAGTATATATCCCATAGCTTGTAGGCATTAGAATTTTTGCGCACACCAATCAATATACGCTTATTGGGATTTTATTTTATTTTTTTTTACAAAAAATATGTAGCAGAACACACATTGGCCTACGTGTATGAAGAAATTAGATTTTTAAACATTTTATTCGATATATTTTGTATCAGAAGTTCAAAAAAAATTTTTTTTTTTGTTTATAGTGCAAAACATAAAAAACCCAGGGGAGGTAATCAAATACCACAAAAATAAAGCTCTATTTGTTGGGGGGGGGGAAGGACATAAAATTTAATTTGGGTACAGCGTTGCATGACCGCGCAATTGTCAGTTAAAGTAACGCAGTGCTGTTTTGCAAAAAATGGCCTTGTGATGAGGGGTCAAGTGGTTATGCTATCCAATACATCTTTGTATGCAATGACAAAACACCTGTGCAATATCACATTATGTAACCAGAAGCTCAGAGCTGCTACATGATCAGCATTTTATCAGCACTTTACAGCTTTAGTATAATAAACAGGACAAGCGATAAGCAATCAAGGGTTACTTATAGATTGATAAGAATTACTCTCCATTGCTGTAAATAAGGCAGGCGAAAAAAAAAAAAATTTTAAAAAAAACAAACAACACACACACACACACACACACACACACACACACACACACAAGAAATGAAAAAAAAAAATAATAATAATAATAATAATAATAATATTTTGAAGTTAAATATGATGGTCCTTTATGATAAAATATTCAGCATTAATGACAAACGTTGGCATCCTTCAAACTTCTCTACCAAACTCTGAATTTCCAGCCTGCAGCTCACTGGAGTTCGGTTTGAAGGACACCCAAGCTTATATCTATTCAATTTATACAAAAATATACCTTACACCAAAAAAAATAAATACATACTAATGCAGCCACCACATCAAAGGATTAGGTGCCATATATTTTTGGAGTAGATACAATTCAAAGTGAAAGTGAGTAGATGCAATTCAAAGTGAAAAAGGCACAATTGTTATTTCTTAAAAATAACAAACGTCATACTTTCCTGCTCTGTGTATTGGTTTTGCACAGAGCAGTCCCAATCCTTCTCTTCTCAGATCACCCCCCCCCCCCCCGCCGGGTGATTCCTGGATGGGGGCACGCATGCATGCTCGCTCCCGAGCTGGCTGTGTGTCCATTGATACACACAGCATGTCTTGCTCCCCCGCTCTCTCCTCACTAGCTGTGATTGACAGAAGCAGGACCTCCTGCTGTTTGCTCTCTCTCCTCTTAAGTACATCGCTGAATTGAGATTGGGCTCAAGTAAGTATAAAAAAAAATTTAAAAAAAAGAAGAGTGGCTGGGGAACTGCATGCAGAAATTTTAAATGCAAGGAATGCATTGAAATGATACTGAATAAACACAGTTTAACTACTTGTAGATATACTGCGGCAGGGTGGCCGCTCTGCTGATTGTTTGCCGGCACCCGGTGATCGGCTCCGGACATTACCGAAGAGAGTCCTGTGTAGGTAAACAAACTAAGGGCTCCCCTCTGACAACAACAGTGTACTGTTTGTCTTCCTGGAAAAAAATAAAATAATAATAATAATTTAATCGCCACCATTACTAGTAAAAATAAATGAATAAATAAAAATGCCATAAAACTATCCCCTTTCTTGTAAATGCTATAACTTTTGCGCAAACCAATCAATAAAACGCTTATTGCCATTTTTTTTACCAAAAACATGCAGAAGAATACGTATGGGTCTCAACTGAGGGGAAAAAAAAAAAAAAAAAAAAATTAAAAAATGTTGTTTTTATATATATTTTTGGGGGATAATTATTATAGCAAAATGTAAAAAATAATGAGTTTTTTCCTTCAAAATTGACGCTTTTTTTTTGTTTATAGCGCAAAAAATAAACTACAGGAGGTGATCAACTACCACAAAAAAAAAATTTTGTTTGGGAGCAACGTCGCACGACCGCGCAATTGTCAGTTAAATCGTCGCAGTGCCGAATCCGAAAAAGTGTTCTGGTCTTTGTCCAGCAAAATGGTCCGGGGTTTAAGTGGTTAAAAGGTTAAATATAAAAAACCCTTCTGCCTTTAGAACTGCTTTAATTTCAGGAGTGACAAGATGGTACAACAAGGGATTTCTATTACAAAACTCTCCTAGGGTCCGTTTGTTTAAAAAGTTCCCAGCCATCCTAACAAACGGCTTTTAGCTTGTCAAGCATTCATTTAAGAACGGCCTGGTAATGAAGAAGATCTGTAATGGAAATCTATTTATAGCTCAATTCTGAGGATAGTACAAACAAAATGACTGATCAGGTGATCTGCTCAGGGTAAAAGGCTGCTTGTGTGCTGCAGATTTACCGCAGATCATATAGCCGCAAGGATCTGGATTTATAAATGGTTCTTTCTTCAGTGGGGCACTCATCCAAACAAATGCCTCTGCCAGGCACTGCAGCTTAATGCAAATATCTGCAGAAAGTTAAGTGTATAGCAAATAATGTATATAACAAGGAGGCTAGCCAGCCATCAAATTATATATAGATAGTTCCAGGAGGTATAAATTTTATACAAAAATTTTTTATATTTATATATATATATATATATATACATACATACACACACACAGGATCTCTCGGAAACCCATTGCACCCAATTTCTGCTTGTTATGAACACTATATACACTGTTATTTGTATAAAGGAGATGATAGATGCCAGAACTGCTCATGTTTCCGTGGTTACTAATTAGCAGTTAGTGTGGTTAGGCCTCTTTACACAGACTCACAAACATTACTGTCTTCTCGTCACCAGGCGCTGGGACAGAAGCCATGCTAAAAAAGGTGAACCAGATCTCTCCTAATACTGGTCAATCCTGGAAAAGCTAAATATAAATAGATATATACCTTTTCTAAGATTGACCAGAATTAGGAGAGATCTGGTTCAACTTTGCTATATTATATATATTTGTTTTATTTAAATCACAATCACACACACACACACACACACACACACACACACCCATTTCACAAAAGTGAGTACATCCCTCAAATGTTTGTAAATATTTTATTATTTCTTCAGTGTTGTCACATGAAAAGATATGACACTTTGCTACAATGTAAAGTAGAGAGTGTACAGCTTGTATAAATTTGCTGTCCCCTCAAAATAACTCACACAGTCATTAATGTCTAAACCACTGGCAACAAAAGTGAGTACACCCCTAAGGGAAAATTTCCAAATTGGGCCCAATTAGCCATTTTCCCCTCCCCAGTGTTATGCAACTCAGTGTTACAAGGTCTCAGGTGTGAATGGGGTGCAAGTGTGTTAAATTTGGTGTTATCTCTCTCTTTCACTCTCACTCTCTCATACTGGTCACTGGAAGTTCTACATAGCAACTCACGGCAAAGAACTCTGAGGATCTGAAAAAAGAAATGTTGCTCTACATAAAGATGCCCTAGGCTATAAGAAGATTGCCAAGACCCTGAAACTGAGCTGCAGCACGGTGGCCAAGACCATACAGCGGTTTAACAGGACAGGTTCCACTCAGAACAGGCCTCACCATGGTTGACCAAAGAAGTAAACTGCACATGCTCAGCATCAGATCCAGAGGTTGTCTTTGGAAAATAGATGTATGAGTGCTGCCAGCATTGCTGTAGAGGTTGAAGGGGTGGGGGGGGGGGGGGGGGTCAGCCTGTCAGTGCTCAGACCATACACCACAAGCTGCATCAAATTGGTCTGCATAGCTGTCATCCCAGAAGGAAGCACAAGAAAGCCCACAAACAGTTTGCTGAAGACAAGCAGACTAAGGACATGGCTTACTGGAGCCATGCCCTGTGGTGTAATGAGACCAAGATAAACGTATTTGGTTCAGATAGTTTCAAGAATGTGTGGCAGGTGAGGAGTACAAAGACAAGTGTGTCTGGCCTACAGTCAAGCATGGTGGTGGGAGTGTCATGGTTTGGAGCTGCATGAGTGCTGCCGGCACTGGGGAGCTACATTTCATTGAGGGAACCATGAATGCCAACATGTACTGTGACACTGAAGCAGAGCATGATCCCCTCCCTTCGGAGACTGGACCGCAGTATTCCAACAGGATAGCGACCCCAAACACACCTCCAAGATGACCACTGCCTTGCTAAAGAAGCTGAGAGTAAAGGTGATGGACTGGCCAAGCATGTCTCCAGACATAAACCCTATTAAGCATCTGTGGGGCATCCTCAAACGGAAGGTGGAGGAGCACAAGGTCTCTAACATTCACCAACTCTGTGATACCGTCATGGAAGAGTGGAAGAGGACTCCAGTGGCAACTTGTGAAGCTCTAGTGAACTCCATACCCAAGACGGTTTAGGCAGTGCTGGAAAATAATGGTGGCCACACAAAATATTAACACGTTGGGCTCAATTTGGACATTTTCACTTAGGGGTGTACTCACTTTTGTTGCCAGCGGGTTAGACATTATTGGCTGTGTGTTGAGTTATTTTGAGGGGGACAGCAAATTGACACTGTTATACAAGCTGTACACTCACTACTTTACATTGTAGCAAAGTGTTATTTCTTCAGTGTTGTCACATGAAAAGAGAAGAAAATATTTACAAAAATGTGAGGGGTGTACTCACGTGTGTGTTTGTGTATAAATCTATCTCAAACAAACAATGTCATCTTTCAGGTGTGAGAAAAACTATGTGAAGTAGATTTCAGCATAAATGTGATCTGACCTCACTCTAAGCCATGGTAATAAAAGATAACAACAATAATGATAACAAACATAATAGTATATGCAACAATCAGAAAAGCATCACAAACACATTGTAAACAAATGTCAAAAGTGTCCCAAATCTATTTTCATTCTAAATTTGTGTACAAGGGTGCTTCTTTCTCCCATTTACACAAGCTCTAGCAATGCTATATCTTTACTGAATAGTAAGTCAAGGACTATAAAGTACATGAATACTTTATATTTAGCAGCTAGTGGAACTTCCTTTACTGGCAAAAGTCCAAACACTTTAGCTGCACATTATTCGAGCAGAAAGTAGTCTACTGTTTTCAGTACATGCATATTTTTGCATGACTTTTTTGCATTACATATGATAGATCACAGTATTTCATTTTGATTGAGACTACGGGAAATAGGCACATAAAAAAGGTAAGCAGAAGATTAGGCACCTTTATTACCAATAGACCTTGTTCTGCCATGTGTCTGCGTGTGGAGGAAGCCATCATCATCATCCATCATCCCCACCACCACCACCATCGTCGTCATCCAGGATTTATATAGCGCCAAGAGGTTGCACAGCGCTTTACAACATTAGGGCAAATAGTACAGTTACAATACAATACAGGAGGAATCACAATGCCCTGCTCTTTAGAGCTTACAAGCTAAAAAGGTAGGGTCAAGTTCAGAGATGTCTCCTGATGGTTGGTGAGCTGAGGATTTATGGAGGAATATTTAAGAAGCAGCAGAAGAGGTGTAGAAAACACAAATCCATATAACAATTTAAGCTCGGAGATCCTTTTACTGCAGGTCCTCGTGTACAGCTTTCTCTCCAGCAAGGAAAACAGTGAGAAGCAAAGTGATGACATCCCCAAAAAGAATCACTCCAGTATAGTGGAAATAGAAGCCACATGCACAGTGCTGTAAAATCACATTGCAGATAGATAGATAGATAGATAGAGATATCTATCTATCTATCTATCTATCTATCTATCTATATACACACACACACACACACACACACACATATATATACACACACACACACACACACACATACACACACACACACACACACACAGTCAGTAGAAGGATATAAGGAATAGTGACCCCATTATTGGTATTAGTGGGTGGAATAGTCCCCAATTATTTATATCAGTGGGAGGAATTATTCCTCATTGCTGGTGTCAATGGAAGGAATAGTGCCATATTGCTAGTGTCAGTGGGAAGAATAGTGCCCCATCACTGGTTTCAGTGGAAGGAAAAATGCCCCATTGTTGGTGTAAGCAAGGGGAATGGTTCTTCACTGTTGGTGTCAGGGGAAGGAATGGTACCTCCTTGTTGGAGTAGTGCCCCAAGGGCCAGATATAAGCAAGCAAAGGGCTGAATTTGGCCCAAAGGCCGCAGTTTTGAGACCACTGATTTAGTCTCAAGGTGCATTGAAAACTATATTAACTTATCCTATTCTTTGATAGAGCAGGCTCCATCATTGTTCTCTTGTACCCGAAGCTCCAGGCTGTTGCAGTACCTTAGAGTCATCACGCTCAATACATGGCTATTAACCCTGCATTGTACACAGAAGAGGGCCCCACTGCACGAGTTGATTTTGTAGAATTCCTGGAGTTTATCTCCAAAAAAGGTAAATCTTTCAGACTATTGCGTAGGCACAATTAACCCTTTCATGACTAAGCCTATTTTTGGAATTTGGTGTTTACAAGTTAAAATCCATATTTTTTGCTAGAAAATTACTTGCAACCCCCAAACATTATATATATTTTTTTAGCAGAGGCTCTAGAGAATAAAACGGCGATTGTTGCAATATTTTATGTCACACGGTATTTGCGCAGTGGTGTTTTAAACACAACTTTTTGGTAAAAGGGACACTTTCATGAATAAAAAAAAAAAAAAAAAAAAAAAAAAAAACTGTAAAATTAGCCCAATTTTTTTGCGTAATGTGAAAGATAATGTTACGCCGAGTAAATAGATACCAAACATGTCACACTTTATAATTGCGCGCACTTGTAGATTGACGACAAAGTACGGTACCTAAAAATCTCAATAGGCGACGCTTTGAAAATTTTTTACGGTTACCAGGTTAGCGTTACAGAGGAGGTCTACTGCTAGAATTATTGCTCTCGCTCTGACGATCGCGGCGATACCTCACATGTGTGATTTGAACACCGTTTACATACGCGGGCGCGACTTCCGTATGCGTTTTCTTTGCTTCGCGAGCTCGCGGGGACGGCGGGCGCTTTGAAATTTTTTTTTTATTTTTTTATTTATTTTATTTATTTTAAAACGACTAAATTGTTTTTAAAAAAAAATAAAAAATTTGATCACTTTTATTGCTGTCACAAGGAATGTAAACATCCCTTGTGACAGTAATAGGTGGTGACAGGTACTCTTTATGGAGGGAATCGGGGGTCTAAAAGACCCCCCACCCCTCCTTTACACTTCAATGTATTCAGATCGCCGAAAACGGCGATTCTGAATACCGGATATTTTTTTAAAACCGGCGCCATTGGCAGCCGAGTAAACGGGAAGTGACGTCATGACGTCGCTTCCGTGTTTACGATGAGGAGACTGGAACGAAGCCGATTACGGCTTCGTTCCAGTTCCTCCGCAGCAGCCGGAGGCGTCGGACCACTGATCGGTGCTCCCGATCGAGCGGGAGCACCGGTAACAGCGGCGAGAGGCGGCGGGAGGGGGCTACGTCCCCTCCCGCTCCTCCGGCATAACAGCCGAGCGGCTTTTAGCCGCATCGGTTGTTATGGCTGGAAAGCCAATCGCCCGCTGTAAAAAACGGTACCGGGATGATGCCTGCAGGTGCGGGCATCATCCCGGTATACCCCCCGGAAGCCGAGTACGCAGATCTGCGTACGCTCGGCGGGAAAGGGTTAATGTCTCTAGATGCTCCCTATAAGAGTGCAAAGATTCACTTTTTGAGTTCCACTTATAAATCCCCCCATTAGAGCTTCTGTTATGAAATACTCCTGCGATTTGGGTTCCTGTCATTTTATATGGGTCAACTTCTCACGTTTTAGATCAGACAGTCACACTAACATTCTACTTAACAGTTACTACTTGGCATTCAACGACTGTAAGATGTTGAGGCCCCAAGGCAGTAAAGGGCTCCCTCCATCTAGCTTTAGAACTGCGATAAATCAGGTAGCATTTTTTTTTTTTGTGAAAGGCGTGGGTTTCTCATGCATTTAGATGTTATGAAATACAAAAGATAGATCCTTCAGATTCTTGGCTTTCACCCCAAAACCCACCACACATTACAATCAGATTGTAGAATCTCCTTTACATCTATTGACAAGGATATAGTGCAAGGAACTGCCTGACTGTACAACAAAAATGATTTTGTTGTTTAGGTAGCTCCTTAGCTTTGGTAAATGTCCAGTTGAATGTATAACGATTGTATGGTCATACAGTAGCTTGTATGGTGACCCTAAGATTCGTTGTCACATCTTTGGCAACTGTACAACATACCCTTCAAAGATTTTCTGGCAAAGTTTATTCTATCAGTTTGATCTAGGCAATGTCACTCTGCCTTTCTGTGGGACCCTCAGATATTCCAGTAAAGGTTAAAGTTTGAAACACGGGAAGAGTTCACATCTGCGATGAACTCTCTTAGCAACTGGGAGTTTTCAGGTCAGGCTTCATGGGGTAGGTAAATGGCCTACACCTATACCAATGGCATTATTCATGATCCTATGATCAAAGCTGCACTGCTTGTATTTATCTATAGGGCAGCACAGTGGTGTAGTGGTTAGCACTCTCACCTAGCAGTAAGAAGGGTCGCTGGTTCAAATCCCAACCACGACACTACCTGCCTGGAGTTTGCATGTTCTCCCTGTGCCTGCGTGGGTTTCCTCCGGGTACTCCGGTTTCCTCCCACAATCCAAAGACATGCAGGTAGGATAATTGGCTTCAGTCAAAAAAATTGGCCATAGTATATGAATGGGGATCTTCAATTGTGGCTCCTTAAGGGTAGGGACCGATGTGAGTGTGCAATGTACAGGGATAGGGACAATTGTAGACACTCAGGTTGAACTTGATGGACTGGTGTCTTTATTCAACCTTACTAACTATGAAACTATGAAACTATGAAACTATACCAATGGCATTATTCATGATCCTATGATCAAAGCTGCACTGCTTGTATTTATCTATAGACATCCCTTATCTACATAGGTAGTTTTTACGTAAAGATGAACTATGCCTTTAAAATCCTAAAAACAAGAATAAAAAGTCCATGGACAATTTACTATAGATGATCTAAAAGCTCAGTCTATCAAACAAGCATTTCCATACAGCAGGACAAGATAAAGTTTCATGCAAATATAAGAATTAATGCCAAAACCTTGACTGCAATAGCGAAAAGGGTACCCTGCACTATATGAATGAAATGTCACACATCTGCATAGTAATGCTTCTCTATGCCACAGAAGGGCTGCAGTGAAAAGGAAACACAACTATTGACATTTGGAATGTTGATGATAGAGAGATATATATATATATATATACACACACACACACACACACACACACACACAAATATGAGAAGGGTAGAGGACAAGCAGTCTTGCATGTATGTATAATTATGTGTGTGCCCCCCTTCCCTATGTATGCATAGATATGAGAAGGGCAGAGAACCCGCAGTCTTGCCATGCACATTGTGCCCCCTACTCTGCAATGTATACATAGATTAATTCTGAGAAAAGCAAAGGACAAGTACAATTAGTGTGTCCCCTTCCCTAAATAGATCTCAGAAGGGTCTTGCCATGCTCTGTGTGCCCCCTTCCTTCCTACAATGTATAAATAAATATGTAGATATGAGTAGTGCAGAGGACCAGTACAATCAGTTTGCCCCCTTCCCTGCAACGTATGTATAAGTTTATAGATCACACACATGCACACAGTATCTCACAAAAGTGAGTACACCCCTCAAATTTGTGTAAATATTTTATTATATATCTTTTTCATATGTAACACTGAAGAAATCACACTTTGCTAATATGTAAAGAGTGTACAGCTTGTACAACAGTGTAAATTTGCTGTCCCCTAAAAAAAAAAAAAAAAAAATACACAGCCATTAATGTCTAAACCTCTGGCAACACCCCTAAGTGAAAATGTCCAAATTGGGCCCAATTAGACATTTTCTCTCCCCGGTGTCATGTGACTCGTTAGTGGTACAAGGTCTCAGGTGTGAATGGGGATCAGGTGTGTTAAATTTGGCGTTATCGCTCTCACTCTCTCATACTGGTCACTGGAAGTTCAACATGGCACCTCATGGCAAAGAACTCTCTGAGGATCTGAAAAAAAAGAATTGTTGCTCTACATAAAGATGGCCTAGGCTATAAGAAGATTGCCAAAACGTGTAGAAACAGAACGAAACTCTGGATAGCCGCACTCTGGATTGTGTAAAAATTAGATGCCTTTATTTCTTCAAAATGCAAGTGCAAAACTTCATTGAACAAAACGTCACAGCAAAAAGGGAACAAAAAAGATTGCCAAAACCCTGAAACTGAGCTGCAGCATGGTGGCCAAGACCATACAGTGGTTTAACAGGACAGGTTCCACTCAGAACAGGGCTCCCCATGGTCGACCAAGAAGTTGAGTGCGCGTGCTCAGCGTCATATACAGAGGTTGTCTTTGGGAAATAGACGTATGAGTGCTGCCAGCATTGCTGCAGAGGTTGAAGGGGTGGGGGGGGTCAGCCTGTCGGTGCTCAGACCATACACCACACACTGCATGAGGAGTACAAAGACAAGTGTGTCTTGCCTATAGTCCAGCATGGTGGTTGGAATGTCATGGTCTGGGGCTGCATGAGTGCTGCCAGCACTGGGGAGTTATAGTTCATTGAGGGAACCATGAATGCCAACATGACATACTGAAGCAGAGCATGATCCCCTCCCTACAGAGAATGAGTCGCAGGGCAGTATTCTAACATAATGACCCCAAACACACCTCCAAGATCACCACTGCCTTGCCAAAGAAGCTGAGAGTAAAGGTGATGGACTGACTAAGCATGTCTGCAGACCTAAACCCTATTGAGCATCTGTTGGGCATCCTCAAACGGAAGGTGGAGGAGTGCCAGGACTCCAACATTCACCAGCTCTGTGATGTCGTCATGATGTTGTCATAGAGGAGTGGTAGAGGACTCCAGTGGCAACCCGTGAAGCTCTGGTGATCTCCATGCCCAAGAGGGTTAAGGCAGTGCTGGAAAAAAATGGTGGCCACACAAAATATTGACACTTTTGAGCCCAATTTGGACATTTTCACCTAGGGGTGTACTCACTTTTGTTGCCAGCGGTTTACACATTAATGGCTGTGTGTTGAGTTATTTTGAGGGGATAGGAAATTTACACTGTTATACAAGCTGTACACTCACTACTTTGCTACAATGTAAAATGTCATTTCTTTAGCAATGTCACATGAAAAGATATTTGATGAGACCAAAATTGAGCTTTTTGGTCACAACCATAAAAGGCTTCATTTGGAGAGGCGTGAACAAGGCCTATGATGAAAGGTACACCATTCCTACTGTGAAAAACAGAGGTGGATCGCTGATGTTCTGGGGATGTGTGAGCTATAAAAAGGCACAAGAAATTTGGTCAAAATTGTTGGCAAGATGAACGCAGTATGTTATCAAAAAATACTGGAGGAACATTTGCATTCATCAGCCAGGAAGCTGCGCATGGGACGTACTTGGACATTTCAACATGACGATGATCCAAAACACAAGGCCAAGTCAACCTGTCATTGGTTGCAGTAGAATAAAGTGAAGGTCCTGGACTGGCCATCTCAGTCTCCTGACCTCAATATCATTGAGCCCCTCTGGGGAGATCTCAAACATGCAGTTCATGCAGGACAGCCCAAGAATTTACAGGAACTGGAGGCTTTTTGCCAAGAGGAATGGGCAGCTTTACCATCTGAGAAGATAGAGAGCCTCATCCACAAATACCACCAAAGAATTCAAGCTGTCATTGATGTTAAAGGGGGCAATACAGGGTATTAAGAACTCGGGTATGTAAACTTTTGAACAGGGTCAATTGGGTAGTTTCTGTTTTCATTATGTTTTAAAGGGTTTGTAAAGGTTTAAATGCATTAAGGTGAAAAAACACTTGGCAGTGCCGGCCCCCAGCCCCCCCCCCTCCCTTTTACATACCTGAACCCTTGGACACGCCGTCTCTCAGCTAGGGGGTTCTCGGCTGTTGATTGGATAGACGCAGCCATTGACACCGAATGCTGGACTCCGGAGCGCAACCTCAAGGTAACCCCCCCAGGAAAGCGCTTCTCCCAGGGGGTTATCTAATGCAGGAAGGAGCCGAGAGAGCTGCAGAGGGACCCCAGAAGAGCAGGTTCAGGGCCACTCTGTGCAAAACGAGCTGCACAGTGGAGGTAAGTATAACATGTTTGTTGTTTTTTTTTTTGTTTTTTTTTAAAGGAACCTTTAGTATCACTTTTAAAAGAGTAAACACAGTTGATTTATAATAAATGGCTTCAGCCAAACACTAACCATGAGTGGAAGAAAAGTGTTTGTGTTTATCATTCATATCTCACATCACATCTCTGAAAAAATGGCCAAGAAATCATAAATTGTATGTAAACTTATGAACACAATTGTAAATATTATAGTAGCAGGGTCCTGCCAGGCTCAGTGTGCCCCTTCCCTGCAATGTATATACAGATATATTATGGTAGCAGGGTCCTGGCATGCACAATGTATATACAGATATATAATGGTAGCAGGGTCCTGGCATGCTCAGTGTGCCCCTTCCCTGCAATGTATATACAGATATATATATATATTATGGTAGCAGGGTCCTGGCATGCTCAGTGTGCCCCTTCCCTGCAATGTATATACAGATATATATATATATATTATGGTAGCAGGGTCCTGGCATGCTCAGTGTGCCCCTTCCCTGCAATGTATATACAGATATATATATATTATGGTAGCAGGGTCCTGGCATGCTCAGTGTGCCCCTTCCATGTAATGTATATACAGATATATATATATTATGGTAGTAGGGTCCTGGCATGCTCAGTGTGCCCCTTCCCTGCAATGTATATACAGATATATATATATTATGGTAGTAGGGTCCTGGCATGCTCAGTGTGCCCCTTCCCTGCAATGTATATACAGATATATATATATTATGGTAGCAGGGTCCTGGCATGCTCAGTGTGCCCCTTCCCTGCAATGTATATACAGATATATATATATATATTATGGTAGCAGGGTCCTGGCATGCTCAGTGTGCCCCTTCCCTGCAATATATATATATATATATATATATATATATATATATATATATATATATATATATATATATATTATGGTAGCAGGGTCCTAGCATGCTCAGTGTACCCCTTCCCTGCAATGTATATACAGAGATATATATTATGGTAGCAGGGTCCTGGCATGCTCAGTGTGCCCCTTCGATGTAATGTATATATTATAGTAGCAGGGTCCTGGCATGCTCAGTGTGCCCCTTCCATGTAATGTATATATTATAGTAGCAGGGTCCTGGCATGCTCAGTGTGCCCCTTCCCTGCAGTGCTGCTCTCCCATCCTCCTCCCACTGCAGCCTTCCCCTGGCAGTGCCCAGTTGCAGTGATCGGCCATGAAGGGGTAGTGAGCCCAGCAGTCCCATCCTCCAGCCTGTGTTGATATTCTTACCCGGAATTTCTGCCAGAAGCCCTCTGGGTGGAACTCGTGCAGGAAGGGGTTAAACGGGGTGACCCCGACATCTTGGTCCTCGGCGGGGTCCCCGTGCTCAGGTACATGGTCCCCACTCATGACTGTCAGGCTGGGATGAGGACTGAGCTGGGCCTGGCTGGGGAAGGCTGTGACTCGGAGGATGGGGGGAGGAGCCAAGCCGCCCCTTTGCTCCACTATTAACTCTACGTGTGCCGGCCGTCACTGATCCCAGCACACAGCATACAGGGAGGACTAGATCTACCAGTTTGTGTACTGGGAGAACACCCAGTAATGACTGGTTAGGTAGGTATGTACTGGTGTCTTCATATCTGCACCTTCTGCTCTGTTCATATACACACATTAAGGTGCCTAGAAACATTTTTGGTGGCACACTCTGAGGAATTGAAAATGTTGTTGGCGTTCATTCACACTTGTGGCAACTTTGCTGCCCATCTGAAAAACATTTCCTATAATGGGCAGGCAGTTGGGAGGCAATATGTTACACTACCATGAAAAGGTTGCACCCATAGGGGTGCACACAGGGTGTGCTGAGTGTGCCTGGGCACATCCTAATCACTTAGTGTGCATTAGCATTATCGCTCTGTGTAACAGCAGGGAGTTGAGAAAGATCTCCCTTTTACCAGCTCTGCCCCCATAATAGAAGAGCTTACGCACTTCTCTTTCAATGTGCCCAGCCATATACATACACACACGTTTGTTTTAGCTTTGGGGTGCACACCCCAATACAATAGGCTACGCACACCTATGCTTGCACCACCGTCAGCTTTTTTTTTTTGCATTCACCCAATTCACACGTGGTATCATCTGCCACATTTCCATTAATATAAAAAAAACAGAGCCAAGGGCGAACATGCCCCCGCCCCCAGGAAGTATGAACATCATGTGTCAGCATGTTTACATCCTAAGCATCATTTTCCCCTCCTCCCAGGACAAATTCACCCCCCCCCCTACTGAATTTCCCCCTCCCAGCACAAAAATATGACCCCCCCACTCAAATTTTCTCTCTCTTAAATACCCCCCCCCAAAAAAAATTCTCCTAGCACAATTCCTCTACCCCTCAAATTTCCCCTCCAAATACACATCCTCTCCTCCCACTCCAAATCCCCCCTCCTAGTACAAATCCTCCCCCCACATTTCCCCTCCTAGCACAAATATGCCCTGATCATCCCCACTAGCGCAAATCCCCCCCCCCCCCCAAAAAAATTCTAGCACCCCCCCCCCCATTTCCCTTCCTAGAACAAGTATTACCCTCTGCTGCCCCCAAGATTCCCCCACCCAACACAAATCCCCTCCTCCTGATCTCCTTATGGTGCCCCCCACCTCTCATGCTATAACAGTGCCCACATATAACTAACACATATCAAACAGACCACCCTCCCCATAGCACAGACCACCCTCCCTGCCCCTTGTCAGTACAGACCCCACCCAGTATAGAATACCCTCCCCCCTCCACAGAACAGATGTCCTTCCAGGCCCTTCTCAGTACATCACCCCCATAGCAAGGACCGCCTCCCAAGCCATTCTCAATACAGACCTCCCAGTACAGACCAACCACCCCCACAGCACAGGCCCTCTCCCAGGCAGTTCTCAGTAGAGACCCTACCACCAGTAAAGACTGTCCCCACAGCACAGACCCTCTCCCAGGCTGTTCTCGGTATAGCCCCTCCAGAACAGACCACCCCACAGCATAGACCATCATTGCTGGCCCTACTAGGTAGAGACCCCCAGTTCAGGCCACCCTCTCAGTACAGAACCCCAGCACACACCCCCCACCCCACATCACCCCCCTGCTAGCTCTTTCCCAGTACAGACCCCTCGGTGCAGACCACCCCTACAGCACAGACCACCCTCCCAGCCCCTTTTCAGTACAGAACCCCTCAGCCAATACCCGCCCCCTACAAAACAGACCCTCTCCCAGGCCATTCTCAGTACAGACCCCCCAGAACAGACCGCCCCCACAGCATAGACCATCCTCCCAGGCCCTTCTAGGTAGAGACCCCCCCAGTACAGGCCACCCCTCGAGCAGCACAGATCCCCCACACCCCTTTCTCAGTACAGAACCCCAACACACACACACACACACCCTCTGCCCCCCAGTACAGACCACCCCCACAGCACAGACCCTCTCCCAGGCTGTTCTCACTATAGCCCCTCCAGAACAGACCACCCCCACAGCATAGACCATCATTCCTGGCCCTACTAGGTAGAGATCCCCAGTTCAGGCCACCCTCCAAAAGCACAGACCCCCCCTCCCAGCCTCTTCTCAGTACAGAACCCCAGCACACGCCCCCCACCCCACATCACAGACACCCTCCCAGACCCTTATCATTACATATCCCCCTAGTATACCTCCCACAGCACAGATAACCCCCCCTGCTAGCTCTTTCTCAGTACAGACCCCTCGGTGCAGACCACCCCTACAGCACATACCACCCTCTCAGCCCCTTTTCAGTACAGAACCCCTCAGTTAATACCCCCCCCCACAGAACAGATGCTCTCTCATGCCATTCTCAATATAGACCCCCACAGTACAGACTACCCCCATAGCACAGACCCTCTCCCAGGCCATTCTCAGTACAGACCCCCCAGAACAGACCACCCCCACTGCATAGACCATCCTCCCAGGCTCTTCTAGGTAGAGACCCCCCAGTACAGGCCACCCCTCTAACAGAACCCTAGCACACACACACCCCCCCCCCCTCTGCCCCCCAGTCCCCCCAGTACAGGCCACTCCCCGAACAGCACAGATCACCTCCCCGCTAGCCCTTTCTCAGTAGAGACCCCCAGTACAGGCCACCCTTACAGCACAAACCCCCCTCCCAGTCGCTTCCAGGTACAATCCCCCAGCATAGACCACCCCCACAGCAGAGAACCCCCACCTCCTCACAACCCTTTTTCAGTACAGACTCCTCATTACAGAGGTTAACCATCTATTTTACCACTTCTCCTGGCTGCCCGAGTGAACAAGCCTTTATATCCGAAAATGGGAAATGACCCCCCCCCCCCCCCCACATTCTTTGCGAGCATGCCTTACAACGTAGTGGATGTGTTCTGTGGGTGCCAATACTGGAAAACAATGTCCTGGCAGAGGGGAATTCTCCATCCACTTGTTTGTGTGGATGGAGGAATCTTTACGTTTTCTTTTGTTCAGCCTGCAAGCTAAAAAAATTAAAAAACTAAGTGTATGGCCAGCTTTAGATTTTGGGGCTATGCTTGAACTGACAATGCAAAGATGGTGGCTTCTTTGTGCCTAGTACAATCCTTATCAATGTCAATCAAAGGGAAAGGGATGGGGGGCTGAGCAAAGCTGGTATTTTTCTGGGGCAGCAGTGACAAACTTGGCACCCCAGATGTTTTGGAACTACATTTCCCATAATGCTCATGCAGTGTATGTGGGAAATGTAGGCCTAGGGCAGTGATGGTGAACCTTGGCACCCCAGATGTTTTGGAACTACATTTCCCATGATGCTCTCGCACTCTGCAGTGTAGGTGAGCATCATGGGAAATGTAGTTTCAAAACATGTGGAGTGCCAAGGTTTGCCATCACTGGCCTAGGGCTTCATTCTACCCTAAATCGGACCTTCACCAATGAATAGCGCTACCTCTCATCTTTCTCCTCCTCTTCCACCAATTAATATTTTTTTTTGTAACAATAAAATATTGTCTTTGTTTTGCATAGTTCCTCTTCATGATTTCTAGCCTCGGTGAGACTGAGGCAGAGACAGCTGCTCCCTCCTGGGATGTTTTATGATAGCGACCAATGCCATAGCTGCAGATGCATGGGATCTCATTTGAAGATTGTAGCGTGAGAGCAGCACCTCGAAGGAGAACGTATGGACTGTTATGAAAGTTTTAATTTTATGAAATTTTACATAGGCAGGGTAAAGTCCTCTGTAAGCTGCCTCTCCTGTTGACATCATTTATTTATTACAGGCATTTATATAAAGCCTGCAATTTTACACAGCGCTTTACATATTGTACATTTACATAACTTCCTGCCCTTGAGGAGCTTATAATGGACTTCCATTTCTTTAAAAATAGTTAGGCAAACGTGCTGAAATCTTGATGATACCACTGTGTTCCTTAACTACATGGTCCATTCTCACTGTGACATTGCAGTAATACATGCCTTACCACAGCAATGCATATTAAAGTGGCTCTAAATGCATTCTATGCATGAAGGTAAAAAACTTTCTGTGCGCAGCAGCTTCCCCCAGCCCCCCAATCTTTATCTGAGCCCTCTCCGATCCAGCAATGTGCATGGGAGGGCTGTATGGGGACTGTCCCTCTCTCATTGGCTGAGACGGCAGCAGGAGCCCATTGGCTCCTACTGCTGTCATTCACAGCCAGTGAGCCAATTAAGAGAGAGCGGGGGGCAGGCTGAGCTGCGGTTCTATGTGTATTATGAACGCATAGAGCAGCGGCCCAGGAGGGAGCAAACAGCAGTGCTCCCAGGGCAAGCGGCTTTCTCTGGAGGACACTGCTCGAGGGGGGGAGCCACTGTCATTTGAATGACAACATAAGCCACGCCAAGTAATCTCAGGAGTAAGATCATTACAGATTCTTCAGTGTAGGTGATACCTTTTCCTCCACTGTGTCCCGTCCAACTACTAGACACAATTAGGACATGGACAGTCAGATCATGCCTAAATCTGGCTGATTTTTCACGGATCTGTTATGGCACACAAATGTTAAAACTCCTAAATTCATTTTTAGACACTAGCGGCGACCAAAAATTCTTCCCTGCTCATTACAGCATATCCTTATGGAAAACACCCCCTTTTGGGTGTGTGGCAGTTTGATCTACAGGAGCTTGTGAGGGAGGTATATTCTCCACTGACACTTCTATTCCTAACTGAATTATCGCATTCGAGTTGGTGAAAGGCTCTTAGCGGCGATCCAACTTACAACTTTGAAAATAATAAGCTTGGTTTAGTCCCTGAAGAAGATAAAAACCATGTGTATTTTTCGAAACGCGTTGGTTGAGCTGTCGCCTTGACAGCTTCTGGTTCATAGTTGGTCTTTTAATTCTGTGTTTCCATGTATATGTTTTGGTTTTATCCAATGCTATGTATTGTGTTTTTCACCATGAGTTGTCTATTCATGTAATAAAATCCAATTTTTTTCTACATATTTCCTGTCTTTGATCCATTCAAAGTCCCATTTCTCTGAGGAAGTTGGTTTTACTATATGTATATGGGGATGGGATCAACAGACAGTTTTCCATCAGTTAACAAAGTCAAATCTTTTTCTTTACTCTCTCATTGGCTGAGACAGCAGCAGGAACCCATTGGCTCCTACTGCTGTCATTCACAGCCAGTGAGACAATGAGGAGAGAGCGGGGGGCGGGCTGAGCTGCGGCTCTATGTGTATTATGAACGCATAGAGCAGCGGCTCAGGAGCAAGCAAACAGCAGTGCCCCCAGGGCAAGCAGCTTTCTCTGGAGGACACTGCTCGAGGGGGGGAGCCAGGAGAACCCAAAAAGAAGAGGATCAAAGCTGCTCTGTGCAAAACCACTTACCAACCGCCGCATGACGATGTACGTTCCTTTTTTGAATAGGGATATTTCGGTAACAGCAGCAGCTGCTGCCACAACTGAGGTATCCATCTCTTCAGACGGCGGTTCGGTAATGGTGGTTTCTGCAGCGGATTCGCCTCGAGATCACCGCTATCGGCGACAGGGCGGAAGCAACGTCAAAACGTCACTTCCGCCCATACCTCTTAAAGACACATTTTTTCAATGTCCTTTTTTCAAATGACAATTTTTTTTTTTTTATTATTGCATTTAAGTCTTTTTGACCCCAGATCTCATATTTAAGAGGACCTGTCATGCTTTTTTTTCTCTTACAAGGGATGTTTACATTTCTTGTAATAGTTATAAAAGTGACCTAAATTCTTTTTTTTTTTTTCTTTTTTTAAACAGTGTAAAAATAAATAAAATAAAATAAATAAGAATTTTTTTTTTTTTAAAGCGCCCCGTCCTGACGAGCTCGCGCGCAGAAGCGAACGCATACGTGAGTAGTGTCCGCATATGAAAACAGTTGTCAAACCACACATGTGAGGTTTCGCCGCGATCGTTAGAGCGAGAGCAATAATTCTAGTGAGTGCAATTTTGAAGCGTGACATGTTGGGTATCAATTTACTCGGCGTAACATTATCTTTCACAATATATAAAAAAATTGGGCTAACTTTACTGATTTCTTGTTTTTTTATTCAAATTTTTTTTTTTTACAAAAAAGTGCGCTTGTAAGACTGCTGCGCAAATACGGTGTGACAAAAAGTATAGCAATGACCGCCATTTTATTCTCTAGGGTGTTCGAAAATTTTTTTTATAATGTTTGGGGGTTTTAAGTAATTTTATAGCAAAAAAACGTGTTTTTAACTTGTAAACACCAAGTCTGAAAAAGACGGCAGGTCCTTAATGCTGCATACACATGACCGGACTTTCCGGCAGCCTAGGTCCGACGGTCTTCCCGACGGACTTTCGGCGGAGTTACGATGGACTTTCTGAATGAATGGACTTGGCCACACACAATCACACCAAAGTCCGACAGATTCGAACGTGATGACGTACGACCGGACTAGAATAAGGAAGTTCATAGCCAGTAGCCAATAGATGCCCTAGCATTGGTTTTCGTCCGTCGAACTAGCATACACACAAGTGGATTTCTCCATAGGAACTGGGTCCGGCAGAGTTCCGGCGGAAAATTTTGAAACATGTTCTATTTCTAAAGTCCGTCAGATTTTTGGACAGCAAAGGTCCAATGGAGCCCACACACGATCGAATTGTCTGATGGATTCGTTCCGTCTGACCTTTGCTGTCGAAAAGTCAGATCGTGTGTACGCGGCATAAGTGGTTAAAGAAAAGGAAGCTTTACTATCACTTTAAGTGTGTTGGTGCGATGCAGTACTATTCATTTGAATGACATTCAATCACACCTTGCCAAAAGACATACATTGCTGCGGTGCGGTGTGCTGGCAAAAAAAGGGTGTTTGCTGAAAAATGGTGCATGCATCATTTTTTGGTAGAGCACCATATATCAACACATGTTAGGCTACACATGTACACCAGCAGCTCCTAACTTTGAGTTTAAGAGCTTTTGGTGTTTTTTTTCCAAAGCTCCTAGACTCAACTTCATAAACGCCTATATGTCAATGTACACATAGGCTTTTAGCAGAGTTTAGGAGCTGCTGCATCTAGGTGAGGTTAAAAGTCCCTCTCCTGAACGAGGAAGAATCGCATTCAGGATAGGAATGTTTTAACCGCCGGCCGCGGGAAAATACAAATCCTGTCAAAATTGCGGTAAAACGCGTTTTGCATTTTTGCTGTGTTTTGTGCTTTGCCGTGGCTGCGGTCAAGGTAGGCTAGCGTACATGTAGCCTAAGTCCATCAGCAAAGTGTGCTGGGATGCCATTAAAGTGAATGGCATGGCACCAACGTATTTAACATGCATTGATGTGCATGTTACTGCATCACTGTGATCAGGCCATAATAAGTGTAGCGCACCCCCTAAAGAGCCACTGGTGAATTTGGTCCTATTTCCCCCAAATAGCCAGACACATAGCATTTTCTTCATTCTTTCACTGGCTCATAAAACAGTCTAGGAGGCTTTTTTTTAGGGTTTTTATTGGAATAGGAACTTGGATGGTGGATAGGGAGCATGAGATACCCCTAGTGAACTGCAACTGAAACAATTTGAGGACTTCTCAACTTCTGGCTGTGCTCCACACTCTGCTGGCTGCACTTATAGCTGCTCTTCACACACTGCTGGCTGCACTTGATTTGTCCCACAGGATTCCTAATGCTGTTAGTGGCAGGTACTCCCTCGGGGAGGTTAAAAGCTACACACTGTCCCTTCTCCTCAGCATTGGGGCTCATTTACTCACTTGATCACAATATGACTGGTTGCCTCCTGCCCATATCCACCAGGCTGTTCTCGGTGAGAGAGATGTTGACACCACCGTAGAACAGTTGGACTCCTTCCCACCAACTTCCTCCTGTCTCTCTCCAGTGAGTTTCCTCCTGACCTAGCTCAATCCCTAGACAGAGGAGTCTCATATAGCCCCCCTACTAAATCCAGCTGGGACCTTCATGTCTTCTCACTGGCTGCCCCAGCTCTTCTGCCCCAGGGGCAGAGCCCCTGCAAAGGGGTCTCCTCCTGCAGGACTAAACCTAGGAACACTGCACTCTCAAAGCTCCCAACTGTCCCTGATTTTGAGGGACAATCCCTCATCTGTCCCTCTTTCCTTCTCACTTGTCCCTCATTTTGGACTGATATACTTTATATAGTTGTATATAAAATGCACTACATATCTTTCAAAATTGTTTCCCAGTGCTAAACCTTTCATCTAATTTCTAAATTGGTGCATTTGTAAATTCCACAAGGCAATATGAAGGAATAGTAGTGGTAAAAATGCACTTGGGAAAAACAATCAATATTTTTTATACTTCTCTTTTTAAGAGGAGCATAGAAGGCCTATGCCTACATAAGTTTTCTAATAGGTGTCCCTCATTCCAGTGGCAGCTGGTTGGCTTTTGCAAACAACCAGCATTACCCCCCTCCAGGCGGTGCGGCACTGATGCACCCCACCCCCCCCCCCCCCACCAGGGGCGGCACTGTCAGCCAGAACGCCCCCCTCCCAGAGGTCCAGCATTTACTATGCGGTGAGCTGTGTCCGCCTCTCTTCTCCTGCTTTGTCTGGGCAGCAGTGGGTCTGGCTCCAGCGTGTCTCCTCTTCCACAGCGCTAGGCATCCAGCATTGGCCAATTGGGAAACAGGTTTCACTGACCTGCCTCCTGATTGGCATAGAGTAACTGTAGTGTGAACATCGTGAAAATTAATTCGCTATGGTCACACAATTGGATGGGATCGGGGTGCACTCTCTGCGCCCCCCGAGCCCACCCTATTTTGAAGCCTATTAGAGCCTCTGGCTCTAATCATGTGCTTTAAAAAACACACCCCCACCATAGGAATTCATGTGCTCGGCGTCCTGAAAGGTGCCGGGCACATGGATAGGGAGGGTAGGGGAGGTGTTGGGGGGGCGCTCGTGCACCCACAGTGCACGTGCTGTCACTGCCTCTTTCCCATCGCAGAAAGTTGTGAGGTATGCACTCTGCTGCCCAGACCTCAGAATACTTATGGGCTCTTCCTCCATCTTCTGGGCACACCTCCCTGGACTTTGGCTGGAGTTCAACAGAGCAGCAGCCTGTAAAACATTGAGCAGCCTTGAGAAATCAACCCTGTTCCACTGTTTACATAGGAACTAATCCAAATTTACCTAGCAGCTTACTCTGAACTAGGAGGTTGCAACATAAGGAAAATGGGGTAATCTTTCTGGCTGCTCTTTCTGGCAAAGATGTATGAACAAAAGTGGTCATGCAGAATTCCACGTCCGTTCACAGATAAGACAGTATACAAATGTGTATTTCTGCCACATATTTGCTATTTGGCTGGAGTTGAACTTGAAGTCAAATGGTTCAATACAAGCTTTAAACAAAACGCTAACTCAGTGCTACAGTATACAGTGTTAGAATAAACACGGACACCCTGTCTGCAAACTGAACCATTTTGTAAGCTCTCTTAGATCAGATTGGAGGCTGCCATTACAATTTTGGATTCAGCATCTATATACTGTACTGTATATGTGTTATAACACATATATTAAAAATATTACCCTAACAAAATTATCAAGCAGCAGTATGTAGCATCTTAGAAACAATGCTTTGTGTATTATGGATAATGTAACTAGAACAAGTTATACAAGAAGATGGCTTTGGTTGTTTGTTCATAGTGTATGTTCCTATAACATTATGAAGAATGTCCCCACATATGAGGGCTTCAAGCTAATTCATTAAGAACAATCAGAGCCACAAATCATCATGTTCTCTTCCAATGTCTCTGAACAGTGCATTTCATACAGATTCTGTATAGGAAAATAGATTTTGTGCCAGTGCAGAGAATAATAGGAATTGTCCAGAGATTTTCCCACTAGGCAGGATGCCATGCTGATGATTGACTTCAGTATTTTGATATTGTTATTATCCATACATGTTCAAACTCTTAGAAAAAGTTCCCGTCTCTGTCTGCCTATTTGATGGGTTTTGGTCAGAACAGGAAGTGAGGAAAAAATAACCAGTAAGGAAACAGACTACAATAAATGTTTTTTTACCAGTGTGGGAAAAAGTTGCTTTTCTGAACTATTACTGCTGTCTGTGTCCCCACTGAACAGATTTCCTCTAATTTCCTGTCCCTGTCATGAGTAAAGCTGTCTATAAACTGAGCAAATTCAATCAGTGAGTGGCCCTTATAGGTACCACTCCACCTGACATCCTTCGAAAGATCGAAAGGAGCCGGGTGGAAAATTGTGGGTCGAACATCAGCTGCATCCATTCAGATGCAGCCACTGTTCAGGTATTCTGGCAGCTCACAACACTTGCTATCAGAATACATTAGCAGCAGGTTATAAAATCCCAGGGGACTTTAGGGTATGCCTACTGCATGGGACCACTACAGTGCCTTGCGAAAGTATTCGGCCCCCTTGAACTTTTCAACCTTTTGCCACATTTCAGGCTTCAAACATAAAGATATAAAATTAAAATTTTTTGTGAAGAATCACCAACAAGTGGGACACAATTGTGAAGTGGAACGAAATCTATTGGATAATTTAAACTTTTTTAGCAAATAAAAAACTGAAAAGTGGTGCGTGCAAAATTATTTGGCCCCTTTACTTTAAGTGCAGCAAACTCAGATTGCATCCATGGGCTGGGGGAGGATGTGATGTGGGAAAGCTGGGGGAGGAGCCCGAGGCGGTGTCTGTGAGGACGGAAGGGGAGGCAGGAGATCCATGGCAGCAAGTCTGATGCAGATGCTGGTGAAGTGGGATAGAACACCGTGTTAGAGGACAGCACATGGTGACCCCCGCAGATGCCTATTCCCCATGATATTGGATCAGGAGACCAAGGAGGAGCGACTGATAGATCGGGGTGGACAGCAGTAAAGGATGCAGGAAACTGAACAGGGGTAAGTGAGAGATATCCCTGGTTCAATCAAAAAAATGGCTGCAAGAGAAAACACCTGATCCTGAGACCCCACGAGTGACTGTTGGTTGCTGGCCTCCCCTCTGTCTCCTCTATACGCCCCCCCTCTTATCTCTGCCTTTGTGTCCTCTGTATATTATGCTCTGCATACTACCCTCCAGAGCCCCTAGGTTATCCAGCGCTGTTGCATCGTGAACTGTGTTTGAACTGTGTTTGCTGTGGAAGCTAAAGAGATTTGATGACTAACTGAGGGAGAGATGCAGCAGCTGGGACTGGCTAAAATTTAACTGACTGGAGACATAAGAGAGGTCTTGATGGAGCAATGATTCTTTTTGAAACCTATGAATCTATGAGAGCTACGGAATTGAAATGTTTGTAAGAACGTACCAATGAGAGGACTTGTTTAAATGTCAATGATTGCCTAATAACCCTAGGAGTGGCTCAATTGATTAAATGCTGGAATTACTGGAAACTGCTAAACTGATAGTTGAAACTAGTACTGAGTTTTAAGCTCACTTAAGGACTAAGTATTGATACAGCTTAGTACTGACTGAAAAGGTTATGAACTATGCTAGGAACTAAGCTGCAAATTAAGTGATGAACTCTGCGATTTAACTATGCGATAAGTTCGGAGCGATATCTACTGGAGAGTAACTTTCCTTCCTGTGGTGGATAGCAGCTGATTAGATAATTGGGTTAAGCTAATATAGAGCTGCAAAAGCATAAGGACATTCCTTTTTTTTTCTTTTTTTTCCTTCGTATCTTCCCGCCTCTCTTACATTATACAGAGACCGGGAAAGAGGGATGAATGGTACGTTTTTCATAGGTTCTTTATAGGATTTTCATAGGTGCCCCAGCAAAATAAAATACAAAAAAAAAAAATCCACCAAGTTGCAGAATTTTCAATTCCATCTAAACTAGGGGGCCTGAAAGGGTTAAGTGACTGGAGACATAAGAGAGGTCTTGATGGAGCAATGATTTTGTCTGAAAACTATGAATCCAGGAGTGGCTCAATTGATTAAATGCTGGAAGTACTGGAAACTACTAAACTGATAGTTGAAACTAGTACTGAGTTTTAAGCTCACTTAAGGACTAAGTATTGATACAGCTTAGTACTGACTGAAAAGGTTATGAACTATGTTATGAACTAAGCTGCAAATTAAATGATGAACTCTGCGATTTAACTATGCGATAAGCTTGGAGCGATATTTTCTGGAGAGTAACTTTCCATTATGTGGTGGATAGCAGCTGATTAGACAATTGGATCAAGCAGAAATAGAGCTGCAAAAGTATAAGGACATTCCCCTTTTTTTTTTTTTTTTTCCTCTCTCTCTACGTGTCCTCCCGCCCCTCTTACGCTATATAGAGATCGGAAAAAAGGGACGAAGGGTACATTTTGTTTTTTTATTGTTCCTTTACAGGATCTTTACAGGTGCCCTAATAAAAAAAAAAAAGTAATAAAAAAAATAAAAAAAAATAAAAAATCCATCAAGTCGCAGAATTATCAATTCTTAAAGCAAAAGTGAAGAGAAGTATTCCATCTAAACTAGGGTGCCTGAGAGGTGAAACGGCAGGATATTCTTCTCTCCCCTTGCCCCTCCATTCAAATCAATAAAAGCAAAGATTGGAACCGAGAGGTACTCCCCTCTATACAGGACAACTATTTTGTCAAACAAGATAAGTGAACAAGATACATGATGAGGGGAAGATCACATAAAACAACAGAACCTAAAACCCCGAGGGAGAGTTTAAATACTAGTGTAACAGCTAGTTCAATACAAAAATACTTGACAACTAAAGAGGGTAACCAAAAAAGCCCAGATGTAGAAAAAAAAACATCCTTGCCAACCAAAAACGCAAAAAAAGAAATGGCTAAGTTAAAAGGAGCCCAAGGAGATAAAACAAGAGAAGAAACACAAACAGAGAGAGAGATGGAAACTTACGAGGGGGACGGGGAAGAACAGCGAAGTATAGCTCAAATGCCCACGAAGATCGAGATGATGGTAATGTTTGAAAGGATGGAAAGTTTAATTAAGAGTGAGATTACAAATGTCCGGATGGATCTGGGCCATTTGCTGCGGAGAGTAGAAGAGGCTGAGGAGAGAACTGAGAAACAAACACAAGAAATCGCAGAATTAAAATCGCAAGTGAAAGCACTGCAAATAAACCAAAGAAATACCTTCTATAAAATGGAAGCACAGGAAAATCAAAATAGACGCCAAAATCTAAGGATAAGAGCCCTCCCAGAGCAAAATGGAGAGAAACTGGAAGAAAAAATAAGGAAAATATTTAACCCCCTACTAGGACGAGAAGAGGACGAGGAGTTAAAGATCGATAGAGTACATAGAATTAGAAAGCCTCTAGGAATGAAGGAGGAGACCCCACGAGATGTCATTGTTAAATTCCATCGGTATACAGATAAGGAGAAAATATGGAGGAACCTCAGAGAGAAACACCCGTTGCAATACGAGCAAACAACTTTGCAAGTATTTGCGGACTTGTCAAGTGAAACATTATCCAGAAGAAGACAATTAAAACCATTACTAGAACATTTAAGACAAGCTAATATTAAATATAGTTGGGGGTTTCCTGCAGCATTGATAGTACATAGGGACGGAAAGACGGTTAGATTGAAATTTCCGGAAGAAGTACAGGACTTTTGTACAGAGTTACAGATTCCAACCATTAGTATACCTAAGCGATCGGAAAGAGAAGAAAGACTAATTGAAGAGGGAATAGGGCAGAGAGCTTAATGTAGGGGGGGGGGGGTAGGAGGAGAGGGGGGGGAGGGGGGGCTGGTGCAATTTATTACAAAAGAAACGAGATGGGAGAGGTAAAGTAAATAAAAGTTAATGTGGGTATGGGTGGAAACGGGAAGAGCCTCCCTGGACTATCTGCTCCCTCCTCTCCCCCCCTATGTCTACCGGGCCTTCAAGGCCGGGGGGGAGTGGAGGGACACGGAATGCCAGGCTTGGAGCTTCACCCCAAGGGGTGAGGTACATATTGCAGGATGGGGATATATTCTGGATATAGGTACAAGGACCAAAGAGGGGTCTGGGAGGGTTGGGGGGAGGGTTGGGAGGAGGTTGGGAGGGGGGGTGGGAGGGGTGGGGGGAGAAAGAAGACCCGACAGCAGAGAACCTCGTTAAGTGAGAAAAGAGGAGAAACCAGCCTGACTAAAATCTATGTCTATAGTTAATTGTTTGTCATATAACGTTAGGGGGCTAAATGAATCAGCAAAGCGGTTTAAAATTCTGAAAGAAATAGAACAATATGAAGCGGGTATAGTGTTCTTACAGGAAACCCATCTATCATACGAAAGCAAGATTAGAATATACTCCCCTAGGTTCCCGGTGTGGTTTTATGGAGATTCTTACTCAAGGAACTCAAAAGGGGTAGCTATCGGTATAGGACGGGAGGTATACTATAAAATAGAAGAAAGATTAGTCGACCCGGAGGGTAGATTCCTCTTTCTGAAGGGGAAACTATGGGGAGTAGACTATACCCTCGCTAACATATACTGCCCAAATAGAAGTCCAACGGTTTTTCTGAAAGGAATATTGGAGAAATTATGGGATTTTAAAAGAGGAAGAGTAATTATAGCTGGAGATATGAACTTTTGTATGAATCCGCAAATGGATAGTTCGTCCCGTGTGCAGGGGATTGGGAAGGAGCAGAGGAGAATAATAAAACACAGGCTATATCAGTACCAGCTTATGGATGTGTGGAGAACTATGCACCCAAGGATACGAGACTACTCGTTCTATTCCCCAGTACACGGGACGTACACAAGGATCGACTACTGGTTAGTGGAACATAGGGTTCTGGACGAGGTGATATCCGCAGATATAGGAATTAGAACATTGTCTGATCATTCTCCAATATGCCTGAAGATCAAAATCCCAGGATTTCAGAAATCTCCTTTTTCCTGGAAATTGAATAGGGAACTGTTGGACGAGAAGGGAGAGGAAATAATTAGAAAGGAATTGGAGTTTTTTTTTACCACTAATTTAAATGAAGAGAATATGGAAAATATTATTTGGGAGACACATAAAGCTTATATAAGAGGGATATATATTTCACTAGGTACAAATAGGAAGAGAGAAGGTATTAAAAAGAGTAGAGAGTTGAGGGAGGAAATCCATGGATTAGAGCAAGAACATAAAAAGGCAAATGGCAGGGAAAGTGGACAGGTAGTGGACCTATTACATAAACTGGCTATGAAAAGAGAGGAACTCGGGGAATTAATGGAACAGGAAATGAGGACGATATATAATAGGATTAATAAAGAGAGATATTATAGCGGCATTAAAAATAGCAAGATCTTAGCAAAGATATTGAGGAAAAAAAGATCGAAGAATTATATAGAGAAAATATTAAATAAAGAGGGAGAGTCGGTCTATAAAACTAAGGAAATAGCAGAAGTTTTTAGAGAATATTATGGGCAGTTATATTCCGTGAGAAAAAAAGAGACAGAAAAGCAAGAGATGAAGAGAAGGGGAAAAATCAAAGACTATATATTCCAAGCAAATATCCCTAAAATACCGGGGGAATTGGCGCAGGAATTGGAGAATCCAATCTCAGTTCAAGAAGTAATACAGGCAATAAAAGAGACCAAAGGAGGAAAGAGTCCAGGGCCTGATGGCTATACAATAGAATATCTAAAAAAGTTTGGAGACATACTAGCCCCAATTTTATGTGCATATTATAATGGACTAGGTACAAAATATGGACTGAGCGAGGAGGCCTCCACTGCGACAATCTCCACGATATTGAAAGAGGGAAAAGAGAATACAATATGCTCAAACTATAGACCGATCTCACTACTCAATACGGACATTAAATTGTTCGCAAAAATATTGGCCGCTAGAATAAAGAAGTTAATGCCTAGCTTAGTCCATGAAGATCAGGTGGGATTCATTGAGGGGCGAGAAGGAAAAGATAATGGAGTAAGGTCATTATTACTGCTTCAGAGGATGAAGGAGAGTAGAATCCCCAGTCTACTCCTATCAATAGATGCTGAGAAAGCTTTTGACCGAGTAGACTGGGGATTCATGATGGGTACCCTAAGGGGAATGGGGTTTGGTCCCAAAATTTTGAAGTGGATAAAGGCACTATATAACAGCCCCAAGGCAGTGGTAAGAGTTAATGGGGTACTATCAACAGCCTTCAGAATGAACAATGGGACTAGACAGGGGTGTCCGCTGTCCCCCCTATTGTTCGTTCTGGCATTGGAGCCACTCCTGGAGACGATAAGGAGAAACCCAGATATAAAGGGGGTTGAGATAGAGGGGGAAATACATAAGACAGCCGCATTCGCGGATGATATTCTGTTTTATGTATCCAGCCCACGAATCTCCATGCCAAACTTGTTAAAGGCTTTACAGGAATACGGAGAATTATCTAACTTTAAAATCAACCCAAGCAAGTCAGAAATCTTAAACGTAAATATAAATCCGAGAGAAGAACTTGACATTAAGAGAGAATTCCCATTTCTATGGCAAAAAGAAATTAAATATTTAGGGATTAAACTGACTGCATCAATAGAAAAAATTTACCTAATAAACTATATTCCCCTTCTAGAAGAATTGAGAGAAGAAATAAGGAGAATGAGAACAAAGCCCCTGTCATGGTTAGGAAGAATTAATGCCTTAAAAATGATTATTCAACCTAAAATCCTTTATAAATTTCAGCTATTACCAATATATATCCCCCCCCTATATTTTAAAATGATAAATTCTTTAATTTCTAAATTTATCTGGAACAACAAGAAACCTAGAATCCCACTGAAGACTTTGCAAAAGGGAAAAGACGAGGGGGGTCTGAATGTCCCAGACTTTAGAAAATATTACGAAGCAGCAGTGTTAACACGGGTGGTGGAATGGGCAAAATTAGAAAGTAAAAAAAGATGGGGAAAAATAGAACACAGTTTATCAGGCACAAATTTAGGTAGAGAAATCTGGACTCCTTTAAAATATAGATCACTAGGGAAGACAACACCTTTGATCACAAAAAATGTGTTTAGAGTATGGGAGGGAATACACAAACATAACAAGTGGAAATATAATTCCCCTTTAATTTATTTAAAAGATAATGATTTTTTTGCACCTGGTAAAAGTACAATAGGAGGGAAATGGATAAAACAAGATAATATGCAATTACGACACATAATTAAAGAGGGGAAATTGAAAACACTAGCAATATTACAGAAAGAAAATGATTGGATGGATTTGAATGAGTGGCGATACCTGCAGCTTAGACATTTCGTCTCAAGACTACCACAACCGCTTAGAGATGGAGAAAATTTGACTGCCTTGGAGCGGATATGTGAGGGGAAATCCCCAAGGGCAGGTATTGCCCAGTTTTATAAGGTCTTGAGACGGGAATGTGAAGCGGAGGTACCAACTTTCATTAAAAAATGGGAAGAAGAGATAGGAGCACGGGGTGAAAACCAAAATATAGAAAAAATATTGAAGATGGTGCACAGATCCACAGAAAATAGTAAGATGATAGAAACAAATTATAAAATTTTAGTAAGATGGTATAGGACCCCAGATATAATGGCAAAGTACCAGGAGGGACAATCTGGGAAATGTTGGAGGAATTGTGGACAAACGGGAAGTTTGGCCCATATATGGTGGGATTGTCCCAAGATTAAAGAATATTGGAGAGAAATAATAAGATATATAGAAGTAATAGCTAAAATACAGTTACCTGAGAACCCATGGTTATGCCTATTCCATGCAGTAGATACCCCAATTAAGGAGTATAGGAATTCCCTCACAAGCTCATTAATAAACGTGGCAAAAAGCCTGATTCCGAAAAAATGGAAAGAAATAGAAGCACCCAAAGTAAAGGAATGGCTAGGAAAAGTTGAGGAAATGTATAGTATTGAAGGGCTGGGAATGGAGGAAGAAAGAGAAAGAAAGAGATTCCATGTGAAATGGAAATACTGGAAAATCTTTAGACAATCTATGATTTTTAACGAGGTAATGGGTCGGTAGGGTTGGGGAGAGGGGTGGGAGCGAGATATTTTAGAAGAACTCGAGAAGGAAAGAAAGAAAACCAGGATAATGTGAAAAATTGAAGGGCATGAATGTATTTTGGTCCTATGGTTTTCTTTTATAATACTTGATTATGTTTTGTACGCAACTTAAATGAAAAACTTAAATAAAGAATAATAAAAAAAAATTAAGTGCAGCAAACTCACTCCAGAAGTTCAGCGAGGATCTCTGAATGATCCAATGTTGTCCTAAATGACTGATGGTGATAAATAGAATCCACCTGTGTGTAATCAAGTCTCTGTATAAATGCACCTGATCTGTGATAGTCTCAGGGTTCTGTTGAAAGCGCAGAGAGCATCATGAAGACCAAGGAACACACCAGGCAGGTCCGTAATACTGTTGTGGAGAAGTTTAAAGCCGGATTTGGATACAAAAAGATTTCCCAAGCTTTAAACATCCCAAGGAGCACTGTGCAAGCGATCATTTTGAAATGGAAGGAGTATCAGACCACTGCAAATCTACCAAGACCTGGCCGTCCCTCTAAACTTTCAGCTCAGACAAGGAGAAGACTGATCAGAGATGCAGCCAAGAGGCCCATGATCACTCTGGATGAACTGCAGAGAACTACAGCTGAGGTGGGAGAGTCTGTCCATAGGACAACAATCAGTCGTACACTGCACAAATCTGGCCTTTATGGAAGAGTGGCAAGAAGAAAGCCATTTCTCAAAGATATCCATAAAAAGTCTTGTCTAAAGTTTGCCACAAGCCACCTGGGAGACACACCAAACATGTGGAAGAAGGTGCTCTGGTCAGATGAAACCAAAATCAAACTTTTTGCCCACAATGCAAAACGATATGTTTGGCGTAAAAGCAACACAGCTCATCACCCTCAACACACCATCCCCACTGTCAAACATGGTGGTGGCAGCATCATGGTTTGGGCCTGCTTTTCTTCAGCAGGGACAGGGAAGATGGTTAAAATTGAGGGGAAGATGGATGCAGCCAAATACAGGACCATTCTGGATGAAAACCTGTTGGAGTCTGCAAAAGACCTGAAACTGGGACGGAGATTTATCTTCCAACAAGACAATGATTCCAAACATACAGCATAATCTACAAAGGAATGGTTCACAAATAAATGTATCCAGGTGTTAGAATGGCCAAGTCAAAGTCCAGACCTGAATCCAATCGAGAATCTGTGGAAAGAGCTGAAAACTGCTGTTCACAAACGCTCTCCATCCAACCTCACTGAGCTTGAGCTGTTTTGCAAGGAAGAATGGGCAAGAATTTCAGTCTCTTGATGTGCAAAACTGATAGAGACATACCCCAAGCGACTTGCAGCTGTAATCACAGCAAAAGGTGGCTCTACAAAGTATTAACGCAAGGGGGCCGAATAATTTTGCACGCCCCACTTTTCATTTTTTTATTAGTTAAAAAAGTTTCAAAAATCCAATAGATTTCGTTCCACTTCACAATTGTGTCCCACTTGTTGGTGATTCTTCACAAAAAATAAGAATTTTATATCTTTATGTTTGAAGCCTGAAATGTGGCAAAAGGTTGAAAAGTTCAAGAGGGCCGAATACTTTCACAAGGCACTGTATGTCTATCAAACAATATAGGCGATCTTTGATACCAAGCCTTTTAAATGCTGCAAAGTGTTTAATCCTCTGCAACTGGAAAAATCCCAAGTCCCCTTCGGTAAAAAGTTGGTTTAGTAAAATCAATAGAATTCATAATTTGGAGTCCCTAAAGTATAGTGGAGAACCAGGTGAGACGAGTTTTATAAAGAGATGGAAAGCCTGAGAAAATGATCAACAAACCCCAAGATTTGTCGTAAGGATGACGGAAATGGTAGATTGAAGTGGTAGTTTATGTGTATTGAGGAGAGACCACGAGGGTGGGTGGGGGGGAGATGGGGTGGTAGGGCGGGTATAGTTGATTTCCCTCCTTTTTTGGCTGTACAAGATTGATTAAAGGATGGAGATAAATGGAAGAGGGAAAAAAAATAAAAAAATTCCACATAGAAATAAAAATAAATGCTACTATGATGTTGAATAGAGTTGGGGCTACGATGAACGTGAGAGTTGAAGTGGGGTTCCCCGAACGTGTTCACTGATGTGGCAAAAAAAAAAAAAGAATACATTAGCAGCAGGGAGAGATTCACCATCTGCACTGTTTAGCATGGATGGAGGGATCTGTTAGATTTCATTTGTTCAGCCTGCAGGGTGAATGAAACAAAACAATGGGTGTTTGGCCAGCTTTAGGTTTCTACTCTTTCTGGCAAACAGTACTAGCCACCAGCCATGTCAGGTGGCATTCTTGGTAATGGGTGCCAGCCAGAACAAGGAGCAAAATTATATCTATCCAAAAGGGACACAGACAGCATTTAAAACTGATGCTGCATGACCCCCTTGGAGACTGCTTGGATTTACCTGCAAATCTGCACCACCATGACCCTGGGAACAATCCAACTCACCTGACACTCTGGGTTCAGAAATTTTTGCACCACCTTAAAGTAATAAGTCAAACAACTTAATGAGTTTATATTGTATTAACTTTTACTGGGAAACTCAAGGAAGATCTTGGTGTACAGAGGAGGTAATAGATCAACTGAACTCTGTCATAACTGTCCCAGCTCATTGGAAGAATTCCTGTACAATAATACAAGTTAAGACAATTTGACAAACAGTATATTATATACACGTATGTACAACTGAATACCATTTGAACATGAACTGAAAAGATAAGCAATTGTTAAGCATTAATCCTGGCAAGACTTCTAAAGGGGAACCCAGGCTGGCCTATTCAACTTTTAATCCTAATAAGAGATCAATTATACAAGAATGGTATGAGGGCCCTTTAAGTAGTAATGACATTAATCTCCTAGTTCCAGGCCTGATGGTCCTTGCTATACCCATATATCCATTAACTATATCCAATAAGGTGCAGTAACAAGGCAATGTTTTTTCTTGGAACGGTTGATGCGACAGGTGTAAATGTACAATGTTCAAATATAAATGCAGTAAAGTGTTTCCACAGGTTAACGCTGTCTGTGCACAGTGTTCCAGTGAAGCAACAAAGAAAGGTTTGCAAAGGTGGGCAATTGCCCTCTCACCAAAAACCAGGCTGATTCAGGGCCTTAAGAACAGCGGTTCCCGTAGAGGCATCCTTGCAGTGGATCAGCTTGCGACAATCATATGATGCGAAGCACAAAGCGTGGGTTGTCTGATGATCAGAGCAGTGCTGGATAGATGTCTGATGAACAACAATTGGTGGTGGGCCCTTCCTGGCTGTGTTGGAATGTTGTACTCTGCGTGGTAGGCTTCAACCTCACCCTCCCAGCATAAAGAGGTTTGTCACACACCAGGCCCAGGAGGAAGCGAGCGTGGGGCCGGTCTCTTGCTTCTTTTATAGCTCCTCCAAGCCTTCTCTGTGATGGTAGTAAAGATCCCTGGGATATGTAGTCCGGGTGCATAGTTATACGGATTGCCATTCTGAGGAACCACTATTCCCACAATCCCTTTTGTTTGGCTCACAGATATAATATCAGTTAGTGACACTGGGTGCTAGAGGGACAATACAGTACATAGAAATGACAGGGAATCGCTAGGCTTTGCAATTGTAATCCACATTGCTACATTCTCCCCCCACTTGAAAGTCTTTGGTCCCTGAAGACAGAACACGACCTGTGGGATCACCTTACTGTATCATAAGAAAATGAATGGTTAATTATATGACAAACCAGAAGTTGTAACAGCCAATAACTGACCCAAAGAAGAATCCTCTAACAGTAAATTATATACATTACATAGTTACATAGTTAGGTCGAATAAAGACACTCCAGTTCAACTTTAAAAACAATAAATAAATAAAATAAAAAATATCTTAGAATCCAATATACACAATTTTATACCCACAGTTGATCCAGAGGAAGGCAAAAAACCACAGCAGAGCATGCTACAATTTGCCACAGCAGTGAAAAAAAAATTCTTTCCTGGTGCCCCAATAGGCAATCGGATTTTCCCTGGATCAACTTTACCTATAAATGTTAGTGCCCAGTTATATTATGTACATTTAGGAAAGTATTCAGGCCTTTCTTTTTTTAAATCAAATAAAGTTACAATTACATTACAATTTTTAAAAGATAGACCAGCAACGATCTGTACATTGATTGCATGGATAAGGCACCAACCCTCATAGAAGCCGTACATATATGGTTCAGTGTAACTACCTGTATTCCCAATTCTCAGAAAACATTCAAAATGAAATCAAGCTACCGTTACCCCCAGGCTACTCCTGCTCACACCACCACCCATAGAGTCCACCACTGATCGCTGAAGCATCGCGTCTATTGCTCCTGCACCTATTTTGACTTCTATATCATCTGAGCAGTTTAAAGCAGCAGTCTGTCCATCACCAAGTCTATAGGTGAGATGCCAGGGGTATCAGGCTTTTCTTAAATCTACTGAGCTGGCCAGAGCCACGTCTGGCGGGAGTCTATTCCACATTTTCACAGCTCTTACTGTGAAGAAACCTTTCGGTATTTGGAGATTAAATCTCTTTTCTTCTTGGCGTAAAGAGTGCCCCCGTGTCCTCTGGGTTGACCGTAAAGAGAACAACTCAACACCAAGTTCACTGTATGGACTCCTTATATATTTGAACAGGTTGATCATATCCCCCCTTATTCTCCTCTTCTCAAGAGAGAATGAATTCAGTTCCTCTAATCTTTCCTCATAGCTGAGTTCCTCCATGCCTCTTATCAGTTTGGTTGCCCTTCTCTGCACTTTCTCCAGTTCCCCAATATCCTTTTTGAGAACTGGTGCCCAAAACTGAACTGCATATTCCAGGTGAGGTCTTACTAATGAGTCAATACCTCTCTTAATACAAGAAAGGACTTTGGAAACTGCAGCTTGGCATTGCATGCTATTATTGAGCTTATGATGTACCAAAACCCCCAGATACGTCTCCACCATGGATTCCCCCAGTTGTACTCCCCCTAGCATGTATGATGCATGCATATTCTTAGCCCCCAAGTGCATAACTTTACATTTCTCAACATTAAACCTCATCTGCCACATAGTCGCCCAATTAGACAGTACATTGAGGCCGGCTTGTAAATTGGAGACATCCTGTAAGGACGTTATTCCACTGCATAGCTTGGTGTCATCTGCAAAGACAGAAATGTTACTTTTGATCCCAGACCATCATTTATAAAGGTATTAAAAAGTAAGGGTCCCAGCACTGAACCTTGGGGTACACCACTGATAACCTTAGACCATTCAGAGTAAGAATCATTAACCACTACTCTCTGAATTCTGTCTTTTAGCCAATTTTCTATCAATTTAAAAACTGATATTTCCAGGCCTGTAGACTTTACCTTACACGTAAACAGCGTGTGGAGAACTGTGTCGAACGCTTTTGCAAAATCCAAGTATACCACGTCCACCACCACGCCTCTGTCCAAGGTTTTACTTACCTCTTCATAAAAAGAAATCTGACAAATTCTGTCTTTCATGAATCCATGCTGTCCATTGCTTACATTTTTTTTTCCAGCAAGAACTCATCTATGTGGTCTTTTATTAAACGCTCCAGTATCTTCCCAGCTATAGAAGTTAAACTAACAGGTCTATAGTTACTTGGTAAAGACTTTGATCCCTTTTTAAATATATGTAGTGGCGGCTCCTGAAGAGCATGCGCTATGCGGTTTTTCTAAAATTAAAGTTGCCTAAACTGCAGTTTGGTTTGGGTGTAATTATATAAATTGGGCCTCAGCATCAGTCTGACTGGACTGTGAGATGTTCAGCCTGGCCACAGGGTGCACTGTCTCTTCTGGCAGTCATGAAACTGTGGTCTGGTCAGGCGCTTAAGTTGCTCTCTTTCAGAGCCAGCCTAGTGGGAGGGACGGTTTCGCTGTGCTTCTGGGAGAGGGTACATAAGATGCAGATATCACGTGGTTTGGGGTTTCCGGTCCAGTATGATGTGCTGATTACATGGCCCTGGTCCTCCTGACCAGCCCCCAGGAAGGCTTTGGCCTGGGGTGCGGATCCACCTGACTTTAGTGCCTTGGAGCTGGCTAGCCCAAGGCAAGGAAACTAAAGAAGGATACTGAGGTGGTTGGGTGTCGTCTCTGGTTCGGGAGAGACCCAGTGTACTTCGAGCATTCCAGGAGAGGACTCTTCAGAAGAACACCACGTACAGTTTGGTTTTCTTAGCAAGAGTATGGAAGGGCTGAAGTAACCGAGAGAATCCGGTATCCAGGTATCCTACAAGTGTTTCAAGTTTATTTTCCCTACATTTTCTGCAACAATGTCTGTGGCAAAGACTTTGTTCCTTAGTAAGGACCAAGTTGGCTGCTAGGCCTTGTGAGAGAGGGACTGTCCGACTTGAGTGATCATCCAGCTGCGAATGGCTATTCTCTGGATGCAGTCAAAGTAAGCAAGTTCTTTTGGACTTTGCCACTAAGCCCCTGTACACACGGTCGGAGATTTCCACAACCAAATCCGTCGGATTTTGTCTGTCAGATTTAGTCTGACGGATTGTGTCCGAAACTGTTGCATACACACGGTCGGAATATGTTGTCAAAAAATCCGATCTTTCAGAACGTGATGACATAATTTCGTTACGATGGGACTAGATTCAGGCTAGTAGCCAATAGCTTTGATGTAGGAATTTGATCTGAGCATGCGTGGCACTTGGTCCGATCAAAATTCTCTACACATGATCGGATTACGTCCGACCGGCCCAGTTGGTCAGGAAATATTTCCAACATGTTGGAAAATTGGGTCCGACGGAGATTCGGACGGAATCAGTCCGATGCATACCACACACAGTCGGATTATCTGACGACACGGTCCGATAAGACGCATTCCGACGGATTCTCCGACCGTGTGTACGCGGCATTAGAGTACCTGAACTTCCTTTTCCAACCCTCTGATCCCAAGTTGAAAGACTGTTCAATTGTCTGAGTTTTGTAAATAAAATCCATTCAAGTGGATCTATTGTCAGTCTCAAGTTACTGGGCCATCTACCACGGGACATCCCCTAGACGTGCAACAAGGAGAATGGAGAGTAATGGTAAGCCCAAAAATAACCAGCAGCTGCTTCGGGAGTTAGTGCTACATATAGGCACCACGTTTGCCCTGCGTGAATCCAGGGGTACTATTCCCGTCATTAATGAGTCCCTAAAAATTAGATACAATGGCTCTGAAATTACAGAGCTCAATTCTTTTAGGATCCGTGGGTGAATGTCATCAGGTCCAGGTGCTTTATCCATCTTTATTCTGTCTAAATATTTCTGGACTATATCACTTTTGAGCCATTGTGGATCATTCAGGGCTGTGTCAATACCACCCCCACTATGGACATGAGCTCCCCCATGCTCTTTTGTATACACAGAGCTGAAGAAAGTATTTAATAAATTAGCCTTCTCTTTATCCTCAGTCACCCACTCTAGATTATTTTGTAAAGGGCCTACATGCTCAGACCTGAACTTTTTACTATGGTATTAATATATTTGAATAATTTTTTGGGGATTGTCCTACTATCTTTTGCAATCTGTCATTCTTTTAGAATTTTTGCATCCTTGATTTCCTTTTTACATATTCTGTTAAATTCTTTGTAACATTTAAATGGCACTAGTGTTCCTTCATTTTTATATTTTTTTAAAAGCTCTTCTCTTATTGTTTATAGCTTTTTTTTTTTACTTTGGCAGTGAGCCACGTAGGTTTTTCTTTTTAGCCTTTTAAAATTATTGCCCATGGGAATATACTTTGCAGTGAGGTCCCAAACAGTCTTTTTGAAGAATTCCCATTTCTGTTCTGTGTTGATCAATGCAAATATTCCCTCCCAGTCTAAATCCTGGAGAGCAGCCCTCATTCCTGGAAAATTTGCTCTCTTGAAGTTAAGTGTTTTTATCTTTCCTGTATGCATTTCTTGTTTAGAGCTAATGTCAAATGAAATCATGTTATGATCACTGCTACCCAGGTGTTCCTTTATCTGGACATTAGTAATATGCTCTGCATGGTTTGAGATTACATTGTCAGGCAAAGTCATATTAATCTTCTGACAGGCCAGTAACAAGTCAGTTGCCCGCCCAGCAGTATCAGGGAGTGGATCAAGGTCATTCTTTACTAAAGGTTCAAGTGCTTTACTAGAACATTGAGTGGTAGGGATAAGTTCATCAGAATTCTCCCCAAAAGTATCATACGTTAGTCTTTTTGGAGGGCATATTTTCTGTCTCAATCTGGAGCAGATATCTTCCAACGGCTGTTGTCCCCGATCTGTTCCCAAGAAACTACATCTGGATTCAGGCTCAAGTTCAGAGTCAGGCTCTGGCTCAGGCCCTGGTTCAAACTCAGGTTCAGGCTCTGCTTCATTAGTAGGGGGAGGGGGAGTTCCCATCATCTCAAATATTTCATCAGATTCCATCTTGTCTTTCTCATCTCCCTTTGGTGGGCAAAGATCTGATACTTTAACTTCCTGCAATGGAGCATGGGTTTTTCCCATAAAAGGTGTCCTCTGACTGTCTTTCTCATCAGTCCCAGGAATTATGGAGTTGTCTTCAAGAGGGAGAACCCACAACCAGTCAAGAGTTAACTCTTCTTCATTGCTCTCCTCCTCATGTGATATGGGTGGGCAGGTTTTTCCAGCCCTGGGCCTCAGCATAGGGGACTCTAAACAATAGGATGGGGGTACTATGACAGCCTCAGCTATAGGCAGCAAATGGTTTCGATGCCAAATCTTTAAAGGGCCAGTCTTCCCTTCAGGCCGAATCTGGTACACAGAGAGCCCAGGTAATTGCTTACAGACAATGTAGGGTTGAGAGTGCCATTGATCAGCCAGCTTGTGTTTCCCAGGCAACCTTTAGATTGCGCAACAATACTCGATCTTCAGGTTGTAGATCATGAACCCTTACTCTGAGATCAAAGTTTTTCTTGTTCCTCTGTTCTCTGATGGTGGAGGCTTCCTTGGCTTTCTCATAGGCCACTTTTAGATTTTTCTGAAGTCTGTCAACATACCCCTGGTAGGAAGCCTGAGATGTATGATCTAACAATGTTTCAAAGGCCAGATCTACTGGTAAACAAGCTTCTTTTTTGAACATTAATCTATAGGGGGAGTACCCTGTAGAATAATTTGAGGTGCTATTATAGCATGAACCACTGCACCTATATGGTCTCCCCAATGCCGTTTCTTCCCCAAGGGAAGGGTTCCCAACATGTTCAGCAAGGTACGGTTGAAATGCTCAGGTTGTGGATCCCCTTGAGGGTGGTAAGGAGTAGTCCTGGATTTTTTTTATATTTAAAAGCTCACACAGTCTTCTGATCCGAATGTAGGCGACGAGGCAGCCCGTAGTGAAACGAAAAACGTTTCCACTAGAGTCTTTGCTACAGTACTGGCTTGCTGGTCCCTAGTGGGGAAAGCTTGAGCATAATGGGTAAAATGATCTGTCACAACCAGGACATTACTCCATCCCTTCAGGTCAGGTCAGGTTCCAAGCACAAGAAATCAATGCACACTACCTCCATTGGTCCCTGGTTTTGAAGTTGGCCCATTGGGGTTGCCCTTCCTGGTAGAATGTTTCTATGAATGCATCTGGTGCAAAAGCTTTCCACCTCGGCTCTCATGGATGGCCAATAAAATTTAACTCTGACTAACTTGAAGCTTCTTTCTGGGCCTAAGTGACCATGCTCATCATGAAGAGCGGCAAAACACTATTAGTCTGTGTTTCTCAGGGAGGAACAGTTGACGAACACCCTCTAATTCCTCAAATGGACCTTTCCAGTATATGACTCCATCTTCAAGCCACATTCGTTCCCACTCTCTCTATGGATGACTTTTGCTCCATCAATGGGGCTATTCAATAGTATGTATCTGGGTGGGCAGCTAGCGATTTCCTCACAAGATTCCCCACTGGATCTTCTCGTTGGTTCCGTCTCATTTCCTCTCTTGTCAACTGAGGCAGCTGATTGGACAGTGTCAGTAGGGAATTGGATGGTGTCAGGGCTGTTTTGTTTTAATTATTTTATTTTCTATTATTTTTTACGATTTTATTTTGAATGATTTTCTTCACAGTGCTTTGGGTGGGGCAGGGGCGCAGTGAACAGTGGCAGTAGAGCAGTGGGCAGATGGTAGTTTTTTTACAAAATGTATTTTTGTTTTCACAATTTTTTTTTTTGATGGGGGGGGGGTTAGGGCAGTCGATGGGGGCAGTGGAAGGTGACGGAAGAACAGTGGATGGTGTCAGTCTTTTTTTTTTTTTATTCCTTTTTAAGATTTGTTATATTATTATTTGCTATTTTTTTTTCACAGTGCTTATTTTTATTTTGGGGGGGGGGGGGGTGTCAGTAGTTTTTTATTTATTTTTTTACTGGGGTTTTCACCTTCCTCTGGATCAACTGTGGGTGAAGGATTGTGTATATGGGATTGTATATTTTATTTTTTGGTTGTAACTATGTAACATTTACATTTTTTTTATATTTATTATGATTCTTTTTTTTTATCAGAACTGTTGGGGGGGCTTTGGTGAGAAATTGTGGGTCTAAACAGACCCCTAATAGCTCCCCTTTTAGACAGAGAAAGGGGCTGAGGGCAGAGATTGCCCAGTCCTTTTCTCCACAGCCTCAGCTGCAGTGAAGATGAATGGACAGGGGACAGAGGCTCCTGTTCATTCATAAACTGAAACTCAGTTTACGACGCTCAGTTATGAATGGACAGAGTCAGTGATTGCCAGTAAATAAGTAGTAGTAGTAGTAAGGGGCCAGTAAATTACACATTTATCTGGGACGGGGTGGGGGCAAGGAGCACAGAGGTTGACCGGAGGAGCACACAGGGGAGCTGTAGGTAAACACAGGGGGGCCCAGAGGAGCACAGAAAGGAAGGGGAATCCAATGGACAGTCAGGGGTGATCGGTGCGGTGGTGGGGGGTGTTAAAAGCACCCATCTCTCTGTATGGCTTTCAGTGAAGCAGAGGAAAGCAGCAGGAGGGAGAGGAGGAGAAGTGGTTTTCAGCTGCTTCACTGAAAGCCATAATAACAGGCACTGCTTGCACTACACTAGTAGTGGTGCGGTGCGTCAGTGGAGGGTTGGCAGGACACACAGACATTTAAAAAAAGCCTGAAAACAACTGGAAGCAAAAAAAAAAAACTGAGATGTGGCATAATTGATATTTTATATTGATTGATGTACAAAAATTGAAGTTTACTGTCACTTTTATAAATGGGTTTATAATACAAGGATGTATCTGTGACACACACCAGTGGTTCTTGGTGTACAGTTGGTCAACAGGGTGAAAAGGAATGATTTGCATGGCTCCATCCTCTATCTTGAAATGAGGAATAATTCTCTTATTTTAGGATATGTGATTAAATAAGACATGATTACATTATGTTATGAGAAGGCCCTCCTGTGCTATGCAGAAATTAAAAAGAAAATGTTTTAGCTGGAGGTGGGCTTTACACAGCAGTAATTCCTCTGACTAAGCTGCCTGTAAAATAATTATATCTAGATTTACATATTTAGAATATTCCACTATTACCTCCCCAGAGGCCTTCACATCTAAATTCTATAGTGTTGAAAAAAGCACAACGTAATGTAAAATATACCATTGATGTGGATACAAGCTCTGCAGCAGCAACTCATGCACATCTAAGTGCGACACAATTAGAATTCCATAATATTTCCCAACTACTTTATTTGTCTTTGCCATCTAAAAGAGCATTTCTCAATCTGCATGTCATACGCAATAAAATTCAAACATGCCTTTGGTAACACAGCGCTGTTCAGTATTGATGGACTGCTGTGCTGTATTACCCATGGCTGGAGGCCTCGGTCATGACTCAGATGAGACAAGGGCTTTCGTGCTGTGAATATTGCAGCGGTTTGTGTGAACAGCAGATCTAGCACATGAAAATAGAAGAAAGAACAATAATACAATGTTATAACATACTGCGAGATAATAAATATTTGCTTTTGGGTTTAATACTGTTTTAACCTAGTAATCCTGCCATTAAAATGCTTCCTGACTAGGGCAACAGCTGTACTGAGCAGCATTGACACCTTAGGAAATGGAGTGTGGGCGCACATTACACTGTGTTAGGAGTCGGACTACATAACACCTTCCTTGTTGCTCCAAACAAGGTGGAGGTGTTTGTTAGTCTACAGTGCTGATAACAGTGCAGAGGTAGAGAGCACAGGATGTTGCCAGCTCACAGGATTTCTGGTTAGATGGACAGTTATATTTTGCGCTTCTAGAACAGGTGTAATAAATCACTTTCCATGGTATATTTAACAGAAAAAGGAGCAAAGAAGAGAAATGTATTGTTATAATTGTAGCACTAACCCCCGAAGGAGCTGCTGGTTATTTTTGGGCTTAACGTTACCTTCCGCTTCTTCTTGTTGCACGTCTAGGGGATGTCCCGTGGTAGATGACCCAGTAACTTGAGACTGACAATGGATCCACTTGAATGGATTTTATTTGCAAACTTCAACCATTGAACAGTCTTTTAACTTGGGATCAGAGGGTTGGAAAGGAAAGTTCAGGTTCTCTCAATGTCAAAGTTTATAAACGTTAAAGAGGAAGTAAACCCTTCCAAACAACTTGGACCTATAGGTAAGCCTAGATTAAGGCTTACCTGTAGGTCCAAGCAATATCTCCTAAACCTATATGGTTTAGGAGATATTTGCCCGAAAATGGGCACCGCTGTCTACGGCGCATGCGCCGTAGACAGCGGCGCGCAGGCGCACTAAATGCGGCAAATCCAAGAATGGATTTGCCAAATTTGTCGACTCCCGTGCGCATGCGCGGGAGTGACGTCATCGCGGCTTCGCCGTATGACAGCAACGGAGCTGCGAGGCGCGACTCCCGTGCGCATGCGCGGGAGTGACGTCATCGCGGTTGCGCCGCTGTCATTGGTCGGAGCTGCGAGACGCCACCAGCAAGATGGACGCGGCGGACTACAGGGATCAGCGGCGACTTCGCTGGCTCCTGTGTCAGGTAAGTGACACATAATGAGCTACTATGCGATGCATAGTAGTCCATTATGCTTTACCTTTGCAGGGAAAAAAAGAGGAAGTAAACCCATCAGGGTTTACTTCCTCTTTAAGGAACTTGCTTACTTTGACTGCATCCAGAGAATAGCCATTCGCAGCTGGATGATCACTCAGGTTGGACAGTCCCTCTCTCACAAGGCCTAGCAGCCAACTTGGTGCTTACTTAGGAACAAAGTCTTTGTCACAGATGTTGTTGCAGATCATGTGGGAAACTAAGCTGTAGGGATGAGCCGAACACCCCCCTGTTCGGTTCGCACCAGAACCTGCGAACAGACCTAAACTTCGTGTGAACTTTAGAACCCTATTAAAGTCTATGGGACTCGAACGTTCACAATCTAAAGTGCTCATTTTAAAGGGTAATATGAAAGTTACTGTCCTAAAAAGTGTTTGGGGACCTGGGTCCTGCCCCAGGGGACATGGATCAATGCAAAAAAAAGTTTTAAAAACGCCCGTTTTTTCAGGAGCAGTGATTTTAATAATGATTAAAGTGAAACAATAAAAGTGTAATATTCCTTTAAATTTCGTAGCTGGGGGGTATCTATAGTATGCCTGTGAAGGGGCGCATGTTTCTGGTGCTTAGAACTGTCGCTGCACAAAGTGTCATTTGTGCAGGAAAAAAAGTATTTTAAAATCACTTGCGGCTAAATTGTCGGGTCTCCGTAATACAGAGAACACTCAATGAGTGTTCTCTGTATTAGCCGACAATTCATTCATTCATTGATTAAAAAAAAAAAAAAAAAAAAAAAAAAGCGTGGGGGTTCCCCTAAATTCAATCAAAAGGCCCTTCAGGTCTGACATGGATATTAAGGGGAACCCCGTGTCAAATTAAAAAAAAAAATTGACGTGGGGGTCCCCCCAAATATCCATACCAGACCCTTCAGGTCTGATATGGATATTAAGGGGAACCCCGCATCAAATTTAAAAAAAAAATTGACGTGGGGGTCCCCCTAAATATCCATACCAGACCCTTTATCCGAGCACGCAACCTGGCAGGCCGCAGGAAAAGAGGGGGGGACGAGAGAGCGGCCCCCCCTCCCTCCTGAACCGTACCAGGCCACATACCCTCAACATTGGGAGGATGCTTTGGGGGTCTGTGACCCCTCAAAGCACCTTGTCCCCATGTTGATAAGGACAAGGGCCTCATCCTCACAACCCTGGCCGTTGGTTGTGAGGGTCTGCGGGCGGGGGGCTTATCAGAATCTGGAAGCCCCCTTTAACAAGGGGACCCCCAGATCCCGCCCCCCCCCCCTGTTTGAAATGGTAAGGGCCTACCATTTCACAAAGAAAGTGTCAAAATGGTTAAATAAGACAAACACACTTTTGAAAAATTCCTTTATTAAAAAAAAAAAAAAAAAAAAAAAAATTCCAGCGGTGCTAATCCACTCTTGCTATCCAGCGACGGATCTCTGGGGTCCAGCGATGGATGATCATATCCAGCGACGGGGGATCTCTCAGTCCAGCGCTGTCCATACCTCCTTCTTCTGTCTCCACTGCGGAGACACTGCAGAGAGCCGAGCGCTGACATTTCTTATATTGGGAGGGCGGGGCCACCCGTCACCTGACCCCGCCCCTCTGACGCAGGAGAGGGAAGCCAGGGGTTCCCCAGTGACGTGTGGGTGACCCCGCCCCCTCTGATGTAACGGAAACCTGCGTTACAGATTTCTCCCATAGACTTGTATAGGGTGTTCCGGCTTTTCGAATTTGCTGCGAACAGCCCAAATTGTTCACTGTTCGCTGAACAGGCGAACAGGCAATGTTCGAGTAGAACATGAGTTCGACTCGAACTCGAAGCTCATCCCTACTAAGCTGTAGAACACTTGTAGGATACCTGGATCTTTCAGCCTACTTGGCGATATCCACAAGACTGGATTCTCTCGGTTACTTCAGCCCTTCCAGGCTCTTGTTAAGAAAACCAAACTCACACATAGTGTTCTTATAAAGAGTCCTCCCCTGGAATGCTCGAAGTCCAATAGGTCTCTCCCGGACCAGAGACGGCACCCATCCACCTCAGAATCCTTCCTTAGTTTCCATGCCTTGGGCTGGTCAGCCCCGAAGCATTAAAGTCGGATGGAACCGCACCCCAGGCCATAGCCTTCCCGGGGGCTGGTCAGGAGGACCAGGACCATGTAATCAGTACAGCATACTGGACCGGAACCCCGAACCACGTGACGTCCGCATCTTAAATACCCTCTCCCAGAAGGCACAGCGAGATGGCCACTCCCGCTGACCTGTAACTGTGTAACTTAAGCACCCGACCAGACCATAGTTCCACGCCTGCCACCAGAGACAGTGCCCCCCGCGGCCAGGCTGGACATCTCACAGTCCAGTCAGACTGACACAGAAGTCTAATTTAGAGAAATAGACCCAAACCAAACTGTAGTTTGTGTAAAGTTAAATTTTGAAAACACATAGCGCGTGCTCTTCAGGAGCCCGTCGCTACATAATAATAATAATAATAATTATAATGAACTTTTATTTTATATGGTGCCTTTACAAGTAACTTTTCAAAGGGCTTTACAAAGAAAACACAATAAATACACAGGATAAAACAAAGGGACAACTACGTGAAAGCTTGTCTAAAGAAAAAAGTTTTTAGATTTGATTTGAATGAGTTTAGAGATGACTCGCTGATGTTTTTTGGAAGTGAATTCCAGAGTTTTGGGGCATAGCAGGAGAAGGCTCTGTCTCCCATCAAGTGTAAGTGAGTAAGGGGGGACACACAGGAGGCCAGAATTTAAGGAGCAGAGGTTACAAAGGTTAAGAGGGTGGGGTAAGTTGATGAAAGTTCAGACAGATAATGGGGTGGCAAGCAAAGAAGAGTCTTATAGGTGAGCAAGATAATCTTAAAGTCTATGCGAAACCTGACGGGTAGCCATTGCAAGGGCTCCAGAATTGGATTAATATGGTCACTTCTGTCAGACCTAGTGTGGATTCTGGTTGCAGAATTTTATATATATTGAAGTTAATTAATAGTGGATTTAGATACACCAGCAAGTAGAGGATTGCAATAGTCAAGTTGGGAGAAAACAAGTGATATGTCCCCCCCCCCACAGTGTCCTATGTCCCCCCCTCATGTCCTCTGTCCCCACCATAGTGTCCTCTGTACCCCCAATAGTGTCCTCTGTACCCCACAGTGTCCTCTATCCCCACCTTAGTGTCCTCTGTACCCCCCATAGTGTCTTCTGTCCTCACCATAGTGTCCTCTGTATTCCACTTTGTGTCCTCTGTACCCGCCATAGTGTCCTCTGTACCCACCATAGTGTACTCTGTGCCCACCATAGTGTCCTCTGTCCCCACCATAGTGTCCTCTGTCCCCACCATAGTGTCATCTGTACCCCCCACAGTGTCCTCTGTCCCTCCCTATAATGTCCTCTGTCCCCACCATAGTGTCCTCTGTAACCCCCATAGTGTCCTCTGTACCCCCCATAGTGTCCTCTGTACCCCCATAGTGTCCTCTGTCCCCACCATAGTATCCTCTTTACCCCCATAGTGTCCTTGTCTCCAACTTAGTGTCCTCTGTCCTGTCCCCCCATAGTGTCCTCTGTACCCACCATAGTGTCATCTGTACCCACCATAGTGTCATTATTATAGAGGACACTATTAGGGGTACAGAGGACACTATTAGGGGTACAGAGGACACTATTACGGGTACAGAGGACACTATGATGGGGACAGATGACACTATGGGGGGTACAGAGAACACTATGGGGGTAAAGAGGACACTATGGGGGTTACAGAGAACACTATGGTGGGTACAGAGGACACTATGGTGGGTACAGAGGACACTATGGTGGGTACAGAGGACACTATGGGGGATACAGAGGACATTATGGTGAGGACAGAGGACACTATGGGGGGACAGGACAGAGGACACTATTGGGGGTACAGAGGACACTGGTGGGGACAGAGGACACTATGGTGATACAGAGGAAACTATGGAGATACAGGGGACACTATGGTGGGGACAGAGGACACTATGGGGGGTACAGAGGACGATACAGTGAAGTTGTACACTGGTAGTAGTTTCTAACAAAACATTCTGCAGTGGAATGCTTTTCAGTAAGTGGTACAAAAGTGGCTGACAGGAGGCGATACTGTCATGCCCTGAAAGCCTGTTTTTTTTTCAAAGCCAAATGGGGTTTTGAATGGGCATACCATGCACCTAGCATTTGGCTTGTGGTTTCAGCATGGCCCCTCGGCATGTGTACAACTTAATTTGTGTTATTTTAAGGTGAGTGGTCAGGGGCTGATAAAATTGTGTCTCAACCACCTATTATTACCTTTACATCGCATGTATCAAACACAAAGCCAGCGGGCTGAATCTGGCCTGTCAGGCCATTTCATGTGGCCCTCACACCCAGGGCTTTTTTTTACCACTACTATTCCTCTACATTGGCTTTTGATATTTACAAATGCAGCAATTTGGAATTCAGATGAAAGGTTTAGCACCGGGAAACACTTTTTGAAAGATAAAAAGTGCATTTTATATAGATCAGGCCAAAATCAGGGACAAATGAAGAGGAAAGAGTGACAGAGGGACTTTGTTCCAAAACACGGACAGTTCCTCTAAATCAGAGACAATTGGCTAACATACTCCTGCCCCCTGCATTCTGTACATTACATACTCCTGCCCCCTGCATTCTGTACATTACATACTCCTGCCCCCTGCATTCTGTACATTACGTACTCCTGCCCCCTGCATTCTGTATGTTACATTCTCCTGTCCCCTGCAGTCTGTACATTACACACTCCTGTCCCCTGCATTCTGTGCATTACACACTCCGGTCCTCTGCATTCTGTACATTACACACTCCTGACCCCTGTCTTCTGTGTATTACACACTCCTGACCCCTGCATTCTGTACATTACATACTCCTGTCCCCTGAATTCTGTACATTACACATTCATATCCCCTGCATTCTGTGCCTTATACCCCGTCCCAATTGTCCCAAAGTAAGTTCTGTCTTTTTTCCTATTTTTGACACTTTTTTGTGAAATGGTAGGGGTACAATGTACCCGTTACCAATTCACATAGGGGGGAGGCCAGGATCTGGGAGTCTCCTTCTTAAAGGGGGCTTCCAGATTCCCATAAGCCCCCCTGCCCGCAGTCCCCCACAACCACCGGGCAAGGGTTGTGAGGATGAGGCCCTTGTCCCCATCAACAAGGGGACGGGGTGCTTTGGGGGGCTACTCCAAAGCATGCTCCCCATGTTGAGGGCATGTGGCCTGGTACGGTTCAGGAGGAGGGGTGCTCTCTCATCATCCCCTCTTTTCCTGCTGCCTGCCAGGTTACGTGCTCGGATAAGGGCCTGGTATAGATTTTGGGGGGACCTCCCATGCAATTTTTGGTTTGGGGGTTCCCCTTAATATTCATACCAGACCCAAAGGGCCTGGTAATGGACAGGGGGGGAACCCATGCCATTTTTTTCAATGAGTTTTATCTATAGTGCCAAGACCGTGATCAATTTTAAATGACTTTTTTTCCTTTAGAAATGTCACTGGAAACCTGCGCCACTTTAAAGGCCTTCTATAGACACCCCCCAGGCTCGATATTTAAAGGAATATTTAATTTTTATTGTTTCACCTTAAGCATTATTAAAATCCCTGCTCCCGAAAAAAACAATAGTTTTTAAAACTTTTTTTTGCATTGATACATGTCCCCTGGTACAGGACCCAGGTCCCCAAACACTTTTTATGGCAATAAATTGCATATAAGCCTTTAGAATGAGAACTTTTGGTTTTTCATGTTAATGCCCCATAGACTTTAACAGTGTTCCGCGACTTTTTAATATGCCGAGAACACTGCATAATGTTCGCTGTTCTGCAAACAGACGAACACCCGATTAGGGATGAGCCGAACACCCCCCGGTTCGGTTCGCACCAGAACTTTCGAACGGACCCCGCGTTCGTAACGAACGTTAGAACCCCATTGAAGTCTATGGGACTCGAACGTTCGAAATGGAAAGTGCTAATTTTAACGGCTGATATGCAAGATACTGTCCTAAAAAGGGTTTGGGGACCTGACTCCTGCCTCAGGGGACATGGGTCAATGCAATAAAAAGTTTTAAAAGCGGCCGTTTTGGCGGGAACACTGATTTTAATGACGATTAAAGTGAAAAAAAAATGAAATATTCCTTTAAATATGGTGCCTGGGGGGTGTCTGTAGTATGCCTGTGAAGTGCCACGTGTTTCCCGTGTTTAGAACAGTCCCTGCACAAAATGACATTAAACGGAAATAACACCATTTAAAACTACTTGCGGTTTTAATGTTATATCTGGTTCCTGCAATATGGTTAAAAATCATTCAGAAAAATGGCATGGGTAGCCCTCCCTGCCCATTACCAGCCTATTTGGGTCTTGTACGCATATTAAGGGGAACCCCGTACCCATATTAAAAAAAGGAAATGTGTGTGGCCCCCAGGCCCTATATACTCAGAACAGCAGTATACAGGTGGTGCAAACAAGACAGGGACTGTGTAGGTTTGTTGTGTTAAGTTGAATCTGTTTGTAATTTTCAACTGGTACATTTTTAAAGTGTAGCTCCAGTCAAAAAAACTATTTTTAAGCTTTTTGGAAAACATAGGGAAGGGTTATCACCCCTGTATAATTTGTTTTGTCGTCCATCTTTTTTCATCTCACTTGCTGTTGTCTCCTTCCGTTTGCAAGTAGGAGATGTTTGTAAATTGGATGTTTGAAAGTAGGGGCCTGCCCTATATGCTCTGCAGAAATGGCGGAACAAGGTGTTGGTTTTGCCACAACATTGTAAGCCCTCAAAGTGACTCTTGGTGGGCGCTGGAGCGCCCTGCTGTCAACGATTATATCAAGAATTGTAATTACATGCCATTGTTGAACAGTGGTAGAAAAATTGACCTTTGGTGGTTGTGGTGCTGGTGCCACAACACTATAAGTCCTCACCGTTACTCTGGGTGGGCACAGGAAGGGGCCCTCCTGTGAAATATTATATGAAGAAATGTAATTACATGTCCCTGTTAAACAGGGGCAGAAAAATTGGGCCTTAGGCACTGGTGCCATCACACTGCAACCTCTGCCATATACTGTAGTTTTATTGCAGGAATTAGCCCTGCTGCAAAGCATTGCATCAAAAATTGTACTTAAACGCCCCTGTTAAACAGGGGCAGAAAAATTGGGCCTTAGACACTGGTGCCATCACACTGCAACCTCTGCCATATACTGTAGTTTTATTGCAGGAATTAGCCCTGCTGCAAAGCATTGCATCAAAAATTGTACTTAAACGCCCCTGTTAAACAGGGGCAGAAAAATTGGGCCTTAGGCACTGGTGCCATCACACTGCAACCTCTGCCATATACTCTAGTTTTATTGCAGGAATTAGCCCTGCTGCAAAGCATTGCATCAAAAATTGTACTTAAACGCCCCTGTTAAACAGGGGCAGAAAAATTGGGCCTTAGGCACTGGTGCCATCACACTGCAACCTCTGCCATATACTGTAGTTTTATTGCAGGAATTAGCCCTGCTGCAAAGCATTGCATCAAAAATTGTACTTAAACGCCCCTGTTAAACAGGGGCAGAAAAATTGGGCCTTAGGCACTGGTGCCATCACACTGCAACCTCTGCCATATACTCTAGTTTTATTGCAGGAATTAGCCCTGCTGCAAAGCATTGCATCAAAAATTGTACTTAAACGCCCCTGTTAAACAGGGGCAGAAAAATTGGGCCTTAGGCACTGGTGCCATCACACTGCAACCTCTGCCATATACTGTAGTTTTATTGCAGGAATTAGCCCTGCTGCAAAGCATTGCATCAAAAATTGTACTTAAACGCCCCTGTTAAACAGGGGCAGAAAAATTGGGCCTTAGGCACTGGTGCCATCACACTGCAACCTCTGCCATATACTCTAGTTTTATTGCAGGAATTAGCCCTGCTGCAAAGCATTGCATCAAAAATTGTACTTAAACGCCCCTGTTAAACAGGGGCAGAAAACTTGGGCTGCTGGCATCACCCAGAACCAAAAATGTTCTTCCAACATATCAGTGGAGGAGGAAGAGGATAGACAATCAACATAACAGGACAGTCACTCAGCATCAGCATAGGCAGTCTTGAAGGGATGTGGTATTTCAAAAAAAATTATTCGGTTACATCAGCTTCAGGTGCTTGGTAGCTGTGGGTGATCCAAGACTGATTCATCTTGATGAAGGTCAGTCGATCAACTGATTCGGTGGACAGGCGCACCCTGTGATCGGTAACAAAGCCACCAGCAGCACTGAAGGTGCGTTCCGAAAGAACGCTGGATGCAGGACAGGCCAGTAGCTCAATTGCATACTGTGCAAGCTCTGGCCAGTGATCCATCCTCAAGACCCAGTAAGCCAGAGGATTTTCAGTGGGAAAGGTGTCCAAGTCTGACCTTGCCCCTAGGTATTCCTGCACCATGTAAATTAGACGCTGGCGATGGGTGCTGGAACCAATCATACCTTGGGGCTGCGGACTAAAAAATTGTCTGAAAGCATCAGTCAGACGGCCACCTTCTCCACCGCTCCTTCTGACTGATGCCTCAGCAACACGTTGTCCAGGACCAGGAGTTTGTGACCTCCCAGTCTCTGGGAACGCGTTGCACAGAGCTTTTTGCAAGGCCTCCCGGAGATGTCTCATCCTCTGCTCCCTCTGCGATGGCAAGATAAGGTCGGCAACCTTACCCTTGTACCGTGGATCAAGGAGAGTGGCCAGCCAGTAATGGTCCCTCTCCTTGATCCGAAGAATACGAGGATCCTTCCGCAGGCTTTGCAGGATCAGGGAGGCCATGCAGCGTAGGTTAGCTGAGGCATTCGGTCCGGAGTCCTCTGGGTCACTAAGGACAACATGATCCGCAGCTACCTCCTCCCAGCCACGTACAAGTCCACGTGTTTCTTGGGACTGTAAATCATCCCTATAAGACTGCTGCTGCTGCTGCTGATGCTGAGTGCCAGCCTCCACCTCCATGCTGACACAATCATCCTCCTCCTCCTCTTCCTCCTCCTCACCCTCTTCCTGTGTGATGGGTGGCACAGCAGGAACACTGTCTGGATAAAGGGGGCCTTGAGAGGCAAGGAAGTCCTCCTCTTCCTGCCTCTGTTCTGCCTCAAGTGCCCTGTCCATTATTCCACGCAGCGTATGCTCCAAGAGGTGGACAAGAGGTACAGTGTCACTGATGCATGCACTGTCACTGCTCACCATCCTTGTGGCCTCCTCAAACGGTGACAGGACAGTGCATGCATCCCTGATCATGCCCCACTGGCGTGGTGAGAAAAAACCAAGCTCCCCTGACCCTGTCCTGGTGCCGTAGTCGCACAGGTACTCATTGATGGCCCTCTGCTGCGTGTGCAGCCGCTGCAGCATGGCCAATGTTGAGTTCCATCTGGTGGGCATGTCACATATAAGGCGGTTCTTGGGCAGGTTCAACTCCTTTTGGAGCTCAGCCAGCCGAGCACAGGCATTAAATGATCGGCGGAAATGCACACAGACTCTCCTAGCCTGTTTCAGGACATCCTGTAAGCCGGTGTACCTGCCCAAGAACCGCTGCACCACCAGGTTAAGGACGTGAGCTACACAGGGCACATGGGTCAGTTGTCCCTGTCGGAGGGCGGAGAGGAGGTTGGTGCCATTGTCGCAAACCACCATTCCTGGCTTAAGCTGGCGTGGCGTCAACCACCTCTCGGCCTGCCCCTGCAGAGCTGACAAAACATCCGCCCCAGTGTGGCTCCTGTCCCCCAAACAAACCAGCGCAAGCACGGCATGGCATCGTTTTGCCTGCGTGCTTGCGTAGCCCCTGCAACGCCTACGGAGCACCGCTGGTTCTGAGGACAGAGCACTGGAAGAGGCCATGGAGGAAGAAGAAGAGGAGGGGGTGGAGGAGAGAGGTGTGTCACAACCAATAGTAGCATTTTGGAGGCGTGGTGGCGGAACAACCTCCAACACTACTGCACCTTGTCCTGCATCCTTCCCAGCAGCCAGAAGAGTGACCCAATGGGCCGGGAAAGACAGGTAACGTCCCTGTCCATGCCTGCTGGACCATGAGTCAGCGGTAATATGCACCTTACCGCTGACCGCCCTGTCCAGCGAGGCAAGGACATTGCCTTCCACATGCCGGTAGAGAGCCGGAATCGCCTTCCGTGAGAAAAAGTGGCGTTTGGGGACCTGCCACTGAGGAACCGCACATTGTACAAACTCACGGAAGGGGGCCGAGTCTACCAACTGAAAAGGCAGCAGTTGAAGTGCTAGCAATTTAGCCAAGCTAGCATTCAACCGCTGGGCATGTGGATGGCTGGGAGTAAATTTCTTCCGCCGGTCCAGCAGCTGGGGCAGGGACATTTGCCTGCTATAATCGGACGTGGATGTACCACTAGCAGAGTTCCCGGAAGCACTTGGCTGTGACACACCTAATTCTACACCTTCATTCCTCTCAGAGCAGGTTTCAGAGAGGACTGAAGGTCTAGTGGGGTTGGAGATGCCAGCTGATGAGGAGCAAGGAGAGGTCCGCTTTGTTCTTTGGTGTGGGTCTTTGAGGTATGCTTGCCAACGAGCTGCATGGCAGGTCAACATATGTCTGGTCAAGCATGTGGTGCCCAAGCGGCTGATGTTTTGGCCACGTGAGATACGCTTGAGACATATGTTGCAAATAGCAGCGGTGCGATCTGATGCACTAGTCTCAAAAAAGGCCCACACCAAAGAACTTTTAGAATAACGCGCAGAGGAAGCGCTCTGCGCAGGCGGAGCTCTGCGGTGTGATTCAGTCGGTGTGCTGCCCCTAAGCTGGCCCCCGGAGGGCATCCTGCCTCGTTGGACATGTGCCTCCTCCTCCTCCTCCTCCCTCCTTCCAGGCACCCACGTGGAGTCAGTGCCCTCATCATCCCCTCCCTCTTCATCGCTGTAGCAAACCTGGCAGTATGCTGCAGCTTGTGGAACATGACTGCCAGATTGCTGTGCTTCTTGAGCATCCTCTCTCTCTGCGCTCACGCTACTGCCTTCCTCTAGCTGAGTGTCATCATCAGAGCCCACCAAACACTGGGCATCCTCCTGGAGCATGTACCCAACACTGTGCTCAAAGAGTTCAGGAGACTCCTCAGGAGGACGTGGTGGGTCTAGGGAAGGAGTCACTGATGATGACATTGAGAGGAGGGACGACGATGTGTTGGCAGCTGCTTTTCTACTACCCTGAGACTGGGTGAGAGAGGATGAGGAGGATGAAGAGGGCTTGGTCATCCACTCTACCAAGTCGTTGGCATGTTGCGGTTCAACATGTCCAGCTGCAGAAAAGAAGGACAAGCATGTCCCATGGCCACGTGCTGATGACAATGCACCGCGTCCACGACCAGCACTGTTGTCTCTAGACACAGAGCCTGCTTGCCCTCTTTTATCGGCTCGCACCTGTCTGCCTCTCCTTGCTGGCCTTCCAGACATGGTAATGGCCTGAAGGGAGTTGGGTAAAACAGTAGTTGGGTAGTTTATATTGTGCTGGAGGCACACAACACCCACTAACTCCTGCAGATGCCTTTTTTATAGAACAGCAGAGTTAAAGGGGTATATACAGATGTATACTGTGCTGTGCTGGAAGCACACACAACTTCCAATAACTCCTGCAGATGACAATCGGGCCCAAATAGAGAACAGCTATGTAGGTGGATTATAGCGGTATGTACTGGGTACAGAGCACGCACACAGCACGCACTATCTCCTGAGTGACACTACTGACTGCAAGCTCTATTGTTAAAGATGGACCACTAGCTATATAGGTGAGGTGAATATCACGGTGTATACTGCGGTCAGGGCACGCAGACAATAACCAGAAAACAGCAGAGTTAAAGGGGTATATACAGATGTATACTGTGCTGTGCTGGAAGCACACACAACTTCCAATAACTCCTGCAGATGACAATCGGGCCCAAATAGAGAACAGCTATGTAGGTGGATTATAGCGGTATGTACTGGGTACAGAGCACGCACACAGCACGCACTATCTCCTGAGTGACACTACTGACTGCAAGCTCTATTATTAAAGATGGACCACTAGCTATATAGGTGAGGTGAATATCACGGTGTATACTGCGGTCAGGGCACGCAGACAATAACCAGAAAACAGCAGAGTTAAAGGGGTATATACAGATGTATACTGTGCTGTGCTGGAAGCACACACAACTTCCAATAACTCCTGCAGATGACAATCGGGCCCAAATAGAGAACAGCTATGTAGGTGGATTATAGCGGTATGTACTGGGTACAGAGCACGCACACAGCACGCACTATCTCCTGAGTGACACTACTGACTGCAAGCTCTATTGTTAAAGATGGACCACTAGCTATATAGGTGAGGTGAATATCACGGTGTATACTGCGGTCAGGGCACGCAGACAATAACCAGAAAACAGCAGAGTTAAAGGGGTATATACAGATGTATACTGTGCTGTGCTGGAAGCACACACAACTTCCAATAACTCCTGCAGATGACAATCGGGCTCAAATAGAGAACAGCTATGTAAGTGTATATAGTGGTATGTACTGGGTACAGAGCACGCAGACAGCACGCACTAACACTACTGACTGCAAGCTCTATTATTAAAGCTAGATCACTAGCTATATAGGTGAGGTGAATATAGTGGTGTATACTGCGGTCAGGGCACAGACAGTAACCACTACACAAGAGCAAGATAGTAAATCAGCCAAAAACGATTGGTGTGTAACTGTGTTGAAGGTACACAGAACACCCACTGCTTCAGACGCCAACACACTGCACGAGGCCGCCTTAATGGCGGCCTTATATAGTGTGGGGCGTGCACTACACAGCCTGAGCTATGATTGGCCACAGGCAGGATGCCTGTGGCCAACCATGGCTCTCCTCGCTGCTGGCGCTGCGATTGGCCAAGCATGCGGGGTCACAGTGCATGCTTGGCCAATCGTGAGACAGCAATGCATTGCGCCATCGCAGTGCATTGTGGGCCACACGAATTTTGCCGCGAACGGCCCAAACGTTCGGAATTCGGCGAACGCACGAACGACCGATGTTCGAGTCGAACATGCGTTCGACTCGAACACGAAGCTCATCCCTACACCCGATATTCAAGTCAAACTTACGACTCGAGCATCAGGCTCATCCCTAGTTGGGAGGTATGCACTGTGCTTTCACAACTCATGAGTAACATTATGCTCCTCCATACTCAAAAGTAACCAGTATTTTCTTCACTCCTGGTAACTAAACCCCACCGCCCATCTACTACTTTGCTTTCCATGACATGGCCTCCTCCATGGATGCACCATAAGTGTTCCAGCATTTATTATATGTATAGCCATAATTATTTTTTTAATAGAATAAAGAATAGATACAAATCCTTTTAGATTATTTTTTTCTCTAGTCCTGCTGGGAGGATTCCTGTTTACTTCCTTTTCTGGAGATGCAATGCAAAATGACAGGAAATCTCCAAGTGAGAGGAGTTCCTATTTTAGACAGTTATCACCAGAACAGGTGTCTATATTGCATGATTTCTCCCCCCTACTTGCTAAAGGACTACACGAATGTCCTCTCACTTTTATTGGTCACCAGCAAAGAGATGACGACTCTTCTTAGCAGGAACCCAGATGGCAATAAAAATTTTAAGCTGAATTCCAGCTATGGCAATTATTACATAGTTACATAGGTCGAGTTTGGACTAATGTAAGTATTCTGTATATGTGTCATATCTGGCCATTCCCCATGGAAGCTGGAAATCACTATAGTAGGCACTGCTGCTATCATAATCACTTCTTGCTTCTTGGTCTTGTGCCAAGCAGTAGTGTGAAAATAGCTCACTCACTTGTAACGGTCACCATTCATGGAACACTGCAATTTTTTTTTTCAATGAATGCAAAGTGTTCTATGATTGGAGAGGTGGCATGGTACTATCACAATCTCTACCTCGTCCAGTCAGAGAAAACTTTGCATTCATTGTTCAGTAGGCAGCAGGCCATCTGCTCGGTACGGAACCCAGAACCTAGCAGCAATCACTATAGTAGTACTATAGTAGTTAGTGGTACTATAGTAGTAGTGCCTACTACAGTGATTTCCAGCTTCAACAGGTATGAAATATGCATACTTACATTAGTCCAAGCTGTACAACTTTAACTATATAAAATTAAAATTTCTGGTGTTCAGCTTGAAAGTAAAGGTCCAAATGAATTGCTAAAAGATAGAGAAAGAGAAAGAAAATGAAGTTTACAAAGATAATCAGTAGTTATCTTTTAGCATTCGAGATTTAGCAAGAGATTTATAGGGTAATAATATCAACATATTATCAGTGTATCTGTTATATAGCGCTATACATCTGTGGAAAATATACAGTAAATCATTTATGGTCAATATGTAGAGTTCCAGACATTTATAAAATTGTAACTTTAATTGAATTTTTCAAAAGATTTTTGTAGGCCCTTTTTTTCCAACCCTTATTTTCCCTTCCATTTTCTATCTAGGGCATAATGGTATTCACATTTGTTATGTTTTGCAAACCCTGGGTGACACCACGGTGTTGCCAAAACATGAACTATAAAAAGCTTTCGCTCGCTTTTCTCCTTGTTGGTCCCTTCTATCGTCGTCCTTCGCTCCATCTTTGTAGAGAATAGAAAAACAGCAAGGAAAATGAGAAATAATGGACATCAGTTTGGAAAAAGGTATCAAGAAATAGAATTAAAGAAAAAGTCCTTCAAAAATCTTTTTAATAAAAGAACAAAAAATTATTTTTATCAATGTTCATTGCGCACCATATTAACGTTATATTATTTATGTTTTGCTTCAATAGTTACAGTTGCATAGATGTGGAGCATGCATAGTTAATTCTGAAGTAAAACCCGACCTCCACTTCTCACTTGATGAGTACATCCTGTCCGGGGGGCCCACTCATCGGTGAGGTTACTATAGGACAAACTGCCTTTTTTCTGCAACTGCAAAGGGAATGTAGGGAAGTGTAGTCTTCCCAGCTCATACTCTGAAAGTCCTGATTATTGAACTTCCCTAATAATCACGTAATCTTCTGCTGTTTACACTTTATGTGTTTTTACAGCCAGTAGTATTCATTAATATGGTACTGGTGGTTGAGTATTACAACTAAGCCAGTATTACAGTCTCGCCAGCTTGCAAAGTACATTCAACATACACTGCTCTGTTACTTGTTGGAATTTATGGATGAGCTGGTTTAAAATTAGTAGCTGCAGCGCTGAGAAAACAATCTTCAGGGTCACCAACACATCGGTCATTAACCATGAGATTTGTTTTTTAGACTTGGTGGGACATAGTGAAGTTAATTACCATTCTTGTGATTTGAGGTCAAGAACAGTCCTGTCTACAGAACTCAATATATCTGTCATTACATCTAGCAGAGTTTATCAGTTACGGAAAATCGCTCTAAAAATAATACAGCCTTAAGCTGGCCATACACTGTACAAATTTCCACCAGTTCCTGAGGAACTCGATTAAAAATTCATTCATTGGGTGGCCCTGTTTCCCCCTCCTGCCTAACATCCCTTTGTTAAAAAAAGAAAAAAATAGTTGACTGAAAAGCGGCTGCATCCAATAGACCACAGGGGTTGATTTACTATAACTGGAGAGTGTAAAATCTGGTGCAGCTGAGCAATGGTAGCCAATCCACTTCTAACTTCAGCTTGTTCAGCTGATTGGTTTCTAGTTACCAGATTTTGTACTCTTCTGTTTTAGTAAATAAACCGCAGAGGATGATGTGTTCGATTTATTTTTTTCTTTGAAAATTTTTTTTTTTATTGATTTTAAAAGGGTATACTATAGAACACAGGGCCTATTGGGCATACCCAGGCTCAACATATCCAAGGGCCAAAACTATCTATACATAGACAACTAACTATAACCCCCCCCCACCCTAACCCTCCCCCCTTTTCCAATGTGCAACACTCCCACCCCCCCCCCCCCCCCGTACATTAGGAGAAATCCGTAAGGAACTAGCAAAATCGGTATGAAGGTGATACTCCTGGGATGCTGGGACTGTGACATCATAATGGGCGGGGACATCACCCGATGATGTCCCTATATAAGTCGCCACGTGCCGCGTCCCTGCCATTGTGAGCGGAGGCAGCGACGAGGCAACATCTGAAGAGAAGAACAGAAGACGGCGACAGCGGCGACAGAAGACCGGCACGAAGAACCGAAGAGGGGGACAAGACCCCCGAAGTCGGAAGAAGAGGGCGGTGGTGAAGAAGAAAGCCGGGCTCCTCCGCTAGCAAAAGAGCTAGCAGAAGATAGCGGAGGAGTCCGGCAAGGAGACCCCCGAAGACGGACAGAAGACCCCCGGAGCTGTGCAATAAACTATTTTAACCATTGTCTGTTGTGTTTTTTTTTTACTTTTTTTTACAGGTCAATGGGTAGGGGTACATTGTACCCCATACCTTATTAAAGGGGGCTCCCGGATTCCGATAAGCCCCCTGCCCGCAGACCCCGACAACCAACGGCCAGGGTTGTCGGGAAGAGGCCCTTGTCCTCATCAACATGGGGACAATGTGCTTTGGGGTGGGGGGGCCGCATGGCCCCCCTTCCCCAAGGCACCCCCCATGTTGAGGGCACGCGGCCTGGTACGGCTCAGGAGGGGGGCGCTCGCTCATCCCCCCCTTTCCTGGCCGGCCGGGTAGCGTGCTCGGATAAGGGTCTCATGTGGACCTGGGGGGGACCCCTATGCCCATTTTTCAGCGTAGGGATTCCCCTTTAAGTCCATACCAGGTGACGGGCCAGCGACGCCCCCTTCGCTGGCTCCGGCTACCTGGAGACGCACTCAAAATGAGCGGACTTTTCTCCGGGCGGGAAAAGTCCGTTCATTTCCAAAGTACGGCAGACTGGCACACACACGGCCGGATTGTCCACCGAAATGCGAGTCCGGCGGACAGATTGGAGTGCAAAACTACTTTCTTAGTCCGTCGGACTTTTGGGTAAAAAAAGTCCGCCGGAGCCTACACACGGGGGGGGATTGTCCGGCGGACTTTTCCACCGGATTGTTTGATCGTGTGTACGAGGCATAAAAAGCTAAATTTTCCTCCCCGGTACAGGAAACTACTTTGCCTCTGGCACCCATGTGGAGGCCCGCACATGCTCCTTCTCCAACATGGCATCCCTGGCAGGGCTAAGGGAGCCAGATCCATCTGCTCAGCTGGGTCTGCCCGTCAAGCCCATAGTGCCCTTCCTGCTGCATTTGCCAATCTGAATTGGGAGCCCACCACTTCTGCAGCACCCGTACTTCCCCAATTCACTGGTCAACCTGGAATTCATGTGGAAACAGTTCATTTTACGTCACTTGATTTTTATTTGCTGTTTTTCAGGGACAATCTCTATAGATCTGTTGTGGACCAAAGCAATTTGTTTGCTGGTCAATTCATCGCCGCTAATCCCCAGTTGCCCCTTGCCAGAGATTGGAGACCTATTACGGTCCCCGAATTTAAGACCTTCCTGGGCCTATCCCTCCTCATGGGCATAGTTAAAAAAAGTGAGTTGCAGTCATGCAGTCATATGGATCTACTGACGAAATTCACCATATGCCCATGTTCTCTGCTTCCATGATCAGGACATGAAACGAGCAGATCTTGTGGTTCATGCATTTGAATGACAATTAACTCTGTCGTCCTCGGGGTGACCATGGATTTGATCGGCTCCACAAAATTTGGCCCCTTGTAAACTACTTCAACCAGTAGTTTGTAGCCTTGTTTACTCCTGATCAAGTTGTCTACGTTGATGAGTCTCTGATTAGGTTTTCTGGCCGTTTGCCTATCAAACAGTATCTTCCCAGAAATTGTGCCAGATATGGGGTCAAGACGTATAAACTCTGTGACAGGCTATAAACATAGTTTTATGGTTTACGAGGGAAAATATAGTCACGTGGAGCCGGAGAACTGCCCAGACTACATACAGAGATCTGGTAAGATTTTGTGGGAGAGGTGTCACCCTTATTCAGAAAGGGGTACCACTTGTACATGGACAATTATTACACAAGCATACCACTTTTTAGTCACTTTTTTGATTGTGGAATTGGCCCATGTGATCGCTGGGGCTTCCCCCAATGGCTTGTAGAATCCCAACTTAGATGGGGGGAGAGAGCCTGCTTGAAATTTAATAATTTGTTAGCAATGAAGTGGAGGGATACACAGAATTTTTTCGTTCTGTCCTCCCTTCATGCAGATACGACAGTCCAAATTCCTACGGTGACTGGTGTTGTGGAGAAACCCTCTCTGTCCACAAATACAACCTTAAGATGGGAGGGGTAGACCTCAACGACGAGTTGTTGGCTGGTATAAAAGAGTGTCTGTATATTTATTCCAAGTGGCTCTGCTGAATGCTTTTGTGCTATACAAAGCTTCAGGACAAACTGGATCCTCCTAAAATTCCAGGAAGAGATCATCACAGCCCTTCTGTTTCCAGACGGTGCTGTGGCCCACCTTTCCAACACAAATGCAGTGAGACGGCTGCATGAGAGCCATTTTCCGTATGTCCTCCCTGGTACCCCTACCCAAGGAAACTCCCAAAGAAGATGTCTTGTCTGCAGAAAACGTAGATATAGGCATGACACCTGCTTTTATTGTCCCCCCTGTTCTGACCAACCTGGTCTCTGCATTGATGACTGTTTCAAACGCTACCACACACTAGTGGAGTATTAGCGTAGGGTACAGCATTGCACAGTCCTAGGGCACACTTAGACAGGGTCTCGAAACATCACATTTTGAGAGACCCTAATCTAGAACGTTTACCGTTACAGTTTACAGTTTATAAAAATGCAAAAAAATTATAAAAAAAAACAAAACAAACAAAAAAAAGCCAAAAAGAGTAGTCGTTTTATTTTTCTTCTCTCTCTATTGTTCTCTCTCTTATGTTTGTACTCTATTGTCTGCTCTATATTGTTCTATATCTATTGTTCTCTCTCTGTTGTTACTGTATTTTATAACTGTAATGTTTTATTTTTACTGTGTTTTATTGTATTTGCTTTGCAGGTATGGTATGTCTTACTGTTGTACTGTAATGTTACTTTGTTTATTGTTAACCAGAATTTGCTTAGCAGGTACACCATTCAGCTGCAGCACGGGTTTATTTATTCTGACAGCAACAGCATTTTCTCCCACCATACGTGGAGCCGTGACTCCAGAGCTGTAGGAGGTGATTTCACCACCACAGTTAAAAAAAGAGCATATATGCCAAAGCATGGGGGCAGGGGTGGAGGGGTGATTTTCTCCTAACATTAGGGGCGGATTGCCCCCATGCTTTGGCATATATTTTTTAGGCACAGATTGTGACAAAAAATTAAGTTGTTTTATTGAGTTAATGTTTTATTGTTACCATTGTTTGCTTTTCAGTTACACCATTTGGCTGCGGCACTGATTTATTTTTCTTGACAGCAACAGCGTTTGCTCCCACGATACGTAAATCAGCGACTCCAGCGATGTAGGAGGTGATTTCACCACCACAGTTAAAAAAAATGGTGCATGTATGCCCATCATTAGAAGTTGGTGGATGAAGGGCGGTATTCTAATGGTGGGCATACCCACCGATCAATCTATTTTTTTCGTTCAGCCCATAAGCTGCATGAAAAAAAAGAACATTACAATATATGCCCAATAAGGACCAGCAACGTACTGATGTGTTGCTGGACTTTAAATGGTTATACCAGAAAGATGCCTGCAGGTTTAGGTATCATCTTGGTATCATTCTTTTCAGCCAGCGGTCAGGTTTCATGTAAAAGCAATCCTAGTGGCTAATTAGCCTCTAGACTGCTTTAAAAGCAGTGGGAGGAAACACCCCCCCCCCCCCCCACCATCTTCCATGGTTTTCTCTGGCTCTCCTGTCCCACCAGGGAACCCGAGAATGCAGTCGGTGGTTTCGCCAGTTGACCATAGAGCTGATCGGAGACCAAAATGGCTCCAATCATCTCCATGGCCTAAGAAACTGTAAGCTACGAGCATTTCATGACTTAGGTTTCGCCGAATATAAACATTGCCTTTGGGAAATTGGGAAAGCATTTTATCACACCTATTGCTGTCATAGGGGATATTTACATTCCCTGAGATAACAATAAAAATGATAAAAAAAATAAAAAATGAAAGGAACAGTTTAAAAATAAAATAAAAAAAAAAGCAAAATAAATAATAAAAAAGGCAAATGCAAGCATTGGTCTCATATCGTATGTAAACAGCAATTTCACCATGCATGTGAGGTATCACCACGAACGTCAGATTGTGGGTAGTAATTTTAGCAGGAGCCTCTGTTAGGCCCCTTTCACACATGCGGACAGTATGTCCGTATTTCATCCATCCGTTTGCAGATGAAATATGGACATACATGCATCCCTATGGGATAGTGGATGTCTGCGGATAAACATCCGCAGACACTCGCTATTGTCCGCCTCCGCTATGGTCCGATTCTACATACGGTCCGTGCTCATCCGATCCCTATAGAGGAGAATGGAGAGCTGACAGGGCGGTCCCTGCACAGTGTGCGGAGACCGCCCTGTCCGCTGCCGGCTCAGCGGGGACAATGGAGCGATCCCCGCTGAGCGAGCGAATCATCACGGGGCGGATCATTACTGATCCGCCCCGGGTGAAAGGGGCCTAAATCTAAAGTGGTAACCTGTAAAGGCTTTTAAATGCTTTTAAGAATGTATGTTGTTTTTTCGCTGCTGCATGTTTGTGTGCAATTTTAAAGCATGTCATGTTTGGTATCCATGTACTCGGCATAAGATCATCTTTTTTTATTTCATCAAACATTTGGGCAATATAGTGTGTTTTAGTGCATTCAAATAAAAAAAAAGTGTTGCATTTGAAAAATCACTGCACAAATACTGTGTGAAAAAATAAAATTGCAACACCCACCATTTTAACCACTTCAGCCCTGGAAGGATTTACCCCCTGTCTGACCAGAGCACTTTTTGTGATACGACACTCTGTAGATTTAACTGACAAGTGTGCGGTCGTGCGATGTTGCACCCAAACCAAATTGATGTCCTTTTTTCCCACAAATACAGCTTTCTTTTGGTGGTATTTGATCACCTCTGCAGTTTTTATTTTTTGAGCTATAAAAAAAAGAAAAGAGCGACTATCTTGAAAAAAAAGCAATATTTTTTACTTTTTTCTATAACAAATATCCCCAAAAAATATATAAAAATAAAAACTAATTTCTTTCTCAGGTTAGGCCAATATGTATTCTTCTACATATTTTTGGGAAAAAAAGTTATATCATCTACAAAATAGGGGATAGATTTATAGCAATTTTATTATTATTTTTTCTTATTAGTAATGGCGGCGATCTGCAATTTTTATCATGACTGCGACATTATGGTGGACACATCAGACACTTTTGACACTATTTTGGGACCATTGTCATTTATATAGCGATATAAATAAATAAAATGCTATAAAAATGCACTGATTACTGTGTAAATGACACGGGCAGGGAAGGGGTTAAACACTAGGGGGCGATCAAGGGGTTAAGTGTGTCCTAGGAAGTGATTCTAACTGTGGGGGGATTGCCTCACTAGAACACGACAGAGATCACTGCTCCCGATGACAGGGAACAATAGATCTCTGGCATGTTGCTAGGCAGAACTGGGAAATGCCTTGTTTACATAGGCATCTCCCCATTCTGCCGCACCGTGACACGATCACAGGCCCCCCGGTGGACATCGAGTCCGCGGGAACCATGGGCATGGTCACGAAGTACGTGTCGGGCATGCACACACCCACAATGCCACAATTTAAAGGGGACGTACCTGTACGCCCATTTGCCCAGCCATGCCATTGTGCCAACGTATATAGTCATGCGCTGGTCAGCATGTGGTTAATCTGTAGGGCATTTGCTTTAAAAAGAATATATAATGTTTGGGGGTTCAAAGTAATTTTCTAGCAAGAAAAAAAATATTTATTTCATGTAAACAGAAAGTGTCAGAAAGGGCTTTGTCTTCAAGCGGTTAGAAGAGTGGGTGATGTATGAGATAAGGTTCTAATGTTGTGCATAAAATGCCAGGACAGTTCAACCCCCCACCCCCACACTGACACACACACACACACACACACACACAAATGACCCCTTTTTGGAAAGCAGACACCTCAAGCTATTTGCTGATATGCATGTTCAGTCCATGGAATATTTTATATTTTGCCTCAAGTTTTGGGAAATTTACAAACTTTTTTTCTTTTTTTTCTTTTTTTTTTGCACAAAGTTGTCACTAAATGATATATTGCTCAAACATGCCATGGGCATATGTGGAATTACTCCCCAAAATACATTCTGCTGCTTCTCCTGAGTACAGGCATACCACATGTGTTAGACTTTTTGCGAGCCTAGCTGTGTACAGGACCCCGAAAACCAATCACTGCATTTAGGCTTTCTAAGGGCGTAAAATTTCACTCCTCACTACCTATCACAGTTTCGGAGGCCATGAAATGTCAAGATAGCACAAATGACCCTATTTTGGAAAGAAGACACTTCAAGCTGACAACTGACAACTGTGTAATTTTTGTTTGTTTTTTGTCATTTTTCAATCACTTGTGAAAAAAAATAATAATAATTCAATGGGCTCAACATACCTCTCAGCAATTTTTTTGGGGGTGTCTACTTTCCAAAATGGGGTCATTTTGGGGGGGAGGGTGTTGTACTGCCCTGCCATTTTAGCACCTCAAGAAATGAGATAGGCAGTCAAACTAAAAGCTGCGTCAATACCAGAAAAGGTACCCTAGTTTGTAGACACTATAACTTTTGCGCAAACCAATAAATATACGGTTATTGACATTTTTTTTTTACCAAAGACACGTGGCTGAATACATTTTGGCCTAAAAGTATGAATAAAATTTAGTTTATTGGATTTTTTTAAAATCAAAAAATCGAAAAAATATCTTTATTTTTTTTTAATTTTCGGTATTTTCTGTTTATATCGCAAAAAATAAAAATCGCAGATGCAATCAAATACCATAAAAATAAAGCTCTATTTGTGGCAAAAAAAGGAAGTAAATTTTGTATGGGTACAGCATGATATGGATTTTGAGAGTAACATCAACATTTTTTTTTTTTTACAATCAGCTGTGTGTGGGGAAGCCCCCTAATGTTTCAAGGTCAGCTGCACTGCTAGTAATAGATTCCAAAGGTCACCTTTGCCGGTCCTATGTGAATATCCAAGCCCTCTCAAGTTAGCCCCTCGGAAGAGAAGTGGGGGGTTACAGGTACATTCTGGTGTTCCCAGATTCTGCTTATACAATACAGATGGCTGAAGTTATACTCTGCAATGTTCAGTGAGGAGAGCTCTGAGAGCTATTAGGAGAGAAGGGACAAACCACCCTCCACACAGCTCACAAGAACAGTGCTGAGGCTGTCAATCAGCTAGAGGTCCCTCCCCTGTCACCTTTTTTTTTTTTTTTTTTTCTTGGTGTCAGAAGTGATTCATGCTGATAGCAAAGGAATGAGGCAGCGGGCAGAAACTACACTTAGTGCACCTAATTGAGACATGTACACACTATAGAAGGATATGCTTTGTTCATATTTCATGTCTGAGATTTACAACCATTTTTAGGCTAGTTTTATTTATTAAAATACTGTAGGTAGCAAATTGCTGAGGACTAAATTATACAATATCAGTCATAATCTATCTTCTGCCTTGTTTGACCCAGTAGTGTATTTAGGTTTTGTGCTGCCCTAGGCCAGACTAAACCCGTGTACCCCCTAATTTAAATATGACCCACCTCTTCATGTGAAGGCCACACCCCATGCCCTGAAATTTTCTAGTGCAGGCACTACTGAGGGCCAGGGGGAGACAATGGATTCCCTTAATTTGCATAGATTTCCTCTCACTTCCTGTTTGGTTATGGGGCAGGAAGGGAAAAGAAATCTCTGTAATGGGACAGGGATGGTAAAAAATAAACTGACAGGGGCTATAACCCTCCCTTACTCTTTCAAAATAAAAAAAAAGAAGTGTTGCCTATAGTTTTACTTAAGGCTGGGTTCACATTGCAGCGATGCGGGAACGTCGCGAATCCGCGGCGGGTTCCCGCATCGCATGCCTCCCGGCAGCAGTTCACACTACCCTATGCGAACTGCTGGGAGTGTCAGTGAAACGTTAATGACACCCCCAGATCAGTTCGCATATTGCAGTGCGATCTGCAAACTTGGACAGGAATCGGATTGCATGGTGTGAACATCCATGCGATCCGATTCTACTGCGGACCAAAAAAAGGGTCCTGTGCGAGTTTGGGGTCTGTATGGCTGAACTCGCAACGTACAGAGATCGGATGTGATTTGCACTGCAGTGCGGTGTGAATCACATCCGGTTCTCGTAGCCGCAGCAGTGTGAACCCAGCCTTAAGCACAAATTTCTGATAATTTTATGGAGATGACTAAGATATAGCCATGCCAATGGTGCAGCAGAAAACATATAGCAAAGTGAGAAAGATTTGTGGTCCAGGATGATAGGACAGTCAAAATTAGAAACGCCCCCTACAGTTGTGGAATGCCGGCCGCCCGAATACCGGAAGCAGTGTGATCGCTTTATGGGGGCGCTAGACTAATTTGCCTCTCAGCCCAGTCCGCCCCATAGGACTGGTGCTACACTAACAGTGTAGTGCAAGCCAGCAGGGACTCTTTCTGTGCTGCCCCCCTGCAAAGTGCTGCCCTAGGCCTGGGCCTTGTTGGTCTAGGCCAGAATACAGCGTTGGTCTGACCCCTGCTATGAATAACCACACTTAGCACTTTGACGCACTGTTTGTTGAATAAGACCGATAGTGGTTAAGTAAGAAGGCAATTGGTCTCCTGAATACGTTTTAAAAAGGAAAAGCATGTTCATCAACATTTTATAGTGTTCCAATAGATGATTTTGCAATAAAATAATTAATACTAAATATTAAAATGAGATTATTCCTTTGATTTTACACCTGCATTAAGTGGATTTTTTCATTTCAAATCTACTTAATGAGGTTCTTGAAAATGTACCAAAAAATGTAAAAAATGTACATTTAGTTATTGCATATATTTGGGTGTGAACATGAAAACACACCCAAAGATCATTGTTTTTTTTCTCTCATGAGAAAATCACCACAACACAAGCATTCCTCCTAGTACACAGGCCTCATAGACAATATGGTCCAAGATCTCTTTCACATTTCCAGCCTATAATTGTATCAATGTAAGGTGAAATTTAAAAAAATGCAGTGTTAATAAATGATGCAGCTTACTAAAGAATATGTAAACGCAACATATTATACTATTTCTGATATGTGCCTGTTATACCATGTACTTGTATGAAAAAGTGTCCTGTTCTCTTTGTTTTTCTTCCTTTGTGTGAAATCCCTTTTGTTCCTGCCAGTCTCTCTGCTTTTATTTTAATAATCAAAGCAAACGCTTCCATCCGTGTCCCATCCCCATCCCATCCATGTCCTCGTGCTTTATTTTGCTTAGAAATCACTTTGAACCCTCCCAGCATTTCTGGTGGTTGCCATCTTGAGTAAGGGCAGATGATTCATGTTGCATTTACTTCCTGGAATCCATCTTCCACCTAGTTAAGGCATGCAGTCAGGAGGGTGTGCTTAGATGAGGAAACCACTCCTTCTGGGATGCATGACATCACTTGCCTAGGCTTAGAAGTTAACTGAAGAAATGTAAAAAAAAAAAAAAGCTTAAAAACGGTTAAAGATGACTTACTTTCCTATCTATTTACTAATGCTTGCAGCATAAGGATTAAAAACAGTCAATTTTGATTGAGAGCATGAAGTTCAGCTTTAAAGTGATAATAAAGTCTTGTCTTTAATTTAAACAAAATAAATAACCTTACCTTACCTGCTCTGTGTAGTGGTTTTGCACAGAAGAGCCCGGACCCTCCTCTTCTCAGGTCCTGCGTCGACACTCCTGGCTCCTCCCTCCTGCCGGGTGGCACCGCAGCAAAGCAGCCTGCTATGGGGCACCCGAGCTGAGCCGCTGCTTTGCTGCGGTGCCACCCGGCAGGAGGGAGGAGCCAGGAGTGTCGACGCAGGACCTGAGAAGAGGAGGGTCCGGGCTCTTCTGTGCAAAACCACTACACAGAGCAGGTAAGGTAAGGTTATTTATTTTGTTTTAAAGCCAATCAGGAGTGCCTGGAGAGGCAAGGTTCTCCTGGACATTGCTGGATCGAGAGGGGGCTTAGGTAAGTATTAGGAGTGGTGGGGGGGGGACTGAATGCATGAAAGTAAAAAACCTTGCGCCTTCACAACCATTTTAAGTATATCTAGCACACTTATCTGTTTTTTGTATGAAATTTAGGCATAAAACTATAGACAGAAATGTCAATGAAATTGCTTGACATTAGTCTGTTCCCTACATCAAACATAATACCCCTGTTGGAACTTACAGGTGATAACAGATTTAATGAAATGCACTGCAAAAAGAACTCTAAGCAGGAAGACGATGAATAATTTATTTGTGTAACCTGAGTTACTAGAAATATAAAAAGGGTTAAAACAGCCAGGGGGTACCCACACTGCTATTAACACATGACAGTGCCCACACACAGACAGCACTACTAATGCGGATGAACCAGTTACTGCTTATGATCAACAAGCCCACTAAGACAATAAAGTGAGATGCAAAGTAGCATATGTAATTGCCATACTGGAAAATAATTATAAAACAGTCAATATTTGAAAGCCTGGAAATAAAGATGCTTTACTTGAAGCAGGCAGTACAATATAGTCAAATGTACCTATACTGTATGTGTTATAAAATACAAACATTAATAAACTGAACCAGCTGCTGGCATCACATGTCTCAGTGTTGTCACTCTGCTACATTCTCCCAAAAGCAATCAAATAAAGAAATAACTGGCGCTCCAACATGTCTCACTTCATAAGGTGCACACTGTTCCCAAACCCCCCTTTTTGACCTAAATCAACATAGATTAGTCAGTGATCTCTTGTGAAATATGAGAGAAATACTTTGGCTGATATTGCTGACCTCCTGAAAATGCCAGTTCCCTAGCAGCTAATGCACTGGGTTCAATACTCTTATGCCCTGTACACACGGTCGGACTTTCCGACGACAAAATCCATCAGATCTTTTCCGACGGATTTTGGCCCAAACTTGTCTCGCATACACAGGATCGTACAAAGTTGTCGGAAAATCCAATCGTTGTAAACGCATAAAACAAGTACGACGGGACTATAAAAAGGGCAGTAGCCAATAGCTTTTGTCTCATAATTTATTCTGAGCATGCATGGCACTTTGTCCGTCGGAATTGTCTACACACGATTGGAATTTAAACGATCAGATTTTGTTGTCCGAAAATTTTAGATCCAGCTCTCAAACTTTGTGTGTCGGAAATTCAGACGTAAAAAGTCAGATGGAGCCCACACACGATTGGATTTTCCGACAACACGATCCGATCGCACATTTTCCGTTGGAAAGTCCGACCGTGTGTACAGGGCATTAGACCTCGGTCACACAAGGCGATTAAATCGGTGCCCCGTGCAGGGCCGTGTTTTTACAGGCACGGGTATGCGCAGGCAGTGCCTGGTGCCCAGGTTGAAAATGGCATACGCCACCCCCCAGCCCAGTGTCCCTTCAAAACAAGAAAATACTTTAAATCCGCTCAGATTACTTTTACTCAGAAGGCAATGGCCTCCACTAAAAAAATTATACCGGGGTCATGGTTGTAGCCTCAACCATGATCCCAATATAACCACTTCCTTACCAGACTGAATATTTACATGCAATGGTGGGAAAGCGGTTAAAAACAAGCCTGTACACACTTAGAGGACCATTTTTTTTTTCATGGCTAGCTTCGGGGGGGTGTGGGGGGGGTTCGGCCTATTGACGGGCCACCACTGTGAATATGCTGGAACTACAGAGCATTTGTCAGGCGGAGATCACGTCACCTGACAGAGAAGGGAATTTGTCTAGTGCGCCAGTGCAGGAGTGCACTCAGCATACAGTCAGCTCTGACTGCAACAGTGTACAGTAGCGGCGGTGGTCACACTGGTCCAGCCAGGCTGAAGCAATACTTTAGCAGCACCAGGAAGCATTGTAAGTCAGCTTCACCTCCCCCCCACCAGAAAGTTGTTGCTCCCGGGGCTTCTGTCCCTTTTGCCCCCCCCCACCTTGTAACAGCCCTGTGCACAGGTGTTCTGCATCCCCATGCAGGCTGTCCCATTCATGTCTTGGGACACAGCAGCTGCACGGACACAGCTTCTCTGTTCCAATATAACATTCACACGAGTGTGGGTGGGTGTCCCCAAACTGCTTGCGTTTGGGGCCATGCAGCCGCATGAATGTCATTATTTGGAGACAGCATCTATGTCTGTGCAGCAGCTTTTTTCCAATAGACATGAATGAGACTGCCTACACGGGGGATGCATGAAACACCTCTGCATAACCATGCCAGTAGAAACACAGCCCTGTGCAAGGCATGGTTGTAATTTCCCTATGTGAACAAGGCCTTATGCCGCGTACACATGATCAGACTATCCGGCGGAGGTCCGCCGGACTTTCCGAATGACCGGACTTGCCCACACATGCCCACAAAAGAACTGACTTTTCCAGAGGATTAGGTCTGGCAGACAATCCGCCGAACTTATGGCATAGGTCCGCCGGACTTTCCAAATGAACGGACTTGCCCACACACGGAGTAAAGTCCATTCATTTTGAACGTGACTTCAGGTACGACGGGACTAGCGAAGGCAGTCAATGTCACCGCCTCCATCGGCGAGATTGAAACCTTGCTAGCCCCGTCGCCTGGTATGGATTTAAAGGGGAACCCCTATGCCGAAAAAACGGCATGGGGGTCCCCCCAAAGTCCATACCAGGCCCTTCTATGAGCATGCAGCCCGGCCGGTCAGGAAAGGGGGTGGGGACAAGTGAGCGCCCCCCCTCCTGAGCCGTACCAGGCCGCGTGCCCTCAACATGGGGGATGGGTGCTTTGGGGAAGCGGGCGCCCTGCATGCACCCCCACCCTAAAGCACCTTGTCCCCATGTTGATGAGGACACGGTCCGCTGGATAGTCCCATCTTGTGTATGCGGCATTAGAGTCACTGACCTAGAACAAGCATGCCGAAAGTAAAGTCTGACCTCTCGTTTTGTTATGGGTCAGAGATTCAGAAATTAGAAATATCAACCAGCCTCTTCAAGGGGATTAGTCATAGTAAGTCAAAATTTCTCATATTTCACATTTTCTCAAAACTGTATACTCTCCCTGTATGAACACTTCCCAATGAATTTCTCCTGTTGGCTTTCTTTTGTTCTGTTAAAATTGAACTGTATTTAAAAAATTAAGTACTGATAGATCACTTCATGTTGGCCCCTTTTGTAGGTATAGCTATGTAAAACATTGAAGATAAGTGCCTATAGCAGGGATATGCAATTAGCGGACCTCCAGCTGTTGCAGAACTACTGGTACCATGAGACATAGCAAGATTCTGACAGCCACAAGCATGACACCCAGAGGCAGAGCCATGATGGGACTTGTAGTTTTGCAACAGTTGGAGGTCCACTAATTGCAGATCCCTGGCCTATACTGTTTAAAATCCAGTACAGGCTGTTCCCGGGTTACAAACATGCAACTTACATACGACTCATAGGGAGGGAGACAACAGGAAAACCAGACCACGGAAACAAAATTCACTCCTGTAAGAGTTATCATGGGAAAAAGGTGCCTCCACTGAAGCTTTATCACCAATCTTTGTTTCCACATCAAACCAAAATGTTCAAAATCCAATCGTCACAGGGACAGAAAGGTGAAATCTTCTGAACACGGGACATAGACAGCAAAACAAACATTGCAGGGGGGTTAACCGTTCCCTATATTATCCAAACGTGAAAACAAAATGTTGGGGCTGGAGTTACACTTAAAAAATGTACCTATTCCAACTTACATACAAATTCAACTTAAGAACAAACCTATAGACCCTATCTTGTTTGTAACCCGGGGACTGCCTGTATATGCACTGTCTCAGCCTGCTCTGCACACCCTCAGTTGTCCTGTATTCTGCTGACAGCCTAAAGATTTACTGCTTGTGAGGGGAGGGGATGCAATAGGAATCACAAAGACGGTGTTGAGGAAACACAGATTAGAAAAGGAGAAAAGAAAAGCAGGAGAGTTGACAGGACAAACTCTGCTGCAATGGAGACACAAAAGAATTAAACTTACAAGGATGCTTTCTTATCTTATCTCTTGATATTCTCTCTTTTCTCCCTCATCAGCAGCCTGTGAACTTCCGTACTCTAAAGCTTCAGTCAGCCTTCCTCTTTATCTGAGCCAAGACATAAAATCATTGCTGAAAATGCACACTTTATAAATACGAAAGTGACATATCGTCTTTGAGACCAAGGAGAGTGGGAGAGTTTCCAATAAGAAAGTGACTGTTCTGGGCTTCAACTAAATGACGGCCTCCGGCAAAAAGAAACAGAAGCGAGGCTCACACACTAATTTTGGTAGCATAATTATTACTGTGGAATGTATATTATTTTAAAGAGATCTTTGTTAAAGAACATTAGTTGTTATAAAATAGTGTTGGGCGAATGGGCTGAACATTGGCTGTTCACCCGTTCGGCGAACACACGAATTGTTGGGGAGTTTAACCATTTGTTTAGCCCGCTATGTGCCCCACAATGCACAGTGCATTGGAAGCCCTGATTGGCTGAAGCAATAAATGATTTGCCCAGTCAGGTCACAGAACACTGTCAGAGCCATAATTTGAAAAAGTAATGATGATGGTGCCCAATCATGGTTCTTAGAGACACCCCAAAGTCTACAATAGGGTATCTTCCCCACTTAGGGCTGCATTTATGGAGAGAAGCAATCTCTGTATAGGAAACAGAAAAACAAAGAAAAGGTGCCTCTAAGTGTAGAATTAAAATCTGTTTAATTTCCCCAAAAATGGTTAAAAACACTTACAAGATTTGTAGACTGGCAGAGCATATCATTAAAGCGGAGGTCCACCCTAAAGTGGACCTTCCGCTCATTGGAATCCTCCCCCCCTCCGGCGCCACAATTGGCACCTTTCGGGGGGGAGGGGGGTGCAGGTACCTGTACAGTACAGGTATCTGCACCCACTTCCTGGATAGCTCTCTGCGGAAAGGGGCGTAGATTACGCCCCTTTCCGAAAGTCCCCCGCTGCCTGCTGGGAAACACACAGATCCCAGAGGCAGCGGGTCCATCCTTATTGTGCAGCGCGACTCGCGCATGCGCAGTAGGGAACCGGGAAATGAAGCCGAAAGGCTCCACTTCCTGATTCCCATACCCAAGATGGCGGCGGCAGCACCCGAGAGATGATCGAGAGATCGGCTTCGGGTGCCGACATTGTGGGCGCGCTGGACAGGTAAGTGTCACTATTTTAAAAGTCAGCAGCTGCAGTATTTGTAGCTGCTGGCTTTTAAAAAAAAAAAAAACGCGGACTCCCGGTGGACTCCCGCTTTAATATCCATGTAGGTGGTCCAGCATGAAGGCATATACAAGTTCTTTAGGCTGTGTATGTCCAGTAGCGGGGGTCCAGGGGATGCCAACGGGAAAACCAGCAGGGAGCTCCAAGAAAACTGACAGGCCAGCCCGCAATCACAGTCTCAAAACTCTTTGATGACTGCTTCCTGTTTTGCTTCTTGTTTGTGGTCCACGCTGGTTGCTGGTTATTGTCTCCTGTCGCTGACGTCACTTGCGGGCTGGCCTGTCAGTTTTCTTGGAGCTCCCTGCTGGTTTTCCCATTGGCATCCCCTACCCCCGCTACTGGACATACACAGCCTAAAGAACTTGTATATACCAGTGACCACTGCCTTCATGCCGGACCACCTACATGGATATTAATGATATGCTCTGCCAGTCTACATATCTTGTAAGTGTTTTTAACCCTTTTTGGGGAAATTAAACAGCTTTTAATTATACACTTAGAGGCGCCTTTTCTTTGTTTTTCTGTTTACTAGTTAGTGAGCTATTGTGATTCTATTGTGAGTGTAGTGTGAAAATAGTGATAGTGCAGTGTGAGTGTAGTTTGACTGTTCATTTTAACTTTAGCGTCATTTTAGTATGAATATAGTGATAGTGCAGTGTGAGTGTAGTGCGACTGTTCATTTGTACTGTAGTGTCAGTTTAGTGTTTCAGTGCAGGTTACCTGCCGTATATTGAAGTGTGTCAGTGTAAAGTGTCAGGGCAGTTTCCCTGCTGTATAGTAGTGCGTCAGGACACTTTTACTGCAATATATTAAAGTGCGTTGGTGCACTGTTACTGCGGTATACTGAAGTGCTTCAGTGCACATTTACAGCAGTATATTGAAGTGCGTTAGACCACTAGCAGTGGTCTGTCCTTAGGCAGGGCACTATTTCCTCTGTTTAGTGATACTGCCCATAATATCCAGCCACAGTATGCAGAGGAGGTGGTGGACTGGCTTACTAAACCATCCTCATCCTCCTCATCCAAACTGACAGTGCGCAGTCCCCCAGAGCTGCCAGAGCGGGTTATTCTGCCTCCTTGTCCACGGATACTCCTGCCATAATCCTCCTTTATACTCCTTCATGCATCATGCATGAAGGAGTCAGCTAAGTTATTTGAACACAGCGTCAGCCACTTGCTACTTGACAATGTAAAGCCATTACTTGATGCTGATGTTGGTTCTGAGATTGAGGGAAGTAGGAATATGAGCCTACAGAGAGGGGAGAACACTGATAAACAATGAATTGGCAGTCATGTTCCCCCAGCCACAGCATATTGTCAAGTTAGCTCCAAGGGAAAATCTAATTTTTCTTCTTTATACATGTCAGGTTTGCTGCAGCAGGTTCTATACACGGTGCAGATGCGCCACTTTACCGAGCGACTAGGGGGACCCCCCAGGCACTATATGTCCGCCGGCCACTCACGATCGCTATGTAAACAAGGCAGATCCCTGTTCAAACAGGGGACAACTGCTGTTCCTATTGATCAGGAACAGCGATCTCTGTGTTGTCCCAGTGAGCCCATCCCCCACACAGTTAGAACACTCCCAGGGAACACAGTTAACCCCTTGATTGCCCCCCCCCCCCAGTGCCCCCCACCTTCCCTGACAATGTCATTTATACATTGATCAGTGCATTTCTTTTTAGCACTGATCACTGTAATAATGTCACTAGTCCCCGAAAAGTTTCAGATTTGTCACCATCATGCTAAAAATCACAGATCGCTGCCGTTACCAGTAAAAACATTTAAAAAAAATAATAAAAGTCCATAAATATATCCCCTATTTTGTAGACGCTGTAACTTTTGCACAAACTAATCAATATACTCTTATTGCGATTTTTTTATCAAAAATATGTAGAAGAATATATACTGGCCTAATCTTATGAATAAATTCGTTTTTGTATATATATATATATTTTCTGGATATGTATTATAGCAGAAAGTTAAAAAAATTTTTTTTTTTTCAAAATTGACGGTCTTTTTTTGTTCATAGCGCAAAAAATAAAAAACACAGAGGTGATCAAATACCACCAAAACAAAGCTCTATTTGTGTGGGGAAAAAAAGGACATAAATTGTGTTTGGGTACAACGTCACATGACCATACAATTGTCAGTTAAAGCGGCGCAGTGTCGTATCGCAAAAAATGGCCTGGTCATCAAGGGGTAAATCTTTCCGGGGCTGAAGTGGTTAAAGGAATTTTTCATTTTTCTTGTTTCACTTAAAGCATCAGTAAATAATTGGTCATTTAAAAATTATGTTTTTTACAAACTTTATTTTATTGATACATGTCCCCCAGGGCAGTACCCAGACCCTTCTTTGTATGCCCAACAACTTGTATCCAAGCCCTCAAAATAGGCACTTTTGATTTTTCCAGTTTGGGTCCCAAAGACTACAATAGTACAATACAAAAAAAATGGGCTAACTTTACTGTTTATTTTTGAATGCATTATTGTGTATTTCTTAAAAAAAAATTGCGTTTGAAAAACCGCTGTGCAAATACAGTGTGACAAAATATTGCAACAACCACCATTTTATTCTCTATGATCTCTGCTAAAAAAAAAAATATCATGTTTGGGTGTTCCAAGTAATTTTCTAGCAGAAAATAATGATTTTTACTTTTAAGCAACACATGTCAGAAAAGGTTTGGTCTCCATATGACGTCCTTGACTTTCAGTGGGAATATCTGAATGATGCCTGCAGCTACAGGCATCATTCAGATATCCTCTTTTTCAGCCAGTGATTCTGCGCACAGTAAGAACAATCATAGTGGCAGTTCTTGCAGGCGACGGGAGGGGACATCCCCCCCTCCCGCCGCCCTCTGGTGCTTCTCCGGGCTCTCCCGTGCCATTGGGGACCTGGAGAAAAAATTGGCCGCCGTTGGATGACGATCATAGAGATTTCCGGTGACCAGATGGTCACCAGTCATCTCTTTGACCATCAGAGGACCGCGATTGCAGCTGGAAAACATGGGATCGTAAATTTTTTTTTTGATCTCATGCTTTACAGCCTGGAGGAGAGATGTGGGGTCTTATTGACCCCATATCTCTCCATAAAGAGGACCGATCACGCACCATTTCTATTACAAGGGATGTTTACATTCCTTGTAATAGGAATAAAAGTGATAAAAAATATATAAAAGAGAAAATGTAAAAATAAAGTAAAATAAGCAATAAAAATAAAAAAATTATTTAAAGCGCCCCTGTCCCCAGTAGCTTGCGCACATAAGTGAACGCACACATAAGTCCCGCCCACATATGTAAAAGCCGTTCAAACCACACATTTGAAAGTATTGCCGTGTGTGTAAGAGTCAGGCCGCGTACACACGGGCGGATTGTCTGCCCAACTAAGTTCGTCAGACAATCCGACAGACAGTCCGTTCAGCTTTTGAATGAACGGACTTGACCACACACGATGAACAGACAGTCCACTGAAAACTTGCGCGATGACGTGTACAGCACGTACGACGGGACTAGAAAAACGACGTCCAATACACTGCAATGCAACCTTCGGCCGTGTAAATCCTTTCTGAGCATGCGCTATACTTAGTCCGTCCAACTTGCCTACACACGAGCGGACTGTCCGCTGAAACCAAGTTTGGACGGACAAAAACAAGTTTGGACGGACAAAATTACGGAAATTCCGAAAGACTAAGTTCGTCAGACTGTCCGCTGAAAAAGTCCGCTGAAGCCCACACACGAGCGGATTGTCCGCTGAAACACGGTTCAGCGGACTAAGTTGGGCAGACAATCCGCCCGTGTGTACGCGGCCTGAGAGCAACAATTCTAGCACTAGACCTCCTCTGTAATGCTGCGTACACACGACCGGACCAGAAAAGGTCAGACGGAATCATTCCATCAGATATTACGATTGTGTGTGGGCTTCATCTGACTTTTTACTTCAAAAATTTAGATGGACCTAGAAAAAGAACATGTTTCAAATCTGTCAGACGGAATCAATTTCTATCGGGAAAACCGTTCATCTGTATGCTGGTCCAACTGACCAAATTCGATGCAAGGGCAGCTATTGGCTACTGGCTATTGAACTTCCTTTTCTAGTCCCGTCATACGTCATCACGTTCAAAACGAATGGCCTTTGGTCCGTTCGTGTGTGGGAAAGTCCGGTTGTGTGTACGTGGGATAACTCTAAACTGGTAACCTGTAAAAGATTTTAAAGTGTCACCTATAGAGATCTTTAAGTATTAAAGTTTGGAGCCATTCCATGAGTGTGTGCAATTTTAAAACGTGACATCTTGAGTATCTATTTACTCGATGTAACATCATCTTTCACATTATACAAAAAAATTGGGCTAACTTTACTCTTTTTTGTTATTTTTTAATTCATGAAACAGTTTTTTTTCCAGAAAATTGTTGTGCAAATACAGTGCGACATTATAATGTTGCAATGACCACCTTTTTATTAGGGTGTCTGCTAAAAAAAATATATATATAATGTTTGGGGGTTCTGAGTAATGTTCTAGCAAAAAATTTGGATTATTACATGTAGGAGAGGAGTGCCAGAATAGGCCCGCTATGGAAGTGGTTAAATGGTTAAACTTCCCTCATTTACAGCCAGAGTTCTTTCCTTTGATAAAAGAATGAAAAGATACTTTGTTTCTACTTATTCATGTGTTGTGATAAAACTTGGCAGGCTGCCTGGATTTATTAATTTTTTCCAGCTGTGAGAACTCTCTGCGCTTGTTAGAAAGAATTGTGACATGCTGTTTTGAAGGTTGGGCACAGAAAAAGATTGTGACTTTGATTCTTAACGATTAATCATGCATCTCTACTATACAGTAAGTGAGCGTTGTCACCCTTGGACTGGAAATGTGTAACTGGCAAAATCACTAGGTACAAAATGAGCATGAGAAAAGAAAATGCAGCTGCCATATTAAAGTATTGGTAAGTTGTAATATATAGCATATTGTTTTGGGAGTTTTTAGCACATTTTCAATGTAATATGTGAAAAATGGGAAAATTGTTCCAGCAGCAGATGATTTAAATAACAGATGACTAAGGCAGGCCATAGATGATTCAATTTTCTTTCCTATAACCACAGATTGCAGACTTGGGGAGCCATCCCTGCCAGGAAACACAGGGGTTATTTACTAATACTGGAAAATGTAAAATCTGGTACAGCTCTGCATAGAAATCGATCAGCTTCCAGATTTTATTGTCAAAGCTTAATTGAACATGCTGAAGTTAGAAATTGATTGGCTACCATGTACAGCTGCAGTAGATTCTGAGTGCATCAGTTTTAGGAAAACCACTCCAGAGTGATTATTGCTAGCGGCTAAAGCCCCTCTCAATAATCACATGTAAAAATCTGACATGTTGTTGTACCCAGGTCGATTGATGGATCAACTTGGGTACAATCAGCCTGCCCGTAGATGGTGCAGATCTCAAACAGTCCCTGCTGAACCGGACGAGAGTCAAACCATCTATGGCTGGATTAATCAGAGAGGTGGTAGAGCATTCTATACAGACAGGGTCCTGTTGAAGGCCTAGAAATGTAACAAAGAGCATAAAGTTGTCATATTTAACAAAAGAATGACTGCACACCAACACAAAGTGAGGTCTATTTATTGCAACATCCCAAGAGTGTAACAACAGTCACTACAGGACAATAGCAAGTACAGAGGTTGAAGAGAAGCACGGATTATGAATGCAATGATATAAGGAGTGCTGGACATGACAGTGTGGATGAGGGACACAGAGGGTTAAGCTTTATGGGTGGAGTTCAGGAAAAGGTTTGCAGGAAACAAGTTCAGTGTAGGGGAGGGGTCACATAAAAGGGAGAGGTGTGGCTTTAAGGAATCATTCGGAGCCCAGTGTGACACAGAGGAGGCAGTTTTTCGCTGCTCCTCTGCTATGGCGGACCTCGAGGGACTCTTCGCGCGGCTGCGACGGGCGGCGGAGGTGCACGGTGCGGACTGGCTGCGGGAACGTGTGGGTGACCTGGCGGACGGCGATGTGGACGGCGGCGGGACAGGTGAGGTTCCACTGCGCGCGCGGAGGTCTCGGCCTCCGGCGCGTTTTTCTCCTGGGCCTACTCCTCGGCCGCCTCGTGACTCCCGGAGCCTGGGGGTGGACCGATCGGTCCCCCCGGCAAAACGGCAGGTTCTCGGCTCCCCCCGGTCCGGGCGGTCGTTGCGCCGCCGACCGGAGGGGGGCGGGGCTTCGCGGCCGCATGGAAATGGCGCCGGGACCGCACGGGGCCCGGTGGAGGTGGGGGGGAGTGTGGATGGCTCTGGGTCGGCAGGCCAAGGGGGGGTGCACGTGGCGGGGGATCTGCGGCATGCTGGGTCTGGGGCCAGCATCCGTGCGGTGGGGGGGAGGGGGGCGCTCCGGGGGGGTCACATGCTGAAGGGGGGGGAGGGTGGGTCGCAGAAGGCTGCCAAGGTGCCTGGCAGGGCTGGTTTTAGACGCCGGCATGCCGGGGGCGGCGGGGGGAGGAGGACATTGCCTGCAGTCCCGGATCGCAGGGACCGGATGGACCGCGTGGAGCACAGGGGGATGGCCGCGTCCCCGGTGCGCGCTGGAGAGGTCGGTTCGGAGAGCGAGCTGTCCCAGGAGGAGGAGGGGTCCTTTTCTGCACCCGGACCGGTACCGGTCGCCGAGGCCCCTGGGGGCCCGGGTAAGTTGCGGGAGTCTACATTGCTGGCGGATGCATTGCGGGATCTGATGGGGGTGGCGCAGGGGGGTGCGGTACCCACGGGATCCCGGGACGTATTGGGGGGGGTTGCGGCAGGTTCAGCGCAAGGGGGGCGGGGCCTGTGGCCCCGGGGGGGCCGTCAGGTCAGTTGCAGGAGCTGTTGGGGGGGCTGCAGGCCCTGGTTGGTAAGTTTGCTGGGGGCTCCGGGTCGCCTCAGGTGGCCCCCTGGATGGGTAATGTGGGGGGGGCCGGGGGGGCGGAGGTCATTCCTGCGCAGGATTCACCGCCTGCTGCGGTGTCGGGGAGCATGGATGCGGGGGCCGTGGGCTCGGGGGTCCCCCCGGTGCCCGCGGACCCGGGGGCGCGGTCTGACCTGGTTAGGATCGCGGATGCTGCCCGGTGCGAAGTCTATGTTTGTTTCGAAGGCCCATTGGGGGCGCATTTGAAGCAGGAGGTGCGGGACAAGATCGGCAAGGGTGAGTATGTGGAGATTTTCTCTTTGCTCCCCCTCGAGAAATTTAATTTGGACAGGGTTAAGCCGGACAGTTCCAAGAAGGACGACGAGGAAAAACGTAGGTATCGGCTGATCCCGCGCACATTTGCAAATTGGCTTCAGGCGTTCGCTATCTTGGCTAGCGTGATAGGGGAAAAGAACCCCGAGCATTGCTCGGCGTTATTTTGTTACCTGGACGCGATTGGGGAGGCTCACCGAGTGTATGGAGGGCTGGCTTGGCTGCGCTATGATGAGCAGTTTCGTCAGCGTAAGGCAGTGCGGGCTGACCTGCGGTGGGATCACAAGGACATAAGCCTCTGGATGAGGCTTATGTCTGCTCCGCGGGCGCCCACTCCGTTTCTTCAGGGGGGGGCCGGGAGTGCGTCTTCCTCGGGACTGCCGGCCGGAAAGAAGTGGGGGGTGTGCTGGCCCTTCAATGAAAGGGCTTGTAAATTCGGAGGCGCGTGCCGCTTCAAGCATGAGTGCTCCGGGTGCGGCGGCACCCACCCCCTGTCCCGCTGTTTCAAAAAAGGTCAGCGTGCCGGTGTCGCCGGTCAAAAGAGGGATGACGCCGGTGAACCTGGGAAGGATGCTTCCTTTCCTAAATAGGTATCCGGATGGTGCGGCGGCGCGGGGGTTGATTCTGGGTTTTCGGGACGGTTTTAGGATTCCCTGTTCTTTGGGAGGGGTGCCGCCGTTGGCCAGGAATTTGCGTTCGGCTTTAGATCACCCGGGGGTGGTGGATGATAACTTGGGTAAAGAGGTGGCGCTGGGCCGGATGGGTGGTCCTTTCGAAGTGCAGCCGTGGGGGGACCTGGTGGTCTCCCCATTGGGTGTAGTTCCTAAGAAGGAGCCGGGGAAGTTTCGCTTGATTCATCACCTGTCTTTTCCGAAAGGGGGGTCGGTCAATGATTTCATTGACCCGGAGGCGTGTACGGTTTCCTACACGTCTTTTGACGCGGCGGTACGGTGGGTCAGGCGGTATGGTCGTGGGGCTCTCATGGCCAAGGCGGATGTGGAATCGGCGTTTCGCCTTCTGCCGGTCCACCCGGACAGCTTCCGGCTGTTGGGATGCCATTGGCGGGGCAAGTTTTATGTGGACTTGTGCCTGCCCATGGGTTGTTCCATTTCATGCGCCTATTTTGAAGCTTTTAGTTCATTCTTGGAATGGGTGGTGAGAGATGTTTCGGGCCTGGAGTCGGTCATCCACTATTTGGATGATTTTCTGTGCGTGGGCCCGCCTGCCTCCAATGTGTGTGCGATTCTTCTGTCCACGTTGCAGCACATTGCGGGCAGGTTCGGGGTGCCGTTGGCGGGGGATAAGACGGAGGGCCCGGTGACGGAATTGAGTTTTCTGGGAATCGTGATTGATTCTATGGCAATGGAGTGTCGATTGCCAGAGAATAAATTACGGGATCTGCAGGCGGAGTTGGCAGGCATGCAGGGCCGGCCGAAGGTTCAGCTTCGGGCCCTGCAGTCCCTGTTGGGCAAGCTGAATTTCGCTTGCCGGATCATCCCTATGGGCCGTGTGTTCTGCCGACGGCTGTCGGGGGCCACTGCCGGGGTAACCGCCCCTACCCACTTCGTGCGTTTGCGAAGGGAACACCGGGAGGACCTGCGGGCTTGGCATGAATTTTTGGAGTCATATAATGGGCGGGCTATGTGGATGTCGGGGCCAGTGAGCAACTTCGATGTGGAGTTGGTTACTGACGCGGCTGGCTCAACGGGTTATGGGGCATTTTTCCGGGGTCGGTGGAGTGCGGAACCTTGGCCACGCTCATGGGAGGTTGCGGGGTTGTTGGGCAATTTGGTTTTGCTAGAATTGTTCCCGATAGTGGTGGCATTGGAGTTGTGGGGGGCGGAGTTTCGTAATTTGAAGTTGCGCATCAATTGCGATAACATGGGGGTGGTCCAGGTCCTCAATCGGATGACTGCTTCTTCCCCCCCGGTCATCCGGCTGCTGCGACACCTGGTCTTTCGCTGTTTGCGGCTCAATGTTTACGTTTATGCTGTGCACATACCTGGGGTGGAGAATTCTTTGGCTGACTCGCTCTCTCGTTTTCAGTGGGACAAGTTCCGGCAGCTGGCGCCGGGAGCGGAGGAGTCGGGGGCGCCATGCCCCGGGTGGATGTGGGAACTTCCCTTGGAATCGCCGCAGGTTGGTTAAAAAGGTCGTTGAGTCAGGCTACATGGTCCGCTTATTCTAGAGTGTGGGCGGAATGGTGGGCGTTCCTGCGGGAGGTTGGAGTGGCTGGTCGGGGCTCCGACCGGCGCTGGGTGGTATTGTACTGGGTTGCCCGGAACATTGAGACGGGCCTGTCTCCCGCATCTATTGAGCGGAAGCTGGCGGGGTTGGCCTTTTTGTTCAAACTGTGGGGGGAGCCGGACGGGACGAAGGATTTTTGGGTGAGGCAAACGTTGAAGGGGTACAGGAGGGATTGGAAGGGTAGGGATGCGCGCCGGCCGGTGTCATTTGACAATCTGGTGGCAATTTGTTCTCGGCTGGTGGACGTTTGCTCGTCTGCTTACGAGACCGTCCTGTTTACGGCAGCGTTTTCGTTGGCGTTTTATGGGGCTTTTAGGATTGGGGAGTTGGTGTGTCGCTCAAAACGGGTGGCTGGGGGTCTGTTGGATCAGGATGTGCAGGTGGTTGCGGATCGGGTGAGTATACGGTTGCGTAGGTCTAAGACTGATCAACGGGGCAAGGGAGTGGCGATTACGCTGCTCGCCCTGCCGGGCTCGGTAGTGTGCCCGGTGGCGGCGGTACGGGCGTTCCGGGCGGTGCGGCCTGGGAGGGCGGGCCCCTTTTTGGTGCACGAGGAGGGCTCTTTTCTATCCCGTTTTCAGTTTGTGTCGGTCTTTCGGCAATGCCTGAGGGCGGTGGGTTTGGATGAGCGGGACTACGCGTCCCACTCTTTTCGGATTGGGGCGGCCACGGAGGCGGCTCGATGTGGGCTGGAGGAGGCGGTGGTTCGCCGGATTGGTAGATGGGAGTCCCGGAGGTTCCGGTCCTATGTCCGGCCGCAGTTGCTACTGGGGTAAGGAGGGTGCGGCTGGGGGTTGTTTGCTGTGGGATTTATGGGGGGGAGGACTGTGCTTGTAACATTCCTTTGGTTGTTGTGTTATTTCTCTTGTTTTCATTCCAGATGGAGGTTCTCAACGCCTCGTTTGGATCCTGGGGCATTCGTACGTCTGCTGGGGGGCCAGGAGAGGTGATTCTCTACCAGCAGGCAGGCAATTAGGTATCCCCACGGAGGTAGCTAGGGTGATGTGGTTGGGTTTCCCGGGCATGAGGTGGGAGCGTGTCATGAGGGAGGTGGAGCGTTTCGCTTTGAGGGATAGGCCCCCGGATGTGCTGGTTGTTCATGCGGGGGGCAATGACCTGGGAGTTCGGAAAGTGAAGGACATTTTGGCGGATATCAAGGCTGATGTGTTGCGCATGCGAGTCCTTTTCCCGGGCACCATTTTGGTGTGGTCAGACATTGTGGCCAGAACGGTGTGGCGGGGGGCCAGGTCTTTAGCCAGCCTTGAGAAAACCAGGATTAGGGTTAATAAGGTTGTTGGGCGGTTTGTAGTGCAGAACGGGGGCATTGTGGTAAGACACAGGGAATTGGAGGTGAATGTAGGGCTTTATCTTAGGCGGGATGGCGTTCATCTATCGGATGTGGGGATTGACCTCTGGTCCTTTGGCTTACAGGAGGGCATACAGAAAGCTCTTCGGGTGTGGGGCGGCCCTCAAGGTTGAGGGGGTCACCCTTTCGGGCTGTGGCGGTGTGTTTTCTGGTGGTTTCTGACGGTAGACAGGTACTCAGAAGGGATCTGAGGGTGTGGGGGGCTCATCTAACGATCGGCCCCTCTGGGTATTCCTGAACGTTGGAGGGAATACGGTTATGTTCACTGGCGGAAGTTGTCTCCGACCGGTCACAGGTGGAGGCCTTTGGGAAGTTGGTCAGGTGTACCGCAGTGATTGGGTATTGGCTTAAGTGTGGTCACCGTCAGAGATCACCAGAATGGGCAGTTAATGTTAATTAAAATGTGGCTTAATGTTAATAAAGTTATTTATATTTATATATTTATATATATATATTTATATATTTATATATTTTCATATTTACAAGTTATTGGAGTAATTTTGAGTTATGTTTAATAAAGGCTGTTGTGGCCAGTTTACTCCAACCTATGGTGTGGTCTCGTTTCTAATAGATAAGGAATAGTATAAGGGGAACATTCAGACTACACTAGTCATGCGTTTCACACACTTACATTGTGGGGGGTTATGAGTAAGCACAATGTAACTGTGTGAAACGCGTCAAGCTCTGTTCTTGCTACAGAGTGGCGATTGTTGTTACACTCTTGGGGTATTGCAAAAAAATGGACTCACGTTGTCTTGGTGTGCAGCCATTTCTTTCTCAAAGAGGGATTCCACGGCTGGTGGGGCGAGACTAGCACCCTTGTGGCACACCTCTTTCTTGCAATATAAAGTTGTCATACACTGTATGATTTCTCATGCACAACTGTTGTTCGTCTGACAACTTTCCTCTCAGTTCCTTCGATTATCTGATTGAATTTCATTTGGTTCATCAGGAATCAGACAAAATTGGACCTGGGACAATCTGAATACCCAAACGGTGACTGCATCAGATAGGGTACAGTCACTGTACAGCCAATAATTTTCCACCTGGCCCCGAGCTTGAATTTCAGCCCATTTAGCAGGCTAGCTTTAAACTTTTGGCTGTTGCAAGTGGGTGGAGTTCAGAGTTTAGAACATAGTATTTAATCAAAACTGAAATACCAGTTTTTAATTAACTGACTGTAATACCGCCTATTGTCAATGTTGGTATATTGCATGTGACACTAAGATAGTAAAAGATTCTGCAAGTCACATCCTGCAAGTGTTGTGTTTACTGTTTGCTGCCAGCCTCCACCACCCATCCAAGGCATCCGGAAAAACCAGCTAGTATAGCTGTATCACCACTCTTCACAGGTGTTTAATGCTGATTGCTGACATACAGCCCAGTAAATCACATTGTGCTCTAGCATGACGTTTGCAATTCATTATTTCATGACATTTGTAGGACTTAAGCCCAGTATCCTGATCACTCCCTTAACCTCAAAAACCACCCCTCCAAATCCCTCAAAATTTACTTGACCAGGTTTTGGAGTAAATGGCCTTAACAGCCTTTTTATTAATAAACTATAAAATTATATAAATAACAACCTCATAAATAATCATTAAACTTTTCTGTACTTTATGGGTCATGGAAGAAAAACATACCACTGGTCACTGCAAACAATTTCTTTAACTTTAGGCCTACAGTCGGCAAACCCCGGACTCGGAGGCGGTACCCAACCTTCACAGTGACCTACCACCCCTTGTGACCTGAAAGTACCCGAAAACCCCCCATTCCATGGATGGGTACAACATGTTCCATACATGTAACCACACTTTTCTCCTCCAGCAACCCAACACTGCCACAGCACGGAAGGGGTAACCCCTTACCCTTGCGTGCACCTCCACACCCTCAGTCTTCGCTGTATCCCATCCTGGAGGCCACATCATTAAGATGCACCCCATCACTCCAAAAATATCTCCACGTGTCCACCTCCAGTTCTCTGTGCCATATGGCCAGCCCCCCATTTTTGATGAAGAACCTGCTAACCTCCTTGTTCACTTTAATTTGGGCCCTGTCCACCTTTTTATCTGATCACGCCCACCGCCACGATGTCCTTCCCACTATATCCAACCATACTAAAATAATTCCTGGGTAAGCCACGCGTAAACGCAAAAAGTCGCATTTCACGCCACATATGAGGTCCCTCATAGATCTGGCTCCCATATCGTTACCCCCCACATGCAATAGTAAGACATCTGGGGCCCTGTCTAAGCGCAAGAATCTATGTACCTCACCCAGTACCCTGTTCCACCGCATTCCTGGCACACCGATCCACCTGACCTGAGCCTCTTGCCTGGGGATACGTAACTGCCTGCCGTTCGGCCGGACGTCGGCTCTTCTGGCCCCCCAATACACGTAGGAGTGACCAAGTATCCAAACTAGCCCCAACTCTTGACCTGTGAACAAAAGATGACAACACAAAAACAACATAAAACATCAATAACCAATGTATCATAAACAGCCCGAGAGTTATGTGAACCCCATTACAGCATTAGATGTGGGCGAATATACAACTTGAATCTATCCGAGGCCCACCTCCCAATGCGCCTGACTGCTTCCTGACTCAGACCTGCCCTGGACGCCTCTGTTGCTGCCCCTATGCGAAAGGAATGAGAAGAGAAATATTTAGGGTCATAGCCGGCTGATGACATGCATCTCTGAAACACCGCTATAAACTGGAACTTTGACAATGACGAACTGACCTCATGTATTAAGAAAGAACCAGCAACCTCAGGTTGCATATCCCGAAAGGCTTCCACCGCCCCCACTGGGCAAATGGGCGACTCTCCGATCCTGAAAACTTTGATTTGCATTCCCTTGCCGTTCTGATCAGTTTTTGATAGCCTGATCCAAATTCTGATCGAATACTGGAAATATTCAATATCCCCCATCAACAGCCCTCCTTGCACTTTATTAGAAGGGCTGACCAACTCGCTTATACGTAGTGCCCCAAAGAAAGCTAGTGAAAATGCTGCCCTGAACAGAATGCATTCATAGGCGGAGCTGCAGACCTTTTCCAAATTAGAATACAAAATCTGTAACATTTCGATTGATACCGGGCGCCTCCCTTCCCTCTTCTTGTGTGCCCTCCTGTACCCTTTTACTGTCTGTTTTACCCAAAAATTCTTGGTGTGATCCCGCTGTCCCTGCAACTTAAAAAGAAAGGTCAAACCTGCAAACTTGCGGTCAATGGCAGCTGCCGAGATACCCCTTTTGAGTCCCATATTAATAAAATATAGGACCGCATGTGCTACCTCCTGACCTTCTGAGGCCATCCCAATCCCGTCCAAGCCATTCATCCCATACCTTTGAGTAGGCATTCCAAGTAGGCGTACTCAATGATTGCTGGATCCACTTTGCTGCGATCCCAAAGCAATGTTCCACATCCAGTCGAGACTGGCGACCCCGTGTTGCTCCGCTTCTGGTGCCAACTCCCGGAACCTGTCCCACTGCAAACGGGACAAAGCATCAGCCAAAGTGTTATCAATCCCCGGTAAGTGTACAGCATAGATTAATGCATTCACTTGCAAGCAGCGTAGGACCAAATGTCTCAGCAGCCTGACCATCGGCACGGATGCCGCTGTCAGCCGATTAACCACCTGTACCACCCCCAGATTATCGCAGTTAAAACTAACCTTTAAGTTGCGGAAGGATTCCTCCCAGATTTCCATGGCCACTACAATTGGAAACAATTCCAAAAGAACCAGATTCTTCAAAAACCCGGCCTCTTCTCACGCTGAAGGCCATCGAGCTGCACACCATTGTCCCTTGCAGTAAGCTCCGAACCCTGTGGAACCCGTGAATAGTTCCAAGTCGCAATTGCAGATGGGGCCTGACATCCAAAGTGCACGTCCATTAAATGACTCTAGGAACTCCTGACACACCCGCAAATCCTCCCCGTGTTCCCTATTGAGACTCACAAAATGAGTTGGGGCCCAGACCCCTGCGGTGGCTGCCGCCAGCAAAAGATCCCACCCATTGAGATTATGCGACAAGCAAAATTCAGCTTAGCCAGTAAGGATTGTAGTGGATGTAACTGTAATTTGCGCACCCCAATGGTCCCTCACACCTAATCTTTCAACTTTTCCAGCTTGTCCTTCGGCAACCGGCACGCCATCCTCATCGAGTCTATCTTGATTCAGAGGAATGTAATTGTTGCTGTGGAGCCTTCCATTTTCTCCGGTGCTAAAGGAACCCTGAAACGTTCCGCCAGATGTTGTAAAATCCCTAACAAGAGTGCGCAGATATTGGAACCCGCTGATACATAAAAAATCATCATAGTGAATAACTGAGTTTATACTCGAACTACCCATTCCAAAAAGGAGCTGAATGTTTCGAAGAGGGCACATGAGATGGAGCATCCCATTGGCAGGCAAAGATCTACATAGTAAGCCCCGTTCCATGTACATCCAAGCAGCCGAAAGCTGTCTGGATTAGTGATGGACGAACTTCCGACGGGACGTTTCGCGAAAGCGAAACGCGAACGCGGCCGATAGTTCGCGGACCGTAACGTTCGCGGCGGGCTCCATTGACTTCAATGGGAGGTGAACTTTACAAACCTACAGGTCAAATTTGCAGCCACAAAATAATTACTAGCTGTGCACACATAGTCCCACCACATGGCCAATGACATAACACATGTATGAGGTGAATCTGGGATCGACAACTACAAGCATTCTTTTTTTATATGTGAAATTGTGACAATTCAGGACTGTGGAGCGCATGAAGGCAATGGAGGAGAGGGAAGGTCAGGGTAGGCAAAGAAGAGGGTGCAGGAGATGATCACCAGCAGCGTGACATACAGCAATGACACATGCACCGTGATAGAGTGATCTGACACCAGCACCGTGATAGAGAGCACTGACATCAGCAGCGTGACATACAGCAATGACACCTTCACTATGATAGAGTGATCTGACACCAGCACCATGATAGAGAGTACTGACATCAGCAGCGTGACATACAGCAATGACACCTGCACCGTGATAGAGTGATCTGACACCAGCACCGTGATAGAGATCACTGACATCAGCAGCGTGACATACAGCAATGACACCTGCACCGTGATAGAGTGATCTGACACCAGCACCGTGATAGAGAGCACTGACATCAGCAGCGTGACATACAGCAATGACACCTGCACTGTGATAGAGTGATCTGACACCAGCACCGTGATAGAGAGCACTGACATCAGCAGCGTGACATAAAGCACTGACACCAGCACCGTGATATACAGCACTGACACCAGCACCGTGATATACAGCACTGACACCTGCACCGTAAGCAGCCCCAGAAGTAAGTCAGCATAGCACAGGGATGGTGGAAGCCCCTCATAATGAGCATAGCACAGGGATGGTGGGAGCCCCTCATAATATGCACAGCAGAGGTACAGACCCAGGAGTAAGTCAGCATAGCACAGGGATGGTGGGAGCCCCTCATAATGAGCATAGTACAGGGATGGTGGGAGCCCCTCATAATAAGCAGCCCCAGGAGTAAGTCAGCATAGCACAGGGATGGTGGGAGCCCCTCATCGTATTTTATATGTGTATTACACAACTATATACTGCACACCAAATAGTACACCTATACCAGTCCTTAAGGACCTTTGTGGAACTAGTAGGTTGTGATTAGCAGACTGTACCTCACTCAACCCTATATACTGTAGTACACTATACCTTACCAGTCCTTATAAGGACCTTTGTGGAACTAGTAGGTTGTGATTAGCAGACTGTACCTCAGTCCCTATACTCATAAAGGACTACTGCAGCTCAACCGTGGGCTCAACCATCAGGTACGTGACACTGGCCCTCCTCCGAAGAGTCCTCCCCGGTCATTTCCACGAGTTGCGGTGTCCCTCCAAGCCGAGAGCACACCCGGACACTGTGAATCCTCCCTCAGTTACTACGTCTAGGACCAGCCGGTTCCGAGACTCGGGAACGGACGGATCCCTACCCCAGACCAGGCAGGTCTATCGGCGGCCACTGACAGGAACATGCTGCGGGGTGTCGAACACCCTGTGACCAGAACCCCTCACGTGGCTACCTCGGTCCTGGAACCGGAACAGACCACATGGGTCTCACGAACAACTCCGGAACCCCGAACACATGACCCACACCCGCTTAAGTCAAACATCCAACCAGACCTGGTTCTGGCCTGTCATGTGCACCTCACCGTTCACATTACCAGGCAGATCTTTCAAAAATAGCCTGGCCAGACTGGTGTTAAGGCCTACCTACATAATCAACCCTCAGAACTTTTATTGTTCTGAGACCAAAAACTAAATTTGATCCCAAATGTCATGCGCTAGATATATAAAATGCCCTTTGTATCTATCAAAAAGTGTTTTCCAGCGCTAAACCTTTCATCTGATTTCTAAATTGCTGAATTTGTAAATTCCAAAAGCCAATTTAAAGGAATAGTAATGGTTAAAAAAGCACTTGTGGGTTGAACCAATCTTTTATTTTTTGTACAATTCTCCTTAAAGGGGGCGTGACAAGGGGTGTGTCCTATGCCTGCATACATTTACTGATAGGTGTGCCTCATTCCCATCTCAAAAAGTTGAGAGGTATGGTAGTTCATAAGAACCAATCAGTATCCTCACCTCAGGGCTTTTTCTAACTTTAGCTTAAACTTTACCATTAAAGTAGAACTAAAGGCCAAACAACTTTTTTTTTTCATTTTGGATAGAGTAAGGGAAGGTTATAACCCCTCTCAGTTTCTTTTTTATCCATCTGTGTCCCATTGAGATTTCCCTTCACTTCCTGCAAATTAAGGGAATTTTTTGGGACCCCCAGGTCACCAAAACTAGTGCCCCTATTGGAAGATTTCCCCTGTTACTTTTCAGGGGACAACCCAAAATTTGGGATTTTCTTTTACCTTCACTGTCAATGATAATAGTAAATAATGAAAATAGAGATTGTGAGGCTGGGTTCACGCCACTGCGAATTGGATGCGGGATCCCTGCATCCAATACGCAATAGCAGGAGATTTTGACTGGCTCTCTATGGAGCTGGTTCACATATCTCTGCAGTGCGTTTTGTGTCTTTTGGTCTGTTTCAGGTCTGAATTCAGCCCAAAATTCGGGCTGTAACCGGACCTGAAACTGCGAACCAGCACGCACCGGAGCCCTGCTGTGAGCCTCATGTGGCTCATATGTAATCCGAGCCTTAAACTGCCTAATAGGGGGAACAGAGAGCAATGAAAACCTAATAGATGCTCTAATCACTCTCCACTCTTTGAAAAATCAAGAAAAAAGTTGCCTTTAGTTATACTTTAGCACAAAACCCTAAGGGCTGGTTCGCACCAGCATGTGCAGTGCGATCAGACTGAGCTGAGGGCAGTGGTGAACTGCTGAGCTTGGTACATGGTACGGTTTCTTTTTTTTTTTAACTAAACTTTATTGAGATGGTACACAGACATCTCATAAGGATCAATAACTGGGCATGCAGTGTGAGGCAGTGGATTTCCTTGCATTGTGCTGAGCTGATAAAAAGAACTGCATGCAGTACTTTTATTCAGCATACTGTACCCACATTTTGCCTTGGCCATGCAGTGGGATGGCACCTCCCCCCCGTTGTCTGCCGGTCGGTCTGGCACTTACCCCATCTAGGCCAGTAGCAGGTGGCGGGCTTCCAGTGTGTGGCTCCTCCCTTCCTCCTAGGCATCCAATAGGATCGCCTGTCCTTTCAGCCAATTGGATGATGGGTCTCAAAACCCGCTTCCTGATTGGCTGGGAGGAGGATCAGTGTTACAATTAGCTTTTGTAACACACCTGGGTGGGCTCAGTTCGCATTCTCTGTCCCCCGAGCCCACCCTATTTTGAAGCCTATTAGAGCCTCTGGCTCTAATCAGGTGCTTAAAAAAAAATAACCCCAGGATTGTAATTCATGCATCCAGCATCCTGCAAGGGGCCAGACGCATGGATAGGGGGAGGCGGAGATGGATAGGGGGGCAGTGCCTGTGCGCCCTTAATGGGTGGGCTGTCCCTGCACTCGATCGCTTCTGCAGGTTGCAGAATGTTGTCCCTCCTGCTGCCGCCTCTCCCATCTGACCAGTGGTGATGGCTGCACAGAACAGAGAGAGAGAGGAACTGACGTTGTTCCTCCTTCTCTGTGACCCCGCTAGAGCTCAGGAAAGCAACCGATCAGACCGATCTGTGTCTGATCAGCTGCATTGGAGGCCAGAAGAGAGATTTAGGGTCTAATAGGCCTGAGATCTCTCCATAAAGAGGACCTGTCACTGGCCCATGCTGTCACAAGGGATGTTGTTCATCCCTTGTGATAGCAATAAAGTTAATATAAAACAATAAACGTATCCAGACCAATTCTGACACTTCGCTCCTACATGTAAAAATCATAATTTTTTTGCTATAAAATTACATAGAACCCCCAAACATTATATATGTTTTTTAGCAGACACCCTGGAGAATACAATGGTGGTCATTATCACGCACGGTATTTGCGCAGTTATTTTTCAAATGCCACATCTCCCCTCTAGGCTGGGAAGCCTAAAAAAAAAAAAAAACGATCCTGGTTTCTCAGCCGAGGCGGCGCCGTTTTTTTGAATGCAGAGGCCGGGTGTGAAGTCATAACATCGCGCCCAGCCTCCGACGATCATAGAGACTCCGGCGACCATCTGGTCCACTGGAAATCTCTATGGTGGACATCCGGGGCCGGCTGGATCCATCCTCCCAGTCACCGATCGCTGCGGAGAGTCTGTAGAAACATCGGAGGATGGCAGGGGGGGCGTGTCCCCTTTCGCCGCCCGTAAGAATGATAAAGCGGTGGCACAATCGCTATGATCATTCTTATGGTGTAGGGAATCGCTGGCTGAAAATGCTGATATCTGAATGATGCCTGTAGCCTTAGGCATCATTCAGATATACCACCGCAAAGTCGAGGCCATCATATGACAGCCTGCAGATGGCAAGTGGTTAAAGTGCAACACCCCTCACCACCCATGCTTATGCTCAATTGCAAATGCATAAGTAAGTCCCACGCACATATGTACACAGTGATTGCACTACACATGTGAGGTACTGTCCTGAATGTCAGAGCGAGAGCAATGATTCTAGCACCAGATCTCCTCTGTAACTCTAAACTGGTAACCTGCAAAAAAATGGCAATCATTGGCTATGGAAATTTATATATGCAATTATACGCAATTTTAAAGCATTAGATGTTTGGTATCTATTTACTCTGCGTAACATAATCTTTTACATTTTATCACAAAAATTGGATATTATTCAGTATTATGTTTGTGTGCAGAAAAATTTATTTAAATTTTTTTTCTAAATTGTGTTTGAAAAACCGCTGAGCAAATACTGTGTGACATAAAAAATTGCAAAACCCACCATTTTATTCTCTAGGGCCTCTGCTAAAACATATTTAAATATATAAAGTAATATAATATATGATGTTTGGAAGTTTTAAGTATATTTCTAGCAAAAAAAAAATAGATTTTTCCATGTAGGAGAGAAGTGTCAGAATTGGCCCGGTTGGCAAGTGGTTTAAAAAAAAGAAAAAACAGAAGTGAGCTGTGTGATGCAATGAAACGCCTATTACACCGCTTCCTACCGGAGCCAAGACTAACACTAGCCCACATGGTAAAACATTGTATTTAACCATGTGGGTTAGTGTGAACTTAGCCTAATGCCCAGCGCTGTCTTTAACCACTTGCTTACTGGGCACTTAAACACCCTTCCTGACCAGACCAATTTTCAGCTTTTGGTGTCCTTTTTTTCCCACAAATAGAGCTTTCTTTTGGTGGTATTTGATCACCTCTGGGGTTTTTATTTTTTGCGCTATAAATGAAAAAAGACCGAAAATTTTGAAAAAAAACGCATATTTATTTGTTTCTGTGACAGAATTATGCAAATTATTAATTTTTCTTCATAAATTTTGGCCACAATTTATACTACTACATGTCTTTGGTAAAAATAACCCAAATTAGTGGATATTATTTGGTCTTTGTGAAAGTTAGAGAGTCTACAAACTGTGGTGCGAATCGCACAAAATTGATCACATCTGATGTACTGGTGGCCTATCTCGCTTCTTGTGACCCAAACAAGTCAGGAAAGTACAAATACCCCCCAAATGACCCCTTTTTGGAAAGTAGACATTCCAAGGTATTTAGTAAGAGACATGGTGAGCTTTTTGATGTTGTCATTTTTTTCCCACAATTCTTTGCAAAATTAAGATTTTTCATTTTTTTATTTTTCTCCACAAAATTGTCATTGTAATAGGTTATTTCTCTCACATGGCATGTGTATACCACAAATGACACCCCCAAAAAAATTCTGCTACTCCTCCTGAGTATTACAATACCACATGTGTGGGACTTTTTCACAGCCTGGCCACATAGAGAGGCCCAACATGCAGGGAGCGCCATCACGTGTTCTAGGAGCATAAATTACACATCTAACTTGTTGACTACTTATTACACTTTTGAAATACCAGGACAATGACACGTGACACTGATGACAGATGGCACTGATACGTGGCAATGATGACACTTATACGTGGCACTGATGACACGTGGCACTGATGACAGATGGCACTAATATGTGGCACTGATGACAGATGACACTAATATGTGGCACTGATGACACGTGGCACTAATACGTGGCACTAATACGTGGCACTGATGACACGTGGCACTAATAAGTGACACTGATGACACGTGGCACTAATACGTGGCACTAATACGTGCCACCGATGACAGATGGCACTAATACGTGGCACCGATGACGCGTGACACTGACAACAGATGGCACGTGACACTGACAGGTGGCACTGATGACAAATGGCACTGATACGTGGCACTGATGACAGATGGCACTAATACGTGGCACTGATGACAGATGGCACTATGTGGCACTAATGACACGTGGCACTGATGACAGATGCCACTTATACGTGGCACTGATGACAGATGGCACTGGGGACAAATGGCACTGACAACAGGTGGCACTGGGGACAGATAGCACTGGGGGCAGGTGGCACTGGGGTGGGGTGGATTGCACTGGGGTGGATTGCACTGGGGCGGATGGCACTGGGGCGGATGGCACTGGGGCAGGATGGCACTGGGGCGGATGGCACTGGGGCAGATGGCACTGGGGCAGGATGGCACTGGGGCAGGATGGCACTGGGGGAGGATTGCACTGGGGGAGGATGGCACTGGGGGAGGATGGCACTGGGGGAGGATGGCATTTTTTTTACACTTTTTTTTTTTTCTCTGTGCACTGACGGCTGCTGCAGCCGTTCATCTCTCCCCTCTCACACGCTGTCTGTGTGAGGAGGGAGAGCGGCGCTGAGAGATGATCTCATATGTTTACATATGAGATCATCTCCCATTGGACACGCCAATCACAGCGGCCGTTTACAGCGATCTGTGTTTGCCTGTCCCCGGGGGACACGGCGAACACAGAACTTCCGCGATGCGTGCCTGCGGCGGCGCGCATCGCGGAAGTAAACAATAGGACGTCCAGGGACGGCCAATTGCAGGAAAGCGCCTGCTCTAAGGCCGTAAATCGGCTATAGGGCGGGCGCGAGGTGGTTAATATTGATTGGGCCCTGGGCAAAAATTCTCATGGGGCCCCCCAACGCCAAAGCCCAAACCACCCCCCCCCCCATGCAATTTCGCTCTCCGCCTGCTCTGAGATATACAATAAATAGCAGCTAGACTCAAAATCAGTTTACTGTATCAGATCAGGCATGAATGAAAGGATTCTACACCAAGCCCCAATGTAATGAGAAGATTTATACTGACCACCAATGTAACTGAGACATTTAGCCTGCGTTCACATTTGTGTGTCAGGAACGCATGCAAAATCTGCAGCTGCCCTTTAGCAGATACATAGTAATGCCATCAATTGTTAATAACACCCTCACACATCTGCTGACATGTGCCTCGGCACCCTGTGATTTTGAAAAAGGGTTAGGGACCTTCTTCCGCATTTCTAGCACATAGAGCAGCCCATTGAAATGAATGGGCTGCCCCACACGCGACCTACATCTTTATCCACCCTGTCAGTACACCTTTGCATCATAAAACCCCTGCTAACCTCTGCACCCCAAACCTCCCCCATCCTCTCCACACCAACCCTCCACCCCCTTTAACTCTACCTGCCTACTCTGCTCATCTTTGGACCCGCCTATTCGCTTGCCTTTGCAGATCAGGCAGATGTTAGGCTTAATGACCACAGTTGTAGGCAGGACTTTCAACCATGCCCCTTTACCTCCCCAGTGGGCAGCATTCAGTATAGGTGATGTTGGATTTGACCTGGGGGGGCATGATATACATATGAATGCTGCCACTATTTACATGTAAACACAGGGTCTGCAGGTGAGTCATCTGTACACAATAGGGCAGAGCTGGGCAGCATTAGTAGCAGCACTTCACACTGAGATAGTTGGCAAGTATATGGCAGCTGTTTTGGGCCCCACAACAATGACAGGGCCCAGGGCAGCTGCCCCTTTTGCCCTGCCTTAAAAACGGCCCTGCTAATGCCTTGTACACATGGTCGGACATTCCGACAACAAAACCCGTCGGATTTTTTCAGAAAGATTTTTTCCTAAACTGGTGTCGCATACACATGCTCGGACAAAGTTGTCGGAAAATCCGATCGTTCGGAACGTGATGATGTTCATTTGTTACAACGGGATTACGTTGAGGCTAGTACCCAATAGATATGGTCTTGTAATTTGATCTGAGCATGTGTGGCACTTTGTCCGATCGGAAAAAGTCAGATCTGATTTTTTTTTTTTGTCAGAAAATCTGAGATCCTGCTCTCAAATTTTTTCCGTCTGAATTTCCGATGGAAAAAGTCCTATAGAGCCCACACACAACGGATTTTCCGACAATATAATCCGATCTGACCTTTTCCGTCGGAATTTCCGACTGTGTGTACAAGGTATAACTCTAAAGCTTAAAATAACTTATTAGACCTTAACCCGAACAAAAAAAAAAAACCTTTACCTATTTTATAACCCGGGATACTGTAGAGAACAGCACAAGAGTGACTTTATGACACATCTCCAGGGGGTAGGTCCTTGACACCCTGGGCTCACAGGACATAGGTTAAATGTTGCTGGGTGTCAGTCAACCTGGAAGAGAACTGAAGCTTGACCACAGATAGGGATGAGCCGAACACCCCCTCGGTTCGGTTCGCACCAGAAACTTCGAACGGACCAAAAATTCGTACGAACTTTAGAACCCTATTAAAGTCTATGGGACTCGAACGTTCAAAATCAAAAGTGCTAATTTTAAAGGCTAATATGCGAGATATACAACAGACAACACCAGCAATAAGGGGTATCTTCAGGTGTATACTGTGCTGGAGGCACACAACACCCACTTTAACTCCTGCAGATGCCTGTATTAGAGAACACCAGCAATAAAGGGTAGATACAGCTGTATATTGTGCTGTGCTGGAGGCACACAACACCCACTAACTCCTGCAGATGGCTGTATTAGAGAACACCAGCAATAAAGGGTAGATACAGGTGTATACTGTGCTGGAGGCACACAACACCCACTAACTCTTGCAGATGCCTGTATTAGAGAACACCAGCAAAAAATAGTAAATACAGGTGTATACTGTGCTGGAGGCACACAACACCCGCTTTAACTCCTGTAGATGCCTGAGAAAAGAACACTGTCCCTGCCTATCTTGCACTTTCCCTGCACGCCAGAACACACTACACAAGGCCGCCGCGCTGGCGGCCTTATATAGTGTTGGGCGTGTACTAAAACCCCTGAGCTATAATTGGCCACAGGCATCCTGCCTGTGGCCAATTATGGCTCTCCTCGCTGCCGGCGCTGTGATTGGGCAAGCATGCGGGGTCACAGTGCATGCTTGGCCAATCATGAGCCAGCAATGCACTGCGATGGCGTAGTGCATTGTGGGCCATTCATGCCACATGAATTTGGTGCGAACGGTCCACAAAGTTCTGAATTCGCCGAACAGACGAACGGCCGATGTTCGAGACGAACATGCGTTCGAGTCAAATACCAAGCTCATCCATAACCACAGAAAAGGGCACGCGGGGAAGCACTGCAGCGTGGAGAAGGAGAATACTGCTTGGAAAACTATTATATGCATCTAATGAAAATATCAGTTTTGGGTGACTAAACTCATTAATGTGAACTAGGCCATTCTTTTATGTTACAGTTTACTTTTCAAATTCAAATATATTATGTATTAGGTTTGTTTCCAGTAGAAATATGCGTTATCCTACTTAACAATAAACAACACACCTCCCACCTTTCAGAGCAAGAAGAACACCTTAACTTAACTTTGCGTCAATAAAAAAAAACATTTTAATGTCTTTTACACTCACTTAACAGTTAGGTATAAACAAACAGAATAATCTACACTTCCAATACAAGAATTTAATGACACAAGTGCCCGTTAGGTACGTTTCTTAGTTACAGTGACCAAGGTGCTAGTTGAGTTGTTGACAGTAGAAACCATAATACTTAGCTTAGCTTACCTACCCTCCATCTTATCCCTTGTTTAAAGGACAAGGAGACAATTAAAGAAAATAGTTTACAGGGACACACAAAGGTTGATTTACTAAAACTGGAGAGTTCAAAATCTGGTGCAGCTCTACATATAGTTCAATCAGCTTCCAGGTTGTTTTGTCAAAGCTAAATTGAGCAAGCAGAAGTTAGAAGCTGATTGGCTACCATGCAGAGCTGCACCATGATTTTTGCACTCTCCAGTTTTAGTAAATCCACCCCTAAGTCATTACCTACTTTTTTTTATTTTTTATTTATTTTTTTGTTTCACTTGTTTTCATTGGTAATTTTTTCAACCTTAACACTTGTAACATGTTATGGAAAACCCACTTTGGCCCAACATAAGGAACTGGGTGCATTCAAGAAAAAGAATGACAAAGTCAAACAGTCCAATATCTCTTGGATCCGTAAGTGGCTTTCCGCTCATTGGTCGGGTAGTCAGGTTACTATAGCTGTAAAATCCGAACAGTAGACCGTGAACCTGAGTATTATTTGCATCATCCCCAACAGGGGAAGCTATTGCGTAATATGAAATAAAGTAAGTGTGAAGAAATAATATGCACAGGGCATTCTGTGCTTAACTTTGAACACATTAACTGCGTCCTGTTCCCTTACTTGTGAGCCCTTCCACTTTATATTTATTGACCAAGTTGCTCCGGACCAACAATGGGTTCAAGGTTAATCCATCTTGTAGAAAGAATGGAGAAGGAAAGATGTGTGGGAGAAAAAAAAACCCAGAGGGGGAAAGAAGTATAGGTAAGATAAGAAAAAAACCCGTAGAGAAGGAGATGAGAAAAGACAAGAAGAAAGTGGTAGTGTCTATGTGCCAGGCTATGGCCCTGCTATACAGGGTGCTAGTGTCTCTCCCTCCAAATCAGATGGACTCCGACAGATATTTTATCCATGGAGTCCATGTTTTCTCAAAGTGGGTTAGCTTGTCCCGGGGGATAGCCACCATACGTTCATTGATCATGAGCCATGCCAATTTTGCCTTCAATATCAAAGGGGATTATGGGTGACCTCCAGGATCTCGCTATGGATATCCTAGCTGCTGTAAAGAGGATTGCAATTAGTTGTCTCACATGTCCCAGTGTGCCCTCCACCGGCTTCTCCAGAAGAGCCTGCTGTGGAGACTTTGTTAGGTTCACTTGGGTGAGAGAATAGAAAAAATTGTGTGTGGATCCAGAACCGTCTAACTTTGCATGTATGGAGGATGGTGCCCTACTGGCCACAACTGTGAAAACACCTGGAGGAGGTCCCCTGGACTGCTGATGCCAGTTTTAAAGTAGATACCATTGCAGGAAAACTTTATAGTCCACCTCAATCAGGGAGGTATTAATGTAAGATTTAGAATTGAATTGGGCCAGTTTCCCTCATTCAGCTGCTTCTAATTCTTCCCCTAGATCCTGTTCCCAACGTACCATGTAAGGTAATTTAGTGGATCCATCGTATAGCATAGCATATATCATAGATATGTGGTCCATGTGTTTATCCACTGAGTTGCACAAATATTCCATGGGGGTGGAGGAGGTTAAGTCGCCAGTACGTTTCAGGGAGTTCAGGAAGTGTGTAATTTGGGAGTAGACTTTTATTTTTTAAGAGATTACAATGTAAAAATGCAGTGCATCTAATTCTACATACATTGCTAGCAAGTGTATGAAAAAGCAGGAAAACACTAAAAGTGTCATGGTTGCTTGTACAGCATACAAAATGTATACAATCACAGAGAGAAACATGGTACAGCCCTGAAAAATAAGCTTAATGAACTATAATGACCACAGCATTTTTAAGGGGTAACCCAAAATTTAAAAAAAACACACAGCACAATAGGTGTAGTACTATAGTAAGGGTACATCCCAAGCATAAATCTTATTTCTTTTGATGTTACCATCACATAGTCCATCCAGAACTGAACTAGATGACACACCCCCCAATAAAAGAACCATGGCAAGAAAAAAATGAGAAGGGGAGGCTGGGTGGAAGATGCAAATTGCTGCTCCTCTGCTGTGGTTCTTCTCTCCTCAGGTGAATGCTAGAGGAGGAGAACCTGCACTATTTATGTGCAGAACTGCTTCAGCCCACCAAAAACCACTACCGCAACACTGTTGTTGGGCATCACTACAAGCTGCAATCACTTGTGTTGCAATCTGCAACAGAAGAGGTGAGGGAAAAATCATGCAGAAAACCATTTGTGCTATCCAATGGAACACTATCATTCATACTAGTATCAATTGTTATTCAGTGTCTTAAGCTTTTTAGGTTCATGGTGGATTGAGAGTAAAGCCTAGTACACATGGGCCAAAAGTTGGGCAGCATCGGTCGGTTTAGTATTAGGCCCCATTCACACCTGAACGTTTGACACTCGAAGCTTCAAAATGCTCATCAACATCCAAAACTGTGCCTGTTCACACCTGTGAGTTTAAAATGTAGAGTGTAGAATTGCTTAAAACTCCAAAAAGTACATGTAAGCTTCAAGCACTTTTGTCATCAGTAAACTTCAACATAAAACACCTAAATGCACATCAAGCATTTTTTCCCCTAGTATAATATATTGAATTTCCACTGAAAAACTAAAAATGCGCAAGTCTCAAACACCAATAAAAAACACTTAAAAACATACAGTCATTCAATAAAGCCTATAAGATCAGAACGGTCTTATACAATTTAAACCGGATCTTCACCCATTCCAATAACTTGGCTCCTTTGCATTCCATCCACCCTCCGCTGCATATATACTCTTATATATATACATTATCTAACAAAAGTACACCCCTCACATTTTTGTAAATATTTTATTAAATCTTGTGACAACACTAAAGAAATTACACTTTTCTACAATGTAAAGTAGAGAGTGTACAGCTTGCATAACAGTGTAAATTTGTTGTCCCCTCAAAATAACTCAACACACAGCCATTAATGTTTAAACCGCTGGCAACAAAAGTGAGTACACCCCTAAGTGAAAATGTCCAAATTGGGCCCAAAGTATCAATATTTTGTGTGGCCACCATTATTTACCAGCACTGCCTTAACCCTCTTGGGCATGGCGGACATCACGGAGCTGGTGGATGCTCCTCCACCTTCTATTTGAGAATGCCCTACAGATGCTCAATAGGTTGTCAGTGGTCGTCTTGGAGGTGTGTTTGGGGTCATTATCACATTGGAATATTGCCCTGTGGCCCAGTCTCCGAATGGAGGGGACCATGCTCTGCTTCAGAACGTCACAGTACATGTTGACATTCATGGTTCCCTCAATGAACTGTAGCTCCCCAGTGCTGTCAGCACTCATGCAGCCCAAGACCATGACACTCCCACCACCATGCTTGACTGTAGGCAAGACACACTTATCTTTGTACCCCTCATCTGGCCAGAAGTGGTGGTAGAAGTCCACCTGGGCACTTACAGACTATCCAAACATTCAGGAATTTGTCATGTAGGTCCTGAAGAATATCAGTCACTTTTCAATAATCATAGTGCCCATTATTTTGTGCAGTACATCCTGATAATTTAGGGTAGCTTGTTTTGAAGACTTCATGGTTGTCTGTTTAATAAAATCTTTTAATTTTTCCAGTGTAGTCTTGCTTGCTTCCACCTGGGATCCTCATGCATTGTGTCTGCTTTACCCTAAAGATGAAGTATCCTATATTTGACCTAAAAAAGCCTGTGTCATGTACCTGATCTGAGGCCCATTTGACTAGAGGGTTTCCCTTGCGGCTAACTGCCAAGCACCCCTGAAGTTGAGAACAGGGAGTGCTAGACTCAAAGAAGCATAGGTACTGTAGCTAGATCTGCTGGAAGCGGCTTGCAGCACAGCGGAAATGATTAGCTGTCAGCTGGTCTGTCAGAGCAGATGGCAGAACCTCCATAGTCCCAGGTGTATAGCAGAACCAGGGCAGAAACCACGGGCAAGGTGGCACCTGAGGAAGAAGCTGGACTGAAGAGGCGTAGTGAGGATGGGAGCCAAAGTCATACACAGGAAGACAAGCCAGGGAGTATGCAGAAGAGTAGTCGGGAAGAAGCAAGAGAAGTAGGGTCCTTCTGGAGCAAGCCGGTTCAAATATACATAGCAATGATAAAAAAAGGTACCCATTACAAGTACTGCTACATAGTGTCCCAGTATCCAGAATTGTCTGTCAGTTTTCCAGGCAGACCTGATCGGAAGGTCCATGCATCCCTATGGACAGGCAGGTGTAACTACCTCCTGTCGGCTGCCCATAGCTCTGTCCGCGTCCGCTCTGCAGATACTGAAGTGTCATTCTGCTCCAATCAGTAGGGAAGACTCGTAAATGGATCCCCTGCTGATCTGAACAGAATCTGCCCCTTGTGCAAAGAGCCTAATGTGTACTTTTAAAGCGGGAGTAAACCCGCTGATGTTTTTTTCAGACCTGCAAGGGAAAAGGCATAGCTCATTATGATATACTTACCTTAGAACGAGACCCCGACATCTCGCCCAATCCACGACGAGGGAGCTGACATGTTCCCTCAGCATGTCTTCTGGGTATCGCGGCCCTGGCGCTGTGAGTGGCCGGAGCCACGATATCGTCACTCCCGCTCATGCGCGTGGGAGATTTCTTTCTGGCAGGGTCCGGCGTTTGCTGGGCTTTCAGCCAAGAATCCCCTGTGCGCATGCGCCGCTGCAGTCAGCGGCTCATTGCGAGGGGAATATCTCCTAAACCATACAGGTTTGGAAGATATTTTTTTTTACCTACAGGTAAGCCTATAATAAGGTATGGTAAAAGTTATAAAAAAAGACTATACAACCGCTTTAAGGCAGCAAATTTTCTCTAGGAAATGGCCAGTGGGTAGCCCTATAGGCACCACTCTGTCCGACATCCTGTGATTTAAAAATCAAAGAAGTCGGTTGGAAAATTGTCAGCCAAACAATGGCTGCATCCAATCAGATGCATGCACTGAACACGATAACCACAGCAGGAGATTCCTCCACCCACTACGCTGTTAAGTGTGAATGGAAGAATATGTTTGATTTATTTTGTTCCATCATTGTTTGGCCATCTTTAATGGCAAAGTGAGGCTATGTTAAGGGTCCTTTCACACAGGCTTTCGGATCAGGTATGTCTGTCCACTTTTCAGGCAGACCTGATTGGAAGCTCCATGCAGCTCTATAGGCAGGCTGATGTAAATGGACTTAGTTTCATAAGTGGATTACAACGCATAGCTGGAAGAAATATACAAAGTGTGCCAAGATTCAAATACAAATACACATAGCTCTTATATTTAGACAATATTTGTTTATCTCGGAGTTCAGATTTAACTAAGAGTTCCCATCACTATAATTGGTGGCTTAAACAAGTACTACTAAGACAGGAGAGGTTGAGCCTGACCCAACAACCACATTAGTTGCTTGCCATGACAGCAGGGCCTGATGGTATGTATGGTTTTACTGCAGCTAGAGCTCTCCAGATTGCTTACCAATTTGTAACAGTAATTTAATGTTGAGATTTGTAGATTAGCCACTAGAGGGAGCACAAGGTTATCATTCTGCTTTCCAAATAAATGGACCTAGCATCAGATTTTTTTTTCCATAAATGGGATGCATTATATGTTACCCATAAGGCCTGGTTCATACTAGTGCACAGATGTGGCTTAAGTTGCACAGAATAGCATAACAATGGAAACCACATTGTTTTCAATAGTGGACATTTTCATATCAATGCAGCTGAGCATGGTGCGATTTCAGCGTGATTTTGGTCCCAAAGACCTCAATAGAAATTCACAGAAATCAAATTTATATATATAATTCTAATGTGTTTTGAAAAGCGATTTAATGTTTTTTAATTCTCAACTCTCCTCCCAGGGAAATCCTTGGTCCCCCAAAAGAAGTATTAGAGGTAGTAGTAGTAGCAGTAGTAGTACGAGTAGTAGTAGCAGTAGTAGTACAAAAATGCACAGCCATAAAATTTCAAATCTCCTCAAAATCGCAAAAAAATCACACTACATGATCGCACCTCTATTTGGATTAAAATCACATCACACTAATGTAAACCAGGCCTTCAATTATTGTTGCATATATAGATTTATTAAAGTAGATTTCTGTAAAAAATAGCAGTCTATTGTGTTTCAGTATGTGCTTTTGGATTACAAATACCTGGTGGTCCTGCCAATTCCTCTTAGTCACATTTCCAAACTGACCACGATAAGCACAGAAGTAAATCTGTGCTGGTGTGGTCATGCGTTTCCCTGATAGAGATACAGGCATGTCATGCGTATTGCACATTGTATTATATGCTGATATAAGAGCACTGGGTGGACGTCGGCAGTAAAGTGCCGCTACTTTTAGCAGCGTTTTTACCGTAGTTTTTGCAGCGCTTTTCGGGCTGCTAGCGGGGTGCTTCTAACCCCCGCTAATGGCCAAAAAAGGGTTAAAAGCACCCGCTTCAGGGCCTTACAGGGCCTCAAAGATGCTGCTTGCGTCCTGCCAGCGCACCGCTCCAGTGTGAAAGCCCTCAGGAGTGAGTGAGAGGAGAGATGCTATTTTTAGCACTATATCGCCTGTAAAGCGCCTCAGTGTGAAAGCAGCCTAATTGTTATGGTAGCCATGGCATTGCACCTTATGGTGGTCTATGACTAAGACCAAAGTTTTGTCAATTGCACAAATTACGTGTCCATATAGAGCTATTGCACTTTATTTAGAGTTATTTTTATATAGGTTTATGAATTATGCACTGTTATAATATATATTATAGAAATGTATTTTATATATAACGTTTATATATTTTTCTGCCACTTTACTTACCTACTGGAACATTGCATCCTTATATTCTTTCTATTACATTGGATGCTCAGGGGCTGAGCATTTAACTGCAGCATGCTGTATAGTGATATTGAGTATAATAATCGCAGGTGTTCACATTTCTGTCCAGCTGCAATGCTAAGTTGTCAGTGGGTGGCCAGGAGCAGGAAAAAACACAGATCAATTGACATTATTTACTGTCCCTCAGCCACACTTGAGAACTTACCCGGCCGCACACTGATTAAACATTGACCAATGTGTGGCATTCTCTGCCCAGAAGTTGATTGTTTAGTTGACGTCTGTTGAAGGGACATGCTAGAAAACATTTGCCGATCAGTGGCAACAGCTGATTAGCTGCAGCTGCTGATCTATGTGTTCTGACACCAGGGGGGTTTATTGCAAGCCTTAAAGCCTTGTACACATGATCAGATTATTGGACAAATTTTCGTCAGTTTTTTGTTGGATGTTAGTCTCAAATCTAAAGTGAAGAGGGTACTCACCATCAGAAAATTTTCTGATGACAGAATTCAATGTCAGAAGTGACGTAATGTGTTGAATAATTTTGTATGTGCTCTTTCATTTTTGAGCATGCCTAGTCTTGCACTTCAGATTTATTTATTTTTGTCAGAAAACCGTACTAATGAAAAGAAAATCAGACGTAGACATCACATCAAAAATTTTCAAGCCTGAACATGCAGTTTTTGTCTGCCGAAAATTCGTAAGCTGTCAAAAGCAGCATTCTAATGATCAGAAAATTGACAGATCATTCATCGGACAAAATTTATCTTCAGATTTTCTGACCTTGTGTACAGACTTTAAAGCCCCATACACACTATCAGATTTTCTGCTGATTTTGTCTTCAGATTTACCAAAACTATGTAGTGCAAGGTCCTAGCTCATTGCATACAAATTGAAACTCCTAAGGTTTGACCTCATATTATATGATTTTGGTAAATCTGAAGGAAAAACTCTGAGAAGCAGAAAATCTGATAGTGTGTATGGGGCTGCATTTACACCTGAGGGTTTTCAGCTTGTAAAACGCCAGAAAAAACGCCCAACAAGCAAAATCCCATTCATTTTAATAGCACATGTTCACATCTGAGCGTTTTGTCACCTGAAGCAAAACGCCTGAAAAATACCCTAAGGTCAAAAAAGGACATGAGCTTCTTTGGGGCCGATTACAGGCATTTTACTGCCTTTGACATTGGTGACCTGAACAAATTTGCGGCAAAAACGCGCACCTTTAAAACGCTCAGGTTTGAATGCAGCCTAATGGCATGTACACACGATCTGAAAATCAGACAACAGATCGCCTGACTTCTTTCGCTTAATAGTCACAAGTAGAAATTGAATAGGTTACTAAAGTCACATAAATTCTCGTACGACAGAAGAAAAAAAAAATCGTAAGTGAGGTCATGTGTTGTAATGTAATTGTATTGTATTTTCAGACGACAATTGTACTGACTAAACAAAAATGAAAAGGAAAATTTTCATGCTTGTCTGATCTAATAATATTGGATGAATTGTTGTGATCGGCTCTCGAAAGCTCTGTACTAACAATCCGATTATCGTATAATGGCACCGAAATCTGTATTTTTCGTCCGAATTTCGGATCGTGTGTACAGCCCATAAGGCAGCTAACCCACAGTTTTCATGCAGGTTAGCTGCTCTTTCCTGTAGACTTTCATGAGGTCCTGTGGATTTACTGCAGTTTCAGAAAGCACCAAAACTCCTGCATGCTGCATATTTGGTGCGCTTTCTGAAACCACACCAAAACTGAGGGACATCATAGAAGTCAGTGTGAAGCCGCCCTAAGCCCAAAAGTTTTTGATATGATCAATACTCTCAAATAATACTACTACCTAAGGAAGGAGTTTCCACATTTTCATTGCTCTAACAATAAAGAACCCCTTGCACAATTTGAGATTAAACCTCCTTTTGTCAAATGTCAAATTATGGACTTGTGTCATTATAAGGTAAGGGCACAGATGTGCACAATGTAGAGGCCCCTATAGGCAGAATTCCAGTAATAGGTAGAGATCACTTTCAGTTAATGGAAGTGGTGCCTCTTGCAGTAGTGGGGCACAGTAGGTAGAGGGATAGGATATACATAGTTTTAGCAGGGAGCCACCAGGGGTTCATTATGGGAACTGGTCCAAGCATGTAAAGAATGGAGCAGGACTTTTCGGATAACACAAATCCCCTCCATAGGATGCAGAACACTGGGTAACTGAGCAATGTGACATCACTTAGTACCAGGATGAATTGTGTATACAGTATATGGATTTAACAGATTTGTCAGTAAAGTATTGAAAAAGACCATATACTTCTAGACTCTTCCGTCTCCTAACCTCTGTTGGGAATGACTGTTGGTAACAAATGTGTGTCAGTGTGGGCTGCTGTGGAGAGTCATTGCTATAAAGCCTGTAGCAGGTACTGTATGCAGACAAGCAGTAGGAGAATTCTCGTCAAGCCTGCTCTGGTGGGCTCACATAAAGAAGCAAGCAATGGAAGCTTCCAAAGTCTCTGGGTACCCCATGGAAATCCATGCCAAAGTATCTCAGGGTGTTTAGGGGAAACCACTACCATGAATGAAAGCTTTTTCTCAATAAAGTGCTGTGCCCATCTGCAGCAGTGCTCTTCTCTATTCCTCTTTTCACAGGACACAGAGGCAGCAGTGGGAGCCATGCTGCTGTCAATCAAATCCTGTGAGGATGGAGCAGGTGCAGGGCCAAGCAGAGCTGTGTATGTCTATAAATGCACATAGCCAAGCTCAGGGGCTCGACTGCAGGAGTGCCCCCTTAGCAGCTGGCTTGCTATGGGGGCACTCATAGAAGAGAAAATGTAGAGGGCGCCAGTGGGGCATCCCTGAAATGAAGGTAAGTATAACCAATTTTTTGTCTTTATAGCCACTTTAGGAGTACATGTGGTGAACATGTAGCCCAACACATGGCACCACACTGTTACAACATCTTCTTAAGGTCCCTTTGACACTCGTACGACATGACAGTCGTACAACTGTGGACCCGACTTTGTCCTGCATCCGACTTAAATAAACAGGAATCTGACTTTGATCCCCGACAATACCAGGCACTGTCTGCTATGAATCTTTAGAGTGAACTTCACGATAAATGTAAAAAAAAACCCTGCATGGGTTCCCCCTCAAGGAGCATACCAGGCCCTTCACTCTGGTATAGATTGTAAGGGGAACCCCAATGCCGAAAAATCAAAAATCCATACCAGACCATTATCCGAGCACACAACTCGGCGGGTCAGGAAAGAGGGTGGGGATGAGTGAGCGACTCCCCCCCTCCCCGGAACCATACCAGGTCGCATGCCCTCAACATGCCCTCCCCATGCCAATATAAGGAGTGGCACACCTCGCACCCAGCAATAGAGAGGGAAAGAGTGTTGAGTCAACATCAGAAGAAGAACAGAGGGAGAAGACAGCAGAGAAGACCCTACAAAAGAGCAAGAAGACAGCTGATAACACCCAGAGGCAGAAGACTGAGGGAGAAGGCAGAGAACCGGAGAGGGCTAGAAGACATCAGTGGAGAAGACCCGGAGAGTGGAGAAGAACTGGCAGAGGCAGAAAACATTAGTGGAGGAGACAGAAGAGCCGGAGAGGGAAGAAGAAGTTGGAAGAGATCCTGGAGCTTTAAAAACCTGTGTACTGTGTTTTATTTTTGACACTTTTTTAGGTGAATGGGTAGGGGTACAATGTACCCAATAATCATTCACATAGGGTGGGGGCCATGATTTGAGGGCCCCCTTGTTAAAGGAGGCTTCAAGATTTCGATAAGCCCCTGCCCACAGACCCTGACAACCAATGGCCAGGGTTGTCGGGAAGAGGCCCTTGTCCTCATCAACATCAAAAGCACCCCCCCATGTTGAGGATATGCGGCCTGGTATGGCTCACTCTTCCCCACCCCTTTTCCTGACCTACCGGGCTGTCTGCTTGGATAAGGGTTTGGTATGGATTTCGGGGGGATCTCCGCGAAGTTTTTTCATCATGGAAGTTCCCCTTAAAATCCATACAAGATTGAAGGGCCTGGTATGCTCTTAGAGGGGGAACCCATGCCTTTTTTTTTGTACATTGTGTGTGGAGTTCCCCCTAAAGATTCATACTGGACAGTGTCTGGTATTGTCGGGGATCAAAGTCAGATCCCTGTTCATCGAAGTCGGACTCATGTCAGACTTCAAGTCGCAGAGCAAAGTTGGGTCCACAGTGGTACGACTGTCGTGTCATTCAAGTGTGAAAGGGCCTTCCTCTGGACTTGTGACCAAACCTGAACTTAAGATGAGGTCAAAACAGTGTTTTATAAAAGGGACAGAATGACAGATTTATCTCTTAAATATATGTCCTTTTTAATGCACAAGAGTATTTTGCAAGCTTTGTTAGCTGCAGATTCTTATTGTATACTGTGATCTTCAAGGGCCCCAGATCTTTTTCCATTACATATTCATCCATATTCATCATGCATATTTAAGCACCCAAGTGCATAACTTTACATTGTAAAAAACTGAACCTCATTGTTGATCTGAATGCTTTAGCAAAATCCAGATATACTATGTACATTAGCCTTCCACTATATAACTTTCTACTCACTTCTTCATAGAAGATTACCAGGTTGGTATGACATGATTGTCCTTTTATAAATCCATGCTGGTTTCTAATTATGATACCTTTATTGCAGACAAATTCTTGAATAGAGTCCCTTACCTTTCAATAAAATACTTTGTATGGGGAATGGACACACATATTAGGTCAGAGGAAGCTGCACACCCCGATAAACAGTTTGAAGAAAAATTAGGAACAATTCCCTGTGGGTTTTTTTAGCAGCAATTTGAGAGACACAAAATTTCATAAAATATATGAGTTTTATTAACAAAGAGTGATGGAATGATTGTACATCATAAAGAACTAGAACTAGTTAAAACATAAGCTCTGGTATTCGCAACAAAAATACAAATATTGAAAAAATCTTTCACATAATACGTCTCTACTTAGATCAAATATTTTGACAGTAAGTTCCCATATTTATAACTTGAAGAACCATTTGGTGTTTGGAAATACCCCAATGCATTTCAACCCAGAACAAGTAGTGGTCTTCTTCAGGGGGTTCTCATATTTCTGTTAAAATTCAATTGATATAAATATCTACCAAGGAACAACAATATTTACCCTTTCCATCAAAAAGCTGTGTTAAAACCAGAGACTTTCTTTAAAACCATGCATCTCACTCAAAGGTGATCCCAGAATCAACTTGTCACGTACCTGGTGGAAGGAGCCCGGAGTGCAGGGAGCGGCATCTCGTAAGCCTCTGGCTCGAGATTCCCTGGAAGTGGGAATAGGGATTCTTGAGTTCAGAGGGCACAGGTGCCAAGCGGGTGAATAGTGGGATTGGTCCTGGAACTGGCGGCAGACAGCGGCAGACACTGGTAGGTGGTTCTGGAACAGCTGGTAAGCAGTCAGCGGCTGGCAGCGGGTACAGGTGATCACACTGGAACAGCTGATAGGTAGGCAGCAGACAGCAGCGGTCACGGATGGCAGACTGGAACAGCTGACAGGCAGGCAGCAGACAGCAGCAGCACGGATGGCAGACCGGAACAGCTGGCAGGCAGGCAGCAGACAGCAGCAGCACGGATGGCAGACCGGAACAGCTGGCAGAACAAGCGGAGTCAGATACAAGCCGGGTCGTCAACAGGCGGGCAGCAGCGGTACACAGGAGAAGGCAGAAGCGAGGTCAAACAGTCCGAGGGTCAAGGCTGGCAGCAGGCAGGGATAGTCAGGAGCAGGCCGGGTAGAACAGAACAGGAACAATCAGGTAAGCAGAGGCAAGTAACCGGAACGCTGTAGACTGGACAGCACCGAGGCACTGGAACGGATTCCTTACGAAGCCCTCTGGGCGCCAAGAATGGTCGCACGGCGTGCCCGCGCGCACCCACGTGAAACCGTGCAACCGTTCGTGACCCCGCGCACCCTCGTTAGCAACATCGCGCACCCGCGTGCGCTCGTTCGCAACCTCGCGCACCCGCGTGCGCCCGTTCATACCTACTCGCACCCGCGTGCGTCCGTTCGCGGCAACGCGTGCCCATGGAAACCTATTAACGCTCAACGAAGGGATTCCGTGGATGGATCTTCCATGAGCCACTGGATTCCGGAGACGACCATGACATTGCCCCCCCCCCAAGGGGCAGCCTCCGGATGCCCAACTGTGCCATTTTACCCGGATGGGCCCTCTCAAAGGCGAGTATCAGTCTTCTGGCGTGAATGTTGGATTCAGGTTCCCAAGAATTTTCTTCAGGCCCGTACCCCTTCCATTTCACCAAGAATTGGACTTGATTGCGTCTACGCCTACAGGATAGATTCCACCTCATACTCGACTTCACGGTCGATGATCACAGGTTCAGGTGGAGCAACCCTCCGGCTGTCAAAGGGATCTGGGAAGGCTGGCTTGAGCAAGGCTACATGAAATACAGGGTGAATCCGGAATGATTCTGGCAATTTCAGCTCGTACGCCACGTCATTCACCTTTTTCACGATTGGGAAAGGACCCACGAATCTTGGCCCCAACTTTTTGGTTGGACAAGCCATCTTCAGGTTCAACGTGGAGAGCCAAACTTGATCCCCGACTTTGAGTTCAAGCTCTCCCCTTCTCTTCTTGTCAAACACCTCCTTATTATACCTCTGGGTTCTTGTCATGGTCTCCTGCAGAAGTCTGTTGCTGGAGCTGAAGAAGTCAATACTCTCCTGAACCGCTGGTACCGGGCTTTCTGGAAGGTCGTTGGACAGAAATGAGGGATGGAAGCCGTAGTTAGCGAAGAACGGGGACTGTTTTGTGGCAGAGTGGATGGAGTTATTGTATGCAAATTCCGCTAGTGGAAGCAAAGGAGCCCAGTCATCCTGAGAAAATGACGAGAAACAGCGCAGATACTGTTCCAACGTCTGGTTCGTCCGTTCAGTTTGCCCATTGGTCTGAGGGTGATAAGCAGACGAGAGGCAGAGATCGATCTTCAGGGCCCTACAAAGTGCCCTCCAGAATTTGGACGTGAATTGTACTCCCCGATCCGATGTAATATTTGCAGGGACGCCATGTAGTCTCACTATTTCTTTGATAAATATCTTGGCTGTTTCCGCGGCGGAGGGGGTGCCCTTCATTGGCAAAAAGTGGGCCATCTTAGATAGCCTGTCCACTACCACAAAGATTGTGGAGCAGCCTTCTGAAGGTGGTAGCTCAACAATAAAGTCCATCGAGATCATCCGCCAAGGCCTCTCTGGGACAGGTAGTGGTTTCAACAGACCCCAGGCCCTGGACTTGTTGCCTTTGTTCCGGATGCAGGTGACACATGCCTCCACGTACTTTTTACAGTCTGACTTTAACTGTGGCCACCAGAAGGTTCGCTGAACCAGTTCGGAGGTCTTGAGGGCTCCAAAATGGCCGGCCAGCAGATGATCATGACACGAACTGAGGACTGGAACTCGGGCTTCCTGAGGAACAAAAATTTTGTCTTTATACCAGAGGAGTTCGTCCTTGGCCAGAAGAGTGACATCAGGTGGGGGAGCAGCACTAGAGGAAGCCTGCTTGATCAGAGACAGCAGATCTTCTTGGAGAAGGAGGAAATTCCCTGAGGTCAGAATGGTATCTGGATGAGGGGAGGTTTCGGGCTCGTTAAACATTCGGGACAGAGCGTCCGGCTTGGTATTCTTTGGCCCAGGGCGATAAGTTATGTGGAATGAAAATCGGGAGAAAAAGAGAGCCCATCTGGCCTGACGTGGTCTCAGTCTCTTGGCGGACTTTAAGTATTCCAGATTTTTATGGTCCGTGTAAATAAGGATTGGATGCGTGGCTCCTTCCAGTAGATAGCGCCATTCTTCGAGAGCCACTTTGATGGCTAATAGCTCCCGGTCTCCGACGTCATAATTGGCCTCTGCCTCGGATAGCTTGCGGGAGAAGAACGCGACTGGATGCAGAAGGGATCTAAGTCCATGTCTTTGTGATAGAACCGCCCCAACCGCTATCTCGGAGGCATCGACCTCCAGAATATAAGGCCGAGTCGGGTCAGGGTGTTTAAGAATAGAGGCCGACACAAACAAGTTCTTCAAAATGGTGAAGGCCTCTTGAGCCTCTGGGGACCATTGGAACTTCAGGCCCTGCTTAGTTAATCTCGTGATGGGAGCTATAATGGTAGAAAATCCTCTAATAAACTTTCTATAAAAATTTGCAAATCCGATGAATCGCTGGACCCCTTTTCTGTCCCTGGGAGCGGGCCAATCACGAATGGCAGAGATCTTCTGAGGGTCCATCTCGATGCAATCTACGGAAATTATCAGCCCCAGAAACTGAATACTTCGTTGTTCGAAGGTACATTTTTCCGGTTTGGCGTATAGCCCGTGAAGTCGGAGTCGGGATAATACGTTCCTGACGTGTTCCCGATGTTCAGCCAGGGAGGAGGAGAAGATCAGGATGTCGTCCAGATAGGTGATGACGAACAGATCTAGATAGTCTCTGAAAATGTCGTTGATGAAGTGCTGGAATGTAGCAGGGGCGTTACATAAACCAAAGGGCATAACTAGGTACTCAAAATGCCCAAAGCGAGTACGGAAGGCAGTCTTCCATTCGTCCCCATTTCGGATGCGAACAAGATTATAGGCACCCCGAAGATCCAGCTTCGAAAACACTGCTGCAGACCCCAGTCTTTGGAAGAGTTCCGGCACAAGTGGCAAAGGATAACGATTCTTAATAGTTATTTTGTTGAGTGCCCGATAGTCAACGCAGGGGCGCAAGGTTTGGTCCTTCTTCTCCACGAAAAAGATTCCCGCACCCGCCGGTGAAGTGGAGGGACGTATGAATCCCTTTCTTAGGTTGTCATCCAGGTAAGTTTTCAAGGCCACCAACTCCGTCTCTGATAGTGGGAAGATTCTCCCAAAGGGAATTTCTGCCCCTGGAAGCAGTTCTATAGGACAATCGTATGGCCTGTGAGGGAGTAAGGTCTCCGCACCCTTCTTGCTAAACACATCCAGGAAGTCGTGGTAGACAGGAGGTACAGCCTGACGGGTTTCTGCGTCAACTTCCAGGCAGAGCAAAGAGGAGGAGGCCTGATCGGTTCCCGACAAGCAGTGCTGGAGACAGTAAGGTGAAAAGAATTTCAATTCTCCGGTGGACCAGTCAATCTGGGGGTTGTGTGCCCTCAGCCAGGGCATGCCGAGTATGATAGGGAAAAGAGGGGATGTGATGACATCCAAGCACAGCAACTCTTGGTGGATCCCGGCAATGGAAGTCAGTAAGGGCTGAGTCTCCTGGGTTACAGGACCGGACTTGAGAGTGGAGCCATCGGCCAGATGTATAGAAAGTCCCTTTGCCCTGGGCCGAAGGGGAACATTATGTTTTGAGGCGAAGGATAAGTCTATAAAGCCGCTGCAAGCTCCCGAATCAATAATGGCATTGGTCCGGACGTTCCCTCCTCGTAGCTGCAAGGAAATGGACACAGTCAGATGGGAAGTAGTACTTGGTAAGTCAGAAGTAAGGGCAGGAGACACGGAGAGGCACTTACGGAGCTTGGCAGGGCAAGTGCGCACGAAATGTCCTGGTTCTCCACAGTATAAACAGAGGTTTCCCACCCGACGGCGCTGGCGTTCTTCAGGTGTCAAGGAAGGTCTAAGTAAGCCCAACTGCATGGGCTCGGGGGGATCCTGATTCACCGTAGTGGCAGCAGAAGAGGTTGGATGAGGGGAGCTGGAAACCCGAGGAAGCATCCACACTGGACAAGGGGTTGTCGTGGACCGCTCCAAACGACGTTCTCTTAGCCGTCTGTCTATTTGGATAGCGAGCTCCACTAAGGCTTCTAAAGTCTCTGGAATGCCCACTCGGGCTAGCTCGTCTTTCAAGGGTTCCGAGAGACCCATACGGAACTGGTAACGTAGTGCCGCATTGTTCCAGTCTGTGTCAGAACTCCAGCGTCGGAACTCCGACACATAGTCTTCTACGGTACGACGGCCTTGCTGTAGTGAGTGCAGGGCTGCTTCAGAGGTGGCGGTCAATTGTGGATCTTCATATAACCGCGACATGGCCTGAAAGAAGATGTCCAGGGTTTCAAGGGAAGGGTCCTTCTTTTCTAGTAAGCGGTGAGCCCAGGACTGAGGTTCGCCAGTTAATAGAGAAATGACATATCCCACCTTGGTGGCCTCAAGGGAGAAGGTCCTGGGTTGGAGAGCAAAGAAAAGCTCACAGGAGTTGCGAAAAGTCCGGAATTTTCCACGGTCTCCAGAGAATCTCTCGGGTGTGGGTACCCTAGGTTCAGGTGGCAACATCACCATGGAAGGAGTAACAGAAGTCCCGGAAACAGCTGGAGTGGAAGTAGACAGGGCCAGAACCCGTTCCTCCAGCTGGCTATAGCCCTCCTGTAGATTCTTCACCGCTTGAGTGAGTCCTGCAAGGTGGCGACAGAGCTCGTCCATAGGAGAGGCTCCCTGCGTGGGCTCGGACATGGCTGTCCAGTACTGTTACGTACCTGGTGGAAGGAGCCCAGAGTGCAGGGAGCGGCCTCTCGTAAGCCTCTGGCTCGAGATTCCCTGGAAGTGGGAACAGGGATTCTAGAGTTCAGAGGGCACAAGTGCCAAGCAGGTGAATAGTGGGATTGGCCCTGGAACTGGCGGCAGACAGCGGCAGACACTGGTAGGTGGTTCTGGAACAGCTGGTAAGCAGTCAGCGGCTGGCAGCGGGTACAGGTGATCACACTGGAACAGCTGATAGGTAGGCAGCAGACAGCAGCGGTCACGGATGGCAGACTGGAACAGCTGACAGGCAGGCAGCAGACAGCAGCAGCACGGATGGCAGACCGGAACAGCTGGCAGGCAGGCAGCAGACAGCAGCAGCACGGATGGCAGACCAGAACAGCTGGCAGAACAAGCGGAGTCAGATACAAGCCGGGTCGTCAACAGGCGGGCAGCAGCGGTACGCAGGAGAAGGCAGAAGGGAGGTCAAACAGTCCGAGGGTCAAGGCTAGCAGCAGGCAGGGATAGTCAGGAGCAGGCCGGGTAGAACAGAACAGGAACAATCAGGTAAGCAGAGGCAAGTAACCGGAACGCTGTAGACTGGACAGCACCGAGGCACTGGAACGGATTCCTTAAGAAGCCCTCTGGGCGCCAAGAACGGTCGCACGGCGTGCCCGCGCGCGCCCACGTGAATCCGTGCAACCGTTCGTGACCCCGCGCACCCGCGTGCGCTTGTTAGCAACATTGCGCACCCGCGTGCGCTCGTTCGCAACCTCGCGCACCCGCGTGCGCCCGTTCGTACCTGCTCGCACCCGCGTGCGTCCGTTCGCGCCAACGCGCGCCCATGGAAACCTATTAACGCTCAACAAAGGGATTCCATGGATGGATCTTCCATGAGCCACTGGATTCCGGAGACGATGACCATGACACAACTGCACTGTCAACCGTGTCCATGAATACCCTCCCCCCCCCCCGGGGGGGGGAATGTGCAAAAGGAACCCCTAGAGGGCCTACAAGTGGTCACGGTGCAAAGCAGCTCCCTCAGGTGGAGAGAAAAGGGTGGTAACACCTAGGATTCATTATATGAAATCAGTTATATGGACATTTGAAAATATAAGGAGAGGAAGGAGGGAAGGGGGAAATAAGATAGCATGCAGAGAATAGTAATAAATGTAAATGTATATTGTAAAATATATCTAATGAGATCATGACCACTAAGTGTGCTACAGTATTATTATTATTATGTGGCACATATAAAATATCTGGTGCCCATTCACTTATTTTTCATGCACCAATACACACATTTCACTCATTTTCCTCTTCACTCAAGCAATGATTGGTCACATTTTAAAGTGTATTCATATTATATAGTGTATAACTGTAGCACACTTAGTGGTCATGATCTCTGAGGGAGCTGCTTTGCACCGTGACCGCTTGTAGGCACTCTAGGGGTTCCTTTTCATGGACACGGTTGACAGTGCAGCGGATTCTGGGATTACCTTTGAGTGAGATACATGGTTTTAAAGAAAGTCTCTGGTTTTAACACAGCTTTTTGATGAAAGGGGTAAATATTGTTGTTCCTTGGTAGATATTTATATCAATAGAATTTTAAATGTTGTTTAACCACTTGCCGACCGCCGCACGACGATGTACGTCGACAGAATGGCACGGGCAGGCATATGGGCGTACCTGTACGTCCCTGCCTTCCCGCGGGTGGGGGGCCCGATCGGGCCCCCCCCCGGTGCCTGCGGCGGTCGGTATTCGTTCGGGAGCGATCCGGGATGAGGGGGCGGCCATTCATTCATGGCCACCCTCTCGCGATCGCTCCCGACGAATGAAAATGCTCCGTGACATCACTTCCTCTCCTGTAATGTAAACACAGGAGAGGAAGTGATGTAATCTCTCCTCCGTGTCGGTATTTTTCGTTCCGACACAGAGGAGAGAGGATCGGTGAGTTGCACCAACACGACACTACACAGTAGAACATGCCAGGCACACTCACACCCCCCCCCGATCACCCCCCCAATTACCCCTGCCCCCCAGTCACAGTGACACCAATGTCATTTTTTATTTTTTTTGCATTGGTGTCATTTGTGACTGTAATAACTGTTAGGGCAGTTAGGGTTAGCCCCCTTTAGTTCTAATGTACCCCCCTAACCCCCCCAATAAAGGTTTAACCCCGTGATCACCCCCCGTCGCCAGTGTCACTAAGGCTGGGTTCACATTGCAGCGGTTTATGAGAACGAATGTGATTCGCACCGCACTGCAGTGCAAATCACATCCGATCTCTGTGCGATTCGAGTTCAGCCATACAGATAGTATGGCTGAATTCGCGCCGCACCCGCCGCAAATTCGCATGGGACCCTTTTTTTGGTCCGCAGCAGAATCGGATCGCATGGGTGTTCACACCATGTGATCCGAGTTTGCAGATCGCACTGCGATATGCGAACTGATCTGGGGGTGTCATTAACATTTCACTGACACTCCCAGCAGTTCGCATAGGGCAGTGTGAACTGCCGCCGGGAGGCATGCGATGCGGGAACCCGCCGCGGATTCGTGGCGTTCCTGCATCGCTCCAGTGTGAACCCAGCCTAATAAGCGATCATTTTTCTGATCGCTGTATTAGTGTCACAGGTGACGCTAGTTAGGCAGGTAGGTATTTAGGTTCGCCGCAGCTTTTTATAGCGCCAGGGACCCCCATATACTACCGCATAAAGCCCCCTGATTGCCCCCTAGTTAACCCTTTCACCAGTGATCACCATATAACTGTTACAGGTGACGCTGGTTGGTTAGTTATTTTTTTATAGTTTCAGGGCACCCGCCATTTATTACCTAGTCTCACTAGTGTACCCCTAAATTTAGGGGTGTCTACTTTCCAAAATGGGGTCATTTGGGGGGGTTTGTGCCATCTTGGCATTTTATGGCCTTCAAAACTGTAACGCCCTTAGAAAGCCTGAAGGCGGTGCTTGGTTTTCGGGGCCCCGTACGCGGCTAGGCTCCCAAAAAGTCCCACATATGTGGTATCCCCGTACTCAGGAGAAGCAGCAGAATTTATTTTGGGGTGTCATTTCACATATGCCCATGGCATGCGTGAGCAATATATCATTTAGTGACAACTTTGTTAAAAAAAAAAAAAAAAAAAAAAGTTTGTAATTTTCCCGCAACTGGTGGCAAAATATAAAATATTCCATGGACTCAACATGCCTCTCAGCAAATAGCTTGGGGTGTCTACTTTCTAAAATGGGGTAATTTGTGGGGGTTTTGTGCCATCTTGGCATTTTATGGCCTTCAAAACTGTAATAGGTAGTGAGGAGTGAAGTCAAATATTTACGCCCTTAGAAAACCTGAAGGCGGTTCTTGGCTTTCGGGGCCCTGTACGCGGCTAGGCTCCCAAAAAATCCCACACATGTGGTATCCCCGTACTCAGGAGAAGCAGCAGAATTTATTTTGGGGTGTCATTTCACATATGCCCATGGCATGTGTGAGCAATATATCATTTAGTGACAACTTTGTGAAAAAAAAATAAAAAAAAATTAAAGTTTGTAATTTTCCCGCAACTTGTGGCAAAATATAAAATATTCCATGGACTCAACATGCCTCTCAGCAAATAGCTTGGGGTGTCTACTTTCTAAAATGGGGTCATTTGTGGGGGTTTTGTGCCATCTTGGCATTTTATGGCCTTCAAAACTGTAATAGGTAGTGAGAAGTGAAATCAAAAATTTACGCCCTTAGAAAGCCTGAAGGCGGTGCTTGGTTTTCGGGGCCCGTACGCGGCTAGGCTCCCAAAAAGTCCCACATATGTGGTATCCCCGTACTCAGGAGAAGCATCAGAATTTATTTATGCTATGGGCATTTCACATATGCCCATAGCATGTGTGAGCAATATATCATTTAGTGACAACTTTGTGTAAAAAAAAAAAAAAATTTTTTTTTTTTGTCATTATTCAATCGCTTGAGGCAAAAAAAAAAATATTCAATGGGCTCAACATGCCACTTATCAATTTCCTTAGGGGGTCTACTTTCCAAAATGGGGTCATTTGGGGGGGTTTTGTACTGCCCTGCCATTTTAGCACCTCAAGAAATGAGATAGGCAGTCGTAAACTAAAAGCTGCGTAAATTCCAGAAAACGTACCTTAGTTTGTAGATGTGACAACTTTTGCGCAAACCAATAAATATACAGTTATTGACTTTTTTTTTTACCAAAGACATGTGGCTGAATACATTTTGGCCTAAATGTATGACTAAAATTGAGTTTATTGGATTTTTCTAATAACAAAAAGTAGAAAATATCATATTTTTTTCAAAATTTGCGGTCTTTTTACGTTTATATCGCAAAAAATAAAAATCGCAGAGGCAATCAAATACCATCAAAAGAAAGCTCTATTTGTGGGAAGAAAAGGACGCAAATTTTGTTTGGGTACAACATTGCATGACCGCGCAATTACCAGTTAAAGCAGCGCAGTGCCAAATTGTAAAAAGACCTCTGGTCATTGACCAGCAAAATGGTCCGGTCTGAAAGTGGTTAATATTAAAAATTATCCATTTGCTGTATTAACAGAAATATGAGAACCCCCTGAAGAAGACCACTACTTGTTCTAGGTTGAAATGCATTGGGGTATTTCCAAACACCAAATGGTTCTTCAAGTTATAAATATGGGAACTTACTGTCAAAATATTTGATCTAAGTAGAGACGTATTATGTGAAAGATTTTTTCAATATTTGTATTTTTGTTGCGAATACCAGAGCTCATGGTTTAACTATTTCTAGTTCTTTATGATGTACAATCATTCAATCACTCTTTGTTAATAAGACTCATATATTTTATGAAATTTTGTGTCTTTCAAATTGCTGCTAAAAAAACCCACAGGGAATTGTTCTCAATTTTTCTTCAATAAAATACTTTGTTGGTGCCTATCCATGGCAGCATACCTGTGACAAGCTCCGCCTTCACTTCTCCCTCAGGACCAGTGAATATTATAAAATAAAAGGATCAGTGCATTTCCAGCATTCTCTTTTTTTTTTCTACCCCTCATACCTCATGGTCAGGGAATGGTGGTCGAACGTCCATTACCTCTGCAATTCGCAGCTTCCAGCTGGGTTCAAGTTTCTCCCAGGTGCAGTCCCTAGTCTTGGGCAGCTAAATGCGCTGATAAGATAGGGAGTCCCTTTTGTGGGTCTTTTGGGACAGCAGTTATCTCTAAGAGCTCCCATCTACATTTATATATTGGCATTTGCTCAAGCCTGCAGCAGAGAAAGCAGCTATATCTATTTTTTTTATATTTCTCCCTCCTGTCATCCATTCCTTCTTGCTTTCCTTTCTTTGCGTTCCTCGCTGTCTTTTTTTTTTGCTTTCTTCCTCCCCCATCGCCTTCCCCTCCTTGTGATAGTGTACCTTCATTCCTGGTTACTATAGTGGGTGGCACGCACCTCGCACCAGCTTTTCTGAGTCCCTCAGCATCTTCCTGCCCGCTCTGCACATGCACAGACGTCAGGAGGAGCCAGCTCGGTGGGCGGACCGCATAGGTCCTAGTGCTGCCAGCTGCAGATGCGTGCTCTGGCCTGAGGTCGTGGTGGCCATCTTGAAAAGGGGCCAAATTTTTCATTTTTTTGCCCTTGTTTGTCAAAATAATTTTTAGAAGGTTGTATCTTCCACAAGATATCCCCCTCTCCATTGTTTATTACTGGGGACTTTCAGCAGGGCAGCCTGTTGTCATCTAAATAGGTTGCCTATGCAGGGAGCCCATGGAGAGGACCCTGTTTTTGCCAATAGTAAATGTCATTTATTTTTTCTTTACTCAGAAATACTGTTTCCTTGCTCCAGCTGAAATACCAGTTGCTAACTCCTTTATCTTTCTCTAGCTGCTTTTTCTGTCTGTTGCCTAAAATAAGCAGTACGCCACTTGAACAAGACCCTCTCCAACATTTAGGCTATGTTTCCACTATTGCGCCCCCAAAGTCGCGCGATTTTGCCGCAACTTGAAGCAATGCCTGTGTATTCTTGAGGTCTATGGACCTCAAGTCACATCAAAGTGGGAAAAAAGCAGTGCAGGGACTACTTTGAAGTCGCTGCATCTTGAAGTTGCACAGATATAAATGGTACTCATGAAAATCATGGGGTACGACTTGCCATGTGACTTTTCAGTCCCAAATCGCATTAAAAGTCTCACTAATGGAAACCTAGCCTTAGGGATTTGAGAGTTGGTGAACGTGAAGAACTATTCTTTTCACAGATGAACGCTTGCATGGTATCCTGATCTGGTTGGGGCCTTCATAGGTTTGTTTATGTTGCCTTGATGTCCACTTGGAGTTCTTCTGGTGCACAAGGCTGAAATACATAAACATGCCAGCATACGTGCTCTTTTTTTTCACTCACCTGGACGAGGGTCCCTGATTTAAGGCTAGGTTTACACTATTGCAACTTTTCATGCGATTTGGGAATGAAAAGTTGCATTACAAGTCAGACCCCATGATTTACATTGAATACCATTCATATCTGTGTGACTTCAATACGCAGCGACTTCAAAGTAGTCCCTGCACTACTTTGGTCCCAGTTTGATGAGACTTGAGACTTGAGGTACAGAGACCTCAAGAATACACAGGCATTGCTTCAAGGTGTGACAAAATCGTGCGACTTCGGGGATGCAATAGTGGAAACCTAGCCTTAGGCTGGATTCACATCTATGCAGTTTTAGTGCTTTTTGCATTTTGCAGATTTGCACTACAGTCCATTTAACATGGTTTCCTATGGAACACGTTCTGTAGTTCAAATCTGCAAAATGCAAAAAGCACAAAAAATGCATAGGTGTGAATCCAGCCTTAAAGTCTATGCAGCAGACAGAGTCAGAGGGTTAACAGGTAAGCTGTCCTACTCAAAGATGGGCAGGGGATACATAGCGGAACAAACAGAAATTCCATTGCAGCAATTAGCTCAACCTCCTCGAGAGAAGTTAACTCTTCCTGGCCCATCCTCGAGAGAATCCGCTCACCACGCAGCAAGTATCCCTCCTAGACATCAGGATGATGGGGGGCCATCTGAGGATACCTCAGAAGAGCTCAGCCCTTAGACTTCAACTTTTTCCTAGTTCAGCCTGTATAGCCAGCTATTGGCTGGGAGAAAGCTGATGCTACATCTGAGGAGTCAAAAGATGTACTTCCCATTTCCAAAGAAGCAGGTTTCCTTCTTTCCGCTCGTTTTCCACTATCGCCACTTGTCATGCAACTTGAGACTGCAAAGGTGTACCCCATTATTTCAAATGAGTACAGTTTATCTGTGCAATTTCAAGTCGCAGTGACTTCAGGAGTAGTCCCTCACTGCTTTGGTCCCACTTTGATGCAACTTGAGGTCCATAGACCTCAAGAATACACAGGCATTGTTTCAAGTTGCATCAAAATCGTTGCAAAATCGTGCAACTTTTAGGTCGCAATAGTGGAAACATAGGCTTACTCTGATGGATGATATCAGAGACAGCAAGAGGAAAGGAAAAAAAAAATGTTTTTTTTTCTCAATTGCCTAGGAAAACTTTATCCACGTTCGGAACAAGATTCTGCAATGCCAGGCGGTCCGGAGGTAGAAGCGGGAGTGGTTCTTATAACAAATAATTTAATCTCACCAATCTATAATTCAGACTCAATTGAGAATCCTTTAGACAGATGAATAGACTCCAATTTAACCACTTCAACCCTGGAAGAATTTACCCCCTTCCTGACCAGAGCACTTTTTGTGATTCGGCACTGCATCGTTTTAACTGACAATTGTGTGGTCGTGCGACGTTGCACCCAAACAAAATTTACGCCCTTTTTTCCAACAAATGGAGATTTCTTTTGGTGGTATTTGAACATCTTTGTACTTTTTGCTATAATAAATATCCCCATTTTTAAAGAAAAATTTTTTTTTTCTCAGTTTAGGTCGATATGTATTGTTCTACATATTTTTGGGAAAAAAATCCCAATAAGTGTATATTGATTAGTTTGCGCAAAAGTTATAGCGTCTACAAAATAGAGCATAGATTTATAGCATTTTTATTATTATTAGTTTTTTTTTTTACTAGTCATGGCGGCAATCTGCGATTTTTATGGTGACTGTGACATTATGGCGGATACATCTGAGAATTTTGAAACATTTTTGGGACTATTAGCATTAATACAGCAATCAATGCTATAAAAATGCATTGATTTCTGTAGAAATTTCACTAGCAGTGAAGGGGTTAACACTAGGGGGCGATCAAGGGGTTAACTGTGTTGCCTGGGAGGTGATTCTAACTGAAGGGGCAGGGGACTGACTAGAGGAAGTGATGGATCGTGGTTCCTAGCTAATAGGAACACACGGTCTGTCACTCCTCTCAGAGCTGGGAAGTGTGTGTTTACACGCACTCGTCCCGGTTCTGTGTCTCCTGCTCATGATTGCTCATGGCTTGGGGTCGTCGCATCAAAAAAAAAAAAGAAAAAAAGACAGGGGCAAAAAGGCATCATCTGGGCCCTCCGGCCATTCTGGATCTGTGGTATCCATCATGCTTAGTCATGTCTGTGAATGTCTGGGCTTTGCAGTGCCTCATGGGACATGTGGTTCTGCGGAAGCTAGGGAGCCATCATTCGCAGTTCCCTCCTCTAGTACAATAGTTTCATGGATAATCAAGTTGGTTAAGAAGGTGTAAAGGGATAAGGGACTGGAACCCCCTCTTCAGTTGGGCTGTATGCCACCCGGTTGTTTCCTGCTTCTTGGATGGCCACAACAGATGTATCTATCAAAACGATCTAAAGGGTAGCATCATGGTCATCCCAACATGCGTTTACGAGACGTTAGAGTAGACCCGGCAACTTTCTCATTTGTAGAAACTGGCAGACAGGCTATCAGGCTGGCATTTGCACATTTTAAATTATTTTTCAAATAAATCTTTTACTATGCATCATCCCACCCATTTCAGCTAGTTATTTGTCACAGGTATGCTGCCATAGAGGCACCAGAAAAACAGAAAATTGTTTAATACTTACTGTAATTTTCATTTCCTGGTACCTATCCATGGCAGCATACAATCCCACCCTCGGTATGCTATATTACGTAGAATTCTGGGAGTGCACTAATCCTTTTCTTTTATAATAGTCACTGGTCCTGATGGAGGAGCCAAGGCAAAGCTTGTCACAGGTATGCTGCCATGGAAAGGCACCAGGAAAAGAAAATGACGATAAGTATTAAACAATTTTCTGTTTTTATATATTATTGATTTTAGGTTTCCTAGCATACATCTTGACTCTTTTTTTGAATATTAGTACCACATTTTCTCTACACCTATCAGGGGGTATCATTCCAATCAGTAAGGTGTTTTTAATAAATTAAAAACAATGGTCTAAGCCAGGGGTCTCCAAACTTTCTAAGCAAAGGGCCAGTTTACTGTCCTTCAGGCTTAAGAGGGGCCGGGCTGTGGCCAGTGGGAGTAGAAAATGCCCCAGTCTCAGTGCCCCATCATTGGTTGTAATGGGTGGAACAGTGCCCCATTGTTAAAATCAATGAGAAGAATAGCACCCTATTGATGGAGTCAGTAGGGAGAAGGTGCTCCATCATTGGTGTCAGTTGGTGGAATAGTGTCCCAAGGGCCAGCAAGGCAAGCAAAGGGCCGCAGTTTGGAGACCGCTGGTCTAAGCCACCTGGTCCTGGTTATTTATTCACATTAAGTTTATCCAATCTATTTTGAAAATGGATCTCCAGCAGCCACAGAAGTACCTCCAGTTCATTGTTGTTAGCATTATTATTTTGGGTACATAGTTACTGTATTTATTGGCGTATAACACTCACTTTTTCACTGTGAAAACTGGGTGCAAATAACGTGTGCGTGTTATACACCAATACTTCAATTTTAGCTGCCTTATTTAAAATGTAATTTTTTTCCTGAAACTTCCCTCTTAAAATGAATGTGCGTGTTATACACCTGTGCGTGTTATACACCGATAAATACAGTACATAGTTATATAGTAGGCGAGGTTGAAAAAAGACACAAGTCCATCAAGTCCAACCTATGTGTGAAATTATATGTCAGTATTACATTGTATATCACTGTATGTTGCGGGGTTTTTTTTTTACTATCAAACCCATCTTTTTCATTTGTATAAAAAAGATAAAAATCATTGAATAAATCTGACATCTCCTTATTACCAACTCCCAATATTCACATCCTGTCCTCACATTTGTACGATGAATATATTTAAAGAATTTGTGGCATTCCATGTAACTCTGAAATGCCAAGGATGTCCTTTTGAAATTGTATTTTCAAAAAAAAAAAACATTTTTTTTTTATTTATTTACTTTTGTACACTAGAATTTAGCCACAAATAACTGTTGAAATATAAAAACTGCAGGGAAGCTAAGCTTCTGCTAGTTACGTGACTCAATATATTGACTATATATACACTGAGTGAGAGCAAGCAGTAGGGAGCAATCAGTGTATCACTACAACGCAAGACGCAAAGCCTGTCTATGAATTTAAAGCCTAGTACACATCAGGCAGAATCGGCCCGTATGTATGGCAGTCAGTCCAACTGAAGCCAGCTGTTTGGACCTAAAAAGATTTGCCAATCAGCATCCGATCAGCGTTCTCAGCCAATGGCTTAACAGATATGACTTATTTCATGCACATATTTTATATAATTGTAAATTACTAAAAAAACAAGGCTTTCAAATACAGGTTGATAAGATTACCGTATTTATTGGCGTATAACACGCACCGGCGTATAACATGCACCCCAAGTTTAGGAGGGAATTTTAAGGAAAAAAACTTTTAGGAGGGAAGTTTAAGGAAAAAAAACTTTCATTTAAATGCCCATCAATGCAGCCTTGTCAGTGTCATTTCCAGCCTTGTCAGTGTCATTTGCAGCCTTGTCATGCAGCCTTGTCAGTGTCTTTTGCAGCCTTTTCATGCAGCCTTGTCATTCAGCTTTGTCAGTGTCAATTGCAGCCATGTCAGTGTCATTTGCAGCCTTGTCAGTGTCATTTGCAGCCTTGTCTGTGTAATTTTCAGCCTTGCCGTTTAAAAATGGCGCTGCTGAGATACAGAGCCGTATGTCCTGTGTATCTTGGCGGCACTCGGCCATTCTCGGCAGCTCTTGGCCATTCTCGAATGCTCTCAGTGGCTTTCGGCCTTACTCGGCCAATCACGACAGCTTTCGCGGGGCAACGAGATTGGCCGAGAGGCTCACAATCGGCGGGGGACTGGCGTATAACACACACCCACGATTTTCCCCTGATTTTAAGAGGAAAAAAGTGCGTGTTATACGCCGATAAATACAGTATTTTCATCAAGCGAATGTATTCCTTTACATGACTATGGGGTTTATTTACGAAAGGCAAATCCACTTTCCACTGAAAGTGCACTTGGAAGTGCAGTCACTCTAAATCTGAGGGGTAGATCTGAAATGAGGGGAAGCTCTGCTGATTTTATCATCCAATCATGATCATCCAATCATGTGCAAGCTAAAATACTGTTTTTTTTTTCCTTGCATGTCCCCCCTCGGATCTACAGTGACTTTACTTCCAAGTGCACTTGCAGTGCAAAGTGGATTTGCCTTTAGTAAATAACCCCCAATGTTTTCCTTTGTAATATATTACCTAATTTGGTGTGGCTGACTAAGATAGACCAGGCCCCATCACTTTCCTGTATTGCCCTGCAGAAGAAATCTAGTTTGTTCTTTGTGATATGAAAGGATCATGTAGGTCACTGGTTTTCTTGGATGCAGTGTGTGCAGTAAAGAAATTAATGCTCAATACTAATCATAGGGTCTGCCTGTAGCATAATGCAGTTTTTTTTTTACTTTAGTTAAATGCAGGAACAGTCAAAAAGAATGTCAGTGTAAGCTATTTCCATCACTGCTTTGCAATGCACAAATATCCCTGCACTTTCCTTTTTTTTTTTTTTTTGCAGTAATGTGTCTTGGGAGAGGGAGAGGGAGTCCACCTAAAAAAAAAATATTAAAGCCAACAGCTATAAATACTGCAGCTGCTGACTTTTAATAAATGGACAATTACTTTTACTGGAGTCCCTTGGCTCTCAGTTGCTGCCGGCGCCATTCTCAGGAAGTGAAGCTTTGCGGCTTTACTTCCCGGTTGCCTACTGTGCATGTGCACGTCGCAAGTGGTCCCTGCTATCTCCTGGGACCTGTGTGTTTCCCAGGAGACAGCAGGGGGTGCAGGAAGGGGCTTGACTATTCCCGGAAGTGGGTACAGATACCTGTATTATACAGGTATCCGCACCCCCCTCCCCCCTGAAAGGTGCCATGAGGGGAAGTTCCACTTATGGGTGGAACTCCGCTTTAAGGAGGCCCATAGGAATTAATGAAAATATATATTTTTAATGCAATATTATATGCTTGTACTGAATGGTGAAGGTAAACGTCAATTTTTCATAATTTTAATATTTTTCTGCAAAAACATGCAGAAAACTCAGAATGACACAAATTAAATATGCACTTTAAGACCCCTTTCACACTGAGCCGCCGTCATCAGTAAAGCGGCGCTATTTTTTTACCGTTGTTTTAATGGCGCTATTTGGCCGCCTTTTTGGCCAGAAAAGGGGTTAAATCCGATTGCAAAACGCCACCGGAGCAGAATTTTGTCGGTGGTATCGCTGCGCTGCCCCATTCATTTCACCGCTCCAAAGAAGCTGCTGGCAGTACATTTCTGACTCCCTGCCAGCACACCTCTCCAGTGTGAAAGCCCTCGGGTTTTCACACTGGAGTGAATGGAGCAGCTGTTTTAGGGTGTTTTGCAGGCGCTATTTTTAACGCTATAGAGCCTGCAAAAAGCTCCAATGTGAAAGGGGTAAAGCAAATTAAAAAGCATAGAATAATGAGCATAAGGCTTGTACAAATGAATTTAGATTTGCCCTTAGGATGTGATCTCAGTTACGGCTCATTCACATTTGTATGCTTGAAAAGTGCATGTTGTGGACGATCATCCCGGTGTGCTGGTGATGACGTATAACCGTGTAGCACTGTCCCCCGAAGGAGCTGCTGGTTTGATTGGGCTTACTGCTACCTTCTTGATCTCGCCTCCGTCTAGGGGTTTCCCGTGGTAGATGGCCCAAAGAATTGTAGAAACTGACACTGGATCCTCTTTTTGGGATATTTATTCAAAAGATAACACAGTTTCTTAACCACTTCAATACCGGGCCATAGTCAAATGATGCCCACAGATGGGATCTCCCATCCTGGGTGGACGTCATATGACGGCCTCTGTATTTCGCCATTCCTACTGGCCCCCGAGGGCCCGCAGTGCGGCGATTGTGGATGAGGTGTGCCACTCGGACACAGCCCATCCCTGATCTGTGGGATTTTCATCCCCATCCACCCCCCCCCGATACACGTGACCGGCCGTGTCCAATCACAGCCGGTCACATGCACTGTGCAGTCACAGCACTCGTGCATGCACCTAGGGCGTATGCAGAGCGGCGATCGGGGATGCGGCTTGTCACCCTGACACAGCCCAACCCCGATCGCAGTAAAGAGCCAATGAAACTGGCTCTTTACCACGTGTCCGGCTGTGTCCAATCACAGCCTGTCACAGAATGTAAACAAACCGCGGTAATGAGATGTTACCGGGTTCTCCTCCTCACACACTGATAGTGTGTGAGAAAGAGATTGTGGTAACATCTCGTTACTGCCTAGTGTACACACCAACACACACTGATTACCCCCCCCCCCCAATAAAGAGGACCTGTCACCACCCATCAAAGTACCTGTCACCACCCATCACAGCCCATCTGAGTACCTGAGTACCTGTCAGCCCATCTGAGTACCCGAGTACCTGTCAGCCCATCTGAGTACCCGAGTACCTGTTCCAGCCCATCTGAGCACTCAAGTACCTGTCCCAGCCCATATGAGTACCCCAGTACCTGTCACAGCCCATCTTAGTACCCGAGTACCTGTCAGCCCATCTGAGTACCCGAGTACCTGTCCCAGCCCATCTGAGTACCCGAGTACCTGTCCCAGCCCATCTGAGTACCCAAGTACCTGAGTACCTGTCACAGCCCATCTGAGTACCCGAGTACCTGTCCCAGCCCATATGAGTACCCCAGTACCTGTCACAACCCATCTTAGTACCCGAGTACCTGAGTACCTGTCAGCCCATCTGAGTACCCGAGTACCTGTCCCAGCCCATCTGAGTACCCGAGTACCTGTCCCATCCCATCTGAGTACCCGAGTACCTGTCCCAGCCCATCTGAGTACCCGAGTACCTGTCCCAGCCCATATGAGTACCTGTCACAGCCCATCTGAGTACCCGAGTACCTGAGTACCTGTCAGCCCATCTGAGTACCCGAGTACCTGAGTACCTGTCAGCCCATCTGAGTACCCGAATACCTGAGTACCTGTTACAGCCCTTCTGAGTACCTGTCACATTCCATCTAAGTATCCGAGTACCTGAGCACCTGTCAGCCCATCTGAGTACCCGAGTATCTGAGCACCTGTCAGCCCACCTGTCATGCCACACCTCCTCCGGGTGTGCGAATATGGCTCCGCAGAGCACTCCAGTGGGGGGGTGACAGGGTGCTTTGGGTGAGAATATTTAATTCTCCTCCACTTATCCTCCTCCCCTGGACAACAAAGCGCAGGCTCTGTCCTCTCTCTCCATTGCCTGGCCATGGAGCTCGCAGGCAGCATTAATCCTCTGCAGCCGCAGCATTGTTGTCAGCCACGGTCCTAAATACCCAGAGGCGACTCTTCTATTAGGCAAATTAGGCCGCGAGGTCCCTGTGAGTGCAAAGCCTTAGGTGACTACCTAAATTTTCTTATTAGAGAGCAAATTTTCCACATTTTGTCATATTACAACTAAAAACGTAAACATATTTTAATTTTTTTAATGCAATATTATATGCTTGTACTGAATGGTGAAGGTAAACGTCAATTTTTCATAATTTTAATATTTTTCTGCAAAAACATGCAGAAAACTCAGAATGACACAAATTAAATATGCACTTTAAGACCCCTTTCACACTGAGCCGCCGTCATCGGTAAAGCGGCGCTATTTTTTTTACCGTTGTTTTAATGGCGCTATTTGGCCGCCTTTTTGGCCAGAAAAGGGGTTAAATCCGATTGCAAAACGCCACCGGAGCAAGTACCTGTCACATTCCATCTAAGTATCCGAGTACCTGAGCACCTGTCAGCCCATCTGAGTACCCGAGTATCTGAGCACCTGTCAGCCCATCTGAGTACCCAAGTACCTGTCCCAGCCCATCTGAGTACCCGAGTACCTGTCCCAGCCCATCTGAGTACCCGAGTACCTGTCCCAGCCCATCTGAGTACCTGTTCCAGCCCATCTGAGTACCCAAGTACCTGAGTACCTGTCACAGCCCATCTGAGTACCCGAGTACCTGAGTACCTGTCCCAGCCCATATGAGTACCCCAGTACCGGTCACAGCCCATCTTAGTACCCGAGTACCTGAGTACCTGTCAGCCCATCTGAGTACCCGAGTACCTGTCCCAGCCCATCTGAGTACCCGAGTACCTGTCCCATCCCATCTGAGTACCCGAGTACCTGTCCCAGCCCATCTGAGTACCCGAGTACCTGTCCCAGCCCATATGAGTACCTGAGTACCTGTCACAGCCCATCTGAGTACCCGAGTACCTGAGTACCTGTCAGCCCATCTGAGTACCCGAGTACCTGTCAGCCCATCTGAGTACCCGAATACCTGAGTACCTGTTACAGCCCTTCTGAGTACCTGTCACATTCCATCTGAGTATCCGAGTACCTGAGCACCTGTCAGCCCATCTGAGTACCCGAGTATCTGAGCACCTGTCAGCCCATCTGAGTACCCAAGTACCTGTCCCAGCCCATCTTAGTACCCAAGTACCTGTCCCAGCCCATCTGAGTACCCGAGTACCTGTCCCAGCCTATCTGAGTACCCGAATACCTGTCCCAGCCCATCTGAGTACCCAAGTACATGAGTACCTGTCACAACCCATCTGAGTACCCGAGTACCTGTCACAGTCCATCTGAGTACCTGTCATAGTCCATCTGAGTACCCGAGTACCTGTCACAGTTCATCTGAGTACCCGAGTACCTGCCACAGTTCATCTGAGTACACGAGTACCTGTCATCAGCCCGTAGGAGTACCCGAGTACCTGTCATCAGCCCGTAGGAGTATCCGAGTATCTGTCACCAGCCTGTAGGCGTACCCGAGTACCTGTCACCAGCACGTTAGAGTACCCGAGTACCTGTCACCAGCCCGTCGGAGTAACGGAGTACCTGTCACCAGCCCGTCGGAGTAACGGAGTACCTGTTACCAGTTCGTCGGAGTAACAGAGTACCTGTCACCAGCCAGTCAGAGTACCCGAGTACCTATTTGCAGACCATGCCTCATAGAATATAAGTTGGGGTGTTTACTTTCCAAAATGGGGTCATTTTGGGGGTAATTCCATTGTCCTGGTGCTCCAGGACCTTCAAAAGTGTGATGGGTAGGAACGAAATGAGATGTGTAATTTATGCTCCTAGAACGCCTGAAGGCACTACTTCAATGTTGGACCTCTGTATATGGCCAGGCTGTGTAAAAGTCTCACACATGTGGTATCACAATAGTCAGGATGAGTAGCAGAATGTGTTTTGGGGTGTAATTTTTGCTATATATATGCTATATATTTTGCTATATACATGCTATTTGTTAGAAATATCTTATAAATGGACAACTTTGTGTAAAAAAAAAAAAAAAAAAAGATTTTCATTTTCTTTCCACATTTTCTGAAGACTTGTGTAAAAAAATTAACCGTTCAAAAGACTCATAATGCTTCATAGAATATACTTTGGGTGTTTGTTTTCCAAAATGGGGTCATTTCGTGGATAATTCCATTGTCCTGGTGCTCCGGGGCCTTCACAAATGTAATAGGTCGTTAGGAAATTAGAGGAGTAATTTATGCTCCTAGAACACCTGACGGCGCTCCCTGCATGTTGGGCCTCTGTATGTCGATACGCTGTGTAAAAGTCACACACATGTGGTATCGCCATACTCAGGATGAGTAGCAGAATGTATTTTGGGGTGTAATTTTTGCTATGTACATGCTTTGAGTTAGAAATATCTTATAAACTGACCACTTTGTGTAAAAAAAAAAAATGTTTTCATTTTCTTTCCACGTATTCTGAAAACTTGTGGAAAAAAATTAACTGTTCAAAAGACTAATTATGCCTCATAGAATATACGTTGGGATGTTTGCTTTCCAAAATGGGGTCATTTCCAGTATGCCTCCTCCGGGTGTGCGAATATGGCTCCGCAGAGCACTCCAGTGGGGGGGTGACAGGGTGCTTTGGGTGAGAATATTTAATTCTCCTCCACTTATCCTCCTCCCCTGGACAACAAAGCGCAGGCTCTGTCCTCTCTCTCCATTGAAATAGGGAGGGGGGGGGGAAATAGGATTGGCGCTATACCCTTTAAAGGTTGGAGACTAAGGTATACAATTAGCAAGAAATTTCCAGCAGGCTGGATAATAAAATAAAAGTAAAATAGATGTATGTGTCAATAAGTGTCAACAATTATTGTGTCCTTTAGAGACCATAAGTGTCATAACATATCCTAAATGCATAAATCATTAAACAATTGTAACAGCATAAAATTATATAAAGTGCAAGGTGCTAGTGAATAAATTCTGGTAATTGTGACAAACCTATATAAATGAAAAGTAAAGCTTAGTGTATAGAAGAAATATGTATACAAAATATATATATATAAATATAAAAATAAAAATAAAAAATATATAAAAAATCGATTTATCTGTTACAAGTCCTCACGTAGTGTAACTGTGATGAAAGGTACATATTACATAAGTGGAAAAATACAAAAAGGTGAAAAAATGTGGTAAAATTTAGCAGTAAAAAAAGCAAAAAATGGAAATAAGAATGATAATTAAAAATATTAAAAAGTTAAAAAGTAGTAAAGAGTGTCCCTCAAAAAGGTGATTATAAATTAGTGGGGTGTCCACTGCGAGTGAAAGTGAAGTAAAGGGTGGAGGAAATTTCAGTTGTTGTTCCCGATGCTCTGTGGCTATTTTTATGCAGTTGCTCTCACCAGAGTTAAGGCCCCTTCCGGGGTGGATCAACCTTCACAGTATCAGCCACTGTGTAGCTCTCTGGCTGGCCTCTGTTGCAGTTCCGGGAAACCTTCGTTCCTCCGTTCTTATGCCGTGTTAGGTTATATGTAATGAATAAGAGGCATATCCATGGTGCAGTACGTCTTATAAAACTTCGTATTTATTGTATAGGCAAAAATATTACTCACAAACATCCGTTCATATGCTTATATTGAGAAGGAAAGATTCCGTTCGGCTAGCCCGCTTTCTGAGTTAGCAGTGTATGCTTCGTGGCCATGCCCTACGCGTTTCGTCATCAAAGACGTCCTCTGGAGCGGCCATTTGCATACACCTTTTCCCATTTATAGGGTGTAGTGTGTCACCACGCATGTGCGGATAATCCCGCGGCCATTTTAATTGAGGGAATGCCCTCTGTTGGTTTTATACTGAAAATTTAAACTGAAAATTTAAACCACGCATGTGCGGGTAATCCCGCGGCCATTTTACTTGAGGGAATGCCCTCTGAAGATGTAAACGTAAATATAAAAGTATGTATTGCCGGGACACACTATTCCCTAATGTATAAGGGAAAATTAACATTCCAAATATTGCATATAGTTTAAAAACAAAAACAAAAAACAAAAAACGAAAACAAACACCGATTATGTGAAATTAATTAAAACGAAGCGAGACCAATTTAAAATGTACATAATTTAAGTATAACGAAAAAACCTCAATGTTATGATACCGATATGTATTAAAATTATTAATATTAAAAATATATTTTATTTATTAGAGATATTCTACCAAAAGTGTGTGTTTGTTACTGGAGGAGGTTATGTGAATATTAAGATTGTGGGAGGAGAGTAAAAAATCTTTAATGGGCTAAAAATATTAGAACTGGAGAAAATAAGATATAATAGACTGGAAAAATATAATTGGTAAAAATTATAATTGGTAAAAAATATGAAAATATAATATCAAAAATATATATATATATAAAATATATATAAAAAGAGTATAAAAAAGAGGGAAATGTATGTGATAATAATGATAATAGTAATACTGTATTAAGAAGTAGGTTAAAAAAGTAGGTTAGGAGAAAATATTGAAAGGAACCAAACACCAAAATGGTGTGTACTTAGTACTTATTTGTTACGTTAAGGGGATAGTTTGAAGAGAAGGAGGATGGACTATGCTTTTGTGGATTATTTTTTATTCTTTATTGGGAACTTTGAATGAATAACATTCGACCCGTTTGTAAAGTGGATGAAATAGGTCCAGGGTGGGGGTAAACTTAAAGATGGATATAGTGGGAATGAATATACCTTTAGTAAAATTAACAGTTAAAAAATGCAGGTGTTCTAAGATTTATGGTTGAATGTATTACATTTGACCTGTATAGAAAATCAAGTAATTAAACATTAAAAATTAGTTAAAAAGCAATTAAGATCTAAATCGATATTCATTCCTGCAGGATGTAAAGTTTCCATGTTAAAAATCCATCTAGTTTCATTCTGTGAGACTTTTATGGTTTTGTCTTCACCCCTCCAATGACCTTTGATTTTGTCGATTGCGTAAAAAATCATTTGTCTGGGATCCTTATTGTGATAGTCTCTGAAATGCCGTGAGACACTATGTTTGTCAAATCCATTCTTAATGTTAGTAATGTGTTCCCTAATTCTTTCGTGTAGTTCTCGCGTGGTTCTTCCCACATATTGCTTGCGGCAGGGGCATTCTATAACATATGTGACATGGGTGCTTCTGCAGGAAATAAGTTCTTTTATGGGGAAAGGCCTACCATTGGTAGTAGAGGTGAAAGTGGTGGTTTTCCTATTAGTTTTTCTACTTTTACGGCAGGGGAGACATTGACCGCACTTGAAAAATCCTTTCAAGTGTTTTGCAATCTTTATTTCTCTTGGTGGGTCAATTGTGTTTTTGACCAGTTTATTTCTTAAGTTAGGAGCTTTTCTGTAGATAAAAGAGGGGTTATTGGGTAAAAATTGTTTCAGAGTGTCGTCTACTTTCAAAATGGGCCAGTGTTTTTTTATTATTCTTTCTACTTCCTTGTGTTGTCTACTGAAACCCGTGAGGAAAGCTGTCTCTATATTCTTTGTTTTTTTCTTGATTGTTGCATTTTCTAACAGTTTTTTCCTTTCCATTCTTGTTACACTCTCTTTGAGGTTCCGTAACTGTGATTCTTTGTACCCTTTCTTCAAAAATCTTTCAATAATCACTTCGGCTTGTGTATCAAAGTCCTCTCTATTTGTACAGTTTCTATATAATCTCAGGAGTTGCCCTTTGGGTATGTTGCTAATCCAACGTGGATGATGGCAACTTGAGGTGGGTATGTACCCATTCCGATCTGTAGATTTGAAATAAGTCCTTGTACCCAAAGTACCCCCTGATTTAAAAATCTGTAAATCCAGGTAATTGATGCTCCATTCATCCCAGTTTCCTGTGAAAGTTATGTCATATATATTCTGGTTAATTTCCTCTAGAAAAGATTGTAGTTCTGATTGTGTGCCACCCCATATGATGATAATGTCGTCTATGTACCTTTTGTACATTTTAAGGTTCCTTCTCGGTATGCCGTAAATCTGCTCTGCTTCCCAATGGTTCAGGAACAAGTTTGCCACGCTGGGTGCATATTTGGCACCCATGGCTACACCTTTTGTTTGTACATAGTATTTGCCTCTATACCAAAAATGGTTATGGCTCATTGCGAGATCTAATCCTTCCAATATGTATTCAATCTGTTCTTGCTTGAGTTTGGACTTGCTATGTAGGGCCCACTCTACTCCGTTTAGTCCATCCTTCTGTTTGATGTTCGTATATAAGGAATTCACATCGATTGTTACTAGTATGTCCTTCTCTTCGATGTTAATGTTTTGAATATCCTTCAGCAACTGTCTACTGTCCTTCAGGTATGACTTGCCTTCAACCACTAATGGTTGAAGGAATCCATCAATGTAGGCGCCCAGTCTTGAAAATAAAGAATCTATGCCACTAACAATGGGTCTCCCCGGAGGATGTGTTTGATTCTTATGAATCTTTGGGACATAGTATATTACTGGGGTTTTAGGTGCATTGGGTACTAGGTACCTTGCTTCCTTTTTATTCAGTATGCCTTTAGTAAGTCCCTTGTTGACATAGTTGTTCAGCTTCCTATTGTATTCTTCTTTTGGATTTTTCTTCAGTACTTTGTATGTGTCTGGTGTGTTGAGGAGCCTGGTCATCTCTTCTTCATAGTCTGTTTTATTTAGTATGACCAGCCCTCCTCCCTTGTCGGCCGGTCTGATGACTATGTCTTTTTTCTTTTCCAGTTCTTTAATGATCTTCCATATTCCCTTTCCTTTTGTAGTTCTTATTGTCAAGTTCCTTAAATCTTTTTCTACCATCTTCTTAAAAACTTTTATTCCCTCATTCTGTTGTTGGTTGGGGTTAAAAACAGAGTTATTTTTCAATTGGGAGTGTTTAAATTGTAACTCCTCTTTTTCTTTCTTATCCGAGTTCTTGGAAGCAAAAAATTTTTTAATGTTTAATTTTCTAATAAATTTCTGTAAGTCTATAAAAGTTTCAAACTTGTCCAGGTCCTTGTCTGGGGCGAATTTGAGGCCTAGATCCAAGACTCTCAGTTCCTCTTCATTAAAAATGGCTTGGCTTAAATTATAGATGCCTTCTCCTAATACTCTCTCCTTCTTTTTCTTGAGGCCTCCTCTCTTACCTCTCTTTCGCTTTCTCCTGCCCATCTTGGGGGCCTGTATTCCCTCCTCTGGTTTTCTCGATGTTCCGAATATTCCATGTCTTCCCTGGGCACGTTTTGATGGTCCTGTCCACCTGGGGTTCCAACCGCCATTTCTTCTGGGTTGCCACTGGTATTGATTTCTTATTGGGTACCGGAATGGTTTCCAACCTCCTCTCGGGCCATATGGGGGGATCCCTGGTGGTCTGTGACCTTGGCCTCTCTGAAAAAAATCCCTTTGGTATCTATTGTTGTGAGGGGTAGCTCGCGGATATTCCCTAAGAGGGGAATATCTATTTTGGTGTGTCGGAATGTTGAATGGGGCTGTTTCATAATTTTGATTGCCTTTAGGAGGGTCCCATTCTCTTCTTCTGTAATTCCTATTATTACTAGTTGCAGGTCTTCTGTGAATTGGTGTTTGTGGTTCCACTGTTCTGCCTATTCTATTTGGTGTTGGTATGGGTTGTTGCCATACTTCATCTGCTCTGTTGGTTTGTTCTTCCTCAGAGTCTTCTCCCATGGATATGTCATTTTCTTCCTCTATGTAAGTGGTGTCCATCTGCCATTTGTACACCTGTTGATTTTTGTAATCTAACACGTCTCTCCGGAATTTTTTCTGCTTTTTTTGTTGAAGGCAATCAAAATTATGAAACAGCCCCATTCAACATTCCGACACACCAAAATAGATATTCCCCTCTTAGGGAATATCCGCGAGCTACCCCTCACAACAATAGATACCAAAGGGATTTTTTTCAGAGAGGCCAAGGTCACAGACCACCAGGGATCCCCCCATATGGCCCGAGAGGAGGTTGGAAACCATTCCGGTACCCAATAAGAAATCAATACCAGTGGCAACCCAGAAGAAATGGCGGTTGGAACCCCAGGTGGACAGGACCATCAAACGTGCCCAGGGAAGACATGGAATATTCGGAACATCGAGAAAACCAGAGGAGGGAATACAGGCCCCCAAGATGGGCAGGAGAAAGCGAAAGAGAGGTAAGAGAGGAGGCCTCAAGAAAAAGAAGGAGAGAGTATTAGGAGAAGGCATCTATAATTTAAGCCAAGCCATTTTTAATGAAGAGGAACTGAGAGTCTTGGATCTAGGCCTCAAATTCGCCCCAGACAAGGACCTGGACAAGTTTGAAACTTTTATAGACTTACAGAAATTTATTAGAAAATTAAACATTAAAAAATTTTTTGCTTCCAAGAACTCGGATAAGAAAGAAAAAGAGGAGTTACAATTTAAACACTCCCAATTGAAAAATAACTCTGTTTTTAACCCCAACCAACAACAGAATGAGGGAATAAAAGTTTTTAAGAAGATGGTAGAAAAAGATTTAAGGAACTTGACAATAAGAACTACAAAAGGAAAGGGAATATGGAAGATCATTAAAGAACTGGAAAAGAAAAAAGACATAGTCATCAGACCGGCCGACAAGGGAGGAGGGCTGGTCATACTAAATAAAACAGACTATGAAGAAGAGATGACCAGGCTCCTCAACACACCAGACACATACAAAGTACTGAAGAAAAATCCAAAAGAAGAATACAATAGGAAGCTGAACAACTATGTCAACAAGGGACTTACTAAAGGCATACTGAATAAAAAGGAAGCAAGGTACCTAGTACCCAATGCACCTAAAACCCCAGTAATATACTATGTCCCAAAGATTCATAAGAATCAAACACATCCTCCGGGGAGACCCATTGTTAGTGGCATAGATTCTTTATTTTCAAGACTGGGCGCCTACATTGATGGATTCCTTCAACCATTAGTGGTTGAAGGCAAGTCATACCTGAAGGACAGTAGACAGTTGCTGAAGGATATTCAAAACATTAACATCGAAGAGAAGGACATACTAGTAACAATCAATGTGAATTCCTTATATACGAACATCAAACAGAAGGATGGACTAAACGGAGTAGAGTGGGCCCTACATAGCAAGTCCAAACTCAAGCAAGAACAGATTGAATACATATTGGAAGGATTAGATCTCGCAATGAGCCATAACCATTTTTGGTATAGAGGCAAATACTATGTACAAACAAAAGGTGTAGCCATGGGTGCCAAATATGCACCCAGCGTGGCAAACTTGTTCCTGAACCATTGGGAAGCAGAGCAGATTTACGGCATACCGAGAAGGAACCTTAAAATGTACAAAAGGTACATAGACGACATTATCATCATATGGGGTGGCACACAATCAGAACTACAATCTTTTCTAGAGGAAATTAACCAGAATATATATGACATAACTTTCACAGGAAACTGGGATGAATGGAGCATCAATTACCTGGATTTACAGATTTTTAAATCAGGGGGTACTTTGGGTACAAGGACTTATTTCAAATCTACAGATCGGAATGGGTACATACCCACCTCAAGTTGCCATCATCCACGTTGGATTAGCAACATACCCAAAGGGCAACTCCTGAGATTATATAGAAACTGTACAAATAGAGAGGACTTTGATACACAAGCCGAAGTGATTATTGAAAGATTTTTGAAGAAAGGGTACAAAGAATCACAGTTACGGAACCTCAAAGAGAGTGTAACAAGAATGGAAAGGAAAAAACTGTTAGAAAATGCAACAATCAAGAAAAAAACAAAGAATATAGAGACAGCTTTCCTCACGGGTTTCAGTAGACAACACAAGGAAGTAGAAAGAATAATAAAAAAACACTGGCCCATTTTGAAAGTAGACGACACTCTGAAACAATTTTTACCCAATAACCCCTCTTTTATCTACAGAAAAGCTCCTAACTTAAGAAATAAACTGGTCAAAAACACAATTGACCCACCAAGAGAAATAAAGATTGCAAAACACTTGAAAGGATTTTTCAAGTGCGGTCAATGTCTCCCCTGCCGTAAAAGTAGAAAAACTAATAGGAAAACCACCACTTTCACCTCTACTACCAATGGTAGGACTTTCCCCATAAAAGAACTTATTTCCTGCAGAAGCACCCATGTCACATATGTTATAGAATGCCCCTGCCGCAAGCAATATGTGGGAAGAACCACGCGAGAACTACACGAAAGAATTAGGGAACACATTACTAACATTAAGAATGGATTTGACAAACATAGTGTCTCACGGCATTTCAGAGACTATCACAATAAGGATCCCAGACAAATGATTTTTTACGCAATCGACAAAATCAAAGGTCATTGGAGGGGTGAAGACAAAACCATAAAAGTCTCACAGAATGAAACTAGATGGATTTTTAACATGGAAACTTTACATCCTGCAGGAATGAATATCGATTTAGATCTTAATTGCTTTTTAACTAATTTTTAATGTTTAATTACTTGATTTTCTATACAGGTCAAATGTAATACATTCAACCATAAATCTTAGAACACCTGCATTTTTTAACTGTTAATTTTACTAAAGGTATATTCATTCCCACTATATCCATCTTTAAGTTTACCCCCACCCTGGACCTATTTCATCCACTTTACAAACGGGTCGAATGTTATTCATTCAAAGTTCCCAATAAAGAATAAAAAATAATCCACAAAAGCATAGTCCATCCTCCTTCTCTTCAAACTATCCCCTTAACGTAACAAATAAGTACTAAGTACACACCATTTTGGTGTTTGGTTCCTTTCAATATTTTCTCCTAACCTACTTTTTTAACCTACTTCTTAATACAGTATTACTATTATCATTATTATCACATACATTTCCCTCTTTTTTATACTCTTTTTATATATATTTTATATATATATATATTTTTGATATTATATTTTCATATTTTTTACCAATTATAATTTTTACCAATTATATTTTTCCAGTCTATTATATCTTATTTTCTCCAGTTCTAATATTTTTAGCCCATTAAAGATTTTTTACTCTCCTCCCACAATCTTAATATTCACATAACCTCCTCCAGTAACAAACACACACTTTTGGTAGAATATCTCTAATAAATAAAATATATTTTTAATATTAATAATTTTAATACATATCGGTATCATAACATTGAGGTTTTTTCGTTATACTTAAATTATGTACATTTTAAATTGGTCTCGCTTCGTTTTAATTAATTTCACATAATCGGTGTTTGTTTTCGTTTTTTGTTTTTTGTTTTTGTTTTTAAACTATATGCAATATTTGGAATGTTAATTTTCCCTTATACATTAGGGAATAGTGTGTCCCGGCAATACATACTTTTATATTTACGTTTACATCTTCAGAGGGCATTCCCTCAAGTAAAATGGCCGCGGGATTACCCGCACATGCGTGGTTTAAATTTTCAGTTTAAATTTTCAGTATAAAACCAACAGAGGGCATTCCCTCAATTAAAATGGCCGCGGGATTATCCGCACATGCGTGGTGACACACTACACCCTATAAATGGGAAAAGGTGTATGCAAATGGCCGCTCCAGAGGACGTCTTTGATGACGAAACGCGTAGGGCGTGGCCACGAAGCATACACTGCTAACTCAGAAAGCGGGCTAGCCGAACGGAATCTTTCCTTCTCAATATAAGCATATGAACGGATGTTTGTGAGTAATATTTTTGCCTATACAATAAATACGAAGTTTTATAAGACGTACTGCACCATGGATATGCCTCTTATTCATTACATATAACCTAACACGGCATAAGAACGGAGGAACGAAGGTTTCCCGGAACTGCAACAGAGGCCAGCCAGAGAGCTACACAGTGGCTGATACTGTGAAGGTTGATCCACCCCGGAAGGGGCCTTAACTCTGGTGAGAGCAACTGCATAAAAATAGCCACAGAGCATCGGGAACAACAACTGAAATTTCCTCCACCCTTTACTTCACTTTCACTCGCAGTGGACACCCCACTAATTTATAATCACCTTTTTGAGGGACACTCTTTACTACTTTTTAACTTTTTAATATTTTTAATTATCATTCTTATTTCCATTTTTTGCTTTTTTTACTGCTAAATTTTACCACATTTTTTCACCTTTTTGTATTTTTCCACTTATGTAATATGTACCTTTCATCACAGTTACACTACGTGAGGACTTGTAACAGATAAATCGATTTTTTATATATTTTTTATTTTTATTTTTATATTTATATATATATATATTTTGTATACATATTTCTTCTATACACTAAGCTTTACTTTTCATTTATATAGGTTTGTCACAATTACCAGAATTTATTCACTAGCACCTTGCACTTTATATAATTTTATGCTGTTACAATTGTTTAATGATTTATGCATTTAGGATATGTTATGATACTTATGGTCTCTAAAGGACACAATAATTGTTGACACTCATTGACACATACATCTATTTTACTTTTATTTTATTATCCAGCCTGCTGGAAATTTCTTGCTAATTGTATACCTTAGTCTCCAACCTTTAAAGGGTATAGCGCCAATCCTATTTCCCCCCCCCTCCCTATTTCATTTTATTCCTTCCCTTACTGGGTAGGAATTTAAATAGGGGCTGCTCTTACCCAAACCACTATCCATAGCGCGACCTACAAACCCCCTTACTCTCTCTCCATTGCCTGGCCATGGAGCTCGCAGGCAGCATTAATCCTCTGCAGCCGCAGCATTGTTGTCAGCCACGGTCCTAAATACCCAGAGGCGACTCTTCTATTAGGCAAATTAGGCCGCGAGGTCCCTGTGAGTGCAAAGCCTTAGGTGACTACCTAAATTTTCTTATTAGAGAGCAAATTTTCCACATTTTGTCATATTACAACTAAAAAAGTAAACATATTTTATTGGGATTTTATGTGATAGACCAACACAAAGTGGCACATAATTGAAAACTGGAAAGAAAATGATAAAATGATTTTCAAAACATTTTACAAATATCTGAAAAGTGTGGCGTGCATTTATATTCAGCCCCCTTTACTCTAATATTCCTATCTAAAATCTAGTGGAACCAATTGCCTTCAGAAGTCACCTAATTAGTAAACAGAGTCCACCTGTGTGTAATTTATTCTCAGTATAAATACAGCTGTGCTGTGAAGCCCTCGGTGGTTTTGTTAGGGAACCTTAGTAAACAAACAGCATCATGAAGGCCAAGGAACACACCAGACAGGTCAGGGATAAAGTTTAGAGAAGTTTAATGCAGGGTTAGGTTATAAAAAAAATAATCCAAGCTTTGAACAGCTCACGGAGCACTGTTCAATCCATTAACCAAAATGGAAAGAGTATGGCACAACTGTAAACCTACCAAGGCCATCCACCTAAACTGATAGGCCGGACAAGGAGAGCATTAATCAGAGAAGGAGCCATGATGCCCATGGTAACTCTGGAGGAGTTGCAGAGATCCACAGCTCAGGTGGGAGAATCTGTCCACAGGACAACTATTAGGCTAGGTTTCCACTAGTGCAACTTTTCATGCGATTTGGGACTGAAAAGTCACATGACAAGTCGTACCCCATGATTTCCAATGAGTACCGTTCATATCTGTGCGACTTCAAGATGCAGCGACTTCAAAGTAGTCCCTACACTACCTTGGTCCCACTTTGATGTGACTTGATGTCCATAGACCTCAAGAATACACAGGCATTGCTTCAAGTCACGGTAAAAAAAATCACAGAAAAATTGTGCAACTTTGGGGACGCATTCGTGGAAACATAGCCTTAGTCGTGCACTTCACAAATCTGGCCTTTATGGAAGAGTGGCAAGAAGAAAGCCCTTATTGAAATAAAGCCATAAGAAGTCTCGTTTGCGAGAAGCAATGTGGGCGAAACAGCAAACTTGTGGAAGAAATTGCTCTGGTCAGATGAGACCAAAATTGAAAGTTTTTGCTTTTAAGCCAAAAAGTTATGTGTGGCGGAAAACTAACACCGCACATCACCCTGAACACACTATCCCCACCGTGAAACATGGTGGTGGCAGCATCATGTTGTGGGCATGCTTTTCTTCAGCAGGGACAGGGAAGCTGGTCAGAGTCGATGGGAAGCTGGATGGAGCCAAATACAGCGCAATCTTAGAAGAAAAACTGTTGGAGTCTGCAAAAGACTTCAGACTGGGGTGGAGGTTCACATTCCAGCAGGACAACGACCCTAAACATACAGCCAGAGCTACAATGGAATGGTTTAGGTCAAAGCATATTCATGTGTTAGAACGGCCCAGTCCAGACCTAAATCCAGACACTCTCCATGCAATCTGACAGAGCTTGAACTATTTTGCAAAGAAGAATGGGCAAAAATGTCACTCTCTAGATGTGCAAAGCTGGTAGAGACATACCCAAAAAGACTTGCAGCTGTAATTGCAGTGAAAGGTGGTTGTACAAAGTATTGACTCAGGGGGGCTGAATACAAGTGCACCCCACACTTTTCAAATATTTGTAAAAGATTTTCAAAACCATTTAGCATTTTTCTTTCACTTGACAATTATGTGCCACTTTGTGTTGGTCTATCACATAAAATGGCAATAAAATTTAAGTTTTTCGTTATAACAAAACAAAAATGTGGAAAATTTCAAGGAGTATGATATTTTTCAAAGCACTGTAATTTTTTGGGAGTGATAAGTGTATTACATATGTGGTAGATGATATTAAAGTTGGAATTGTGTGTGCCAAAAATATTCACACCAAAACTCATGCCCCGTACACACGACCAGACTTGATTCCGGCAGACTATTCGAACGTGTGTGGGCTGCAGCGGACTTTTAATTTGCAAAAGTCTGACAGACTTTAAAAATGGAACATGTTTCAAATTTTTCCGACAGAACTCTGCCGGACCCAGAAATCCGCTCGTGTGTGTGCTAGTCTGACGGACTAAAACCGACGCTAGGGCAGCTATTGGCTACTGGCTATGAACTTCCTTATTTTAGTCCAGTCATACGTCATCACGTTCGAATCCGTCGGACTTTGGTGTGATTGTGTGTGGCCAAGTCCGTTCATTCGGAAAGTCCATCAGAACTCTGTCAGAACTCCGTCAGAACTCCATCGAAAGTCTGCCGGACTTAAGTCCTGTCGTGTGTACGCGGCATAAGGTGCCTAAGACAAGCCAATTTATTTTAAGAAGCCAAAAATTAATCCACAACTGAAGGAGGCCTTGAAGGGTTTGGGGTTCAAGGAGAGAACCATGACGCAAGGTGGGTAAATTGAGGTAAAAAGATGGGGGAGGGGGCACGAATATAATAGACAATAGAGGGCGCTACACAGGTAGAGACATTGTCACTTGGGGGAGGGGAACAGAAATCTACAGGCCATGCAATTTAATGCAGTGAGATATTGTGTTCCCCAAATACTGGCATTGAGGAGTTTTTGTGTGGCCCCAGTGTTTGAAATAAATAGGAAGCCATAGGAGAACAGGAGCTCTCTATGTGCATACTCTATGTTCATTTTCAGATTTGACACCTCTGCACCTATAATTTTTGATGCTACATTTCCAGGCCAAAAGTATAGTACACTTAAAAAGTGACAGGTGAATCAAATCTTGGCTTCTTATATGTATTGAACACTTTATCAGCAAGCTCTCCCTACCATAACCAACTCTGTTCCTGTCTACCTTTGCAACTTTCAGCACCTGCTATTGAATTCTTTATATTATAAAATTCAAAAGGGAAGTCGGGCCCCTTATAATGGCCACAGCAGAGCATAGTGCTTGGTAGCACAAAGGGTTCCTGGGAAACAGGGATGAGCTGCTGCGTGTTCGCACACTGCACGTGTAGAGCCTGCCAGGAATTCGGCACGGCGCTGCGCTAATCACAGGCAGTGAGACATTGCCCCGATGCGCGGCTGCAGAGCTCGGGAAATGTCTCACTGCCTGTGATTAGCGCAGCACCGTGCCGACTTCCTGGTGGGCTCTGCACGTGGAGTGTGCGAATACACCAGAGCTCATCCCTACTGGGAAATATAAGAAAAAGTCAAGTGATTTAGTTCTCTAGCATCTACAAAAACTTTACTAGAATAAATGACATCAGAAGTCTTTTACAAATCAAGTAACTTTACCCATCTTCAAGTCAAGCTTTGGTGATTTAGTACAAAGAGATAAGGCATTAAAAAGTAGATTAATCTTCAATTGCAGTTTTATTTGAGTATAAAAGGATAAAAAAAGTACATGCCAATGTGTTTTGGGGGAAATGTATCCCCTTCATCAGGGCTAATAAAAACAGTATATAAAATGAAGGCATTGAGCACACTGGACATTTTTCTATCTCTCCTGGCAGTGGCGTTTCAGCAGGAAAAAACACCTCCAGGCGCATCAATTGCTTGGGCATTAATTTCAGTGGCCAGAATACTGTTTTTTCTGCCAAAACTCTGCTACTCTTGGATGCACTAGCAGTGTTTTTTTTCTGACTCTAAACTCCTATGTGTGCATGGACACATAACCTAACATGTAGGGGAGTTAAGCGGCAACAAAAAAAAAAACAATGCCAGATGCCCCAAGAAGCAACATTAAAAACATCAATTTTTTTGGAAAGCATCAGATCAATGGGTTTTGTTTATTTATCTGATGCTTTCAAGGGTACAGCAGAGATCTGGTCTTATAGACCCCAGATGTCTCCATGAAGAGGACCTGTCCTACTTTATTGTTCTCACAAAAATTGCAGTGACCGCCATTTTATTCTATAGGGTCTCTGCTTAAAAATATATATTTAATGTTTGGGTGTTCAAATTTATTTAAATACTAGATTTAAACAAAAAGTGTCAGAAGAAGGTCTGGTCTTGAAACGGTTAAAGGAACTCTGTACTGGCAGCTGCCATTGCAGTCTTCCTTCTCATACTAGTTGCCTGTCTGTCTCTGGCCTCATTTATTAATGAGGGAGGTCTGCATACTCAAAAACAACTGAAGCCTTATAAAAAATAGACAAAACAGAGAAAATAGATTTTTTTCAGTAGAGGCTTCCTTTAAGCTAGCACAACAATATTTCTGACACCTAGAGGGGAGAATATAAATTGGTACTATATGCAGCTCCCTTGTACCTACAAATCTTCTTAGGTACAACTTCTTCTAAAGCAGGCCTTGCCTTTTTTCGAATGGGAGGTGCATGTATATGTCATTGAGTGTAAGAATTCAAATTTTGACATGCTTTATCAGAGCTTAAATTTGTTGAGCACTAGCAGTATTTAACAACCCAGAAATGATGATCATAAACTTCTCAGCTATGACACTGGTGGCTGATAAATTCTTTCATTCAAGTAAATGAAATAGGAGTCCCTGTAATATGAAAAGATAGACAGCTGCATTTTGAGCAGTCACAGGGCAGGAATCCTACTAATGGCTATTTCTTCTTTGTTCATTATAGAGTGATCTGCATCTTCTTGCCACTGTTCTGTTATATTGTGAACCTAAAAGGGACCTTCACCCAATAATACAACCTTTTAACTCCTGTCTCTTCCTGGATAATACTGATTTGGACAAGAGTATTTGCTATTTTAATAAACAATTCAGAAAACAGAAAAATAAAAAGCAGAAATGTAAATTGAACCTGTAAAAACATATAAGTAAAAGGACATTTTAGACATACAGTTAAATGTACACAGTCCATACTACTTAGAGAGTCAGATATGGTAGCTCAATTGTGGCCTAATTTCAGCTCCCTTTGATGGAGAAGTATTAAGAAAAAAATACACCTTTTTTAGTTTGTGGTATAATATTACATTCCAATTAATTAATTCTTTAATGATCCCCACTGAGAAATTGGCAAGCACTTGGATCTCTTTGTGGACATAGTAGGCTGTGGTCACCGATGCTGCTGGCATGTAATAAAAAATAGAAGTTTACTATTAGGCACGTGTGTTTATGGAGGCTATTTAGAGGACAAGTCTGTGGTCTGACTTATAAGAAGCACTCTAAGCCCTTGTACACACGGTCGGAGAATCCGTCGGAATGTGTCCTATCGGACCGTGTTGTCGGATAATCCTACTGTGTGTGGTATGCATCGGACTGATTCCGTCGGAATATCCGCCAGACCCAATTTTCCAACTTGTTGGAAATATTTTCCGACCAACTGGTTCGATCAGACATACTCCGATCATGTGTAGAGAATTTCGATCGGACCAAGTGCCACGCATGCTCAGATCAAATTCCTACATCAAAGCTATTGGCTACTAGCCTGAACGTAGTCCCATCGTAACAAAATTACGTCATCACGTTCTGAATGATCGGACCGTGTGTATGCAACAGTTTCGGACATGATCCAACGGGCAAAATCTGCCGGACAAGATCCGACGGATTTGGTTGTCGAAATTTCCCACCGTGTGTACAGGGGCTTATAGAAAATCCAGGCTTGCCGGCAGCTCTCCTTTATGGAAACTGAAAATAGTGAAAGGACCTGACTGTAATACAGAAAAATAAATCAAATACTGGTGATTAAAATGTAACAAGTTACATCACAAATGGGAATGTTAATTAAAGCCCAGTGGAAGACTTGTTTTATTACCTGTTATGCATTTAAGCATATGGCATTTTTGGTATTTTACTTTATTAAGTTGTCCTGTGCTGGCAGCAACACTGGACAGTATTTTAATAAACAAGGCTTACCTAGGAAGCATGGATGCAGGGGCGAACTGACCATTAGGGCACTCGGGCACTGCCCGAGGGCCCATGCCATTAAGGGGCCCCATCAGGATTGTCAGCCTCAAAAAAAAACAGGGACAACATGTAAAAATCTGCGTTTTTTTTAAAATCCCAAGATTATAGCTGCCCCGCCTCTCCAGTACCTTTTCAGTGTGTGTGTGTATTCTGTGTGTGTATACTGTGTGCGTATATTATGTGTGTGTGTGTGTGTGTGTATGTATACTGTATGTGTGTGTGTGTGTATGTGTATACTGTGTGGAATCTCCTATTGCCCAGGGGGCCCCATAATCTCCTATTGCCCGGGGGCCCCATGAGTTGTCAGTCCGCCCCTGCATAGATGTTGTTGATTGGAGTACTGAGGAGGGGGTGTGTTGGACCTCTGGGGACCTGGATCGCTGTGCTCTATGTAGGCTCAGTGGTGCAGCTCTACAGTATACAGCACAGGACAGCTTAATATAGTTAAACACATGTACATAGAAAAAAAAAAATCATGCCACACTCTTTATGTGTTATGCAGCAGGACAAATAAAGATTGTGAGCCTTCAATGGGATTAACATATAACTAAAAGGCAAAACATTTTTTTTAGTTTTGGATAAAGGGAGATTGCCCCTCTCTATTTGTCCTATTTACCATTATCATCACAGGTGAAAGAAAATCCTAAATTATGGGTTGTCCTCAGAACAGAAATAGAGGGAAAATCTTCCAACACTAGTTTTGGTAACAACCAGGGATTTTCTCATGCTGGAGGGATTTGGTCTTACTTCCTGATTTGGCTAGGGAATAGGAAGTAAAGGGAAATCTCCTGGCAGAGGTTATAACCCTCCCTTAATCTATCCAAAAAGTTCTGCATTTAGTTCTACTTTAAGACCTACTTTTACACCTTGGTGTCCTGGTGCAGGCACTGCATACATTATGTGCTGACCCCAAGCCACTGCACATCCTAGTGATTTAAAAGATTACCGTTGCTGTATGAAAAAGAATGTGGTTTTGTTTTACTTGCTGGGTGATGCATTTTTGGTAATTACTGGCCTGTATAGGAATGAATTCTGTCATGATATAGTTCTTGAAAACATCATCAGTATCCAGCCTCTTGTCTCTGGAAGACAAATCAGGCATTAGGCTGAATGAAATTCAATGCAGTCAGTGCAAGCACCCCATCACTGCAGCTCCCCACCATGTCCTAATTATTTCCTGAAAGTCTGATTAATCTTTACAGGATCACTGTCCTCTTTCACAGTTGTTCTTCTATGCATATGCAGGAAAATCCCAATCAATACCATTGACAGGCCATGTATTATGTCTCAATGGCAGAAGGCCTTTCTATAGAAATGATTGCACAGAAGAAGAATACGCTTTGCAGTGGCGGCTGTCTGACTCTCAGAGAATTGCGCACCATGGATCTGGCGGCAGCATTGACAGCTGTATGAATTGGGGGATGCTGGCCTGTGTTGCATTAAAGAATAGTTGTACAAATATGGAATTACCCTTTAAACACATTTAGATTTTGTTTATACTTGCTTCAAAACATGACTTCGGACAAGCTTTTTTTAAGCTCTCTAAATGCCAGTCAAAGCCCCTGTCACTAATTAAAATGGTTAGCTTACAGTCCTGTTTACACCTTGCATTTGCTTTGTTTCAAAAATGAAACAAAGTGGTGCTTTAGTGGTGCTTTAGTGGTGCTTCAAAGCATCTTCAAAGCCTCCATAGAAGTCTACTACAAAGCTTGCTTGAAACACTTAAAGCCTTTGAGAGGCTTTTTTTCAGCTTGTTTTGGTGAAATTGCAGGCATGAGTTATCAACACACACACATAGAGCATCTGCCAAGCTTCAATAAAGCTTGAAAAAGGCATCATCGAAGCACCACTGAAGCATCAAAAACACATCAAAAAAGCATATTGAAGCGGTAGGCACTTTAATGTTTGTTGAAGTCTAAGCAAGTGTAAATAACCCCTTAAAGTGAACCTAAAGTAGAACATGAAGATTCATAATAGCAGCACCAGGTACCTTGCACTTAAGGCTTAAAGTCCCTAGGGTGCTGTGAATCCTTGGGCATTGTGATATGAGCAAATCAACCTAGTTTCATGGTATAGGAGACTGGCCCCACCTTTTCTTGACTCCTAAATTTCACGGCTGGTCCTTGTGAAAATCCAAAAATGAGCATTAGAATCCAGCTAGATTGATATATGCATATCAGATTGTCCATGGATTTGGCCATCTGGGGAGACTGAACTGGATAATGGATCTCAATCACAGGCACTTGGAGGTGTTTACTATAAGCTGGCAATGTGGATTAGGGATCTATTTTCTACTCCAGGTCTGCTTCCTGATTGCATGACCTTTAGGCCTCATTTAGACTTTCAGGTGGGGGGGGGGGGGGGGGTGGCAAAAATGTATGGCTGAGGCATCGGAGGGGGATGATTACATCTTGCGATGCTACCTTTCACAACGGTGGCTAAATTGAAACCCGACATGTAGCAATCGGCGGGCTCAAGCTACACTAACACAGATCTTGCACTGTGGGTTTTAAATGAACCAAGATCTCCTGGGATAAAGAATAGAAGTAACAACCTGTGTGAGAAATAAAATGTCACTACAATAAAATATGACTGTAATTGGTTTAAAAGATTGTGCTCATTCCCTGTTGAATATCTAATTAAAAATGAGTTAGCAGCAGTTCTTTTAGAAGAATGAGAAGAATCAGATTCCAAATGCAGGAAGACCAAGAAGGACTGGAGCTTTCCTCAAATTTGACAAAGTGGACTGGTACCTGCTTCTCGCAGGTTACATACACTATTCCTGTCATTCTTTTCTGTGTGTAGGCACAACTTGGAGCAGACTGAGACTTTAGCAGCTTGCAATCAGTTAGCTTTAAGGATCCACTGCTAACAACTGTAGAAGACACGTGTGATGAACACATGGAGCGCACCTTCCTTGCATCGGTATCATGGATGAAAGTGTTGTGATATCTACAAGAATTCTTATTGAGCTTCCGTTCACTGATGGTGAGGTTGCAGTTTATGTTCTCTTGATCTTGAACAATGTGCTTGTCCTTAAATGTGTTGAAGTTCTGACATCTAATTATAGACAAGCTGCCAAAAATGGCAAGAAGAAAGAAGGCAAACCAACCCAATGACATCTTGATCTTGAAAAGAAAAAAGATACAGAAAAGACAGTCAACATCTGCTAGACCAGTCTGCAAAAATTCACATGGCCAACCCTAGCATATGGCCAGGGCTGCTGTTAGAAACTGACAGGACCCCCTCTGAAAATATCAAATTATATTTTAAAATGTCACAGTCACGATACTATGCTTTGCAGTTATAGCATAAATGATACCTTCGTTACCATTGCTGCCTGAAAAACATTTTTTTTGTTTTTTTTTTTACTTTTTTAAAATTGCTGAATGGCAATGTTACATTGTGAGACTGTGCAGCAACTGTGAGCCAAGTGTTTGGCTGGTAGTTGCAGAGCGTCCCATTAAACTCTCAGTCCACATTCATGCTTGGCGTTTCCTAAATGTGTGACAATGTCCAAAGGAAACGCACCGCAAATGGGCATAGTGCTTGTGTTGCCATTAATTGTTAGTAGCACCCCAAAGCAGTTGGCAGACCTGCATTTTTTGTCATGTGGCAAACTTAAAAAAGGTGCACGCATGAAAAAAAAAAAAGAAAAAGGGTTGTATGGTGTGTTTGCCCCACGCAGAGCAGCCCATTCAAATGAATAGGGTGGGGGTATTTTCTGTTTCAGGACCCAGACTCAGAGGGAACGGCAAAGACTCAGCAGCTGCCCCTGCTGCAAAATTGGGACAGTCGAGGAAGAAAGTTGGCAGCGCTGCAGGGAGATCCACAAGCTTTACAAGGAAATACAAACAACCCTCCTGCTCAGCAGGTGCCCAGCCATCGATTTGAAAATTATTAATCTAACTAGTCTCACACAGTTAACCAGTAAGGGAAAACTATGGCGCTGCTGTAGCCAGACCAATAATGCAGCAGGGTGGATGTGAAGAATGAAAAGGGGGGTGTAAAGAGTTAAAAAGATCAACGTATGAAGGGATCCCCTATATAGCTCCTCTATATGGGTCCTGAGTAAACCCAGTGTGTGAAAACAGAAAAAAAAGCAGGGGGTTGCCTGTATTTGAGTGTGGAGCATTGGAAACAGCTATTTGGTGATGATGAATAAATATAGCACTCACATTTGATGAAGGAAGTATCAGCTTGTCATCTGTGGAGCTTTAGCAGAGATCACTCCAATACTCCACACTTAGATATAGGCGCCCCCTGCTTTTTTTCTGTTTTCACATACATACACATTATATATATATATATATATATATATATATATATATATATATATATATATATATATATATATATATATATATATATATATATATATATATATATATATAATTATATATACACATACATACATACATACATACATTTTCAAGCAGGGATAGGCAACCTCGGCCCTCCAGCTGTTTTGAAACTACAAGTTCCATGATATACTGCAAGACCCCGACAATCACAGGCATGACTCCTAGAGGCAGAAGCATGATGGGATTTGTAGTTTTACCACAGCTAGCGTGCCGAGATTGCCTACCCCGGTCCTAGAAAATAAAATGGTGGGTTTTGCAATTTTTTATGGCATACAGTATTTGTGCATCGTTTTTTTTAATGCAAATGTTTGAGAAAAATACCTTTTAATGCTCACAGAGCCCTTACAGGTTACCAGTTTAGAGTTACAAAGGGGGTCTGGTGCTAGAATTATTGCTCTCCCTCTGACATTTGCGGCAATACCTCACATGTGTGGTGCAATCACTGTTTAAGCATGCATGTGTGACCAATGCATACGTTCGTCTTTGTGCATGAGCATAGGGGGATGGGATCACTTGTATTAATTATTATTCTGTATATTTTTTTTACATTGTTTCCGAATTAATTTTTAATCAGTTTTATTGCTGTTAAAAGGAATTTAAACATCCCTGGTGACAGCAATAGCTAGTGACATGTACTCTTTATGGAGAGATAAAAGTATCTGCTCACACCAAGATCAGTGTGTTTAGATGTTATACTAACTTAAAGTGATACTAAAATCTGTTATACTTACTTACAGTGGTTTTGCACAGAGCAGCCGAGATCCTCCTCTTCTCGGGTCCCTCTTTGGTACTCCTGGTCCCTCCCTCCTGTTGAGTGCCCCCACAGCAAGAAGCTTGCTATGGAGGCACTCGATCTGAGCTGCAGCTTCATGTGTCCATTCAGGCGCAGAGCCACGGCCAGGCCCCACCCCCATTCTCTTCTGATTGTCTCACCTTGATGGACAGCAGTGGGAGCCAATGGCTGTCTTAGCCAATGAAGAGGGGAGTCCCGGACAGCCGAGTCATTTGTGCAACATCGCTATATATCTAGATGGGTCTGAGGGGGGAGCTGCACATAGAAGACTTTTTAACTTGCTTAGAATTAGGCCACATGGGGGCGTGGTCTCGGCATGGACGGGTGAAGCCGCATCTCTCTGAGGCTCCCGGGCCGAGGCTCTTCAGGGAACGTACATTGTAGCCATATCATTTAATTGTACTCCCCGCCAGTGCCCAACATCGTGGGGAAGCAGGACGCTCAATCCAGCACCGCCGCAGCCCGCATGGAGCGGTATCTCGTCCCGCTGCAGCCACCAGCGTCTACACCGGACCCGGCCAAGATGGCGTCGGCCACGAGGACGGAGCTCGGATCGGCGGCGGGGAGAGGTGAGAGAACTGCACTGTGTAATGACCTGCCACCGTTCTCCCCGCCCAGCGATCTCTCCCCCTGTCTCCCTGGCTCATTGACATTAACGCCGCTGGACAGCCCAGAGGGAGAGCATAGCGGATCTCTACAGTGGGGAAGGCATGGCACTTTAGCCTCACAGCCCTCATACACAGGCACACAGCTCCCCTCCACACTGCAACAGCACCAAGCGTTGAATGCTGCACAGGCTGTGTCTATGCAGGCTCCCATAACATGCACTGAACAGGCTATCTGGGCTCTCCTGCAGAAACTTCCCACCAGGGAAGACCTGGACTCAGTGGTGTCCAGAATTGAAGGCGCGCTGAGGGGAGAGATTGCGGGAATAAGAAAAGAAGTGACGGAAATGACAACACGAGTAGCCACTCTGGAAACAGACACCTCAGTCCTCCGACAAGAGGTCGCTGAGCTGCGGAATATCAGGCAAGAAGTGACGGACCAAATCGCACAGTTATACCTCGCAACAGACGACCTGGAAAATCGCAACCGCAGGCGAAACATAAGACTGCGCGGCCTACCCGAAGCGACCCGACAGATTGACCTCAAAGCGACAGTAACGGCCATTTTCAATAATTGCCTTGAACAACCGCCGGAGACGCCAATTGCGATTGACAGAGTTCATAGAACGCTAGGACCCAGGAGCCCCACAGAAGACAGACCCAGGGATGTACTCTGCTGCCTGCACAATTACACCGTCAAAGAAGACATTCTCCAAAAGGCCTGGCACAGAGGGAGCATCGACTTTGACGGCGCCGCAGTTGTCCTGCTACCGGATGTCTCAAGGAGGACCCTCCAGATGCGCCGCTGCATGAAACCCCTGCTTGAGAGACTCAATGAGAGGGGGATCTCCTACAAGTGGGGCCACCCCTTTCACCTGATTGTACGTAAGGACGGCAGGTCACACACCCTCCGACATCCAGCTGATGTCCCCGATTTTCTCCGGGCTCTGGGTCTACCCCCACTGCAAATTCCCAATTGGCTCGCATTTGATCTTCCGGCTCGCAATGATAACCCACCTGCTAGAAACACGTCTAGACCCCAAAGATCAAGACGCAACCGTGGCTCTCAACGCAGACAGTCGCAGAATCCGCAGGACAACGAACTCTGATTAGTGCTTGCTGTGTTTTGTGGCTAATCTCTCTTTTTTTTTTTTTTTTTTTTTCTCCTTGTGGTTGTTGCTCCTTTTCTCCTCCTCTTCTCGGTCTTCCTTTCTCTCCTTTGCACAGGTACAGCGTTTTTGACTTAGCGGCACAGAGCTCAACCAATCTCACGGATGCTCGCTGACTTCGTAGGACGCTAAACCGTGAGCCCCTGGTCTCAGGCCGGAACATTTCCTCATTATTCTGTTATGTAATCTATTTTTTTTTTGTTTTTCTTTTCCTGCCTTGGTCCGTTTTTTGGGGATGTGGGGTTTGTAGAAATGCAGGCCCTCCTATAGCCGGGGGTATGGACATACGGGCGAAAGGGGCATCACCCCACCGTCCAATGATTGGATTAGAGATAGGCTCCCTGGCGGTGGCCCCCCTTGGCCCGCCCAACATGAGGCCCTCGACACACTGACCTTACCCTGCTCTACCCTTACCCGGATGCACATGGGGAGGGGGGGAGGACCGGGGAGTTTGATGGGTGGGCTACTGCCTGGGTTGTGGAGTTTTAATTCTGCGGAGTTGAGGTACCTCTGACCTATTGGGAAGGATACTACTCCACCTATGGCATCGCGACCCTCCTCACCCCCCCCCCCACCTGTATGCCCCCTGATAGATCGGGATTGGCTCTATATGTTGGTACTTGTGAGCCAGGGACAAAAGGGGCAATGGCTATTATAACAGCTTGGTCTGGGAACATGGGGGAGGTCCCCGTAGGTACTTCCTCGGTTGGGCATTAGGGGCGGGTCATGGGGACACGACTTGGTATCAGGAGGCCCTGGCCCGGAGGGTTGGACGATCTCCCCTCTTGATAATGCGGTTGCTGGTGCACTAAGTTGGTTGCTGATTGTCATAGTTATATTGCCATTTAAAGAAATAAGTTAACTTGAGGTTTTAAGGTTCATGTTACGTTCTGTATTGTTTTCAAATGCTGCTCTTTTCGTTTTTTATTTTATTTTTGTTGGGTAGCTGAGTACTTCACAGTGGTTTCTGCTGAGATCGCTGACAGCAAGGAGTACCTGGCAGAGCCCCGTGCTCCGGGGGTCTGGCTCCCGAAGTGCCCTACCGTTTCCCCCACTAGGCCTTTGCTGCCAACAGAGGCAGTCGTTCTCCGATTGGAGATCTAGTTTTCTCCCAACTTCCCCCTTCACTCCTGTTTGTTCTGTCCTCCCAGTCTTGTAATCCCTCTAAGCCTCTTTCCTCCTTCTCTTTCTAGCCCCCCTACCCCATCTGCTCCCTTCCTTCCCCTGAACCCTACTTTTCTTCCGAGCCAACGGCGAGTCCCGGCGGCCCCTCCCTGACCTGCCTGGGATGTCTCTGAAAATTGTGTCATGGAATGTGAAGGGACTGAATGTCCCAGAGAAACGCATCAGTTGCCTGGCGGATCTCTGGAGACAGAGACCGCAAGTGGTCTTTTTGCAAGAGACCCATTTTCGGGCAGACAAGATTCCCAAACTTACCAATAAGCGTTTCCCAGTGGCGTACCACAGTGCTTCATCCTCCTCAAAATCAAAGGGCACGAGTATACTCATGGCCAACACTTTGCCCTGGCAGCTGAAGGACGTCCATGCTGATCTGGAAGGCAGATACCTTTTTGTTAAGGGTACACTGCAGTCGCATACTTATACCTTCGCAAACCTCTACCTGCCGAATGTGGACCAACTGCCAGCTCTTGACATTTGCCTGGCTGCTTTGGCCTCCTTCACGGAAGGAACGCTGGTGTTGGGAGGTGATCTCAACTTCACTATTGACCCCAGGAGGGACTCATCGACGGGCTCTTCTGCCCTCTCCCTGAGGGTCCGAGACCGCATTAGGGATCTACTGCATTCTTATCGGCTAGTTGACATCTGGCGTGTTCTCCATCCACGGGAGAGGGACTACACCTTCTTCTCTCCGGTGCATGGCTCCTACTCCAGGATCGACCTTTTCCTGATCTCCCACGATACGATCCCTTTGGTCATGGGAGCTCAGATTGGGCATATTGCGCTCTCAGACCATGCCCCGATTTCCATTACCTTGAATACACAACGTCCACCAACTAAAACGGCTACGTGGCGCCTAAATGAGTCCCTTCTGCGTGACCCAGAGGTCGGAGCGGACATTGTACGGGAACTTGGACTCTTCTTTGAGAGTAATAAGGACTCGGTCTCTAACCCCCTTTCAATCTGGTCGGCGCATAAATGTTATATAAGGGGCATGTTCATAAAACATGGACATAGACTCAAAGTAGCCAGGGAGAAAACATTGTCCGAGTTGCTGGCAAAGCTACACGAATGCGAAAAACGCCATAAGCACCGCCCAGATAGGGACCTCGAAGTAGAGGTAATTAACCTCCGTGAGAAGATTAGAGAACACTCTCTGTTCCACTCCAGGAACAACCTTTTAAAGGTACGCAGAACGTTTTACGAATTCGGGGATAAATGTAGTAGAGCCCTAGCGAACGCCATACGAACCCAGCGTAACCTTTCCTATATTCCGACCCTATCCACCGCCACGGGACATAAAATTCATGACTCGGCGGAAATGGCGGAGGCCTTCCGGGTTTTTTACGAAACACTCTATAACTTACATTCCCATCCCGTAGGAGACCGTCCCCAGGGTAGTGTGGATGCTATTGAGACTTATCTGGCAGCGGCAGACTTGCCCTCGCTTAATGAGGAAGAGGTGGAATTGCTTTTGCGGCCTATAACTGTGGAGGAACTGTCAAAAGCTATAGCCGGGGCTCCGAAGGGAAAGGCACCAGGTCCAGATGGCTTTACCAACGCCTACTACAAACACTTCCAGACTCAACTGGCGACCCACTTCATCACAGCCTTTAACGCAATACTGGATGATCATACTATGCCACCAGACCTGCTGCAAGCCAGCATATCGGTTATCCCAAAACCTGAGAAAGACCCGCTTCTATGCGCCAGTTACAGGCCTATTTCTCTACTAAATTGCGATCTGAAGTTATTTACTAAAATATTGGCGGAACGATTAGGGTCTGTCCTCCAACGTATAATCCCTTTAGATCAGGTCGGCTTCATCCGTAACAGGGAAGCGCGAGACAACACAATTAGGACGATTGATGTGGTAGCTAGGGCCAAACACCTTAATGTACCTTTGATCCTACTATCGACAGACGCTGAAAAGGCGTTCGATAGGGTCAACTAGACTTTTCTGTTGGCCACCCTACGACGCATGGGAATGCCAGCCTCCATTATGTCCTGGGTTTCAGCCATTTATTCTTGCCCTTCCGCATCGGTCAGAGTGAATGGGGTTGCCTCCAACCCATTTAAGATCAGTAACGGAACGAGGCAGGGTTGCCCACTCTCGCCACTCCTGTTCATAATCTCCCTAGAACCCCTGCTACAACATATTAGGCTCAACCCAGACATAAGAGGACTCGAAACGAGCACTTACCACCACAAAGTTGCGGCATACGCAGACGATCTGCTATTCTATGTCGCCAATCCCCACACCTCATTACCAGTTTTGATGTCGGAAATACGCCACTACGGGACGCTCTCAGATTTCAAAATTAATTTCCAGAAATCTGAGGCACTAAATGTCTCCCTACCCCCCAGCTCCCGGGCTTCTCTTGGCAGCAACTTTCCCTTCCGGTGGTCTCCCCAGGCGATTAAATATTTAGGCACCAAAATCCCATCGGAGCTGCACCTTGTCTATCAACTTAATTTTCAGCCACTTCTGACCACCTTTTCCTCAGACTTAGAGAGGTGGAAGAACCTAGCAATCTCCTGGTTTGGTAGAAGCAACGTACTGAAGATGAATATCATGCCACGGTTGCTTTATCTATTACAAGCACTGCCAGTGAGGCTACCACGGACTTTTTTCCATAAAATGCGCTCGATAATGACCAAATATATCTGGCAAGGCAAGCCTGCGCGGCTTAAAAGCTCCCTGTTGCACCGACCCAAACTTAGAGGGGGGATGGGTCTCCCTGACCCTGCGCTATATTGCACAGCAGTTCATATGAACAGGGCAGTGGACTGGTGCCGGCATAAATCACATAAGCTTTGGGTCAGTCTGGAACAGGAATCGGTACTAGCACCTCTTGAAGGTTTGCCATGGAGTGGAGGGGGGCCTCTTAGTTCCTTCCCTTCCCACCCATTAATAGAAACCACTCTACAGGAACTTCACAGATATTTTAGATTTACCAAGACGCCCAGCTTTCCCTCTCCGATGGCACCCATAATCGGACATCCGAAATTCTTGCCAGGGCTCTCTGACAGGTCTTTTCGGATCAGACCAGAGCAGAGCATCGTTAGGGCCTCCTCATTTTCCGGACCTTCAGATTGGAACGACCTCTCAAACATGTACCCTGGCTTGGGCTTGACCGCGCTAGGAAGATGGAAACTTTTACAGCTTTCGCACTTTCTCAGATCCCTGCCGGATGCGGCAGGCTTTCGCAGACCACGCACACCTTTTGAAGATCTGTGTATGGGAGAGGAACCAGTCCGGAAATCCCTTTCCTACTCATACAATATTTTGCAGACCAGCGCTTCCCTAGATGATCCCCCATACCTGAGGAAATGGGAGAGGGATCTTAATGTCCAGTTTACTGATGACCAGAAGAGTAGAATCCTATTTTTTGCGCATAAGTCCTCTTTATGCAGCAAATACCAAGAAATCTCCTACAAAGTGCTGACGCGCTGGTACAGGACCCCTTCGGTGCTAGCGTCGATATTCCCAGGACACAGCCCCCTATGTTGGAGATGTGGAACTCAGAGTGGCACGATTCTACACATCTTCTGGGAGTGCGCAGTGCTGACGCACTTCTGGAGTCAGGTACTAGGAATCATCCATAAACTCACTGATATTGATCTGAAAGACAACCCAGCGGCAATACTATTGAATTTGACCCCAATGTCCAGTAGGCGCTATCGTAAATCTTTGCTGAAGCACCTTCTCAATGCGGCCAGGGCATGTATTCCCAGTATGTGGAAGCAGAGGTCCCCTCCGATAGTGATGCAGTGGTTTGCCAGGATTAGCGATATACAGCGTATGGAACGTCTAACGGCGGCTATAGGGGAAAGAGAGGAGGAACATAGTGCGCAGTGGTCACACTGGGATCTGTTTCGATATTCAGATGGCTACAAATCTTACACATGAACAGACAGTCCCTTAGGGGCAATGGGGCCTTGGGTCGGCGGCCTCGCCGGGGCCTCACCTTATCCTCCCCCCCTCCTCCCTCCCCATCCTTATTCTTTCTTATAAGCTACCCCCTCTTTTCTCTCGTGACACCATGGGTGTCGTTCATCTTTCCTCCCCATAAAAATGAAAATCCTCCTGAATGCGATACCTCAGCTTGGTGCCGCCCCCAGCCTCATGGGTGCGAGCTCCATAACCTAAAACGACAGGGACTTGCTCCAGTCAATTTCATTAAGTAACCTGGGACACGATAGTCCTCCCTTTGGGGGGTGCCCTACTACACGTGATCGCCCAGAATACGAATGCAGCACAGATATATGTGCAACATGTTTTGGGTACCTAGATATTCCCTCCTGCTCAGTAGATAGCATTGTTGGTTAGACTGGAGCTCTTGGACACATATAATTGATAACGGCTAATCGCATCACTCCTTCAGTATGTTTGGATAGACTTCATCAATTTATTCTTAACAGTATATTTGGACTGGTGTGAGCCCTCATGATTCATTATTGTAAATTCCAGCTGATTGTCATGTCGTTTTTTATATGTTTGTATAATCTGCATTCTTTAAATAAAAAATTAAAAAAAAAAAAAAAAAAGAATTAGGCCACATGCATACTGAGCATTTGTTCAGCTCTTCTGCACATCTTTTCTCCTGTGCGTTTTAAAAACCGCTGTGGAAATACTGTGTGACATAAACAATTGCAACATCCACCATTATATTCTATAGCAGTGGTCATCAACCCTGTCCTCAGGACTCACTAACAGGTCAGGTTTGCAAGATAACTGAAATACATCACAGGTAATATAATTTGCTGCTCAGTGATTGCAGTATTCTAGTCTTCATCTCCCCAAGGTAATACATAAAACCTGGCCTGTTAGTGGGCCCTGAGGACAGGGTTGATGACCACTGTTCTATAGGGCCCCTGCAAATTATATATATATATGTACATATACACAGTTGTGCTCATAAGTTTACATACCCTGGTAGAATTTATGATTTCTTGCCCATTTTTCAGAGACTATGAATGATAAACACAAAAACATTTCTTTCACTCATGGTTTGTGTTTGGCTGAAGCCATTTATTATCAATCAACTGTGTTTACCCTTTTTAAATCATAATCACAACAGAAACTAGCCAAATGACCCTGATCAAAAGTTTAAATACCCCAGTTTTTAATACCTCGTATTGCCCCTTAAACATCAATGACAGCTTGAAGTCTTTTGTGGTATTTGTGGATGAGGCTTTTTATCTTCTCAGATGGTAAAGCTGCCAACTGCTCTTGACAAAGAGCCTCCAGTTCCTGTAAATTCTTGGGCTGTCCTGCATGAACTGCATGTCTGAGATCTCCCCAGAGTGGCTCAATGATATTGAGGTCAGGAGACTGAGATGGCCACTCCAGAACCTTCACTTTATTCTACTGCAGCCAATGACCGGTCCACTTGGCCTTGTGTTTTGGATCATTGTTATGTTGGAATGTACAAGTACGTCCCGTGCGCAGCTTCCTGGCTGATGAATGCAAATGTTCCTCCAGTATTTTTGATAACATACTGCGTTCATCTTGCCAACAATTTTGACCAAGTTTCCTGTGCCTTTGTAGCTCACATATCCCCAGAACATCAGCTATCCACCTCCGTACCTTTCATCATAGGCCTTGTTGACTCCTCTCCAAATGTAGCGCATATGGTTTTGACCAAAAAGCTCAAATTTGGTCTCATTACTCCAAATGGCTTTGTGCCAGAAGGTTTGAGGCTTGTCTCTGTGCTGTTTGGCGTATTGTAAGTGGGATTCTTTGTGGCATTTGCCTAGTAATAGCTTTCTTCTGGTGACTCGACCATGCAGCCCATCTTTCTTCAAGTGCCTCCTTATTGTGCATCTTTCAAACCCCTTTGTGTCAACTTGTGTGCATGTTATCAGGCCAAAATCACCAGGGTATGTAAACTTTTGTTCAGGGTCAATTGGGTAGTTTCTGTTTTCATTATGATTTAAAAAGAGAAAACAGAGTTAATTGATCATAAATGGCTTCAGCCAAACACTAACCATGAGTGAAAGAAAAATGTTTGTGTTATCTTTCATATTCTCTGAAAAATGGCCAAGAAATCATAAATTCTGCCAGGGTATGTAAATTTATGAGCACAACTGTAATATATATATATATATATATATATATATATATATATATATATATATATATACCGTATATACTCGAGTATAGGCCGACCCGAATATAAGCCGAGGCCCCCAATTTACCCCCAAAAAAACTGGCAAACTTATTGACTCGTGTATAAGCCGAGGGTGAGACATGCCTGTCCATCCCTGTGTGTGTGTCCGTCCATCCCTGTGTGTCCGTCCATCCCTGTGTGTGTGTCCGTCCATCCCTGTGTGTCCGTCCATCCCTGTGTGTCCGTCCATCCCTGTGTGTCCGTCCATCCATCCCTGTGTGTGTGTGTGTCCATCCATCCATCCATCCCTGTGTGTGTGTGTCTCCATCCATCCATCCATCCCTGTGTGTGTGTGTCTCCATCCATCCATCCATCCATCCCTGTGTGTGTGTGTATCCATCCATCCCTGTGTGTGTGTGTGTCTCCATCCATCCATCCATCCGTGTGTGTGTGTCTCCGTGTGTGTGTGTGTGTGTGTGTGTGTGTGTGTGTGTGTGTGTGTGTGTGTGTGTGTGTGTGTCCAGCCTACCTGTGTCCCGAGCCTTTGTCCCGAGCCTCCGTCCCGTGTCGTGCCTTGCCTTCGTCCCGTCCCGTCCCGTCCCGTCCCGTCCCGTCCCGTCCTGTCCCGTGCCGTGCCTTGCCTTGCCTCCGTCCCGTGCCCTCTTCGTCGGCGGCCATTGTAAAATTCAAAAGCCGCGCCTCCTCCTTCGCCTGTGATAGGCGGAACACTGAATTTCCCAGCAGCCTGTGTTCCGCCTATCACGGACGTCGTATCATCCTCGTCCGTAGTACGAGGATGAGAAGATGCCCGTGATAGGCGGAACACAGGCTGCTGGGAAATTCAGTGTTCCCCCTATCACAGGCGAAGGCGGAGCCGGAGGCGCGGCTTTTGAATCAGAATGGCCGCTGTCTGTCTGCTCGACACGCTGATCGAGCGGGCAGACAGCGATGACTCGAGTATAAGCCGAGGGGGGCACTTTCAGCCTCAAAAAAGAGGCTGAAAATCTCGGCTTATACTCGAGTATATACGGTATTATGTTTTGGGGTTTTAAGTAATTTTGTAGCATATATATGAGACGTGTCAGAATTTGCCCAGTAAGCAAGTGGTTAAACAACGTGGAAAAAGTCACATATTGCAAGTGTAAGGCTGATCGCCTAAATGTGTTTAGCATCTATTTGTGTTCTGTGTTTTTTCTGCCTAAAAGCTCCCCTGTATGTGCTGGTGATGTTTTTGGTTTTCTACATATGCCTGTAAATGCCTATGTGTGCGTGGACACATAGAATAACACAGAGGTGTGTTTACAAGTGGCATGAGCCCTTAAATATAATAATAATAAAAAAAAAATGTTAAAGCACCCCAGTCAGCCCTGTACACACCCCATATAAAAAGGGCAGCTTAGCGCAAGCATGTGTATGTAAACGTTCAAGTTAGAGCAATCATTCTGGAGCCATAATTTACAGTTAAAGCGGAGTTCCACCCAAAAATGCAACTTCTGCTTTAAAGTGGAGGGCCACCCTAAAATAAAAAATGTCATTAATATTCTTAAAAAAATAAATACATTTTTTAACTTACCTGAAACCACTGTTGCTAGGCAGTCTTCCTAATCTGCCTCTTCCTATTCCGCAGCGCTTCCTCCTCTTCGCAAACGGGCCCGTTGCCTTCTGGGACATGTGCCTATTTCCCTTCATTAAGATGGAGGCACCAGCAGCCGATCCGATGGACGGATCGTCCTTGGGGCAGCCTACATCGCGGGCTCGCTGGATAAGTAAGTGTCCTTATTAAAAGTCAGCAGCTAGTGTTTGTAGTGTCATTTTTTTTGGGGGGGATACCCTCTTTTTAGAGGCATATAGCTCTCACTTTCTCCCGGGGCTCCGCGTCTTCGGAAGGAAGTTCACCTCTGCCCCCTTCCTGAGTGCAATCTTCTGGGACACGTCACAAGTCCCAGAAGATTGCCCATCCAATCACAGCGCACAGCACGGCTCGCACATGTGCATTGCTTGACCGGCTGTAAGGCCACAGCCGGGCGCCCACAATCAGAATGCTGGCGCCAGCAGAGAGGGGGGAGAGAGGAGTGGGGCTTCGTTCACCCACATCGCTGAACCGTGGGGTCAGGTGAGTGTCCAATTATTAAAAGTCAGCAGCTACACTTTTTGTAGCTGCTGACTTTTATATGGGTGGAACTCCGCTTTAACTCTAAACTGGTAACCTGTAAAGGCTTTTAAAACATCACCATGGAGAATTTGGGGGTACAATAATTTTTTGCAACAAAGGAGGATTACTACTAACAGAAGAGGAATCAGCACAAGGGTCACATCATACCCACAGTAAGCAATCTCTTGTGCTGAATTTTGTCTGCACTTAGGCTTTAACCCCTTCCGGACCAGCTGCCGCAGTTATACTGTGGCAGGTTGGCTTCCCTGGGCGAACCGTCATAGCTATACGTCGGCTCAACTCTTGACCACTAGGGGGCACTGACACGATGACCGCTGGGCACCCGCGATCGCTTAACACAGAGACAGAATGGAGATCTGTCAATGTAAACAGACAGATCTCCATGCTGTCAGGGGTGAGGAGAGTGATCTGTTGTTCATACTAAGTATGCACAACGATCGCTCTCCTCGCCCAGGCAGTCCCGTCCCCCCCACAGTTAGAATCACTCCTTAGGTAACACAGTTAACCCCTTGATCGCCCCTCTACTGTTAACCCCTTCCCTGCCAGTGCCATTTGCACAGTAATCAGTGCTAAAAAAAATTGCACTGATTGCTGTGTAAATGCCAGTGGTCCCAAAAATGTGTCAAAGGTGTCCGATCTGTCCGCCATAATGTCGCAGTCCCGATAAAAATCGCTGATCACCATCATTACTAGTGTAAAATAAATAATAATAATAAAAATGCCATAAATCTTTCCCCTATTTTGTAGACACTATAACTTTTGCGCAAACCAATCAATATACGCTTATTGTGATTTTTATTACCAAAAATATGTAGAAGAATACATATCGCCCTAAACTGAGGAAAAAAATTGGTTTTAAAAAAAAAAATTGGGGGTATTTATTATAGCAAAATGTACAAAATATTGGGGGTTATTTACTAAAGGAAAGTGCACAGTAAAGTCTCTGTAGATGCGAGGGGGACATGCAAGAAAAATAAAAAAAAATTGCATTTTAGCTTGCACATGATTGGATGATAAAATCTCCCTCATTTCAGATCTACCCCTTAGATTTAGAGCGACTGCACTTCCAAGATCTGCTTTTCGTAAATAACCCCCCGTGTGTTTTTTTTTCAAAATTTCCGCTATTTTTTTGTTTATAGCGCAAAAAATAAAAAGCGCAGAGATGATCAAATCCCACCAAAAGAAAGCTCTATTTGTGGGGAAAAAAGGACAGCAATTTTGTTTGGGTACAGCGTCACACAACCATGCAATTGTCAGTTAAAGCGACACAGTGCCGTATCGCAAAAAAATGGCTTGGTCATTAAGCAGCCAAATCTCCTGGGGCTGAAGTGGTTAACACTTCCTAAATATAACCACACAGCTCGGCTTTGAGGAATATAACAGGGACAAGTGCACACAAGCTGCATTCAGGGATGTAAACATACAGCTACTCAGTACAGGGAGTGGCCATGTGCTGCGGCTTTGTCTCTCGGGTGCAGAAGCACACCTATTATTCACTTTGTACGGTCTAAAGCTCCCATGTGCATGAGGCCTAAGGCTGGCCATACACTATACAATTTTCTTATTATTATCCTATTATTCAATTTGCATTAGCTTTACCTTCAATTATGTAGTGTGAGGGCCTGCCTGATTGCATACACATTGAAAGTGTTTAGGTTTGACCTCATATTATATGGTTTTGGTAAATTGTATATTATATGCCAAGCCTAAAGCCTAGTACACAGGGGCTGAATATCAGGCGGCATTGGGTGGTTCAAAACCGGCTGACATTCAGCTTGTGTGTACTGCTTTGGACAGAAGCTGGCCGGCTTCTGTCGATGGGGCATGACTGAAAAGAAATACTACACTGTGTAAAACTACAATAGCAAGCTATGGGTCGTCATTGTTTAATCTCCACTCGCTTCTTTTCAGTCGGAGGACACGTCTCATCACACACGTATTCACACATACACAATTATCTACGTTTGTAGGACTCACTTGTGGTCTACGTCACTTTATACGCTGTGTAGGGGTCCTCAGATCTTTATGTTTCTTACTCTTCCTCTGCAGGAGTCTGTCTTGTTGTAGCTTTGCTCAGCACACATCTGTTCTAATTCATGCCGGTGGCCCCAGAGCAGGACCTCCTCCCTTCATGAGTCACTGCTAGTGATATTTTAGGGCTTTCTAGCAAAGGACTTATTCTTTATTCCATGGATGACTCCCCCTAGTGGCAGGAGAGAGAGAAACCTTCTCCATGACACCAGACTATATTACACTGTTCAATCAATATCCTCAATTTACTAGAATGTTATCTACGCACAGCTGCCTTTGCTACTTTGTTTGTTTGTTTGTTTTTTCTGACCCTGAAAAGTTTAAAAGAAAAAAAAACAACTGCACAATAAAATGCTGGTTTGTAATGTTATTTTTTTAGTTATTTCCATATATAATTAATATTGATTCACTGGTTTATAAACCCCAAGAACAAAAAAAAATATGTAATATATTTCAGCCTACCAGTCCTTAGGGCCGGTTCACACAGCGATACGATGCGAGGCGACACGGCTCGCCTCGCCTCGCTCCCGCAAGTCGCCCCCGTTCAGTACTATGGAACCGTTCTGAGAGGAGCGACTCGAGTCGCTCCGACTCAGAAAAAAGGTTCCTGTACTACTTCTGGGCGACTTCGGGGGCGACTTGCATTGACTTCTATACAGAAGTCCTCTGCAAGTCGCCGCTGAGATCCCCGCAGGTCGCGGCGAGGCAAGTCGGAGATGCCTCGCCGCGCCTCGCTGTGTGAACCGGCCCTTAGATGTGGTGGCTGCATTTGTTTTCTTTTTTCAGACTAAATACATTTTCTACACTACAGAAATATACCGCTTTCCAGAAATGTAATGGAGTTTATTTTACTAAAACTGGAGAGTGAAAAATCGGGTGCAGCTCTGCATAGAAACCAATCAGCTTCCAGGTTTCTTTGTCAAAGAGTAATTGAACAAGCTGAAGTTAGAAGCTGATTGGCTAGCTTGGACAGGCTGCACCAGATTTTTTTCAAATATATAATTTTATTGATTTCCAGAGGGGTCGAAGCTCCTCAGTACATATAATAAAACATATACACAGGGCAAAGATTACCAAAGAGGCAGTACAAAAATCAAGTCATAAGACAGGTGATAACAAATAATATTCCGTTGTACATGCAACCCAAAGAAAGAAGGAGGATAATTATTAGTAGCCCCTGTCAACGTTCAGTTGGAAAGCATCGGAGCACAAGTCGACCCCTATGTCCCCCCCCCCTGTAAATAGGGGGGGGGGGGACGTCCCGAGCTACTAAATAGGGAAGCTCGGGACCAAAAGGTAATAGAAGCTAAAGACATAGAGGGGTCAGAAAAGGAAAGAGAAAGAAAAAGGGAAGAAAAAAGAAAAGAAAAAAAAAGAAAGAGGGGGGGGGGGGGGGAAGAGAAAGGCAGGGATCAGTCATAAAAGAGATTAGAGGGGAAGAACTAGCATGGACACAACGGTGGCCCCAGCCCACTCCCACTCGGGATGGTGGAGAAGAATCAGGGCGACAATAGACGCTGACCTTCGGTCGAGAATATAAATATGCACCAGATGTCCCAGGTCTTTTTAAAGACTTCTTGTTTGTGTTGCGCTGTGAGAATCACGTCCTCCAGCCTCCGCACGTCCTCCACCTTCCTCAACCAATGTGCCACAGTTGGGGGAGAGCTTTGCTTCCAATACAGAGGGATGCACGCTTTGGCCGCATTGAGAAGGTGGCAGACCAGAGATCTCTTATACTGTTTGACTGGTGTCGGGGAGTGGTGTAGTAAAAAGTAGGCCGCCTCATTTGGAACCTCATATGTCGTAAATTGCTGAGTGATGCGGCGTACCCCATCCCAAAACTCCCTCAGTCTGGAGCATGTCCAAAAGATATGGAGTATGGTACCCTCCTCCTCATTGCAGCGCCAGCACCGGTCTGAGGAGGAAGGGAAGCATTTACTCAGACGAGAGGGGGTTAAATACCAACGGTTTAGGACCTTAAAGTTAGTCTCCTGGATTTTGGTGCAGGACGAGGATTTGCACCAGATTTTGCACTCTGCAGTTTTAGTAAATCAACCCCTGTATCTTTGTCACTTCCTATACACTGAACTGATATATCAAACAATGGGGCTGATTTACTAAGATGAATGCGCTGTTGCCGGTTCATACCTCAATTTGTGCGCCAGATAAATTATTACGTGAGCGTATGAACCGGCGCACGCATAAGCGCGACAGATAATATGCCGGCGCGCGATAATAATCTCCCATTGATAATAGCGCACACCATATCATTAACAGTCCATTCACACGTAGGCAACACGACTTCCAGTGTGACTTTGGGAGGCAACTTGGACACGACTTGAGTATGAATCACAGCACAACTTGGGGCGACTTTAATTTAAAAAAAAAACAAAAAAACGGCATGGGTTTCGCTCCAAGAGCATACCAGGCCCTTCAGGTCTGGTATGGATATTAAGGGGAACCCCGCAGCAAAAAAAATGGCGTGGGGGTCCCCCTCAAAATCCATACCAGGTCCTTCAGGTCTGGCATGGAATTTAAGGGGAACCCTGTGCCAAAAAAAAAATGGCATGGGGTCCCCCTCAAAATCCATATCAGACCCTTATCCGAGCACGCCCCCCCCCCCCCGAACCGTACCAGGCCACATGCCCTCAATATTGGGAAGGTGCTTTGGGGTCCCCCCAAAGCACCTTGTCCCCATGTTGATGAGGACATGGGCCTCATCCCCACAACCCTGGCCGGTGGTTACAGGGGTCTGCGGGGGGCTTATCGGAACCTGGAAGCCCCTTTAACAAGGAGACCCCCAGATCCTGGCCTCCCCCTGTGTGAAATGGTTTGTACCCCTACCATTTCACCAAAAAAGTGGCAAAAGTGTTAAAAAATGACAAGAGACAGTTTTTGACAAGTCCTTTATTAAAGTCTTCTTCTTTCATCTTCTTCGGGTCTTCTTCCTTTGGTTTCTTCCTCCATCTTCTTCTTCCTCCATCTTCTTCTTCTTGCTCCGGTGTTCTCGTCTTGCATCTTCTTCCACAGCGTTTCTTCTTCCTCGCTTCGTTCTCGGGCTGCTCCGCGCAATGGGAGGCTCCCGCTGTGTGACGCTTCTCTGCTTCTGACACTTATATAAAGGAACCGTGCGTCAGAGGAGGCGGGGTCACCGGGTGGCCATTATATAAGACCTGTCAGAAGAAGAGAAGCGTCACACAGCGGGAGCCTTCCATTGCGTGGAGCGGCCCGAGAATGAAGAAGAGACGCCATGGAGAAAGATGCCGGACGAGAACACTGGAGCAAGAAGCAGAGGATCGGAGGAAGAAGAAGATGGAGGAAGAAACTGAAGGATGAAGGAAAGAAGAAGAAAGAAGACCAGAAGAAAGAAGACTTTAATAAAGGAATTGTCAAAAAATGTCTGTTGTCATTTGTAACACTTTTGTCACTTTTTTGGTGAAATGGTAGGGGTACTTTTGTACCCCCTTACCATTTCACACAGGGGGGGAGGCCGGGATCTGAGGGTCCCCTTGTTAAAGGGAGCTTCCAGATTCTGATAAGTCCCTCGCCCGCAGACCACCACAACCACCGGCCAGGGTTGTGGGGATGAGGCCCTTGTCCTCATCAACATGGGGACAAAGTGCTTTGGGGGGGACCCCAAAGCACCCTCCCAATGTTGAGGGCATGTGGCCTGGTATGGTTCAGGAGGGGGGCGCTCTCTCGTCCCTCCTTTTTCCTGCGGCCTGCCAGGTTGCATGCTCAGATAAAGGTCTGGTATGGATTTTGAGGGGGACCCCCACGGCATTTATTTTTTTGGCACGGGGGTTCCTCTTAAAATCCATGCCAGACCCGAAGGGCCTGGTATGAATTTTGAGGGGGACCCCCACACAATTTTTTTTTTGGCGCAGGGTTCCCCTTAATATCCATACCAGACCTGAAGGGTCTGGTATGGAATTTCGGGGGACCCACAAGCATTTTTTTTTCTTAATGCTAACATGACCTGTGTGCAAATAGCCTTAAAAAAAACATAAAAATGAACCAGCGTAAAATAAAAAAAAGTCAAGTTGAGAGGTGCGCCTGTTCAACTTATGCAAATGAATCTACGTGGCTTGACATTTACTAAGAATTTGCTGGCGCAGTGTACCAAAGCACTTGAACGTGCGCAAATTCCACTGGTGCTGGCCTGTCTATCACTGGTGACACTGTATTGGTATGGCAGCAATCAGGAACACTGTTTCTTGCTTACATTGGTTTTGGTGAGGCTAGCAATCAGGACACTGTTATTATCTTCATTGGCTCCTGTGACACTTGCACTGGTGTGACTAGTGATCAGAACACTGTTGTTGGCTTACACTGGTTCTACTGAAACACTGGTGTAGCAGCAACAAGGGACACTGTAATTGGCTGAAATAGTCTGGTGACATGTGAATGGAGTAGCAGTGATCAGGAGCACAGTTTGCTAGCCTACACTGGTCTGGTAATATTGGCACTGGTGTGTGACGTGGAGATTTTGCTATGCGCTATGTGCAATCCATGTCTCCTGTGCTACTAAACGCCCTTTCAGCCTTTTGGTATAATGATCTCATTAAACCCGTGTCTCCCACATTTCCCCAAGTAAACAGACATAGTCACTGTCCTCACATTCTTAGCTCCATGGCTCGACTGCCTGCCCTCATGAGCAGAGGCACCTTTTATTTATCGGCAACAAAAAAAAATCACAAACAGGAAGTCATGGCCCCAACAGCCAATCGCTTCCTCCATGAAAAATGACATAATTGGAAATGACCACACAGGAAATTACAACACAGGAAATGACAACAGTAAAGGGGAGGACATTCCCAGGAGTGGGAGGGAGAAGTGCATGTCTCATCCACTTAAGGCATGTACACTGCCCTCCGCCCAGCCACATGCATGCACATCCACCATCTTGGTCAGCATGGAGCCCACTCAATACTGCTCAGAACCAGTATCTAGTAAGATCATTGTACTTGTTCTTACAGGCTTGAGAAGATATGTGGGGACATTGCTACTGCTGTTGTCAATATACGGTACGAGTATACTGACAAGGCCGATATCAATGTCCTCTTATAAAAGCAGATATGTATTCAAAAAGGGATAGCGTAGCCACAACAGAGATATAATATGTTATGTTATGTTATGTGGACTTCGCTTCTCTAATGTGCATAGACATTTGAAGGCAAGAAGCCCATCGCATTATGCTTGATACTTCCAAACCGACAAATGCCCACACACACAGAGAACACGTCTCCAAGCCCATGAGAAGGTTTTCATACTGACGGTTTTACCGCTGGTCCCAATTCAACCCAAGTGCGCTCTGCTAGAGCGCTCCTTGGTTAAATCAGACACAGAGAGACGGGTGACAATCTATAAAACACACATCCTAGAATAAAATGTCCACATGAGTCCATATAATAAAATTTCCACAACATGTGTCAGCAATCAGGGACACTGTGGCTGACTGTATTATCTGGTGGCATTGCGACTGGTGTGGCAGTGGAAAGAAACACTGTTGTTGGGTTACACTGGCACTTGTGTCGATGATCAGGGACACTGTGGCTGTCTGCACTGGTCTAGTGGCATTGTGTTTGGTGAGACAGCAATCAGGAACACTGTTGCTTGCTGCACTAGTGTGGCAGCTATCAAGGAACACTGTTACTGACTGAACTGGTCTGGTGGCAAATCAAGAACATTGTTGCTGACTGCACTGGTCTGGTGGCATTCAAGAAAACTGTTGTTGACGTACACTGGTCTGGCAACAGTGGGACTGGTGTGGTGGAGAACAGGAACACTTGGGCTGGCTGCACTGATCTAGTGACACTGGTACTTGTGAGGAAAGAAATCAGAGACACTGTGGCTTCCTGAGCTGGTCCGGTTAACATTGTGTATTGGTGTGGCCAGCGATTTGGGACATTGTGGCTGGCTGCACTTTTCTGTTTATGCTGTACTATACTAGTGTGGCAGCTATCAGGAACACTGTTGCTGGCTTAAACTGGCTCTGGTGATATTAGCCACCAAAACACTGTTACTGGCTTCACTGGCTCTGGTGACACATGCACTGGTGTGGCTAGTGATCTGGAAAATGTTTCTGGCTTCACTGGCTCTGGTGATGCTGGCGCTGCTAGTGATCAGCAGACTGTTTTTGGCTTTAACCAATTCTGATGACACTGGCACTAAACATCGTGACTGGCTGCAATAGTCTGGTGACAATATGAATGGTGTGGCCAAGATCAGGAGCACAATTGCTGGCCTACACTTGTCTGGTGACACTGGTGTGTCAGCTATCAGGGACACTGTGACTGGTGTGGTAGCAACTAGGGACACTGTGGCTGGCTGCACTAGTCTAGTGACATTGTGACTGGTGTGGCAGTGGTAAGGAACTGTTGCAAGCTTATACTGGTCTGGTGATACTGGCACTTGTGTGTCATGATCAGGGACAATGTGGCTATCTGCATTGGTCTGGTGACACTTTGGTGTGGCAGAAATTAGGAACACTGTTGCTGGCTTCACTGGTGTGGCAGCTTTCAAGGACACTGTGACTGGTGTGGCCAGCAATCAGGAAGACTGTTGCTGGCTGCACTGGTAGTTATCAGGAACACTGTTGCTGGCTTATGCTTACACTGGTGTCACTGGGACTGGTGTGGAGGGGAACAGGAACACTGTGGCTGGTTGCATGGGTCTGGAGACACTGGTGAGGCTAGCGACCAGTGACACTGTGGCTGGCTGTACTTGTCTGGTTACACTGTGTACTCATGTGGCCAGTAATCAGGGATGATGTGGTTGGCTACACATGTCTAGTTACACTGTGTACTTATGTGGCCAGTAATCAGGGATGATGTGGTTGGCTACACATGTCTAGTTACACTGTGTACTTATGTGGCCAGTAATCAGGGATGATGTGGTTGGCTACACTTGTCTGGTGATACAGTGCTGGTGTGGTGGTATGGGCCGGGCTGAAGGGGTCTGGTGACACTGTTACTTCTCATAGTAAATTGGTGTGTGAGAGGAAACAGAAAGCTGGCTGTAAAATGCGATGGGTGAACGCTTTGATTAGTAACAGCAATCACGTCAATGGATCAAAGTCATTAAAGGTGAACAAACCTTTTAACATCACAACACAATAGAATATTAGCCTTTGGATGCACATTGCTAAATCCCTTGTTTGCCTTCTATAAACCAATCCAGAACTTTTCAGGTGAGTAAATATCACAACTTTACTTTTGACAATTAAAAATTTGTTGGCAACGTTAAGTTGTAAGTAAATCCTCTAGTGGCAATAACAGATCTTTTGTGAATAAATGCTTAATTAATCTCTACAGACTTTGCAAACTCTATAAAGTCTGAAGTACAAAGATGGTAATAGAACTTTAGAAATAAAAAATCCACAAGAGAGGAGAAAATACATGTAGCACATAAGAATAAGATAATCACTTTGCGTAGATTACAATCTCTAACTAATCCCTCCATCCATCATCATCAACTTTATAAAACCCTTGCCCTGTATTAATGATGATGCTGTCCAGTGTAGGCGACTGTGGTAGGAACGATATCTATTTCATTCTGATTGGGAGAAATGTGACACTGGAATCTGAGTTTGTTTTATTGGGTTTTTCTTTCATGCCAAATTTTGCCCTCCCCTTCTTCTTCTTCCTAATCCTAGTATTATACCTTTTCTCCATGGCTGGCAACCTTCTCATCCTGACTCTAGTCTTCTCAGATCAGCAACTACACAGCCCCATGTATTTATTTCTATGTAATTTGTCCGTTTTGGATATTTGTTTTATCAATACCACAGTCCCAAAAATGCTTCAAGGTTTTCTGCCTGGTGGAAAGACCATCTCACTGCTGGCTTGCTTTGCACAATCTTATACTTTCTTCTTTGTAGGGGTATCAACTTTCTTTCTCTTGGCCATTATGTCATTTGACCGTTTTGTTGCCATTTGCCACCCTTTACATTACCCAGCCATCATGCATCAAAAACTGTGCATTAAGCTCATTGCAAGCGTATTTATTTTGGCTTTTTTGGTTGTACTTATTCCGTCCATCAGGATAATGAGACTTCCCTTTTGTTCCAATCTTGTGAACCATTTCTTCTGTGACGTCATCCCCTTGTTAATGAATTCTTGCATCAACACAAGCTCAATTCAGCTGCAGGAAATTGTCGCTTCATCCATTACACTAATTAGTTCTCTACTAGTTACTCTGATCTCCTATGTATATATAGTGAAGACTATTTTAAATATTCCATCTATGGAGGGAAGGAAAAAAACATTCTCCACATGTTCTTCCCATGCATTGGTAGTATCTTTAGCCTATGGCAGCTGTATTTTTACATATATAAAACCAACTCAGGGGCAATTCAGGGACTATGATAAAATGGTTGCAATTTTAACTACTGTCATTGTACCATTGCTTAACCCTTATGTGTATACACTAAGGAACGAGAAAGTAAGAAAAATCATCAAACAGAACTATATAAAAAACTACCCCTTTCTCTGTTAGACTATATACACATAATTGTAAAATGGAAATGGGACACATGATAAACACAACTGTCATGTATTACACGCAAATCTTCACGTACATGATACAGCATATATACAGTACAAAAGAACACAGAATTCCACCATTTGCACCATACCATAGTATATACTGAATGTGAAGTCCTAAAAAGGACAATTACATTTTTTTTTTTAACACAGATGGTCTTCTACAACAATCACATGCAATACAGTAAGTCCCCTACATACGAACATTTAACTTGCAAAATTTCAATGATACGAAAAAGTGTTTGCATGTCCAATCCTGTAAAGCTTGGTACACACTCAGTTTTTTATCATTCAACAGAGTGGAACGAAAAAAAAAAACCCAGATCCCTGTGCCAACACAAGCAATGTTGGTGTGGCGCTCTGCCATGCTGTGCCTTTGTATTCTGACTGTGGGGCTCCCCCCGCCAGAACACACCAGTCAGTGCTCGGTGCCTTTGCCTGCAAGGGCTGATCTTTGCTGGACTTATGCTGCGTACACACGATTGGAATTTTGTCAAGCAAAAGACTGATGAGAGCTTTTCATCGGAAAATGTGACCGTGTGTATGTTCCATTGGAATTTAGCTGGCCGAAATTCCCGCCAGCAAAAATTCGAGAGCATGTTCTCAATTTTTCAGACGGAAAAAGTTTCTATCGGAAATTCCGATTGTGTGTATGCAATTTCGACACGCAAAAACTATCGCAATGTTCAGATTTAACTAGGAGATGGAAGCTATTGGCTACTGGGTATTGAACTTCCTTTTTCTAGTCCCATCGTACGCATTGTACGTCACCGCGTTCTTGACAGTCGGAATTTGGTGTGACTGTGTGTATGCAAGACAGCTTGAATGAAATACCGTTGGAATTCCGTCTAGAAAATCATCAGAGCTTTTTCAGACCAAAATTCCGATTGTGTGTATGAGGCATTACGGAAACAAATTGCATTTAAGAAACAAGCTCCTGGAACGGAACTTGTTTGTAAGTAGGGGATTTACTGTAGTTGTAACCATGTTGACTGGTTCAGTAGGTAAATGCATTGTTTGCCTAGGAATCTCTGAATCGCAGTATGTGCACCAACACACTGCCAAGAAAGCAGAGCTTGTAAACTGGGTCTTATAAACAAATCTAGCCATCCATGAAATGACCATTATCTTACACATTTTGCTCCAGTGGCATCAGGTTCAGTATTTGAATACCGAAAATACGGTTTGCAAAATATCAGTGTGCAGAAAAATCTCTATATTATTCTACTGCTCTGGATCAGCCACAAGTGATTGCCCTTCTGTAGTTCACAATGCTGCAATCAGTTTATTGCTACAGGACATTATTATCATTGTGTGTCCAAATAAAAGTTCTAATAACTGAGATACCTCCCGTAACCACCAGATTCAAACTTTCATATCCCGACTGTAATTTTTTGAGGCACAAATTAATTAGATTATTGGGTACATGGTACAGACATTTTTTTTAGTACTAAAATATGAGGGCCAATGAGTATATACAGTGGCTATAAAAAGTTAAAATGTCAGGTTTCCCTAATGTAAACAAATGAAACAAAGATAAATAATTTCAGAACTTTTTCCACCTTTAATGTGACCTATAAACTGTACAACTCAGTTTAACAACAAACTGAAATCTTTTAGGTGGAGAGAATTAAAACTAAAAAAACTAAAATAATATGCTTGATTTTAGGGCTGTGGAAATGAAAGATTAATTCCTCGTTTAATCGTTAATTTTTTTGATCAATCAAATTTTTTTTGATCAATCAAAATACTCACCTCTCCGCCAGCTTCCGGGTTTTCAGGAAGTTCCGTCGGAAATCCGGTGACGTCACACACATCGACGTCACTGGACTTCCCCACCCCCCCCCTCCTTCCGCAAGTGCCTCCGTCTGCTAACGAAGGGTAGAGGGGAGGAGTCCGGTAACATTGAAGTTCTGATTGAACGTAACAGGGGAGGAGCTACGCATGACGTCATACACTGCTGCCCTACGAAACTAACATGATTGGCTTTACATGCTGTATTTTTATCATCTTTATGTGAGTAGTTTGTGTTTGAACACAAAAATGAAATCTTATACTTAAGCGGTGAGCACTTCTACCCATGACCTGGCGTCCTTGCTGAGATCTAAGGAGACGTGAGAGAAGTTTATGGTCCGTGTTAACCCTTTTGATACCCGCTTGCATGACCTTGTGTGAACTGTGAAGTTAAGTCATGGATTGTGGAAACTAACTAGTGTCGGGTGATTGTATATAGTGTATACGACATTTACCACTGACTAATGCAGAGTTTCAATGCAAGGAGATCAGCTAAAAGTAGTTGGATCTGTATGTGCGTTATAATTAATTGAAATTAGTCGATTAATCGATTTGAAAAAAATTGATTAATCGAACACGAAAATTTTAATCAGTAACAGCCCTACTTGATTTGGATGTATGCTTTGGGTCGTTGTCTTGCTGAAAGATGAAGTTCCTCTTCATGTTCAGCTTTCTAGCAGACGCCTGAATGTTTTGTGCCAATATTGACTGGTTTGGAACTGTTCATAATTCCCTCTACCTTGACTAAGGCCCTGTTCCAGCTGAAGGAAAACAGACCCAAAGCATGATGCTGCCACCGCCATGCTTCACGGTGGGTATGGCGTTCTTTTGGTGCTGTGCATCTTGTTTTTGCGCCAAACATATCTTTTGGAATTATGGCCAAAAAGTTCAACCTTGGTTTCATCAGACCATGGCATATTTTCCCACATGCTTTTGGGAGACTTCAGATGTGTGTTTACAAAATTTAGCCGAGCTTGGATGTTGTTTTCATAAGAAAAGACTTCCATCTTGCCACTACCCCATAGCCCAGACATATGAAGCCAGTACTTGTCACATATTCCTGCAGCTCCTTTAATGTTGCTATAGGCCACTTGGCAGCCTTCGTGACCGGTTTTCTTCTTATCTGTTCATCAATTTTGAAGGGACGTCCAGTTCTTGGTTATATCACTGTTGTGCCATATTTTCTCCACTTGATGATGACTATCTTCACTGTGTTCCATGATCTAATGCCTTGGAAATTCTTTTGTACTCTTTTCCTAACTGATATCTTTTACCAAAGAGATCCCTCTGATGCTTTGGAAGCTCTCTGCAGACCATGGCTTTTGCTGTAGGATGCTACTAAGAAAATGACCTACTAGAACAGCTGAACTTTATTTGTGGTTAATCAGAGTGGCGTGACAGAAAAGGTCTGCTGAGAGCGCTGACAGGTGTTCTAGCAGGTGGAGTGGGCATCCCAGTCAGAACCCAATAGCTCAGCGGGGAGATCGCTGTACTAAAATCAGATTGTTATAACAGGACCTCCTTCCGAGCTCTTCACTTTTTTTTTCTCGTTCAGACCACTGGATTTTAACAAAAACTGATAGTGTGTACCAGGCTTAACCCCCCTGGCGGTATTCCCGAGTCTGTCTCGGGGTGAAAATTCAGTACCATTAGAGGTAACCACGAGCCAGACTCGGGATCGCATCGCTGGATCCAGGATGAGTTTACTTACCTTATCCCCTGGATCCAGCGATGTCCCCCCGCACTGCAAGCAGCTCGTCCTCCGCACAATGTATCACATCGCCGGGTTCCGTTCCCTGCGATCCTTGTGACGCATGGGGACAGAGAACGGCGCCAAATTCAAAAAGTAAAACACACACTTACAGATTACATTGCTGTATGTAATTATTTCACATCCCCTTTGTCCCTAGTGGTCTGCCCAGTGCCCTGCATGCAGTTTTATATTATAGAAACTGTTCTTTCTGCCTGGAAACTGGAGATTGTCCATAGCAACCAAAACTGTCCCTTTACATCAAAAGTGATTTTAGACCAGCTAGAAAACAGCGATAATAAATTAGAATCACTCGCAGAATTGAGCGATAGTGATTTGTGGGGAGATTCGTCATCAAATACTGAAAAGTAATGACAGTGACAATTCTGCAACTGAGCAACTTTCAGTGTTTTTGATTTGATTACATTATTGAATAATTTTTATTATTATTATATTATTATTTGGTATAATTATTTATAGTTATTTATTATATTATAATTCATGATTTAATTTTTCAAACTTTATCGGGATGTCTGCTAGACTAATTGAGTTATTCCTAAGAATTACAGGACAATATAAAATGCCAAATTTTCATGCAAAATAATTGTACAGCTTTCAGCACCTAAAATCTGAAATAATCATACCGCCAGGTAGGTTAAAGGGGTTGTAAACCCTCGTGTTTATTCACCTTAATACATCCTATGCATTAAGGTGAATAAAAAACTTCTGACAGTGACTGCCCCCCCAGCCCTAAGCCCCTCGTTCCCTCAGCGGAGATGTGCTCTTCCTCTCTGCTCGGGTTTCTCGGCTTTTGATTGGATAGAATGATATCAGCATAGCCATCAGCTCCCACTGCTGTCAATCAAATCAAATGATGTGGGCACCAGGGGACGGGGCTGAGTCTGGTATTCTGTGTCTATACATGCAAATGCTGGACTCGAGAGCGTGCCTGCAAGATAACCTCCTGAGAGAGCGCTTATCCCAGGGGGTTATCGATGCGAGGAGGGGCCGTGAGCGCCACTGGGGGACCCCAGTAGACGAGGTTCGGGGCCACACTGTGCAAAACAAACTGCATAGTGGATGTAAGTATGATATGTTTTTTATTTTAAAAAAAATAAACAAAGGTTTACAATCGCTTTAAAGTAATTGTAAAGTCTCTCTCTTTTTTTTTCTAAAAAATAACAAACCTGTTATGCTTACCTGCTCTGTGCAGTGGATTTGCACAGAGCAGCCTGGATCCTCCTCTTCTTGGGTCCCTCTTTGGCTATCCAGTCCCCTCCCTGCTGTTGAGTGCAGGCTGCTTGCTCTGAGGGCACCAAGTCACAGCTCCATGTGTTCATTCAGACACGGAGCTGCGTTTCAGCCATGCCCCCTCTCTCTCTCCTGATTGGCTAACTGACTGATTGACAGCAGCGGGAGCCGATGGCACCACTGCTTTGTCTCAGCCAATCAGGAGGGAGAGTCCCGGATGGCCAAGACACTCATGCAACATCGCTGGATCAAGATGAGAGTCAGGTAAGTATTAGTGGGGGGCCGCTGCACACAGAAGGCTTTTTATCTTAAACACTAAACGACAGCACCATAGCCGAATGACGGCTGCAGCGTGGCTCGTTAATTCTGGGCGGGCATGCATTGACGTCCTCCCAGAATTGTGCTCCCGCACACCCCCTGGATGTGCACACGGGATTATGCGTGACAGCGGCCATTTACAACGTGATCACGCCATCAAATGACGGAGTGATCACTTGTAAACAAACCGGCGTCATGTCTGGTTGCTCTCTCCCCTCTCTAAATCAATCGGTACAGTGTGAGCAGAGAGGGGTACAGTGTGAGCAGAGAGGGGAGAGAACGGGTGCTGCAGCGATGTGGGCTGAATCTGTAGTGCCCACAGCGCTGCTCTGTGACCATTCCAGCCTCATCCATCCATCCTTAACCATCCCATCCATACTCCGCAATACTCATCCATCCATCCATGCTCAGCCATCCATCCATACTCGGCAATCCTCATCTATCCATCAATGCTCAGCCATCCATCCATACTCAGGAATACTCATCCATCCATCCATGCTCAGCCATCCCATTCACCCCCCATCCAAACTCAGCCGTACCCAGCCATACCCATTCATGCTCAGTCATCCCATCCATACTCATCCACGGCTCATCCATGCCACATCAGTTTTCATCCATGCCACTACAGTGCCTCAGAAAAGTGTAATAAGTAGACAAATTAGATTTGAAATTTATGCCCCTAGAACACCTGATGGTGCTCCCTACATGTTGGGCCTCTGTATGTGGCTAGGCTGTGGAAAAGTATTGTTATACTTGGGAGGAGTAGGAGAATCTATTTTTGGGTGTAATTTTTGGTATGTACATGCTATGTGTTAGAAATATTGTATAAATTGACAAATTTTGTGTAAAAAAAAAATGCACTTTCATTTTCTTTCCACATTTTCCAAAAACTTCTGCAAATAAATGGCATGTTCAACAAAAGACTCATTATGCCTCATAGATTATACCTTGGGGTGTTTTCTTTCCAAAATGGGGTCATTTTTGGAGAGTTTCCATTGTCCTGTTGCTCCAGGGCCTTCAAAAGTGCAAGAGGTAGTAAGGAAATTATATGTGTAATTTATACTCCTAGAACACATGATGGTGCTCCCTGCATGTTGGGCCTCTGTATGTGGCCACGCTGTGTAAATGTCTCACACATGTGGTATTGTCATACTCAGGAGGCATAGTAGAATGTGTTTTTGGGTGTAATTTGTGCTATGTATATGCGGTGTGTGAGAAATAACCTGCTAATATAACAATTTTGTGAAAAAAAAAAAAAGAAAAAAATATTGATTTTGCAAAGAATTGTGGGAAAAAAATTACAACTTCAAAAAACTCACCATGCCTCTTACTAAATACTTTGGATTGCCTACTTTCCAAAAAGGTGTCATTTGGGGGGTGTTTGTACTTTCCTGGCTTGTTAGGGTCTCAAGAAATGAGATAGGCTATCAGTACTTCAGGCACAATCAATTTTCAGATATTGGCATCATAGCTTTTGGACTCTATAATTTTCACAAAGACCAAATAATATCCACCAATTTGGGTTATTTTTACCAAAGATATGTAGTGGTATAAATTTTGGCCAAAATTTCTGAAGAAAAATTACTAATTTGCAAAATGTTATAACAGAAACAAAGAAAAATGCATTTTTTTTTAACTCAATTTTCAGTCTTTTTTTCTTTTATAATGATTAAATACCATCAAAAGAAAGCTCTATTTGTGTGAAAAAAATACAAAAATTTCATATAGGAACAGTGTTGAATTACTGAGCAATTGTCATTCAAAATGTGAGAGCACCGAAAGCAGAAAATTGGTCTGGTTAGGAAGGGGCTTTAAGTACCCAGTGGGTAAGTGGTTAATGTACAGAATGCATTAAAGTGGTTCTGCACCTAAAAAAAAAAATATTAAAAGCCAGCAGCTACTAATATTGCAGCTGCTGATTTTTAATAAAATCACACTTACCTGTCCCAGGGTCCATCAATGTCGGCGGCAGATGACGAGCGATCGCTCGTCTCGCTGCTGCCCCCGCCGCCATCCTCGGTCAGGGAATCAGGAAGTGAAGCATCGCGGCTTCACTGCCCGGTTCCCTACTGCGCATGCGCGAGTCGCGCTGCGCGTCTCTTCTGGTCCCCCGCTGTGTCCTGGGAACTGTGTGTTTCCCAGAACACAACGGGGGGGGGGGAGGCGGGGGTGGTGCGGGGCGTCTGCGGCGGTCTGCCCGGAAGTGGGTGCAGATACCTGGATTATCCAGGTAACTGCACCCCCCTCCCCCCTGAAAGGTGCCGATTGTGGCACCGGAGGGGGGGAGGGATCAGATTAGCGGAACTTCCCCTTTAGGGTGAAGAACCGCTTTAAGATTAAAAAAACTTCTGACTTTACAACCCCTTTAAAATGTGATTCTAACAGCAGAATGTTTTTTATCCTAATGCATTCTATGCAGTTAGATAACAAAATCTTCTGCATGCAGCAGACCCCCTTAGCGCCCCTTAATACTTACTTGAGCCCCATCTCGATCCAGCGATGTTGCCTGAGAGAATCGGCTGCTGGAACTCTCACTCCCGATTGGCTGAGACAGCAAAGGAGCAGCATTTGTCAATGCGCCAATGAGGAGGTAGGGGAGGGGGTCGGGCCCGCGGCCCCATAGCAGACTGTTTCCTGTGAGAGCAATTGGTATGGGGGAGGGGCCAGAAGGGCCAAAGAGGATGATCTGGGCTGCTCTGTGAAAAACCACTACACAGAGCAGGTAAGTATAACATGTTTGATATATTTAAATTAACAAAACAAGACTTTAATACTCAGATCACTTGGTAATATTTGTGGGCTTTTGATCAGCTGATCTCGCCATAAATGATCTATTTGCACTGTTTTAGCTTTATTGATTCTACCACTTGTCCACCTTCCCAGTTTTACCAAATCAGTCAGTATTTGCACTTTTTTTTTTAAATTCAATGTCAAGTCTTGCTTGTATGATTTTGAATCCATATTACACACACACGTCATTTCCAATTATAAAGCAAGGTTGCAAAGTAATCTCACCAGGTTGAAACATAACGCTGATGCGTTTCACGAGATGTGACTCGCTCTTCGGGGGTGGATGAATGTAAGATATATCTGAAAATGAATGACCAAAAAGGTAATGTAACACATGCATAGCTGATGGACAAAAGGTAAGAGGGGCCTTACAGAAAAAGAAAATACCCCATACTCACCAATCGGCAAGGCCTAGATGCCTGTGGCTAGGTTCACCGAGGATGGCAGCATCAGTGACGGCCAGTGCACTGTGGGCGTATGGGCGCCGTCCCCCCATCCTTGCGCCAGGCCCCTTTCAGGATGCCAGACGCATGGATTCCTATGGTGGGGGTGGTACATTTTGAAGCACCTAATTGGAGGCTGAGGCTCTAATAGACTTCAAAATAGGGTGGGGTCGGGGCGCAGAGAGTGCGCCCTGATCCCACCCAATTGTGTGCCGATATCGAATAAATTTTCGCTATTTTCACACTAACCTTCCTCTCCACCAATCAGGAGGCAGGACGTCAGACCTGCTTCCTGATTGGCCAAAGCACCAGGCCACCCTACTGGATGCCTGGCGCTTAGGAAAAGGAGCGAGGAGACTCGCGTTGGACCGGAAGTCGCCACCGCTCTGAGAAGTAAGTCCCCTCAGCTGCATTCCCCCTCACATGCGGATCACGGCCCTGGCACCCCCTCCAGTCCCAGAGCCACGATCCACACGCATGGGGCGGATGCAGCTCGAGTGGGGGGGGGGTCGGTGGGCACAGTGGCTGCATTTGATGGGCACAAATGGCTGCATTTCATGCGCACAATGGCTGCATTTGATGGGTACAGTGAGGCTGCAATTGATGGGGGAGGGGGGTTTCAGTATTTTTCAGTTTTCTTGCGCACCAGCCGCCACTGGCAGCGATATATGCTTGGGAAGGGAGCTGAGGGAACGGAGCCAATCAAAATCCTGACCAAGGAACAACGAGAAGGCAGACATGGCATGGGTAGAAATGAGTGACTTTGGATGTCCTAAATTATGCGTTCAGGTATTAAATATAATATATGTATATAAATAAACATTGCTACATTGCCAAACAATCATGAGGTATATAATGGAATGCATTAATGCATGTATAAACCAACCTGTTGCGATGGTAAGATGGATAAAGGCAATTTCAGGCCGGGGTCACACCGGTGCGACGCGACAGTCATACCACTTAGGATACGACTTTGCCCTGCGACTTGAAGTCCGACATGCATCTGACTTCAATGAACAGGGATCCGACTTTGATCCCCGACAATACATTGTACCCCTACCCATTCACTAGGGTTGCACTGATACCAATATTGGTATCTGCGCAAATACCGAGTATTGTACTCGGGCAAATACTTCTGATGCTTCACCCGATACCAGAAGTAAGTGGGCGGGCGGAGTGGGTGGGAGAAGGCTGAGTGCGGCACAGTCCGAGTCCTTGCAAAGCATCAGAGCTCCGAAGGTAAGCCTCTAGGCAGGGGTGTGGGTCACTCACAGCTGTGTATATCGGTGACCAGACCATCAGAATCATTAGCAGGAGTGATGGCTTGAGTCTCCGTCAGAGGCTGTACACGGCAACGCCCATCTTAGTACACCCTGAACTCGGCCTCAGTAGCCAGCACTCACAAGACGGCAGCGGACATCCAGTTACACCCAGCCCATATAGTTTACCAATTATATGGGCTGGGTGTAACAAGATGGCCACTGCTGCATTCCGACTAGGCTTGAGGCCGAATGCAGGGTGTATCAAGATGGGCTCTTGTATAGTTACTCTCTTTATAGCGTTGATTACATTTTTTAATGCCAGGCTGCCAGCAATTATCAGGGCCACTGCCTACCTATCATTGCCCATAATTGCCACTTATCAGTGCCAGCCATCAGTGCCCATCACTCAGTGTCACATACCAGTGCCCATAAATGCCACCTATAAGTGGCAGCCATCAGTGCCCATCAGTCAATGCCACCTATCAGTGCTGCAAATCAGTGCCCATCAGTAAGTGCCTCCTATCAGTGCCAGCCATCACTGCCTGATTAGTATTGTGTATTGAAAACTGTCACTTGACATAAAAAAAAAAAAAAAAAAAAAAAAAGTATCAGTGATTGGTATCGGCGAGTATTTGAAAAAAGTATTGGTACTTGTGCTCGGCCTTAAAAAAGTGGTATCGGTGCAACCCTACCATTGACCTAAAAAAACAGTGTCAAAAATAAAACGCAGTACACAGGATTTTAAAGTAATGTATTAAGGCAGCTCCGGTGTCTCCTCCGACTTCTTCTCCCCTCTGTGGCTCTGCCTCCTCCACTGATGTCTTCTGCTGGTTCATCTCCCTCTGTCCACTGTCTTCTCTGCTTTCTTCTCCCTCTGTTGACTCAATTCTCTCTCCTGCTGTAATGCTGGGTGCGTGGTGTGCCACTACTTATATTGGCATGGGGCGGTGGGATCATAAGGGGTGGGGGCTCTGAGAGACATCACATGGCGTCCCCACACCATGCCAATATAAGTAGTGGCCCACCACACAGCCGGCATTAGAGCGGGACAGAGCATCGAGTCAACATCGGAGGAAAAGAGGGAGAATACAGCGAAGACCCGGCAGAGGCAGAAGACAGCAGAGGGAGAAGAACCAGAGAGAGCAGCGAAGACTCAGAGAGGGGAAAAGAACCGGCAGAGGCAGAAGACATCAGCGGAGAAGGCAGAAGAGCCAGAGAGGGGAGAAGTCGGAAGAGACGTCGGAGCTGCCTTAATAAATTACTTTATAAACCTGTGTATTGCGTTTTATTTTTGACACTTTTTTTTAGGTGAATGAGTAGGGGTACAATGTACCCCATACTCATTCACATAGGGGTGGGGGGGGGGGGGGTCGGGATCTGGAGGCCCTTGTCCTCATCAACATGAGGACAAGGTTCTTTGGGGTAAGGGGGCGCACCCACCCCCCCCTATGTTGAGGACATGCAGACTGGTACTGTTCAGGAGGGGGAGGGGGTGCTCGCTCGTCCCAACCCCCTTTCCTGACTTGGCTCTAGTATGGATTTTGGGGAGCCCCACAGTTTTTTCAGGGTGGGGGTTCCCCTTAAAATCCATACCAGACCTAAGGGCCTGGTATGCTGTTGGAAGGGGAACCCATGCCGTTTTTTAAATTTGCCGTGGAGTTCCCCCTTCAAAATCATCAGAGCACAAGTCGCATTGTGAAATTGGATCAGTTAAGATGGCGATATGAATTTGGTGATATTCAATGGGCTGAAGTAGGATCAAAGTCAGACCAAACTAGTGCAGGGAGAATTTTCAAAGTCGGACCAGTTAAGACGGCTCCCTTAGGGAAACATTGATTTTCACACATCATGCTACATGAGCTCCCAATGTCGGAGCGTTTGTCGTACTGGTGTGAACCCGGCCTCACTCACTTCACATGGGACAGCTCACTCTACTGATTCTACACAAGTATACATATTTCATCCTTCTCATGCATGCCCTTCTACCTGGTTATGTTTTTTATATTCAAACTTTCTCACATTTCCCCTTTTCCCTTCCGGGATTGCCTTTTTTTGACATCCATTTTCCCATATCTGCAGTTTTGCACACATTCCTCCTTGGCCTTTATCCGTCCTTCCATCACAACAGGTTGGTGTATACATGCATTCCATTATATACTTCATGATTATTTGCCAATGTAGCAATGTTTATTTATATACAAATTATTATTTTAGTTGATGCCTGACCAGATTATTTAGACTCCAAAGTCACTAATTTCTACCCATGCCATGTCTGCCTTCCTGTTGTTCCTTGGTCGGGATATTTGGTTGGCTCCGTTCCCAGGCATCTATTGCTGCCATCCTTGGTGAACATAGCCACATCCATTTAGGCCTTGCCGATTGTTGAGAATGTGGTCTTTTCTTTTTCTGTAAGGCCCCGCTTATCATTTGTCCATCAGCTATGCATGTGTTAAATTATCTTTTTTGTCATTCATTTTCAGATATATCCTACATGCATCCAACCCTGAAGAACAAGTCACATCTCGCAAAACACATTGGGTGTCATGTATACTCATGGACATGGTTTAAACTTGCATTGCATATACATAATTGTATCGGCTTTGCCTTTGTTTATGCTACTCTTATGTGTGATCATTTCTGCAGTAAATATTTTTTATATTGTCAATTGCATCGGCCAATTGTGCACACCTCATATAAAGTCCCAAAGAGTGATACCCATATTTTTATTGCACCATTAGGGATGCAGGTGTGTCATTGTTATTTTTAGAAATTATATCTCCTAAGTACACATTCTATCCAAATACTTATTTCAGCATGAATTCAAACATCAGTAGCAAATATGAAGGGCCAAATAATGATGCAAACGCCCAGAGGGACCAGAAGCTGTGGCAGCTGGTGTTCTAATTTTTTTCCGGGGGGGAGGGAAAGTATTACTCCCGCAGTTGGACTCTGGTTTGTGTATTGGCAGTGAGGATGGCCATCTCCTGGATCTCCCCGTACATCCACTTAAGAGCTGCTTCCTGATTGGCCGGGATGAGAAGCATGAAGACAATAGCGAATATTAATTTGCTATTGTCACACAACTTGGTGGGCTTAGGGCACAGTACTGAATGCCCCAAGCCCACCCTTTTTTTTAAGCCAATTAGAGCCTCAGGCTCTAATCAAATGCAACACAAAAAAAACACCCATTGAAATCCATGGAGCAGCCACCACTGACCAGAAGCCTATAGTGGTGTAAACAGTGTTTTACACTTACCATTTCCATATTAAATGTTATGCTATTAGATCCCAAAAATGGGTTGCAATTCTAAAGGATTTCCTTAGCCCTTTGCATTACAATGTATCCCAGCACCAGAGTGTTTATTGGTCTGCTCTTCTTCCCACATAATTAGTTCCAATTATAGTTTGTACCTCTACACCAGGGTTTCTCAACTAGGGTTCAACCAGAGGCTGCTAGGGGTTCCTTAAGCAATGAGCAATTTCTGCCTTTCAGATAAGATCTCACTAACACCATTGATCTTTTTAGCTATCTGTAAGGGGGTACTTCTTACCAATGACCACAAGTATAAGGAACATTCTTTCCACTGACCATCACACTAATATATCATGAGTTGTAGATATTTTAGCAAGGGTTCCCCGAGACCAGAAAGATATTTCAAGAGTTTCCTTGTGTTGAAAAGGTTGAGAAAGTCTGATCTATGCTATGGTTGGTGACCATTTCATAGCCATCTCTCTTACAGTCATTTCTGTGCAGTCCTCTTGTATACTCTGTAAATGCATTTATTTATTTTTATTTATTTATTTATTTTTTTACATAACCTAGTAAATTTTGAGTTTTCAGCATGATTTATGCAACATCTGCCATTTAAACAAACAAAAAATAAAATCCTAAACTAAATGCAAAGCCAGGACCACAGGTTATTCTAAGGTTTGTGTATACCGGTATCAGTGACTGATGAAGGGGGCATACCGATTCCCGAGACCTGTATCCCAGCAACCCTTGCAAGAGGGGATAGTGTCCAGCTACGACTCCATGCTGAGCTCCCACCTTTTATTGGCAACTTCATTGGTCTCAGATTTATATGGCCTGGTACAGTTCACGAGTGGGGTGGTTGTGTTTGCTCATCCCCTCCTTTTCCAGACCTGCATGCTCAGATAAGTGTCTGGTGTGGATTTTTGGGAGGGGACCCCTCAAAATCCATATGGATTGGGGAGACGCCCCACGCAGTCTTTTCTTATTGCTGGCAATTCTTGTTTTCACATTTAGCTGTCAGAGGGGAACTCATCTCACAGCCGATGGCACATCAGTTGTTAAGGACGTGGCGGCCAGCTTGCCATCCGGCATTCTTAACCAGCTATAAAAACAGTTTGTTATGGAGGAATTAAAAAAAAAAAAAAAAAAACAGCCCCGCAAAACTCAAAACGCATGTAAAAATGCATAAACAAAAAAAAAAAAAAAAAAAAAAAAACACAACACACTTACATTTTTGGTGCGGGTCTATTGAAGTTTGTTACATGCAAAATAACCCTTTCCTGACCCTTTCCAAAAACACACCGGCTGAAAAATGCATAAATGTGAAGGTGTACCATAGGAATCCATGTTAAATGGACTTTAGTGCAAACTGCAAAACAAACTAAATACCCATAGGTGTGAACCTAGCATTCGGGATAAAAACAAACAGGATTACTTAAAGGAACTATTCTTTCTTACATCATTAACTCGATTGCCCCCACCCTATCACCACCACCACCACCACCCCATTCAGAAGACTCTTAGCCACTCCTCCCACGATGCAACACTGGATGCCTTAACAGCCCATCATCGGGTACACAGAGATGTTACTGTTGGAAAACAGAGAGCGAGTCCTCGATCCAGTACAGCCTTTAGGCCTGAGCCCCAACATTCCCCAAGGTGCCGCCCAATGGCCATCCTACCAAATCTGCCCACTAGCCACCCCACCAAGTCCTTCAGTGCTTCAGCCCCCCTGTACGCTCTGATCCCCCCACTTACATGTGTATATATGACATGCACGTACACTCACAGGCATGTACACACAGAAAAATGTACACGGGGCCCCCCCGTACATACTCACATCCCTGCCAGTCGGCTTACAAGTGTATGGGCAGTACTCCGCTGATGGCGGCCCTGATCCTATGCACAAGCCGCATCCACACAAGCAAGGTGGATGGAGGAATCCTCCCCGTGCTGCCATTGTAACCTCACAGCAGGAATCCTCCACTGTGACAATACACCGACTAGTGGCTGCAGCCAGCTGATCGAGATACATTTTTCAACAGTCCTGTTCAACAGAAATTGGTTATTAGATGGACTTCTGTCAAGCAGGTATAGCCTTAGATGCATCGACGATCAGTTGGTCTCTGTTGAACCAGCCAAATTTCGATCCATTAGTGGCTTAAAGTATAACTAAAAGCAAAAAACTGTTTTTTAGTTTCATATACATTGCAGAAGGATTAGAACACCTGTCAGCTTTACTGCGGTCTTTGCTCCCATTGGGGAGATTCCCCCTCTCTATTTGTCTTGTTTACCATTTTTACCATTGAAAGTAAAGGAAAATCCCAAATTTTGGGTTGTCCCCAGAAAATAGAGTGGAAATCTTTTAATGGGGACACTAGTTCTAATGAGTGTGGGGTCCCCAAGGAAACTCCTAATTTGCAGGCATTTCCTCTCACTTCCTGTTTGGCTATGGGACAGGAAGTGAAGGGAAATCTCAGCAATAGGACAGATGGCAAAAAATAAATAAAATAAAATGATCTGACAGGGGTTATAATCTTCCCATGCTCTATCCAACATGCCTATAGCTGCAATTCAAGTATACTGGTTTACTTTAAAATCAGTGGAAGTCAATTGGAGCCAGACTTTGAGATCGCTCCCATCACTGCAGGGCTGTTTGTTCCAGATTCAGACCTGCTCAAACAAGACAAGACAAGGGGCAACATATGATTTTAAGAATTATGGGAGTACCCATAAACACTAAAGGGCTTTTCACAGAAAGCAATACCTTTTCTTAGGAAGTTACAATTATAGGAGATCATCCATTTAGAAAATATCAATCTGGGTTTTTTTTGTTTTTGTTTTTTAAAGGCTTATATTTTTACAGCTCTGTAATACATATGATAAATGAGAACAACAGAGAAAAGCTAAGATGAGACAGAAATCATTAAAACATCAATATGGACAATAATGTAATGTAAATTATTAGCAAATAAATGCAAAATTTATTTTTTGTTTTTTTACAAAAAAAGAAATATTAATCTTCCTCTAAACGCGAGGGCAATGAAAGGCGTTGGCAAAAATAAATAAACACAATCTGAATCTGCTTTATAAATACATCTACCAGCCAGTAAAACAACAATGAGCTGAGTGAAATGGCACATATTAGAAGCAATGGGGAATGTAGAAAGGTCTTATAAAAAGGAGGGGTACAGACTTCTCTTACTCGGAGGATAGGCTTTCAACAAGGAGTTAGAAAAAGTGAACTATTGTACCAAAGTAAGTGCATTTTGTAAGTCTCTTCTATCCCTGTGAGCGTTTTCACTTCAGCACAGAACATAAAGGGCCATCGCCAGCTTGAACCATCCTGCTCTAATGCCTAGTTTTCACAGCTAACAGCAGGAAATCTCACAGTCCTGAAATCACTCGCTCTGGGGTCTGTAAGCCACGGTCGCACTAGCCTGTGTGCTTGGTCCCTGGGGCTTGCCATTCACTAACAACTGAACTGGAGAGTCAACTCGTATACTTTGGAAAACAAAAGTCTGTCAAAGAAAAACAAAAAACAAAAACACAACACAGTAAGTTAAAGAGCAATTTCAGGCAACATAAGAAAGCAATAAGAAATGCCTAATGCCAATAAGTAAACGCTGCAGCTCAGTCATGAAGCTTGTTCAAGTTTACCCTTATGCTTTCTCCGTAAATCAACAGCAAATGCATTATTCAGGGTCAGGAGAAAGGAGAAAGTATTTACTGCACAAGTCTCTGCCAAGTCACTTCCTCCCTCTTGGCTTATAAACTTCCAAAAGGCACGTTTTAAAGCAGATCACTACAAATGTAGCGTTTTTGGTTCTTTTTTACATTAGGCATTCTGTATGTATGTATGTATGTACAAGGAGCCTGCAGTGGGTGCTCCAACAATACAAGGCATACAGGTACATGTCAGGCTCAAACTACCAAAAGTGGCCAAGTTGGACTGCAGAAATGAATGGACAAAAAAAAAAAAACAGGTACTGTGCCAATAGTCTGTGCTCTCTTGTATTGTTCCCATTTTGCTTTTTTTTTTCAGTTTTAATTGTGCTTGCAAACCTGCTAATTTACTCAACACACAAATGGAAAAATATAGGGAAAGCAAGCACAATATACTAGAATGCCAATTTACTTACTAGGTATTGTAGCTAGTCACTTCTTTCCTTGCACTCGTTTACCCTTTATAAATCAGTTCAGCTATGGACTACAATAATACCTTTCATTCGGTATGATACATCAAGTGTATTTGCACATTATGGCAGACCTACCCTCTAATGTGCCCTAGCTCCATTCAAATTCCATTGACATCTTCCTCTGGTCTTTTTCCGGGTCTGCCATTGGACAGCCATCGACAAACTAAATATGCACATGCATGCTGGAGTTACATTGTCCTGACTTTCACAGAGGCCAAGAATAGGCTGGTATTGTACACTGCACTGTGCAATGATAATGCACAGAAAGTTTTTTTTTTTTTTTTTTTTTTTTTTTTTTTAAAAGGGGACGTACAAATCCTGCAAGGTGTACCTAGGATAGAATTATTTTACTGGACATTTGAATATTCAGTAACCGGTGGGATGTGTTATTTTAAGGAACAGTGGACTGTCAGCAGAACTTCACCCAAAAGGGGAAGTTCAGCTGTCAAAATTGGCTTTTTTTTTTTATGGGGTGGGGGAGGAGCAGGTAACTGGTTTTGACAGGTACCCAAGCCCACTTCAACCTAGGCAATCAGAGCAGACATTGGTCAACCACTCTCCCTGCAGCCTCTTGGGATATATCACAGATCCCAAGAAACTGCAAAACCTGTCAGAAGGCGCAATGTGGCTTTGCAGCCGGCCGTGCAGCTGCAAACAGTCATGGTCAGCTGCCCACAGCTAGGATGCCGGCGCTGTGGACCGAACAACAGTGAAGAGACCCAGTCGGGAGAGTGCAGCGCTTGATCCCTAGACAAGTGGTTGGGTGCCAACACTGTTGTCCTTCCATTAACTAGTTTCTGCTCGACAGTGAATTTTCATTGCTCTGTGACATGACTCTAAAGAAGGTTATGGGAAAACACATCAGATGGTGGGGAAGGAAATCTGCTGAAAAATTGGCACATTTCTCTGCCAGCTATGAATTCATCCATACCTCCTATTTTGTGTTCCATTGCCAAGACATGACAGAGCTTATATACAGAACATTTGGAGTGAACTCTCACCTGTCCTTTATGCTGTACATTGTGATGTTTAAGCTGGGGCTCTGGGATGGTCACAGAATCAGCAATCAAGACTCCCCAGCTTTCCACCATGTTGTAAACCATTATAGAATAACACGTCCCCTCTGCATCCACAAGCCCAAATGTACTAATGGGGGGAAGAAAGAAAAAAAGGAAGGTTATTTCAACAATAACTTTAAAGCAGAATTCAGACGAGATAAAAAAAAAATAAAAATAAAAAAAAAAAACACACACACCACAACAACACACACACACACACACACACACACACCACTACCTTTTGCAATATTCGACCGGTGAGGAGGGGCTGGAGGACTGAATATTCCACTCAGATTGCCTAGGAGATCTGGGCGGAAGTTGGTGCCGGTACCTGTCAAAAATTGTACCAATTTCCCCAACCACACATTCAAGGTGGATGAGGAAATCCTCCCCACTGGGTCTTTGTATCCTGACGGCGGAACTCCCCTACCAACAGAATACACCGGTCAGCGATGTGTCATATCGACTGCATGTGCTGATCAAGCAAAAATATGCCAACAAGCCCATTCATGAGACACTAATTGATAGACTTCTCATGAATGGGAACAGCCAAACGTGGATCGAAATTCAGTCAGTAAACATGTTACAAAAACATGTAGCATTTATAAAAGTGAAAGAAAACATAACGGTAATGCTGTGGAAACTATAGCAGCGAATACATCTGTAATAGCAACACAACTTTACCTTTCTAATAAGGTAACGTATCCATGTTCATCACTCTATTAGTATTGAATTTCTTTATAAATCACTTTTTTGGGCATGTTACAACACAAAGCGCAGAATGTAAAGCCAGCTAGGCCACGCGGGGATAATGTTATACTCACAATGGCACTCGCTCCTCAGGCATTAGGCTGAACACAACTCTTCCAAGAACCACACAACCGGGGTTTCTTCCTGGCTGCAGAGCACCAAGTGGTTTCAGCTGGAGGCCCCCATAATGACCCAGAAGAACAGGACCTAAACTACTTAGCATGTTCTGTAGTCGCTTCCCACGTATCTTTCCCTGTCAAAATTAAAATGGAACAAAAGCACATGAATTAGGATTATACAAACGACAAGTAAAGCCTGCAGCAAACTATTAAGGCAAGTAGAAAGCATGCGGTGAAGATCGAGTGACAATACCTTGTTGTTCAGCAGGCCACACAGTCTGCCCAGATAATCCAACAGTTGTTCTTCCCTCATCACAGGTTCAGTCCATGAAGGCTCCAGAGCAGCGGCTCGTGAGAAACCATCCAGAGCTCCCTGGTAGTTCTCTTCGTATTTACACAACTAGCAGGAAAGACCTGCATCAATCAAAAACTCTCCACTGCTCAAAACAAAAAGCTGATCTACACACAAACATTTCTAACAGTTTAGTAGTATGAAATGACCCCTCATTGACAAAAACCTCTTTATTGTGCCATTGAAATAAATGATTCAGGAAGAGATTATATAAGTGTGCCCCTATCTTTTCATTTGGAAACTCAGGACTCTGGTGACCCACTTACTCACTAGGAGAGGAAATTCACTGAGAACAAGTTAATAGGGTGACTACAGGGAATCAGAAGAGATGCTGGGTGCACAAATATAACAACATGTGAATGAAAAATCATAAGCACTAAGCAAGCAGGCCATGTTCAATAGAGACCACCTTTAAAATAAAATTAATATTAATTATATATATATATATATACACACACACACACACACCATTTATATTGCTATATATGTATATCTTGACTTTCTTCAGATAGTTTCATTTTTGGAATACTATATATGCAGTATGCATAACTACAGTGCCTTGCGAAAGTATTCAGCCCCCTTGAACTTTTCAACCTTTTGCCACATTTCAGGCTTCAGTCTCTCGATGTGCAAAACTGATAGAGACATACCCCAAGCGACTTGCAGCTGTAATCGTAGCAAAAGGTGGCTCTACAAAGTATTAACGCAAGGGGGCCGAATAATTTTGCACGCCCCACTTTTCATTTTTTTATTAGTTAAAGTTTAAAAAAAATCCAATAGATTTCGTTCCACTTCACAATTGTGTCCCACTTGTTGGTGATTCTTCACAAAAAATTAAAATTTTATATCTTTATGTTTGAAGCCTGAAATGTGGCAAAAGGTTGAAAAGTTCAAGGGGGCCGAATACTTTCGCAAGGCACTGTACTTGCATACCTGTTTAATACTCATCTCTATTGCATATGATTCTGTTACAATTATATTGTCTGACAACTATGCACAAGTTTCTTTCACTCTGTATTTTTGAAAGTTCTTTAAAAAAAATCTGATTAAAAAAAAAAAAAAAAAAAAAAAAAAAAAAAAAGGCACTGCACCAGCAATCAGCAGATCACTTATGCTATGCAGTTCTGCTGCAATTTTGTCAGTGTCAGTGAAGCCGATAATTTGTTCTTCCTGTCAGAATGTAACTACCACAGAACTACGAGCCAACAGCCGCAAAGACTGCTGGACCTTGTAGCTTTACATTTACAGAATTCTGTGAATGAGTGACACTACCAGGCAGGGGGAGGGAGATGATCCCCCGTTAGCTGTCACAACAGGAAAGCAGGAGGTGGGGGGGGCCAGTGAATTCATAACGTTACACCCCGAATATTGGTGTAACATGATGAAAAGGTGAACGTATCGTTTAATTAGCCCCACATTAGTAAGAGCTGTCAGAGGCTTACAGTAATAGACTAACATGGATATCTCTTCACAACCCTTTTACTTGGACATTTTAGGTCTCTGTATATTATATATATATATATATATATATATATATATATATATATATATATATATATATATATATATATATATATATATATATATATATATATATATATATATATACACACACACACACATATATATACACATACATACATACATATACACACAAGATTTTGGCCCCTTGTTACAATATCAACAAGAATAATCACCAATGTTACCATACAATTACACATGTATATGACTATTGTGGATTAAATTGCTATGATGAAATGTAAAATCATCCTAAATTCACACTCATATTGCTTACAGTTGCTCGGTTGAGGTGCAGATCTGGATTACTGGAAGCGGTCTTATCAACTCTCTCCTGCAGTAGAAAATAGTGAATAAAATGGTATGAATGCATGTGTCTTTTTTTACCCCTAGTTATTATTCATTTTAATTATTATGGGCAGATGAAAGTGTGCCAAATAATCCACAACTTCTCTTACTTGTACATTCAGCAGCAAGATATTTATACCTTGAATATCTAGTTGTTCCACCCCGCAATATGAGGTCTCTATACCTGACCTTTCAACATAAATAAAAGCTAAAACAAGAGAGACCAAGACCCCTTGTAACATCCGCAGAAAGTGGACAGACCTGGAAACTCGAATGTGACCTCAATACTAGTTTGTCTTTATAGCCTAGAGAGGATAGTAGAACAATGATTCAGGGTGGACTGTAGTTTAGAAACAGTTGTGCATCTTAGACCTGACTAAAGACAAGATGGGTGCTACACTACTTTAGACTACTAGAAAGTAATCGGTCGTATGCTTACATATATCTAGTGAAGCGACTGTGCCTCAGGTAACATGGAGATTAAAGCGTTTGTTAGCAAAACAAAAAAAGGGGGGGCAGGGATCCTGCTTCTTTAAAGTATGTTATACAGTGCATGTGCAATGTCATCATTTGAACACTGCCAGTTTCTACCCCCCCCTATGTAAACTGACAATGGTTTATCATGGCAGCTGAGCCCTGACACTGGTCAGTTTATGTGCCTCCATCATCCGCAGCTCTCCTGTCTGTCCTCATTCCCCCTCCCTGCCTTTGTCAGCAAATTATAGTGCCCCCCCCCCCACCCCGTCTTGAATAACTAACATTTATACACCATCAGAGCAGTCTCGTAGTGTGTGTGTGTGTGTGCGTGTGTGTTCGTTCTATAATAGAAAAATAAACGTAAAGGCCTAATTTCAGAGCGGCGATCCGCGATCCCATGACCAGCCAGCTCTCTCCTCCCAAACGACATCAGTGGGGAAATCTCGGCACCACCTGCTGCATCTGCCAGACGAGAAAAGGAGAGAGCCGGCCGGTGATTGCGGCTCTGAAATTAGGTATTTACAGCATTTATTTTATAAATCACACACAGAGGGGGATATTACAATAGGAGACAGCACTGATGGTGCACAAAATGTTAGAGTGACTTAACCACTTTAAACACATTTTCCTACATGTGTTGTACCTGTTTATCTGCAGTCACTTCTCCTGTAGAACCTTCTATAAAAAACACACAGATCAAAGGATTTTTTTCAGCAGCAGAAAGCAGGGATTTGTGGCACACACACTGCAAAACTAGAGCACAGGGTTCCTTGTGTTCTGATGGCTGCATGGAGGGAAGGGACACCCCAAATTGTACACAAGCTCAGAAAAACAAACATACACAGTTGAGGCTATGAGTCACCTGCTGTGTGTTGGAGGAGGGGGGGGGGGGGGGGGTGTTGTTGCCCTGAAGGTCTTTGTGTCAGCTTAGAATTCTCTCAGTGACTCATGCAGATAAGAGAGGAATCGTATTCAGTGCTTTGGACTGAGGCTTGTACACAATATAGGGTGCGCTTTGATAATTTTTTTATGTCTGAGATTTGCAACCACCTTAAATGGAAGCCTCAAGCTATTGCAGTACATATATTGAAAGGTTCTAGAAACAAGTATATGCCAGCAACTCTTCCACCACCTCGCGTTAAATAAAAAAAATATATATAATGCAACGCAACGTCCCATGTGCATAACTTCCACCAGTGCTCTTACTGTGAATTCCTACGTCAAAACCGATGAGATCACACATGCTGCAAACAGTGGATGACATGCAAACTTTAATGAACTACACTGTTGAAGAATCTTTTTTTGGATACGCGTGGACTGATATAGTGTTGGAGGTTGTAAAGGCAGCTAAGGTATATTCCTAATCCTGTGCATGGACTGTATTCTCAAACAAATATTGACCTTTAAGCTCTGAGGTCCATCATTCAGGTAAGCCTTTGCTTCCAAGTCAATGGTGGTGGATGATCTGGCACATACAGGAGTCTCACTTCTGCTGTTGGAGTTCACAGAAAGACAACTGGTGAAATTTATATATGGGGAACATCGCATTATATTTAGCGCACAGTGATAGAAGAGTTACAAGCACATATATTTGTTCCTACACAGGATTATTATTTGCTTTTCAATTTGTTCTTATATTCTTTAGAGACTTAGCCTAGGTTCACACTACTGCGATGCGATGTACTGCGAGTTTGATCTGTTTTTTTGTCCTGTGTGAGGTGCGAATTTGCCTTGCGTTTTGAAGGTGGACAGGTGCAAATTTACCACAAAATTTCAGGAGGCAGACAGTGAACAATTCACAGAGATGTGAACCGTGTGCTGCAAGTTCTATTGAAACCTATTATATATATATATATATATATATATATATATATATATATATATATATATATATATATATATATATATATATATATATATATATATATATATACACACACACACACACACAAAAGTAAAAGGCGCAGAGAACTAGAACAATAAATATCCCACAGTATTAAATAATGTGCTGTATGGGCATATATAAATATATGCAGTTAACATAATAAAAGTCCACAAACCATATGGGGGTGATGAAAGAATGAGGGTCCCACACTTGGGTCAGGAACAGAAACTATGCTCCAATTACACTGAAAAGACACAAAAAGGGAGGAGAGGTGCCTCTGGGTGTAGATATAGGGCAAGGTTTTAATGTAGATAAAGTCACAGGCAACTCACATTTATGTGGTTAAAATGAGCATTGGTCCCAACATAGGGGACATAGTCAGTGCAGTCAGTCCATTCCTGTTTTGTGGGCGCTCTAGGCCCGCTACAGACACTGCTGGGATGGTGGTCGGCCAGCCGCAGTGGAGGTTTACTCAGAATGAGGCCTGAGGCACAGATGGTTTCAGGCAAGGAAGTGACGTTATCCTTCCTCACCTGAAACCATCTGCGCCTTAAGCCTCTTTCCGAGTAAACCTCCACTGTGGCCGGCCGATGACCATCCCAGCAGTGTCTGTAGCGGGCCTAGAGCGCCCACAAAACAGGAAGGGACTGCACTGACTAGACCCCATATGTTGGGACAAATGCTCATTTTAACCATGCAAATGTGAGTTGCCTGTGACTTTATCTACATTAAAACATTGTCCTATATCTACACCCAGAGGCGCCTCTCCCTTTCTGTCTTTTCAGTTGAAGCCTATGAATTCACACTGCACCATAGAAATTTGCATTACACCCGAAGTTAACACGCACAGGACCCATCCCCCCCCCCCTTCCCCCAATTCGCAACGCATAGATGTGAACCAACGCCATTGAGTGCTAGGCTTTTTACATGACCGGGGAATATGTTCCTAAACGCATCAAACCCACTGTAAATTCTCATCAGTGTGAACCCAGGCCTAATGTATTAGTCTTTTTGGCAGCTATTTTATGGAAAAAAAAAAAAAAAAAAAAAAAAAAACAACACACACAACACACACACACACACACTATTGCATTCAAGAAATTTTTTTGGTTGCACGTAGTAGCACAGATATTTGAAGTTCAAATCAGCTTGTATAAAATCAGTGTGTAGAGCAAGGTTTTGCAAAGCTTTCCACAAGCTTAAGTTTTATTGTAGACTTAAAAGTACTCTTCAGTTTCAGCTTGTGAACACCAAATAGGAATCCGAATAGGGTACAGATTGTCACTTTAAACGAGTGACTGCCAGGTTTCAAAAGGCTTTGACAAGTTTCAATTTGTGCTGAAGCTTACTAGCAGCAACATTCAGCACTTCCATTAAGATCTGCGTTTCATATTCCCATACAGTAGTTTTATGGTGATTTAAAGGCTTTAACAAAGCTTCCCGAAATCTCTGCAAAAGTTTTGTAAATGTTTGTACATTAAACTGGTTTTTATACAAGCAAAAGCCTGTGTGACAAAAATATAAATATATCTTATGCTGCAGGATCTTGCTTTTTGTGTGTTTCTTTATGTTCTCAGGCACTATGGACTATAAAAACTTAGAGGTTCTACATCAGCAATGGCTGCCAAATATTTGAAATACAACCTTACTTTACCATCAATTCTCAAGTTTCAGCTCCCAGTGACATCTTTTCCTCCAAAGCACTTCCTTGCCCTGGGAGGAGTATTTTCTGTATTCTCACATGTCGCATCCGTGTGGGGAACCAGCACTACATTTCCCATAATGCAATGGGAAATGCAGGAAGTGACAGCTGGATGCGGACGGGGTTTGGGCTGAGAAGAGGTCAGGGCTGGAGCCGAGTTGAGGGCGGAGCCAAGATTTGACCATACAGGTGCAGTAGGGGGGATCAGACCGGGAGTCTGAGACATAATTACATCACCGTGCGCTGCAGAAGAACTACAGTGTGGACATTACCAGCCTGCAAGGATAGAGAGTACAGCAGCCACCGGTCTTACAAAGCGGATGTGTAGGCAAATCAGACCTGCAAAGCTGAAGAACAATGGATATCTCGTGTTCAATATTCCTACAGCACCACGTGTGTAAGGTATGAAAGCACCACTGTAAATATCATAAAGAACATTTCTGTCTGGAGTTGAGCTTTAACTATGGAGGGCAATTATAGGCAACTGTATCCTTGCAGGCAAACAAAAAGTAAACTCATCTTTTGGAGTTCATGGTAAGTTGCGATTTAAATAAACTGAAAAACCGACCAAAAAAAAAATAGTATTTTTGACTTACCGTAAAATTTGTTTCTCTGCGTTCTGACACACACATATTTCTTTATTCAGAACCATAAGGTTATAAATCGCCCCTTACAAGAGGAAACTAGGCAGGAAAAAAATAAAATAAAAAAAAAAATAAAAAAGACTTGGCTACACCCATGGACAGTCCTAGGTGATACACCGCCCTCTCTGCTATAGGCTTTCAGTTATGTAACAATCGGTATCAGAGGCATTAAAACTCCATATAGGGCCAGGTGCTGTGTCTTTCATTGAACTCTGAGAAACGGACTTTACGAGAAAGTCCAAAATCCCATTTGTTCATTGACAGACACAGCCTTCTTTATTCAGAACCATAGGGATGTCCCAATGCAGTGCCAAACGTGAAGGGTGGGGCAGCCCACAAAAAAACAGGCCAACCAGACAAAAAAAAAAAAAAACCCCTAGACCGCAGCCTGCAGAACCTTGCGGCCAAAATAAGCATCCGCAGATGTAAGTACATCAACCTTGTAAAATTTTGTGAAAGTGTGCACCGACAACCAGGTGGCCACCTTGCAAACTTGTGTTACTGATGCCTGATGACGGAAGGCCCAGGAGGCACTCAGCGCCCAAGTCAAGTGTGCCTTCACCGGGAAGGGAGGAACCCAACCCTTGATAGAATAGGCCTGAGTCACTGTCTGCCCGATCCATCTAGAAATGGTCGCAGAGGAAGCAGATGGTCCCTTCTTTGGTCCATCTGTGATCACGAACAGGGAGTCTTGATTTTTTTAAAAAGACTCAGTGGCCGCCAAAATACACCTTGACAGGCCGTACCACATCTAAAGTGTGCAAGGCAAATTCCCTCAGAAGTTACGGCCTGGGACACAGAGAATGCAACACGATGTCTTCATTTAAATGGAAAATCAGAGACAACCGTTGGAAGGAAAGAACGACGAAGCACCCTATGAATCACCAAGTATGGCGTGCGGCAGGATAGCGACGCCAACTCCGACACCCTGTGAGCAGAAGTAATAGCCCCCAAGAAGGCCACCTTGTTTCATAGTGTGAGGCGGGGAAATTTCTGGAATATTTGAAAAAAATTGAGGCTTCTGTAGAACCGAAAGTACAAGATTCAAGTCCCACAGTGGCAAGGGAGATCATACCAGTGGAACCACTGGTCGCACTCCCTGAATGAAGGTATGCACCAGGGAATGCTAAGCCAGGGAGCGTTAAAAGAAAACCACCAAGGCGAACACCTGGCCCTTGACAGTACTCAAGGCGAAATTTTCAACGCCCCTCTGAAGAAAAGTCAAAATGCAAGTCACTGAAAAGGAACGTGGGTGAAACCCCACTGACTCACACCATGAAACAAACGCTTTCCACATACGCCAATATACCTTCCTGGAAGTAGACTTTCTAGCTTTGGGCAGTGTCTGGATTACCGATGCAGATAAGCCCCTATCCTTCAACACCTGGCTTTCAATAGCCAGGCCGTTAAAGTCAACAGTAAAGCAGGGTGGAAGATTGGCCCCTGGGATAGCAGATTCTCCGCGAGAGGCAGCAGCCAGGGGGGCTTCTGCGACCAGACGTACCAGGGCTGATGAGGCCAGTCTGGGGCCACTAGAATTCCTTCGGCCTTGATCCTGCGCAAAAGCCGCAGCAGAAGCTTGAGAGGAGGTAAGGTGTAGATCAGATGATACTGGCCCCCACGGTGTGACCAGAGCGTCCGAGGCGTTCGCCAGAGGGTACCGAGACCTGGCAACAAACCTCTGCACCTTCCTGTAGATTCAGGATGCCATCAGATCTACCTCTGGGAGATTCCCTAGCTGAACTAGGTCCTTACTCCTGACTAGGTGTCGACCGACATGGGTTTTTCTCTGGCCGATGCTGATATTTAGAAATCATGGTGGCCGATATACGATGCCGATTTTTTTGGGACGATATGTTAGGCCGATTTTTTTTTTCCCCTTTTATCCCCCTTCATCTCATAAAAATCGCCTGCCTGCTCCAGTGTGAAAGCAGCCTTCATAAAAAGGGACAGAAAATTTCTTACATTTATTAACCACTTCCCGACTGGTGCACGCCGATGTACGTCGGCAGAATGGCACGGGCAGGCATATTGGCGTACAGGTACATCCAATTTTAAATGCCGCCCTGCCAAATCCCGCCGGCGGCGCGCTTGCGTGCTGGTTGGGACCCCTATGAGTCCGGTCGCGGGTCCCGCGGACTTGATCGCCGCACGGGGAGGCTTGTAAACAGCATCTCCTCGTTCTGCCTAGCAACAAGTGACGCTGATCTCTGCTACATGTGATTGGAGCAGAGATCAGTGTTCACTAACAAAAAGCCCAGCGCCCCACAGTTAGTAACACGCCCCTAGGAACACTTAACCCCTACACTGCCACCCACTGGCTAACCCCTTCACTGCCAGTGTCATTTACATAGGAATCACTGCATTTGTATAGCAGCGATTGCTGTATAAAATGACAATGGTCCCAAAAATGTCCGATGTGTCCGCCACAATGTCGCAGTCACAAAAACAAAAAAAAAAAAAATCAATAGACGTAGTCCCGGAAAAGTAGGTCCGCGCTAATGCCATCATTTGGCAATAGCGCGGATCCCAAGTGGTTAAGGAGCAAGTCCGATCATTGAAGAAGGCAGAGTTCCCAGCATGTCTAGAGAACTGACCACGATGTGTTCTGCTTAGTGTGGTCAGTTTATAAATTGGAAAGCAGAGGGACTCGCGGGAACACCAGGGATTTCACACAAGGGAAGCAACACAAAGAAGACTTTTGCATACAAGTACATGGTACAGCAGGCACATATCACGAATATGAAATGTTGGGTTTACAAATTAGTTAATGCCTCCCACACTTGCCTATGGGCTATAATATTCATATTTCCTGATTTTTGGCCACATTCAGACAGCAGTTGTAAAAACGGAGTCTAGGATATTATTTGTCTGGATTGCCGATGTTACATACCTATGCTTGTTGAGTCAAAAGTAATGTTTAGGAATTGCAAATTACTAAGGAAATATACAGGCGGTCCCCAGGTTACAAACAAGATCAGGTTTGTTTTTAAAATGAATCTGTTTGCAAGTCGGAACAGGTACATTTTTTAAATGCAACTCCAGACCAAAAAAATATTTTTAAGCTTTTTGGATAGCATAGGGAAGGGTCAACACCCCTGTAACATTTGTTTTGCTGTCTGTGCCCCTGTTCAGAAGATTTTACCTCACTTTCTGTCCCAATTGGATTTTTAAAAATTTGGGGTTGTTGTGGAAACAAGCCATGGTGATAAAAGCATCACTGGAGGTACCTTTTTCCCCATAACTCTTACAGGAGTGAATTTGCCTTCCTAGGGGTAGATTTCCTCACTTCCTGTTGTCTCCCTCCATTTGTAAGTCGGATGCTTGTAACTAGGGGACCACCTGTACCTTTAAATGAGCATAGTAATAGCAGACTTTTCATTCAGAATACAAATCACACAATGTTGACCCGAATCCTGCATCCATTACTATTGTATGTACAAAACGTAAAATCTGTTTCATCATTGAAATAACCAAAAAGAATCTCACCGCTTGCAGGTAGGCATTAAGAGCCTGCTGGGAAATTTTTGGGTTCTGTCCAGTGCAGAAGAACAGAGAGAGATATGCATTGCCCAGGATGTCTGAGAAAGCAAAATTGCAAAAATGACAGTGTGAGGCATGAAGACAAAAAACAGTATATTGTTTGGTTTTCTGATGATGAATTTTGAATTCATAAAAATGTGAGCCTGTGGTGTCCCATGAATGCTCTGTGCATAATGCAGCAAAGAGCTCTATTTGATTGGAGCAAAGGCAATCAGATGGCCAACAGGTTACATGACCAGGCTCTCCTCCTCCCAGGTACCCCCTTCCCCTAATTCATTAATTTTAATGGGGCTTTGATTGAGTCTGAATTCCCATTCAAGCACAGTGCCCATTTACATAGCACAGCGGTAATAAACAGTTTTGTGTTAAGGCCAAACTGCCTATTGCTCCCCAGTCTTGGCACCTTTGGTGTAACACAGGTTGAATGAGAACACTTTCAACATGAAAACAATCCCAGTAATACTTTTATACAATCACAGATAATTATCCCATCTTTCACTCAACATGTTCTACTGGAGGTGAAGGTCAGAAGGCTCAGTAAAGGCAGACAGGTTTTGCTTTGCCTGGCCAGAGACTGCAGATCTTTGAATACATTTCAAGGCATTCCTACACAAACAGAAGATATAACCAATCTAGTATTAACTGCACCCATAAAAAGCCCTACTTTAAATATAGGTCACCAACAAATGCATGTGTCCGCATAAAAAAAAAAAAAAAAAGGAAAATAATAAACTGAAACTACTGTAGTTATGCATTCATTAAAATATATTTAAAAAAAAAAAACAGCTAGCCTACACACACTAGATTTGCTTCCTGTGATGCCCTGCAGAGTAGGGCTCAGCCTGGGGGAGAGCAGGGAAGCACTGTAAGCCAACTGCACTGCAATTTACAGCACTATTACGCCGACCATAGGCAGCTTAATACTGGCTTAAGACTAGCTGAGATTTGAACTATATATGGGCAGGCTGACTGTACCCAAGTTGATATGACTTTGGTACAATTAGCCTGTTAGATTTTTCATGCAATTATAGCCACTAGCAATAATCATGGTGTTCTCCTGGTAGGGACAGCACCTCCCGCCACCCCCACTCTGACTGTGAAGAAAAGTGCACCATCTATGCCTGGCTTAAAACGGTGTTCCACCCAAAAAAGTGGAAGATCCGCTTATCAGCCTCCTTCCCTCCTCCGGTGTTTGACAGGTAACTGTCGCCACTTCGGCGAGATCACTCAAAAGTTCCACCCCCCTTCCTTTGCCGGCACGAAGCACAGCTCGCTTTGCACATGTGCAGGAGGGGGATCAGCTGTGAAGCCGAAAGGTTTCCTTACTACGAATAGCAGTGGCAGCACCCGAGAGCCAATGGAGATTGTCGGCACCCCAGCCAATATTGCTGGATTCCAGGACAGGCAAGTGTCCTAATATTAAAAATCGACAGTATGTGTAGCTCCTCGAAGCCTGCCAGTGAAAACATCCAGACAGGCGTAGGGAGCAGTGTAGTGGTCTTGTCAATGTGGATACAATTTTTGATTGCTCAATTAGCGACCTGTGAATAAGTAACTAAAAACTTTATTACTTAACTGCACAGCAGAAAAGCAAGCTCGCTAACCTAACTAAGCTGTCTGATAGGCGTGTCTGTATGTAGCTCTTAGATAGAAAACTTAGGCTGGCAATACATGGATCATTATTTTTTTGTTCAACTAGCAAAAATAAAAAAAATCCGATTCCCTCATCCACACATTCCCGTTGGATGGGTTAAACCGCTCCCGTTGTGTTACTGTATTCCAATGGCAGGGAGACTTCCCTTCAGTCAGAACACACTGATCAGTGCTGCTGGCACCAATTAATGGGGGGGGGGGAAATAGTATTTTTGTACTCACCGTAAACCCTTTTTTCTGTAGTTCACTGACTGACACAGCTCCTTTACTTAGGCCATCAGGTTGTTCCGCCACCTTCAGGAGAGGACTAGGCAGAACATGTTAACATGTACAAAAAAGAAGAACTTTCTAGTTCCGCCCAAGGGGCGGTCCCTTCAGTAACAACCCCACAGCCTGCTTCCTGCAGCCTCAGAATGTCAACAAGCAGTATAATGTAAAAAAGGAGGGGAGGGTGCTGTGTCAGTCAGTGAACTACAGAGAAAAGGATTTTACTGCGAGTACAAAAATCCTTTTTTCTCTTACATTCACTAACTGACAGCTTCTTTACTTAGACCATCGGGACGTCCCCAAGCAGTGTCAAAACGAGGGGTGGGAAACAGCATAAAAACTTCACCCACAAAAAACAGAGTGCTCCCTAACAGGGGAGTCACCACCTTATTTAACCGTATCAGAACTTGCAGTAACAATGCAACAGTGCATTTAACTTAAAAAGCGGTTTGTCAAAAGAAAAAAATAATAATAGTGTAATCGCAAATTACAGGGCCACCTGCAAAACTCTGCAGCCACAACAGGCATCAGCCGATGCACCAACATCTACCTTGTATCATTTTGTAAGGGTGTGAACCGACGACCAAGTCGCCGATTTACACACTTGAGCAACAGACGCTTGATGTCGGAAGGCCCAAAAGGTTCCAATTGCCCTGGGGGAATGGGCCGTGACCAGAAAGGGGGGCACCTGCCCCTTCAAGGCGTAGGCCTGAACCACAGTCTGTCTGATCGTCCTGGAAATGGTGGCCGATGAGACCGCCATGCCTTTTTTCGAACCAGCTACCGAAACAAAACAGAGTCTGACTTCCGAAAGGGAGCAGTGGCAGACAGGTACACCCTTAGAGCCTGGACCACCTCTTTAGGATGTGTCGGCTTAGGACACAAAGATGGTAACACAATGTCTTCATTGATGTGGAACGCCGAAACCACCTTTGACAGACAAGAAGGTTGCAGACGCAATACCACCTTATCCTTATGGACAATCAGATAAGGCGACTTGCAAAACAAGGTCACCAGTTGCGAAACCCTCCTGGCCGATGTAATGGCCACTAGAAAGACCACTTTCTGGGAAAGAGTCAACAAGAGAATTTCTCGGATAGTCTCAAAGGGCGGTTTCTGGAGCGCCGATAACACCAGGTTCAGATCCCACAGGAGGAACTACATGCCGAACCCTCTGAACAAAAAAGGTGCTCACTAAAAAGAGCGAGACGCCAGCGGTCGCTGAAAAAATAAAAATAAAAAAATAAATAAAATAATAATAATAATAATAATAATAAGACCGAGGCTGAAATTTGTCTTTTAATGGTGCTTAAAGCCAATTTCTGGTCTACTCCACGCTGTAGAAACAGCAAGATCCTGGATATGGAATAGGAGCGTGGACGCCATCCTCTCTCCTCACACAGAGATGTAGGCCTTCCAGGTACAAGGATATAGCTTCCGAGAAGATTTCCGTGCTCTCAACATAGACCCCGGTTCCTTAGTACCTGGCTCTTAACAGCCATGCCGTTAAAACCAGCGATGGTAAAGCAGGATGGAGAATCAGACCTTGAGATAGAAGGTCCTCTCGTAACAGCAGTCGCCAGGGGGCGTCCTCCACCAGGCGCACTAGGTCGGCGTACCAGGGACGCTGAGGCCAATCAGAATTACTGTAATCCCCTCGTTCTCCACTCTGTGGCGCAGACGTGGTAGTACCAACTGATCTACGCCTTTCCTCCACTAAAGCTACTGACCCCACGGAGCCACCAGCACGTCTGACGCGTCTGCCCAAGGATCTCTTGTCCTTGACACGAATCTTGGCACCTTCCGATTGAGACGGGAAGCCAGTAGATACACGTCTGGTGCTCCCCATAGTAGGCATAGGAGCCTGAACACCTCCAGATGCAACAACCACTCTCCTGGGTCCAGCATCTGGCGACTTAGGTAGTCCACCTGCCAGTTTTCCACTCCTGGGATGTAAATGCCCGGTACATGTCGCCCTGCCCACTGAAGGATGCGAGTTACCTCCCATGCTTCAGCCGAGCTTCTTGTTCCTCCTTGATGATAGACGTATGCCACCGCCATGGCGTTGTCTGACTGGATCCTGATCGGATGCCCTCAAAGTGACATTGACCATGTGGAGAGGCATCGCCTGATCGCTTGTAGCTCGAGCACATTGACCAGCAACTTGGATTCCTCCTCCAACCGGAGGCCCTGGGTTGGCTGTACCCCCAGTACCCCACCCCAGCCGGTCAGGCTGGCATCCGTTGTGATCACCGTCCACTGTAGAGGTAGGAATGACTTCCTGGACCAAAGTGCCAGGGATCTCAGCATATGGAGTCCCTGACTGACTGGCTCACCTGAATCTGCCGATCCAAGGATAACAGAGATTTGTCCCATTTCGTCAACATCTCCTTCTGCAAGACTCTGGTGTGAAACTGGGTGTAAGGCACTGCTTCGAAGGAGGCCACCATGAGCCCCAGGACTCGCATGCAGAAGCGCAGCGACGACCACCTGCGGTTCATCAACAGTTTTACCACGGCTCAGATTCTGCAGCTTGTCTGGAGGGAGAAAAACTCTCGCTTCCACGGAGTCCAGCAGTAAGCCTAGGTACTCCAAACGCTGAGTCGGTATGAGCACCGACTTTTTTTAGGTTTAACAGCCACCCAAATTCCTGCAGGGTCTGCATGGTGATCGCCACATCTTCCTTTAATTCCGAGGCATAAGATGCTCTCAGGAAGAGATCGTCTAGGTAACCTACGATTGCGATCCAAATACCTTGGTAAAGACTCGGGGGGCTGATGCCAAGCCAAAGGGGAGAGCCACAAACTGGTAGTGGGCTTCTGATGCCGTAGGCATATGGGTATGTGCAGGTATGCATCCTGGATTTCCAAGGACGCCAGGAAGTCCCCTTGATGGAGTGCAGCAACTACTGAGCAAACCGATTCCATTCTGAACCTCTGTACTTTCACAAAGCAGTTGAGGGCTTTTAGGTCCAAGATAGGACGTACCCCTTCCTTTTTTGGGACTACAAACAGATTGGAGTAGAACCCCTGGAATCTTTCCAGCTCCGGAACAGGTACCATCACCCCGCAAGCAGGCTGGGGACGTTTAGCCGAAGCCCCGGATGAACGAAAAAGCGGTTTGTGAGTGGGAAAAGAGGGCCCTTGATTTCAGCGTGGCTCCTTAGCCTTCCTGGCCTGTTGTACAAGCACTCTTTCCACCTGTGGCATTCTTAATGTCATCCAACGAGGCTCCGAAGAGCCGTTCCCAAGGAAGGGTAGATCAGTCAGGGCTTTTTCTTTCTTTTTTTGATGCCTGGTCAGCCAACCAGCATTTTAACCAAATAAGGCGCCTCAGCACCACTGCTGACACTGAAGCCCTGGATAACAGAGGGAGGGTATCCAGGGCCGCGTCACAAACATACTTAAGGCCTTTTGTACAAGGAAGGCCGCGCTTATGGAGTAGGTCACAGTCAAACAGTGATATATGTGAATGCTTGTGCCTCCCCCAGGCTCTGTTAATAATGTATTATTAATTTCAGTTCTTATGAAATGTAACAATATACAAAATGCATATGTGAAAGTTGGACCTATTTGGATTAATCGCTATGAGGTTGCTGCCTCCCTAAGAACACAATCTGCTAACCAGGTTATGTTTAAAAATTGAATAGTAGTTGTGGGCTATTGGCGCTACCTCAAACCCTATATTACCTTTTATCTTCCCTACAGACTCTGTGCAAACCAAAATATGTGTTTGCTATAATGTCCCAATTTTTGTGTTTGTGTCCAACAGATTTTTTCTTGTTATCCTAGATTCAACCACGTGCCACTATAAACCATTTATATTGATTACCCTACAGTGGATAACCCCAAAAGAGATGGACACGTTCAATTATTCACCAACGTAGTCAATCAAAATCCCAAAGGGATAATTAATTAATTAAACCCTGAAGCACCCAAAACCACATATGAAAACCACCAAAAATTCAAGAGTACCAAGCAATATTCAAAATACTTTTGTGATACTAAATTTTTTTGTAATACTAAAAATATTTGTGATACTAGACAGAGACAAACACACTCCGTGTACAAAAAGCCCCTTATAGGGGAAAAAATTATAACACCTATAATTCCACTGCGCATGCGCAGTTCCTGTGCTGATAATTACTTTCACTGTGCGCAGTTTATATTTCCACTATAGTGCCCCAATAAATGAAAAAAGGGGGTATTGCAGTATAAAAATCAACAAAAGCAACCCAAAACATAAAAATTTAAAATAAAAATAAATGAAAAATAAACAGAATGTGCAGAGTAATTCTAACCCCCTTACGAATATATAAAAAATACAAAAAACCTAGGAAAAATGTGAATAAGGTCAGAATATTAATAAATGTGTATATATAGTCCACAAAATAGTCTCTTATGAGGTATTGTCAACTGTGCGATTATTCTTTTTCAAACAACAGGAAGGTGACTTTTGTGATTAAGCCCGCTTATTGGTGACTTCCGTGCTCGTTCCCCCTCAAGGGTCCCCACTCACCGAATCCACGCACCCCCTAGGATTCTTCTGATTGACTCTGTCTTCAACTGGTCCTTCCCAGGGTTTTTTGGAAGCGATGAGAGAAGGAGGCTTTGTTGTCCACCAATGGGTCCTCAAAATAGAAAAAAAATCTGCTCATGGTGTAGTATTTTGATAACTGGCCACTTGAGGGAAGGAACGCAGGCTACAAAAAAAGCTTCTTCAAAAAATATATATGCCATATATATATATATGTATATATGTATGTATATGTATATATGTATGTATATGTATATATGTATGTATATGTATATATGTATGTATATGTATATGTATATGTATATGTATATATATATATATATATATATATATATATATATATATATATATATATATATATATATATATATATATATATATATATATATATATATATATATATATATATATATATATATATATATATATATATATATATATAGAATATCAACCATTTAACATCGGAAATATAGAATAGGAATAAGGGATGAGGCCTAAAATCCTAATGATATGTGAATAATCATATTATGAAAATAAATATAACTTATTATAATGAGAGCAGGTGATCTGAGCCCCCCATCTGAGGTCTATAGGTTATTATCTGGAAATGAAGAGGTAAACATGGCCATCAAGCAGGAAGAACTTTCCGAATACTGATAAGAGGCTCATATTTAAAATATATAAAAAATTTATAAAAATATAAAAATTCCCTGATTAACATCAGTTTTACAAGGTAATATCTGGGATATAAAATAAAAAATAGGAATCCCCGTGAAACTATTACAATGGGATAACAAACCGGGGAAAAGAATTCAAGAAACCTTAGGGAATTTAATATTGTAATCAGTACCTTTCCGGTTCATTACTAGATTTATAAAACGATACCGGGTCAAACAACTGGGATACCCGGGATGAGCATCTTCTGTAGTAAAATAAAGCAGGGATGGTTCCATGCTGGCTCATAAACAATCCGTGAGGGTAATTGTGAACCTATTTGTAAAGTAAATATTTTTAGAAAAAAGGGGAAAATTCCCCTTTTGTGAAATAAAATTAAAATAAACGAACTACGTCGATACATCAAAGATCCTATTAAAAACCCCCCCTCTTTTTCCCGTGTAAGTCCGGTCCTCTTTCTCCTTAAAAACATTATGTAGAAAGTAAGGAGTATTAAGATGACATCTACCACTATTCTTATAAGTTCCCTTATGATGGCAGAAATCATCATTTTTTTGGTACATGAGAATTAGGAGTATGGTTACAAGGATTGGCCCACTTGATATAATGAGGAACGCAAAATGCAAACAAACCTGTAGCCCCACCCAGACCAGCGATTGGCTGGAGGCTGGGAATGGGCGGTACAGGTACCTTCAAAGACGTGGGTATGGGTGTACGTGATATCGCTGCTGAGGACGTCTATGACGAAACGCATACAGCGTCATTACGTACACCACGTCACTTCCGGTGCGCCTGACCCGGTGGAGCGCAGCTGGAGCGCACGCCGTTCGATCAGGGTGACTACCCTTGTGGATTGGCGAACCGGGCTGGTGCTAAAGTGTTTCAAGCTTCCGTTTATGCAAGGAGGCTAACTGTTTGATGAAGATAAGTAGCTTTGTATCCAGTATATGGGTAGCCTGCAGTGCCTAAAAAAAACGGTAGAGAATTGGGGATTTAGGCTCCATATAACTGTGCATAGTGCTGTTTTGCACAAAAAAGGATTGTACCGCTGCTTTTAAATATATATTTTTTATTTGATTTTTATTTTTAATTTTTTCTGACTTTTATTTGATTTTTTACTTCATCATTTTTATTGGCATACTCTTTTGAGCTGCATTACTGGTACACATATATAAAATTTGCAGGCTTGCAGTGCAATTGGTTTAGATCACACCTTTGGTATAAGGGGATTCTTTTGTAAATGAACCTTTTTGTACGAAGCGCTGCAAAATAATTTTTTAATATATGTAAAAGCTCCTTTTTGTAATTATATACATTTTTTGTAATAAAGCATATCTCAAGTGGCTATCAGTCCTCTGCTATATATATATATATATATATATATATATATATATATATATATATATATATATATATATATATATATATATATATATATATATATATACACACACACACACACATATATAAATAAGGCATATATATTTTTTGAAGAAGCTATATATTTTTTGAAGAAGCTTTTTTGTAGCCTGCTTTCCTTCCCTCAAGTGGCCAGTTATCAAAATACTACACCATGAGCAGATTTTTTCTATTTTGAGGACCCATTGGTGGACAACAAAGCCTCCTTCTCTCATCGCTTCCAAAAAACCCTGGGAAGGACCAGTTGAAGACAGAGTCAATCAGAAGAATCCTAGGGGGTGCGTGGATTCGGTGAGTGGGGACCCTTGAGGGGGAACGAGCACGGAAGTCACCAATAAGCAGGCTTAATCACAAAAGTCACCTTCCTGTTTGAAAAAGAATAATCGCACAGTTGACAATACCTCATAAGAGACTATTTTGTGGACTATATATACACATTTATTAATATTCTGACCTTATTCACATTTTTCCTAGGTTTTTTGTATTTTTTATATATTCGTAAGGGGGTTAGAATTACTCTGCACATTCTGTTTATTTTTCATTTATTTTTATTTTAAATTTTTATGTTTTGGGTTGCTTTTGTTGATTTTTATACTGCAATACCCCCTTTTTTCATTTATTGGGGCACTATAGTGGAAATATAAACTGCGCACAGTGAAAGTAATTATCAGCACAGGAACTGCGCATGCGCAGTGGAATTATAGGTGTTATAATTTTTTCCCCTATAAGGGGCTTTTTGTACACAGAGTGTGTTTGTCTCTGTCTAGTATCACAAATATTTTTAGTATTACAAAAAAATTTAGTATCACAAAAGTATTTTGAATATTGCTTGGTACTCTTGAATTTTTGGTGGTTTTCATATGTGGTTTTGGGTGCTTCAGGGTTTAATTAATTAATTATCCCTTTGGGATTTTGATTGACTACGTTGGTGAATAATTGAACGTGTCCATCTCTTTTGGGGTTATCCACTGTAGGGTAATCAATATAAATGGTTTATAGTGGCACGTGGTTGAATCTAGGATAACAAGAAAAAATCTGTTGGACACAAACACAAAAATTGGGACATTATAGCAAACACATATTTGGTTTGCACAGAGTCTGTAGGGAAGATAAAAGGTAATATAGGGTTTGAGGTAGCGCCAATAGCCCACAACTACTATTCAATACTTAAGGCCTTGCACTAACTGGTCTGCTAGTTCCATGCAGACAGGAAAAGCCAGTTGTTCCCCCAATTCGTGGTGCAAAAGTTTTGCCCACTCAGCAAGTGCGGAGGCCAGTAAGGTTTGCATTGCTGACCCCACAACTGTAAACAAGGAACGGGCCACTGCCTTGGACTTCCTGTCCGTGGGGTCCTTAAAAGGCAGGAGTCCCCTCTACCGGGATTGCGGTTATTTTATTAAACCTGGATACTGGGGGGCCCCATGACTGGGAGGAGCCGACCATTTTTTGAGAAGGCTCTCCTCAAAGCGGTAACGCACCGCCATATAAAGCGCAGCCCCCCCACCCAAGGTGAGAGCCCCACCAGGGGGCCCCTGTCTATGTGGCACACACCCCGCTCAGCAGCCCATGCAGCATCCCCCATGGGGAGGGGAGGGAAGATAGGGAGAGAAGAGAGGGAGAGAAGAGAGGGAGGAGAGGGACCCCCGAATCGACATCCCAGGGAATGCACAGCTGCTCAGCCCCATGGAGGCAGGGAGAGCTGTACTTACCAGTCCTGATGAGCTGGGGAACATTCCATCACAGACCCACTCTCCGATCCGTACAGGGTGGCTGCTGGCCCGGTACACTGACACAGACATCAGTCTGGTCATATATGTGTGCCCCGGAGTATTACGCTCACTGGCCGCCCCTGGAGCCTGAGGGGCATGTCGTGGCTGACCCAGCACGGAGCTCTGGTCTGCACACGCTCGCTGGCTAGGCTGGGGAGACTACAAGGATAAGGGTACCCAGCCTGTAACCCAGCCGGCTGTTGATAACAGATCACAGGATCTTAATCTTGCGCAAAAAGGCAAACTACTGCAGAAAAAAAAAAAAATAATAATCCACAGACCGATGGGCCCGCAGGGTTCCTGGGTCCTTCTTCACTAGGCAGAAAAAAAAAAAAAAACCAGGGCTGCAGGAAGCAGGCTGGGGGGTTGTTACTGAAAGGACCGCCCCTTGGGGGCTGCCTAGTCCTCTCCTGAAGGTGGCATAACAACCTGATGGTCTAAGTAAAGGAGCTGTGTCAGTCAGTGAATGTAAGAGAAATACGACAGGCTAGTTGTACAGAAGTCTATCGGCAGATTGACTGCTGTACAACCAGGGTGCCCATACATGGATCGAAATTCAGCCAACCCCTGCGGAATCAGGCAAAATTTGGCCAACAGAGTTTTGCATGGCTTCAAATAATTAATAGATTCAATCCAAGTAGGGCCAAAAGAACATTAACCCCTTCCCCTCTGAAGCAATGTTTTCATTTTTCACACAAAAAAATAAATAAAAAATAAACCCCCAGCAACCCAATTTTTGGCTGAAAAAACAAAAAACAAAGATACCGTATTTATCAGTGTATAGAACGCACCCGAAAGGCAAACGCACCACTTACATTTAAATTCCCATCAATGCAGCCTCATCAGCGTCATTGCAGCCTTAGCAGCATTAGTGGATGGATTTAAAATTGGTGCCGCGGAGATCGCAGGGATTGGGCAGAGCGAGCGCCGCCAAGATACATATAGCCGAGTGTACTCGGCTCCTCTCGCAGTCACGCCCAGTCCGGCCCTATTATTGACATAACAGAGGTCCCCAACTGGGCGTGACTGTGAGCAGAGCACACTCGGCTATGTGTCTTGGCGGCGATCGCTCCGCTCACAATCAGCGGAGATTGCCGTATAACATGTGATTTACCCCTGATTTTAAGAGGAAAAAAATAAATACGGTAAATAAAATGATGAAAAATTACAGATCTGCAGTTGTCATGGTGCTGAATATGTGTTCATTTATGACAAAAGTCATTTGATGGCTTGACAGAGCACAAGTAAATTACAGTTATGTGCAACATGCTTTGAAAGCAAGTTTTGGGAAACCGTTAAATCGATGGATTTAGTCCCGCTTTAACATTTTGAATCGGTTATGCTTTACCCACTTCCCCAACCGGGCAATAGTCAAATTATGTCCTTGGTTGGAAGTGGAATACCAGGGTTATGGCTGCAGCAATATGCCATAACCATGGTATTGTTTTTTTTCAGCCGGCGATTCTCTAATCGCCACAAGTGATCTGAGCGGCTGATTAGCCTCTGGATAACTTTAAGAAGCAGGTCCTACTGAATAGATTTATTTATTATTGGGTAGCGCTACATCACCTTTAGGCTACTTTCACACAGACACTTTACAGGCGCTATAAATGCTAAAAATAGTGCCTGCAAAGCGCCTTGCAAGAACCTCTCCTCTCACTCCAATGTGAAAGCCCAAGGGCTTTCACACTAGAGCTGTGCACTGGCAGGATGGTAAAAAAAAAAAAAAAAGTCCTGCAAGCCGCATCTTTGCAGCTCTGTAGGAGCGGTGTATGCACCGCTCCTAAAGCGCCACTGTCCATCGAAAAACAGCAATTTGATGATTTGACAGTTTGGTTAAGCACACAAGCAAATGTGACAGAGGGTAATCCCAGCGTTCCAGGAATTTAACTGCTTTTGAAACCATTAAAATCGATGGGTTTAGTTTTGCTTTATGATTTACTGCTGTTCAGGGGGCTCTGGGGTTTAGCAAAATGGCAACCTCCAGCAAGAAGAAACGTTTTCATGCGCATCAGTTTTGCGCACTGTTCACACCAATGTTGATGTCATGGCAGGTTTCCTTTGCAGAAAAAATCTGCACGCGATACCAGTGTTGTGGTGTGAACAGGGCACATAGAGAACAATTGTATTTTTTTTGCCCTTGCAGAATGCAAAAAAAAAAAAAAAAAAACAAAAAAAAAAAAGGAAGTCTCTGGACCATTGTGTGAATGAGGCCTTAATATGTTTAAAATGTCATCAACTAATTTAGAGTTAACAGTAAATGAGGAACTGAGAGCCACTGCTCTCACTGGTGTATGATATATCGCACGTGGCACAATCATTTACATGTGCAAATGTTTACATACACAGGAGTGGTGGTAACTAAACCAAAAGCCAGGAGCCATCTGAGCAACACAAACAAGCTGTTCGGATTTTGGATGTATTGGATACACCCAAAATACTGAACTGGTTCAAGGACAGGAACAGGGGCGAAGATGGAGCTCCCTGCTAGTGGGGACAACTGAGACATTGCGGGCTTCGGTGTCAGGCAAGCGACACATAATGGACTAATATGCGATGCACAGTAGTCCATTACGCTTTACCTTTGCAGGGAAATAAAGAGGAACTAAAACCCGCCAGGGTTTACTTCCTCTTTAAGGACGTAATTGATTGCCTTATACTTACACCAGGATGTCCCATCTCTTGTATCCATCTGTACAGCTTGCTTAGCTTGTTTCACGCTGTCCATGATGTTTCTGGATTTCTCATCAGCATCTTGTGATCGTTGTTGTCTCATCACCATTGACAGGTTACGCAAGGAGACCTTGTTCTTACACTGTAAAGTAGAAGTTAAGCAAACAATTACATGAAAGGAAGGTATGGGGAAAAAAATTAAATAATAATAATAAATATATACAATTCCCACACCACCTGAATAATAAAGTAATACACTCCTTAAAAAGCAATGGTGTATATACAGGTGTATGTCCCCTTAAGTCTAAGACTCATCACCATTCCAGCATGTATAGCAAAGTGCTTCCTGATGGGCATGACGACATCACTAGGCTCAGCGCTGCCGCGTTTCATCGTGATCACATGACTTCTTTATCACAGAAGTTTCAATCTATGTCTGAATCGGTCATCACCACATAGGTGTTATTCTAGATGAATGCTGTTATGCGCTGAGAGTCATGCATTGATGTTACATATATTCTTTTGTGCGTCACTTTTTATTATGCATTAAACAATTACATTCACTGGTTTTGGGTAATTTTTCTTAAACTGTTAATTTTTTTAAATTACACCATTTCATATGCACTTACAAAGGAATAAAAACAAGTGTCCAGAAGTCTACTTAGGTTTACAAAAGTGTTTAACTTTACAATTAGGCTGGGTTCACACATATGCGGCCGCGGCTTTAGCGCAGGAGTCCTTTGCGGTTCTGGTCACCTTTTCAGGTGTGACTCAGGTGAAAATCTTTACCTGAAATCGCACCTGAACCAGACCCAAAAATCGCACCGCAGCCATCCTGCACATGTGTCAACCGGATGCATTGAGAAGGCTGCCAGTTCACATGTTATGCGAATCAGATGCTGCATAACCAATTCGCATATATGTGAACAGAGCCTTAAACTACATGAAAAACTAAGAAAGACAGGCATGGTAAATGGATTCTTACATGGTTGAGAGCCCCCGAAAAACAGGTCTTAGCAGATGATACATCCATTTTTTTCCAGTACACCTCTCCTAGCTGATTCCAAGCTTCAACCAGCCCAGGATCCAGCTTAACCGCTTTAGACAGAAGCTCATCAGCTTCTGGACAATAGTTGGGTGTAACATTCAGAGCTTTTCCCTTCAGCATCAAGAAGAAGGCCTTGTTCTTCCAAACATCTACATTATAGGAACGGACACAAAGCAAAAATAAAAAGTAGTACTGTTTTTCTTTCAGGAAAAGGATTGCCTTACAAAAAGCATACACATGATTGCTATTTAATTACCATCAATCTCCTCTATCAGAAAAATGGTTTGCTCCATCTCCTGCTTCACATCATACTGTTTACGAATAGCATCTTCCACACTGTGGCTGTCAAAATAGTGGTCCCGAAAATAATAAAGCTTGTCTACAAGTTCCTGAAAGAGGAAACGTGTGTTAAACTCCGTGGCAGCATTACAGCTGACAATGATATACACTTACAATGTATGCAGTGAGCAGGATAGTCAATTTTAGTAAAACGTTATGTGCGGTCACACAAGATTTTTAAATAAGTTCAAAGTGAATATTCAACTTTTACCTGAGAAAATAAGAAAACCTCATTCCAAAGGCAAATTCTTTGTATTAAAACCTCTTAAAAAAAAAAAAAAAAAAAAAAATGTAAACCCTGCAAGATAATGGCATAATGTACTAGTATGCATCGCATATACTAACCTTAGAATGGAGCACTTCTGCGGCGCGCTGCCACTGCCGATTCCATCTCCACACGGTCTTCCTTCTGGGTGTGTGTCCTCCAGCCGTCCTATTGGCCTCGCTGCACGTGGGAGTCACGAACTGCGGCATGGTGCTCTGAAGGGAGGGCACAAGTATGCTGTCCCTTCAGAGAACATATACCTGGGACATCACCAGCTGCACGCTATGTGAATACCTCCTAAACAGTGCAGGTTTAGGAGCTATTCACTGTACCTACAGGCAAGCCATGTTATAGGCTTACCAGTAGGTACAATAAATAAATAAGGGTTTATTTTCACTTTAAAGTATGTAAAGACCATTTTGGATGGAGTAGGAAATGGAGGTGTGCAGAAAAGTTTCGACTTCTCTGCAATTTCCCTGGTCAGCCACTTGTTTTAGGTAAGCACCTGAAAGCACTGAAGCCAGTCAGCCATCCAGTAGGAATTTTTAGAAGGAAGTCAGCAATGGTTCCTTCAGGTTTCTGTTATGAAAGGTTTTCTGAGGTCCTAGAGACTGCTCACTTTCCGTTAATGACGGAGAAGGAGAGGGGCTTGTTTTGGCTGTGGCAAGGCAGACTTTCCTTTTAAAAGGCTCACAGAGGAGACACAGGAGAGCTTCAGAGAGCAGGCTGCGGATGACAGAATCAAACAAAGGGACCACAGTGTCAGGGCTCAGCAGCCACGATTATCGTGGTCATTTTGAAGAGGCGAGGGTATAGCCGGGCAGTATAAGCCAGGTTTTTTTTTTTAGGGTATACAGAGGACCCAAATGACACAGCACAATCACTGTATTGTAAAACATGCTTAGGGAACAGGATCTGTTTTTTTTATTTTATTTGGGTTAAACTCCTTAAAGAAAAACTTCACTCAAAAAGTGAAGTCCTGTTGGTTTGCTCCCTCCCCAGAGACTGCAACTAAGTTACCATTTTCATTTTCTAGGGTCTGCTTCCACTTCTGCAATCCCCCCCCCCCCCCCAGGCTAGGATGACACCACTTGCCCTGCCCTCTCCCACAGCTTCTAGGACACATCACGTGTGTCAAATGCCAGTGTTCTGCCTGAAGCATATCACAGTCAATGACAGGTTACAATATGCTGCAACTGGATGCCGTTGCAAAGTGTACTTGTGTTTAGGCCCCTATGTGTTCTGCAATCTGGACATACTGTATGCCCCCGAACACATATGGCCCTACATGACTTACCACGCCAACTGCAGCATTTTTTAGCCTGTTATAGACTGACAGGCTGCAGGCAGCAGTGCTGGACACTGCACCTGTGCCTTCTAGGTGTATGAAAACAGCAGGATTTGACATACAGGAGCTAAACGCCCAATGTGCATGAGGTCTAAGATTGTAAGCACTCATCAACAGGGTCCTCCTAATCCTCCTGTATTGGATTGGGCTCTACTGTCTCACTTTAGTTTGTAAAGTGTGGCACAAACTGTTGTTTATCAAAGTGGTTGTATAGTCCTTTTTGGGACTTTTACCTACAGGAAAGCCTATAAAGGCGGCTTACCTGTAGGTAAAAAAAAAAATATCTCCTAAACCTGTACGGTTTAGGAGATATTCCCCTCGCAATGGGGCATAGGATTCTCGGCTGAAATCCCGGCAGATGCTGGACCCTGCCGTGATGATATCGCAGCTCCGGCCACTCAAAGCGCTGGAGCCGCGATACCCAGAAGAAACGCCAAGGGAACATGTCAGCTCCCTCGGCGTGGATCAGAACAGATGTCGGGGCCTCGTTCTAAGGTATTTCATAATGAGCCAGTATGCGGTGCATACTAGCTCATTATGCCTTTTCCTTTGCAGGTAGGAAAAAAAAAAAAAAAAAAACACATCAGCGGGTTTACAACCGCTTTAAGTAATAACACAACATACTCCAATCAGCAAAAGCATTTTGACCACCCACCATAACCCATCAAGGCATGCACACCACTAGATCCCTGAAGGTATGCTGTGGTATCTGGAACCAAACAGTCAGTAGCAGATCCTTTAGGTTGGGTTCACACTTATGTGAATTGGGTGCAGGTTCCCCCTCATCCAGTTCACATGACAGGAGAGTGTGACCGGCCCTCAATGGAGCCAGTTCACATATGTCCTGGGTGGCCACAGAGCACACAGCAGAAGGGTCCTGTGTGTCTTTGGCTCCATTTCAGGTCCAAATTCAGGCAAAAACTCAGACCCGAAACAGTGAACAGGGATGCACCGGGCCCCTGCTGCAAGCCACTTGGCAAATAGTGTGAACCCAGCCTTAAAGTACAACTATAGGCAAAACATTTTTCAGATCTTTTGTCTGTCCCATTGCAGAGAATTTCCCTTACTTCATGTCCCATAGCCAAACAGGAAGTGAGAGGAAATTCCTGCACATTAACCACTTGAGCCCCAGAAGTTTTGGCTGCTCAACGACCAGGCCATTTTTTTTGCGACAGGGCACTGTGTCGCTTTAACTGACAATTGCGTGGCCATGTGACATTGTACCCAAACAAAATTTACATCCTTTTTTCCGCCCCCACAAATAGAGCTTTCTTTTGGTGGTATTTGATCATCTCTGTGGCTTTTATTTTTTGCGCTATAAACAAAACAATAGGGTCAATTTTGAAAAAAAAAAAATATATAAATTGATATATTTTGTACTTTTTGCTATCAAAAATATCCAAACATTTTATTTTTTAAAAAAGCGAATTTTCTCCTCAGGTTTAGGCCGATATATATTCTTCTACATTTTTTTTTTTTTTTTATTACTAAAAATATCACAATAAGGCAGCGTGTATTGGGGGTTATTTACTAAAGGAAAAAACACTTTCCACTGCAAGTACACTTGGAAGTAAAGTCGCTGTAGATCCGAGGGGGACATGCTAGGAAAATAAAATAAAAAAAACAGCATTTTAGCTTGCACATGATTGGATGATAAAATCAGCAGAGCTTTCAATCATTTCAGATCTACCCCTTAGATTTAGAGTGACTGCACTTTCAAGTGCACTTGCAGTGCAAAGTGGATTTGCCTTTTGTAAATAACCCCAATTGATTGGTTTGCACAAAAGTTATAGCGTCTACAAAATAGGGGAAATATTAAAGGCATTTTTTTTATTATTAGTAGTAATGGCAATGATCAGCCATTTTTAATCGACATTTTTGACACTTTTTGGGACCATTGTCATTTATACAGCAATCAGTACTATAAAAATGCACTGATTACTGTGTAAATGTCACTGGCAGGGAAGGGGTTTTCAGTAGGGGTGATTAAGGGGTTAACTGTGTTACCTAGGGAGTGATTCTAACTGTGGGGTGGAGGATGGGACTGTCTAGGTGAGGCGATCAATCATTGTTCATACTAAGTATGAACAACAGATCACTCTCCTCACTCCCCACAGCATGGAGATCTGTCAGTTTACATTGACAGATCTCCATTCTGTCTGTGTGCAGCAAAGGTGACCACTGGGCACGCGCATCGGCTCTGGCAGCGCGAGTGCCCCCTTGTGGTCAAAAGGTGAGCCGATGTATAGCTACGACGTTTCGCCCAGGGGCACCAACCTGCCGCAGTATAACTACGGTTGGCTGGTCGGGAAGGGGTTAAAAATAGTTAATGTTGATTGAGAGTGAACTTCCAGTTTAATTTTAACCCCTTCACTCTCCAGTAACGACGCTGGGCAGGCAATGTTTGTGCACTAGAAGCATGCTCCCTGCACAAAGACTGTGCAGCCGAAAGCGGCTCTCAAGCCCGCAAAAACATTGTTAGCTGGCAGGACCAGCTTCCAGTCATGCGACAGCCAATCACAGTGGCCACATGATTGCCAATCCTCCCAGGTTTTAGGAACTTTTAAAGGGGACTCCTGGGCAGGGGTAAACAGCAATTTGAGCTACAATAGCTCCTCTATCAGCTCATACCAGCCTCAATGTGTATGCAATCAGGCAGGCCTTTACACTACATGGTTTTGGGAAATCTGAAGACAAAAATCAGCAGAAAATCTGATGGTGTGTACAGGGCATTTCACACTTGCTTGTTTTTTTCTGTTTTAAAGTGGTAATAAACCATTGCAGAATTAAACACACATGCACACCTGTAAGACAATGGCATAATGTGCTAGTATGCATCACATACTAGCACATTATGACTTACTTTTGAATGAAGCCCTTCCAGCAGTGCATTGTCACCGCTGAGAGAGCGGACATCTTTCCATGGACTTTTCTTCCAGGTTCATGGGGCCCGGTGAGTGCTCGAAGCCGCAATGACATCACTCCCGCGCATACACGTGTGAGCCCTTGGTTCTGGCAAAGTATACTGAACCTTCAGAGCGCATGTGCTGGTAACATCAGCAGCTGGATGAATATCTCCTAAACGGTGCAGGTTTAGGAGATATTCATTCTACCTACAGGTAAGCTTTATTATAGGCTTACTTGTAGGTAAAAATAAAAAGCAGGTGTTCCAGTGTTAAAATAAAAAAAAAAAAAAAAAAAACTCAAACACATTGTAGCTGCTGACTTTTAATGAGGGCACTTACCGGCCCAGCGAGCCCGTGACGCCAGCCCCCCCCCCCCCCCCCCCCGAGGCTGATCCTTCCATCGGATCAGGTGCCGGCGCCGCCATTGCAACTAAGGGAAACTGGCAGTGAAAGCTTGCGGCTTCACTGGCCGTTTCCTGACGCGCAGTGCTTTGTGAATGGCCCCCGTCTTCTGGGAAGCACACAGGTCCTAGAAGACAACATGGGAGCTCGCCGAAAGACGAGGAAGTAATGGAACAGCTCTGCGGACCAGAAAGAGGCAGATTAGGAAGCCTGCCTAGCAACAGGGGTTTAAGGGGGGAGAGAAGAGAAAATGTTACTGTATAAATGTTTTGTTTTTTTTTTAGGTTTGCCCTCCACTTTAAAACACCAACTTCAGGGGGCAACATGTTTACTTGCTGCCGACTATATCCCATCGACAGGTGCAATTGTAAAGAGATAATCTGTGTTAGCACTTTAGCGGTCAGTGGTCATGATGTTATGGCTGATGGGTGTATGCAATGTATATTATGTAGACAGTGAATTAGTATGCTGTCCTATAGCAGTGGGCTCCTCCAGGATATAGTGTGGAGCTATGGCATATCAATTACTGATAGATGAAAAAGAAATGAACATATGGAGGAAGCCAGGTCAGGTGAAGATCCGGTATACATAGAACATATTATAACATGCACAGTCACAGTGGATGGAGGTTATAGGACAGGCCACAAGCCTTGTTGCCATGACAACATACAGCAGGTAGAAGTGACAGCCAAGTGTGCAGCAAACTTTCCCTGCGAGCAATGCAAAAGACAGAGCCATGCACACCCCCCTCATCTCTCTGCACCCAGCCCTGCCACCACGTGCACTCCCTCCCCACTACCACACACACAGCTATGTCCAGGACTGGGCAGACATGACACCAGCCTGCTTATCCTCCCCCTCCCCCACACAGCATGGAGCTTGCTACACACAGGTCACAGCCCTCTGCAGCTTGTTTACAGGCAGCTTTCCCAGACACAAGTGCTGTACCTGCAGCTTATTCCTCACTTCAGCCTCTGTTTCCGCTCCCCCTTCTGCCATCATTCCAGCACCTCTATGCTTCCCTCTCCGAGTCAATTAAAGGATTGTATGTACAGGGGAAGGCGGGAGCCCGCTCACAGCGCCACCCAGCGGACAGGCGGAGTTACAACAAATCATGCTACTGCTGCAGGACACAGCTTTGCCAAGACAGGTGCTTGGTGTGATCCTTCGGTTTCTTCTCTGAAGTTTCTTCACTGAGCCATCAGCTGTACTGCAACAACAAGGGAATGGTCAGGATGCTCTGGGGATTGTTTGTGGAGACTGGGAAATGTACACTGTGACTAGATCTCTGCTTTTATTTATTGCATTGTGAAGATGTATAGAGAGGACAAGCACCAGACCATAGAGATTGGTCCAGAATACACATGAGATTGGGCATCTGAATAGGGTTGCCATCTGTCCAGGATTCACCTGGACAGTTCAGGTTTTGAATCATGTGTCCGTGTTTCAGACCACCAATATTCAGAATGGATTGTGGCTCCCCAAGTATCACAACCGCTGAGTGTATAGGTGTGCACATGGGCCCCACCCCCATACACAGACAGGAGAGAGGGCTTCATCTGCTCCTCTTCCTTCCACCCCTACCCCTCTGTCTGCTCACCCACACTCCAATCCCTGGTGTTCTGTGCCTCAGATAATGGATGTGTGCAGGGCCACTAATAGAAATCATGGGGCCCCCTTCAGCCCCACCATTGGTACTGCCCCTATACAGAGCGGCTAGGGTATACATAAAGGCTAAATTGTGGGCGTGGCTAATTTTAAAATATGCATCACACAGAGCTGGAAAATGGACCTGGTTTAAATCGGTGGTCATCAACCCTGTCCTCAGGGCCCACTAACAGGCCAGGTTTGCAAGATAACTGAAATACATCACAGGTGATATCATTTGCTGCTCAGTGATTGCAGTATTCTAGTCTGCATCTCCCCAAGGAAATACATAAAACCTGGCCTGTTAGTGGGCCCTGAGGACAGGGTTGGTGACCACTGGTTTAAATGATGCTTAAAGAGGAAGTAAACCCTGATGGGTTTACTTCCTCTTTTTTTCCCTGCAAAGGTAAAGCATAATGGACTACTATGCATCGCATAGTAGCTCATTATGTGTCACTTACCTGACACAGGAGCCAGCGAAGTCGCCGCTGTCCCCTGTAGTCCGCCGCATCCATGTTGCTGGTGGCGTCTCGCAGCTCCGACGAATCACAGCGGCGCAGCCGCGATGACGTCACTCCCGCGCATGCGCACGGGAGTCGCGTCTCGCAGCTCCGCCGCTGCCATACGGCGAAGCCGCGATGACGTCACTCCCGCGCATGCGCACGGGAGTCGACAAATTAGGCAAATCCATTCTTGGATTTGCCGCATTTAGTGCGCCTGCGCGCCGCTGTCTACGGCGCATGCGCCGTAGACAGCGGTGCCCATTTTCGGGCAAATATCTCCTAAACCATATAGGTTTAGGAGATATTGCTTGGACCTACAGGTAAGCCTTAATCTAGGCTTACCTATAGGTCCAAGTTGTTTGGAAGGGTTTACTTCCTCTTTAATTATTGGGCATGGCTTAAAGGGATTGTGGTTGGAGTCTAAGATGACTGTGTGAAGGATGCAGATGATACTGTGCTGCATTCAAAACTGCACTGTCCAATTTGTTACAGTTAAACAGTTCTACATGAAAGAAGAAGATGCCATTTATGTCGGCTAAGCCCACTTTAAAAAAAATATATATTTTCTAAACTTTTAATGAGAAGTAATATTATGTCTAAGGGGCGGTTCACACCATGCCTGCATCTGAATTGCGAAGGAATGTGCTGTGGATTCCTGTACAATTCAACCTGCATGCAAAAAGCACCGCTTTTGCGATTTGCAGCAGGTGTCAATAAAAAGTTAATGACACCTCAAACGCAGGTCGTAAACCTAGTGTGTTTGCCCTGCACCTGCCAGCCCTGGATTACCATGTGATCTGGTTGCAGTGCATGTTAAAAAAAAAAAAAAGTGCATACACTACTTTTGGTGCATTGCTATTTCAGCCCATTCAAAATGAATGAGCTTGAAATTGCACTGCACAGACTGCATTTGAATTGAACAGGAACACACAGTGCATTCCTGTGTAGCGCCGACTCCTGAGGAGCACACAATATGTTTTTGAAATTTAACGTTACATCTGAAATGTAGTTTGGGTTGGGTATAATTATTCTAAATTTTGACCTCAGCATCAGTCTGACTGGACTATGGGGTGTTCAGTCTGGCCATGGGGGTGCGCTGTCTCTTCTGGCAGGCAGGGAAACACAGTCTGGTTGGGTGCTTTAAGGTTACTTTCTCTCGAAGCCAGCCCAGTGGGAGTGTCACTTTTGCTGTGCTTTCTGGGAGAGGGTACTTAAGATGTGAATGTCACGTGGTTCGAGGTTTCCCGGTCAAGAAGTATGTTCTGACTCCATGGTCCTGGTCCTCCTAACCAGCCCCCAGGAGGTCTATGGCTTGGGGTGCGGGTCCACCCAACTTTACGTCTCTGAGCTGGTTAGCCTGAGGCGGGGAAACTAAAGGAAGGGATTCGGAAGTGGTCCGGTGCCATCTCAAGTTGTGGAGAGGCCCAGCAATTTCGTAGTTATCCAGGGGAGGACTCTTCAGAAGAAGGCCACACAAGGGTTGGCTTCTTAGCAAGAGCCTGGTAAAGCTGAAGGACCTAAGTGAATCCAATCTCCCACGGTATCACCGGACCGGCTGCAAGATACTGGTATCACACGAGTGTTCTACAAGTTTTCTAGTTTCCTTATTCATGTTCTACAACAAAATCCGTGGCAGGGACTTGTTCTTGACTCAAACACCCTGTTGGCTGCTAGGCCTTGTGAGAGAGGGACTATCCAGCTAAAGTGATCATCCAGCTGTGAATGGCTATTCTCTGGATTTATTCAAAGTAAGAAAGTTCTTTATTACTGACTTTGACACTAAGCCCTTGTACACACGGTCGGACATTCCGACAACAAAATCCGTCGGATTTTTTCTGACGGATTTTGTCCGAAACATGTGTTGCATACACACGGTCGGACAAAGTTGTTGGAAAATCCAATCGTACGTAACGTGATGACGTTATTTCATTACGACGGGACTACCTTAAGGCTAGTAGCCAATAGCTTTGGTCTAGGAATTTGATCTGAGCATGCGTGGCACTTTGTCCGATCGGAATTCTCTACACACAATTGGACAAAGTCCGATCGGATCATGTTGTCGGAAAGTTTTATAGCCCAGCTCTAAAACGTTGTCCGTCGGATATTCCGACAGAAACAGTCCGATGGAGCCCACACACAGTCGGATTATCCGACAACACGGTCCGATTGGACATTTTCCGTCGGAATGTCCGACCGTGTGTACAAGGGCTTAGAGTACCTGGACTTTTCACCTAACCCTCTGATCCTATACTGAGAGACTGTTGTTAACTACGTTTTTGCAAATAAAAATCCCTTTAAGCGGATCTGTCGTCAGTCTCTAGTTTTCTAAGTTCCTGGGCCATCTACCACGGGAAACCCCTAGACACGAGGAGTGAGTGGAAGAAGGTAACGGTAAGCCCATTAAAACCAGCCGCTCCTTCAGGAGTCAGTGCTACACCTATGTGATCCAGCTCCAGGCATGGTGTGATCCAGTGATCTAAAAATTTAGATAGAAGTAATAAAAAGTGTGGTTTGCTGACATTGATGGCATCTTCTTTTTCATGTAGCACTTCTGTGAGAAATTAGGCAGTGCAGTTTAAAACCCAATTTCTCACAGTCAGGACAACTGTGCTACATGAAAAAAACAGACATTAGACTTTACATTGCAGTTAATGTGCCTGGGCCAACCTGCAGTCCCCTGAGAATCCAGATCCACTGCCACCATAATGCAGCTCATGTGTGCACACCAGAAGAACCTGGGCCACACCCCCTCCCGCCCACTCAAACTACAGTATCTCACAGGCTCCACCTCTTGGCCTCTGAAATATTTAGCCCAGAGTGCGTGCCCATTGAGAGCAGCTAAATAACTGCTGAGGGAGGAGCAGAGGAGGGGGGGAGTTGGAGAAATACTTTTTTTTTTTCTTCTGCAATCTTTTCAGATTGCTCGCCCCCCCCCCCCCCCCCCGGTGGCCAGGCCCGGTACAACAGGGCCAGTTGTACTGGCTTATCATCGGCCTTGGATGTGTGGACTGGAAGTTTGAAGCTCAGCAACTGGCAGATACATTGTGGATGAAAAGTGTCGATGCCTGAGCCTCTATCCTCTGATGAGTAAGCTCATCATTCAATGTCTGTGACTGAAGTCTCCACCCTCCCTCCATTCTCTCTCCTGCCTCCAAGCGAGTGAGTACACTAAGGTAAAGAGGACTCAGATGTAAGAGGCGCCTTGTGGCTGGCCCCCAGACAGTGGCCAGCCACTGCGCCCCCCACCCCAAAGCACCTTGTCCCCATGTTGTCCCTGTCTGCAGGCGAGGGACTTATCAGAATCTGGAAGCCCCTTTAACAAGGGGGTCCCCCAGGTACCACCTCCCCACTCTATGTGAATGAGTATGGGGTGCACATTGTTAGGTGTAGGGGAACCAGGATCTAGGGGGCTTCCAGATTCTGATAAAGCCCCCGCCCGCAGACCCCCACAACCACTGCCCAGGGTTGTCGGGAGGAGGCCCTTGTCCCCATCAACATGGGGACAAGGTGCTTTGGGGTGGGGGGGCAGAGGGCCCCCCTGACTCAAAGTACCCACCACCCCCCATGTTGAGAGCATGTGGCCTGGTATGGTCCAGGAGGGGGCGCTCGCTCGTCCCCTCCCCCTTTCCTGACCTGCTGGGCTGCGTGCTCGGATAAGGTCTGGTATAAACTTTAGGGGTTACCCAACGCCGTTTTTTTGGCATGGGGGGTTCCCCTTAGAAAACCAAACCAGACCAAAGGGTCTGGCATGGTTTTGGAGGGGAAGCTCTATGCCATTTTTTTTTTTAATTTTGGCGTGGGGTTCCCCTTTTAGGTCCTCAGAGCAAAAGTCGGGTCAGTTAAGACGATGATTCGACTTCAGTGATATTGAATGGGCTGAAGTAGGATCAAAGTCAGACCAAAGTAGTGCAGGAACCTTTTTCAAAGTCAGACCAGTTAAGATGCTTCTCTTAGGGAACCATTGATTTATACATGTCATGTGACATGTGCTCCCAATATCAGAGCATTTTTTGTACCATTGTGAAACCAGCCTTAGTGGTGGTGGGCCGTAGGTTGCCGACCCCTGCACTAAAGGAGGTGTTCTGTGTAGCGTGAAATATACCTGGTTGATTCAGCGGTCCTTCCCATCTTCTCTGTGCCCCCATTGCCGGATAAGAATGCATAGACCAGCTGGTGTTCTCTACGTAGCATGTTAAATTTCAGTTCTTTTCTAGGCTTGTCATTTCCACCTTTTTATATCTGTGCAGTCTTCATGACTATAGAGCATGGGTCTTCAAACTACGGCCCTCCAGTTGTTCAGGGACTACAATTCCCATCATGCCTAGTCATGTCTGTGAGTGTCATAGTTTTACAATGCCTCATGGGATGTGTAGTTTCGCAACAGCTGGAGGGCCGTAGTTTGAGGATCCCTGCTATAGAGTCACACATATGGGTGTACACACAGTGGTAAATGACACTCCCCTCCCTCCTCCTTCAATGGCCTCCTATTGCTATACACTTTGGGGGCAGGATATAGTATGCTGACTGATTACAATCGCTAAGAAACTCACAAAGATGCTTAGTTTTAATATAAATAGGACGGCTGGTCAGGTGAAGGAGAAAAGATGGAAGGCGCGTGATCTGACGCTTTGATCAAAAGATGTATACAGTTTATTCACATAATGATAAAAGCATATGCAAAGTATCTACGTATTCATAAAAGCAGGTTAACAACATATTCACATTAAAAACTTGTTTTTAAAAACAGGCATGCCCATACAAGGACAAGCATTCAAAAAGTGGGTTAACGCGTTTCGAGGATGTCCTCTTCATCAGAGCCTTGAGTAACAATAATAAGTCTACACAAGATTATATATATATATATATATATATATATATATATATATATATATAGTGTGGACCAACATGAAAGGGGAGTGGTTAGTAGGGAGAAGTCACATGTTACGTGATGATTACTCCTTAGCTTTGCAGCTATCCAGTGTAGAGGAATGTAGTTCTTGTGGTTTTATATAAATATAAACAGGTTGTTTCCATGTGCGTTAATCGGTTAAGTCTGAATAGATGTAGTGTAGCCTGCAGGCATCAGGAAGCAGATGCTTCAGTGTGTATTCTGAGTGCTGCTTGTCAGAAGGTTACTTTGTGCTGCCAGACAGAGTATAACTGTTTGAGTGTATGAGACGTTATCGGTGTATAGAAAGTGCGGGCTTGTTTAAAGAGAGAGACAGTGGGCGGCACTGTCTCTCTCTTTAAATAAGCCCGCAGCGGGCCATGCATTTTTATTCCCTGACACCCAGCCCAATGTGAACACTCGGAACAGACCCGCAGAGATTCCCCCAGGATCCGAAGAGACGGGGACTGTGTGATGATAGAAGATTAATAGCTCCAAATGGGAACTTGTATCAGTGGGACCACTGTATAGTGCAGAAAATCACTGCACCAACATAGTCCAGACTGAAGAAAGCCCTGAGTCAGTTGTTTGGTGATGAAGCCAGGTGGTCAGTATTTCCAAGCTCAAAAAAGCAAGTCCACACCTGTATGAGCTTCAGAGAGATAGACACACATCCAGCCAATCAAAGAACCCTGTGTACAGACAGCTGCTATATGGATGCTTAAAGCGGGGTTCCACCCTAAAGTGGAACTTCCGCTCATCGGAACCCTCCCCCCCTCCGTTGTCACAGTTGGCACCTTTCAGGGGGAGGGGGGTGCAGATACCTGTCTAAGACAGGTATTTGCACCCACTTCCGGCATAGACTCCCGTGAGAGTCTATGCTGTTTCCTGTCTCGACGCCCTGTCTGCTGGGACACACACGGGTCCCAGAGACAGCGAGGGCCATTCCCATTGCGCTGCGCGACTCTGCATGCGCAGTAGGGAACCGGGAAGTGAAGCCGCAACGCTTCACTTCCTGATTCCCACATCGAGAATGGTGGTGGCAGCAGCCAAGAGCCGAGCGATCGATCGGTCTCGGCTGCCGACATCGCTGGACCCTGGGACAGGTGAGTGTCCATTTATTAAAAGTCAGCAGCTGTAGTATTTATATTTTTTTTGTAGGTGGAATGCCTCTTTAAGGGAGAAGGAGAGCCGACACCCAACCTGATGTGACCATAGATCCACTCGGAACAGGCCTGCAGCAATTCCCCCAAGATACGGTCATAGCGCAGACATCGGACAAACCCAGGATTAGTCCACACTTACCATTCTCTAGGTTCCCTCTCACAATTTGTCAAACATTGCCACACCCTCCTGATGAACCTAGGTTTGGACCCCAAATCATACTCCGGCCATACTTTCAGGATAGGCGCTGCTTCTGCGGCCTCTCACCAAAGGGTCCCCGTTCACATCATTAAAAAGTTAGGTAGGTGGAATTCATCATGCTATTCCAGGTATATCCCGGATCCACACGTTGAGATGTCTCATGCATTTTCACACTTGGCTAATTAATCTGTTATGCAGTTGTTCAAATAAACCCCCTTTTCTCTCTCATCCTACTGTTTTTATTTTTGCCCCCTTTTAGGCATATTGACCTCATGACAACGGCACCTCCCAGGTCACTTTTCCTACCTTCCTCCCTTATGTTTCCTGGACTCGAGTACAAATCAGAATAAAATAAAATAAATGCAATTGCTAATAAACCTGTGTTGCACAAAAAATACACATTTGATGTTCAATAAAGGTTTATTGGGAGCTGTAAAACAGTTATTTGATATTTATCATCTAATTTGAATTGTTCTTCTGAAACTGTTATTTTTAGTCATGTGACTAGCACATCACCAATCAGGGCTGTGCAGACACAGACTCACACCATAGAGAGCATACATCAGCAGAATAATAGAATCCCCTCCCAAGGATCTTCAAAGAACAGGGGAAGATCATGTGACCACGCAACAGTGCTGCAGGAATGTTACCTAGAGTATTAAAAAAAACACACACACACACAATACAGTGGAGTGTTATTTATGACTTATGTCATGGTTTCTCAAACAGGGTTCCTCCAATGGTTGCTAGGGGCTACTTGAGAAATGAGCAATTTCTGTCTCTCAGGCCGCGTACACACGCGGGGACTGTTCGCCCAACTTTGTCCGCTGAACAGTGTTTCGGCGGACAGTCCGCCCGTGTGTGGGCTTTCAGCGGACAGTTTCAGCGAACAGTCTGCTGAACAAAGTTTTTCGGAAATTCCGAAAAACTGTCCGCTGAAACTTGGTTTCAGCGAACAGTCCCCTCGTGTGTAGGCTTGTTCGTCAAACTAAGTTCCGCGCATGCTCAGAAAGGATTTACACGCCGAAAGTTGTAATGCAGTGTATAGGACGTCGTATTTTCCGTCCCGTTGTACGTGCCGTTCACGTCATCGCGCACGGTTTCAGCAAACTGTTCGTTCGTCGTGTGTGGGCAAGTCCGTCCATGCTAATTTTGAGCGGACTGTTCGCTGAAACTGTTTGACGGACAAAGTTGAGCGAACAGTCCCCGCGTGTGTACGCGGCCTCACAGATAAGTTCCCACTAACACCATTGATATTTTTAGCTATTTGTAAGGGGGGTAATTCTTCCCAGTGTCCACAAGTATAAGGAGCATTCTTCCCACTGACCATCACACTAATGTATCATGAGTTGTATATATAGTAATTTTTAGTAGGGGTTCCCCGAGAGCAGAAAGTTATATCAAGGGTTCCTCTGTGTTGAAAAGGATGACTTATGTGAATGAATTATGGCAATAAACACTTCTACGTTTAGTATCACTTTAGGATTCCTTGACTGACCACTGCGCCTACAGTCCTCAACATTGCCGTTTCTTTGTGCTCCTTCAAAAGAGCCACATTGCATGAAAGCCGTCCACCAAAAGAGCCGCTTGTGACAGCAAACAGCATGCTTTCAGTCAGGAAACCATGTCCAATGTTCCAGGAAGTGAGGAGAGCCACTTGTCTTGTCTCAAGCAGCTCTTCTGGTGGACGGCTTTCATCCAATGGGGCATGGCTGCAGAGAAGCTCTTTGATTTTATATTTCTGTGAGTTTGCATTTGACTTATTAATCGTAATAAACTCATTGTTGCTGCACTTAGCTGGCGCCCCCTTGTTTTTTTTTTTTTGTAATTTCAGACATTCGTTCCTGTCTCAGGTGGAGCTGCCTACTGAAGTACAATACTCTTCCTACGGGATTTTTATGAACTAGTTATTCTACAAAAGTGTATGTTCACATTTATCTAAGGGGGTAGTGGCTAACTTATGTGGATGGAGCATTAGCATTTGTTTGCGCCACAATTTCATTTCTTGTTTGCTCACCGTTTTAAGCCTCCTACACAGCTGTTTCTGTTAAAGACCACGTTTAAACCTACATATGAAATTGATGATCGTTAGCACCTGCTTGGTATAACTGGTTAATCATACGCTTGACTATTTGTACAAAATCCCTGATTTTGTGCAAGTGCACAAAGTGTGGAAGTGTAAGAATTGATGCTAATTTGAAGCCAACGGGAAGTTGCACCAAAAACATTGATTTCATTTTGATTTTTCTTCTGTTCACTCGCTTTGAATTTTGTAAATGTAGCACGCTAATGTTTAGACAGGGAGGCTATTCAATTTATCTGCCAGATGATAGTTGCCTTGGCCAATTGATAGGTCAACTGATTTCACCCTAATGCTGGAATTGCTGCACTTCTCTCTTCTGTCACTAGATGGCCGGGTATCTGGTGACATTAGATAAGACAAGGGCATTGCAAGGACAGATTAGGAATGAATATGGTGTCTCAGCCAATGGGCAGGGATTTTCATGGGTCTTTTAGCCTGCTGGGAAAGCCTATTTACTTGGGTAGAGTCAGGTGACCGGGGTTCTGTGCCACCTGGACGGCTGTCTGGGTGGACGTGTGTTGTAATGCCCCGGGGTGCTAGGCCATAGGCCTTGGGCCTATCTCGGGGGCATCTGGCTGCTAGACTGCCTGAGGGCCTATCCAGAAGCAAGAGAGCAGCATAGGGTTGGGATTGCGGCTTGCAGTTCAACCAAAGGTAACGGTTCCACTGGCCGGGGAACCAGTCGTGGTCGGAAGTAGAAGGAAAGCTGTCGCCACTAAGGGACCATCCACCTTGTTACCGGAGACCACTGTGAAAAAGCCGAGACCAGTACCAGAGCAGACTTCTCGCCAGCTGGGGACGGTGAAGAAGTGGGAAAACTTTAGCAAGTGAAAAGTCGGGGACCCAGCAGGAAAGCAGAGGTGACGCTTGTGGAGTGCCCAGCCAGGGACCTAATGTGTCAGCAGGGGTGAAGCTTGGGTATCTGCGAGTGCCAAGCCAGGGACCCAGCGGTGAAGCGGGGGTGACGCTTAAGGAAGATAACGAGTGCCAAATTGGAAGAGCTCCAGGGATCCAGTGGCAATGGATTAGTAAGTATAGTGAAAGACTGAGGGGTCAGTGGAAGTGAAGTTCTGTTACAAGACTATTGCCATAGGATACAGCGTTCCTACTTGTGCAGATGTGGTGTTGGGCTGGATGCATTTTCCTGCATGGCTGTCTGCCTATAGGAGTCTGACAATTAACATTGCATCTACTTAAGGGTGTCTTGGCCCCAGCCCTCTCTTCCACAGTTCTGGCGCCCATCAATCTACCTTGCATTACACACACCATGCCTTGTGTAACCCACTCTACGCAGAAGGATGTCAGCTGTCCCTAAGGCTGGAGATCACCATTAGGCTTCTGGAGGCACGGGACCTTGCTACATAAACTAATAAAAATAATTAAAACATATTTTTGAAAGCACTTACTTTACAGCATTTCTTCCCACCTGCCTAAAACTTTTGCACAGTACTGTATGTAGGTTTACGCATTTACCATTGATTTCAGTTTACCTGTATAATACCCTTAGATGTATAAAATTGCATTTCAGTTTACCTGTATAATACCCTTATGCCGCTTACACGCGATCAGAATTCCAGCCAGAAAAAGACCAATGAGAGCCTTTTATCGGAAAATGCGACCGTGTGTATGCTCCATTGGAAATTAGCTGTCCGAATTCCCGCCAGCCAAAAATTTATAGTATGTTCTCAATTTTTCAGACGGAAAAACTTTCTATCGGTAATTCCGATCATGTCTATGCAATTCCGACACGCCAAAAATCACGCATGCTCAGAATCCAGTACGAGACGGAACCGCTAGGTCTGGTTAAACTAGCGTTTGTAATGGAGATAGCAGATTCTTCACACTGCAAATTTTTTAATTGTTCAATACCACGCATTCTCTTCTTTATAATGCTAGAAGAATGAAGTAGTTTTGCTGCTCATATTCACACAGTTATCATAAACGTATTTCTTTATTATTTATAGGTATTCCCTGAATAATCTTTATTTTAGCCACTTGCCGCCCGCCATATAGCAAATTGACGGTGGCCAAGTGGTTTTAATATCCTGACTGGACGTCATATGACGTGATCAGGATATTAAGCTGCTGCGTGCCCCTTGGGGCCCGCATTGATTCAGTCTGACACCCCTCAACTACGATCTTGGTAAAGAGTCTCTGTGTCCAATCACGGCTGATCACAGTGTAAATAGGAAGAGCCGTTGATCGGCTTTTCCTCACTCGCGTCTGTCAAACGCGAGTAGAGGAGAGCCGATCGGCTGCTCCTTTGACGGGGGGGGGGGGGTCTGTGCTGATCGATTATCAGCGCAGCTCCCCTGAGGATGCCCACACTGGACCACCAGGGACGCCACCAGACCACCAGGGATGCCCAACACCAGGTAAGCCACCCTAGAACACCAGGGATGCCAGTCAGTGCCCACAATGGATGCCAATCAGTGCCCACAACGGGCATCACTGATTGGCATGCATTATTGTTTGGCACTGATTGCCATCCATTAGTACAATATAATACAATACAATGCCGCCTATCAGTGCCCATCCGTGCCGCCTATCAGTGCCCATCCATGCTAATCCATGCCGCCTATCCATGCCCATCCATGCCAGACCGTGCCAGCTATCAGTGCCAATTTGTGCCACCTATCAGTTCCCATCCATGTCATCCATCATTGCCACCTATCAGTGCCCATCAGTGCTGCCTATCAGAGCCACATATCAGTGCCACTTCATTGGTGCCAACTCATCGGTGCCCGTCAGTGCAGCCCCATCAGTGAAGGAGAAAACGTACTTATTTACAAAGTTTTGAAACAAACAAAAAAAAAAACATTTTTTTTTCAAAATTTTCGGTCTTTTTTTATTTGTTTAGCAAAAAATAAAAACCGTAGAAGTGATCAAATACCACCAAAAGAAAGCTCTATTTGTGGGAAAAAAAATGAAAAAAATTCATTTGGGTACAGTGTAGCATGACCGCGCAATTGTCATTCAAATTGCGACAGCGCTGAAAGCTCAAAATTGGTCTGGGCAGGAAGGTGTTTAAGTGCCTGGTTTTGAATTGGTTAATTTAAGCCAGGTCTACATAATATATATGTTTTTTTTAAAGTTCTTTATTTTTGGATTATTGTATTATTTTCTCGTGCTCTCCTTTTTATTTTTTTATGTCACGTTTCCACAACACCATTATTATGTTGTATTTGTAAACCTGTTGGGTGTTGGTGTCCCTTGTTAATTTTGACATTGTATTTTTGAAATGTACCTGCCTACTCACCCAAAAAAAATTATTTTTGCTATTTTGAGAAAAACACATAGGCAAGTATTTTATGAAAAAAAAAAATCACAATTTATTTTCCATCACAATAACAAAATAAAAATGAAGGCAACGCTGGAGAAAGTGCTTGAATTTGCGAAGCCTTTTGCCCCCAAGGCACACATCAACTTTGTGGCTCAAAAACTTCGTAGCTTAAAAAGTCCATATAGAAAGGAGGTATATCTGGTCCAGGAATCCCAGAGAACAGGAACAGCAGCAGATTACATATATGTACCCAGGCTGTGGTACTACAACAGGCTGTGTGTTCTGTCAGACCAAACTGAAGGCAGACAATCACATTCTTGTCTTCCGTACAGCCTTCCCTGGAGGCTGTGGCTCTGGAGGTGGACTTGTGGCAGGAGGAGGAGGATGGGGGAGTGCACACAGGTGGTCGTCATCAGTTATTTTGCCACTCAACCCCTTGTGGATGGTTGCAAAAATGAGTTTCTCACATTTGCGCCGTTGGCCCTCCTCCATTTGCTGTAAATTGGAGGCTATGTAGATGCCATAGGCTTCTACAGCATCGAGGGGGGATTTCAGGGCATCATTAGCCTCCTTGATGAGGGCCAGTGCTACCTCCTGTTTTAGTCCCCCTCCTGGGCCTTTTGTATGGAAGGAGGGAAGGCACCTAAGATTGGTTGTTACTGGGCCCTTCCACCTCCTGGCTGACACTTTCCCCCTCCTCCTCCTGTGTGCCACTTACCAGAGCCTCGTCCTGGCTGAGGTCTTCCTGTGTATGAAAAAAGCAACATAGTTTTAGTTTTTTGTTCATCCAACACACACAATTTTCAGCTCATGACTGTTGCAAATTTAATGTTACTAAATAGAAAAGACTATCATTCTGAGCCCAGCATTTTTCATTCTTGCCCCCATCAATTTTGGCCACTACTGTCACATTGATATGTGAAACACTTTTTGTTAATTCATTAATTTTATTATCAATAATAACATCTAGTTACCAACAATCATTTTCACATAATAAAAATCATATACCTGACTCCAACTGGTCTCCTCAATCTCTTCCTGGATGGAAGGCTCAGGTTGGTCCACGGAAGCCTCAGCTGGGGTTGAGGGAAGGCTGGATGGAAGGCTGGAGGGAAGGGGTGCCGGAAGAGTTGAAAGCGATTCCCTGCTCTCAAGCTGGTAATCAAGAAAACGGAATCCTGTTGTAGTACCACAGACTGGGTATATACACCTTATCTGCTGCTGCTCCTGACCTCAGGGACTGCTGGACCTTCTGATACTCCTTCCTATAGGTGCTTCTCAAGCTACCAATTTTCGTTTCCAGAGACCTCATGTCTGCACTGGGGGCCGGGTCTTTACAAATTCAAGCAGATTCTCCAGCGTTGCCTTCCTAGCTGCTTTATTGTGATATAACAGGTTTTTCACCTCCCATAAATTGCGCATATCACGATATTTACCCAGGAATTCGCCCAGGAATTCTTGGTCTTTAAATGGATACATTTTCTCTGCAAGACCAAACAAAAGACAAAAACACTCATCTCAGGATAATCTTTTAACCCAATATAGGCATCAATCTAGATTCAGTATAGTCCGCTCATGTCACCAAAGTTAAAATCTTACCTTCGTTATAATGTTCGTTGCTTCCTTTCCTCCTTCCTCTGCACAAAGAACATAGTTAGGACACACACGTGTTAAGCTTTATATACACTGCTCATGCGTGAAACTCCGCCCACGTTGCCCGCCCCTGACACTCTTTCTAGAATATTCCCCGCCCGGGTCTCTTTCGCCACAGTGGGAGAGGAACATGGCGGAGACACAGCAGGTGCATAATTCCAGTAAAGAGGAGGAGGAAAGCCCAGAGCCTGGAACGCCCCGATCCCTCAGGAGATTTAAGGTCACAAATATGTCCTTTGCTGAGATGTTGGAGATGGTCGAGATCTTGAGGAGGAACGACTATGATGGGAATTATGGTCCTTAGCCAAACCCAAATATAAGAAAGACCAAGATCATGACTAAAGTTGTAAAGAGTCTCTGTAAAGGTATTTTTTATGGTACGACGATCCAAGGATCAACTGAGGAAACGCTGGTCAGACCTTAAATTAAGGGAGCAGGATCAGTATAGCAAGATCAAGAAAGTTCTTAGGAACACACGACAAATACTTACTTTTTCAATTATTATTAATATTGCATGCTGTGCCATGTGTTTTTCTTTATGGTGTTGTACATTTAAAAATGTCTACTTTCGTGTTCATACGCACAGTAATCGGTCGTAGTAAACATCGTTCTTTCCCAAATAAATACAATGTTTTCCCAGATACCTGATTAAATACATTTGTTCATGCTAATTTTTTATTTAATAAAAGAGGTTTAGGACATTGTTGTCTAGATGTGTTTGAACCTAGAAGGAATAGCAAACTAAATTCAGTGTAATGTATGTAGAGGACACTCAGCAGCTGTTTACACATCTGGACTCAGGTGCACTAGTGTGGGACACAAGAACAAACTTTTTAGGGTGTCAAACACAGGTACAGTAAACCCCCGCTCTATCGCGGTTCCGTTTTTGCGGTCCCAGTATATCGCGCTATGTTAATTAGGACCTGTTATTCTGATATTGCGGTAATATTTCGCCATTCCGCAGTTATGTAGTAGTGAATCAGAGCGAGGCTGCGGTGGAATGCATGCCTCGCTCGTGGACCGCACTGAGCATGGTGACATTAGAGGGGGTGGTAACTTTGCCCCAAGCAAGGATAGCCGCAAGGATGCCACTCAAACGCCCATCATCTAAGGCTATGGCTTCTGGTGAGCCAAAAAAGAGGAGGAAGTTCCTTACGATTCTGGAGAAGGTGAAACTTCTTGATATGATAAAGGAAGGATAGAGTTGTGCTGCTGTAACCCGCCATTTTGGTATGAATGAGTCAACGATTCGCTACATCAAGAAGGATTAGAAGAATATCAGGGCAACTGCTGCACTGTCCATCAACCAAGCTGCAAAAAGAGATGTTTCTTCCCGCAATAAATACATTGTTAGGATGGAAACTGCGTTGGCCATTTGGATCCAAGATTACAGAAAAAAAAAGCATCACATTGGATGGTAACACCATCAGCACTCAGGCAAAGAAGCTGTACGACACTTTTGCCAATCAAGGAGGCTCTGAAGGAGGCGCTGCCGCAGCGGAACAGTCAGACAGCGACAATTCCTGATCAGCCTTCTTCATCAGGAGGTTTTTCTGCCAGCAAGGGATGGTTTGACTGCTTCCAGAAGAAATGTTATCAGTCGAAGAGCGTCTCATTGCAAGGTGAAGCTGCATCTGCCGACAAAGAAGCTGCTGCAAGGTACACCAATGAGACCTTCAAGAGTATCATCAAGGAGGGTGGGTACCAACCAGTGGAAGTCTTTAATATGGATGAGACCGGCTTGTTTTGGAAGAGAATGCCCAAACTGACCTACATCATGAAGGAGGAAGCCCCAGCCCCTGGATTCAAGGCTTATAAGGACAGAGTAACCTTGGTTATGTGTGAAAATGCTGCTGGGTTTATGATCAAGCCAGCCCTGTTCTACAAGGCCAAGAACCCCAGAGCACCGAAGCATAAAAACAAGAACCAGCTACCGATTCATTGGATGCATAACACTAAGGCTTGGATGACTAAAATCCTCACAACTGAGTGGTTCCATAATTTTTTCATCCCAGCCATCAAGGTCTACCTTGCCATTGATTTTAAGGTGCTTCTGCTGATGGATAATGCAGGAGGCCACGCTATAGATCTATCGTACGAAGGAGTGTAAGTTGAGTTCCTTCCACCCAACACCACGTCTTTAATTCAGCCCATGGACCAGGGTGTGATACAAGCATTCAAGGCGCTGTACACTTGCAACTCCTTGAATCATCTTGTAGAATCCATGAACAATGATGAAAATTTCAATTTGAAGCACTACTGGCGTAATTACACCATTGCAACCTGTCTGGAGAACATACAAAAGGCCCTCAAGGAGATGAAGAAGGAGACTGTGCATGCCTGTTGGAAGAAGCTTTGGCCAGAAATTACTCATGATTATGAAGGGTTCTCTCCTGACGAAGTTCATCATTTAGCTGTGGACAGGGCAATTAGGCTGGCGAAGTTGCTAGGAGGTGAAGGTTTTCAGGATATGACCCAGGGCGACTTCAATGACCTAATTGAAACCCATTCAGCTCCACTAACTGATGAGGATCTGATAGAACTCACCAAGTCAGCGAGTGAGGAGGATGTGGAGGAACAGGAGAAGGAGAAAGAAGATGAAGGCTTGTCAATCGATTGCCTTGGCAGGGTCATGCGTACAGCCAATGACCTGAAACAGATGTTAGCTGAGTGGGATCCTGACATGGTTCGTTCAAAACAGCATTGATGGAGCCATCCAGGTGTACAAGAACCTCCTCGCCCAAAAGAAGAAATGCAACTGCCTATAACTATATTCTTCACAAAACAGAAGAAGGCCACATCCATCCCAAGTACCTCCATGGCCACCTCTGATGTAGAAGTGGAGGTTCTGGAGCAGCAAGATGATGACCCACCTACACCTGAAAAGCACCTGCTGAACCTGCACCTTCAGAAGAACAATAGCTGCTCTTATTTGCTGCTTATACTGTAGTCATCTTCTTTTCTGCCGAGTACAGTACATACAATACTGTAGTCTATTTTTTACTGTACAGTATACTGTTAACACAATATTTTTGTGTTTTAAAAATCCTCTCTCTCTATCTTTTATGTGTTTCTATTGCTTAAAAGTGTGTTTAAAGACCTTTAAATGCTATTAAAAAATTAACAAAACATGCATAGGGTGTATTTAAATAGGGTCTTTCTATTTTGCGGTTTTTCACTTTTCGCGGGTGGGTCCGGAACGTAACCCCCGCGATGAAGGGGGGTTTTCTGTACTCCATTGGAAACTTGGGGTGTCTCCAGGTGTGAAACTTGTCCAAAAAAAGGTAAGTATTCCAGCTTTAGTAAGGGAATAAATCACATCTTCAGCTTTGAATTCTGCCCAAACAGACAATGGTAACCAACTTCCAAGCAATGTTTATCATTCATATTTGTTGCCTCAAATATCTGTGTGCTAAGTATACCTTTTGTTTCATTCTCATAGGGGAGCAAAGAATCTGAAAATATGAGGTCACCAGGGACCCCTCACCTCCTGAACAAGGGGAACAGAGGTCACAACCAGAGGATGTAGAGGAAGGAGAGGTGGTCGAGATTGAGACCACAACAGGTGAGTGTCTGACACCCCAGCTTCAGGTAATATAAGAGATGTATGCTTGCATATTTATAATACACATGGTGTGTTTTTTTTGATTTTTAGGTGATGTGGAAGAACAATCACATCATTTCACTAGTGACAGTGCCCAAAGGCTAATCCAGGACATCATGAGGTGTAGTCAGTATTTAGACATTATAAAACAAAAAACTATGGATATTGAAGTAAAACTTAAGAACACGATTGATGTCCTTGGAAGAATATAATTTACCAAAAAATTGGCACCATTTTGTGTTTTTTTGTTAAATTTTGGCAACATTTTAGAAAGCCTAATTTTGAAGATGCACACAGTATGTCAACATGTGCTATCTGCCATCAGGGGATATCAATGTACACGTTTTGTGCCTGCAACCCCTTCCTCAAAACTCAAGTAGGTGAGAGGAAGGGGTTGCACCCCCAAAACACATCCATTTATCCCCCATGATGGGAGATAGCACATGTTGACATTAGGCATGGGATCAGAATGCAAATCCCCAGTTTGAGTCCCAATTTGTGTGCATCTTCAAAATTAGGCTTTTACAGGGGTGACTTCACCCCATCTGTTGAAGGCAAGATCCACACATTTTAGACAATATAATGTGTGATCTTGCCTTAAGTTTTTCAATGTTGAACTTTGTAAGTTCCAGAGTTTTGTATGTTCTGTTTTGAAACATGGCTGTTTATGTAACCTAAAAAAAAAAAAAAAAAAAAAGAATATGTAGATAACTCAAAATTTTATACTTTTTTACAAAAAAATGTTTTACAACGCACATGTGAATGTGTATGGAGTAAAATAATTTTTACTCAACAATGTGTGGCGTCTTCTTTCAATGATCAATACCATTTACGTTTACCATTGGCGTTTACAGTGTCAATGGGTGTTAGATAATAATGTACAAACCACTTGGCACTACAAGTGCACTAGGAGACACAAAAAAGAAACACAAGCAGGAAATCAAAAACCAGATTTTAGCAGATTAAATATAAAATGTATTCAAAATGTGCTGGAAAAGCAATGGCGCCCCTCCCTGAAAAATATTCCAAATAATTTTGTCGCACTTCATGGGCGATTTGGGGGGCAAGCCAGGACGGGCCGCTTCCAGGGACGTCATTGTTTGCTGAAGTCCGGCATCAGGCCCAACTGTGACCACATCATTTGGGTTATTTCTTTTCAAAAAGTTATGCAGGATGCAACAAGATAAGACAATGGTATTAAGTTTGTATTCCGCCATATTAATGGCCGTTTGAAACAGGCGGAACCGGATTGCCAGAATCCCAAACGCGTTCTCCACAACTCTTCTGGCTCTGGCCAGCTGGAAATTAAAACCCCTCTTCTCCGGGGTGAGGGTCCTCTGGGGGAATGGCCTCATGACATGGTTTCCCAGACCGAAAGCCTCGTCTGCCACGAAGACAAATGGCAGTCCTTTGACATTCTCCTCTGGGGGTGGCAATCCCAAGCCACCACTCTCGAGACATCGGTAAAACTCGGTCCGGGTAAATACTCCTCCATCCAACATCCATCCATTCCTCCCCACATCCACATATAGAAACTCATATGTCGCCGACACCACCGCCATCAACACAATACTATGAAACCCCTTATAGTTAAAAAAGAATGAGCCCGAATGGGGTGGTGGGGCGATGTGGACGTGCTTCCCATCGATTACCCCTCCGCAGTTAGGAAAATACCACCGCTGGGCAAACTGGGAGGCCACAGTCTGCCATTCCTGTGGCGTTGAAGGAAACTGTGGAGTATAGCAAGAAAAATCAAATTAGTAATTTGCAAAGAAACATTACAAGCATATTATACACAAACATTGTTGGCCAACATCAGTATAACATTTCTTGTAAAGAGTATTTAAAGGCTAAAATATGAGGTCCACTTATCCGATCCTCCCCCCTTGTAAATATTTTAGGGGGGGAGGTATGTTTTGGACAGGTAACCACCTTCTCCACTATGTAATGGAGTAACAAAGTAATGTGTGTTACTTTGGCCAGCCCCTCCTTATTACCTGTCCAGTGGGCTGCCAATAGTGTAATTAAGAAGTGGCATCAAAACAAATTAATAAATGGAAGCACATTTGTAGATTCTGCAATTACCTATCAAGATAATAATAGGAGACGAAAAATGTAAACAGTAGCATTTGAAAGTATTGAGGCAGGCCCTTGCACTAAATGCTTTGAGAAATTCTTCCATAAATCTGACCACAAAAGAGTTAGGTATAGTGTGTATGGGTTTGGCAAAGTCAGCAGATAGGGGATTGCTATCAGCTGACTTAGCGGTTGGGGGTTCCAAATGATTTTGGGCCCCCCAAAAAAAGCCTCTGGCACTCTTCATGAATTTAAGGACAACAATAACATTTGTACACATTTAATGGGGTCCAGGGGCGGACTGACCAGTCGGTCACTCGGGCGCTGCCCGAGGGCCCGCTGACATTAGGGGCCCGGACTCGGCCATATGAGAGGCCACTTGCAGCGGCTGAATTACATGCCGCGATGCAGATGCTAACTGTGCGCTGATCCCCGCCGGCCCCTCCTTCCCCCCGTCCATCCCAGGCCAGGTGCTTGTACTGTATGCATCGTGACATCACCTGACCTGGGACCGACGAGAAGAGTGGAGGGCCCGGCAGGGAGCAGCGCGCTGTTAGAAGTGTCTCAGGCTCAGCATCCAGTGACTCGGTGAGTGAAGCCAAGACACCAGGGCCGCCACACATGATGGGGGGGGGGGGGGTACAGACAGATGCATGGGCCCCGGGTCCCCCCATCCCACAGTTTCCTCCTGGCTGTGTGCATGTCCTGTGTGCATGTCCCCCTGTGCTGTGTGCATGTCCCCCTGTGTGCTGTGTGCATGTGCTGTGTAAGTGTCCTGTGTGCATGTCCCCCTGTGTGCGTGTCCCCCTGTGTGCGTGTCCTCCTGTGTGCGTGCCCTCCTGTGTGCGTGCCCTCCTGTGTGCATGTCCCCCTGTGTGCTGTGTAAGTGTCCTGTGTGCTTGTCCTGTGCTGTGTAAGTGTGTGTCCTGTGTGCATGTCCCCCTGTGCTGTGTGCATGTCCCCCTGTGTGCGTGTCCCTCCTGTGTGCGTGTCCCCCTGTGCTGTGTGAGTGTCCCCCTGTGCTGTGTGCGTGTCCCCGTGTGCATGTCCCCCTGTGCTGTGTGCATGTGTCCCCCTGTGTGCATGTCCCCCTGTGCTGTGTGCATGTCCTCCTGTGCTGTGTAAGTGTCCTGTGTGCATGTCCCCCTGTGCTGTGTAAGTGTCCTGTGTGCATGTCCTCCTGTGCTGTGTGTGTCCCCCTGTGCTGTGTGAATGTCCCCCTGTGCTGTGTGCGTGTCTCCCTGTGTGCATGTCCTCCTGTGCTGTGTGAGTGTCCCCCTGTGTGCGTGTCCTCCTATGTGCATGTCCTCCTGTGTGCGCTTTCTCCCTCCAGTGTCCCACTGTGTGTGTGCGTTCTCCCTCCAGTGTCCCCCTGTGTGTGTGTGTGCTCTCCCTTCAGTGTTCCCGTGTGTGTGCTCTCCCTCCAGTGTACCCCTGTGTGTATGCTCTCCCTCCAGTGTACCCCTGTGTGTGCTCTCCCATCAGTGTACCCCTGTGTGTGCTCTCCCTCCAGTGTCCCCCTGTGTGCGCATGTCCCCCTGTGCTGTGTGCGTGTCCCCCTGTGTGCGTGTCCCGCATGTGTCCCACGGTGTGTGTGCATTCTCCCTCCAGTGTCCCCCTGTGTGTGTGCGCATTCTCCCTCCAGTGTCCCCCTGTGTGTGTGCGCATTCTCCCTCCAGTGTCCCCCTATGTGTGTGCATTCTCCCTCCAGTGTCCCCCTGTGTGTGCGCGCATTCTCCCTCCAGTGTCCCCCTGTGTGTGTGTGTGTGTGCGCGTTCTCCCTCCAGTGTCCCCCTGTGTGTGCGTTCTCCCTCCAGTGTCCCTCTGTGTGCGTTCTCCCTCCAGTGTCCCCCTGTGTGTGTGTGCGTTCTCCCTCCAGTGTCCCCCTGTGTGTGTGTGTGCGTTCTCCCTCCAGTGTCCCCCTGTGTGTGTGCATTCTCCCTCCAGTGTCCCCCTGTGTGTGTGTGTGCGTTCTCCCTCCAGTGTCCCCCTGTGTGTGTGCCTTCTCCCTCCAGTGTCCGTGTGTGTGTGTGTGTGTGTGTGTGTGTGTGTGTGTGTGTGTTCTCCCTCCAGTGTCCCCCTGTGTGTTCTCCCTCCAGTGTCCGTGTGTGTGTGTGCGTGTTCTCCCTCCAGTGTCCCCCCCGTGTGTGTGTGTGCATTCTCCCTCCAGTGTCCGTGTGTGTGTGTGTGTGTGTGTGTGTGTGTGTGTGTGTGTGTGTGTGTGTGTGTGTGTGTGTGTGTGTGTGTGTGTGTGTGTGTGTGTGTGCATTCTCCCTCCAGTGTCCCCATGTGTGTGTGCATTCTCCCTCCAGTGTCCCCCTGTGTGTGTGCATTCTCCCTCCAGTGTCCCCCTGTGTGTGTGCCTTCTCCCTCCAGTGTCCCCCTGTGTGTGTGCCTTCTCCCTCCAGTGTGCCTCTGTGTGTGTGCCTTCTCCCTCCAGTGTGCCTCTGTGTGTGTGCCTTCTCCCTCCAGTGTCTCCCTGTGTGTGTGCCTTCTCCCTCCAGTGTCTCCCTGTGTGTGTGCCTTCTCCCTCCAGTGTCTCCCTGTGTGTGTACCTTCTCCCTCCAGTGTCCCCCTGTGTGTGCCTTCTCCCTCCAGTGTCCCCCTGTGTGTGTGCCTTCTTTCTCCAGTGTCCCCCTGTGTGTGTGCCTTCTCCCTCCAGTGTTCGTGTGTGTGTGTTCTCCCTCCAGTGTGCCCCCGTGTGTGTGTGTGTGTGCGCGCTCTCTCCCTCCAGTGTCCCCCCCGTGTGTGTGTGTGTGTGTGTGTGTGTGTGTGTGTTCTCCCTCTAGTGTCCCCCTGTGTGTATGTTCTCTCTCCAGTGTCTCCCTGTGCAGGTTTGGCTTGAGTGTGGAGACCAAGGGGGCCCCATGATCTTCTATTGCCCGGGGGCCCCATGAGTTGTCAGTCCACTGACAATCTGATGGGGTTTTTAGGGTAAAGCATTACAATGGAGCTGACAAAATACATTGTTAATTGACTAGACTAGGAGTATATGGGCCCCCAGATAGCATGCGGGGGGGGGGGGGGGGGAGGTTAGTGAAGGCAAATATGCATGAAGGACAAAAAAGGAGCATACAAAAATCCAACATGCATGAGGACAAAGAGGAAATTCCCAGCTTATTACAATTATGTTAATTATAGAATGATGAAAGAAATACAATACATTAGCAAACAGTAAATACATATAATGTGATGTTAAAGGAGAAAACTTACCCTCATATATTCGTTCTGCAGGATGATGGCAGAACAGGTCTCTGGGATAATGATCCCCAGAGCCTGGGGGGAGATGCCTGTCGAGAACTTGAGGTCCTGAAGGCTTCTCCCTGTCGCCAAGTACCGCAAAGTGGCAACAAGCCTCTGCTCTGGAGTGATGGCTTGCCTCATGCAGGTATCCTGCCTGCTGATTAGGGATGAGTCGAACACCCCCCGGTTCTAATCGCACCAGAACTTTCGAACGGACCAAAAATTTGTGCGAACTTTAGAACCCCATTGAAATCTATGGGACTCGAACGTTCAAAATAAAAAGTGCTAATTTTAATGGCTAATATGCAAGATATTGTCCTAAAAAGGGTTTGGGGACCCGGCTCCTACCCCAGGGGACATGGGTCAATGACAAAATCTTTTTTATTAAACGGCCGTTTTTTCGGGAGCACTGATTTTAATGACGATTAAAGTGGAAAAAAAGTGAAATATTCCTCTAAATATCATGCCTGTGGGGTGTCTATAGTATGCCTGTGAAGAGGCACGTGTTTCCCATGTTTAGAACAGTCCCTGCACAAAATTACATTTAACGGAAAAAAAGTCATTTAAAACTGCTTGCGGTTTTAATGTCATGTCTGGTTCCAGCAATACGGATGAAAATCATTGAGAAAAAAATGGCATGGGTAGCCCCCCTGCCCATTACCAGCCCCTTTGGGTCTTGTACGGATATTTAGGGGAACCCCGTACCCAAATTAAAAAAAGGAAAGGCGTGGGGCCCCCAGGCCCTATATACTCAGAACAGCAGTATACAGGCGGTGCAAACAAGACAGGGACTGTGTAGGTTTGCTTTTTGGAAAACATAGAGAAGGGTTATCACCCCTGCATAATTTTTTTGGCCGTCCGTCTTTTTTCATCTCACTTCCTGTTGTCTCCCTCCGTTTGCAAGTAGGAGACGTTTGCAAGTTGGATGTTTGAAAGTAGGGGTCTGCCCTATATGCTCTGCAGAAATGTGGGCCTAAGGTGTTGCCACAACACTGTAAGCCCTCAAAGTGACTCTTGGTGGGCGCTGGAGCACCCTTCTGTGAATGATTATATCAAGAATTGTAATTACATGTCATTGTTGAACAGTGGTAGAAAAATTGGGCCTTTGGTGGTTGTGGTGGTGGTGCTGGTGCCACAACACTAAGTCCTCACAGTTACTCTTGGTGGGAGCAGGAACGGGCCTTGCTGTGAAATATTATATCAAGAATTGTAATTACATGCCCCTGTTAAACAGGGGCTGAAAAATTGGGCCTTAGGCACTGCTTGCTGGTGCCACGACACTGCAACCTCTCACAGATACTCTAGTTGGAGTGCAGAAATTAGCCCTGCTGCAAAGCACTGCATCAAAAATTGTAATTACATGCTCCTGTTAAACAGGGGCTGAAAAATTGGGCCTTAGGCACTGCTGTCATGACGCTGCAACCTCTCCCATATACTCTAGTTGGCGTGCAGGAATGAGCCCTGCCGCAAAGCACTGCATCAAAAATTGTAATTACATGCCCCTGTTAAACAGGGGCTGAAAAATTGGGCCTTAGGCACTGGTGCCACAACACTGCCACCTCTCCCATATACTCTAGTTGGAGTGCAGGAATGAGCCCTGCTGCAAAGCATTGCATCCAAAATTGTAATTACATGCCCCTGTTAAACAGGGGCTGAAAAATTGGGCTGCTGGCATCACCCAGAACCAAAAATGTTCTTCCAAGCTATCAGAAGGATCATTGAGGAAGAGGATAGTCAGTCAAGATAACAGCATCAGCATAGGCAGTCTTGAAGGGATGTGACATTTAAAAAAAAATTATTCGGTTACATCAGCTTCAGGTGCTTGGTAGCTGGTGGTGATCCAAGACTGATTCATCTTTATGAAGGTCAGTCGAGTCAACCGAGTCGGTGGACAGGTGCACCCTGTGATCAGTTACAAAGCCTCCAGCAGCACTGAAGGTGCGTTCCGAAAGAACGCTGGATGCAGGACAGGCCAGTAGCTCAATTGCATACTGTGCAAGCTCTGGCCAGTGATCCATCCTCAAGACCCAGTAAGCCAGAGGATTTTCGGTGGGAAAGGTGTCCAAGTCTGACCTTGCCCCTAGGTATTCCTGCACCATGTAAATCAGATGCTAGCGATGGTTGCTGGAACCGATCATACCTTGGGGCTGCAGACTAAAAAATTGTCTGAACGCATCGGTCAGACAGCCACCTTCTCCACCACTCCTTCTGTGACTGACCGAAGCCTCAGCAACACGTTGTCCAGGACCAGGAGTTTGTAACCTCCCAGTCTCTGGAAACGCATTGCACAGACCTTTCTGCAAGGCCTCCCGGAGATGTCTCATCCTCTGCTCCCTCTGTGATGGCAAGATAAGGTCCGCAACCTTACCCTTGTACCATGGATCAAGGAGAGTGGGCAGCCAGGCTTTGCAGGATCAGGGAGGCCATGCAGCGTAGGTTAGCTGAGGCATTCGGTCCGGAGTCCTCTGGGTCACTAATGACAACATGATCCGCAGCCACCTCCTCCCAGCCACGTACAAGTCCATGGGTTTCTTGGGACTGTAAATCATCCCTAAAAGACTGCTGCTGCTGAGTGCCAGGCTCCACCTCCAAGCTGACACAAGCCTCCGCCTCCTCCTCCTCTTCCTGTGTGATGGGTGGGACAGCAGGAACACTGTCTGGATAAAGGGGGCCTTGAGAGGCAAGGAAGTCCTCCTCTTCTTGCCTCTGTTCTGCCTCAAGTGCCCTGTCCATTATTCCATGCAGCATGTGCTCCAACAGGTGGATAAGAGGTAGTGTCACTGATGCATGCACTGTCACTGCTCACCATCCTCGTGGCCTCCTCAAATGGTGACAGGACAGTGCCTGCATTCCTGATCATGCCCCACTGGCGTGGTGAAAAAAAACCGAGCTCCCGTGACCCTGTCCTGGTGCCGTAGTCGCACAGGTACTCATTGATGGCCACAAACCAGTAAGGCACTAATTCAAGCAAAGAAAATTACATACACTTCAAAAAAAAAGAAATTATGTGTAAATTCCGTTGTATATTAAGAGATCTTACTCCCAGGTGGAAGAGTTCATGAACCTCATGCACACAAAAGATTAAGGAAAATAAAATTAATTTAACATATACAGTCCATCAAGTGAACGTCTAACAGTCCTTGAAATGTGTAATATCAATCACAATTCCAAACTTGAGGTGACGTGAAAAAAGGTGAAATTCAACTTCTGATGTGTAGAATAATACCACCACCACCGTGATAAAGAAGGGGAGAGGAGGCTTACCAAATGACGTGGACTCAGAGGAAGGCTTACGCCTCTCGAGTCATATGGGCCTGTAGGTTAGCAAACCAGATAATCATACATCTAGTATGTAATCTCCCGCAAGTCTTCAGGTCATGAAATCATCCGTAGCAATCCTCCTATAGTTCTCATCCCACGAAAATAGGGGGCTCAGGTATCAAAGACCATGGAAGTAGAAAACTAGCATAGCGTGATATCGTTTTAACATCCAATTTATTAAAAAATAATAATAAAATTACACTCACATTTGGTTCAATCGTAATAACATAGTCAGAAAGTAGCGATGCCTGTAAGGGGGTCCACCTGACGCGTTTCAACTAAACAGCCGTCCTCTGGGGTGTGGACCCCCCCAAACAGCATCGCTTATAAATACAAAATGACCCCAAAATAACCAATGACCCCGGAAGCACTTGGCACTTCCGGTCACATGTTCTGGAAGTGTATATATTAAAAACTCCTCCATGTATATTTATTATCCTTACATATAGCATCATCCCCATCAGAGATGCCCGCCAAATATCCAAAATATAAGCGAGACTGTGAATATTTGGATATGAAAGATTTTCCACATCTTGGGCATAAATTAGCATCCGTCCTGTGTCATAACCAAGCCTCGTTCTGATCACGAGGCCTGGCCATCCAAACAGCAGCATGCAGCATAGTCAAGCCTCGCTCTGATTATGAGGCCAGGCCTCATATTAGCATCCATCCTGTGTCGTAACCAAGCCTCATTCTGATCACGAGGCCTGGCCATCCAAACAACAGTATGCAGCGTATTCAAGCCTCGTTCTGATTATGAGGCCAGGCCTCATATTAGCATCCATCCTGTGTCGTAACCAAGCCTCGTTCTGATCACGGGGCCTGGCCTTCCAAACAGCATGCAGCATATTCAAGCCTCGTTCTGAAAACCAAGCCTCGCTCTGATTATGAGGCCAGGCCTCATATTAGCATCCATCCTGTGTCGTAACCAAGCCTCGTTCTGATCACGAGGCCTGGCAATCCAAACAACAGCATGCAGCATATTCAAGCCTCATTCTGAAAACCAAGCCCTGCTCTCAGAACGTTTAGCCAGCAAACACTTCCCAGGACCAAGCCTCGCTCTCAGAACGAGGCCCAACCCACGGACTGGCTGCAACAATCATTATCTAGCCGCATACTGACCGCTTGTGTGTATATGAACCCGCCCCACATAACCTCCCCATAGGGGGCGTCAAGCAACTCCATAGCAACAGGGCGATGCCATACATATCACATACAGCGTCTGCCGGAGTCATGGTCTTAAGGGGGGCATCAATATAAACTTTACACATATTTAGTAGATATACAAAGTATATATATATATATATACATACAGATATTCACATGAACATATTCACCATAAGGGGGAAAAAAAAAAAAGGAGGAGAAAAGGGGAGATAAAACATTTACTCCACCTCAATAGGGGTCATTAATTTCTCCAAAAAACCACGCTACTAAAACAAATTAAAACAATTGGCCACCAATCAAATAGTATTCCCACCAATTACCATTTGTAGTGAGTACATCATGCAATCACTACAAATTAAATAGTTCGACTGAATAACAATCGATTTTAATGCACCTAAGCGCCACACTTTTTTGTTTTAATTTTTGTATGTTACTGTGTAGTAGTGTTGGCAGCTGGGTAGAACACATCTTTTCACAGCGCAGTATTTTTTTACACCTTTACTCATTGATGGCCCTCTGCTGCATGTGCAGCCGCTGCAGCATTGCCAACGTTGAGTTCCACCTGGTGGGCATGTCACATTAAAGGCATTAAAGGATTGGCATTAAAGGATTGGTGGAAATGCACACAGCCTTTCCTGGCCTGCCTCAGGACATCCTCTAAGCCAGGCACCTGACTTACAGGGTACCTGCCCAAGAACCGCTGCACCACAAGGTTAAGGACGTGAGCCACACAGGACACTTGGGTCAGTTGTCCCTGTCGGAGAGCAGAGAGGAGGTTAGTGCCATTGTCGCAAACGAACATTCCTGGCTTAAGCTGGCGTGGCGTCAACCACCTTTAGGCCTGCCCCTGCAGAGCTGACAAAATATCTGCCCCAGTGTGGCTCATGTCCCCCAAACAAACCAGCGCAAGTACGGCATGGCATCTTTTTGCCTGCGTAATTGCGTAGCCCCTTCAACGCCTACGGAGCACCGCTGGTTCCGAGGACAAAGCACTGGAAGGGGCCGTGGAGGAAGAAGAAGAGGAGGGGGTGGAGGAGAGAGGTGTGTCACAACCAGTAGTAGCATTTTGGAGGCGTGGTGGCAGAATAACCTCCAACACTACTGCACCTTATCCTGCATCCTTCCCAGCTGCCAGAAGAGTGACCCAATGGGCCGTGAAGGCTAGGTAACGTCCCTGTCCATGCCTGCTGGACCATGAGTCAGTGGTAACATGCACCTTACTGCTGATCGCCCTGTCCAGCGAGGCATGAACATTGCCTTCCACATGCCAGTAGAGAGCCGGAATCGCCTTCCGTGAGAAAAAGTGGCATTTTGGGACCTGCCACTGAGGAACTGCACATTGCACAATCTCACGGAAGGCCGAGTCTACCAACTGAAAAGGCAGAAGTTGAAGTGCTAGCAATTTAGCCAAGCTAGCATTGAATGAATGAATAAATGAGTGACTTGTATAGCGCTACCTATGTGAACTGAATCGCCTCAGGGTGCTTTCTTGCCACCAGTCTATCTGCAGCTTTTTACGTGGTCCTTTAACCTGTAGGGCCCCGACACACGTACAACACATACAACATTGACATACACATACACATATTATGGCCAATTTTTTTGGACAGGGTCTAATTAACCTACCAGCATGTCTTTGGAGTGTGGGAGGAAACTGGAGTACCCGAAGGAAACCCATGCAGGCACAGGGAGAACATGCAAACTCCAGGCAGATAGTGTCGTGGTCGGGATTTGAACCAGCAACCCTAATGCTGCTAGGTGAAAGTGCTAACCACTACACCACTGTGCTGCCCCACCATCAACCGCTGGGCATGTGGGTGGCTGGGAGTGAACTTCTTTCGTAGGTCCAGCAGCTGGGGCAGGGAAATTTGCCTGCTACAATCGGACGTGGGTGTACTGCTAGCAGAGTGCCCGCAAGTACTTGGCTGAGACACACCTAATTCTACACCTTCATTCCTCTCAGTGCAGGTTTCAGAGAGGACTGAGAAGAGAACACCAGCAATAAAGGGTAGCTACAGGTGTATACTGTGCTGGAGGCACACAACACTCACCTTAACTGCTGCAGATTCACAATAAAATAACACACTGTCCCTGCCTATGCTGCTCTCTCCCTGCATGCCGGAACACACTACACAAGGTCGCCGCGATGGCGGCCTTATATAGTGTGGGGCGTGTACTGAACCCCCTGATCTATAATTGGCCACAGGCATCCTGCCTGTGGCCAATTATGGCTCTCCTCACTGCCGGTGCTGTGATTGGCTAAGCATGCACTGTGACCCCGCATGCGATGGCGTAGTGCATTGTGGACCGTTCGCACCACACGAATATGAAACAGACGAACATGCGTTCGACTCGAACACCGAGCTCATCCCTACTGCTGATATAAGGGGTCAGCAAAGCCAATAGAAAATGAAAAACGGGGTTCGTCACCCTGAGATAATTCCTGAAATCATCAGGATTATTCTCACGGATATCACGCAGCAAAGGCAAATGAGAGAATTGGTCACGCTGGAGCAACCAATTCTTGGTCCATGAACCCCTCCTCGCCCTGTTCATGGACTGGGCTTGTATCAAAGTAAGAACTCCAACACCAAGCCCCTGCACAGCACAAACTCTATGACGAGTATGTACACGCAACATGGCTTCAAAGCGGTCGGCTGGTCAGAACGGACTAACAGAAAGCACTGACAAACAGCAAGGCCTGAAAGAACGAAATGTAAATCAGCAACGAGCGGACAATAAGCACTGAAAATCAAAGCGTACTATATCAATATATAGGCCGCAATGACAAACAAATGCGAACTGACTACACGCACTGATAAGCAGATATGCACCGACAAGCACAAACTGTAGAGCAGGAACGATCTGAAGCACAAGTCTGAAAAGCACGAATAGTCTCTCACCAAACTTCTACTAACACGCGATAAACACAAGATCAGCAGGAGCCCAAAGGGTGCTGCACATGGTGCTGAACTTCCCTTTTCTAGTCTCGTCGTACGTGGTGGACTTCTCCGCATTCTTGGGGGTCAGAATTTGGTGTGATCATGTGTAGGCAAGACAGCTTGAGCGGAATTCCGTCGGGAAAACCATCAGCGATTTTTCCGATGAGAATTCCGATCGTGTGTACGTGCCATTAGATGCATAAAACTGCTGCATTACCTTTTTTGTACTTAGGGTAGCATCCAGTTTTATATTGCAGCTTGGCCGTTATCAAAACACAATCCACGTGTCAAACTTGTTTACACGGATTCGGTTCTCCACACTAAAGATCAAATGTGACCCTTATGGACATTTAGCACCTACTACCAAAATATATATTGTACCGGGAGCAACAAAATTGGCTATAAAAAAAAAAAAACTGTGTCCTTTGTCTGGCCCTTGTTCTCATTCTTGGTATTCAACGTACAAAAAAAAGCTGATTGTGACCCAAGTATTAGTCAAGAATCAGTCCTCTAAATTTAAACAAGCTTCCTTGGTCGTGTTTAGGCACCTTAACAAAAAGGCTTTGGAAAATGCTTATATATACATAACTACATACAGCCATCTATAAACTGTGCAGAAGAGTATCATGCTTTAGGTTATGCAGATATTCAGAGGCTTTGAAAATATGGCCTAAAGTAAAACCTTGGCATTTTACCACATACGGGGAGCTTCAGGTTGCATGTACAGATGGCCATACCCTGATAAACAAAAGCATTGTTGTAAAGCAGAATTTCTGCATTTGTGGAATATGTCATACTTGCATGCAGTGGCGTAACTAGAACCTTCAGGGCCCCGATGCAAGAAACCATGAAGGGCCCTTCCCTCTGAGTCCGGCGGTGGAACTCCAGGGCGTGGTCACAGGTATGACCTTTGTGAGCCCTGTAGTTCCACCACTGGTATCAGTAGTTTATTTTATTATTATTTTTTTTAATTTTTAGGTGCCCCATTGGGGGACTGTCCCTAGGCAGGATGGGGTCCCCGTCCCCAGAAGAGATGAGGCCCTTTTCTCCAGGGCAGATGAAGTTACTGCCCCCAGGTGAGAAGGGGTCCCTGTCCCCACGTGAGAAGGGGCCCCTGTCCCCAGGGAGAGATGGAGGGGGTATGTAATGGTGTGTGGGGGATGGGGTCCTCTCACTCACCATGACCAAGCTGCAGGCCGCGCACTCATCCATGTTGGCCTGGGCTCCATCCAGTGTGCTGGACGGGCGATCAGCATATCTCCCAGAAAGACCTTTCATCATCTGTGTATGACGGGAGAGGAGGGGGGCTGGCAGACAAGCCTGCAGTGTCCTCCGGGGGGCTCTCATAGGGCTGCACTGCATCTGTGTGCTTAAAGTTGTTTACCCGGGAGAAGTATGCAGTGCAGTGTGGGTCGGACTCGGGGGGGTGGGGCAGGACTCTGGCTGGGGAAAACAGACATCGGACCGAGCGGCAATGCATGGAGCAGGAGAGGGGTACTCTGAGGAGCCGACCGAGGACACAGGTCATGCGGGGAATGCACAACTAAAGAGCAGCCAGTGCGATAGTAGAGCATGGAGCTCTGCTAGTCATCCTCCACCTCCAGCCACCCGTGTGCATGGTGCACTGGTACCCCTAGCTGCCTATGCTGCTGCCGCCCATATGTAGAGGGGGCTGCATGGGCCCCCTGCATCACAGGGCCCGGTTGCGGTCGCGACTGCTGCACCCCCTATAGTTACGCCCCTGCTTGCATGTTTATACTAGATTATGACCCGCTGTATGCACCAGCTGCAGAAAAATGCCAGGATTTTACACTTGCCATATTTTTAAGCCTCAAAACATCTTGGCATTAGGGATTCATAAATAAACAATTTTAGTGCATTTAAAGATGCCTGAAAAAGCACACATCTTGCATAATGTTTAAAAGTTGACCTAACATTAGATATAGATTATGCATGCATATATGCAGTACAAGTATATTTCTGACAGATATCGATTCACTCAGATTGCAGTATTCCCCTAAACACTATCCCTTAAGATCTTGGAATTCTGCAGTTTCTGGAGGGAATGAAACAGCAGCTTACTTTAAGTGTAGTTGTTACATACAGGTTTAAAACGGTAGGAAGTAAGGGGTTATCAGAGATGTTCCTTTGTTTTAAAATTAAAACTGTAATGGGAAATTTGCCAGCATCTCCAGGTTCACCAAGATGAGAAAAGGTCTGGTCTTTTCACTTTCTAAAAAGTACATAGTCAATCATGCCCTTCCAGATGCATTAAAAGGGAGGGTATGAAAAACCTTGCAGGCCTTGTTTTATTTAGAAGACAGCCACATTGAGTGAAAAAGCATGTCATCCTGCCAGAATAGCATAGAGGACAGTTTGATCTCTGTAACCAGTGGTGTAACAAGCCCATGCAGAAGCAATCCTCTAGTTTTACAGTCAACCTAATGTTCACTGCTAAAGAGCTTTGACTGACTCTGCAGAGAGCATGCTGGAGCATTGTAGAGACCATTGCTTCCTCAAAGAGCAAGAGTCCTACTTAGCAGCATTCCGTCAGGGGACACACCTTTCTATTCAGAATGTGGTTTCTTTTTACAAGAAAAACTAAGATTTGCACACCTTTTGTTTAATGCACCTGGAACATATTTAGCAGGTTTAAATTTGACTGTAGAAGCTTAACCTCTTCATTACAGAGGGTAAACCATCTTCACACCTGAACACAGTTTTGCAACCACATAACTCAACTACAAAAATAAGAGTTATTACTTTACAGGATGGCTTACAGAGATAGGTGTATCCCACCTAGCACAGGAAACACATAGTAAGGTTGAATAAAGTCCATCCAGTTCAACCTGAGTGAGTGATCCACATCATAAATGACAGACCAGAGGCAGTAGCCCCTCAGTATTAATAAATAACCGAAGGCATAGATAAAAAAGAATTAAAAACTCCCATTAGTGCAGCCAGTTTAGAATTACATTATTAGTCTCAGAAAAACAAGGGAGGGAACTGAGGCCATCCTGGAAGATTCCTGGAAAGTTGGAAAGTAAGTTAACAGGTAAGAACTCTTATTTTCACCAGTCATCTTCCAGGACAGCTTACAGAGAGGACAAAATAGAACTACCTGATCAGGGCGGGACCATAGCATTAAGCACCTTCCTCCCAACAGAGAACAAGCCCGGTCGGTAATGTTTCATGGTTTGGAAGCTGGACCCGGATGCTGTAACTCAGATCTGGGGAGGAGAAGTACTGACCTTTTCAACCCCAGAAATGGCCCCTGCTCTGTCTGAATGAGCTTTGATGTTTTCCAGAGAAAACAGTAATGATGCCTGGTAGGCTTCCATCATCATATGTTTCAATCACCTTTTGATAGTAAGATTTTGACACCCGCTTGTCTTAACCTCCCTGGTGGTACGATTATTTCGGATTTTAGGTGCTAAAAGTGGTACAATTATTTTGCATGAAAATTTGGCGTTTTATATTGTAGTCCTGTAATTCTTAGGAATAACTCACTTAAATCTGTCCAAACCAGAGTCTAGCAGACATCCCGGGTATGATAAAGTTTGAAAAATGAAATCATAAATTATAATATAAAAAGTAACTATAAATAATTATACCAAATAATAATATAACAATAATAGAAATTATTCAATAATGTAATCAAATCAAAAACACTGAAATTTGCTCAGTTGCAGAATTGTCACTGTCATTACTTTTCAGTATTTGATGACGGATCTCCCCACAAATCGCTATCGCTCAATTCTGCGAGTGATTACAATTTATTACTGCTGTTTTCTAGCTGGTCTAAAATCATTTTTGATGTAAAGTGACAGTTTTGGTTGCTATAGACAATCCAGTTTCCAGGCATAAAGAATAGTTTTTATAATATAAAACTGCATGCAGGACACTGGACAGAACACTAGGGACAAAGGGGATGTGAAATTATTACATACAGCAATGTAATCTGTAAGATTACATTATACTGTATGTAATGTGTGTGTTTCACTTTTTGAATTTGGCGCCGATCTCCGTCCCCGTGCGTCACAACGCTCGCAGGGAATGGAGATCGGCTCCGTGATGAATCGAGCGGAGGACGAGCTGCTCGTACAGAGGGGGGACATCGCTGGATACAAGGGAGAAGGTAAGTAAACCTCCTCCTGCATTCAGCGATGCGGTCCCAAGTCTGGCTCGGGGTTACCACTTTTGGTATAAAACATCCACACCGAGCCAGACTCGAGAATACCGCCAGGGGGGTTAATCTGGACTCCAGAACAGAACAAGCAAACTAGTGGTAGATCTCCAATCTATAGATCTCTTTAGCTCTCATCCTACATAATCTTCCTTCAATGAGATACCTATGGACGTTTAGATAATAAGCCCTTGTATCCATCCAGCAAGATTTCTGCTCCAATGCTATATATTATATTTACAACCCCAAAATGCATATGCCAATACCCATGACCTTTCTCCCTTCTGAATGCTGGTATGACAGCTATGAGTGTTTAGAAAGGAACAGGGTAAAAATTAACCTGACAACCTTATGAATGACAGCAGCTCTGCCCAAAGTTTGAAGTCTGACTTCATATGGCACATTGAGATTACTGGTGGTAAGTTATGCAGATCACTGATTCAGGAGACTGAGCCTGTAGTAAGAACAGAACATTTACATTGACTTGCTATAGTTAGGAAGGCTGTGTAAAAGAGATGTACTGATGTTTTTAATGTATACAGAGTAGTGAACTTCAACATACCCAGTCAGGTATAGGGGTCAGAACGTGATACCACATATCTACAGGCCACATTCCTACCCATTAGTGCTGCCAGGAACGCATCTCACATGAAGGAGCTGTCTGCATCTGAAGCAAAAAGGCCTGATACACCCCAGTCATACAAGTTTTATACTGCTCTATAAATCCTAAACCCTAGGAAAGATTATAATGACCACACAGCCCCAATTAAATGGCTCAGTGATGCAAACCATAAGGCCTCATTCAGATGGATTCTATAGAAAGATCGGATGAAAACGGACAGCATGTCCATTTCATCTTATCTCACCTGATCCAATCTGCCAGCAACGGATCCAGACATAGGACCATCCGTCTGCTTTTGGCGGATTAGATGTCAGCGGACATGTCACCGCTGACATCCGTCACTCCATAGACCGGCATGGAGCTCCCGTTCAGGTCCGCTGTCAAAACTGACAGGCGGACCTGAACGGTCTGACAGTGTGAAAGGGGCCTAAAGCTTTACAAAATTCAACTACGGTGTTAAAGTGAATGTAAACCCAATTCATGAAATTTGAGCTGGGCACATATAACTGCAGTGTTTTCTTATTTCTCTTCAAAAGCACCAAGTCCAGTAGCTGCTTGTTCTTCTGTTAACTTCTGACAAGTTCACCGTCAACAGAGACAAAAGCAGCCTGAGTTTTGTGTTGGGGAGGATGCTATAAATAGATTAGCGGATTGCTGAACTATTCAATGAACAGCTGAGAAAGTCTCTACCTATGCGGAGAAGGGGTGTGCACCTTTCCTCTAATGCCGCGTACACACGACCGGGACTTAGGTCCGTCAGAACTCCGTCAAAAGTCTGACGGACTTTCCGAATGAACGGACTTGGCCACACACAATCACACCAAAGTCCGACGGATTCGAACGTGATGACGTACGACTGGACTAGAATAAGGAAGTTCATAGCCAGTAGCCAATAGCTGCCCTCGAGTCGGTTTTTGTCCATTGGACTAGCACACACACGAGCGGATTTCTCAGTAGGAACTGGGTCCGGCGGAGTTCTGTCGGAAAAATGTGAAACATGTTCCATTTCTAAAGTCTGTCAGACTTTTGCAAATCAAAAGTCCGCTGCAGCCCACACACGATCGAATGGTCTGCCGGAATCATTCCGTCGGACTTTTGATGTTGAAAAGTCTGGTCGTGTGTACGCGGCATAATCCGCTGTCTTGGGTGTATGCCCAGACTACACTTACAGTACTGAACAGGAAGAGAAACTGTCCAACACGAAGCTGAAGACAGCAGCATGCAAGTAAAGCCCATGCGTGGAGATCTGCCCCATTCCCGTGCACCATCTGAGGCCATTCACCCAATTGGGCACCTGCGAGGGTCCACATCCACTCCAAGTCCTTCCTGGAGGAAGAAGACCAAAAATACAAGAATATAGGAAGAGGGAACCTCCTCAGTTACTTTTCAAATCATTGACTTGCAAAGTAGAATTGTTATGTCCGTATGGCCTGAGATTACATAAATATACCTTGGTAAGATCTCAGCGACCAGAGATTTTCTCTCTAAGGCCGCGTACACACGGGCGGACTATCCGTCCAACTAAGTCCGTCAGACAATCCGACAGACAGTCCGTCCTACTTTTGAATGAACGGACTTGACCACACACGACGAACAGACAGTCCGCTGAAAGCTTGCGCGATGACATGTACGGCACGTACGACGGGACTAGAAATACGACATCCAATACACTGCAATGCAACCTTCGGCCGTGTAAATCCTTTCTGAGCATGCGCCATACTTAGTCCGTCCAACTTGCCTACTCACGAGCGGACTGTCCGCTGAAACCAAGTTTGGACGGACAATATTACGGAAATTCCGAAAGACTTAGTCCGCCAGACTGTCCGCTGAAAAAGTCAGCTGAAGCCCACACACGAGCGGATTGACCAAGTCCGTCAGACAGTCCGCCCGTGTGTACGCGGCCTAAGCCATTTACACACCTGCTGTCTATGAACATCAAAGTATTAAGAAAACCTACTGGAGATTTACGAGACCATGAAAAGGTCAGGTAAAAGCCTCCCAATTCATACAGCCACATATACAAGTGAGGGCTAAACTTCAAGCAGGTCATTAGAACTATTAAGTTCAGTTTCCACTAGTGTGACACGCCATGCGACTCTGGACACAAAGTCGCATGACAAGTCACGGCCTATTGATTTCAATGGCACCCGTTCCAATCCATGCAACTCAAAGTCACAGCAACCTAGAAAAGGCCCCAGCACTACCTCGGTGCTACCTGTGATGCAATCCCGATCCAGAGGCTGTAAAGTTGGATCAAAGCTGCACTCCAAAGTCTCAACAGAGGAAACGTAGCCTCAGAGTCCATACATTAGATCACATATGAGGCATGAACCACAAATGGTACCAAAAGAATATAGCCCAAATAACACAAGCATAAGCTCCAGTGTTGTGTATTTAAAGAGGAAGTAAAGCCTGATGGGTTTACTTCCTCTTTGATTCCCTGCAAAGGTAAAGCATAATGGACTACTATGCATCGCATAGTAGTCCATTATGTGTCACTTACTCACATCAACCTTGTAGAATTTAGTGAAAGTGTGAACGGACGACCAGGTCGCTGCCTTACACACCTAAGAAACAAATGCTTGATGTCGGAAAGCCCAAGAGGCACCAATTGCCCTGGTAGAGTGCGCCATGACAGGAAAGGGAGGCGCCTGTCCCCTTATGGCATAAGCCTGAACTACAATCTGTCTGATCCACCGAGAGATGGTGGCCGATGAGACCACCAGTGCCTTATTCGGACTAGCCACTGATACAAACAGCGAGTCTGACCTCCAAAAAGGAGCAGACAGATCCACCCGCAGAGCCCGGACCATGTCCAAGGAATGCAAAGCCACCTCTTTGGGATGACGGTCGAGGTCATAAGGACGGAAGCACAATGTCCTCATTTAGATGAAAGGCCAAAACAACCTTTGGAAGAAACGAAGGCTGCGGACGCAGTACCGTCTTATCCTTGTGGAGGATCAAGTAGGAAGACTTGCAAGACAAGCCTGCCAACTCAGAATCCCTCCTGGCAGATGTGATGGCCACTAAAAAGACTACTTTCTGAGAGAGTGTCAATAAGGGAATCTCCCTAATGTTTTCAAATGGCGGTTTCTGAAGCACTGAGAGCACCAGATTCAAATCCCACGGAGGTAGCGGTGGTCGAACCGGAGGGGCCACATGTCGAACCCCCTGAACAAACGTAATTACCAACGAATGAGTCCCCAAGGGACGCTGAAAAAAGATAGCCGAAGCTGATATCTGCCCCTAAATGGTGCTTAATGCAAGTTTCTGATCCACTCCTTGCTGCAAAAACAGCAGGATCCTGGAAACTGAATATGTATGTGGACGCCACCCCATCTCCTCACATGGAGATGTAGGCCTTCCACATACAATGATAAATCTTCCGAGAAGATGACTTCCGTGCCCTCAGCATAGTGGCTATTACCGAGTCCAACAGACCGAAGTCCCTTAGTACCTGTGTTTCAACAGCCATGCCGTAAAAGCCAATGATGGTAAAGCAGGATGAAGTATTGGACCTTGTGACAGAAGGTCCTCTAGCATCGGCAATCGCCAAGGAACATCCGCCACCATTCGTACTATGTCAGTGTAACACGGACGCCGAGGCCAATCTGGGGCAATCAGAATCACCGGAAAAAACTCGGCCTCCAGCAGGCGTGGTAGAAGTTTGAGTGGGGGGAAGACATAAATCAGGCCATAATGCCCCCATGGAGCCACCAATGCGCCTGCTGCGTCCACCCAGGGATTCTTTGACCTGTCCACAAACCTCTGTACCTTCTGATTGAGTCGAGGAGCCATGAGAGCCACATCTGGCATGCCCCACCTTAGGCAAAGCAGCCGAAATACATCCAGATGTAGTGACCATCCCCTTTGGTCCAGCATCCGACGACTTAGGTAGTCCACTTGCCAGTTTTCTATGCCCGGAATGCACACGGCCAACAGAGCCGGCATGCGCCACTCTGTTCACCGCAGGATGTGAGCGACCTCCAGTGCTGCAGCTGAGCTCCTTGTTCCTCCTTGATGGTTGACATACGTCACCACTGTGGCGTTGTCCGACTGGATCCTGACCAGATGCCCCTGCAGCCTCTGTGACCATGTGGAAAGGCACCATCTCATTGCCCAAAGTTCCAGCACATTGATCAGCAGGCAGGATTCTTCCTGCGCCCACCGACCCTGGGCTGACTCTACGCCCCAAACTCCCCCCCAACCAGTCAGGCTGACGTCCGTTGTGATCACCGTCCAATGAAGAGGAAGGAACGACTTCCCGGACCGAAGGGCTGGCGACTTCAGCCACCAGAGCAGGGAATCCCTGATTAGCTGGCTCATCCGAATTTGACAATCCAGGCACAAATGTCACAAATCCCATTTGGACAGTATCTCCTTTTGCAAGACTCAGGCGCGAAATTGAGCATACGGTACCGCCTCGAAAGTGGCTACCATGAGACCCGGGACTCGCATGCAAAAATGCAGCGACTACCACCTGCGGGACACCAACAACTTCACCGCAGCTTGAACAGTCTGCAGCTTGTCCGAAGGGAGAAAGACTCTCACCTCTGGAGGAGTCCAGAAGCAAGCCCAGGTACTTCTGTAGGTTCAGTACCCAACAAAGCTCCCAAAGAGTTTGCATAGTGATTGCCACATCCTCCCTTAATTCTGAGGCAGAAGCTGCCCTCAGAAGGAGATCATCCAGGTAACCCACAATTGTGATCCCTCACAGCCTCTGCAAAGCCAAAATTGGGGCTAGCACCTTGGTGAAGACCCTTGGTGCCGATGCTAGGCCAAAAGGGAGAGCTTCAAATTGGTAGTGCTCCTCCCCGACCGTAGATCGCAAAAACCTGTGATGCTTGATGCATATGGGGACATACAAGTATGTGTCCTCCCCAACTCCCAGCACAGCCCCCTGCCAGTACCCAGAGCACCCCCTGGAGGACCAGGTACATAGTTACATAAAAATAGATTAATAGCGCACACCAAAAAATTGATTTTAAATGAATGAAAAATTATAAAGATTGAAGCTAACTAAATTAATTAATAATTACACACATCAATAATAAATATCATGATCACAACAAATATCATAAAATGTGTTGCCAAAAAATGGGTCTTGACCACCCAAAACCATAAAGGCAACATAGTTACATACTTAGCAAGGTTGAATAAAGACACCAGTCCATAGAGTTCAACCTGAGTGAGTGTCTACAATTGTCCCTATCCCTGTACATTGCACACTCACATCGGTCCCTACCCTCAAGGAGCCCACAATCCAAGGTCCGCATTCGTATACTAGGGCCAATTTTGGACAGAAGCCAATTAACCTGCCAGCATGTCTTTAGAGTGTGGGAAGAAACCGGAGTACCCAAAGGAAACACACACACAGGCACAGGGAGAAAATGCAAACTCCAGGCAGGTAGTGTCATGGTTGGGATTCGAACCAGCGACCCTTTTTACTGCTAGGCGAGAGTGCTAACCACTACACCACTGTGCCGCCTGGTACATGCACCCCACACCTATGTGCCCAGTCAAACAGCGGCCCATAGCATGGGGAGGAGGGAAGGGACAGAAGAAAGGGAGAGTGGGAGACCCCCTAGTCGACCTCCCAGAGAATGCCCAGCTACTCCATCCTGCCGAGACAGGTGGAACCGTACTTACCCCTCTTGCAGGGACTGCTGGACACATTCCACAGACAGACCCATCACCCGAGCAGTATGGGGTGGCTACCGGCCACAGCACACTGCAACACAGACAGCAGTAGCCCAGTCATATGTGTGCCCTGGAGCATATAGCTCACTGGCCGCCCCTGGATTAGACAGGGCATGTCATGGCTGATCCAGCGCGTAGCTAGGGCCTGCTCACACTCGATGGGCAGGCTGGGGAGACTACAAGGATCTATATTATCCAGCCTGTCACCCAGCCCGGCTGTTGATTAAAGATCAAAAATGCAGAAAAAAGAAATAAAAATTCCCAGGACCAATGGTCCCACCGGGAGCCAGGTCCTTCTACACTAGGCAGAAAAAAAACTGAGCTGCTGGATGCAGTGTGAGGGGTTATAGCCAGTAGGACCGCCCCCTGGGTGTTACTGTGCAAGCGTTGCTGTTTTTAACACTTACTGCTTAGTCCTCTCCTAAAGGGGGCGATATAACCCTAAGGTCAAGAAGAGCTGCTGTGTCTGTCAATGAACGATAGAGAAATCGGCTGTTTTTTTAATTTTTTTTTTTTTTATATAACGCACAGACACTAGAATACAGCTTTTTGTGACAGTGGATGATATAATGATCAGTTAGTTTTGAAGCAGTGGGTAGAGGAGCAGAGCGAATTCTACAGACTCCTGCGTAAGATCCACGGACACCTAAAGCCATTCCTGGGGGTTCCTCAGCACCCCCCCCCCCCGATCGCTTTTTACCCACCAAGGTTCCAGAGACACAGCAGAAATCAGCTGTCCTACTTCAGTACGTCTCTCCAGATACAGCAAGTAGTAACACCGGTCCCCCCTTCTCGGAGAAGTACTCAGGGTTCTAATGCACCCTATTCATGGTACGCAAGGACCGAGAGTGGCGCCCAGTCATCGACTTGAAGGGACTGAATAGTTTTGTTCAGTTAGAAAAATTCAAATGGAGTCCATTCACACGATCATTCAGACCATACAGCCAGGCAATTGGACGCTCTCTCTAGATCTACAGGACGCATTTACAGTTTACAAGCCTACCCTTTGCATGTCTCCGAGGACCTTCACAAAAGTCCTCATTGCCATGCTCAGGATGCAGGGTCTTGAAGGCCACCACTACCTGTACGATGTCCTACTGCTAGCCAGGGATCGAGAAGAATTAATGTCACACAGGGAGATCCTCATCCACACATCCAGTCTCTGAGGGCAGTCTACGGCCCTGGGAGGTTGAATACACAGGCGGATCATCTGTCACGAAAATTCATGGATCATAAGGCATGGGCCTTGCATCCCAGAGTATTCTCTCAATTTGTCCAACAAACCTAATTATGAGGTTCCTCCTGAGGCTATTGAAAGAACAGGTGACAGTCATAGGCATCTTCCCGTTATGGCCATGGAGGCCTTGGTTCCCCTTGGCGATACACCTCAGCAAACAGCATCCAATCCCCCTACCAGCCTTTCTGCACCTGCTGGTGCAAGGCAGGTTCCTGCACCCGTACATATGCAGGCTTGAACTTCAGGCTTGGTTGTTGAAAGGGGGAGGCTGGAGAGCTTAGGATGCTCCTCTGGAGTTATTTCCACCGGCAGAAAACCCACTACTAATAAAGTCTATGCCAAGATTTGGGACAGATTCTCACTCTTGCAAACTGAAGGAGGCCTGGATCCTGCAGCCCCACCTCTAGGCGGTATTGGACTTCCTTCAATCGGGCCTAGATATGTGCCTTGGCCTCAGCTCATTAAAGGTGCAAATATCTGCAATAACAAAGCTCACATGGGCTGTGGAGCCGGCAACGACAACTCTTAAACGCAATTATAAATTCCCACCGAATAAGTCTTGCCCCACTGGGATCTGTCAGTTCTACTAGGCTATCAGCCCATCCCTTTGCGCCGAGGATTGTTCCCTTTGGGACATAACGTACAAGGCAGTTTTCTTAACAGCAATTACCTCTGGAAGGAGAGTGTTGAATCTTCAAGCCCTGGGAGCCTCAGATCGGCATACAAGATTCTTTCCAGATCAGGTGAACTAAGGCTAGTCAACCAATTCATTCCAACCGGTAGCAATGCCCTTCCACCAAACTGGTATTTGGACTTTGCCCAACTTCCCAGAAGAGAGTTCAGTAAGTCTGCATGAATTAAATGTCTCCAGAATGTTAAGGAAATACTTATCTGTTACTACACCATTTAGATCTTCGGAAAAGCTCGTTATAATCCCAACAGGGATGGATTGTCAACTCATACACCTAGCATACCAAGCAAAGGGTGGCGACCTTCCTACAGTGGGGACTGTGCACTCCACCGGTAGAAGCTCTCAAAAGGTGTCCATGGAAACCATCTGTAGAGCAGCATCCTGGCCTTCTCAAAAAAATAAAAAAAAAAAAAAACACACAACAGCTTTAAGACATAGATTTCAGAAGGAGGCCTATCCAGTCTTCTGTTATGATTTCAAATAAATTTGGTTTTGTCAAGCAGTACCCACGCTGTCAGCTAGTTATCACTAGTATGCTGCCATGGTGGCATCAGGAAAACTGAAAATTGTATCAAATACTTACTGTAATTATTCCTTTCCTGAAGCCAAACCATGGCAGCATATGAGCCCACCGATATGTGGTTTGTTACAAAGAATGGGGTGGCAGCTAACTATGCCTTTGTTTATGCTATTCACTGGTCTTGAGGGAGTGGTCAAGAGTCAGAGCTCCATCACTAGTATGCTGCCATGGTCTGGCATCAGGAAAGGAAATAACAGTATTTGATACAGTTTTCCATTATAGTAACTGAATTTAAAATGTCTTTTTTTACCAACTATCAAATAGACCCACATAAAGTACGACTTTACTTTAGGCTGACGCTTAACAGTGGAGTTCCACCCAAAAGTGGAACTTCTGCTTAATTACTTCATTCCCCCACTCCGGGACATTTCGCACCTTTCAGGGAGAATGGGGACCCGTTTAAATAGGCCCACATCTGGGAGACTGAAAGTTTGGCCCTACCAGGTCAATCAGAAAGCGCATGCACAGTAGGGAACCAGGCGTGAAGCCAAAGGGCTTGACTGTGGTGTTCCCTTAGCTGAAATAGCGGCGGCTGCATCCGACAGTCAATCTAAAGATCGGCTAGGATGCCAACATCGTGGGCTTCCTGGACAGCCAAGCATCCATATAGTAAAAAGGCAGCAGCTGACTTTTTCCCCGGGTTTATTTTAGTTTTCTGTACACATGCAATTTTGATTGCGAGTTGCCATGCAGGAGAAACCAGTAGTCAAAACTGTAAGTACTGTGTTTTTGCTGCATTTCCGTTGAAGTCTATGAACCAAAACCACAATCTGCTGCAGGGGAGAGAAGAGAACCCCCCCCCAGTTGTGCTCATAAGTTTACATACCCTGGCAGAGAATATGAACACCACAAAAACCTCACTTGTGGTTAGTGTTTGGCAAAAGCCATTTATCATCAACTGGGTTACCTACCACCCCCCCCCCCCCCTTCTCCTGCCGTGAATCGGAGCCGTTGACAGCAGCGATCACATCCTCACTTGCTGTGCATGAAGATGAATGGGGGTAAGATGGCTCCCACCCGTCTATGACACTGCAGGGCAGAAGCGACATCACTTCCACCCATACATCTTAACCACTTCAATACCCGGCCATAGTAAAAGGACATCCTCTAGTTTGTGCAGTGATATCTGAACGATTCCTATAGCTACAGGCATCAAATATCAATCTTGCCGGCCATTCTGTGCACAATAAGATCATAGCGGCAGTTCCGCCGCTTGATCGTTCTTATAGGCAACATCCCTGTCCTCGGTAGCTTGCACTCAGAAGTGAACCCACACATATGTAATCACCACATGTGAGGTATCGCCGAATGCGCTAGAGCGCGTGCAACAATTCTAGCACTAGAACTCCTCTAACACTAAACTGGCAACCTGTAAAAAAATTTTACAGCGTCGCCTATGGAGATTAAGTACCAAAGTTTGGCACCATTCCATGATTGTGCACAATTTTAAAGCGTGACATGTTAGGTATTTACCCAGTGTAACATCACTATATATATATATATATATATATATACACACACACACACACACACACAGGGGGGGCACCCTGCAGGGTCACAGTCCCGGAGCATGCTGGGACTGACATAAAGGAATGGTTACCATGTGACATCATCCGGTGACCATACCTATACAAGTCACCGCCCACGTCACAAGCCAATACAGTGTCAGGTCAACATCGGAAGAAGAAAGAGGGGGAGGAGACCGGGCTCCACTAGTAAAAAGTTGCAAGAAGACAAACGGAGGAGCCCGGACACTGGGAGAAGAGGCCGGACAGAACGGAGAAGTTGTGAGACCGATGTTGGAAGAAGACCCCCGGAGCCGCTTAATAAGACTCAAAACTTGTTTTTTTTTTACATTTCCCCCCCGGTGAATGGGTAGGGGGTACGATGCCTTACCCATTCACATGGGGGCTCCTGGATTACCGATAAGGGCGCCCCCTTTCCCAAAGCACCGACCCCCCGCATGTTGAGGGCACACAGCATGGTACGACCCAGGAGGGGGGGGGCACTCGCTCGTCCCCACCCCCTTCCTGACCGGCCAGGCTTCGTGCTCGGATAAGGGTCTGGTATGGATCTGGGGGGGACCCCCCCATGCTGTTTTGGCGTAAGGGTTCCCCTTAAAATCCATACCAGACCTAAGGGCCTGGTATGCTCCCGGAAGGGGAACCCACGCCAAATTTATTTATGTTTAATAAATTTGGTGTGGAGTTCCCACTTGAGGGCTGATAATTCTGTGAGAGTTGCCTCCATATAGACGGAGATCCGACTTCCATTGACATCAATGGGTACCAGTCGCCTACAAGTCGGATACAAGTAGTACAGGAACCTTTTCTGAAGTCGGAACGACTTCAGTAGTGTCCAGTAAGATGGCTCTCATTCACTTGAATTGATTTTTAGGCGGACCCGAGTTGCCCGTGTGAACCAGCGCTAACAAGTCAGAAAGTACAGTACAGGTCCTTTATTGGGGGCGCGCAATCAGTGTGGTTGGTGTACACCAAGCGGTAGCAATATGTTACTGCAATCTCCCCCTCACACAATCGGTGTGTGAGGAGGAGAACCCGGTAACATCTCGTTACCACGGTTTGTTTACATTTAGTGATCGGCTGCGAAACAATCACGTGGGTAAAGAGCCGGCCAATGACTGTTTACCAGCGTCAGTGACGAGCAGTGGGGGTGTAACCATATGATCGGCCGTGACTTCATTACAGCCGATCACGTGGTAAACAGCCATACCCATATGACGGGCTCCCCCCACAAGAGCTGCGTCGCCTGGCCATCATTTGACAGCTGCGGTCAGCAAGCAGTTAATCTCACAGGTTGAAAATGCAGAAATGTGACCCATAGGAAAGCATGTTAAATACTTGTAGTGCGTTTAAAACAAAAACTGAAACCGTACTGCAAAACATATGGTGTGAACCCAGGCTTAGGAGAAAGACAGTGCCGAATGGTTCAATAACTCACTTAATAAAACCGCATAAAAACACTACTTGGAGTTTAAGCTTTTATTATAGCAATTACATTTGTAACACATTATTGAATTCTTTAGAAAAATCTCCTCCAGGACAATCACAATGTACCAGTTCTGCATATAGTAAAATCACTATCAATTCTTGCATTTCATGGCAACAAATGGACAGCAATTTGCACAATTAACAAATAGAAATTATCCATAGTGGTTTTTGTACACTTCTCAAGAGCATGCCTCTTCAGAGCGCCCAGCAGGAGCACCTGAGCCAGTCTTCACATTTTTAATGAAAGCACTGTCGGTTAAGTCTGCAGGGGAAGAGAAAAAAAAAAAAAAAAAAAAAGTTAGGCCACAAACTTAAAATATACGAATAGCTTCAAGGGGGTTGTAAAGTCTCCAGGATTTCTCACCTTTATGCATAAAGGAGAAAAAAAAAAAAAATATATGCATTTTTGTGCTGCAGCTGCCCCCAGAGCCTTTTTCTTACTGAGCCAGTTCGTTCCAGCGATGTGCACAAGCCCAGCAGCTCCAGCCACCGTTTGTCCTCATTGGATGGCTAGATAGCAGGAGCCATTGGCTCCCACTGTCAAATCAAGCGACACAGGAGCGGAGTCGAGTCCTGCTGTGTTAATGGATGCAGCAGCGGAATTCATGAGCGTGCCCACACAGGTGCTCCCATGGAAAAGAGCTCCGTGGGAGCACCCAATGAGGAGCCAGAAAGCCAGGGGCCCCACCAGAGCACCCCAGAAGAGGATTGGGGATGCTCTGTGCAGAGCCCTTGCATAGAGCAGGGCAAGTATAACTTTTTTATAAGCAAACACCCCACGTGAGAGCAAAAACTTTACAATCACTTTAAAGTCAGTGTCATTGCCAAGGATTCTTTAACCTCAAACCAGAAAGTTGAGGTTGTACCATTAAAAATGCAATCATACTTAACGGTGTGCCGAAATTTTGATATGCAGCTTCTTTTTGGTCTCACTGAAAACCACAGAAGGGAATATTTACCAGTGATTGGGTCACCAAGAGAACCGGGGGGGGAAGAGATATATATATATATATATATATATATATATATATATATATATATATACACACACACACACACACACACATATATACACACACACGCGTAAACGTTAATGGATACTTCCCCCCAGACCAAATTCTCAGTGTTCTCGCACGGTCATGTGACGCTGTACCCAAATGAAAATTGTTTGCACAAGTAGAGCCCTTCTGGTGGTATTTATTCACAACTGTTTATTTTTTGCGATATAAAAAAAAAAAGTTCTATTTTAAAAGAAATCCAATAAAATTGAATTGTCATAAATTTAAGCCAGAACGTATTCTGCTACATGTTTTTGGTAAAATATAATTCTGTTAAGTGTATAATAATTGGTTTGTGTGATCACAGACATGTTTGTAGATAAGGGGGGATTACCTGTGATTTTAGGGGGACATTGTGTGTTTACACTAGGTTTACACTAGGTTGGTGATCAGTGAGTAAAGCTGTAAAAAACCGCTTACTCACCGATCAGCCAGCTGCAGCGATCCCCTCCGGCAACTTCTGTTGTAAGAGGAGAGCCGATTTGATGCAGCCGTCGTGTGATCAGGAGGGCCGTGTCGAGGTCACATAAGAGCAAATCGGGCACACGCACAACACCCCTCCTGAGTGGACGTTCCTGAATGTCCACTCAGAAGAGAGCGACCAAATGGCTGTTTATGTACATTGGCCGGGTGGGTGGTTAATCAGACTAACACAGAAAGTCTTACAGCGCAAGAAGTTGCTTGGTATTGCTCAGAGCATGAAGCGTAATCACAGAACTCAGGTGAAACACGGACTATGCAAACTCATCATGGAATACCAAGTGTATGTTTACAGACGTTTCACTATACAGCACAACCAATGCATAGTCTCCACTAAAATGAGTCATGGTTACTTGGAGCCTGAAAACATTGTATTCGCACTGTATATGGTCTTGAAAGTAATGTGAATCAGTAGTTATGACCTAAAAAAGGTACTAAAGCCTTCGTAACACACTGTATGGTACTTGCATACCCAGATAAAAAAAAAAAAAAAAAAAAAAAAAAAAAAAAAAAAACCCACACCCAACAAACACACCTACTCTCTTTTGTACATACCACTTAAGTATTCAGCAGAACAGGGCCCCAGCTTTATTGTGCTCTTAACTGTGCACATCCTAAAGTAAGACAATATATAAAATTAGTAACAAGTCAAAGTAGCAAGTACTGTAGTCAATACATTCTGAAGCGGTCTTTTCCCACAGATTCAGAAAATGTTGAGGAGAGGCCTCTAACCCATTAGTGAAAAGAGGCAATATTTAATCTAACATCCTAAAATACTATGTCTAAAGCAGAAACAGATGTCACTTCGAAAGGGGGGGGCCTCAATTCAGGCTGACTGCATAGTAACCTAAAGGCAGTTTACCCATGTAAAGCATTACAAACTGGGCCCAGTCTCAGAGCAACACATTCGAGATTTTGAAAATATCCTGTAGGCTGATGTTTTAGGTGTGTTGACTACAGTTCTCCCATTTAGCTCAAGTAAAGGCATTCAAAGTCACATGCAAATGCATTGTAAGCTGCATATGTTTTCACATTTGGTGTAATCAAGCCTCAACAGCAAGGCTTAGGAGCTTTTCTACCAGCAAGCAGTGGAAAGTGTTCCTCTACTCATAACAGAGCCGCAGCATCTTTTAAAATGAAAAACCACCACTGATTAGTCATCTAACTTATTCATTAATTGCCCACTGTTAAGCAGGCCTTTAAAGATGTTGCCTGGAACATAGTCACTTTATTACAGTCAAAAAGGCAAACCACGTTTACACAATATATACAGAACTTGGCTTAGTCTGTGCCATTTCCAAGGGCTGATTAAGGGGTTACTGCAGCTGCAATCACTATTAAAGCTATGCACCAAAGAAAAGTAATCTTGCAGCCTTTTTATTGCTGGTTGCCTGAATACAAGTAAAAAGAAGATTGAACAAATCAGTATACTTAGACATAGTACTACATGGCACAAAGATGCTAGGTATTGCCCAGGGCATGAAGTATAACAGGACTATGTTGGCAAGGAAGCAACACATCTATCCATTCTACATACCACTCAAGTATCAAACAAAACAGACAACACATTGTTACAATGCTGTCTTACCCTGCAAAATTCAGAAAGTGTGGAGAGGCAGCCAACCCACCATTACACACCCCTGAGTGAAAAAGGTAATTATTAATCTGCGACAACCTAAAATCTCATAGCCCATGTCTTGGGGCTACGTGAGGAACAGATGTGGCTTAGAAACAGAAGGAATGCCATGGAAAATCTGCTAGAAAAAAATAAAAATCAGAACCCCCCCCCCTCCCCCCCAAACAATTTACACCAGATCCTATAGAACTGCAGTGCAGGTAAACTGCATATATTTTACATTTCTATTTATGCACCTGTGCCAACAGGGCCCATGCCAATGCATTGTAGGGATTTAAAGTGGCCACACATCTTGCCATCTAGGAAGAGCAGCCCACAGTTGAAGTAACTTTAAAAGCAAGGATTTTTAAACTATATACAGTCAACAGAAATTCATATGGATTTTTTCTCTAAAACCAAGTGTAAAGATCATGAACTAAAAATTTTGCACGCTGCAGGTCTTCCCCACCACATTTAAGTCAACAGGAAACTGCATTAAGAGACATTTGTACATAATTTACCAAAGGACACTGCGTGCAGTTTCAATTAAATCTGGTGTGAATAAGCCCCAAAAGTATTAGTCTTAAGTATGGGACATTTTTCTTCTTGAATCCTACTCGCCTAGGTGGATGCAGCAATGTTCTGATGCTGCATCTGTCCCCTGCTCAACCAACACCACCACTCGCTTCTCAGTTTCGTGACCAGAGAGCCGGCGACTGTCGTTAACTGTCAGCCCGCACTCACTGGAGCGCTGGGCTGGGGAGGGAGCAGCTGGCTCAGCCATGTGGGTGGATGGGTACTGAGGCTGTGCCAAAGATACTGAGCAACTCCAGTTAGTATGGGCCTCAAAACTACTCCACATGCTTCTAAAAAAGTGGGGTGCACATGTAAATATTACTACATGTAATGCCTGTAAGTGGAAGCCCCATTTGTTCACTACTGCAAATAAATCTTTACCTGTAATCCCATTGCCAGCAAGAAAAGCTGCAAAAGAAAAAATTAAATAAGTCAGACTTTTCTACTTCCTGTGTAAGACACAATCTGAATAATGCCAATTGTTCAGAGCATGAAGTGTAATCACAGAACTCAGGTGAAACACGGACTATGCAAGCTCATCATGCTACTAGACAGCATATTTGCTACACTAAAGATGCACAATTTGCAAACACAAGATTTAAACAGGATTCCAGGTTCAAATACAATTGTCCACATGAAAAGTATTAGTTCAAAATGCCATTAAAATCCTAAAATGGAATATCTTTTCTTCTCCAGTAAAATGGAACGTTTCATCCTTTGCCCTTACCCAAATATATGATCCATTCCGTTGAGTCCTCAGATCTGAGAGTTAGAAGTGGCTGCATGTATAGGTCACTTCAAATAAGTGCAAGGTGCCTGAATTATCCCTGGCAGATGGAAAAGGAAGAGACATTTTAGATCTCAAATTAAGAGTAGCATCGAAATGAAGACTCATCTCAAATCAGTAGTTTGTACTATGGATGCAAGAAGCTACAGCATCATTCTCTATTACACAGAGAAAAAGATACCAGGTATTTTTCCTTTTATGATAGCAAACATTAGCTCTAGTACTTTTAACCTATTAAAGTGCAAATTGGAAACGCTGCAGCCAAATATACTGTATGTATGCTTCTGAGGCCCCTTAGCGCTCCTGGCTCCTTCTCTTGTGCCCCATCAGAGAAGTGCTCTCCTTCGTGGACACACATATGGGCAATGCTCCCGTGTCCTGCTTCTGAGTCTATTGATAGAGAAAGCAGGACTCGGCCCTGCGTCATTGGATTTGATTTGCAGCAATGGCTGCGCTGCTAGCAATCTATGCAATCAGGACATGAGACACTGGCCTGAGCTGGTGTGCTCCTTCCTGTTGTGTTAGTTACAGGGCTCATGTACAAGATGTGCTTGGGGGGGGGGGGGGGCGCTACTGCAGCACAGGAGGTTTTACAACCCCTTTAAGACTATGTAGGCAAGGGATTGCAGCGCTCACAAAGGGAGTATCCTGAACAAAAAAATTAAGTCCACGATAGGGTGCTCTGGCTGTTGTGTCATCCGAACACTTAGACAATTGTAGGAGAGAAGGGCTGGCAACTCCATGTCCATATCAAACCTGAATACTTTTATTGGCATGTTAAAAAATACAAAAAGCAGATGTGTTTTGGCACACCTTAATGACTAGTATAGTCATCCCACACCTGTGTGCTGTTCTCTTCCTTCAGGGCATGAACATAAATTATGGTTTCTCAGATGAAAACCAGACTATGCAATATCATGCAGGCTTCATGTAAATTAACATCCCTCCATTCTGGTGTCTTAATGCACGTTACCTGCATTTGAATGTTGCAGTGACATTCATGCCAAATGCCACTCCCTACAGCCATGCTTCTAGTGAACAAAAGTTGCAATGCACCACAATCTATAACGATGTCTTACCCCGCAAACTTCAGAAATGTGGAGAGGCAGCCAACCCACCATTACACACCCCTGAGTGAAAAAGGTAATTATTAATCTGCGACAACCTAAAATCTCATAGCCCATGTCTTGGGGCTATGCGAGGAACAGATGTCGCTTAGAAAGGAATGACACCAAGAAGATACTAGAAAACATGGTGTAACAGAAGTAGAAAATTCATACCGAATTTAAAAATGCAGCACATCATATGGAATTGCAATTTCAACTTATTTGATTCGTTTGATTTCTAGCCAGAAGGTGGAGTATCAGGCTCCTTTTCGTGTATACTCATCTACTCCAAGCTCAATTTACAGAGCTTTTACACAGATTAATAACCCCAAACATACTGAATCTCACAGCAACTTTAATCTTTTGTGTAAATCAATCTCTTTAGAAAGTTTGCCATTTCCAAGGACAGCATGTCGTTCTCTGATCAAGAGTTAATGCTACTGCAATCACTACTAGTATCAAAGCTGCACCAAAGAGGGAAAAAAAAAATATATATATTAATCTTTACCTGTATTCGGGTAACCAGCAATAAAAAGGCTGCAAAAGAAAGTTGAACAAGTCAGTATATTTAAACATGGGGGTGATTTACTAAGACGGCACTGCAGCAGTCCATACATTAATTGGTCTGCCAGAGAAGTCATTAATTGAACATGTGAACCAGTGCACATTGAAGTGCAAAGATAATACCAGCATATGTAAATTGCAACTAGAGCTAGGGTAACTGCAGTTACCATTAATAGCGCACACCCAATACAATTCATTAATTTCATCTCATTGGGATGTGTCTTGTTAGGCAATTAGTAGGTGTTCAGTTAATTAACCCTTGAGATGCTAATATCACTTCGAATATATCTTTGAAATGTGTTTTTGGATTGAGTGCAAGAGCATGTTTGATTTCCTATAATTTGAATTCATTGTACAAGTGAGGCTTTCTATTACCCATTTTGCTTAAATATCAAGTTGTACAGACATTAGCCAATCAGATTGCATAACCATCTTAAATTTGGAATGTAGGTGTGCCATGACCCACTTGTATTTTCCTAACAATATTTTGGGCATATTTGTTACTTTGGCAGATGCTACTAAATGTCAACCTCACATGACCCCATAACATTGGCACCTCCATCTTTTGTCAATATTGATTTGGAGATGCCACTTCCATAGTGGCGCACAGATTGCATTCTCCTGAGTGCTAAGATCGCTATAGAAAAAAGAAAAAAGGGTTGTGCGCTCAGTTACTGGCGTACCATTTCATAAGATTGAAAGTGTGCGTTGCGCCTCTGATGGCACACAGCTTTAGTAAGTCCCCCCATAGTCCTAAATAGAACAAAAATGCTAGATATTGGTCAGAGCATGAAATCACAGGACTCAAGGTTGGCCAGGAAGCAACACATCCATCCCTTCCATCTGATACTTGTGTTGTCTGTTCTACATACAAACTTACAAAGTTGTCTTACCCCGCAAAATTCAGAAAGTGTGGAGAGGCAGCCAACCCACCATTACACACCCCTGAGTGAAAAAGGTAATTATTATCTGTGACAACCTAAAATCTCATAGCCCATGTCTTGGGGCTATGCGAGGAACAGATGTCACATAGAAAGGAATGACACTGAAAAAAAATACAAAAAGTATAGTAATTAAAGCACAAATTCATACCAAATGTAAAAATGTAGCACATCATATAGAACTGCAATTTCTGGTAAACTGCATTGCTAAAATCACTACAGTCTCACAGCAAATGTGAATAGGTATCATTTTCTGCCTGAAAGTGGAAGCCTATTTTGTGGTCTATTGCTGCAGACAGTATAGAAAGAAATATGTACCTGTAATCAGGTCACCAGCAATAAGGCTGCAAAAGAAAAATATAAACAAGTCAGACATTATTCAGACTCAGTCCTACACATGAAGAAACTGCTTGGTATTGTTCAGAGCATGAAGTGTAATCACAGAACTCAGGTGAAACACGGACTATGCAAACTCATCATGCAATTCATCCATTGTAAGAGGAAAAAAAAAAGCCACCAGAAAAGTGTCAATTTGAAAATCTCATTATGTAAAGATTTCATTTCTAGACCAAAGTTAAACATCCTTTGTGCCTTACCTGAGATTTCAGTCTTCAAGGCCTCAGACCTTTCAATCATGACTGGTAGGGGCAGAGATCCAGACATATGCAGGTGATGTACAGCTGACAAGTAAGACTTACTCTGGCAGTCCATGGGAAAAACTGGGAAAAAAAAATCAAATGCATCATTAGACAAAAACTGAGTTACTTACCAGTGACGGTATTTCTAAGAGCCTTACCGTTACTTCCCTCCCTAGGTTATTCTTAGTAAATGTGTTAAGTTCTACCATGGTGTTGTGCTTTCTACGCTTTATTTTCCAGTGTGGGAAGGTCACAATAACTGAAGCCATGGGGGAAGAGGAGGTGTTTTTAAAGTGGGCATGTGTTTCTTGAGAAGGTGGTGGAGCTACACTCTCCGGGGTTGTCCTGAAAGCCGATTTGAGAAAAAAGGCCACACCCCTGGCAAATGGCAATTCCAATACAGTTGGGAAAGGGCCATGTTTACCAGTGTAGCATTCCCCCTTTCCAAGTTGCTGAAGATTTGGGAGAAGGACGCTGTCCCATTCTTGCAGAAGCATATTCTGCTCTATAACCTTTCAGCATTGATGAGGTGCCTTTTCAGATGTGAAAGCTGCCCATTTCATACACACTAATGCATCCCCATACCACCAGAGATGCAGGCTTTGAGCACTAAGCTGGAAGGTCCCTCTCTTTAATCCAGAGAACACAGCACCCATGGTTCCCAAATAGAAAGTAAAATTCCAATTTGTCTGAACAGAACAGTTCTCACTTTGCAAGATGAGCTTTGGTCTAGAGAAGATGGCAGCGTTTCTGGCTCATGTTCAGCTATAGTTTCCAAACATGGTTGTAAAGGCTGAAGTTTTTTTCCCCTTCATGCATGAAGGCAAAAAGCCTTCATTGTGCAGCTTGCTCCCTCAGACCCCCTAATACTTGCCCAAGCCCAATCTCGATCCAGCAATGTGCACAATACCAGAGGCTCTACCTGGTTTCTCCCTCCTGATTGGCTGAGATACAGGAGCCATTGGCTCTTGCTGTTAAGCACAGCAAGTGAGGTTATAGTGGGGGCAGGGCCAAGCCCTGCCTTATGGATGCAGAGCCAGCTCAGGTGAGAGCATGCACAAGTGCCCCACAGCAAGCAGTTTGCTATGGGGGCAGAGTGCTGGCAGGGGACCTGAGGAAGATCAGGGCTGCTCTGTGCAAAACCACTGCACAGTAGGTATGAAATTATTCCTTTCAATTCCTTTAAGCTGAGCAAAGATGGATCAAAATTTGACTGGTTCAGCCAAGATTCGATGTATGGGCAGGCTGTATGTACTTAAGTCAATCTATTATTCGACCTGGGTACAACCAGCCTGTATTTTTTGCATGCAATTACCATCAGCGACCTTAGCCACTAGCAGTGATCATTGTATTCTGCTGACTGCAAAGGCTCCCCTCCGACAGAACACAATAGTGCTGCAGGAGGCATTCTCCAATCAATGAGGGAAATGCGAGACCACTGGTGGCAGGAAAGACAATAGAGTAGAGTAAATTATGGGCTGCTTTAGCATGCGAGAACTTGCATTTTTGGAAGGCACAGCAAACTGTTGAGTGATCTGTGAAAGTATTTAAGCCCATTCAGCAACAACCATCACAGAATCATGCTCGTTTTTATTGCAGTGCTGCCTGAGGGCCCGAATAACATGGGCATCCAATATTGCATCTGTGCATGGTAGCCAGCTTCTGCTTTCAGTTTGTTCAATTAGGCTTTGACACTAGAACCAGGAAGCAGATAGGTTTCTATGCGGAGCTGCTCCAGATTTCGCACTGTAAATCGACCCCCCTGACGCCAAGATACATTTTTTTTTCATACCCAATCATGCTGCCAATTACAAAATATTCTGCGAGCTCTTTGTTCTCAAGCAGTGGTTTCCTTGTATCAATCAGCAACTCGACAATAGGGCTTAAACTCCAGACATGTGCTGGCTTCCATTGCCCATCCGCCCCCTCCCCCCGTTGGCACTCCCATCAGCCACTGCAGATTAGGGATCATGTGACCTACTTTACCTGTATTCAGGTTGCCAGCGATACAAAGCTGGAAAAAAAAAAAAAAAAAAAAAAAAAACAAACACACGTCAGACGTCATTCAAACTAAGCCCTATACAGAAAGAAGAAAAATGCTTGGTATTGCTCAGAGCATGAAGTACAATCACAGAACTCAGGTGAAACACGGACTATGCAAACTCATCATGAATACCAAGCTTTTATAGGCCACAAAATTCCATACTATATAGATAAAAATATTTGAAAAAAATAAAATAAATAATAATAAAAAAAAAAAAAAGTGCCCTGTCCACATCCTTTGCTCACTGGAGTGCTGGGCTGTGGAGCAGCCAGCTCAGGCGCTCAGTGGCTCGCCGAGAGCCAGGTGCCATTCCAGGCATGTGGGCAGATCTCAACTTCATTGCTGCGATCTTACACAAGCCTGGACTGGCCCTGTGACATCAGGCTTCAGCCCGTTTGCTGTAAACCGGTCACAGGAGTGCAGAACAAACTGCACTCCTGTGATGCACAGGAGAAGTACAGCCAAAACAAGCTTTGGCTGTACATATCCTTTAAAAACAAACTGAGCTAATCACAAAACACCAAGACACTTGAGTTAGTGGTTTGCTTTTTTTTTAAGGTCATGTGACAAAAAACAGCTGCAAGAATCATTTTGAAGAGCTTCCTATCCATGTAAAAATGGGGAAAGGCAGCCCTCCAAACATGCTGCTTGCCGGAGTTTACCTCCCTCGCATCCATTGATTTTAATTAGAAGCCGTTTGAGCTTCTCAGGCGCTTTCCTTTTAAAACAAGAATGCTTCTAGATGTTAATTCCATTGATTATAAAAGCATAGACATGTGTTCTGTAGAATTTAACACACTGCTGCAATCCAATCATATTTGTATATACTATTGAACCAAGAGTCATGCCAGGAATCGCACCAAAGCAGTCAAAGAACTTTGCACTGTGCTGAGTTGCATCAATGTGAAAGGTCACCATTGAAAACAATATAAATCAAGTCACATCTGATTTTTTGTACATAATGCACCACAATCGCTTAAACCAGACTTATAGAAATGCATTCCCCCCCCCCCCCCCCTCTTGTATTAGGTGGTCTTAGCAGTGTCTGTATAAACATGATTAACTGCACGTGGTGTCCACAAGTTCCATGTACACCCAAGATGAAGGGTCTTCTAGAAGGCCCTTTATCCCAATGGACAGGGACATACTGTCTGAACGTTATATGTGATTGCACTGCAGAAATCAGTCAACTAGGAATGATTTTAGGAAGGATCTCGCCATTTTGGGAAAAAAAAAAAAAAAAAAAAAAAAAAAAAAAAAAAAGGAGGTCAGTTCTTTCATTGGATTAAACATGCTTTAGGTAGCAGGTAGAGATCAAGCTATGCAAGAACATAGTCCAGTATTGATCGTGTATAGCGTGTACTGTATCTCCCCGCGCTACCACCACGTGGGCGCCATGCTTCCTTCCCATACACAGACTGCATGCTTCCAGGACACCGCACTTCTCACTCAGCCCTGACTATCCGTGTGGATTGCATCCCATAGATCGCTAGCACACATACAATCACATAATACAATCACATAATACAACTACTGTACGTACTTCTTACCGCGCTCTCCTGCCTCCAACTTCGCCCCTCTTCTGCCATCTTCGCAGCACCTTTTTGCAATATGCTTCCTTTTCCGCGAGGCTATTTATAAAGGATTGTTGGTACAGGTCGCGCACAGCGCCACCTGGCGCACAGGCGGAACTAGTGCAAACAACGCTACTGCTGCAAGGATGCAAGTTCTTGGTGTGATGAGTGATTCATGTAGTTCTGTGCTGTAGATATGTTCCAGGAATATAGTTTCCTCTACAGCAGCAGCTCTGGAAGTGCAACAATGTAATAGACATGGTGCCCTGGAGCTGAGCATAGGTGTCCGCAGCCTATTGCATTAAGGTACAGTGGCGGCTGTTTTTTTTGTTTTGTTTTTTGGGGGCAAACAACCACCCACTCCCGCGCTGTTTGCCAGTCGGTCCGGCACTTACCCCATCATGGTGGGTGGCAGGCAGCTTGGTGCAGCAGCTCTGCTCTGAGTCCTCTCCTCCTAGGTGTCCAATAGGATCGCCTGTCCTTTCAGCCAGGGGACCAGTGTCAAAACCCACTTCCTGATTGACCGGGAGGAGGATCAGTGGTGCAACAGCGAATATGAAGCTCACTCTCTGGGACCCCGCCCTATATTGAAACTTATTAGAGCCTCTGGCTGTAATCAGGGCTTCAAAAAAACAGCCCCTCCGCATTGTAATCCATGTACCGGTGTCCTGAAAGGGGCCAAACACACGGATAGGGGAGACGGCAATGTACGGGGGGGGGGGGGGGGGGACGGCACCCATGCACCCTTAATGGAGCTCAAACACATGTGTCTACATATATATGACCCAGCACATTGATCTCTCTTCCAGGACAGTGGATGCGAAGAGCATAAACACCTCTCTTATGGCCTAGCCAACAAGAGGGAAATCTTTCCCAACTTCCTGCTGGAATACAGAGTGGTAATACTAATGCGTATAGGGTGATTAGCTTGTGCCCAGGCACATCCGGCACACCCTGTTGCATGCCTATGGAGCTTAGCAAACCATGTCCAGTACTCTTTTACTTTTGCATACCTTAAAAACCAGATAGCTGGGATCTGTTTTGTTATCTTCACGTTTCACTGTTCTGCACACTGGGGTTAAAAAATGCCATTTTAACCACTTCAGCCCCAGAAGGTTTACCCCCCTTCACTACCAGTCTATTTTTTGCGATACGCCACTGCGTTACTTTAACTGACAACTGTGCGATGTTGTAACCAAATAAAATTTATGTCCTTTTTTTCCCAGGAATAGAGATTTCTTTTGGTGGTATTTGATCACCAATGGCTCCCGCTGCTGTATCTGTGCCAGTGGCTCCCACTGCTATATCTGTGCCAATGGCTCCCACTGCTATATCTGTCTCAATGGCTCTCTATGGAGCCGGTTCACACATCTCCAGAGTGAATTGCACAGGAGTCCTCTGTGTCTTTTGGTCTGTTTCAGGTTCGAATTCAGACAAAAATTTGGACCTGAAACAATAAACAGAGACACTCTGGACCCCCTCCTGTGAACTGCTCTGTTCTGCAATGTGAACCCAGCCTTAAGCTGGGAAGTTGGTACCAAACTTATTGTAAACCCTGTATGAACCTGCCCCTTCAGAATGCTAAATTGTATGTTAAACAACAGAATCTCACTTTTCCAGTTTTAGAGCCCTTTCACACGGGCTGTCCAATCAGGTCCACCTGTCAGTGTTTCAGGCGAACCTGATTGGATCCTCCATTCAACTCTATAAGCCCCATACACACAATCAGATTTTCTGCTGATTTTGTCTTCCGATTTACCAAAACCATGTAGTGCAAGGGCCTGCCTAATTGCTAGGGATGAGCTGTGTGTTCGAGTCAAACTCATGTTCGAATTGAACATCGCCTGTTCGCCTATTCGGCGAAATCTGAACATTATGGGCCGTTCACGCCAAATTCGAGTGGCGCTCACAGCCCATAATTCACTACGACATCGCAGTGCATTGCTGGCTGATGATTGGCCAAGCATGCACTATGACCCGCATGCTTGGCCAATCACAGCACCGTCAGCAAAGAGAGCCATAGTTGGCCACAGGCAGGATGCCTATGGCCAATTCTGGCTTAAGGGGTTTAGTACATGCCCCACACTATATAAGGCCACCTGCGTGGCAGCCTTGCGTAGTGTGTTGCATTGGCTAAGAGAGAGAGATAGACGGAGAGACAGTGTCTGAATTTCCTTTGAAGCTGTTGCAATTACAGTCAGTGTATTGTGCCACCTGCACAGTGTACACCTAAAGCTACCAGGATTGCTGGTGTTCTTCTTGTCCTATACCACAGGCAGCTGTAGCAGTTACAGTCGGTGTATTGTGCCACCTGCACAGTGTACACCTAAAGCTACCGCAATTGCTGGTGTTCTTCTGATCCTACACCACAGGCAGCTGTAGCAGTTACAGTCGGTGTATTGTGCCACCTGCACAGTGTACACCTAAAGCTACCCCAATTGCTGGTGTTCTGCTTGTCCTATACCACAGGCAGCTCTAGAAATTAATGTCGGTGTATTGTGCCACCTGCACAGTGTACAGCTAAAGCTACCCCAATTGCTGGTGTTCTGCTTGTCCTATACCACAGGCAGCTGTAGCAATTACAGTCGGTGTATTGTGCCACCTGCACAGTGTACAGCTAAAGCTAACCCGATTGCTGGTGTTCTGCTGATTCTATCTGCAGGCAGCTGTAGCAATTACAGTCGGTGTAATGTATCATCTGCACAGTTTGCACCTAAAGCTATCCCAATTGCTGGTGTTCTGCTGATCCTATACTGCATGCAGCTCTAGTAATTACAGTTGGTGTATTGTGTCATCTGCACAGTGTACGCCAAAAGCTACCCCAATTGCTGGTGTTCTGCTGATTCTATACCACAAGCAGGCAGCTGCAGTAATTACAGTCGATGTATTGTGCCATCTGCACAGTGTGCACCTAAAGTTACCCCAATTGCTGGTGTTCTGCTGATCCTATACCACAGGCAGGCAGCTGCAGCAATTACAGCTGGTGTATTATGGAATCTGCACAGTGTACGCCTAAAGCTACCCCAATTGCTGGTGCTCTCATAGTAATAATACTACAGGCAGGCAGTTTATTCTGGTAGCTGCAGTATAATCAGTATATGCGTCCCAGCTTTGTGCAGCTACATCTCCCTGCAGGCCATTAGTATGTCTGGAAGGCCAACAAAGAGAGGCAGACAGTCACAAGCCAATAAAAGAGGACAAGCAGGCTCTGTGTCTAGAGGGAACAGTGCTGGTCGTGGACACGGTGCATCCTCATCAGCACGTGGCCATGGGAAACGCTTGTCCTTATTTTCTGCAGCTGGGTGCGTTGAGCCGCAACATGCCGAACACTTGGTAGAGTGGATGACCAAGCCGTCCTCATCCTCTCTCACCCAGGCTCGGGTACTGGCAAAGCAGCTGCCAACGTGGCCTCTTCCCTCATCTCAATGGCATCAGTCACTCCTTCCCTAGCCCCACCATGTCCTCCTTCTGAAGAGTTCCCCGAACTGTTTGAACACAGTGTTGGGTACATGCTCCATGAGGATGCCCAGTGTTTTGAAGGCTCTGATGATGATACCCAGCTAGAGGAAGGCAGTAACGTGAGCCCAGAGAGAGGGGATGCCCAAGAATGACAGCAATCTGGCAGTCATGTTCCCCCAGCTGCAGCATACTGCCAGGTTTGCTCCAATGATGAGAAGGGAGGGGATGATGAGGTCACTGACTCCACGTGGGTGCCTAATAGGAGAGAGGAGGAGGAGGCACATCTCCAATGAGGCAGGATGCCTTAAGGTCAGCACACTGACTGCATCACACCACAGAGCTCCACCTGTGCAGGGCGCTGCCTCTGCGAGTTATTCCAAAAGTTCTTTGGTGTGGGCCTTTTTTGAGACGAGTGCATCAGATCGCACCGCTGCTATTTGCAACATATGTCTCAAGCGTATCTCAATCAGCCGCTTGGGCAACACATGCTTGACCAGACATATGTCGACCTGCCATGCAGTTCGTTGGCAAGCTTACCTAAAAGACCCACACCAAAGAACAAAGCAGACCTCACCTTGCTCCTCATCAGCTGGGATCTCCCACCCCACTATACCTTCAGTCCTCTCTGAAACCTGCACTGAGAGGAATGAAGGTGTAGAATTAGGTGTGTCACAGCCAAGTACTTGCGGGCAATCTGCTAGCAGTACACCGACATCCAATTGTAACAGGCAAATTTCCTTGCCCCAGCTGCTGGACCATCGACAGAAGTTCACTCCCAGCCATCCACATGCCCAGCGGTTGAATGCTAGCTTGGCTAAATTGCTAGCACTTCAACTGAAGCCTTTTCAGTTGGTAGAGTCGGCCCCTTTCCTTGAGTTTGTGCAATGTGCTGTTCCTCAGTGGCAGGTTCCCAAACGCCACTTTTTATCACCGAAGGCGATTCCGGCTCTCTACTGGCATGTGGACGGCAGTGTCCATGCCTCGCTGGACAAGGCAGTCAGCGGTAAGGTGCATATTACCACCGACTCATGGTCCAGCAGGCATGGACAGGGACATTACCTATCTTTCACGGCGCATTGGGTGACTCTTCTGGCAGCTGGGAAGGATGCAGAACAAGGTGCAGTAGTGTTGGTGGTTGTCCCACCACCATCCCTCCAAAATGCTACTACTGGTGATTGTGACACACCTCTCTCTCCACCCCCTCCTCTTCTTCCTCCTCTATGGCCTCTTCCTGTGCTTCGTCCTCGAACCAGTGGTGCTCCGTAGGCGTTCAAGGGGCTATGCAAGTACGCAGTCAAAAAGATGCCATGCCGTGCTTGCTCTGGTGTGCTTGGGGGACAGGAGCCACACTGGGGCAGAGATTCTGTCATCTCTGCAGGGGCAGGCTGAGAGGTGGTTGACACCACGCTAGCTTAAGCCAGGAATGATGGTTTGCGACAATGGCGCCAACCTCCTCTCCACCCTCCTACAGGGACAACTGACCCATGTGCCCTGTGTGGCTTACGTCCTTAACTTGGTGGTGCAGCAGTTCTTGGGCAGGTACCCAGGCTTACGGGATGTCCTGAGGCAGGCCAGGAAAGTCTGTGTGCATTTCTGCCGGTCATATAATGCCAGTGCTCGGCTGGCTGACCCCCAAAAGGAATTGAACCTGCCCAAGAACCGCCTAATCTATGACATGCCCACCAGGTGGAACTCAACGTTGGCCATGCTGCAGCGGCTGCACACACAGCAAAGGTCCATCAATGAGTACCTGTGCGACTACGGCACCAGGACAGGGTCAGTAGAGCTTTTTCCCCCCCACACCAGTGGGCCATGATCAGGGATGCATGCACTGTCCTGTCACTATTTAAGGAGGCCACGACGATGGTGAGCAGTGACAGTGCATGCATCAGTGACACTGTACCTCTTGTCCACCTGTTGGAGCACACGCTGTGTTGAATAATGGACAGGACACTTGAGGCAGAACAGAGGCAGGAAGAGGAGGACTTCCTTGCCTCTCAAGGCCCCCTTTATCCAGACATTATTCCTGCTGGCCCACCGATCACGCAGGAAGAGGAGGAGGAGGATTGTGTCAGCATGGAGGTGGAGTCTGGCACTCAGCATCTGCAGGAGTCTTTTAGGGATCATTTACAGTCCCAAGAGACCCGTGGATGTGTACGTGGCTGGGAGGAGGTGGCTGCGGATCATGTCTTCCTTAGTGACCCAGAGGACTCCGGACAGAATGCCTCAGCTAACCTATGCTGCCTTGCCTCCCTGATCCTACAAAGCCCGCGGAAGGATCCTCGTATTCAGTGGATCAAGGAGAGGGATCATTACTGGCTGGCAACACTCCTTGATCCACGGTACAAGGGTAAGGTTGCGGACCTTATCTTGCTGTCGCAGAGGGAGCAGAGGATGAGACATCTTCAGGAGGCCTTGCAGAAAGGTCTGTGCAACTCTTTCCCAGAGACTGGGAGGTTACAAATTCCTGGTCCTGGACAACAGGTTGCTGAGGCTTCGGTCAGTCACAGAAGGAGCGGTGGAGAAGGTGGCCGTCTGTCAGGGCTGGCTTAGCCCTTCCTTCTCTGGGCTGGCCGCTCAGCTGTCGGTTAATTGCCAGCTCTCTTCTCTTTCCACAGTTACTAGCTGTTCCTGATGATGCTCGTCTGACCTGCCTATTTAAAGCCTTCCTGCTTACTCTTTCATTTGCCTTTGCATTGGTCACATCACAAGGAACCATCTCCTGCTGTTTGTTTCAAGACTGGCTTGCTGACATCCCTCCTGGCTTCTTATCCTGCTTGCAGTTGCTCTCCTTGGATCCCTGACTTCTGGCCTGGCTGATTACCCGATCTGGTTTATGAACTTTGGACTGGCTGACTACCCGATCTGGCTACTGGACTCTGGCTATGCTTGACTACGCTTTTTTCTATTTACCTTTTATTTTTATTAATAAACAAGTGTGATTTGATTGTACTTCTGTCTCAGTCTGTTTCATGGTTTCTGACAGTACGCGAAGACCATGAATTCAGAAGATACAGTCAATCCACTTGTTGGTAATATTTTTTCCAGATTGAATGAGCAAGATGACCGCATGGATCAGTTTGCCTTGGCGTTACAAATGCTCCTGAATCACACGGCTCACCTGGAATCCCCCATGGTGGCCGCTCCGGTACAACCTGAGTCGCAGGCTGTCCCTGCTGCTGCGCCAGTCTGTGCAGGCACCCGCCTCGAGTGTTACCTCTATAAGAGGTATGTTTGGTTCTGCTCCGCTTCCCCAGCGATTTGGGGGCGATCCAGTTCAATGCAGAGGGTTTCTCAATCAGGTTGAGATATACTTCGCAATGCTACACCAGGCGTTTCCCACGACAGAAGCAAAGTAGGTTTTGTGATATCTTTGCTTTCTGAGAGAGCCTTGGCCTGGGCTAACCCTCTATGGGAGACGCAAAAACCTGTTGTCTTGAGTTACCCTCAGTTTGTGGCCTCCTTTAAAAGGGTTTTTGACATTCTTGCACGCTCCGCTTCTGCTGCCAAGTGCCTCATGTCCATCAAACAGAGTACGAGAACTGTTGCCGACTACGCCATTGAATTCCGTACTCTGGCAGCAGAGGTTGCTTGGAACAATGAGGCCCTTGTGGTTGCTTTTTCTCATGGTGTCTCGGATTCCATCAAGGATGAGATAGCAGCCCGAGATATACCCACTGAGCTGGAGAGCTTGATCTCGTTTGCCATCCTCATTGACTCCAGACTCAGAGAAAGACTTTCTCTTAAGGAGCGCTTGCGGAAGCCTCCTGTACGTTTGCCTCTGAGCTTTGTAGTCCCACCCATGCCTCCCTCACCTCCCATGCCTCCTGGTACCGAGTTGGTCAGTGAAGATGAACCCATGCACCTGGGCTTCATGCGTCTCTCTGCGGATGAGAGAGCCTTTAGGAGGAGGGAGAGATTGTGCCTTTATTGTGGCCAGGCAGGTCACTTTGTGAAGTCTTGTCCTACCCGTCCAGGGAACGCCCGAACCTTGAGGTCCTGTCATGGACAGACCTTAGGTGGTGTTGTTTCATCCCCAGTTATCCAGAAGGATAAGCCCCTGGTTTTGGTCACCCTTTCTTGGGCTGAGTCGTCCATCAGGATACAGGCTCTAATCGACTCTGGGGCTGCAGGCCTGTTCATTGATGCTGCATTTGTTTCGCAGCACTCGATTCCGCTGCAGCTGCTTGACACTCCACTTGCCATTGAGGCTCTTGAAGGGAGACCTTTACAGCCTGCCCATGTGACTCATGAGACGGTTCCATTGTCCATGGCCGTAGGGGCTCTTCACCATGAGATAATCCAATTCCAAGTTATTTCCTCACCCAGATTTCCACTGGTTATTGGTTATCCTTGGTTACAGAGGCAAAACCCCTCTTTTGATTGGCTCCATGCTGAGGTTCTCTCCTGCTCACCACAATGAGACATACTTCCTGAAGGTATCCAAGGTCCTGTGCATCGCTTCACTCCCCTCCTTGCCGGAGGAGTACCGTGATTTTGGCGATGTCTTTGATAAAGGTCAAGCTGGTAGTTTGCCTCCACACCGGCCTTATGATTGCGCAATTGACCTTCAACCTGGTGCCATACCTCCTCGTGGCCGGGTTTACCCTTTGTCAGTCTTGGAGGATAAGGCCATGGAGGAGTATGTTGCTGACGCACTTTCTCGAGGTTTCATCCGCAAGTCCTTGTCTCCTGCTGGTGCTGGTTTCTTCTTTGTGAAAAAGAAGAGCGGTGAACTGAGACCTTGTATAGATTATAGGGGTCTCAATCGTGTCACGATTAAGAATGCATACCCGATTCCATTTATTACAGAGTTATTTGACCGCCTCAAGGGAGCAACGGTTTTCACAAAGCTTGACCTGAGAGGGGCATACAATCTCGTGCACATTAAGGAGGGCGATGAGTAGAAAACTGCGTTTAATACCAGAACAGGCCATTATGAATACCTGGTAATGCCTTTTGGCCTTTGTAACGCCCCGGAAGTTTTTCAGGAATTTATTAACAATGTCCTCCGAGATTTGTTGCAATTGTATGTGGTGGTTTATCTCGATGATATCCTCATATTTTCCAAGTCCCTTTTTTTTTCATTCACTTTAAGCATCATTAAAATCAGTGCTCCCGAAAAAACGTCAGTTTTTAAAACTTTTTTTTGCATTGATACATGTCCCCTGGGGCAGGAGTCGGGTCCCCAAACCCTTTTTAGGACAATAGCTTGCATATTAGCCTTTAAAATTAGCACTTTTGATTTAGAACATTCGAGTCCCATAGACTTTAATGGGGTTCTAAAGTTTCTAAAGTAAATTTTCGGTCCGTTCGCAGGTTCTGGTGCGAACCAAACTGGGGGGTGTTTGGCTCATCCCTACCGATTGCATATAAATTGAAACTCCTAAGATTTGACCTCATATTATATGATTTTGGTAAATCTGAAGGAAAAAATCAGGAGAAAATCTGATAGTGTGTATGGGGCTTATGAGCGGCAGATGTCAACATCAGATTCCCATCACCAGCCCCCTTACATCAGTATGTCCCCCTCCCATGTTTACTCACAGTTCTGAAGGCAGCTTCTTTTCTTCCTCTCTCCAGTCATGTGATAACAAGTGATAGGGGAGAGAGGAAGGAAAGTCAGCTGGCCGTCTATCTCTTCCTGCAGGCTGGAGGGAGCAGAAAGCCTAATGCTCTCTCCAGTATATGATGGAAGCTGCTCCTCCTGACAGGAGTGAAATCGCGATCACTCACTGTCAGAGAGGAGCTGCTCCAGGACTGCAAATGACTGGCCCACTGAGCCATCGGCCCACTGGGAGTTTGGAACATACCAAACCTGCGAAAAAAAAAATGTGTGTGGAATGTAAAATTGGGTGACAATTGCTACCAAATGTACCTTTTTAAAATCTATGGATTCATCACACCTCTACAATGCATTACTTTATTATTAGTACTTTATTTAATTGAACTCAATTCAAACATCCAAACCTCTCTGAATGATAAAAGCACTAAACTCATTTGTGATATAGAGTATTGTTCTGTTCTAGTATCCTACATCCTTACAACTTTAAAAGCCCTGGATGATGCCATGTTTTGTGGTTCTGCTCTATTTCCAGGGGAGCCAAAGGCAGTGTTTCCAGAATCATCAAAAGGGGAAGTACAGAAGAAGGTTTGAGGGCGAAAATCAGCATCACATGATCTTAACGGAGGTGTTCTAGCAGCTGGGAACTTGTTTCCTAAAGGGGAAACAATGCACAAAATTATTATCATTGATTTGTAAATCATCTACTGTACTGTATGTCTCATTAAAATAAATGTGTCAAGATAGAAAGATGAAAGCTGTTGTTGTTCTTTTGATTTTGTGCATATTCAGGTAGTGATCACTGGCCCAGAAAATGCTTGAGCTAATTAGGTGTCTTCTTGTTTCATGTCAGAAACTCACCACAGTGCAAGAAGGATGAGGACAGGGTGCAGATCTGCTATGTTAGAGATTCAGAACACTGATTATCACACCGCATGTGTACCAGTGATGTCGTCAACATGGTAAATATAGTGAGGTTCCTGAATTGTGCAGAGGGCAGCACAACTGAATCTGTATGTACATTACTGGTGTTGCATTGTATGTTTCTTAGGACAGGCTCGCTTTAATATTGTTCAAAAAACCTTTCAGTCACCTATGACACCTCCTCCTGAGAAACTTATAAAGTTATAACAAGCATATAGTGGGGTTTTCCCAAATGTGACTGCAAAGGTACAAATACAATTTAGGTAACCATATATACCTATACGCAATTTGAAAAAAAAAATTTCTGCAAAAAGTGCTTTCATTTTTGGTAGTCCTCATGGTCAAAATGGAAAAAATAGGATTTTTGTACTCTTCTTTTCTCTGAAGTTTATTGACGGACACAGCATCTTCATCTTGACCTTAGGGTTATATTGCCCCTTTAGGAGAAGACTAGGTAGAAAGTGTTAAAAACAGCAACACTTGCACAGTACCACCCAGGGGGCGGTCCTACTGGCTATAACCCCTCACACTGTATCCAGCAGCTCAGTTCATCAAAAGCAGTACAAACATAAACAGGAGGGGTGGGTGCTGTGTCCGTCAATGAAAATCCTATTTTCTCTTTCGTTCATTGACGGACACAGCATCTTCATCTTTACCTTAGGGATATCCCCAAGCAGTGTCAAAGAAACAAGGGGTGGGAACAGCAAGAAAATAACTCCACGCATAACAACCAGAGCTCCTCAACGGAGGAGTTGCAATCTTAAACAGCCGTCTGCAAAACCTTGCGGCCGAAGCAAGCATCTGAAGATGCGCTCACACGAACATTGTAAAATTTAGTGAAAGTGTGAACGGACGACCAGGTTGCCACCTTACACACATGGGAAACAGACGCTTGATGTCGGAAAGCCCAAGAGGCACCAATTTCCCTAGTAGAATGTGCCGTGACAGGAAAGGGAGGCGCCCGCCCCCTAATGGCATAAGCCTGAACAACAATCTGTCTGATCCACCGAGAAATGTTGGCCGATGAGACCGCCAGTCCCTTCTTTGGACCAGCCACCGATACAAACAGTGAGTCCGACCTCTGAAAAGGAGCCGTAGCAGACAAATACACCCGCAGAGCCTGGACCACCTCCAAGGAATGCAAAGCCACCCCTGTGGAGTGTGACGGCCGGGGACACGAGGACAGAAGCACAATGACCTAATTTAGATGAAAGGCCAAAACAACCTTTGGCAGATAGGAAGGCTGAGGATACAGCACCGCTTTATCCTTGTGGAGGATCAAGTAGGGAGACTTGCAAGACAAGGCCGCCAACTCAGAAACCCTCCTGGCAGATGTAATAGCCACTAGAAAGACTACTTTCTAAGAGAGTGTCAATAAGGGGATCTCCTCAATGTTTTCAAACGGCGGTTTCTGAAGCACCGAGAGCACCAGATTCAAATCCCATGGAGGTAGCGGTGGTTGAACCGGAGGGGCCACATGCCAAACCTCCTGAACAAACGTACTCACCAATGAATGAGTCGCCAAGGGTCGCTGAAAAAAAAAGACAGCCAAAGATGATATCTGCCCCTTGATGGGTCTTAAGGCAAGTTTCTGATCCACTCCTCACTGCAAAAACAGCAGGATCCTGGAAATAGACTATGTGCGTGGACGAAATCGCATCTCCTCACACATGGAGATGTAGGCCTTACACGTACGATGATAAAACTTCTGAGAAGATGACTTTCGTGCCCTCAGCATAGTCGATATTACCGAATCTGACAGACCTCAGTCCCTTAGCACCTGGCTTTCAACAGCCATGCCGTTAAAGCCAGTGACGGTAAAGCAGGATGAAGTATTGGACCTTGCAACAGAAGGCCCTCTTGCATCGGCAGTCTTTAGGGAACATCCGTCACCATTCGTACTATGTCGGCATACCGCGGACGCCGAGACCAATCTGGGGCAATCATAATTACCGGAACCCCCTCAGCCTCCACTCTGCGAAGCAGATGTGGTAGAAGTTTGAGTGGGGGAAAAGCATAAATCAGCCCATAATGCCCCCATGGAGCCACCAACGCATCTGCCGCATCCGCTCAGGGATCCTTTGACCTGGCCACAAACCTCTGTACCTTCGGATTGAGTCGAGAAGCCAGGAGATCCACATCTGGCGTTCCCCACCTTAGGCAAAGGAGCCGAAATACATCCGGATGTAGCAGCCATTTTGTCCAGCATCTGACGACTTAGGTAGTCCACTTAGCAGTTTTCTATGCCCGGAATGTACACGGCCGACAGAGCCGGCACCGCCTGATTGCCCGAAATTCCAGCACGTTGATCGGCAGGCGGGATTCTTCCTGGGTCCAGCGACTCTGGGCTGACTGTACGTCCCAAATTCCCCCCCAACCAGTCAGGCTGGCGTCCGTTGTGATCATCGTCCAATGAAGAGGAAGGAACGACTTCCCAGACCGAAGGGCCGGTGACCTCAGCCACCAGAGCAGGGAATCCCTGACTAGCTAGCTCACCCGAATTTGACAATCCAGGGACAACAGAGGTTTGTCCCATTTGGACAGAATCTCCTTTTGCAAGACTCCCCAACCGCAAATCGCAGAAACCTCTGATGCATATGGGGACATGCAAGTATGCGTCCTGGATGTCCAGGGATGCCAGAAAATCCCGCTGATGGAGTGCAGCGACCACTGAGCGAACTGATTCCACCCTGAACCTTTGTACCTTCACAAAGCTGTCCATAACCGGACGGACCCCTTCCTTCTTTGGGACTACAAACGGATTGGAGTAGAATCCCTGAAACCTTTCCGGCGTCAGTACAGGTACTATCACCCCGCGCAACAGCAGGTCCTGTACTGCCCCGAACAGGGCTTCCCGACGAGCCAGAAGAAGATGAAGGTTGGAGGGAAAAAATCTGATTGGTGGACAAGAAAGAAACTCTATCTTGTACCCTGATGAAACCAGTTCGCAGACCCACTGGTCAAAAAGTAGGGAGGTCCACTGGGCTGCAAACTCCTGAAGGCGACCCGCCACCCAAGAGTCGGGCAGGGGCAAACCTTCATGCGGTAACAGATTTTCTCAGAGGCTTGTTTGGCTTGTGAAACCAGGGACGCTTTTGTCCCTCAGCAGGCACCTTGTCGGACTGGGAATGCTTACCCGCCGACCTGGGCGGACGAAAAATCCACTTCTCAGCAGAAAAGGAGGGCCCTTGCCTATGGCGTGGCTCCTTACCTTTTCTGGACTGTGGTAGCAACATACTCTTACCCCCAGTAACATTCTTAATAATGTCATCCAGCAAGGCTCCAAATAGCTTCTCTCCCTGGAAGTTGTAAATAAACAAAATAAGTTGGGTAAAGAAACACCTTAGCGTGCGGGCCAGCTTGTGGGACCCGAAATGGACCAACACCTCTGTAGATGCCCCGGTCATATCCTCCATCTTTAGGGTATCCTGCACTGCTGTAATAAGTGTTCCTACAAGTGCCTTTTCCTGCGCTGACCCGGACACGGAGTCATCCTCACCGTCCGAACGGTCCTGGTCCGCAACAGGGGCCGCCTGTCACAGCAGGGCCGAGTCTAAATTTAGAGCTTTCCCCAGAAGACGGTGGGGGGAGGGGGCGTTTTTTACCCCCCTTGCGCCAGCACGCCACTTCCACCCTGGCAACAAAAGCCTCCAGGACCGCCGACAGAGCGTCCATAGGCACCACAGGTGCAGAGGAACCAGGGATGTATGGGGAAGAAGCACCAGCTTCGGACGCCATGCTGACCCACACTCTCCTGTCACCACTTAGGGACCTAAGGCAAGCCACACAAAATGTCCACCCTCCTAGCTGCCACAGACTGAGGGGCCCCCCGCAGGACTCACCACCCTGACCCAGGTACCGCGCTGTGTTGCTGCTGTCCACTCTCCCCTGTGTCATCCACGAGGTGTTTGTGTGAAAAACGCGCTGTTCTAGAAGGAAACAAGCACCCAGCGCTAGAGGCAAAGCTACCTGAGGCTACTAGAAAATGGTCACCGGGTGCCTCAGCAAAAATGTCTGCGGGCGCCGAGAAAATGGCCGTCCAACTTCCAGAAAATGTCTGAAAGACAAAAAACTGGCTGTGGCTACAAAAAAAATGGCTGCGGCCCCAGGAAAATGGCAGCGGAGCGCACGGCGGCCTCCCCACACAGCACAAACACCCCACCATGGCCCAGAAACAGGGAAGAGGATGAGCGGACTCCCAGTGCAGCCCCCTGCCAGGACCCAGAGGCAGACGGGGCATGTCATGGCTGACCCAGCACATAGCTAGGGCCTGCTCACGCTCGATGGCCAGGCTGGGGAGATCTATATTATCCAGCCTGTCACCCAGCTGTTGATTGTGGATCACAGGAATCAAAAATCCATAAAAAAGAAAAAAATTCCCAGGACCAATGGTCCCACCGGGAGCCAGGTCCTTCTCCTACACTTGGTAGAAAAAAAGTTGCTGAATGCAGTGTGAGGGGTTATAGCCAGTGAACCGCACCCTGGGCGGTACTGTGCAAGTGTTACTATTTTTAACACTGTCTGCCTAGTCCTCTCCTAAAGGGGCGATATAACCCTAAGGTCAAGATGAAGATGCTGTGTCCGTCAATGAACGAAAGAGAAAATATGGATATTGTATGGACACTTCTCATTAGAATGTTGTGGCAGGGAGGAAAAAAACACCTTTCTCCTATTATGCATGTCTAATGTGGTAGACATGATAATACATTTATGGAAGTGAGCACAGAAAGCCATTGTATATAAAAACCTCAAAGCTTTCTTCCTTTTATCGCAATACTCCATCAGATCAGGATTCATATCCAAGGCTGGACCTCAAAACCAGACTCTCCTTACTCCTACAACCTCCGCTTACAGAGGCCCTTATCCTAGAAGAGTCATCTTTTTTTAGCTTTCTAGGATAAGAAGAAAGATCTTAGGGAGCTTCTCTGAACAGGATTCAGCTGCCCAGAAAGGCAGGCACAATATACATGATTCACTGGTTCAACCAGTGGCGGAACTACCGCCATAGCAGCACATGCGGGCGCTATGGGGGCCGCAGTCAAATGGGGCCCGGTGAGGACAGGCGCTATGGCTCCGCGGAAGATAGCGGGCGGCTCCGCGGGTGGCCCGCAGGCGGCTCCGCGGGTGAGAGCTGGCGGTCCGCGGGCGGCCCGCGGGTAGTCCGCGGCTCCGCGGGCGGCTCCGCGGGTGAGAGCGGGCAGCCCGCGGGGGGCTCCGCGGGTGATAGTGGGAGGCAGATGAGAGTGGCCGGTCCGCTGGTGAGAGAGTGGGCGTGAGCGGGCTGGCCAATCAGGGAGCTGACGGGCGAGGGAGCATAGAGATGACATCATCTCTCGCCGCCCTCTCATCCCTGCAGTGCAGTTCCCCCCTCACTGTGCAGGCAGCCAGGAAGCAGAGAGATGACATTATCTCTCTGCTGCCTGACTGATAATCTGCTGGCTGACTCTGTGACACAGCAGGAAAGTGGCAGAGCAAGTGACAATCCATAATGTGTGGCAGGCGACGTGGCAAGTGACAACCCAGGACGTGGCAAGTGACAATCCGTAACGTGTGGCAGGTGAAGTGGCAAGTGAAAATCCATGACGTGGCAAATGACAATCCATAATGTGTGGCAGGCAACGTGGCAAGTGACAACCAGGGACGTGGCAAGTGACAATCCGTAACGTGTGGCAGGTGACATGGCAAGTGACAACCTGGATGTGGCAAGTGACAATCCGTAACATGTGGCAGGTAACGTGGCAAGTGAAAATCCGTGACGTGACAAGTGACAATCCGTAATGTGTGGCAGGTGACGTGGCAAGTGACAACCCGGGACGTGCAAGTGACAATCCATAATGTGTGGCAAGTGACAATCTAGGATGTGGTAAGTGACAATCTGTAATGTGTGGCAATCTAGGACGTGGCAAGTGACAATCCGTAATGTGTGGCAGGTGACGTGGCAAGTGACAACCTGGATGTGGCAAGTGACAATCCGTAACATGTGGCAGGTAACGTGGCAAGTGAAAATCCGTGACGTGACAAGTGACAATCCGTAATGTGTGGCAGGTGACGTGGCAAGTGACAACCCGGGACGTGCAAGTGACAATCCATAATGTGTGGCAAGTGACAATCTAGGATGTGGTAAGTGACAATCTGTAATGTGTGGCAATCTAGGACGTGGCAAGTGACAATCCGTAATGTGTGGCAGGTGACGTGGCAAGTGACAACCTGGATGTGGCAAGTGACAATCTGTAACATGTGGCAGGTGACGTGGCAAGTGAAAATCCGTGACGTGACAATCCGTAATGTGTGGCAGGTGACGTGGCAAGTGACAACCCGGGACGTGCAAGTGACAATCCATAATGTGTGGTAAGTGACAATCTGTAATGTGTGGCAATCTAGGACGTGGCAAGTGACAATCCGTAATGTGTGGCAGGTGACGTGGCAAGTGACAACCTGGATGTGGCAAGTGACAATCCGTAACATGTGGCAGGTGACGTGGCAAGTGAAAATCCGTGATGTGACAAGTGACAATCCGTAATGTGTGGCAGGTGACGTGGCAAGTGACAATCCGTAATGTGTGGCAGATGACGTGGCAAGTGACAACTCGAGACGTGGCAAGTGACAATCCGGGACTTGGCAAGTGGACAATCCGCAACATGTGGCAGGTGACATTCTGCAACGTGTGACAAGTGACAATCTGCATCTGGTGGCAGGCGACATGGCAAGTGGACAATCTGCAATGTGTAGCAGGTGATGTGACAAGTGACAATCCTTAATGTGTGGCAAGTGACAATCCAGGACGTGGCAAGTTACAATCCATAATGTGTGGCAAGTGACAATCCAGGACGTGGCATGTGACAATCCATAATGTGTGGCAAGTGACAATCCAGGACGTGGCAAGTGACAATCCATAATGTGTGGCAGGTGACTTGGCAAGTGACAATCCGCAACATGTGGTAGGTGACATTCCGCAACGTTTGACAAGTTACAATCTGCATCTGGTGGCAGGCGATGATGGCAAGTGACACGCTCAGGGATCCCACTGATTTTGCATTATGGTGAGTTGAACTATTTCATTTTATATAACAGAACAGAAATTGGTTAAAAGGCCTGGAGGTCAGCAATGTGTTCCCTTCAGGGGCTGCATAGAGTATACTGCATACTTTGTTGTTCAAAATTAATATAAGCCGTTGCCTGGGTACTGTGCCACATGGGTGTGGTAGTCTGTTGTTTAATGGCATTAGTTCATTTTTTTTGGTGGGGGGGGGGGGGGGCCCATACAACATTTTGCTATGGGGCCCTGTGATTTCTAGTTACGCCCCTGGGTTCAACATTAGAAAATGTAAAGGAAACCTGTATTTGGAGAAACATTTGGCTGTCATTACAGATTTTCTTTTAAAAGTTCTAGTCACATGGCTGTTTCTAGCTTCAATACTTTTTTGAGTTACTAACTGCTACAACCTCGAAATATGTTAGGTGAACACACAGTCAAAACATTTGATATCCTTACTTAGGCTCGGTTCACACAGGGGCGACACGACTTCAGGACGACTTTGTGAGGCAACTTGGAGACGACTTGAATACGACTTTTAGTCACGACCTGGGGTGACTTACAAGTTGCCCCAGGCCAGGCGACTTTTGCCGTGGCCAATCAGAGAATGAGCTCTGAAGGGGGAACTCCACGCCAAATTTCTGAAAAAAAATTTGGTGTGGGTTCCTCCTCCGAGAGCATACCAGGCCCTTAGGTCTGGTATGGATTCCAAGGGGAACCCCCTACGCCGAAAAAAACAGCGTGGGGGTCCCCCCCAGACCCTTATCCGAGCACGCTACCCGGCTGGCCAGGAAAGGGGGTGGGGTCGAGCGGGCGCCCCACCCCAAAGCACCCTGTCCCCATGTTGATGAGGACAAGGGCCTCTTCCCGATATCCCTGGCCGTTGGTTGTCGGGGTCTGCGGGCGGGGGGCTTATCGGAATCCGGGAGCCCCCTTTAATAAGGGGGCCCCCGGATACCGGCCCCCCACCCTATGTGAATGAGTATGGGATACAATGTACCCCTACCCATTCACCTGTAAAATAAAAGTACAAAAAAAACCACAACACACGAGATAAAATACTTTATTGCACAGCTCCGGGGGTCTTCCGTCTTCGGGGGTCTTCTCGCCGGACTCCTCCGCTATCTTCTTGTAGCTCTTTTACTAGCGGAGGAGCCCGGCATTCTTCTTCGTCGCCGCCTTCGGGGGTCTTGTCCCCCTCTTTGGTTCTTCTGCCGGGCCACCGCGCCTTCTTATAGCTCTTTTACAGGCGGTGGCCCGGTCTTCTGTCGCCGCCGCCGCCTTCCGTTCTTCTTCTTCTTCTTCTCCTGGTGATGTTGACTCGACGATCTCTCCGGACGCAATGCCATGGTGACAGTCCCAGCATCCTCCAGGACTGTGACATCATAAGGGGGCGGGGGTCACCATGTGACATCAACCCATGTGACCAACCCATGTGACATAAACCCATGTGACACCGCCCCTTGTCCCTATATAAGTGGCAGCGCAGCGCGTCCCTGGCATTGCGGCCGGAGAGATCGTCGAGTCAACATCTCCTGGAGAAGAAGAAGAAGAACGGAAGGCGGCGGCGGCGGCGACAGAAGACCGGGCCACCGCCTGTAAAAGAGCTATAAGAAGGCGCAGTGGCCCGGCAGAAGAACCGAAGAAGGGGACAAGACCCCCGAAGTCGGAAGAAGAGGACGGCGGCGAAGAAGAATGCCGGGCTCCTCCGCTAGCAAAAGAGCTACAAGAAGATAGCGGAGGAGTCTGGCGAGAAGACCCCCGAAGACGGAAGACCCCCGGAGCTGTGTAATAAAGTATTTTATCTCGTGTGTTGTGTTTTTTTTGTACTTTTATTTTACAGGTGAATGGGTAGGGGTACATTGTACCCCATACTCATTCACATAGGGTGGGGGGCCGGTATCCGGGGGCCCCCTTATTAAAGGGGGCTCCCGGATTCCGATAAGCCCCCCCGCCCGCAGACCCCGACAACCAACGGCCAGGGTTGTCGGGAAGAGGCCCTTGTCCTCATCAACATGAGGACAAGGCAAGGCACCCCCCCATGTTGAGGGCACGCAGCCTGGTACGGCTCAGGAGGGGAGGGGGGCGCCCGCTCATCCCCACCCCCTTTCCTGGTAGCGTGCTCGGATAAGGGTCTGGTGTGGATCTGGGGGGGACCCCCACGCCGTTTTTTTCGGCGTAGGGGGTTTCCCTTGGAATCCATACCAGACCTAAGGGCCTGGTATGCTCTCGGAGGGGGAACCCACGCCAATTTTTTTTTCAGAAACTTGGCGTGGAGTTCCCCCTTCAGAGCAAATAATTCTGTCAAAGTCTCCTCCGTATAGACAGAGATCCGACTTGGAGGCGACCTCCATTGAAATCAATGGGTACAAGTCGTCTACAAGTCGGATTGAAGTAGTACAGGAACTTCTTTTGAAGTCGGAGGCGACTTCAGTAGCGTGCATTAAGACGGCTCTCATTCACTTAGGCCGCGTACACACGGGCGGACTGTCCGCCCAACTAGGTTCGTCAAACAGTCCGTTCAAAATTAGCATGAACGGACTTGACCACACACGACGAACGAACAGTTCGCTGAAAACTTGCGCGATGACGTGAACGGCACGTACGACGGGACGAGAGATTCGAAGTCCAATACACTGCAATGCAACCTTCGCCGTGTAAATTCTTTCTGAGCATGCGCGAGACTTAGTTTCTCGAACAAGCCTACACACGAGCGGACTGTCCGCTCAAACCAAGTTTCAGCGGACAGTCTTACGGAAATTCCGAAAAACTTTGTTCGTCAGACTGTCCGCTGAAACTGTCCGCTGAAGCCCACACACGAGCGGACTGTCCGCTGAAACACTGTTCAGCGGACAAAGTTGGGCGAACAGTCCGCCCGTGTGTACGCGGCCTTACATTGATTTTTAAATGTTGTCCGACCTGAGGCGACTAGGGGCGACCTGAAGTTGGATCGCAGTCGCCCCTGTGTGAACCGAGCCTTAGGTCAGTGATTCAGAAAGTGCTAAAACAAATCAATCAACATAATAATCAGGTGACTAGTCTTTCCAGAAACAAAAGTTTAAAAAAATGGCAAACCACAAATTTCTCTGAGAATAAGTTTCTTTTAAAGTGGAAGTAAACTCCCCTATCATTTTCAGCCAAGGAAGCTGCCATCTTTGCCTCTGTTTAATCTTCAACTGCTATGGTGCTGCACATGTGATTCGTTATGACACCAGCCATTGGATGGTTTGATAGTTTGGCTGAGAGCACAGCCAATGTGCAGTTAGCATTCCCGGCATGCCTTTTTTTTTAACTGTTTAAATCGATGGGTTTACTTCCACTTTAAGCCCTACAAGCAGCTCAATTAGGATAATTCAGCTTCTGTCTCATTGCATCTCTAGTTACCCATAAACAAGTCCGGTTGAGCTCGTTCTCCATTTGAAGATGCCTCTCTGTTAGCTACGGCCATATTGCGGAGTCTCAGTCCATCGTACATTCCCTGGAGCTTATTATACTGCCTACTGCGCTCCATCAGCTTTTCTGAGAGTTCGCTGTATTTTCTTTTATATTCTTCCAAGATTTTCTTTAAAGAGTTTACTTCCCCTTTCATGGCAGCCATCTCTGCATCCTTGCTTTGTATTTGATGAGTATACAGTTTTTCCACCTGCTTCAGATGTCCTTCTGCTTTGCTGTAACTATATTCCTGGTATAACCGTTCCTGGTATATCTAAATGATTCAAGGAGCAACAAGGAACAGACATAATTTTTATTATTATTTACCAGTTATATAGGGCTAAAAAAAAAAAAAAAAGTACACTTATATTGAGACCAATTCAGTGTGGCTCTCAGTCATGTGATCACTGTGACAGCTATTCACGGTGATCACATGCAGACCAGGGATTCATTTAAAAAATAAACTTGTTTAGCCTGCAGTAGCCACTATAGCCTAAAAATGGCAGTATGTCTGTTTAATTTATATACTTTAAAAAAAAAAAAATCGCATTTTTTTAAATGTAAGCCTATAGTTAAAAAACCTGAAAACCCAAACAGGATATTTATCAAACAAAATAAAAACCTCATATGTTTAAAAATAATTTAGGCAGAAAAATAGCCAAAGAGATTTTGTCAAGTTGCTGCTAAATTTTCTCTGGTAATGAAAGGGTTCAATGTAAGAAACAATCCATTATCATAACAAGCTACTCGATTTTTTTCTTTAAAGCCAAGCTATGGGATGGAGAAACAAACCCTTGCAATGAGGGCCCCCTAAATTGTAAGGGTTAAACTCTTGTTAGGACTAGGGGGAGCTGAAGAAGATGTACTATTTACCTTAACCCTTTCACGACTAAGCCTATTTTTGGCATTTGGTGTTTACAAGTTGTATTCCATATTTTTTGCTAGAAAATTACTTGGAACCCCCAAACATTATATATATATTTTTAGCAGACTCTAGAGAATAAAACTGCGATTGTTGCAATATTTTATATCACACGGTATTTGCGCAGCGGTGTTTTAAACGCAACTTTTTGGGAAAAGGGACACTTTCATGAATTAAAAAAAAACGAAACAGTAAAATTAGCCCAATTTGTTTTGCATAATGTGAAAGGTAATGTTACGCTGAGTAAATAGATACCAAACATGTCACACTTTATAATTGCACGCACTCGTGGAATGACAACAAACTACAGTACCTAAAAATCTCAATAGGCGACGCTTACATTTTTTTTTACGGTTATCAGGTTAGAGTTACAGAGGAGGTCTAGTGCTAGAATTATTGCTCTCGCTCTGACGATTGCGACGATACCTCACATGTGTGATTTGGACACCATTTACTTCCGTATGTGTTTTCTTTGCTTCACGAGCTCGCGGGGAGAGCTGGCGCTTTAAAAAAAAAATTATTTTATTTTAAATTTAAGATTTTTTTTTTATTTTGATCACTTTTATTGCTGTCACAAGGAATGTAAACATCCCTTGTGACAGTAATAGGTGGTGACAGGTACCCTTTATGGAGGGATCGGGGGTCTAAAAGACCCCCGATCCCTCCTTTACACTTCAAAGTATTCAGATCGCAGTTTTCGGCGACTCTGAATACTGTATATATTTTTAAATTCGGCGCCATTGGCAGCCGAGTAAACGGGAAGTGACGTCATGACGTCGCTTCCATGTTTACTATTAGGAGACTGGAATGAAGCAGCTTACAGCTTCATTCCAGTCCCTGCCCAGCAGCCGGAGGCATCGGATTGTGCATCGGTGCTTCCGATTGAGCGGGAGCACCGGTAAGAGCAGCAGGAGGGGGGACATCCCCTCCTGCTCCTCCGGCATAACAGCCGAGCGGCTTTTAGCCACATCGGTTGTTATGGCTGGAAAGCCAATCGCCCGCTGTGAAAAACGGTACTGGGATGATGCCTTCTGGTGCGGGCATCATCCCGGTATAACCCCTGGAAGCTGAGTACGCACATCTTCATATGCTCGGCGGGAAGGGGTTAACCCCCACTCTGGTGCTCTCCTCATCTCCCTGAAACTCTGGGCAGTGAGTGTCATCATGTACAAAGCAGGGCTATTAAGCCTTCATTGTACATGGAGGAGGTGTTTCTTGCGACCGTGGCCAGGGGGGTGCTTTAGAGATGAAGCTTCAAAGGAGCATACAGATGCAAGGAGTGAGATAACTGTTATGCTGCATACACACGAGTGGAATGTCTGACAGAAAAAGTCAGACGGAAGCTTTTTATCGATTCATTCCGATCGTGTGTATGCCTCATCAGACTTTTTTTTTTTAAGAAAATTCTGACGGACCTAGAAATAGAACATGTTTTAAATATTTCTGATGGAACCAATTCCTATCGGGAAAACCACTCGTCTGTATGCTGTTCCGACGGACCAAAAACAGCGCATGCTCTGAAGCAGGTACGAGACAGAAGCTATTGGCTAACTTCCTTTTTCTAGTCCCGTCGTACATGCTGTACGTCACCGCTTTCTTGGTGTGATCGTGTGTACACACGACAGTTTCAGCGGAATTCCGTCTGAAAAACCTTCAGAGTTTATTTCCGACGGGAAAACTGGTCTTGTGTATGCGGCATCACTCTTTATCCCTATACCCCTAGACTCAACAAGCAGTTAATATATTAAAGAAGAAAAAGTGGACTTGGACACCACTTACAGATTGCCTTCAAAAAATAAAAATACTTTCATTCACATACATAATTAAATATAGACAAAGTAGCCAAAATACTATAAAATAATATATATAATAAGATATAAAAATTAAGCACGCTGCTTCCTCCCCATTAATCATTTCCCACTAGCCCTAAACATATTTGCAGTGGCTAAGCGAGTCGGTTTTAACACTGAACTGCAGCATACATTTTTTTCTGTGTTAAAAGAGCACTCACTGCATGCTCTCAGAACACTAAGCTATGGAGGCAGCCCCTGATTCATACTTGTGAGCGTAACTTTTGATCATATAAACGCTGTGAAAACTCAAACTTCATTGGAGGATTTTTTGTGAACAAACACGAATATGCCCTAAGAAGGAACTTTGGATAATAATTGCTCAATTGAAAAAGTAGAAGGATCATGAATTTCATGCATTTACAATTAGAAGTGATTGTTAAAGTGAATCAAGTACCCAAGTTTAACAAAGAAACCTGGAAAGAAGAAACAGAATACTAAACTCTCCTGTGGTCCATGCTGCTGTACTACACTCCGTTGTGAAATGATCCGCAGAAGTTTGCTGAGATTGAGAAACCAACAGTTCCAGGAGGATTGATCACCTGTAGCTCTCCTGTCACTGGTTCCTCCTGCTAAACTTCACATCACTGTAACAGAGAGGCGCTTGGGCATCCTCTGAACCCATCTCTATCCAAACATTAAAATCCAATCAGCACACATAGGTGTCCGTTTATGAAGCAGTGAAATCTATTCACTGCTTCATTCTCCGGCATTCACACAGGAGATCTTTCTCCTCTGTGTGCCTGTTTATGAAGCGGAGTAGATTGTTTCACCTTCAGAGGAGTGAAGCGATCTACAAACGCTTACAACACTGGAGAACGGCCCCTAATACTGGAATCTCGTGAGACTTTACGAGATTACAGTACTAGAAACTCACAGAAACACTGAGATGTCAGTTTATTAAGCAGTGATAAATTATCACTGCTCAATACACTGACAGACGGCGTGATTAATGTTAGTAAAAAAAAGAGTCCCCCTACATTATATATGTATATGCCCAAAGTGGTAGTCACGGCGCTCACCTACTGTTAATTGCACATAATGCAGGCTCACCTGCTATTAATTTGCACTTTGTTTAAAAAATGTATAAAGGTGTAACTGAAAAGTGCCTACGTGACAATATCTCATAAGATGTATCACATCAAGTGATATACAAACATGAAAATGAAAAGAAACCAATATTATATGAGAAATATCAAGTGGGTATGATACATGTATAAATCCCTAACCATATGCATGGAAAAAATTAGTTGTGAAAAAAAACTACTTCACATATAAACATTAAATTCACTTGTTGCGATTTACCAGAAGTGCAAAAAATGCTAAAGTGCTTAAACATGCAAGAAAGTGCCTTATTGACAATAATGACAAAAGCCACTTCAAAAAAGTGCTGCGTGCTGCTTAAAGTGCCATAGTGTATAAATTATCTGTCCTTGTGCGATTATAAAGTCGCTAAATTATAACGTGCAATTTTTAATTGATGTAAAAGTCCAACGGCAAAAAAGGAAAAACAAAAAAGACAGTACAGCTTCAATAAAAGTTCTTCTCTAGCAAAGGTGACTGTGTGCTTTGATTTTCAATGGATTCCTGGATTACGACCGGTGCGATTTTTCGTGTGAAAAGACAATAATCCGCACTCACCAGCTCCCTCTCCCCTTAAGGGGTTAGTACGCCTCCACAGTTCCTCATTAAAAGTAAGATAGGGCAAACATAGTGTAATCCAGTTTTTTTAAAACTTTATTAAGGTAAAAAGAAAACTACTCACACATTAGAGGTTTAAAATATCATTTCACTGGATGTGGGTGTCAGCCAGTGGCAGCCCGCCCATAGGGGGCGCCGCCCCCCCTCTCCCTAGGTGTAAAAAAAAAAAAAGTTAAAGGGCCCGTTTTTTTTTTTTGTTTTTTTTTTAAGACATTTAAAAAAAAAAAAAAAAATGTCATTTAACAATTTGACATAGTGTACTGTGGCGCCGGTCACAGTGCACTATGAGAAGCGCCACGTCGATGCAATCACAAGATTGCATCCATGGCGCTTCATTTGCGGGTTAAAAACCCGCCTTGCGGCGCACTGCAGAACGCCGACTAGCTTCCGCCCGTAAAATCACTGTGATTCTACGGGCGGGAGCATTGTCATTCTTAGACAGGCAGTCACTTCCGGCTGCTTCACAAAACCCGGAAGTGACGTCGGCAGCTCCGTTCCTTAGCCCGAGCGGAGCTGCCAGACAGTGAGACAGGTGAGTCACCGCATAAAGGCTTTCTAGTTTCTACTTTGTTGAGAATGTTCATGCATTTAGCTGAATGAATGCAAAAAGCTTTCACAGCCAGAAAGGTTTCCTCAGGCCAGGCGACTTTTGCCGTGGCCAATCAGAGAATGAGCTCTGAAGGGGGAACTCCACGCCAAATTTCTGAAAAAAAATTTGACGTGGGTTTCCCCTCCGAGAGCATGCCAGGCCCTTAGGTCTGGTATGGATTCCAAGGGGAACCCCCTACGCCGAAAAAACGGCGTGGGGGTCCCCCCCAGACCCTTATCCGAGCACGCTACCCGGCCGGCCAGGAAAGGGGGTGGGGACGAGCGGGCGCCCCCCCCTCCTGAGCCGTACCAGGCCGCGTGCCCTCAACATGGGGGGGTGCCTTGGGGGAGGGGGGGCGTGCGGCCCCCCCACCCCAAAGCACCTTGTCCCCATGTTGATGAGGACAAGGGCCTCTTCCCGACAACCCTGGCCGTTGGTTGTCGGGGTCTGCGGGCGGGGGGCTTATTGGAATCTGGGAGCCCCCTTTAATAAGGGGGCCCCGGATACCGCCCCCCCCACCCTATGTGAATGAGTATGGGGTACAATGTACCCCTACCCATTCACCTGTGAAAAAAAGTACAAAAAAAAAACACAACACAGGGTTAAAATATTTTATTGCACAGCTCCGGGGGTCTTCCGTCTTCGGGGGTCTTCTCGCCGGACTCCTCCGCTATCTTCTTGTAGCTCTTTTGCTAGCGGAGGAGCCCGGCTTTCTTCCTCCGACTTCGGGGGTCTTGTCCCCCTCTTCGGTTCTTCTGTCTCCTATCGCCATGTGACATCAACCCATGTGACCAACCCATGTGACATCAACCCATGTGACACCGCCCCATTGTCCCTATATAAGTGGCAGCGCAGCGCGTCCCTGGCATTCCGGCCAGGGAGATCGTCGAGGCAACATCTCCTGGAGAAGAAGGAGAAGAAGAAGAAGAAGAAGAACGGGCGGCGGCGGCGACAGAAGACCGGGCTTTTTTTTGTACTTTTTTTTCACAGGTGAATGGGTAGGGGTACATTGTACCCCATACTCATTCACATAGGGTGGGGGGCCGGTATCCGGGGCCCCCTTATTAAAGGGGGCTCCCGGATTCCGATAAGCCCCCCGCCCGCAGACCCCGACAACCAACAGCCAGGGTTGTCGGGAAGAGGCCCTGGTCCTCATCAACATGGGGACAAGGTGCTTTGGGGTGGGGGGGCCGCACGCCCCCCTCCCCCAAGGCACCCCCCCATGTTGAGGGCACGCGGCCTGGTAGGCTCAGGAGGGGGGGGCGCCCGCTCGTCCCCACCCCCTTTCCTGGCCGGCCGGGTAGCGTGCTCGGATAAGGGTCTGGTGTGGATCTGGGGGGACCCCCACACCGTTTTTTCGGCGTAGGGGGTTCCCCTTGGAATCCATACCAGACCTAAGGGCCTGGTATGCCCTCGGAGGGGGGAACCCACGCCAATTTTTTTTTCAGATTACATAAGGGGCGTGTTTTGTGAGAAGTGGGAGGGGCCAAAATGATGGGCGGGGTCATGATGGGCAGGGTCTGGCGCCCCCCCATCCAAAAACTTCACCAGCCGCCACTGGTGTCAGCATATTTTGAATTCACCGCCACCGCCGCCGCTATACGAGAGTGTGTTCACCTTAGGCCTCGCCCTACGCGTTTCATCATCGGACGTCACCTGGAGCCTTGGCGTAGGGCGTGGCCTAATGTGAACACACTCTCGTATAGCGGCGATTTTAACTGGACCAGCTCTGCACAGCGACACAGGGGCTTACACTGTGGAGGCGTACTAACCCCTTAAGGGGAGAGGGAGCTGGTGAGTGCGGATTATTGTCTTTTCACACGAAAAATCGCACCGGTTGTAATCCAGGAATCCATTGAAAATCAAAGCACACAGTCACCTTTGCTAGAGAAGAACTTTTATTGAAGCTGTACTGTCTTTTTTGTTTTTCCTGCCTTTTTGCCGTTGGACTTTTACATCAATAAAAAATTGCACGTTATAATTTTGCGACTTTATAATCGCACAAGGACAGATAATTTATACACTATGGCACTTTAAGCAGCACGCAGCATTTTTTTGAAGTGGCTTTTGTCATTATTGTCAATAAGGCACTTTCTTGCATGTTTAAAGCGGTAGTAAACCCGCACATTTTTTTTTTTTTTTTAAACCTGCAAAGCAAAAGGCATAATGAGCTAGTATGCACCGCATACTAGCTCATTATGAAATACTTACCTTAGAACGAGGCCCTGACATCTGGCCCGATCCACGCCGAGGGAGCTGACATGCTCCCTCGGCGTTTCTTCCGGGTATCGCGGCTCCGGCGCTGTGAGTGGCCGGAGCCGCGATATCGTCACTCCCGCGCATGCGCGCGGGAGATTTCAGTCCGGCCGCTCGGCTGCTGCCGGATTTTGACGGCGAGAAACCCCTTGTGCGCATGCACCGCTGCAGTCAGCGGCGCATACCGAGGGGAATATCTCCTAAACCGTACAGGTTTAGGAGATATTTTTTTTACCTACAGGTAAGCCTTATTATAGGCTTTCCTGTAGGTAAAAGTAAAAAATGTGGGTATACAACCACTTTAAGCACTTTAGCATTTTTTTGCACTTCTGGTAAATCGCAACAAGTGAATTTAATGTTTATATGTGAAGTAGTTTTTTTCACAACAAATTTTTTCCATGCATATGGTTAGGGATTTATACATGTATCATACCCACTTGATATTTCTCATATAATATTGGTTTCTTTTCATTTTCATGTTTGTATATCACTTGATGTGAGACATCTTATGAGATATTGTCACGTAGGCACTTTTCAGTTACACCTTTATACATTTTTTAAACAAAGTGCAAATTAATAGCAGGTGAGCCTGCATTATGTGCAATTAACAGTAGGTGAGCGCCGTGACTTCCACTTTGGGCATATATTCACTTTTTTTACCTTCTGGGTGAATTTACATGGTAGTGGCAGCCCCCTTTTCAATTTTAGGATTCTAATTCTGTTTTTGAGTTGTTCATATATAGTATCTTAATTTTATTTCACATTTAGGGTCCATAGCGCACCTACCCCCTTTTTCTTTTATTATATATATATATATATATGTATACACACACACACACACTATATATACATGTATATACACACACTCATATATATATATATATATATATATATATATATATATATATATATATATATGCATGTATACACAAAAATATGATAGGGGGACATGGTTACAGTGTTGGGGGGTCTGAATGAGGTATAGTTCAGTTAAAAATCTTCCTCTTTCCTCCTAAGATTCCCCCCAGATTCTCTCTTCACTCCCAGATTCTCCCCCTCTGAGTTGGTGAATCAGGGAGTGTGAATTCTGACTCAGAACGCCAGTGAAGCGCTGAGATCGCAGCTTCATAAACTGGGCGTTACTGTGTCAATCTATGGGAATTCTCAGTGTGCAGCGATAATTGGCGGGAGAATATATTCAAACACTTCTCCCCCGATTATCTCTGGTTCATGAACTGTTTATGGGTTGTGATCAGCGGCAATCCTGGGGATCACCGCTGATCACTGCTTCATAAAATGGACACCATAAACAAAGGGGATGCTGGTGATGTCAGTTCACCTATAAGGACACATGCCCATATTTAGCCAATGTGGGCATGGTGTGTACAGGCCCTTAGGACTAGTTTACACCTGTAAAGAGCAATCTGCGGTGGATCATTTTCCATAGAACAGTACAGAAGCAGTGGACAGGTATTAAGGAGGCAATACTACTGCCTTCTGAATGCCTATTTTTTTTTCTGAAAGCCGAACAGGTTCTTTGAAGGGTAATACCCTGCCACAACTGTGAGCCTAGCATTTAGTTTGCAGTTCCAGTGTGGTGCTAGTCATTTGAAAATGTCTCACTGTGGCACTGCCTGCTAAATTTGTTGGGGGGAAGAGATCATTTTTCTGTGCCATAAAGCAAAGTTTGGCCATGGTATGGTCTTTGGCTCCTTTTCAGGTGTGAATTAGGCCAAAATTTGGACCTGAATTGGTGAACAGGGACACTAACTGAAGCAGGTTAAAGTTTGTGTGTTCTTAGTGCATCTCTGCCATGAAAAACGTTATGTTTGACTGCCCGTTTACACCTAAAAGGGTGCTTTACAGCATCTTTACATTTCCTATGGGTCCACATTGTTCACACACTAAAATGTAGCTAGCCCTTTTTTATGAAAACAGCACCACGTATAATGCATTATGCTATTTTCACATGGCAGTTTAGCTGTGGATAGTTTGCTGCTTTCAGAGGTGGCTGAATACTGCTTCTTGACGCAGCAACACTCTGAGCTATGGCCCCATTCAAACTGGCCAATTAGCCGCAGCCAGTTTATTGAGGCCAAAACTCAGAAATGTCATCCCTGAATACACAATGTCTGCATCCAGGGTCGGGATCCGTATGTAATCACTTAAATGAGTGGTTACATGCAAGCAAGCAGCAGGACCTGCTATTGATTTCTACAGGGTACAAATCTGATAGCCGTCTATAGTGTGTCCAAGCAGCAATTACAACCATCAGGCAAGTTTCTACTCATACAGTACTTGAGGGAGGCCACCCTGCCAACACACAAACTGCCGTGTGAATGCATTACAGGGTCAGGTAGATTGTTTACTTTGTTAATTTTTGGGAGTCTATTAGAATGACAATGAAAGTGGCTACATACAGTATCTCACAAAAGTCCCTCCCATTTTTGTAAATATTTTATATATCTTTTCATGTGACAACACTGAAGAAATGACACTTTGCTTCAATGTAAAGTAGTGAGTGTACAGCTTCTATAACAGTTTAAATTTGCTGTCCCCTCAAAATAACTCAACACACAGCCATTAATGTCTAAACCGCTGGCAACAAAAGTGAGTACACCCCTAAAAGAAAATGTTCAGATTGGACCCAAAGTGTCAATATTTTGAGAGGCCACCATTATTTCCAGCACTACCTTTACCCTCTTGGGCATGGAGTTCACCAGAGCTTCACAGGTTACCACTGGCGTCCTCTTCCACTCCTCCATGATGACATCACGGAGCTGGTGGATGTTAGAGACCTTATGCTCCTCAACCTTTCGCTTGAGGGTGCCCCACAAATGCTCAATAGGGTTTAGGTCTGGAGACATGCTTGGCCAGTCCATCACTCTTACCCTCAGCTTGTTTAGCAAGGCAGTGGCCATCTTGGAGGTGTGTTTGGGGTCATTATCATGTTGGAATACTGTCCTGCGGCCCAGTCTCCGAAAGGAGGGGATCATGCTCTGCTTCGGGATGTCACAGTACATGTTGGTATTCATGGTTCCCTCAATGAACTGTAGCTCCCCAGGGCCGGCAGCACTCATGCAGCCCCAGACCATGACATTCCCACCACCATGCTTGACTGTCGTCAAGACACACTTGTCTTTGTACTCCTCACCTGGTTTCCGCCACACACGCTTGACACCATCTGAACCAAATAAGTTTATCTTGGTCTCATCAGACCACAGGACACGGTTTCCAGTAATCCATGTCCTTAGTCTGTTGGTCTTCAGCAAACTGTTTGCGGGCTTTTTTGTACATCATTTTTAGAAGATGCTATCTTTTGGGACGACAGCCATGCAGACCAATTTGATGCAGTGTGCGGTGTATGGTCTGAGCACTGACAGGCTGACCCCTCACTCCTTCAACCTCTGCAGCAATGCTGGCAACTCTCTTACGTCTATTTCCCAAAGACAACCTCTGGATATGACGCTGAACATGTGCACTCAACTTCTTCGATCCACCATGGTGAGGCCTGTTCTGAGTGGAACCTGTCCTGTTAAACCGCTGTATGGTTTTGGCAACCGTACTGCAACTCAGTTTCAGGGTCTTGGCAATCTTCTTATAGCCTAGCCCATCTTTATATAGAGCAACAAGTTTTTTTTTTCAGATCCTCAGAGAGTTCTTTGCCATGAGGTGCCATGTTGAACTTCCAGTAACCAGTATGAGAGAGTGAGAGCGATAACACCAAATTTAACACACCTACTCCCCATTCACACCTGAGACCTTGTAACACTAACGAGTCTCAGGACACTGGGAGTGAAAAATTACTAATTGGGCCCTGTTTGGACATTTTCACTTAAGAGTGTACTCACTTTTGTTGCCAGCAATTTAGACATTTATGGCTGTGTGTTGTTATTTTGAGGGGACAGCAAATTGACACTGTTACTGCATACAAGCTGTACACTCACTACTTTGAATTGTAGCAAAATATCATTTCTTCAGTGTTGTCACATGAAAAGATACAATAAAATATTTACAGAAATGTGAGGGGTGTACTTACTTGTGTGTGATACTGTATAAAAAAACATTCACTTAGTAGAAAAAAAAACAACCTAAAGAAAATGTGTTTTTTTTTTTTTTTTTTTACCACATTTGCACAGAACTAATGTATATGCAGATTCATTGAATGGATAGCTATGCATTTTTTTTATATAAATAGACCCCTATATGGTTTGTCCACATTTTTATCCCACAAATATATGTACTCATTTGTGAAATTCTTTTCTGCAGCTATCCTTTTCCTACCTGGTAGGTCCAGAAAGCTAAAGCACGAGAACAAATATCAAGGACAATCTCAGGACGTAAGCCCGACAGCATCATTGCCTTGTGTTCCTCGGAAGGGCTCAGCTCAGTACGTACAATATCCAGCTTACTGGAGAGTGTGCTATTACAGGCTGGACAGACTGCAGGAGATCGGCTGAATTCTCCACTTCCATGCTGGTCACAGAATATATGTGAACAAGCTGTGACCCAGGCTCGACCAGATAGCTTTACCCTGCATTTTGGGAAGTTGCAAAGCAAGAGGTCATCACACACTGACATCACTGTGATCAATCTGGAAGACAAAATAATCCTCATTAGCTCAAACCAACGTTTTACAAAACTGGATGCATCACTACCTTTCGCATCATACAGACATGTGACGAACGCGGGTGTCAGATCCCTGCCCTCCTCGCTAACTGGCAATGAAGGACCAGCCAACCTCACACCACGCTGTCACTTACATAACAATGCCACACTCAGCTGCACCCAGCACAAAGATTTTCCAGCTTGCGGGACCACAATCTAGGTGCGGGCAGCCTGAGAGCGATTGTCACTGGGTTAATAACACAATTAACCCTTTAACTGCCACCACCCCCATTTTAAAAGACAGAGCCGGGGGGACTTGTAATTTTAGCAATACCAATTATAATTTTAGAATAAGTGCCTGCAGCACACACTGCCACCACAGACAGGTCTGCTCAGTGCTTTACTCTACCACAGTAGTGCCCTTTTAAGAGACAGGTTAATTTATAGTTTGCATCAAGAGCTTTAAAGACAAGGTTAATACTTTTCAACATAAGGGTTTATTATGAAAAAGGTCAAGGTTGTTGCGAATAAAACATTTACAGAAGAAGGATGTTTCAAAAAATAAAGACAATATACAGCCACAAAGAAATAAGGTAGAATTGGGAAGGAAGAATACTTGCAATTAATGTCCGAGGGTTGATCAGAGTTCCATCGATGAGCAAAGGTAATCGGTTCTCAAACTTGGCAGATGTTCCTGCTTGGATGGTAAAAGGAGAACTGACCATTGCCTTGGCCTCTCCTCTTTTCTGTCAAATCAAAGGGGGTGTTGACAGCGACCAATGACCAATTGTCTGGTCATCTTTTTTAGGGGTTGGTTGCTGGGAGGTGTCTACACTCATGACCCTGTCCCAGGTACACTTTGTGATACATATTCATATCTCTGCCTCTCTACTGTTTATAGACTGCAGATATCCATTTTAGTGATCAGCATGATATTTGCTTCAAAACAAGTCCACACATGACAGGTTTCCCATATGACCTGACATAGGGGTGTCTGGACTTGAAATGTTAGAAATTATCTGAGGAAACTAAATATGTCAATTTTAATGCTGTGCTATGATTACTTTCGAAGTTATAAAAAATGTTGACGTTTCAAAACTATACTAATCTGTCTGCCCTCTATGTGGTTTGAGGTATTTACGACAGGTATCTGTTGGTTCTCTGAATGGAGAGGGTGACAGTTGTACAACAGGCCTGAATATCTTGCCAGGCAACATGAGCCATGTTTATTGACCTAGTCTGGTTCTGCTTCCTCTGCTGAGATAACCTTTCTTTCCTTTTGAAAATGTTAAAAGCTTTGGATTTCTAAGACAAGGGAGGGGGAAGTTCAGATTCTTCTGTAATGTTACAAGGAAGCCAAGCTGTCATGGCTGTGTTCCACACAACATGGCAACTAGTTACAACATTTCCTGTCCCGGACATGATATCGTTACACAGACATTCAACATTTTTGCCTGCCTGTATCTCTTCAACAAGTTAATAAATAATTATCTAGAGAGGCAATATTGAATAGAAAAAAGCACTATTATAATTATAAAATAATATGTGTAGTCTGGTGGCAGGGTCCCTTTAAAGCAAGCCTCTTCTGAGAAACATATGAAGGCTACCACTGCCAATCTCCTTCAAATGATGCTAGTTATCTCACTAGTAGGGATGAGCTTGATGTTCGAGTCGAACATACGTTCGATTTGAACATCGGCTGTTCGCACGTTCGGCGAATACCGAACGTTATGGGCCGTTCGCGCCAAATTCGTGTGGCGCTCACGGCCCACAATGCACTGCGCCATCGCAGTGCATTGCTGGCTCATGATTGACCCAGCATGCACTGTGACCCCGCATGCTTGGCCAATCACAGCGCCGGCAGCGAGGAGAGCCATGATTGGCTACAGGCAGGATGCCTGTAGCCAATCATAGCTCAGGCTGTGTAGTACACGCCCCACACTATATAAAGCCGCCAGCACGGCGGCATTGTGTAGTGTGTTGGCGTCTGTAGGAGTTAGTGGGTGTTCTCTGTGTACCTTCAACACAGTATTCACCATTCGTTATTGGCCGATTTAGCGTTCTTGCTCTTCTGTAATTGAACTTTTAGCAATCTGCAGGAGTTTGTGGGTGTTGTCTGCATGCCCTGACCACAGTATACACCATTATATCCACCTATATAGCTAGCTATATTGCTCTTCTGTAATAGAGCTTTCAGTCAGTTGTAGGAGATTGTGGGTGTTGTCTGCGTGCCCTGACCGCAGTATACACCATTATATCCACCTATATAGCTAGCTATATTGCTCTTCTGTAATAGAGCTTTCAGTCAGTTGTAGGAGATTGTGGGTGTTGTCTGCATGCCCTGACTGCAGTATACATCATTATACCCCCCTATATATCTAGCTATATTGCTCTTCTGTAATAGAGCTGTCAGTCAGCTGTAGGAGATTGTGGGTGTTGTCTGCGTGCCCTGACCGCAGTATACACCATTGTATCCACCTATATAGCTAGCTATATTGCTCTTCTGTAATAGAGCTTTCAGCTAGCTGTAGGAGATTGTGGGTGTTGTCTGTGTGCCCTGACCGCAGTATACACCATTATATCCACCTATATAGCTCTTCTGTAATTGAGCCATCTGCAGGAGTTAGTTGGTGTTGTGTGCCTCCAGCACAGCACAGTATACACCGGTATCTACCCTTTAATTCCTGTTCTATAATAAAGGCATCTGCAGGAGTTAGTGGGTGTTGTGTGCCTCCAGCACAATATACACTACGCAATTGCTGGTTTTCCAATCTATCCCTTCAGGCCATTACCATGTCTGGAAGGCCAACAAGGAGAGGCAGACAGGCACGAGCCGATAAAAGAGGGCAAGCAGGCTCTGTGTCTAGAGACAACAGTGCTGGTCGTGGACGCGGTGCATCGTCATCGCTTGTCCTTATTTTTGGCAGCTGGACGTGTTGAGCCGCATCATGCCAAAGACTTGGTAGAGTGGATGACCAAGCCCTCTTCATCCTCCTCATCCTCTCTCACCCAGGCACAGGGTACTAGCAAAGCAGCTGCCAACGCATCGTCTTCCCTCGTTTCAATGTCATCATCAGTGACTCCTTCCCTAGACCCCCCATGTCCTCCTGAGGAGTCCCCTGAACTCTTTGAGTACAGTGTTGGGTACATGCTCCAGGAGGATGCCCAGTGTTTTGTAGGCTCCGATGATGATATTCAGCTAGAGGAAGGCAGTAGCGTTAGCGCAGAGAGAGGGGATGCTCAAGAAGGACAGCAATCTGGCAGTCATGTTCCACAAGCTGCAGCATACTGCCAGGTTTGTTCCAGCGATGAAGAGGGAGGGGATGATGAGGGCACAGACCCAACGTGGGTGCCTCGTAGGAGAGATTAGGAGGAGGAGGAGGAGGCATATGTCCAACGAGGCAGGATGCCCTCCGGGGGCCAGCTTAGGGGCAGCACACCGACTGAATCACACCGCAGAGCTCCGCCTGTGCAGGGCGCTGCCTCTGCGTGTTATTCTAAAAGTTCTTTGGTGTGGGCCATTTTTAGACGAGTGCATCAGATCGCACCGCTGCTATTTGCAACATATGTCTCAAGCGTATCTCGCGTGGCCAAAACATCAGCCGCTTTGGGCACCACATGCTTGACTAGACATATGTTGACCTGCCATGCAGCTCGTTGGCAAGCGTACCTCAAAGACCCACACCAAAGAACAAAGCAGACCTCTCCTTGCTCCTCATCAGCTGGGATCTCCAACTCCACTAGACCTTTAGTCCTCTCTGAAACCTGCTCTAAGAGGAATGAAGGTGTAGAATTAGGTGTGTCACAGCCAAGTGCTTGCGGGCACTCTGCTAGCAGTACACCCACGTCCGATTATAGCAGGCAAATTTCCCTGCCCCAGCTGCTGGACCGTCGAAAGAAGTTCACTTCCAGTCATCCACATGCCCAGCGGTTGAATGCTAGCTTGGCTAAATTGCTAGCACTTCAACTGCTGCCTTTTCAGTTGGTAGACTCGGCCCCCTTCCGTGAGTTTGTGCAATGTGTGGTTCCTCAGTGGCAGGTCCCCAAACGCCACTTTTTCTCACGGAAGGCGATTCCGGCTCTCTACCGGCATGTGGAAGGCAATGTCCTTGCCTCGCTGGACAGGGCGGTCAGCGGTAAGGTGCATATTACCTCTGACTCATGGTCCAGCAGGCATGGACAGGGACGTTACCTGTCTTTCACGGCCCATTGGGTCACTCTTCTGGCAGCTGGGAAGGATGCAGGACAAGGTGCAGTAGTGTTGGAGGTTGTTCTGCCACCACGCCTCTAAAATGCTACTACTGGTTGTGACACACCTCTCTCCTCCACCCCCTCCTCTTCTTCTTCCTCCATGGCCTCTTCCAGTGCTCTGTCCTCAGAACCAGCAGTGCTCCGTGGGCGTTCAAGGGGCTACGCAAGTATGCAGGCAAAACTATGCCATGCCGTGCTTGCGCTGATTTGTTTGGGGGACAGGAGCCACACTGGGGCAGATATTTTGTCAGCTCTGCAGGGGCAGGCCGAGAGGTGGTTGACACCACGCCAACTTAAGCCAGGAATGGTGGTTTGCGACAATGGCACCAACCTCCTCTCCGCCCTCCGACAGGGACAACTGACCCATGTGCCCTGTGTGGCTCATGTCCTTAACCTGGTGGTGCAGCGGTTCCTGGGCAGGTACCTGGGCTTACAGGATGTCCTGAAGCAGGCCAGGAAAGTCTGTGTGCATTTCCACCAATCATTTGCCTGTGCTCGGCTGGCTGAGCTCCAAAAGGAGTTGAACCTGCCCAAGAACCGCCTTATATGTGACATGCCCACCAGGTGGAACTCAACGTTGGCCATGCTGCAGCGGCTGCACACACAGCAGAGGGCCATCAATGAGTACCTGTGCGACTACGGCACCAGGACAGGGTCAGGGGAGCTTGGTTTTTTTCTCACCACGCCAGTGGGGCATGATCAGGGATGCATGCACTGTCCTGTCACCATTTGAGGAGGCCACAAGGATGGTGAGCAGTGACAGTGCATGCATCAGTGACACTGTACCTCTTGTCCACCTGTTGGAGCATACGCTGCGTGGAATAATGGACAGGGCACTTGAGGCAGAACAGAGACAGGAAGAGGAGGACTTCCTTGCCTCTCAAAGCCACCTTTATCCAGACAGTGTTCCTGCTGTCCCACCCATCACACAGGAAGAGGAGGAGGAGGATGATTGTGTCAGCATGGAGGTGGAGGCTGGCACTCAGCATCAGCAGCAGCAGCAGTCTTGTAGGGATGATTTACAGTCCCAAGAAACCCGTGGACTTGTACGTGGCTGGGAGGAGGTAGCTGCGGATCATGTTGTCCTTAGTGACCCAGAGGACTCCAGACCAAATGCCTCAGCTAACCTACGCTGCATGGCCTCCCTGATCCTGCAAAGCCTGCGGAAGGATCCTCGTATTCTTCGGATTAAGGAGAGGGACCATTACTGGCTGGCCACTCTCGTTGATCCACGGTACTAGGGTAAGGTTGCCGACCTTATCTTGCCATCGCAGAGGGAGCAGAGGATGAGACATCTCCGGGAGGCCTTGCAGAAAGGTCTGTGCAACGCGTTCCCAGAGACTGGGAGGTTACAAACTCCTGGTCCTGGACAACGTGTTGCTGAGGCATCGGTCAGAAGGAGCGGTGGAGAAGGTGGCCGTCTGTCCAATGCGTTCAGACAATTTTTTAGTCCGCAGCCCCAAGGTATGATCGGTTCCAGCAACCATTGCCAGCGTCTGATTTACATGGTGCAGGAATACCTAGGGGCAAGGTCAGACTTGGACACCTTTCCCACCGAAAATCCTCTGGCTTACTGGGTCTTGAGGATGGATCACTGGCCAAAGCTTGCACAGTATGCAATTGAGCTACTGGCCTGTCCTACATCCAGCGTTCTTTCGGAACGCACCTTCAGTGCTGCTGGTGGCTTTGTTACCGATCACAGGGTGCGTATAGGTGGATACCATTGTATCCACCTATATAGCTAGCTATATTGCTCTTCTGTAATAGAGCTTTCAGCTAGCTGTAGGAGATTGTGGGTGTTGTCTGTGTGCCCTGACCGCAGTATACACCATTATATCCACCTATATAGCTCTTCTGTAATTGAGCCATCTGCAGGAGTTAGTTGGTGTTGTGTGCCTCCAGCACAGCACAGTATACACCGGTATCTACCCTTTAATTCCTGTTCTATAATAAAGGCATCTGCAGGAGTTAGTGGGTGTTGTGTGCCTCCAGCACAATATACACTACGCAATTGCTGGTTTTCCAATCTATCCCTTCAGGCCATTACCATGTCTGGAAGGCCAACAAGGAGAGGCAGACAGGCACGAGCCGATAAAAGAGGGCAAGCAGGCTCTGTGTCTAGAGACAACAGTGCTGGTCGTGGACGCGGTGCATCGTCATCGCTTGTCCTTATTTTTGGCAGCTGGACGTGTTGAGCCGCATCATGCCGAAGACTTGGTAGAGTGGATGACCAAGCCCTCTTCATCCTCCTCATCCTCTCTCACCCAGGCACAGGGTACTAGCAAAGCAGCTGCCAACGCATCGTCTTCCCTCGTTTCAATGTCATCATCAGTGACTCCTTCCCTAGACCCCCCATGTCCTCCTGAGGAGTCCCCTGAACTCTTTGAGTACAGTGTTGGGTACATGCTCCAGGAGGATGCCCAGTGTTTTGTAGGCTCCGATGATGATATTCAGCTAGAGGAAGGCAGTAGCGTTAGCGCAGAGAGAGGGGATGCTCAAGAAGGACAGCAATCTGGCAGTCATGTTCCACAAGCTGCAGCATACTGCCAGGTTTGTTCCAGCGATGAAGAGGGAGGGGATGATGAGGGCACAGACCCAACGTGGGTGCCTCGTAGGAGAGATTAGGAGGAGGAGGAGGAGGCATATGTCCAACGAGGCAGGATGCCCTCCGGGGGCCAGCTTAGGGGCAGCACACCGACTGAATCACACCGCAGAGCTCCGCCTGTGCAGGGCGCTGCCTCTGCGTGTTATTCTAAAAGTTCTTTGGTGTGGGCCATTTTTAGACGAGTGCATCAGATCGCACCGCTGCTATTTGCAACATATGTCTCAAGCGTATCTCGCGTGGCCAAAACATCAGCCGCTTTGGGCACCACATGCTTGACTAGACATATGTTGACCTGCCATGCAGCTCGTTGGCAAGCGTACCTCAAAGACCCACACCAAAGAACAAAGCAGACCTCTCCTTGCTCCTCATCAGCTGGGATCTCCAACTCCACTAGACCTTTAGTCCTCTCTGAAACCTGCTCTAAGAGGAATGAAGGTGTAGAATTAGGTGTGTCACAGCCAAGTGCTTGCGGGCACTCTGCTAGCAGTACACCCACGTCCGATTATAGCAGGCAAATTTCCCTGCCCCAGCTGCTGGACCGTCGAAAGAAGTTCACTTCCAGTCATCCACATGCCCAGCGGTTGAATGCTAGCTTGGCTAAATTGCTAGCACTTCAACTGCTGCCTTTTCAGTTGGTAGACTCGGCCCCCTTCCGTGAGTTTGTGCAATGTGTGGTTCCTCAGTGGCAGGTCCCCAAACGCCACTTTTTCTCACGGAAGGCGATTCCGGCTCTCTACCGGCATGTGGAAGGCAATGTCCTTGCCTCGCTGGACAGGGCGGTCAGCGGTAAGGTGCATATTACCTCTGACTCATGGTCCAGCAGGCATGGACAGGGACGTTACCTGTCTTTCACGGCCCATTGGGTCACTCTTCTGGCAGCTGGGAAGGATGCAGGACAAGGTGCAGTAGTGTTGGAGGTTGTTCTGCCACCACGCCTCTAAAATGCTACTACTGGTTGTGACACACCTCTCTCCTCCACCCCCTCCTCTTCTTCTTCCTCCATGGCCTCTTCCAGTGCTCTGTCCTCAGAACCAGCAGTGCTCCGTGGGCGTTCAAGGGGCTACGCAAGTATGCAGGCAAAACTATGCCATGCCGTGCTTGCGCTGATTTGTTTGGGGGACAGGAGCCACACTGGGGCAGATATTTTGTCAGCTCTGCAGGGGCAGGCCGAGAGGTGGTTGACACCACGCCAACTTAAGCCAGGAATGGTGGTTTGCGACAATGGCACCAACCTCCTCTCCGCCCTCCGACAGGGACAACTGACCCATGTGCCCTGTGTGGCTCATGTCCTTAACCTGGTGGTGCAGCGGTTCCTGGGCAGGTACCTGGGCTTACAGGATGTCCTGAAGCAGGCCAGGAAAGTCTGTGTGCATTTCCACCAATCATTTGCCTGTGCTCGGCTGGCTGAGCTCCAAAAGGAGTTGAACCTGCCCAAGAACCGCCTTATATGTGACATGCCCACCAGGTGGAACTCAACGTTGGCCATGCTGCAGCGGCTGCACACACAGCAGAGGGCCATCAATGAGTACCTGTGCGACTACGGCACCAGGACAGGGTCAGGGGAGCTTGGTTTTTTTCTCACCACGCCAGTGGGGCATGATCAGGGATGCATGCACTGTCCTGTCACCATTTGAGGAGGCCACAAGGATGGTGAGCAGTGACAGTGCATGCATCAGTGACACTGTACCTCTTGTCCACCTGTTGGAGCATACGCTGCGTGGAATAATGGACAGGGCACTTGAGGCAGAACAGAGACAGGAAGAGGAGGACTTCCTTGCCTCTCAAAGCCACCTTTATCCAGACAGTGTTCCTGCTGTCCCACCCATCACACAGGAAGAGGAGGAGGAGGATGATTGTGTCAGCATGGAGGTGGAGGCTGGCACTCAGCATCAGCAGCAGCAGCAGTCTTGTAGGGATGATTTACAGTCCCAAGAAACCCGTGGACTTGTACGTGGCTGGGAGGAGGTAGCTGCGGATCATGTTGTCCTTAGTGACCCAGAGGACTCCAGACCAAATGCCTCAGCTAACCTACGCTGCATGGCCTCCCTGATCCTGCAAAGCCTGCGGAAGGATCCTCGTATTCTTCGGATTAAGGAGAGGGACCATTACTGGCTGGCCACTCTCGTTGATCCACGGTACTAGGGTAAGGTTGCCGACCTTATCTTGCCATCGCAGAGGGAGCAGAGGATGAGACATCTCCGGGAGGCCTTGCAGAAAGGTCTGTGCAACGCGTTCCCAGAGACTGGGAGGTTACAAACTCCTGGTCCTGGACAACGTGTTGCTGAGGCATCGGTCAGAAGGAGCGGTGGAGAAGGTGGCCGTCTGTCCAATGCGTTCAGACAATTTTTTAGTCCGCAGCCCCAAGGTATGATCGGTTCCAGCAACCATTGCCAGCGTCTGATTTACATGGTGCAGGAATACCTAGGGGCAAGGTCAGACTTGGACACCTTTCCCACCGAAAATCCTCTGGCTTACTGGGTCTTGAGGATGGATCACTGGCCAAAGCTTGCACAGTATGCAATTGAGCTACTGGCCTGTCCTACATCCAGCGTTCTTTCGGAACGCACCTTCAGTGCTGCTGGTGGCTTTGTTACCGATCACAGGGTGCGCCTGTCCACCGACTCGGTTGATCGACTGACCTTCATAAAGAGGAATCAGTCTTGGATCACCCACAGCTACCAAGCACCTGAAGTTGATGTAACCAAATATTTTTTTTTTTTTTAATATCACATCCCTTCAAGACTGCCTATGCTGATGCTTAGTGACTGTCCTGTTATGTTGATTGTCTATCCTCTTCCTCCTCCGCTGATATATTGGAAGAACATTTTTGGTTCTGGGTGATGCCACCAGCCCAATTTTTCAGCCCCTGTTTAACAGGGGCATTTAATTACAATTTTTGATGCAATGCTTTGCAGCAGGGCTAATTCCTGCACTACAACTAGAGTATATGGGAGAGGTTGCAGTGTCGTGGCACCAGCACCAGTGCCTAAGGCCCAATTTTTCAGCCCCTGTTTAACAGGGGCGTTTAATTACAATTTTTGATGCAATGCTTTGCAGCAGGGCTCATTCCTGCACTACAACTAGAGTATATGGGAGAGGTTGCAGTGTCGTGGCACCAGCACCAATGCCTAAGGCCCAATTTTTCAGCCCCTGTTTAACAGGGGCGTTTAATTACAATTTTTGATGCAATGCTTTGCAGCAGGGCTCATTCCTGCACCACAACTAGAGTATATGGGAGAGGTTGCAGTGTCGTGGCACCAACACCAGTGCCTAAGGCCCAATTTTTCAGCCCCTGTTTAACAGGGGCGTTTAATTACAATTTTTGATGCAATGCTTTGCAGCAGGGCTCATTCCTGCACCACAACTAGAGTATATGGGAGAGGTTGCAGTGTTGTGGCACCAGCACCAGTGCCTAAGGCCCAATTTTTCAGCCCGTGTCTAACAGGGGCATGTAATTACAATTCTTGATATAATATTTCACAGCAGGGCCCGTTCCTGTGCCCATCGAGAGCAACTGTGAGGACTTATAGTGTTGTGGCACCAGCACCACAACCTCCAAAGGCCCAATTTTTCTACCACTGTTCTACAATGGCATGTAATTACAATTCTTGATATAATCGTTCACAGCAGGTCACTTTGAGGGCTTACAATGTTGTGGCAACACAAACACCTTGTTCCGCCATTTCTGCAGAGCATATAGGGCAGGCCCCTACTTTCAAACATCCAACTTACAAACGTCTGCTACTTGCAAACGGAAGGAGACAAGGAGACAACAGGAAGGGAGATGAAAAAAGACGGACGGCAAAACAAATTATACAGGGGTGATAACCCTTCCCTACGTTTTCCAAAAAGCTTAAAACGAGATTTTTTGACTGGAGCTACACTTTAAAAATTTACCAGTTCAAAATTACAAACAGATTCTACTTAACACAACAAATCTACACAGTCCCTGTCTTGTTTGCACCGCCTGTATACTGTTGTTCTGAGTATATAGGGCCTGGGGGCCCCCGCCTTTCCTTTTTTTAATATGACTTTTTTCCGTTAAATGTCATTTTGTGCAGGGACTGTTCTAAACACGGGAAACACGTGGCACTTCACAGGCATACTACAGACACCCCCCAGGCACCATATTTAAAGGAATATTTCACTTTTTTTTCACTTTAATCGTCATTAAAATCAGTGCTCCCGCAAAAACTCCCATTTTTAAAACATTTTAGGCATTGACCCATGTCCCCTGGGGCAGGAGCCAGGTCCCCAAACCCTTTTTTAGGACAGTATCTTGCATATTAGCCATTAAAATTAGCACTTTTTATTTTGAACGTTTGAGTCCCATAGACTGGGGTTCTGAAGTTCGCATGAATTTTCGGTCCATTCGAAAGTCCTGGTGCGAACCGAACCGGGGGGCGTTCGGCTCATCCCTACTCCCTAGTAAAGTGAAAGCGACAAAATTTAAAACAGAACTAAAGGCTAAATTACAAAGCTTATGAGCTGGCTATTTATCACAAAAGAGACATGCAATGAATCTTCTGTACGAAAATAAATGTATCTGCATGTTCACAGGTAGACACTTAAATCACTGGCATGATCCCTGTGTGCTGGGGACCATGACCTCTGCGCAGGAGTTACTGTATGTCATCCTGCACTGGCCAATCAAGACAACGAAGACGGGCACCCAGAAGAAACTGGGCCGAGAATGCCAGCGCTGGCAAGCAAACCTTCACGGACACTGGACCATTGGAGAAGGCAAGTATCATGACTTTGGTTCAGTTTTTAATCGCCCCTATATAACTGGAAGAAAGTAAATGGAGCGTAACAATAATGTTATACTGTATCAAATATTATTCAGAATCTTCACAGTAAGGCCCCTTTCACACTCACTGGGGTGATGCGGGCGTCGGCGGTAAAGTGGCGCTATTTTTAGTGCCACTTTACCGACGTTTTAACGGCGGTATTCGGCCGCTAGAGGGGCGGTTTTAACCCCCGCTAGTGCCCAAAAAAAGGGTTAAAACCACCCACAAAATGCGGCTGCAGCGGCGCTTTGCTGGTGGTATAGCCGCGCTGCCCCATTGATTTCAATGGGTAGGAGCGGTGAATACACCGCTCCTTCACCGCCTCAAAGATGTGGCTAGCAGGACTTTTTTTACCGTCCTGCCAGCGCACCGAGTGAAAGGAGCCACTTTTTTCAGGCACTATACAGGCGCTATTTTTAGCGCTGTAGCGCCTGAAAAATGCCTCAGTGTGAAAGGGGCGTTAGGCTGAAATCAGATGTGAACACCCATGCGATCCAATTCCTGTCTGCATTTGCAGATCACACTTCGATATGCGAACTGATTTGGGAGTGTGATCAGCTTTTAATTGACACTCCCAGCAGTTTGCATAGGACAGTGTGAACCGGTAATCGGGAGACATGTTATGCAGGAAACCGCAGTGGATTTGTAGGTTTCCCGCATTGCTGCAGTGTGCAGCCTTAATGTGTGCCTAGCTGGTGATTCAGTGTAGTGGGGGAGGCGCTTTTAGCAGTAGAAGGCATGGACCAGTGTTTCTGCTTTACAGAAACACAGGATCCAAGCCTTCTGTACTGACAGAATGACAATCTTCCTTGTTTTCATAGGCAGATAGCCGTTCTGCCTCTGTGCTGAAGCATCGGAGGGTGCCGGCGGACATCGAGTCTACTGTACTTGCCGATCTGCTGCCATTGTCTATAAACCCTGTGCATGTCATCCTGCACAGCAGAGCTGCCTTGCCAACATATATGTAAGTATATGGTGGGCAAGCAGTTAAAGAGTTAGTTCACCTTTACCAAAAAACTGTTTATACAGTATATAAAAACAAGCTGTGCAGCTTTGACTAACGTTCAATAATGCCCTTGCAATAGGAGGCGGCCATTTATGTACAGTACCCCCAGAAGCTTAGTATCATCCCACACTGCCTTGTTGCTAGGACGTTGCTAAGACTCTCCCAGCTGCTTCAAACCCCCTCACGTTTTCTCTATTCCATGTTGCAGTAGCTCTGAGCCATGACGGGAAAAAATAATGGACTACACATGTGCAGGGGTTTGAGAGCTTGCTCCAATGATGGTGGGGGTGAGCAGTAACAACTGGGTGTGTCCTAGCAACAAGGCAGGGTGGGATGATGCCATCTCTGGGAGCTTTTTGGCCAGGCTTTGGGAAGTACAAAGATGGTCTACACATAGCAAGTACATTATCCAACTTTGGTCAGAGCTGCAGACATCCTTTATCTGCAGAAATCACCTTTTGGTAAAGGTGAACTAATCCTTTCATTTTGGCTTCCTCATTGTCACCAATGCATTTTGCTAAAAATGTGTTTCTGGGACAGGAAGTGGGAGGAATTGAAATGGTACAGAGACAACAACAAAAATAAGTTCTGCCTTTACACACGTTAATACCATAGCAAAATAACTGTTGTCTAGTAGCATTTACATTATGCAACACTGTAACGTTATGTTGCTTCTATTGCATTATAAACCAGTAAACAATGAGAGAAACTAACATAAACACACTGTCCCCAATAACCAGCGTCCATACACACTGCTGCTATAAGCGCACACCGCCCTGATAACACTAACATTACTCACTGATAGTAAACTCCCGCACCAGCACAGCTGCCGACACCGCGCCGCCCACAACTACGCACTTTCCATTCACAAAACTAGCCAATGGCAGACGGCGCTGTCCTCCTACGAGGAAGAATCGGGGCTTATAATTGGCTAAACACTCTGTCCATCTAACAGGCTGTGGGGCGGAAGTGTGAGGGGAAGCCCGCGCCTCGTGGGTCCTTCTTGTTGCTTTCGGTGTATATATGATAGTGGAAGGCAGAAAATGTTTGCAGGCTCATGCGTGTAACAAATAAAGATTTCACTGTCAGCAATGTTATTGTTTATGATATTCATTGTTATGTTTTACTTTACCCAGGCGAATTGCTGGTGTTTTGTAAACTGTAGAAGAGGAAAGAAAATGGCATCTTTCTATAATTCCTCATTAAAGTTCATATACGATATGCCAAGGCGGCATGCACTTATAGGGAGAGGAACCAGACACAAGTGACTGTCAGAAGTATTATTAGTATTATGAAACTGGCATCAGAGGTCTGTCCTTAACCACTTCAGCCTGGGAAGGTTTTACCCACTTCCTGACCAGGCCATTTTTTTTTTATAAATATGCCACTGTCGCTTTAAAGCGGTTCTTCACCCTAAAGGGGAAGTTCCGCTAATCTGATCCCTCCCCCCCTCCGGTGCCACAATCGGCACCTTTCAGGGGGGAGGGGGATGCAGTTACCTGGATAATCCAGGTAACTGCACCCACTTCCGGGCAGACCCCCGCAGACGCTCCGCCCCCCCCCCCCCCGTTGTGTTCCGGGAAACACACAGTTCCCAGAGACACAGCGGGGGACCATAAGAGACGTGCAGCGCGACTCGCGCATGCGCAGTAGGGAACCGGGCAGTGAAGCCCTGACAGAGGATGGCGGCGGGGGCAGCAGCAAGACGAGCGATCGCTCGTCATCTGCCGCCGACATCGCTGGAACCTGGGACAGGTAAGTGTGATTTTATTAAAAGTCAGCAGCTGCAATATTAGTAGCTGCTGGCTTTTAATATTTTTTTTTTTTTAGGTGCAGAACCGCTTTAAATGACAATCAATAATCGCTTATTGCGATTTTTTTTTTTTACCAAAAATATGTAGAAGAATACATATCGGCCTAAACTGGAATTTTTTTATTTTTTTTTATATTATTGGGGATATTTATTATAGCAAAAAGTAAAAAATATTGCTTATTTTTCAAAATTGTGGCTCTATGTTTGTTAATAGTGCAAAAAATAAAAACCGCAGAGGTGATCAAATACCACCAAAAGAAAGCTCTGTTTGTGGGAAAAAAAGGACATGAATTTTGTTTGGGTTTCGCAAAAAGTGCTCTGGTCAGGAAGGGGGTTAAAATCTTCAGGGGCTGAAGCGGTTACATTTCCATTCTATCTTTTATGGTTTTTGCGTTAATGATTTATTAATAGTCACCAAAGGTCACCCAGCCCCCCTACAACACCCAAAAGACACGAAACTGATCATGTTGCTTAGTGCTACGTCGTGCTGCTAAATAATTTGTTTGTGCTGTTATGGTTTTTAAGTTCTAAGAGTTTTTTGTTAATCAAACCACACCCACTTTTTTGTTTCTAGCGCAAAAAAATAAATAAATAAAAAACGCAGAGATGATCAAGTACCACCTTCCATCCATACACGTCAGACTGATGATTTAGGGACAATCCTATCACCTTAGGGGGTCAGGAAGGATTTTTTTCCCCTTTGGAGACCATCTGACCAAGGGATTTTTTTTTCTTCCTCTGAATCATCAGAAGGTTTAGGGGTTTGAAAAGATCCTACCTGTGAGGATTCAGAATATATGTAAACAAGGCAGATCGCTGTTCTGAGAGGAGGTAAGGGATGGAATTTGTGCCCCTGCAAAGCAGGGAATAAATTCCATCTCTTCCCCTAATAAAAACACCTCACACAGTACACAAGAACATTGGCTAGGCACACATTTAACCCTTTGATCACCCCTGATGTTAACCTCTTCCCAGCCAATGTCATTAGTACAGTGACAGTACATATTTTTAGCACTGATCACTGTAATAGTGTCACTAGTTCCCAAAAAGTATCAGAAATGTCAGTTAGTGTCAAAATGTCCGCCACAATATCAGAATCTCACTGATCGCTGCTATTACTAGTAAAAATAAATAAAAATATACCATAGTTTGTAGACACTATAACTTTTGCACAAATCAATCGATATACGCTTATTGGGATTTTTTTTTACAAAAATATATAACAGAATACAGTGCATCCGGAAAGTATTCACAGCACTTCACTTTTTCCACATTTTTTTATGTTGCAAGCTTATTCCAAAATGAATTAAATTCATTCTTTTCCTCCAAATTCTACAAACAATACCCCATAATGACAACTTGAAAGATGTTTGTTTGAAATCTTTGCAAATGTAGTCCAAAAATATATATATATATATACGTAAGTATCACAGCCTTTTAGCCCATACACATGATCTGAATATCGTATGACAGATCGTATGATCTTTTCCGCTTAATAGTCGCAGGTAGAAATGTAATAGGTAAATAAAGTCACGAAAATTCTCGTACGACAGAAAAAAAAAAGTGATGTCATGTGTTGTAATGTACTTGTATTGTATTTTCGGACAACAACTATACTGACTAAACTAAAATCATACGATCTGGTATCATACGAGGAAAATTTTTGCGCTTGTCCGATTGAATAATATCGCATGAACTGTCGTGATCGGCTCTCGAAAGTAGTGTACACACAATCCGAAAATCGTACGATTCTTCCTTTGACGACAGTTTTCATACGATATTCGGATCGAGTGTATGGGCCATTTGGCATGACACTCAAAATTGAGCTCTGGTGTCTCCTGTTTCCACGGATCATACTTGAGATGTTTCTACAACTTGATTGGAATTCATCTGTGATAAATTCAGTTGATTGGACATGATTTGGAAAGGCACACACTTTTATATATGGTCCCACAGTACAGTGCATGTCAGAGCACAAACCAAGCCATGAAGTCAAAGGAATTGTCTGCAGAACTCCGAGACAGGATTGTATTGAGGCACAGATCTGGGAAAAGGTACAGAAAAATTTCTGCAGGTCCCAATGAGCACAGTGCCCTCCATCCTCCCTAAATGAAAGAAGTTTGGAAACACCAGAACTCTTCCTAAAGTAGGCCGCCCAGCCAAACTGAGCGATTGGGGGAGAAGGGCCTTAGTCAGGGAGGTGACCAAGAACCCATTGGTCACTCTGACAGAGCTCCAGAAGAACAACCATCTTTGCAGCACTCTACCAATCAGGTCTGTATGGTAGTGTCGCCAGACGGAAGCCACTCCTCAGAAAAAGGCACATGACTGCCCACCTGGAGTTTGCCAAAAGGCACCCGAAGGACTCTCAGACCATCAGAAACAAAATTCTCTGGTCTGATGAAACAAAGATTGAACCCTTTTGCCTGAATGGCAAGCATCATGTCTCGAGGAAACCAGGCACCACTCTTCACTGGCCAATACCATTCTTACAGTGAAGAATGATGGTGGCAGCATCATGCTGTGGGGATGTTTTTTAGCAACAGGACCTGGGAGACTAGTCAGGATTGAGGGAAAGATGAATGCAGAAATTTACGGAGACATCCTTGATGAAAACCTGCTCCAGAGCGCTCTGGATCGATGCTCCCCATCCAACCTGATGGAGCTTGAGAGGTCCTGCAAAGAAAAATGGGAGAAACTGCCCAAAAATAGGTGTGCCAAGCTTGTAGCATCATACTGAAAAAGACTTGAGGCTGCAATTGGTGCCAAAGGTGCTTCAACAAAGTATTAGGCAAAGGCTATGAATACATAGGTACATAGGATTTTATTTTAATAAAGCAATCAAATGTCAAGTTTGGCTGTTTTAAATTCTGTCATTTTTTTAAGATTGACACCTTTAAGTCTTCTGAAAACCAGAAGTGATGTCATGACATCTTCTGGGTTACTAGATCCGATTGAAGCCGATTCTGGCTTTGTTTGGGTTTCTGGACAGCCGGCAAAAGTGCCGGCTGGTCGCTTGGGCCTCCCAGTTCTTTCACTTTTTCACAAAGCTCTATTTGTGGGAAAAAAAATCAGTAATAAGCGACAATGTGCAATAATGTTGTAAAACAATGATAAAAATGCAGTAATATGTGATAATCTGCAATATTAAGTGAAACAGTGATAAAGTGCGCTAATATAGGAAGATATGCAGAAAAAATAGACAAAAATGCATGAACGACTATACTTAATTTAAAACAAAAAAACAAAAATGCAGTGACATGCGATATGCGATAATATGTGAAACAGTGATAAAGTGCACTAATTCAAGAATAGGGATGAGCCGAACACCCCCCGGTTCGGTTCGCACCAGAACTTGCGAACGACCCCCGCGTTCGGCACGAACGTTAGAACCCCATTGAAGTCTATGGGACTCGAACGTTCGAATTGGAAAGTGCTAATTTTAACGGCTAATATGCAAGATAGTGTGCTAAAAAGGGTTTGGCGATCTGCCTCCTGCCTCAGGGGACATGGGTCACTGCAAAAAAAAGTTTTAAAAACTACCGTTTTGGCGGGAGCACTGATTTTAATGACGATTAAAGTGAAAAAAAAAAAGTGAAATATTCCTTTAAATATGGTGCCTGGGGGGTGTCTATAGTATGCCTGTGAAGTGCCACGTGTTTCCCGTGTTTAGAACAGTCCCTGCACAAAATGACATTAAACGGAAATAACACCATTTAAAACTGCTTGCGGTTTTAATGTTATATCTGGTTCCTGTAATATGGTTGAAAATCATTCAGAAAAATGGCATGGGTAGCCCTCCCTGCCCATTACCAGCCTATTTGGGTCTTGTACGCATATTAAGGGGAACCCCGTACCCATATTAAAAAAAGGAAATGCGTGTGGCCCCCAGGCCCTATATACTCAGAACAGCAGTATACAGGCGGTGCAAACAAGACAGGGACTGTGTAGGTTTGTTGTGTTAAGTTGAATCTGTTTGTCATTTTCAAGCGGTACATTTTTAAAGTGTAGCTCCAGTCAAAAAAAATATCTTTAAGCTTTTTGGAAAACATAGGGAAGGGTTATCACCCCTGTATAATTTGTTTTGTCGTCCATCTTTTTTCATCTCACTTGCTGTTGTCTCCTTCCGTTTGCAAGTAGGAGATGTTTGTGAATTGGATGTTTGAAAGTAGGGGCCTGCCCTATATGCTCTGCAGAAATGGCGGAACAAGGTGTTGGTTTTGCAACAACATTGTAAGCCCTCAAAGTGACTCTTGGTGGCCGCTGGAGCGCCCTGCTGTGAACGATTATATCAAGAATTGTAATTACATGCCATTGTTGAACAGTGGTAGAAAAATTGACCTTTGGTGGTTGTGGTGCTGGTGCCACAACACTATAAGTCCTCACAGTTACTCTGGGTGGGCACAGGAAGGGGCCCTCCTGTGAAATATTATATCAAGAATTGTAATTACATGTCCCTGTTAAACAGGGGCAGAAAAATTGGGCCTTAGGCACTGGTGCCATCACACTGCAACCTCTGCCATACACTCTAGTTTTATTGCAGGAATTAGCCCTGCTGCAAAGCATTGCATCAAAAATTGTACTTAAACGCCCCTGTTAAACAGGGGCAGAAAAATTGGGCCTTAGGCACTGGTGCCATCACACTGCAACCTCTGCCATACACTCTAGTTTTATTGCAGGAATTAGCCCTGCTGCAAAGCATTGCATCAAAAATTGTACTTAAACGCCCCTGTTAAACAGGGGCAGAAAAATTGGGCCTTAGGCACTGGTGCCATCACACTGCAACCTCTGCCATACACTCTAGTTTTTTTGCAGGAATTAGCCCTGCTGCAAAGCATTGCATCAAAAATTGTACTTAAACGCCCCTGTTAAACAGGGGCAGAAAAATTGGGCCTTAGGCACTGGTGCCATCACACTGCAACCTCTGCCATACACTCTAGTTTTTTTGCAGGAATTAGCCCTGCTGCAAAGCATTGCATCAAAAATTGTACTTAAACGCCCCTGTTAAACAGGGGCAGAAAAATTGGGCCTTAGGCACTGGTGCCATCACACTGCAACCTCTGCCATACACTCTAGTTTTATTGCAGGAATTAGCCCTGCTGCAAAGCATTGCATCAAAAATTGTACTTAAACGCCCCTGTTAAACAGGGGCAGAAAAATTGGGCCTTAGGCACTGGTGCCATCACACTGCAACCTCTGCCATACACTCTAGTTTTTTTGCAGGAATTAGCCCTGCTGCAAAGCATTGCATCAAAAATTGTACTTAAACGCCCCTGTTAAACAGGGGCAGAAAAATTGGGCCTTAGGCACTGGTGCCATCACACTGCAACCTCTGCCATACACTCTAGTTTTTTTGCAGGAATTAGCCCTGCTGCAAAGCATTGCATCAAAAATTGTACTTAAACGCCCCTGTTAAACAGGGGCAGAAAAATTGGGCTGCTGGCATCACCCAGAACCAAAAATGTTCTTCCAACATATCAGCGGAGGAGGAAGAGGATAGACAATCAACATAACAGGACAGTCACTCAGCATCAGCATAGGCAGTCTTGAAGGGATGTGGTATTTCAAAAAAAATTATTCGGTTACATCAGCTTCAGGTGCTTGGTAGCTGTGGGTGATCCAAGACTGATTCATCTTGATGAAGGTCAGTCGATCAACTGATTCGGTGGACAGGCGCACCCTGTGATCGGTAACGAAGCCACCAGCAGCACTGAAGGTGCGTTCCGAAAGAACGCTGGATGCAGGACAGGCCAGGAGCTCAATTGCATACTGTGCAAGCTCTGGCCAGTGATCCATCCTCAAGACCCAGTAAGCCAGAGGATTTTCAGTGGGAAAGGTGTCCAAGTCTGACCTTGCCCCTAGGTATTCCTGCACCATGTAAATTAGACGCTGGCGATGGGTGCTGGAACCAATCATACCTTGGGGCTGCGGACTAAAAAATTGTCTGAACGCATCAGTCAGACGGCCACCTTCTCCACCGCTCCTTCTGACTGATGCCTCAGCAACACGTTGTCCAGGACCAGGAGTTTGTGACCTCCCAGTCTCTGGGAACGCGTTGCACAGAGCTTTCTGCAAGGCCTCCCGGAGATGTCTCATCCTCTGCTCCCTCTGCGATGGCAAGATAAGGTCGGCAACCTTACCCTTGTACCGTGGATCAAGGAGAGTGGCCAGCCAGTAATGGTCCCTCTCCTTGATCCGAAGAATACGAGGATCCTTCCGCAGGCTTTGCAGGATCAGGGAGGCCATGCAGCGTAGGTTAGCTGAGGCATTCGGTCCGGAGTCCTCTGGGTCACTAAGGACAACATGATCCGCAGCTACCTCCTCCCAGCCACGTACAAGTCCACGTGTTTCTTGGGACTGTAAATCATCCCTATAAGACTGCTGCTGCTGATGCTGAGTGCCAGCCTCCACCTCCATGCTGACACAATCATCCTCCTCCTCCTCTTCCTCCTCCTCACCCTCTTCCTGTGTGATGGGTGGCACAGCAGGAACACTGTCTGGATAAAGGGGGCCTTGAGAGGCAAGGAAGTCCTCCTCTTCCTGCCTCTGTTCTGCCTCAAGTGCCCTGTCCATTATTCCACGCAGCGTATGCTCCAAGAGGTGGACAAGAGGTATAGTGTCACTGATGCATGCACTGTCACTGCTCACCATCCTTGTGGCCTCCTCAAACGGTGACAGGACAGTGCATGCATCCCTGATCATGCCCCACTGGCGTGGTGAGAAAAAACCAAGCTCTCCTGACCCTGTCCTGGTGCCGTAGTCGCACAGGTACTCATTGATGGCCCTCTGCTGCGTGTGCAGCCGCTGCAGCATGGCCAATGTTGAGTTCCATCTGGTGGGCATGTCACATATAAGGCGGTTCTTGGGCAGGTTCAACTCCTTTTGGAGCTCAGCCAGCCGAGCACAGGCATTAAATGATCGGCGGAAATGCACACAGACTCTCCTGGCCTGTTTCAGGACATCCTGTAAGCCGGGGTACCTGCCCAAGAACCGCTGCACCACCAGGTTAAGGACGTGAGCTACACAGGGCACATGGGTCAGTTGTCCCTGTCGGAGGGCGGAGAGGAGGTTGGTGCCATTGTCGCAAACCACCATTCCTGGCTTAAGCTGGCGTGGCGTCAACCACCTCTCGGCCTGCCCCTGCAGAGCTGACAAAACATCCGCCCCAGTGTGGCTCCTGTCCCCCAAACAAACCAGCGCAAGCACGGCATGGCATCGTTTTGCCTGCGTACTTGCGTAGCCCCTGCAACGCCTACGGAGCACCGCTGGTTCTGAGGACAGAGCACTGGAAGAGGCCGTGGAGGAAGAAGAAGAGGAGGGGGTGGAGGAGAGAGGTGTGTCACAACCAATAGTAGCATTTTGGAGGCGTGGTGGCGGAACAACCTCCAATACTACTGCACCTTGTCCTGCATCCTTCCCAGCAGCCAGAAGAGTGACCCAATGGGCCGTGAAAGACAGGTAACGTCCCTGTCCATGCCTGCTGGACCATGAGTCAGCGGTAATATGCACCTTACCGCTGACCGCCCTGTCCAGCGAGGCAAGGACATTGCCTTCCACATGCCGGTAGAGAGCCGGAATTGCCTTCCGTGAGAAAAAGTGGCGTTTGGGGACCTGCCACTGAGGAACCGCACATTGTACAAACTCACGGAAGGGGGCCGAATCTACCAACTGAAAAGGCAGCAGTTGAAGTGCTAGCAATTTAGCCAAGCTAGCATTCAACCGCTGGGCATGTGGATGGCTGGGAGTAAATTTCTTCCGCCGGTCCAGCAGCTGGGGCAGGGACATTTGTCTGCTATAATCGGACGTGGATGTACCACTAGCAGAGTTCCCGGAAGCACTTGGCTGTGACACACCTAATTCTACACCTTCATTCCTCTCAGAGCAGGTTTCAGAGAGGACTGAAGGTCTAGTGGGGTTGGAGATGCCAGCTGATGAGGAGCAAGGAGAGGTCCGCTTTGTTCTTTGGTGTGGGTCTTTGAGGTATGCTTGCCAACGAGCTGCATGGCAGGTCAACATATGTCTGGTCAAGCATGTGGTGCCCAAGCGGCTGATGTTTTGGCCACGTGAGATACGCTTGAGACATATGCTGCAAATAGCAGCGGTGCGATCTGATGCACTCGTCTCAAAAAAGGCCCACACCAAAGAACTTTTAGAATAACGCGCAGAGGAAGCGCTCTGCGCAGAGGAAGCGCTCTGCGCAGGCGGAGCTCTGCGGTGTGATTCAGTCGGTGTGCTGCCCCTAAGCTGGCCCCCGGAGGGCATCCTGCCTCGTTGGACATGTGCCTCCTCCTCCTCCTCCTCCTCCTCCCTCCTTCCAGGCACCCACGTGGAGTCAGTGCCCTCATCATCCCCTCCCTCTTCATCGCTGTAGCAAACCTGGCAGTATGCTGCAGCTTGTGGAACATTACTGCCAGATTGCTGTCCTTCTTGAGCATCCCCTCTCTCTGTGCTCACGCTACTGCCTTCCTCTAGCTGAGTGTCATCATCAGAGCCCACCACTGGGCATCCTCCTGGAGCATGTACCCAACACTGTGCTCAAAGAGTTCAGGAGACTCCTCAGGAGGACGTGGTGGGTCTAGGGAAGGAGTCACTGATGATGACATTGAGAGGAGGGACGACGATGTGTTGGCAGCTGCTTTTCTACTACCCTGAGACTGGGTGAGAGAGGATGAGGAGGATGAAGAGGGCTTGGTCATCCACTCTACCAAGTCGTTGGCATGTTGCGGTTCAACATGTCCAGCTGCAGAAAAGAAGGACAAGCATGTCCCATGGCCACGTGCTGATGACAATGCACCGCGTCCCCGACCAGCACTGTTGTCTCTAGACACAGAGCCTGCTTGCCCTCTTTTATCGGCTCGCGCCTGTCTGCCTCTCCTTGCTGGCCTTCCAGACATGGTAATGGCCTGAAGGGAGTTGGGTAAAACAGTAGTTGGGTAGTTTATATTGTGCTGGAGGCACACAACACCCACTAACTCCTGCAGATGCCTTTTTTATAGAACAGCAGAGTTAAAGGGGTATATACAGATGTATACTGTGCTGTGCTGGAAGCACACACAACTTCCAATAACTCCAGCAGATGCCAATCGGGCCCAAATACAGAACAGCTATGTAGGTGGATAATAGCGGTATGTACTGGGTACAGAGCAGGCACACAGCACGCACTATCTCCTGAGTGACACTGCTGACTGCAAGCTCTATTGTTAAAGATGGACCACTAGCTATATAGGTGAGGTGAATATCACGGTGTATACTGCGGTCAGGGCACGCAGACAATAACAAGAAAACAGCAGAGTTAAAGGGGTATATACAGCTGTATACTGTGCTGTGCTGGAGGCACACACAACTTCCAATAACTCCAGCAGATGTCAATCGGGCCCAAATAGAGAACAGCTATGTAGGTGGATAATAGCGGTATGTACTGGGTACAGAGCAGGCACACAGCACGCACTATCTCCTGAGTGACACTGCTGACTGCAAGCTCTATTGTTAAAGATGGACCACTAGCTATATAGGTGAGGTGAATATCACGGTGTATACTGCGGTCAGGGCACGCAGACAATAACAAGAAAACAGCAGAGTTAAAGGGGTATATACAGCTGTATACTGTGCTGTGCTGGAGGCACACACAACTTCCAATAACTCCAGCAAATGACAATCGGGCTCAAATAGAGAACAGCTATGTAGGTGTATATAGTGGTATGTACTGGGTACAGAGCACGCAGACAGCACGAACTAACACTACTGACTGCAAGCTCTATTATTAAAGCTAGATCACTAGCTATATAGGTGAGGTGAATATAGTGGTGTATACTGCGGTCAGGGCACAGACAGTAACCACTACACAAGAGCAAAATAGTAAATCAGCCAAAAACGATTGGTGTGTAACTGTGTTGAAGGTACACAGAACACCCACTGCTTCAGATGCTAACAAACACTACACGAGGCCGCCTGAAAGGCAGCTTTATATAGTGTGGGGCGTGCACTACACTGTCTGAGCTATGATTGGCCACAGGCAGGATGCCTGTGACCAACCATTGCTCTTCCCGCTACTGGCGCTGCGATTGGCCAAGCATGCGGGGTCACAGTGCATGCTTGGCCAATCGTGAGACAGCAATGCATTGCGCCATCGCAGTGCATTGTGGGCCACACGAATTTTGCCGCGAACGGCCCAAACGTTCGGAATTCGGCGAACGCACGAACGACCGATGTTCGAGTCGAACATGTGTTCGACTCGAACACGAAGCTCATCCCTATTCAAGAAGCTATGCAGCAAAAATAGACAAATATGTAAGAAAGACTAGCCCTAATTTAACCGGCAGGTCGGGACGATCCTGCAAATTGCTGTAGATCTACATTGGCACTTTTAAGGGTGATAGTGGGTGCACTCATGCCCACTGCATAGCGGGGGGACCCGATGTGCGTGTTTGCGATCGCAGGCATGAAAACCAGAATGGGGATGTGTGTGTGTGTGTTTAAACCATGGGACTTCAAACTATGGCCCTCAAGTTGTTCAGGAACTACAATTCCCATCATGCCTAGTCATGTCTGTGAATGTCACAGTTTTACAATGCCTCATGGGATGTGTAGTTTCGCAACAGCTGGAGAGCCGCAGTTTGAGGATCCCTGAACACACATCCCCGTTCTGACAGGAGAGAAGAGACAGATCGTCTGTTCCTAGTAATTAGGAACAGCGATCTGTCTCCTCCTCCAGTCTGTCCCATCCCCCCACAGTTAGAAACAAACATGAGGGAACACATTTACCCCTTGATCGCCCCCTAGTGTTAACCTCTTCCCTGCCAGTGACATTTATACAGTAATCAGTGTATTTTTATAGCACTGATCTCTGTATAAATGTCACTGGTCCCCAAAAAAATCTTCCGGTCTGTAAGTGGTTAAAAACAAACAAGAAACAAACAAAAAAAATGTAATATATGCAATAATATGCGATAATATATGAAACAGTGATAAAATACTCAGATTAAAAACAGATATTCATCTGATTTTACATAAAAATATTAGGATAAGTTCCAAATAATAAAGTGCATGTGCATCAAAAAGTGATGGGATGTGAAAAAAAACAAACATTATTTACTCACTGTAACTTCATCTTTCACATTATTTTACAGTTTTTTTTTTTTTTATTTTTTAATTTTAATTCATGAAAGTGTCTTTTTTTCAAAGAAAATTGTGTTTAAAAGACCGCTGCACAAATATCGTGTGACATAACATATGGCAACAATCACCATTTTATTCTCTAGGGTCTCTGAAAAATATATATATAATGTTTGGGGGTTCTAAGTTATTTTCTAGCAAAAAATACTGATTTTAACTTGTAAACAGATGGCAGAAAAAGTTTTAGACATGAAAGGGTTAAATAATAAATAAGTGTCAGTTATTTTTGGCAAACAGCCAGCAAATTTGGAATCTCACTGTTAGAGAGACACAAATAGCACAGCTTATGCTGCTGTAACAGCTTTGTGAATGGGTTTACAGAAAGATTTTTTTTTTTTTATTAACGACTGGAGGCATTAAACATGAAATAAAACGGAAAATTTCTATCAAAATATTTACCGTAATTTTCCTTTCCTGATGGACTCCATGGCATTCAACGTGTGGGTCTACTGCTACCCTATAGGACTCCACTCCTCCACTCTTTGCTCCCAGGCAGTGGCTGTGTTTGATAACTAGCCTACTCCATCCATTGGGAGCGAACTCCTGCTGCTATGGAGTCCATCAGGAAAGGGAAATTACGGTAAATATTTTGATAAGAATTATCCATTTTCCTGACAGACTCCATGGCAGCCAACGTGTGGGAAATAACTCACTGTACACTCCCAAGTGCGCCCCCTAGTGGTTAACCCCTTCACTGCCAGTGTCATTTTTTTCAGTAATCAGTGTCATTTTATAGCACTGATCACTGTAAAAATGACAATGGTGCTAATAAATGTGTCAAAATTGTCCAACGTGTCCACCATAATGTCGCAGTCCCAATAAAAATCGCAGATCGCCACCATTACTAGTGAAAAAAATGAATAATAAAAATGCCATAAAGCTAACCCCTATTTTGTAGATGCTATAACTTTTGCGCAAACCAATCAATAAACCCTTATTGCGATTTTTTTTTACCAAAAATATGTAGAACAATACGTATCGGCCTAAACTGAGGAAAAAAAAATTATTTTTTATATATTTTTGGGGGATAATTATTATAGCAAAAAGTAAAAAATAATATATATATAAATAAATATATATATATATAATATATATATACAGTGGTGTGAAAAAGTGTTTGCCCCCTTCCTCATTTCCTGTTCCTTTGCATGTTTGTCACACTTAAGTGTTTCGGAACATCAAACCAATTTAAACAATAGTCAAGGACAACACAAGTAAACACAAAATGCAATTTGTAAATGAAGGTGTTTATTATTAAAGGTGAAAAAAAATCCAAACCATCATGGCCCTGTGTGAAAAAGTGATTGCCCCCTAAACCTAATATCTGGTTGGGCCACCCTTAGCAGCAACAACTGCAACCAAGCGTTTGCGATAACGTGCAATGAGGCTTTTACAGCGTCCTGGAGGAATTTTGGCCCACTCATCTTTGCAGAATTGTCCTAATTCAGTTACATTAGAGGGTTTTCGAGCATGAACGGCCTTTTTAAGGTCATACCACAACATCTCAATAGGATTCAGGTCAGGACTTTGGCTAGGCCACTCCAAAGTCTTCATTTTGTTTTTCTTCAGCCATTCGGTGGTGGACTTGCTGGTGTGTTTAGGATCATTGTCCTGCTGCAGAACCCAAGTTCGTTTCAGCTTGAGTACACGAACAGATGGTCGGACATTCTCCTTCAGGTTCTCTTGGTAGACAGCAGAATTCATAGTTCCTTTTATCGCGGCAAGTCTTCCAGGTCCTGAAGCAGCAAAACAGCTCCAGACCATCACACTACCACCACCATATTTTACTGTTGGTATAATGTTCTTTTTATGAAATGCAGTGTTCCTTCTACGCCAGATATACTTGGACACACACCTTCCAAAGAGTTCCACTTTTGTCTCATCGGTCCACAGAATGTTGTCCCAAAAGTCTTGGGGATCATCAAAATGTGTTGTGGAGAAATTGAGATGAGCTTTGATGTTCTTTTTGCTCAGCAGTGGTTTTCTCCTTGGAACTCTGCCATGCAGGCCATTTTTGCCCAGTCTTTTCCTGATGGTGGAGGCATGAACGCTGACCTTAACTGAGGCAAGTGAGGCCTGCAGTTCCTTGGACGTTGTTGTGGGGTCTTTTGTGACCTCTTGGATGAGTCGTCGCTGCGCTCTTGGGGTAATTTTGGGCGGCCGGCCACTCCTGGGAAGGTTCACCACTGTTCCATGTCTTCGCCATTTGTGGATAATGGCTCTCACTGTGGTTCGCTGGATTCCCAAAGCTTTGGAAATGGCTTTATAACCCTTTCCAGACTGATAGATCTCAATTACTTTCTTTCTCAATTGTTCCTGAATTTCTTTGGGTCTCGGCATGATGTGTAGCTTTTAAGGATCTTCTGGTGGACCTTACTGTGTCAAGCAGCTCCTATTTAAGTGATGGCTTGATTGTGAACAGGTGTGGCAATAATCAGGCCTGGATGTGGCTAGAGAAATTGAACTCAGGTGTGGACAACCACAGTTATAGTATGTTTTAACAAGGGGGGGCAATCACTTTTTCACACAGGGCCATGATGGTTTGGATTTTTTTTCACCTTTAATAATAAACACCTTCATTTACAAATTGCATTTTGTGTTTACTTGTGTTGTCCTTGACTATTGTTTAAATTGGTTTGATGTTCCGAAACACTTAAGTGTGACAAACATGCAAAGGAACAGGAAATGAGGAAGGGGGCAAACACTTTTTCACACCACTGTATATATATATATATATATATATATATATATATATATATATAATATATATATAATAAATATTTTTTTTTAATTGTTGCTTTATTTTTGTTTATAGCGCAAAAAATAAAAACTGCAGAGGTGATCAAATACCACCAAAAGAAAGCTCTATTTGTGGGAAAAAAAAGGACGTCAGTCTTGTATGGGAGCCATGTCGCACGACCGCACAATTGTCAGTTAAAGTGACACAGTGCCGAATCGCAAAATGTGCTCTGGTCTTTGGCCAGCAAAATGGTCCGGGGCTTAAAGCGGAGGTCCACCCTAAAATGGACCTCCGCTCATCGGAATCCCCCCCCCTCCGGCGCCACAATCGGCACCTTTCAGGGGGGAGGGGGGTGCAGTTACCTGGATAATCCAGGTAACTGCACCTACTTCCGGGCTAGCTCTCTGCGGAACGGGGCGTACGTTCCGCAAGCGCCCGCCCCCTTCAGCAAGTGCCCCGCTGCCTGCTGGGAAACACACAGCTCCCAGAGGCAGCGGGGACCGTCCGGATTGCGCAGCGCGGCTCGCGCATGCGCAGTAGGGAACCGGGAAATGAAGCCGAAAGGCTCCATTTCCTGATTCCCATACCCAAGATGGCGGCGGGACCCGGCAGCCGAGCGAGCGATCGGCTTCGGGTGCCGACATCGCGGGCGCGCTGGACAGGTAAGTGTCACTATTTAAAAGTCAGCAGCTGCAGTATTTGTAGCTGCTGGCTTTAAAAAAAAAAAAAAAAAACGCGGAGTCCCGGTGGACTCCCGCTTTAAGTGGTTAATGGAAGACAGAGCAGCTGGTTCAACACAATAATGAGACATAAAGGTATGGATTGATGACCAGAAAGCCACCTTGCAGATCACTTCAGGCGAAACATGAGGTGAGGCTGCCCATGAAGATGAGAGACTTCTGGTTGAGTGCGCTGTTACCACCTCAGGTCACGCCAAGCCCAACTCTTTATAGGCCCATTGAATGGCCTGACGACCCACGCAGCAATGGATCTGATGGATGCCAGAAGCCCCTTGTTTTTCCCATGGAACAGGACGAAGAGATAATCTGACTGACGGAAAGAAGTCGTGGCTTCCAACTATTGCTACTAGGAGACTCCTACTTCGAGGGGATGTACTTTCAGACTTCTGGCTGATCTAAAGGTGTAAAGTGTGATCTCCTGATTCTCATGAAAGATTGAGGTGACCTTAGGGTTTGACCCTAGCATCAGAATTGGAACCACTCTGTCTGGGAAAAAAGTTAGAAAAGGTTCTTTTGACCCTAAAACCTGGATTTTGGATACCCTATATCAAAAAGGCAGTTTTGAGGGCAAGCTCTCTGATTGAAAGTGGTTTGTCAAGTTGTGAAAAAAACACAAGGACTCGAGGAAGTTTCTTTTTGGGGAACCTGGGCTTCCTTTGAGGCCTAACTCTAACTGCTTCTTTGAAAAATTGCTGAATAAGGGTGTGTCTAGGCCATGACACCCCAGTGAAGGCTGATATCGCTGATACCTGTACACGGGGAGAACTTACAAATAAGGATAAATCCAGGCCTGACTGCAGGAAGCTCAAGATGTCTTGAACTGCTGGTGTTACATTAATTAACTTTAGAAGACACGTGGATCGTGAATTTAACCCATATTCGTTCATACACTCGGTTGGTGCTTCTTCTTGTATTCATGAGTGTGGGATTGACCTCTTCGGGGCATCCTAGTGCCTCCAGCCTTCCCCTCTCAAGAACCAGGCCTTTAATTGCAGGTGAAGAATTGTGCCCTGGGACAGCAGATCCGCTCTGAGCGGAAGAAGAACCGGTCCCCAGAACCTGATAAGTGTTAGGGGGGGAAGCCAAGGCCTGTTGGGCCAGTAAAGAATTATGGCTATTACTTCCACTTCTACCAACCTGAGTCTCCTCAGGAACTGAAGGACAATGAGTGTCGGAGGGAAGGCATAGGCTCTGCGGAACTAGCAATGCTCTGTCGGTGAGTCTATCCCTTAGGCCTGAGGGTCCCGGAACCTTGAATAGTACCTCGCCAGCTTCCTGTTACACGGGGAGGCAAAGTAATCGACTTCTGGTGAGATCCCCAAAGTTAGGATCCATCTGAACACATCCTCGTGCAGAGACCACTTGTTGTCCAAGAGGACTCGAGAGAGGAAGTCCGCTTGGACATTCAGAATCCCAGGTACTGTTATGTTGACCAGGTTCTTCTATGCCCAGGTCATAATTGGTTCCACCTCTTGTAGCAGGGACAAGCTTTAGGTACCCCCTTGTTTCTGAAGAGCACACACTATGTTTTTGAAATGTAACGTTACACCTGAGCTGCAGTTTGGTTTGGATATAATTATTCAAAATTTTTACCTCAGCATCAGTCTGACTGGACTATAGGGTGTTCGGCCTGGCCATAGGGGGCGCTGTCTCTTCTGGCAGGCATGGAAACACAGTCCGGTTGGGTGCTTTAAGGTTACTTTCTCTCGGAGCCAGCACAGTGGGAGTGTCACTCTTGCTGTGCTTTCTGGGAGAGGGTACTTAACCCCATGTCAAATTTTTTTTAATTTGACGCGGGGTTCCCCTTAATATCCATACCAGACCTGAAGGGCCTGGTAATTGAATTTGGGGGAACCCCACGCTTTTTTTTTTTTTTATCAATTACTTTTAATGAGTGTTCGCTGTATTACGGGAGCCGACAATTCATTATAGCTGCGAGTGATTTTAATAAACTTTTTTCCTACAGAAATTACACTTTGTGCAGGGACAGTTCTAAGAACGGGAAACATGCGCCCCTTCACAGGCATACTACAGACACCCCCCAGGTACGAAATTTAAAGGAATATTACACTTTTATAGTTTCACTTTAATCATTATTAAAATCACTGAATAGGAGAGAGCCACACGAATCCTGTCTCAAACTACTGTAACCTTCTCCTCAGGTAGGGAGATGGTACCTCTCACTGTGTTGAAGTGAGCTCTGAGGAACACAAGAGACTGCAAAGATTCTAACTGACTCTTCTCTAGATTCAGGAGTCATCCGAATTCCCAGAGAGTTGAGATGACTTGACCTCTGTGTTCCAGGAGACGATCTCTGTCTTGAGCTAGCAGGAGGAGATTGTCTAGGTCAGTGGTCATCAACCCTGTCCTCAGGGCCCACTAACGGACCAGATTTTATCTATTACCTTGGGGAGATGCAGACTAGAATACTGCAATCACTGAGCAGCAAGTGATATCACCTGTGATGTATTTCAGTTATCTTCCAAACCTGGCCTGTTAGTGGGCCCTGAGGACAGGGTTGATGACCACTGGTCTAGGTAATGATGGAGACGGATCCCTCTGGTTCTTAATAGAGCCACAACAGCCAACAAGACCTTCAAGAAGACACGTGGAGATGTCGACAGCCCAAAGGGAAGGCAGGTGAATTATAGATGAAGTTGGAAAACCGGAGAAACTGTTGGAAATCTGCTGCCACTGGAACGTGAAAATTTTGGGGTCTATAGAGACCAGCCAGTCTCCCGGTTGGACCGACTGCTGGATTGTGGACAGGGTCTACATTTTGAAGCTTTCTTTCCTGATGAAATGGTTCAGATGGGTCAGATCTATGACAGGTCTCCATGCACCGTTCTTCTTTTGGACCATAAAGAGAGGAGAATACATCCCCATGCCTCGCTGGTCGTCTGGGACAGGAATAGCAGCGCCTTGTTCCAATAAAGATTTTACATAGGCTGATAGATTCTGCCTTTTTTCCTCTGAGGATGGAAGAGATGTAGGAACACACCTGAGCCTGGGAGTGCTGCTGAAAGTCCAGGCATGACCTGAAGAGACCGTTCTGCTGGTCCAGAAGTCCTGGATCGAGGCTGTCCAAACATGCCGAAAGCGGAGAAGACGAGCCCCCACCCAGTTTGCCTCGACAGGCCCAATCGCAAAAAGACTTGGTTGGTTCCCTCTCACCCGTCAAACTGTTTTTAGCGGTTTTCTTGAAAGATTACTGTCTTGCCTTCTAAGACATGGAGAACTCACGGTCTGGCCTGTAGCTACATGCTTCTCTTGCATGCTACTGGTTCTTTTTCTTTTGAAATGATCTTCTCTGGCCCTGCAGACGCCTGTCATGAGGAAGAAACCCAGACTTACCTCTGGTGGCACGGGTTATGGCATTATCCAATTCATTGCCAAAAAGAGAGAACCCATCAAAAGGAATTCGGCACCACACCTGTTTAGATGCTGGGTCAGCTAGCCAAGGGTGAAGCCACAGGGCACGCTTGGCGGGGACTGCTGAAAGCATAACCCAAGCCACCAGATGGATGATATCAATCAAGGCCTCCCCCAAGAAAGCCGATGCCGTCCTTAAATCCTGGATGTGTGAACTCTTGTCTAGTTCCTCTGAGGCATTTCTAAGTATCTCATCCACATTGTCCATCCAAATCTCCATGGCTCTTGACATTTCAGCCAGAGCCAAGGCTGGCTTGCAGGCCATATCTGCTGTAAGATAGACCTGTTTTAGTTCAGAGTCAATCCGCCTATCGAAGGCATCCCTGAAAGAATCCGTATCTTCCAGAGGAAGGGTCACATGTCTGACCAATCTCATCACGGCTGCACCCACCAGAGGAGCTGATTCCAATTGCTTAACCTCTTCCTCTTTGAAGGGATAAAGCCTCAGTACCTTTGAGAGCAGGGAATTATTTTTCTCCACCTTGCCCCACTCGTCCGTGATGACTTCAGAAAGAAACGGGAAGTTGACATGTTCCTTCTTCAATTGCTTGAAGTACTTCCTTTGTTTAGCAGGAGCTGCTACTGGCTCTTGCCAGTTTAAAATTTATTTTATGGCTTTAACCAAAGGAGACAGCAGGGTGAAGTCAAATCCAGTGCAGGGGTCCTCCCCCTCTGAGTCCCTATCCAAGAGGACAGCAGATGGATAACTTGGCAAAGAGGACTTTCAAGTGTCCTGAACTTGAGTATCCCTCACTGGAGAACGTGGAGGCTCTGTAGGAGGTTTGTGGGTCTGGCTGGTCTCCATTTCTCTCAGACTCTCCTTAATGACCTTTTCGACCAAAGACTTTAGTTGCTGGTCCATAGCACCTTTTTCGCCTGTTGCCTTGGCATAACAGAGGTCACAAAGGGATTTGTCTACAGGTACATGCGACCTACACCCCCAGCAGACACCCTTGGTTGTAAGGCTGGATTCAGCCGTGGAAGGGTGAGATGAGTCCAAGCTACGGTGTGTCTCGATCTTGAGGGAGAACCGTGGTGTCTAGATCTGGAAGAGGAGTGACTGCGATGAGACTTTGAAGAGTAACTTTCTTTGCGTGAACTGTGCTGCTGGTTGGACCTAGAAGGGCTGACAGAAAAAAGAAAACAAGTGACATCTGTGATTAAGGGAGACAACATTAATGATGCTCCACCTACCCCCACCCCTGCCCACAGGTGACACCCAGGGAAGACCCCCTAAAAATGTACCTGCTGCGAGAGGGCTGGCCACAGCCAGGTGGTGATGTATCCATAGTCCTGGAGGATTCCATCAGGGCTGGAAAAAAGACAACCAAGTCAGAAGGAAAAAAGCACACATACAGGCTATACCACCTGTTCCCTGAAAGCCCCTTACCTGGTACACATAATGGGCTAGGGGAAGTCACTGCTATAAGCCTGCAAGCATTCCCAAGCTTGCAGGCTATTTCCCCTGTTGAAAAGGGCGCTCCTATGACATTTTTTCCTTCTGACAAGCAAATCAGAAGTAAAAAAGTGCACATACAGGCTATACCACCTGTTCCCTGAAGATGGTGAACATATCGCCATCTGTCAGTTTTTTAGTGCATCTTGTCAGATAGGATGGCAGGTGGGTGTCAGCGAAAATTTTTATTTAGTGCCTGGATCAACCAAATTTATTTTATTATTGTTGAATAGAAATCAATTATCAGCAACCTTATCCTGGACCGAAATCAGCCAGAAACAGTGACTCCCCTGGTCTTATGGCACATCAATAAAACAGGGAGAGGATAGAAGTTCACCCAAGAAGAAAAATGAGAGACCTGTTGCTTGATTATACAAAATATAAACTTTAATACAAAAAAGAACCACTATAATAAACCTACACAACAAGCAGAGACCACATTTACTGTGGATTGTAAATGTGGTCTCTGCTCGTTGTGTAGGTTTATTATAGTCGTTCTTTTTTGTATTAAACTTTATATTTTGTATAATCAAGCAACAGGTCTCTGGCCGCTGTTATTTTTGGGTGAACTTCTTTCCTCTCCTTGTTTTTTTTAGGTGGGTATCAGCGGACACATCTCTGCTGACATCCGCCTGCCAATAGAAGTCAATGGGTGGCCCGCTCGGATCCGCCTGAAAAACGGACAGGTGGATCCGAGCGGGCCGATCGTGTGAAAGGGGCATAAAGTATTGCACATGGCAGGCTGACAGAGCTGCTGCCCCCATCACTGCCATCCCCATCATTATCACCGGGAGTAGTCATGTGGACAGTCATGTCATGGGCTCTGTATGGGGGCAGCAGGAGAAGATTCTTTCTATTTTATCATATAGTGTCCAGAACATGGCTGCCCACAGGATTCACCCCCCTGCTCCTGCAGACACCCCACTCTTTATTGTTCAATTACATAGCTTTAATGTGTGCACTATATATATATATTTCTGTCTATAGAGCATCACTACAGTTTAGGTGGCACCCTTGTTGTACAACTGCTGAGATAAAACCAATATAGCATATTGGCATGATTATTAATTAGGATATATGTCCTGTTGCAGGATTTGTCCTTCTACGCTCAGATCAATAATAAACTGCTGACCCTGCTAGGGATTGATTTGGAAAAGGCCTAAGACAAGGTGTTGCACACCTTTTTGTTTAGAGTACTGGAGAAAATGGGCATGTCAGGGCCTTTTCTGAAGGTTCTGAGGGGTCTGTATTCGAGAGTGGTGAGCCAGGTTCTGGTATACAGGAACCTGTCTGATTTCTTCCTGGTTTCTTCCCAGTCTGTTCAAAGGTTAGGCAGGGGTATCCCCTCTCGCCTATTGAATTCATTTGTGCCATTGAGCCTATGTTGAAGCATGTACAGAGGGACAAGGTATCGAAGGGGATGTTCATCCCAGGTAGTAATGGTGGATGTGTCAAGTCAGTGAGGATAAGAATATGTTTGTCTGTCTTGCACCACCGCGGACAAAAAAATAAAAAAATATGTTTATTTGTGTTGTCTCTCATCTCACATAGAAAGACAAATGGTCAAAAAATTTGCTTTATGCAGTTCTGTTCTGTGCAAAGGGCTAAAAACAGATTGTAGACAGTCCACTTTGGGACTAAATTACATGAGAGTGCAATGTTTGCTGTACATCTCTTCTCTGCTGTCCCATCTGTGTGCACAGTCTCATACGTTCAGCACTCCTCTTCTGCACATATTGCTCTCTGATGGCACTTTCGCAGTCCTCTCCTGCACTATACAAACTGCAGATTATCATACCCTCAACACTTCTCTTCTGCATATATCGCACTGTGATGGCACTTTTGCAGTCTTCTCCTGCACTATACACAAGGCTGGATTTAGAGAATCACATGCTTGGTGCTGTGGATTTTGGTGGACTTTTTACTGGGCACCCTTCTGTGTTTCTAAGAACCTGTGTTGGCATGCGCCCAAACTCTAAAGGGTGCATGCGAACTAGGGAAGCCTGGCATTTGACTTGCCAGGTTGCCGTAAGGGCCGTGCATTAGCGTGCACTCTGAGCTGAAAGAGTGCAGCCAAGAGGGCCTAACACTATGGAAGCCCCAGAATTCTGCATGCAAAATGCAGGGCCCGTCAGGGGAGAACTTGTTCTTTTTGGGTGGCTGGGCCTATATTAAGGTAGGGGCCTGGAGCTGCAGCTCCAATAGCCCCTACGTTAATCCAGCCCTGACTATACATACTGCTCACCGTCATACCCTCCACACTCTTCTTCTGCACATATTGCTCTCTGATGGCACTTTCGCAGTCCTCTCCTGCACTATACATACAGCCCACTGACATTCCCTCCACACTCCTCTTCCACACATACTCTTCCCTTCCCTGCATTTAGCCATTAAAATTAATTTAGATTTGTATATTTTATTGTTTATTACAGATATTCATAAAGTGCAGACAATGTACAAACATTTTATTTTAATTAAATCTTTCAAAAACACAATACACATCAGTGTAGTCCCAAATGCACAAATATGAATATTAGGCTAGATAGATGACAACATTATGACAACAGAACATATAAATTGTAAACGGAATGTTTCTACAGAATTCATTTTCAGTTATATTGGCAGAATGCTATCTTTTCAATAACTGCATGTATACCAGAGCTGAAAACATCAGAAACCTGTATGTGTTAGAGAGAAAAATTATGTTTTATATTGTACAGAATATGAGCACATGACTTATCCATAAATTACAGAAGGTTCAATTATGATTCAAATCAATTAGCAGACAAACCTACCACCAGTTTTAAAATGCCTTCTGAAGGTCTTTTTTTACCCACCATTTACCCACACTGGTGACCCAGTGATACAGTATGTGCCCATAGCATCACGCTGCCTGTCCATGACATCGTCATCCACTCAGTCTTCTGGAGCCCAAATGTCCAAGGCTGGAACAACTAGTGGGTGTCTTTGTTACTTCAGCATATATGTGTACCCCCAAAGAAGGACTCCTCTCTTATGTATAAAAGAAGATTGAGAATTTGGGACCTGATATGAAATGTGACCAAAGATTTAAAGCCTAACTTCAGGTTTTGTGTTACTTTACATCATTTGTTTGGGCCAAGGTGACCTGGTGGGAGAATAATGCTAGAATTCAGCTTTAAGTTCCCTGTCTTGATGGGACCTGTAGCAGGTGCTCCTTCTGGATCCCTGTACTTACACCCTAATTTGTAATAACATTTTTATTGTTTTTAATGGTAGGAATTATAAATGATAAAAATTAAAGCCTATGTCACTGACCTCTACCCTCCAGAAAATAGCAAGGTGTTGCATTTGAATCCATACAAGTTATATAATTTTGTCTATTAAAGGAGAAGCATTGCCAAAGCTTTTTTCTTCTATGGATCACAGGAGTGCAGTTTGTTTTGCATGCTGTCAGATGATGTCACTCTGCAGGTCCAAGCTGGGGAAAGATTTCAACTTTACAGTTGGGATCCACCCAGATGCCTGGAACAGCAGCTTGCTTATAGTCTCAGCTGTGCTACTGGGAGACTGAGCCATCCACTGTCTCCCCTCCCCAGCCCAGCATTTTAGTGAGTGCTGGAGGGGCAGAGCAGAGAGCCAGTGACTGATAGTCACTGCTCTCTGCTCAGAGCAAAGGGGAGAACTGAGTGATCAGCAGTGTTTGATCCCTCAGTTTTCAGTGCAGAGGTGGCAGAGGATGGATGCAGCTTCAGTTCAATACTGCATCCACCTAGGTAAGTATAAGATTGTTTTTTTTTTTGTTTGTTTTGTAAACCCATACTTCTCTTTTGGTAGTGGAAGTCTGCAATTATTGGAAAATAAGTAAGAGACACAAGCACAGAGTGCAGGACGGTGTCAGTAATATTAAACATTTTAATAACCAATAAAAAGTTATATCTGCTTACGCTTAGAACTGGAAGTGGTAACATGTCATCATAGCAGCATATATTCCTCTTTCACATGTTGGAAATAGCTTCATATAGTTATTTTTGCCCCCAAAGGGCCACAGAGACAGGCAGCAAATGGAGAACAGATGCAGCTGTATTCCATAGCTTAGTCCAGGGTGGCTAACAGAGACATATCTGGCATTGGCGTTCTGGGATCAGCGATCACAGAGACCTGCAGAGGAGACAAAGGAAGTACATGTGCGTGCACACGTGAGAGCTTAGGCAACGTGTTTTCAGGCAGTCAAACCCTTTAGCAATGGCAAGGAGAGGTAGAGTATATGTAAGCACTGGATGGAGTAGACTATAAGCCCCAGCACAATACTATTTGGACTTATAAACTACATATTAAACAAAAATAAGAATTTATGAGCACTGGAGGGAGCAGACTATGATCCCCACCACAATGCTATAATGAACTTGTAAAATATCATGATAAAAGATATGTGCAAGGACTAAAAACAGTAATAAAACAGTAAAAGAACATGGTGGGGGTGGCATAGTCCCCACTATTATAAAATAATAAAGAATGTTTTCCAAAGTAGAGGAAATGTACAACAATATAAAACACTATAAAATACACCTGGACTATAATCTAACAATAAGTACATTAGTTAAGGACATACAGTATCTCACAAAAGTGAGTACACCCCTCACATTTTTGTAAATATATTATTATAACTTTTCATGTGACAACACTGAAAAAATTACACTTTGCTACAATGTAAAGTAGTGAGTGTGCAGCTTGTATAACAGTGTAAATTTGCTGTCCCCTCAAAATGAGTCAACACACAGCCATTAATGTCTAAACTACTGCCAAAAAAGTGAGTACACTCCTAAGTGAAAATGTCCAACTTGAGCCCAATTAGCCATTTTCCCTCCCCGGTGTCATGTGACTCTTTAGTGCTACAAGTTCTCAGGTTTGAATGGGGAGCAGGTGTGTTAAATTTGGTGTTATCACTCTCACTCTCTCATACTGGTCACTGGAAGTTCAACTTGGCACCTCATGGCAAAGAACTCTCAGAGGATCTGAAAAAAATAAAAAAGATTGCCAAGACCCTGAAACTGAGCTGCAGCACTCAACTTCTTTGGTCGACCATGGCGAGGCCTGTTCCGAGTGGAACCTGAACCTGTCTGCTGTATGGTCTTGGCCACAGTGCTGCAGCTCAGTTTCAGGGTCTTGGCAATCTTCTTACATCTTAAGCCATCTTTATGTAGAGCAACAATTTTTTTTTTTTCAGATATTCAGAGAGGTCTTTGCCATGAGGTGCCATGCTGAACTTCCAATGACCAGTATGAGAGAGTGAGACCTAGTAACACTAATGAGTCACATAACACCGGGGAGGGAAAAGGGCTAATTGTGCCCAATTTGGACATTTTCAATTAGGGGTGTACTCACTTTTGTTGCCAATTAATTGACATTAATGGCTATGTGCTGAGTTATTTTGAGGGGACAGCAAATTTACACTGTTATACAAAGCAGTACACTCACTACTTTACATTGTAGCAAAGTGTCATTTCTTCCGTGTTGTCACATAAAAAGATATAATAAAATATTTACAAAAATGTGAGCGGTGTACTCACTTTTGTGAGATACTGTATATATATAACAGAACAAAATGTGGATTAGAATTATATAAATATATAGATAATACTGAAACATCAAGAAAACATCAGTGGCAAAGTCATAGGTATCAGAAGACATATTTTAAATATTGCCAGTAGAGGGAGTATTGAACCATACTAAATATAAAAGTACTGTAAGTATTCTCATGAAGAAAACAATTGTGTCAGAACAAGTCTGATCAATAGAGCAGAAGAGGCTGAGTTCCCAGCATAGCTAGAGAACTGGCAATGGTATGTTCTGCTTAGTATGGTCAGTTTTTTTATGTAAAGTAGAGGGACTAGCAGGAACACCAAGGATTCCACACAAAGGCAAAAGACATAATGAGCTAGTATGAACCGCATACTAGCTCATTATGAAATACTTACCTTAGAACGAAGCGCCAGCATCTCACCCGATCCACGCAGATGGAGCTGACATGATCCCTCTGCGTGTCTTCTGTGTATCGCGGCTCCGGCGCTGTGAGTGACCGGAGCCGCAATGTCGTCACTCCCACGCATGCGCACGGGAGATTTCTTTCCGGCAAGGTCCGGCGTCTGCCGGGCTTTCAGCCGAGAATCCCCAGCAGCTCATTGCGAGGGGACTATCGCCTAAACCACACAGGTTTAGGAGGTATTTTATTTACCTACAGGTAATCCTTATTATAGGCTTACTTGTAGGTAAAAGTTACAAATTTGACTATACGACCACTTCTAGGATATCTCCTAATGTATGCCTTTGCAACCCACGCTTTCAGTCCCTCTGTGGAACCATGATGCTTTTCTCGAGAGTGTTTAGGCATACTATGGTCACAAATGCCTTGTTTTCTCATTCTGCGGTGCCTATGGAGGGACCCAATTGTACGCCCTACAAAGAGTAGTCCACAGGGACATGAGAGACAAAAAAAAAAAACGATGAATTCAGTGGAACAGTTGTAGAATGTTGAGATTTGGCTAAAAAAGAGTTCTGTCCATGCATAATGAGCTGACAGGTCAACACTTCATATTCCTGCACTGGAACATACCTACAAGGTTCCTGAACAGAAAGCTACCTCCAGGACAACCATTTTTATTTTGCTTTTTCAATTTACTAGGGACTCTGCTCTTAATGTTAGGGGCCTTATAATAGGCAAACCTCATTGTTGTGGGGTAGGACAGAGCCTAGTTTGGGATCCTGTAGTAGGCCAGTGTTTGATCAGAATTTTTTTTCATACACTTATACTTACTATGGAATTGTTTGATACTTTTTATGTCATAGTGGGGTGAAAAATATGGTGCAGCTCTGCATAGAAGCCAATCGGCTTACAGTTTTTTTTTTTTTTCCAAAGCTTAATTGAACTAGATGAAGTTAGAATCTGATTTGCTACTATGCACAACTGCACCACATTTTGCGCTCTCTAGTTTTAATATATCAACTCCAATGTGTTTTATCCCCCAATTGCCTCATGTTATTCTGTGGTAAGAGATTCTTAAGGGTAACTTTTATCTAATGTGTATATAAAGTGAGAAAAAAACGCGCTATCCACAAACAACAAATAAATAATAGCTGCCAGCACCGCAGACTTACTGCAACAAACAAAATGGTGAAATAATAAAAAAGGTGCAGCGCTTAGATTATATATATGACAATATCTATATAATCTTTTACCAATGTAAATAATATAATCAACTTTAATAGTGAAAACAACTCCACATAAATTAACACTATTAATGATTCTATGTTTTAGACAACACTATATCCAAATATACTAAAAAAAAAAAATAATAATAATAATAATAATAAAATTTATATACGTTTATCCACCAAGGTGAATGTGTTAAGAGTCCATAAGTGAAACAATATGGTGACAAAGTGCAATATCTTGAGAAGTTATAGTGACTTCAGTGAATACTTTGCAGAAATCCACCACCACTTGAGAGGAGGCTTACCAGATGTAATGGACCCAGTTAGGTATATACCTAGTGAGTCACACGAGTTTATTGATGTAAATCCACACGAAAAAACAGCTGGCAAAGCTTGTAACTTCTCATGGGTACCAGAGTAGACAGTGAGATGACCCAAAAATAGATGAAATGGCTATCCACCTTTTGGGGTGACTGAGGACAGAGATTATATTACAGGTAAATACAAGCATGGAAATAAAATCTGGCAATGCAGTGGCATCAACGAGCCCTTCCCGACGCGTTTCTCCTAAACAGGCATCATCAACTTTTATCTAAAAAATTCCTTATTATTATGTTAATTTTATCATTTTTTTTGTGCCATATCATCTCAGCCTACAAAGATGGCTCCTAGATATGGTTGACTAAGGCCGCGTACACACGGGCGGACTGTCTGGCCAACTAAGTCCGTCAGACAATCCGACAGACAGTCCGTCCTACTTTTGAATGAACGGACTTGACCACACACGATGAACAGACAGTCCGCTGAAAGCTTGCGCGATGACGTGTACAGCACGTACGACGGCACTAGAAATACGACGTCCAATACACTGCAATGCAACCTTCGGCCGTGTAAATCCTTTCTGAGCATGCACCATACTTAGTCCGTCCAACTTGCCTACTCACGAGCGGACTGTCCGCTGAAACCAAAGTTGGACGGACAATATTACGGAAATTCCGAAAGACTTAGTCCGCCAGACTGTCCGCTGAAAAAGTCCGCTGAAGCCCACACACGAGCGGACTGTCCGCTGAAACACGTTTCAGCGGACCAAGTCCGTCAGACAGTCCGCCCGTGTGTACGCGGCCTTACTCTTAGGATGGTGACAGCTGAATGTGGGTAAGAATTGCCCGAAGTAGGCTTAAAGTGGTTCCTAGGTGTTATTAAATGGCTATCAAAGCTCACTTGTAAAAAAAAATAAAAAATCCCAAGGAATTGGGATCACTGACATACATGGACTAATTTTAAGTGGATATTATTTTTATTGCTAATTAAAATGTTTTGTTTTACTGACACTACCCTGTGCTCCATGCTTATGTTTCCTACCTATATGTCAGATGGATTTTTTCCCCAAGATCTGGATGATGGTGCTGTATTTGCTTCTTTGTGTGACCCTAATTTGATGACATTTCCAGGCCTATCGATACCCATATGCCTATGGCTCCCATAGACATTGCTTGAACTGTTCAAGAAAATTAGGGCTTGCTTTATCACTATAGCATGGTTATTTAGACCCTTTTGGTTATCAACAATTTTTTGTGCTACAGTATTTTATATAAATATTGGAAAATAATTGTTGAAAATAGCTGGAAAATGTGATGGACAATAACTGGAGATACATTTGAAGTTATCCTGACATGCTGTCCCCATAAAGGTGAATTAAACATTTCTCAAGCTCATGGTAACCACAGCATGACTAATGGCATGCATTAATATTGCGGTGATAATGTCATTGATTAGAAAATACATTGAATGTATATACAATCCAGTGTGCTATTGTTCATAGAGTTGTGTATTATACAAGTAAAAAAAACAATGACACTGTGTATGTATAATTTCAATGAATTTATTTAGCTTCAGAGGTTCTTTATATACAATATTATCAAATAGTTGAATATTTATTTATATAATTCATACTCAGAATATTTGTAAAGACCATAGTACACATTGGTATCCAGCAACTCACATTAATGCTAGTCAAAATCATATCAAATTCACATGTTCCAAGTTTAATGCATTAATGCTCTTGCTTCTTTAGTAAACATCTGCCTATGCATGTATGTCACACCTGTTTCTTGCACTTCAATGTGCGCATGGTTTGTTTGATCCATTTAGCATGGGAAGAGACTTTAGTGTACAAGCCAGTAGGTGGTTTGCTATAGTTTCCACCATGTACAATTGCTTGAAGGTCCATGCCACAGAATAAAGGGCCACCAGAATCACCCTGTATAAATAAAATTTTATCGGTTATCATAAATAGAAAAATATGTAGCAACTTGAATAGATTTCTAATATTTATTATAAGAAAGTAAAATAATCATCCAGTGGCATGTACAGTCTAAATACAAGCTACAGACAACCTGAAATGGGAAACCTGCCTGACTAAGCTGGTCACATACCAGCAGATTTGGCTTTTTAAAGGGGACCTTGCAACTAAAATGTAAGGTCCGCTTTTTAAGTGGCCTTCCCATCCTTGAAAAAAGCAGCATTAAAAAAAATATATAGGAGTAAAGGTTACCCAAAAAACATACATGTTTCCCTAACTTCTGCACTTGGTCCCTTTAGAGGAGATCTGAGGAATGAAGAAGACTCCAAATCTTGCTGAGAGGATGCTCCCAGCACTGGGTTGTAGTGTCCTCTCATGAAATATGTTCATCATTACCCTGGATTGCTAAGTATGCTTTAAAGCCCCATACACACTATCAGTTTTTCTGCTGATTTTTTCCTTCAGATTTACCAAAACCATATAATATGAGGTCAAACCTTAGGAGTTTCAATGTGTATGTAATCAGGCAGGCCCTTGCACTACATGGTTTTGGTAAATCTGAAGGAAAAATTCAGCAGAAAAGCTGATAGTGTGTATGGGGCTTAATATCAATGCTGCATGTGATTATCAGAAGACATGACTCAACTCTGTGCTGGTTTGTTTATAATTGGGATGGACAAAGTGATTTGGCTGTAAAATCACCATTTTATTGTTAGCTAAATGTGGCCAAAGCAAAAACTGTCCATTTTGCTCCTTGTCCATGAGCTGTTTAGAAGAAAGTTGCTTGAAAAAAAAATCAACTCCGTTCCTAATTGATTTAGAGCAGTGTTTCTCAACTCCAGTCCTCAAGGCGTCCCAACAGGTCATGTTTTCAGGCTTCCCATTATTTTACACAGGTGATTTGATCAGTTTCACTGCCTTAATAATTACCACAGCCATTTCATCTTAGGGAAATCCTGAAAACATGACCTGTTGGGGCACCTTGAGGACTGGAGTTGAGAAACACTGATTTAGAGAACAGAGGGTCTATTGCTAATGGTTCGGCAGTTTGCTAAAAGAGATCAGGTACAGGGAACTAAAATTATGTCATATTTAAGAGTCTAGCTAATGGCTATACAGAGGATAGGGATATGTGTGCATATTAAATATTCCCATAACCATTAAATATAAAATAGATATGCATTCTGGCTAATGCATATCTATTCATATCAGTGTTCAATGACGTGCCTTTCCAGGCCACTTTTCCTCGGAGGCAGCCTGTGACCACATATTATTGTGGCTGCAAAGCATAATCTTCCATTAATCTAAAAAATGAATTTAGTAGTATAAGAATGTATTATTGTTGTAAAATTTACTAAATGCTTTCTACCTTGAGATCTAAATAAGAAAGTCATCTGAAAAAAATATGACACAAAAAGCATTCTGTTGTTAACCTAAATATCTTGCCTCCTTTAAAGCATATTTCCACTTTTGCAGTCAAATTTGAGAAAACCCCACTACATGGTTGTTATGTGTTCCCATTAACACAGTATGCCTACATTTTTTTTTCTTAGAAGGATTTCTGAACAATGTCTGAGTAAGTATGTCCTAAGGACAGATTGAGCCTCCTCTCATTAACACAACTTCTGAACCTTTAACCATTTTTTAGGATAGACAGGCATTCAAATCTGGTTACAAGTGATAATGAAGACCTACCTGCACTATACAGACATGGTTAATCATGGTAAACATAGCTACCAAGCCCCCTCATGAACAAAGAGAAATACATATGATCTTACAGTGCTGGAGGGTCCAGAATAGAGCATCTAAAAAAGGTAAGCTACAGTTTTTAAATATTTTTTAGGGTATGCTATGTGAATGAAAAAATGCAACAAATTTAAAGTGGTTGTAAAGTCTCATGGTTTTTCACCTCAATGCATAGTAGACATTGAGGTGAAAAACCTTCTGTGCTTCAGCTATCCCCCAGACACCCCCTTTTTCTTACCTGAACCTGATCGTTCCAGTGACGAGCACAACCCAACGGCTCCAGCCACTGTCTCGGGTCCTCATTGGATAGATTGATAGCAGTGGGAGCCATTGGCTCCTGCTGCTGTCAATCAAATCCAGTGACACAGGATCTTGGGGCGGGGCCGAGTCCTGTGAACAAGCACGATTCTTTTCGTGTGAAACGCGTCAACTGATCATCATTGCAATTTTGTCTGGCTCATGACAATAAAGAAATTTCTACAGCATCTTTTGGATTCAAGTGTGCAATCAATCTTTTCTTCTCTTCTTGACGGGGCCGAGTCCTGCTGTCTGTGTCAATAGATGCAGCAGTGGGACTCGTGAGCGCGCCGACACGGGTGCCCCCTTAAAAATGTCTCTCTGTGGGGGCACCCGATGAAGAGGAGGAGCCAGAAGCGCCACCCCCCAGAAAAGGAGGATTGGGGCTGCTCTGTGCAAAATTCTTGCACAGAGCAAGTATGACATGTTTGTTATTAAAAAAAAAAAAACCTTTCCAATCACTTTAAAGTAGGTAATATCCCAATTTGGCTGCAAAAGTGGAAATATACTTTAGGTCTTGGTATGCAGGCACTTTGTATTCTTAAAGCTGAACTCCAGCCTTACCATCAGTCTTGCACAGGCTCCTCACTTATACTGAAATTACTTACTGTGATTTCAGTGCACACTGTGAGCTTTATATAAGCAAATTGGATAGAGCCCTCCTCTTTCCTGGCTGGAGGACATCCAGCATCTTTTACCCCTTTCCTTCCCGGCTTTACTCTCCCCGGCCTGCCCTTTTGATTTGTCGGATTTTAGTTCTTTCAGTCATGAGGGTTCATTGTCATGTGTGGGTATTACCTAACGCAGTCTGCATGCAAGTACAGCTTGCCTTGAGACTCCCACACCTCCTGACTCACATTCACCAATCAGAGCATTTTGATATTTGCATATCTCCTCCAAAGCGCTAACACACTTCTTCCATCAGGGCTGAGGGTCTTGGGGGGAGCACTATGGCAGAGTGCTGTGATGTTTGAGAATTTATGTACAACCCCCCCGCTGGCCCCTCCCACTAGTTATGATCTGCCTATCTTACATAGAGAAACACAGAGACACAATGATGTCATTGGGTCTAAAATAAGATATGTAATAAAAGATCATTAGCATATTGCTGGGAGTGGTGGGTTGGAGGAACCAGGGAAAGTAAAATGCAATACTCACACTAAATGCATACTTTTTTTCCTGTGGGTCTCCAGCACAGATAAATTTCTTTACATCAATATTTGGGAATGTCTTAGAACATATTTCTGCTGAAACCACTTTTAGATCAACTTTTCTTAATTGTGGAGCCTCATCTTTGTTATGCTCTTTATATCTGCCCCAACCTGCTACACTGCACACGCTTCCGGGGTTCACCTTCCCTCCATTGTGGTTAATGGGTAGTGGTAGTACATATCGATTTAACACTGCTTTTTCTCTGAGCTGCAACACAAATATACAAAGGTAAAATCAATTAATTAGCATTAGCAATTCAAGAACAGCACAAGCTTAAAAAATTGAGTTGTTATCGTTATCAAAGTGAATCTGACTGTACTGAAGTTAAACAAATCATTATTTTTATTATTATTATTATACAGGTTTTATATAGCGCCAACAGTTTGCACAGTGCTTTCCAACGTGAGGGCAGACATTACATCATCAACAGTATTTTTTTTACTGGTAGGTTCATTTGTATTGCGTTTTTTCTCTCCTCTTACTAAGCCCTTGCTAACTCCGTGTTTGTTTTACTACTTAAGTCTTAACCATTCTAATCATTTTGTTACATTTTTTCTAACATATATATATTTATTTATCTCATCTTACTCGGTTTCATTTATAAGAGACATTGTCCATTATAAAAAAAAAATTCCCTAGTACAGATTCCTTTTTTACTATCATTTTCTGTTTTGTTTTTCAGTAGTCCTTTCCTTTCCTTTCCTTTTTTTTTTTTGCCATATTCCAGTACTAAGTAATCCTTAAAGAGGAAGTAAACCCTGATGAGTTTACTTCCTCTTTCATTCCCTGCAAAGGCAAGGCATAATGGACTACTATGCATCGCATAGTAGCCCATTATGCGTCACTTACCTGACACAGGAGCCAGCGAAGACACCGCTGTCCCCTGTAGTCCGGCGCATCCATCTTCTCGGTGGGGTCTCGCAGCTCCGCCACTGTCATTCGGCGAAGCCGCGATGATGTCACTCCCGCGCATGCGCACAGGAGCCGAGACGTGCGGCATTGCGCGGCATCTTCGTCATCGACGATGCCACGCTCAGTGCGCCTGCGCGCCACTGTCTACGGCGCATGCGCCGTAGACAGCGGTGCCCGTCTTCAGGCAAATATCTCCTAAACCGTATAGGTTTGGGAGATATTTCTTGGACCTACAGGTAAGCCTTAATCTAGGCTTACCTGTAGGTCAAAGTGGTTTGTAAGGGTTTACAACCACTTTAATCCGTCATTTTTCTACTAGATATACATCCTGCGCTTACCATCACAGCAGACTGCTTTCCAGTCACCCTTCACCCCATGCTCTGTTCATATACTTTTTAAGTAAGTAGACTTTTTTTCTGAGAGATAAACTCTTTTATCCACAGCTATCTCATCCACACAGCTGGGATTTTTTCCTAGTATATCTTCTTTTGTTTAATTATTTTCTACTTTGTATTATATTTTTTTTTTAGCTTTGTCTCTCTGTCCTCTGTGACTACTTCATAGATGTTTCCTTGGGGGTCTGTGAAGGTCACGGGTTCATTTGGTAGTTGACGTAGGCTGGACGTCTCTACGGAGTAAGCTTGCTCTTTAGTGCTTGGCAGACATTGTGCTTCCTTTAACAAGTCATTCATGATTTTGTTTATTGTTTCTTATATTATTATGTATTTATTTGTTCTTTTCTGTTTCCTTAAATGTATAGTTTATTCCAATATTCGCGGTTCAGTTAGAACATCATCTGAAGAAGCATTTCACCGAAACATGTCGGGCTAGTGTGCAACATTACATATATTTAAAATAACCCATTTTTTCTGACCACCATTGTTGTGATTTATTGTGATGATGTTCATACATTTTTAACTTTGAATTTATTAAAATTGTAAAACCATAATTTCTTTCTTATTGAACTACAATTTGTCAATATTTTTGCACCATCAAAATTCCTTATCTTTCTCTATTCCCATATATTTTCTCACTTTTGGGATGTGGTGCCAACTAACTTGGGTGTTTCGCCATTTATCAAACTAAATATACATACAGTTACATTACAATCAGGCCCTGCTCGTTAGCACTTACAATCTAAAAGGGAAGGGTCAATTGATACAAAAGGTAATAGCTGTGGGGGGATGAGCTGATGGAGGAAGTAAAACAGTGTTAGTTAGATGCAGGATAGGCTTCTTTGAAGAGAAGGGTTTTCAGGGATCGTCTAAAGATGGATAGATTAGGGGACAGTCGGACAGATTGGGGTAGGGAATTCCAAAGGATGGGAGAAGCTCTGGAGAAATCCTGGAGGCGAGCATTGGAGAAGGTGACAAGGGAGCTAGAGAGTAGGAGGTCTTGGGATGACCAAAGAGAGTGGCTTGGTTGGTATTTTGGGACTAGGTTAGTGATGTAACTAGGGGCAGAGTTATGGATGGCTTTGTAAATTATTGTTAGTACTTTGAATTTTATTCGTTGGGTGAGTGGAAGCCAGTGGAAGGATTGGCAGAGAGGGCTGGAGGACACTGAATGGCTGGTAAGGTGGATGAGTCTGGCAGAGGCATTGATTATGGACTGAAGGGGGGATAGTCTCTCTAGCAAACTCCCTGGTCATCTCTCACCTTGACTACTGCAACTCCCTCCTCATTAGATTACCTTTACATAGACTATCCCCCCTTCAGCTGAACTCAAATGATTTCTAAGCTGCAGCAATGTGAACCTAGGCCCAAACTTGTTTTTCTTTACTTGACATGGTTACCCATGTATATTTTTGCACCCTTTTTTGTTGTTGTTTTTTTTTTCTAAGGATCATGAGACCTGTGTGTCATGAGACATGTAAATTGATAGAGCAAGGAAATCCATTGGCAAATATCCCATAATTTTCATGGTAAGTGGGTGGTTATGATAAATCTAAAGCAATGATCTTAGAGTCCCTGAGAGATAAGAAGTTTCATGGTGATTCACCTAGCTTGCTATTCACCTAAAAATGGGGATACTGAATAAGAATAAGCCTAACCTTTATGATTTTGTTTATCTACCATATATTATGCCATTCATTGCCATTACCCAAGAAAGGACATTTTAATAATTTCTTAAATGGCAATGGTGCGCCACATTAGAAAATTAGAGCTAAACTCCACGATAAGCAAAAATAGTGAAAATACAAGAGGCATTTGTATTCTTATTGTGGTGTGCTTTGCGTATTTTGTGCAGATATGTGTAAAAATCCAGTGCAAGACTTTTCCTCTGGGCAGGAGCTTCCTGTAATAGAGACTGGTCACTGCTGCTCTCTCTCCTTGTGCAGGGTGGCTGGTCTTGTCTCCGCCCCTCCTGTAGTTTTCTACAACCAGCCTGTAATGGGTGGACCTTCAAGGCCCCTTCCAGTCTACTCTCTGCACAGACTATGTACAGCACAGTAACGATGTCTCTGCTACTTTTTTTTGTAATACCTAGGTTTGAAAAGGTGTTTGGTGCACACAAAGTAGTATTAAATCCCCTGTGTCTATGGAGGAGAATATTGTTTTTCTGTGCCCAGAAAAGCTTTAACTATCTATGAAACCATACTAAGCAAACATTTCAGCATAACTGGGCAACAATGCCACATTTTCTCCGAACTTACCTTTAGCAGCATGATGTCATTGCCAGGTTTTTTGTGTTGTTGGTGTGGGACCATTTTACAAACTTTTATTACCTGCCAGGACTTTTCTTTAGACAAAATATTATGAGCTCCCAATATTACTTGCATATTTCTGTAATGTAAAAACAAAAAAATGCTAGTATAACCAAAAGAAAAGAGACCGGGTCAGATGGATCTATGGGTGACTGTATGAAGACAGGCTGGATGTTGACTGGTGAAAAGTTAATCAGACAAATGAGGAAACCAGTCCTTATCACTATAACCCCCCCCCCCCCCTCCTTTCTTCCCAAGTAAGCTGTCACAAAGCTCTTTCTCTCCACTTCTTCTATTTCCTACCTCCATGTATACTCAAAAAGTCAGCTGAGGCAACTGTACAAGTGTGTGTGTGGATGTCTATGTGCCAGTGTATGCCACCAATGGGCCTATGTGCAAGGCAACTTTTTGAGAGCCCCCAATTCAATTATTGCCCAGGGAAAATACATGACAGATGGATAGATGCAGATGAAGAATAGCTTTTGTGATACCATGAATGTTCCAATGACCGAGTTGCTGTAAGACAGTAAACCCCCTTTACTTCCAACCAATAAAGAGGCAGGGAGTGAAGGAGGTGCTCTTTGCCCAACAGCACTTGCATATTACAATTATAAGGAGCATGGCAGGGGCATCATGAAGAATTCTGGACCCCCTTTCCCACCATTTAGCTGTCCTGGAAAGGAGCAACATTCAGTCTATGTGATGGCAGAAGAAGTCCTACCACCTACTTGAATGTTTAGTATCTAGTGGCTCTAGCGGTGTTTAGTATCTAGTAGCCTCTAGTGGTGGCCTTACAGTACATGCTTTGATTTGACTGTGTAAACAACTGAATAGGTGTACTTTCCCTCTCAATTAATTTAGACTTCAGATCAAAATTTGATCAAACTGAGTCGAACGTTCAGGATAGAAAATGGTCATTCGTGTTTTATTGAACTGAGATGCTTTGTTTATTAATTAAATTTCAATATTCAAATTCAATTGTATTTCAATCAAATTATGAGATTGAATGGGGAAAACAGATATGTGATCAATAACTCACGATCGTATCCTCCAACAATTGATGGAAATCCACTTTCCTGTTTGTATCATATAGATCAAATGGGTTGTCGAACAAATATCTAAATAGTTAAAACTAAAACAATTCAGATGACTAAAATTCTACTATAATGGCATTTTAGTCAAAAGACTATGACTAAAACTAAATCAAAATGGTAGCAACTTGCAAAGAATACAAGATGCAGGCACAGTAAGGTAAGGACTAATTCACACGAGTGTCCAATAAAAGCACATAGTTTTAATGCGTATTTACTGCCCCTGATCACCCACCTAAATAAAGCAATGCAGTCACTCAGGGCTGTACCCATGCTGTGTCAAAAGTTAAACATCATTTAACATTTGGTAGGTGGTATCGCTGTTGAATGCGACCTGAGCAAGCAAATGGGGCTGTGCCACAACTTCACTGCAACCGCATGCAATGCACACTGGCATTTTAAGAATAAACCAGGCGGTGAGAAGATAATGCATGCATGTGCAAGCCCTAAGAAAGCATCACATTGTTAAATAGAGATTTCCTTTTTTTTATATTATTATTATTACTGTATTATTGATTAATTAACCACTTCAGCCCGGAAGGATTTGCCCCCTTCCTGACCAGGCCATTTTTTTTTTTTGCGATATGGCACTGCGTCACTTTAACTGGCAATCGTGCGATGTGGTACCCAAACAAAATTGACGTCCTTTTTTTCCCACATATAGAGCTTTCTTTTGGTGGTATTTGATCCTCTGCGGTTTTTATTTTTTTTCGCTATAAACAAAAAAAGAGCAACAAAAAAAAAACAAAAAAAAATTTCTTCATCAGTTTAGGCCGATATATATTCTTCTACATATTCTTGGTAAAAAAAATGTGCAATAAGCGTATATTGATTGGTTTGTGCAAAAGTTATAGCATCTACAAAATAGGGGATAGAATTATGGCATTTTTATTATTTATTTTTTTACTAGTAATAGATCAGCAATTTTTATCGGGACTGTGACATTGTGGCAGACAGATCGGACACTTTTGATACTTTTTTGGGACCATTGACATCTATACCGTGAGCAAAGCTAAAAATAGCCACCGATTACTGTACAAACGGGCAGGGAAGGGGTTAACACAAGGGAGAGATCAAGGGGTTAAATGTGTTCCCTCGTGAGTGTTTCTTACTTTAGGGGGATGGGAGTGACTAGAGGAGGAGACATATCGCTGTTCTTAACCAATAAGAACACACGATGTGTCTCTCTCCTGACAGAACCGGGATTTGTGTGATCCCCATTCTGTCTCTCGTGCCCGCGATTGTGGGTGGCCGGTGGTCATCGTGACATGCGACAATTTTTTTTTGAGGTCTTTTTGTGTGAAGGTTCTTTTATTTCCTTTTTTTTATTTTCTTCCCTCATTTTCCCCTTTTCCCTGTCAATATTTACATTCACAAAGATCTTTGTATATGTTACACTCCCCCAGGTTTTCTTCATACACAGCTCTGTACATGAGACCCTAATGACATGAATGTTCCCATACGTACGTGCCATTGCAGTGAGCTGCCGTCAAAACAACATCTTCACTTATCAGGATCCCGCCACATCTTTTATATGTATTTCCCATTATGTCAAACTTCAGAAATGCCATATAGGGCATAGAATGAGGACTGACTTCATCTCCGCCAATAATCTCATCTGGTTTGGGATAATATAACAAAGTCATTTAGTCTAAATTCATAGGCTAGTAGAAATCCACATATTATTTAAATAGCCCTAAAGGCAGTTACTATACAACACTTACCAGTTACCACCATTACACGTTACAAAATTTTACATGCTTACATAGTTGGTGAGGTTGACAAAGACATCAGTAAATTCAGTTCAACCTATGATGTGTGTGTGTTTATGTCAATAGTATATTGTATACCCCTGTATGTTGTGGTCGTTGAGGTGCCCATCTAATGTTTTTTTTAAACTATCGTCACTCCCTGCTAAAACCACTGCTTGTGGAAGAAAATTCCACATCCTTACCGCTCTGATGCCGTGTACACACAATCAGAATTCTCGTCATCGGAAAAAGCTCTGATGTATTTCCCGTCAGAATTCCGACGGAATTACGCTTGCCTACACACGGTCACACCAAATTCTGACGGTCATTAACACTGCGACATACAACACGTTCGACGGCACTATAAAAGGGAAGTTTAATGCTTCCGAGCATGCGTTGAATTGTTTCCGAGCATGCATCGGAATTTTGTTTGTCAGAATTGCATACACACGATCAAAAAATCCGATAGAAAGGAACTGCCGACAGAAAAAGACTGATGGGCAAACACACGGTCGGAAAATCCGATGAAAAGCTCCCATCGGACTGTTTCCATCGGAAATTCCGGCCGTGTGTACGCGGCATGACAGTAAAAAACGCTGTTTGTGGTTAAACCATTTCTCTTGCAACAGTTTTTTTCCCTGTGCTAGGGGCGCCACTATGGTATTTGTACATTGATATCATATCCCCTCTCAAGTGTCTCCTCTCCAGAGAGAATAAGTTCAATGCTTGTAGTCTTTCCCCATAGCTGACGTCCTCCTGAAATCAAAATAAGGACTTTCTTACAACAAAACTTTATTTCTTGGAGATCATCATGGCAGCCAACCTTTGAGTTGATCCTGCCCCTAAAGTTTAGGACGAGCCTTCAGAAATGGAAAATTACAGTAGGTATGGATAACAATTTTCCATATTTTAGTAAAATTGCTAAACTGAACCCTTCCAGTGGTCAAGATAAGGCCATGATGATTACAGATTTCTGGTCACAGAGCAAACAAAGCGATTGTCTGGACTGCCGATTATGGTAAGAGTGAATGCCTAGAACATAAGCAGTCTGCATTTGGGGCGTTTGTCGCCGGGCACATACTGTACTACCCGAAATATACATACCGCTAAGTGCACCATCCAGCCGCAGCAGCTGTCAGCCTCTCATTGAGTTTGAGATGCTTGTGGGTAGCCAATCTGGATGCTACACCTGTACCCTCCAGCTGTGGGTGGCTGTTAAGCAAGGTGGAGGTGCAAGAAGAACAGTGTAAGTCCTATGTCACGGCACTGGAGTCCAGCAGACAGCTGTGTTCCAAGTCTGTCCCACCTCTTTCCCTAGTACTACTATGCTATCCCTACCCAGCGTGGTACTTGTCTCTACTTTAGCCACTTTGCAAATGCATGCCAACTACAGCGGGCACTGCTGTTTATTAACACTGTCCACACTAAATAAAGCCTCTGAGGTCATCCAGTGTTGCAGTGTCCAATCAGGCCGCTGCTCCCCTGGTAACACTTATGCAGTCTGAAGCGGTACAATGTTCCTCTAGTACTCCCCTCCCCATGTACAGTGGTTAGCAACACAGCACCACCTACAGAGGGGAGGGTAAACTGCACTTGCCTACAGGCTTAACCCCTTGGCACTGGCGCCTCCCAGCCATTTAAGGGGTTTCAGATGCTGGGAGGCGGGGTGGGATTTATGATCATGTGACCTCCGCGATTGGCTGTCACAGCGGTCACATGATCGGAATGTTACTTGGGATTGGGAGCTCTTTGTTAGCTGCAGGTGACTGTGCCTCGAGCGCGCAAGGCACGCGCTCTCGGCACAGCTATATTTACATTCAGGTACACAAATATGTGGTCGCTCAGTGTTAAGGAGCACCCGCTGAGAGGACGTATATTAGCATACTGTCAGCACCAACATGCTAGGAGTGAGTCATGCAGATAGTAGAGCAATGATAGAGCAGAGGGAAGTGACACTTTGTCCTTTGGATTGAGACAAGTATACACTAGTGAGGGGTCATTTTTAGTGTTAGAAGTTTACAACCACTTTAAACCTGAAGTCCAGCTTTACCTCCAGTCTTGTACTGGCTCCTCTTCTGCACTGCAGTTGTTTACTCTGATTTCACTGCACACTGTGAGCTTTTTACAGTATGCATTAGAAACTGCAGCAAGTCAGATGGAATCAACCTAATTTCCTGTCTGGAGGACATCCAGCATCATCTAGCACATTCCTCCCCCTCCTTTCTGTCCCTGGCCCACCTCTTTCAGTCATTGGATTTCAGTTCTTTCAATAATGGAGGCTCAGCATCCCATGTAAGTGTTACCTAGGGTAATCTGCTTGCCAGTGAAAGAACACCTGCTCTTCCAGATCATTCACCCATCAAGGACTTTTGATATTTGCACAATTCCTCCCAAGAGCCAGCCCACTGCTTGCATTTGGGCTGAGGGCTCTTGAGAGAAGTACTGACGCAGGATATTGATATGATATTTTCAGGAAGTAAAGTACAACATCCTGTTAGCCCCTCCCAATAGCCACGATATTCCTGCACTGCATAGAGAAGCACACAGACAGAGTAATGGTGTTACTGGGCCCGAAATGAGGAATGTAATAAAAAGAAAATGTTTATATTGTCCAAGCTTAATTAAACAAGCTGAAGTTAGAAGCTGATTGGTTTCCATGCAGAGCTGCACCAGATTTTGCACACTCCAGTTTTAGTAAATCAACCCTCATGCTTGATATTTCATTCCTGTGCATGGTAAATTACAAGGACACAACATTTCTGGCTGGGTCAACATGTGTTTTTTTTCACTTGATTCAAAAGATTGGTTCATACTTAATTAAACCTTTAAATACATCAAGGGGGTGAATAAGGTTCAGGAACACGGAGACATGACCTCAAACTAACTGGAGGAAAGTTCGAAACGAATCTTAGCCCCCTTTCACCCTGGGGCAGCGCGTGCATTAGCGGTAAAGCACCGCTCCTTTTAGCAGTGCTTTACCGCTTTTTAGCTGCTAGCAGGGCGCTTTTAATCCCCACTAACGGCTGAAGAAGGGGTTAAAAGTGCCCGTGTTGCGGCACTTGTGAATCGCTTTTCAGGCGCTTTGGAAGCGCTGGCCATTCATTTCAATGGGCAGGGCATTTTGGGAGCGCTGTATACAGCGCTCCAAAACTGCCCCAAAGATGCTGCTTGCAGGACTTTTCCTAACATCCCAGAAGCGCACCGCCCCAGTGTGGAAAGTGACACTGAAATGAATGGGAGGCAGTTTTCAGGCGCTTTACAGGTGCTATTTCTAGTGCTAAAACGCCTGAAAACTGCCTTAGGGTCCTTTCACACGGGGCGGATCAGTTCTGATCCGCCCCGTGGATGTCCGTTTGCTCAGCGGGGATCACTCCGCCGATCCCCGCTGAGCAGGGAGATGACAGGTCTGTCTCCGCACACTGTGCAGGGACGGACCTGTCACAGCGCCGCTCTCCCCTATGGGAGATCGGATGACGACGGACCGCAGTGCCCGTCGTCATCCGATCCGATCCGCAGACGGATGGAAAAATAGCTTTTTCCTCCGTCACACTTTTTCGGATCGGAGCGGGTCGGATGTCAGCGGACATGTCACCGCTGACATCCGACGCTCCATAGAGCTCTATGGAGCACCCGTTCAGGTCCGCCTGAAAAACTGACAGGCGGGCCTGAACGGGACGTTAGTGTGAAAGGGGCCTTAGTGTGAAAGGGGTCTTAGAAAGTATTATTTTACTGAAAGGGTAGGTGATGATTGGAATACACTATCAACAGAGGTAGTGAGATCAACAGTCAACAGTAAATGGCTTCAGACAAGCTTGAGATAAACATAGATCTATAATCAGACAACAAGGTTAATGAAAAAAAAAAAACCCACAGCCCCAAAAAAATTATACAAAAAAAAAAGAAAAAGAAAGAAAAACAGCCCTAAAAAACAATACAAAAAAATGTAAAAAAATAAATAAAATGGGCACACTTGATGGACTACTCAGTCTTTTTCTGTTGTCACTTTTCTATGTTTCTATGTTTTAAGTGTGAACCATGGCTAAGGGATTATCCATAGAATGTATTTACTAACTTTACAAAATCATAATGCTCTGAACCATTCAGTGTCATGGGTACACTCTGCATCAACTGTATATTTGTAAAACAAAAACAATATATCTTTATATTAAAACACAAATATCAGTTAAATAATGTATGAAATTAAAATACAATTGCTCTTTTAAAACAACTTTCTGACTTTTATGCTTTGTAAACTGGCCGAGTATGAAGGCTTTCTAAGCCGACTGGAAAAAAGCCCAAGAAAGTCATGTGCATGCCAGGTTATATGCCCCTCAGATATCATCCATTCGTCACCTTCACCCTTCCTGCCTGATCTCATGTGCATGGCCAGGGGAGACACACATCTACAGGCAATAATAGCCAGCACAACAAAATGAGACTCCCAAATACTGTATTCACTAAGTATCAGATTACACAGCATGCAGTAATACAGTGGTGGCGGTTTATGCTGCATGTTTGCTTTATTGCAATCTCAGTGAATATCTAAAGCCCAATTTGCGGCAACTAAAAATGATCCCTTGCAGTAGGTATGCAGTCTTTAATTGCTGGATTAGGTCTGGGGGAACTTACTTGATCCTCCGCTCCTCCCGGAAGCCATACTTGACCCCGCAGCCTCGTGTGCCCATGCTCTAGCAGTCTAGGATCTTGATGTCATCAAGACCAAAGAAGGGTCCATAGCCCTGCTTTGGACATATTGATACCGAGGGACAGTCCTTTGCTGCAGCATGAGGGAGCGCCATCTGCCAGGGCAGAGGAGGATCAGGTAAGTAACATGTTTCTCCTCTCCCGTAGACAAAACAAGTTACTTAGCCTTGCAGGGTGCAGCCCCACTGCATGTGATAATGTTACATTATCCCAAAACTGAGCTTTAAAAGTGGTATTAAAGGAGAAGTCCAGCCAAAGCTTGTTTGGCTGGGCTTCTCCTATGGATCACAGGAGTACAGTTCTTTTTGCATTCCCGTGGCTCGTTTTCAGCAGAGATTGGGCTGAAGTGCGCTCTCTGCTGAAGTCACAGAATCAGTCCAGACACCGCATCATCACAACCATGGATCCCTGAACCGGCACCCGGCTCAGCCTCTCAGCAAACCACTGAGAGCCTGAGCCGGTCACTCTGCCCCCTCCACAGTCCAGCGCTCCAATGAGTGCAGAGTGGGAGAGCAGAGAGCTGCTGACTAGCAATCAACAGCTCTCTGCTCACAGAATTGTGAGAACCGAGTGCTCAGCGGTGTTCGATCACTCGGTTCTCAGTGTTAGAGGCACCGGAGGACAGATGCAGCATTGGACCGAATCCATCAAGGTAAGTATGATATTAAAAAGGAAAAAAAAAATACTCCTCTTTTAATCCCAAAAGCAAACATTTATTATATTGCAGCTTACTAATTCTTAGATGCTATTGCTGTTTTAGGTTTCTTTCTTAAGCTTTCCTTCATTTATTTGAATCTGGTGATCTAGCAGTAAATCTGTTGTTTTTCAAACGCCCAAGCTCTCCAGCAGAATGTATCAGTTAGAGGGATGAGACATGACATTTAACACTAGTAGGGGTGCTTACAATGACCAACTCTTATTTATTCATGTAAAACCGTTATCCCAAAAGGGAAAAAAACTGCTGTAACTGATTATGAAGTGTGAACTGGAATTTAGTAAATCTGCTATTACTTCCAACACTACCTTCCCCCTGGACTGACAATGCTGCTGTTCAAAGGTGTCCCCTGTGCTCCAGAGTGGGGGCACTCTAATACAGGAGGTGTGTTACCGTCAAGCATGGAACGATACCCCACAATGAATCTTCCAACCAGGATCACTGTAGACCAGGTGAAACATGACCGCATCAGCATCCAGGGAATTCCATATGGAGTAGGTATCATCCGATTTCCAAAACAAAGTGTGTTACTTCATCCACCCAGCAGAGTGTATCATGAGAAGAAAAATAAAAAGGCCTCCACATAGAGCAGATCACTCCTGTATAAAAGGTTTATTGAAGTAAGATGCTTAAAAAATGTACAACTGCATCGCTCAACGAAGTGTACAGGCGTGATCACAAACAAAGATAAAAAGAGCGTGGTATATCGAGCCTGGCAGGCTATGAACCTGACATGTTTCGTACTAAATGTACTTCAACTAGGGCATCATCATGGGGTATCGTTCCATGCTTGATTGACTCACCATCACAGGATCACATTGTGTTTCTTTTTCCCTGTATAAGAGACTGCATTGATCTTATTGATACTTCTTATATGAACTACATAGAAGCTCCATGATAAGTTAACCTGTTGGGTAGACCTGCCCTGATTAGACCAATATTTCATGCATTGGATGGATATTGATGCATTGGTTTATATATATATGATTGTGATAGGTTCATATGAAACCCCTCTCTCCCTTTTATTGATGTACACAATTTAATATATTCACAATATTTTTCATTCACGTCCACTATTAGTGAATATTCTTCCCTAAGAAGTGTTCTGGGGTAGACTTATTCTTTTAGCGCTGTATTTTTAGTTCTACATATGGCATCACTAGTTTCTCACTTATGACATTACTAGTTTCTTAGAACTTACTAGGTCTACTTATGACATCACTAGTTTCTCACTTATGACAAGTTTCTAAGAACTAAATCTGAACATACTGTACATTATACAATTGTTTTATTCAATTTCCTTTAGATTTACCTTCAACTATGTAGTGAAAGGGCCTGCCTGACTGCATACAGATTGAAAGTGTTTAGGTTTGACCATATATTATATGGTTTTGGTAAATTTAAAGAAAAATTGTGCAAGAAAATTGTATAAGGTATGGCCAGCCTTACTAGTTCTACTTATGAATTATGTTAGTTTCTCCATTACTAGTATTCAAGGACATACCTAGGTCTTTTACTTTCTCACCAATCATACAAAACTAATTAATATACAAATGTTATAAAAGCAGAAGATTCCAGTGATAAAAAAAAAAATTCTTGAAAAGTTTTCTCTACACTACAAAGGGACCGAAGTAAGAGATGAGGTTACTTACCTGCTGAGATACTGAGGATATGACAAGCCACAAGAAAGAAAATGAGCAAACCCATCGCAGCAAAAAGTCAAGACAACTAAGTCAGCTTTATGCTCTACTTATATATACTACTGTACGAATGGAAGGGTTGACAGTCTGAGTCTAAAAATTTCCAAGAAGCGTGTGGTGTGGGCAGGCCTGTGGCTTATTATTAAGCAAAAAGCACATTGTGGCCAGAGCAAAATTAGTAAATTCTGCACTAGTGCTATTGTACCTCCAAAGGTCTCATTGACTGGAGAAACATTAGATCAGTTTCTATATTTTAAAATGTCACAGTTACATTCAATATATATATTTCATGTTTTGCCCGATTAAATTGAATCCGTAGTTCTAGCCGACCTATACCTAAATTAATGAATTACTATATAAACCGCGCTTGCAGGATAAATGTATAAAACCACACAATGTAAATGAAACAATGGCAGTGGTATACAATTAAAGAAATATCAATGTGATACACATGAATAACAATGTGAAACAAATAAATGGATAACACAATCTATTTATAGGGTGCTGAGTGTTACAAAAATAAAGTTCATAAGGGCTCCAAAAAATAGCAGGTGTCGAGTGCCATACTCCCCTCTTGTGACCCCACTCACCAAAATTTATGGACCCTCAGCTTTGCAGTCTGGAGTCAAAAGTGCTGTGATCTAAATGATCTGGTATATGAGGAATAGATTCTCAGATGCCATAGAAGTTGTATTCTTGTGGATAGGGATGAGCTTCGTGTTCGAGTCGTACCCATGTTCGACTCCAACATCAGCTGTTCGACCATTCGTCGAATTGCAAACGTTATGGGCCGCTCGAGCCAAATTCGAGTGGCGCGTAACGGGCCATAATTCACTGTGGCATCACAGTGCATTGCTGGCTGATGATTGGCAAAGCATGCACTATGACCCGCATGCTTGACCAATCACAGCGCTGTCTGTACAGTGAGGCGTAATTGGCCAAAGCCAGGGTGGCTTTGGCCAATTATGGCTCAAGGCATTTAGTACACGCCCCACAATATAAGGCGACCTGGAAGTTGGCCTTGTGTAATGCGTTCTGAGGTCCTGCTAGAGAGAAAGATAGGCAGTGTCATTTCATTTCATTTGAGTTAGATAAAGCAGGCAGCAGGCGAGTCAGTGAGCTGCAGTGAGTGTATTGTGTATACATCCTAGGTGTTTTATATATATATATATATATATATATATATATATATATATATATATATATATATATATATATATATATATATACACACACACACACACACACACACACACACACTGTATTCAGTTTAGCTAGATTCGTTCCTGTGTACTGTATCCTTTGCACAGTGTGCACTTAAAGCTGCCCCAATTGCTAGTGTTCTTCTGATCCTATACCACAGGCAGGCATCTGCAGTAATTACAGTTGGTGTACTGTGTACCCTGCACAGTGTGCACCTAAAGCTACCCCAATTGCTGGTGTTCTTCTGATCCTATACCGCAGACAGCTGCAGTAATTACAGTTGGTGTACTGTGTACTCTGCACAGTGTGCACCTAAAGCTACCCCAATTGCTGGTGTTTGTCATAAACTAGATGTGACCAGAACTGTGTGACTGTGACAGAGTGAACCAGACATAAATAGGTGAAAGTAAGTTTATTAAAGTAAATGCATATAAATGTGAACACACCACCAATACAAACTGAGTGAACAAACCAAACAGTGATGATAAACAAACTAACCAGCATATGTAGCAAAAGGGAGTACCAGAATCGTAGTCAAGTCAGGCCAGGGTCATAAACAGGAGGTCAGCAAATGGGGGGACAAGGAGAAAGGGATCAGGTTTTTAGGACAAGGTTCCAGGGATGCAGGAGTAGACGGGATCAGGTACAACAGGTTCAGCAGGCAGGAATCAAGGTTCAGGATTAGGGATTAGTGATGGATGAACTTACGATGGGACGTTTCGCGAACGCGGCCAAAATTTTGCGAACCGCAAAGTTTGTGGCGGGCCCCATTGACTTTAATGGAAGGAGAACCTTAAAAACCTACAGGTCATATTTTCAGCCACAAAATACTTACTAGCTGTGCACACATAGTCCCACCACATGGACACTGACATAACAAAAGTATGAAGTGAATCTGGGATCGACAACGACAAGCATTCTTTTTTTATCTGTGAAATTTTGACAATTCAGGAGCGCATGAAGGCCATGGAGGAGAGGCAAGGTCAGGGCAGGCTATGAAGGGGGTGCAGGAGATGATCAGTGCCACAGTCAGGGCAGCGCAGTCCTGTGCCAGTGTCCCAGTGTGCCAACCTGTGCTTGAGCCCCTCCCTCTGCCCGGCCCTTACCCCACCTATGCAGGGCTCCACTGCGGTGGTCCAGAGGTGCCAGTCCAGTGCTGATCCTCAGCCATGGTGCTGGCACTACCTGCTGATTGGCTTCTCCGCTGCTATCTCCCTCACTGACACCAGCACTGAGATAGAACACTGACACCAGCACAGCGATAGAGACTGAGCAATGACACCAGCACCGAGATAGAGAGCACTGACACCAGGACCGTGATAGAGAGCACTGACACAAGCACTGAGATAGAGAGCACTGACACCAGCACCGAGATAGAGAGCACTGACACCACACCAGCACCGTGATAGAGAGCACTGACACCAGCACCGTGATAGAGAGCACTGACACCACACCCACACCGAGATAGAGAGCACTGGCACCAGTACCATGATAGAGAGCACTGACACCAGCACCGTGATAGAGAGCACTGACACCAGCATCAAGATAGAGAGCACTGACACCAGCACCGAGATAGAGAGCACTGACCCCACGCCAGCACCGTGATAGAGAGCACTGACACCAGCACCGAGATAGAGAGCACTGACACCACACCAGCACCGAGATAGAGAGCACTGACACCACACCAGCACCGAGATAGAGAGAGCACTACCACTGACACCAGCACCGAGATAGAGAGAGAGCACTGACACCAGCACCGTGATAGAGAGCACTGACACCACACCCACACCGAGATAGAGAGCACTGACACCACACCCACACCGAGATAGAGAGCACTGACACCACACCATCACCGAGATAGAGAGCACTGACACCAGCACCATGATAGAGAGCACTGACACCAGCACCGAGATAGAGAGCACTGACACCACACCCACACCGAGATAGAGAGCACTGACACCACACCAGCACCGAGATAGAGAGCACTGACACCATCACCGAGATAGAGAGCACTGACACCAGCACCATGATAGAGAGCACTGACACCAGCACCGAGATAGAGAGCACTGACACCACACCAGCACTGAGATAGAGAGCACTGACACCAGCACTGAGATAGAGAGCACTGACATCACACCCGCACTGAGATAGAAAGCACTGACACCACACCAGCACCGAGATAGAGAGAACTGACACCACACCAGCACCAAGATAGAGAAAGAGCACTACCACTGACACCAGCACCGAGATAGAGAAAGAGCACTGACACCAGCCCCGTGAAAGAGAGCACTAACACCACACCCGCACCGAGATAGAGAGCACTGACACCACACCAGCACCAAGATAGAGAGCACTGACACCAGCACCGAGATAGAGAGCACTGACACCACACCAGCACCGTGATAGAGAGAGAGCACTACCACTGACACCAGCACCGAGATAGAGAGAGAGAGCACTGACACCAGCACCGTGATAGAGAGCACTGACACCACACCTGCACCAAGATAGAGAGCACTGACACCACACCAGCACTGAGATAGAGAGCACTGACACCAGCACCGAGATAGAGAGCACTGACACCAGCACCGTGATAGGGAGCACTGACACCACACCAGCACCGTGATAGAGAGCACTGACACCAGCACCATGATAGAGAGCACTGAGACTACACCAGCACCGAGATAGAGGGCACTGAGACCACACCAGCACCGTGATAGAGAGCACTGACACCACACCAGCACCGAGATAGAGAGAGAGCACTACCACTGACACCAGCACTGAGATAGAGAGAGAGAGCACTGACACCATCACCATGATCGAGAGAACTGACACCACACCCGCACCAAGATAGAGAGCACTGACACCACACCCACACCAAGATAGAGAGCACTGACACCAGCACCGAGATAGAGAGCACTAACACCACACCAGCACAGTGATAGAGAGCACTGACACCAGCACCGTGATAGAAACACTGAGACTACACCAGCACCGAGATAGAGGGCACTGAGGCCACACCAGCACCGAGATAGAGAGCACTGACACCACACCAGTACCATGATAGAGAGCACTGACACCAGTATTGAGATAGAGAGCACTGACACCAGTACCGAGATGGAGAGCACTGACAGCAGCACTGATACCAGCAACTCACTGCGGGACCCAAAAATATGACACCGCTCTACCTCTTCAAACAGGAGGGTACGGGCATATAGTACGGTGTGCTTTTTTTGTACAAGGAAGTGAGCCAAAGGTAGAAAAAAGGTCCGTGTGCTCTATTAAATAAATTGTTTATAGAGTTATGAATATACATGGTCTACTGGTCACATGTGTTGAATTCCTCAGAGATCCATGCCTCATTCATTTTTATAAATGTCAGGTAGTCAACACTCTCGTGAGCTAGGCGAGTGCGCTTATCGGTCACGATCCCCCTGCTGCGCTGAACGTCCTTTCGTGCAGGACACTGGACGAGGGGCAAGCCAACAGTTACATTGCAAATTGGGCAAGCTCTGGCCAGAGGTCAAGCCTGCCCACCCAGTAGTCCAGGGGTTCATCACTCCTCAGAGCGTCCACATCGGCTGTTAACCTGATATAGTCGGACACCTGTCGGTCTAGGCGTTCCCTGCTGCTGGATCCGGATGACACCTGTCGATGGGTTGGCTGAAAGAATGACCTCATATCAGAAGTCACCAACACATCTTCAAACCTCCCTCTTCTTGCAGCGCTGTTGGATTGGTACCCGTAACTCTTTCTCTGGGAGTGGAAATTCCTCCTCTGCCAGCGCACGCAAAAGCAGAATGCAGCATTTCTCGAAACAAGGCCTGGAAGTGCTCCATTCTGACAGCCCTCTGTGATGGTGGTAACATTTCTGCCATTTTGTGTTTGTACCGGGGGTCTAAGTACATTGCCACCCAGTACTGGTTCTTGACCCTTATGCTTTTTATACGGGGTCCCTATTAAAACACTGGAGCATGAAGGCCCCCATTTGCACTAAACTGGAAGCGGTGTGGTGGCCTGGCTCCTGCTCATCATCCAGGATAATGTCGTCCTCCTCGTTCTCCTCTCCCCATCCACGCACAACAGGGATCCCAGAAAGGTTTAAAGCATGCTCTTCTTGCTCCTCCTCATCCGCCCCGGCACCATCCTCCTCTGACTCCTCTTCAGACTCCTGTTGTTGACTTGTCTCAGATAGAGTAGACCCGCTGGGAATTCTTCCAGCATTGCGACTTCCTCATCTTCCTGCTCCTGCTCCTCCACGGCTTGATCAATGACACGACGCAATGCACGCTCCATAAAGAAGGCATAATGTACCATGTCACTGATGGTGCCATGGCTGCGACTGACCAGTTTGGTGATCTCATCAAATGGCCGCAGAAGTCTGCATGCGTCGCGCATAAGCAGCCACTGGCGCAGTGAAAAAAAAAACAAGCTCCCCAGAACCTGTTCTGCCTCAGAGTTCGTGTAGGTAGTCATTAACTTCACGTTTCTGCTGGAACAGTCTATCAAGCATATAGAAGGTTGAGTTCCATCGCATCGGGCAATCGTAAATAAGACGCCTGACCGGCAGATTGTGTCGCCGCTGAATGTCAGCAAGACGAGCCATGGCCGTGTAAGATCTTCTGAAATGGGCCGAGATTTTCCTTGCCTGCCGCAAGATGTCCTGGACTCCAGGGTATTGGACAACAAATCGCTGCACGACCAAGTTTAAGACGTGTGCCATGCATTGCACGTGTGCAATTTTTCTCTATCTCAATGCGCTTAGCAGATTGGCACCATTGTCACACACCACTTTACCAATTGTCAAATTGAGCGGTGTTAGCCACTGATCTGACTGTGAACGCAAAGCTGAAAGGAGTGCAGGGCCAGTGTGGCTCTTGGCTTCCAGGCACAACAGACGCAGCACAGCATGGCAACGTCTCACCTGGCATGTTGAATAGGTTCTGGGGATCTTGGGCAGCGCAGCGGAAGAGAGGCTAGCAGCGTAAAAAGAGGAGTCAGCCGAGGAGGAGAGGGGGGAGGATGGAGTAGGAGGAGGGGAAGAAGAGCCAGGCCTGCATGCAATCTGTGGCGGTAAAACCAAATCTACATGGGTGCCACGGGTTACATGCTTGACGGCCGTCAGAAGGTTCACCCAGTGGGCAGTAAAAGTTATATAGCTTCCCTGCCCGTGTTTGCTAGACCACGTGTCTGTGGTCAGATGTATCTTGGCACCGACACTGTGTGCCAAAGATACATTCACTTGCCGCTGAACATGGCCATATAGCTCTGGGATGCCCTTCTGTGAGAAATACTTCCTTCCTGGGACCTTCCATTGTGGTGTTCCAATGGCCACAAATTTTCGAAAGACCTCCGAGTCCACCAGTTTATATGGCAGTAGTTTGTGGGCTATCAGTTCTGACAAGCCAGCCGTCAACCGTTGGGCAAGAGGGTTATCCGGCGTCATCATTTTTTTACGCTCAAACATTTGGCCCACGGAAGCCTGTCTTTTTGAAGAAAAACGTGAGGATGGCATGATGGAAGGTGGAGTGGAGGACAATTATGAGGAGAGAGGAGAAGGAGAAGTAGAAGACGAGGCTGGACGGTGAGAGCCTGGAGTGTGGCTTTGTGTGTTCCGTTGCTCCCACTGGGCTCGGTGATGGCAGCTCATGTGCCTTCTTAAGGCGGTCGTCCCTAGGTGATTGTTGGGCTTACCGCGACTTATGCGTTGACTGCAAAGGCTGCAGATGGCAACACTGTTGTCAGCAGCGGACACGTTAAAAAAAGCCCACACTGCAGAGCCATGTGCCGGCATCCTGGGAGCGCCAGATGTGACCGTACATGGTTGATGCCTCTCTCCTGGTACATTAGCAGTCTGCTTTGTCCCTCCTGTGCAATCTAAGTTCTGCCTGCTTCTCCTCCCTATCTGCTGGTCCATATCTCCCTCTGAACTCCCCTCCTCTTCCTCTCTTGTGGGCACCCACGTGACATCACTAGACTCGTCATCATTGACGTCATCTTCCCCACCGCTATAATTAGAGATCTCGGAGTAGGCAGCAACACCAGGGACCAACCTCCTCCTTGGGCTGATCTGGGTACTGTCGTTAGACTGCTGAGTTGCTACCTCCTCTTCCTTATCCAATGCCAAGAGTGGCTGTGCATCTGCAATGTCTTGTGATGGATCGGAAAATAATTCCTGTGACTCAAGCGGAAGGTATATGGTGGTGGTGGTGTTGGTGGTAGTGTCTTTGGGGGTGCACACAGCAGAGAGTGAAGAAGAGAGTGCAGATTGAGAGCATGAGGAGGGTGCAGAAAAGTAAGGCTGAGTGAGCCACTCAACCAAGTCTGGTGCGTCCTTTGACGTAATCGCACGTTCCTTCTTCAATTTGCCACTTTGGCTTAAGTCTGTTGCTCCTGCCCTACCCCTACCACCCCTGCGGAAGGGTCTGCCTCTGCCTCTGCCTGTCATTTTTTAAATGACCCTGTGACAAAAGTGTCTAGAGAAGTGAAGTATGTATGTGGAAGAAGGTATATAACACCCCGCTTCAATCTGTCGTTTTTGGGGGCCACTGGTCTATCACACCTGTTATAATACTTTTTTGATTTGCGTTTGTCACTCTTTGTAGTATCGTTGCTGAGCCGCTCAGCAGTCACTATGCTGCACAGTGCAAATGCACTATACTATGCTTTCTATATGTGAAGTATTTTATACATGTATTACACCACTATATACTGCACACCAAATAGTACACCTATGCCAGTCCTTAAAAGGACCTTTGTGGACCTAATAGTAGCTAGCTTGTAGCTAGTGAATTGCAGACTGTCCCGGCTCCAAAAACCAAACTGTCCCTCCCTACACTGAGAAACGACAGCTGCAGAATTGGTCAGCAGCACTGCATGCAGTGCACTATAATATGCTTTCTATATTTGAAACAAAGTATATTATACGTGTACAACCCTATATACTGTACACCTATAAAAGGACCTTTGTGGACCTAGTAGCAAGTGATTTGCAGACCCTGCTCAGAATACCAAACTGTCCCTCAGTCCCTACACTGATAAAAGACAGCTGCAGAATCAGTCAGCAGTCAAGTATAATATACTTTGTATATTTGAAAGAAAGTATATTATACGTGTACAACCCTATATACTGTACACCTATACCAGTCCTTAAAAGGACCTTTGTGGACCTAATAGTAAAAGCTAGTGATTAAACTGACTGTCCCTGCTCCACACAGCATCCTGTCCCTACACTGACAAAAGACAGCTACAGAATCGGTCAGCAGTGCACTCAGCAATCACCAGCACAGCAGTCAGCAGCAGTGCACCGAACCCTATATACTGTACTACACCTATACCAGTCCTTAAAAGGACCTTTGTGGATCTAATAGCTAGTGATTTGTGTCACTACAGTCTCTCCCTGCTCCACACAGCATCCTGTCCCTAAACTGACATAAGACAGAATGTAAAATGGCCGCCAAATCAGGTCTATTTATAAGGTAGGGGAATGTCCAATTGTCCATGTGCTGAAATGTCTCAATTGGCTGTCCTGTACCCCATGATGGATGTGTCATCATGGGTCAAAGTTCTTTCACAACATAAATGCATATGTCCGCCGGGCGAACAGCGCCAGAAGTCCGTCGGTTTGGCGAATCGCGAACACACAAAATTCGCCACGAACCGACCGCCGGGCGAACCGCAAGGCCATCTCTATTAGGGATGAGCTTCGAGTTCGAGTCAAACTCATGTTCAACTCGAACATTGCCTGTTCGGCGAAAAGTGAACAATTTGGGGTGTTCGCGGCATATTCGAAAAGCCGCGGAACACCCTGTACAAGTCTATGGGAGAAATCTAAAGTGCTAATTTTAAAGGCTAATATGCAAGTTATTGTCCTAAAAAGTGTTTGGGGACCTGGGTCCTGCCCCCCGGGGACATGTAATAATGCAAAAAAAAGTTATAAAAACAGACGTTTTTTCGGGAGCAGTGATTTTAACCACTTGACCACTGGGCACTTAAACACCCTTAATAACCAGACCAATTTTCAGCTTTCGGTGCTCTCACATTTTGAATGACAATTACTCAGTCATGCAACACTGTACCCATTTGAAATTTTTGTCCTTTTTTTCACACAAATAGAGCTTTCTTTTGGTGGTATTTAATCACCTCTGGGTTTTTTATTGTTTGTGCTATAAAAGAAAAAAGATCGTAAATTCTGTAAAAAAAATGAATTTTTCTTTGTTTCTGTTATAAAATTTAGTAGATTAGTAATTTTTCTTCATACATTTTGGCTAAAATGTATACTACTACATATCTTTGATAAAAATAAGTACAAATTGGTGGATATTATTTGGTCTTTGTGAAAGTTATAGAGTCCACAAGCTATGGTGCCAATATCTGAAAATTGATCACACCTGAAGTACTGATGGCCTTTCTCATTTCTTGACTCTAACATGCCAGAAAAGTACAAATACCCCCCAAATGACCCCTTTTTGGAAAGAAGACATTCCAAGGTATTTAGTAAGAGGCATGATGAGTTTTTTGAAGTTGTCATTTTTTCCCACAATTCTTTGCAATATCAAGATTTTTTCCCCACAAAATTGTCATATTATCAGTTAATTTCTCACACACAGCATATGCATACCACAAATTACACCCCAAAACACATTCTGCTATTACTCCCGAGTATCGCGATACCACGTGTGAGACTTTTACACAATGGTCACATACAGAGGCCCAACATGCAGGGAGCACCATCAGGCGTTCTGGAGCACCCAGGCCAATTCTGACATTTCTCTCCTACATGTAAAAATCATCATTTATTTTCTAGAAAATTACATAGAACCCCAAAAAATTATATATTTTTTGTTTAGCAAAGACCCTAGAGAATACAATGGTGGTTGTTGCAAATTTATTTGCACAGCAATTTTTTGAACGCGTTTTTTTTGGGAAAAAAACAGTTTTTGCTTAAAAAAAAAAAAAAAACAGTAAAGTTAGCCTAATGTTTTGCATAATGTGAAAGATTAAGTTATGCTGAGTAAATAGATACCTAACATGTCACCCTTCAAAATTGCACACGCTCGTGGAATGACGCCAAACGTCACTACTTAAAAATCCCCATAGGGGACGCTTTAAATTTTTTTACTGGTTACATGTTTTCAGTTACAGAGGAGGTCTTATTGCTCTCGCTCTAACGTTCGCAGCGATACCTCACATGTGTGGTTTGAACACCTTTTTTTATATGTGGGCGGGACTTACGTATGCGTTCGCGTCTGCATGCTAGCACATGGGGACAGGGGTGCTTTAATTTTTTTCTATTGTTCATTTTACTTTATTTATTTTAGTTTGACATGTTTTTCCCCAAAAATAAATTGTTTGATCACTTTTATTCCTATTACAAGGAATGTAAACATCCCTTGTAATAGGAATATGGCATGACAGGTCCTCTTTACAGTGAGATATGGGGTAAATAAGACAACACATCTCACCTCTAGGCTGGGAAGTCTGAAATAAAAAACAAAACAAAAAAACACGATTCTGGCTTTGATCGTATTGGCGAGTCGGTAGAACACAAAGTTGTCCATTTATACAATATTTCTAATACATAGCATGACCATAGCAAAAACGACACCCAAAAATAGATTCTCCTACTCCTCCTGAGTACGGCGATACTACATGTGTGAGACTTCCACAGCCTGGTCACATACAGAGGCTGAGTACAGCCAAGCATGGCCAAACATGGCTGGGTATCACCGAGTATGGCTAGGTATTGCAGGGTATCAGAGTATGGCTGAGCATGACCGATTATGGCTGGGTATTGCAGAGTATCACGACTATGGCTAGGTTTTGCAGAGTATCACCGACTATGGCTGGGTATTGCAGGGTATCACCGACTATGGCTGGGTATTGCAGGGTATCACCGAGTATGGCTGGGTATCACCGAGTATGGCTGGGTATGGCAATTTATGGCAGAGTATTGGCAGGGTATTGCAGAGTATTGCTGGGTATTGCAGATTATTGCTGGGTATTGCTGGGTATTGCAGAGTATTGGCAGGGCATTGCTGGGTATTCCAGAGTATTGGCAGGGCATTGCAGAGTATTGGCAGGGCATTGCAGAGTATTGTCATGGTATTGCAGATTATTTGGCAGGGCATTGCTGGGTATTGCAGGGTATTGGAAGGGAATTGAGGGGTTAATTGTTGGTGAGCAGCGCTGTGGGCACTGCAGATCCAGCCCACAGCGTTGCTGACACCGATCTCTCCCCTCTCACTGTACCGATCGGTACAGAGAGGGGAGGGAGGACCCGGTGGGCATGGATGCTCTCAAGTGCACGCCCCGGGGGCCGCGTGAAAGTGGAATTCTTGGAGGACGTCATACGACGGCCTCCCAGAGTTAAGCAACTGCCCTGTAGCCGTCATTCGGCTATGGGCCGGTTGTTATGTGGTTAATAATGCTTAAAATGAAACAATAAAAGTGTAATCATTTAAATTTTGTACCTGGGGGGTGTCCATAGTATGCCCTGTGAGGAGCGCATGTGTCCTGTGCTTAGAACTGTCCCTGCACAAAGTGTAATTTCTGCAGAAAAAAAAGTCATTTAAAATCACTCGTGGCTATAATGAATTGTCGGCTCCCTGTAATACAGAGAAAAGTCACTGAAAGTCATTGATTAAAAAAAAAGCGTGGGGTTCCCCCAAATTCAATTACCAGGCCCTTCAGGTCAAATTTATGTCAAATTTAAAAAAAAAATGACTTGGGGTTCCCCCTAAATATCGGGTCTGGTATGGATTTAAAGGGGAATTCCACGCTAAATAAAAAAAAAATGGCGTGGAGTTCCCCCTAAAAATCCATACCAGACCCTTTAATCGAGCACGCAACCTGGCAGGCTGCAGGAAAAGAGGGGGGCGAGAGAGCGCCGCCCCCCCTGAACCGTACCAGGCCACATGCCCTCAACATTGGGAGGATGCTTTGGGGGTCGCAGACCCCTCAAAGCACCTTGTCCCAATGTTGATGAGGACAAGGGCCTCATCCCCACAACCCTGACCGGTGGTTGTGGGGGTCTGCGGGTGGGGGTCTTATCAGAATCTGGAAGCCCCCTTTAACAAGGGGACCCCCAGATCCCGGCCCTCCCCTGTTTGAAATGGTAAGGGGGTACAAAAGTACCCCTACCATTTCACAAAGAAAGCATAAAAGAATCTTAAAAAAGACAAACACACTTCTGAAAAAGTCCTTTATTAAAAATATTTTTTTTCAAAAAAAGATTCCAGCGGTGGCAATCCACTCTTGTTATCCAGCGACAGATGATCATCTCTCCGGGGTCCAGCGATGGCTGATCTGATCCAGCGACAGGTGATCTCTCCCTCCAGTGCAGTGCAGTCCATCCTTCCTCTGTCTCCACTGGCGGAGACACTGCGGGGATCCCGGCAGCCTGACATTTCTTATATGAGGAGGGTGGGGCCACCCGTCACCTGACCCCGCACCCCTCTGATGCAAGTGGGGAAGCCTGGCTTCCCCAATGACGTGTGGGTGACCCTGCCCCCTCTGATGTAACGCAGGTTTTTTTGCATATTAGCCTTTAAATTTAGCAATTTTGATTTTGAACGTTCGAGTCCCATAGACTTTAATAGGGTTCTAAAGTTCACACGAAGTTTAGGTCTGTTCGCAGGTTCTGGTGCGAACCGAACCGGGTGGTGTTTGGCTCATCCTTATTCAGGATCAGGGCAACAGATAAACAGGCTGCAGGTCAGGGCACAAGGACAATACCAGGGCAAGGTGTGTGTGCACTTGCCGGGTATTTATACTATGGCTGCTATCAGTCATGTGACTCCTGATTGCAGAAGGTAATACCTGCTCCACACTGCCAGGATCCCTCCGCTGGTGGACACCAGTACTGTGGCCCAAAGATGACATAATTCCAGCATCTCAGTACTGCACGCCAAATGATCGATATTACGAGTGGAGGGAACCTTTCCTGACAGTGTTCTTCTGATCCTATACTGCAGGCAGGTGCAGTAATTACAGTTGGTGCACTGCGTACTCTGCACAGTGTGCACCTAAAGCTACCCCAATTGCTGGTGTTTTTCTGATCCTATACCACAGGCAGGCAGCTGCAGTAATTACTGTTGGTGTACTGTGTACTCTGCACAGTGTACACTTAAAGCAACCCCAATTGCTGGTGTTCTTGTGATCCTGTACCGCAGGCAGCTGCAGCAATTACAGTTGGTGTACTGTGTACTCGGCTCAGGGTGCACTTAAATCTACCCCAATTGCTGGTGTTCTTCTGATCCTATACCACAGGCAGGCAGCTGCAGTAATTACAGTTGGTGTACTGCGTACTCTGCACAGTGTGCACTTAAAGCAACCCCAATTGCTGGTGTTCTTGTGATCCTATACCGCAGGCAGCTGCAGCAATTACAGTTGGTGTACTGTGTACTCGGCACAGGGTGCACTTAAAGCTACCCCAATTGCTGGTGTTCTTCTGATCCTATACCACAGGCAGGCAGCTGCAGTAATTACAGTTGGTGTACTGCGTACTCTGCACAGTGTGCACTTAAAGCTACCCCAATTGCTGGTGTTCTTCTGATCCTATACCGCAGGCAGCTGTAGTAATTACAGTTGGTGTACTCTGCACAGTGTGCACATAACGCTACCCCAATTGTTGGTGTTCTCATACTAATAATACTACAGGCAGGCAGTTGATTCTGCTAGCTGCAGTATAATCAGTATATATACGTCCCAGCTTCGTATATACATCTCCCTGCAGGCCATTAGTATGTCTGGAAGGCCAACAAGGAGAGACAGACAGTCACGAGCCAATAAAAGAGGGCAAACAGGCTCTGAGTCTAGAGGCAACAGTGCTGGTCGTGGACACGGTGCATCCTCATCAGCACGTGACCATGGGACACGCTTGTCCTATTTTTCGGCAGCTGGCCGCGTTGAGCCGCAACATGCCGAAGACTTGGTAGAGTGGATGACCAAGCCGTCCTCATCCTCCTTATCCTCTCTCACCCAGACTCAGGGTACTTCTTCTGGCAAAGCAGCTGCCAATGCGGCCTCTTCCCTCAGCTCCATGGCATCAGTCACTCCTTCGCTAGTCCCACCATTTCCTCCTGAGGAGTCCCCCGAACTGGGAACAGTGTTGGGTACATGCTCCAGGAGGATGCCCAGCATTTTGAAGGCTCTGATGATGATACCCAGCTAGATTAAGGCAGTAACGTGAGCCCAGAGAGAGGGGATGCCCAAGAAGGACAGCAATCCGGCAGTCATGTTCCCCCAGCTGCAGCATACTGCCAGGTTTGCTCCAGTGCTGAGGAGGGAGGGGATGAAGAGGTCACTGACGCCACGTGGGTGCCTGATAGGAGAGAGGAGGAGGAGGAGGAGGGGGAGGAGGAAGAGGCACATCTCCAACGAGGCAGGATGCCCTCCAGGGGCCAGCTTAAGGGCAGCACACCGACTGCATCACACCGTAGAGCTCCGCATGTGCAGGGCGCTGCCTCTGCACATTTTTCCAAAAGTTCTTTGGTGTGGGTCTTTTTTGAGACGAGTGCATCAGATCGCACCGCTGCTATTTGCAACATATGTCTCAAGCGTATCTCTGGTGGCCAAAACATCAGCCGCTTGGGCACTACATGCTTGACCAGACATATTATCAGGGAAGTAATTTGAATCAAACTCACCACCTACCTGCGCATAGACGCACACAAATTTGCCATGGATCGGCGCTCCGGCGCACGCACATTCGCAGCCCTACTGAGAGGCGTGCGCGAGTGCGCTCAAGCACACGCATAACGTGAACTCCCTGACCAGCCTATAAAAGGATCCTTAGCACACAGACAAGTTGCTGGTTTGTCTCAGCTCACCTGTGTTTCCCTGCTTCCTGTTCCTGTTTGCCGCTTCCTGTTCCTGTTTGACACTTCCTGCTTTGACCCGGATTGCCTGAAGACTTTGCTGATTCTCTCCTGACCTGACCCCTGGCTTGTTTAAACGGACTTCCTACTCTTAACCTTGCTGCGCACTGGACGGATACTTGTGTTTGACCCTCGGCCTGCCTCTGGATTATTCTCTGTCTGCTGCACTTAGCCTTGCTGGCTCCAGGACTGATCACCTGTGTTTGACCCTCGGCCTGCCTCCGGATTATCCTCTGCACTCAGCCTTGCTGGCTCCAGGACTGATTACTGGTGTTTGACCCTCGGCCTGTTTCTGCACTTTCTTTACTTGTTTTACAGACCTGCTGGCTGCTTACCTTCTGGTCCGGTCCATCCTGCACAAGCCTTCCTCCAGACCTTCACTCAAGTCAGGTATCCCGCTGGAGGCTTGTGCCTCTTGGTGCAACCCATTCCCTGTATCACCTCCAGGGGTGGTGTGCGCTGAGTCGCAACAGCCACCGCTCTCTGCATCTTGGCCTCGGTGAGTACCTCATTGCTGATAGTACAAACCAGCCATGACAGAGGCCAACAGAGCGGGTTCACCTTTGGAGATGTTGTGCCAGCAAGTTACAGCCCTTGCAGACGCTGTGCAGAAATTGCAAGATGGGTACACCCAAATCGACAGCCGTCTTCAGCAATTAGCAGGGACACCTTCACCAGTTAACGCAGCACCAGCGCCCCCTGGCGGGGCCTCCCTACCACAGGCCCATTCACCGCCTGCCCTGGTGATGGCGACTCCTGAACCAAGGGTACCTATGCCTGAGCGATTTTCGGGCGACCGAAAAAAATTCAGGGCATTTAAAAATGCCTGCTCCTTATATCTGGCCCTGCAACCAAGGACTTTTTCTTCTGAAATAGTGAAAGTTGGATTTATCATCTCCTTACTATCTGAAGAACCCCAGGCATGGGCACATAGCCTTATGGAACAAAGAAGTCCTCTCCTGAACTCAGTGGAAACCTTCTTTAACTCTATGGGTCAGTTATATGATGACCCACAACGTACTGCTACAGCTGAAGCCACTCTGCACACCTTAACACAAGGAAAGAGACCAGTGGAGGACTATACCGTCGAGTTCCGTAAGTGGTCAGCTGACACCGGCTGGAATGAGGCCGCCCTCAGGTACCAATACCGACAAGGCCTTTCCGAAACTTTGAAGGACGAATTAGCTAGAGTGGAGACCCCCGCCTCTTTGGAGGACCTGATTCAATTAGCCACCAAGTTGGACAGGCGCATGCGGGAGCGTCGCTCTGAGCGCCTTCAGACCCCTCGGCCCAGCTGGATGCTCCCTAAGTCGACCACTCCTTACCCTCCAATTCCAGTCCCTGCTGGCCCCATGGCCACGGAAGGGGAACCCATGCAGCTAGGACTTGTTCGCCCTCGTCTCACCCCAGATGAAAGGCAACGAAGACGACAGGCCAACCTATGTCTGTACTGCGGAGGGGTTGGCCATTACCTTCGCAACTGCCCAGTGAGACCTTGTAAGCCACCTCCGCAATTTGTTATGAACTATCAAGCCACAAACCTCACCCAGTCTTATGTTACTCTTTCTGTTTCTCTGCAGCTGGCGGAAGAGAGGATTCAACTACCGGCCGTAATTGACTCCGGAGCGTGCAGTTGTTTCCTGGACATCTCTGTGGCTCAAAAACTTCACCTTCCTCTCCAAGACAAAAAACAAAATCTTCTTGTCCACTTGGCTGATGGGTCTTTACCTCGCTCCGGACCAGTTACACAAGAGACCCAGCCGATTCTCACCATCACGGACTCAGGCCACAAGGAGCTCCTACGCTTTGATTTGATTTCTTCTCCCATGTTCCCTATTATTTTAGGACTCCCTTGGTTGCAGGCCCACGACCCCCACGTTAACTGGAGCAAAAAGAAGGTCTCTTTTACATCCTCTTACTGTTCTCAACACTGTTTTCCTCCAGTTCCAGCTACCTGTATGGCAGTCGTTCCTGCATCCGACAGTCTTCAGCATGTCCCTCCAGTATACCTCGAGTTTAAGGATGTTTTTGATAAGAAGAAGGCCGATTGTCTACCACCTCATCGGTCTTATGACTGCCCCATCGAATTGTTACCTGGATCTGAAATTCCGTTCGGGCGCATATTCCCTCTATCCGAGACTGAGCTAAAGGCTCTCAAAGCCTACATCGATGAGAACTTGGAAAAAGGCTTCATTCGGCCCTCTTCATCTCCAGCCGGGGCGGGTATTTTCTTCGTTGAGAAAAAAGATGGCTCCCTCAGACCCTGTATTGATTATAGGGAACTCAATAAAATAACTGTTAAAAACCGATACCCACTCCCGCTCATCCCAGAACTATTTCAGCGCTTTCGGACTGCCAAGATCTTCTCCAAACTTGACCTACGAGGCGCTTATAACCTTGTTCGGATTCGTACCAATGACGAATGGAAAACAGCCTTCAGGTCCAGGTTTGGGCATTTTGAGTATTTAGTGATGCCCTTCGGCCTGTGCAACGCCCCGGCCACCTTTCAACACCTGGTGAATGACATTTTCAGAGAATACCTTGACGACTTTGTAGTCGTATATTTAGACGACATTCTCATTTTTTCTGCCACCATTGAACTACACCGAGACCATGTAAGAAAGGTCCTTACCATTCTGAGGAAACATAAACTATACCTTAAGGCAGAAAAATGCGAATTCGAGAAGACCGTTGTCCAATTTCTTGGATTCATCATTTCCACTCAGGGGATCGCCATGGACCCCCAAAAGGTCAAGGCGATTCTTGATTGGCCCGCTCCAGGGGACAAAAAAGCTGTGCAAAGATTCATAGGCTTTGCTAACTTCTATCGAAGATTCATTGCCGGCTTCTCATCCATTGTTTCTCCGATTACGCAGCTGACCCGTCAACATGGTCGCTTCCAGTGGTCCCAGGAAGCTCAGGAAGCCTTCATTAAACTGAAATCTTTGTTCACTTCAGCACCCATTCTACAGCATCCAGACCCACTTTTGCCATTTGTGTTGGAAGTTGACGCTTCTGAAACCGCCACTGGAGCCATTCTTTCACAAAGACGGGGCCCCAAGGCCCTTTTGCATCCAGTAGCTTTTGCCTCCCGAAAGCTAAATCCTCCGGAAAAGAATTATGATGTCGGTGACCGAGAGCTATTGGCCATTAAGTTTGCCTTAGAAGAATGGAGGTATCTCTTATGCCCCGTACACACGAGAGGGATTAAGTCTGACAGACCTCCAAAGGAGTTCCGCCGGAGTTCCGCCGGAGTTCCGACGGAGTTCTGGCGGACTTTTCGACCGAACGGACTTGACCACACACCATCACACCAAACTCCGACGGAGTCGAACGTGATGACGTACGACTGGATTCGACGTAGGAAGTTCCTAGACAGTAGCCAATAGCTGCCCTAGCGTCGGTTTTAGTCCGTCGGAGTAGCACACACACGAGCGGATTTTTCAAAGGGGACCGGGTCCGGCGGAGTTCCGTCGGGAAAATTTAAAGCATGCTTCATTTCTAAAGTCCGTCAGACTTTAGCTTCGCTAAAGTCCGTTGCAGCCCACACACGATCGGATAGTCCGCCGGACTCAGTCCGTCGGAGTTTGGATGTCGAAAAGTCCGCTCGTGTGTACGGGGCATTAGAGGGTGCAACTCATCCTATTACAATTTTTACGGACCATAAGAACCTGGAATATCTCAGAACAGCCAAGCGCTTAAGACCACGACAAGCCCGTTGGGCACTTTTTTTTTCTAGGTTCAACTTCCACATTTCCTACCGTCCCGGGTCCAAAAATGGCAAAGCGGATGCACTCTCCCGGATGTTCCCTGAATCCCCCCAGTTTACTGAACCCAGCACCATTCTGTCACCGCAAAATTTTCTCCTGCTTACACAATCCGACCTGGTAACCGCCATTAAAACAGCCTCAAGCCACTGTACTGATCCCGTAGTGTCTTCCTTGAAGAAACGCAATGATCTACTTTGGGCACATGATAAGATCTTTGTCCCTCAGGAAGTAAGGCCAGCAATCTTAAAGACTTTTCATGACCACAAGTTGGCCGGCCACTTCGGAATACGGAAGACGTCAGAATTGATTTCCCGTTCCTTCTGGTGGCCTGGTTGGAGGCGGGACTCTCAGAAATTTGTCTCCTCATGCATTCCGTGCCAACGTAACAAAGGATTTAAAGCCAAACCCTGGGGATTACTGAGACCCCTACCTATCCCTGAACGACCATGGGCAGACATTTCTATGGACTTTATTGTGGATCTGCCACCCTCAGAAGGGTTTACCACCATCTTGGTCGTGGTTGACCGTCTTTCAAAAATGGCCCACTTCTTGCCCATGATTGGTGCTCCCTCTGCCTTGGACACTGCCAATACTTTTATTAAGGAAATAGTCAGACTCCATGGAGTACCTAACAGCATCGTCTCAGATAGGGGCGCTCAGTTTACTTCTAAATTCTGGAAAGAACTCTGTAAGGCCTTGGAAATCAAGGTCTGTCTCTCGTCCGCTTACCATCCTCAGAGCAACGGTCAGACAGAAAGGACAAACCAATCTCTAGAACAATATCTCCGCTGTTTCTGTTCCGGCTCCCAGGATGACTGGTCTTCCCTTCTGTCTTATGCAGAATTTGCATACAACAATTCTCTACACACGGCTACTAACCAAACACCGTTTTGGTCGAATTTTGGATTCCATCCCTCCTTCCTCCCCAACTCCATCCCTGAAACGTCAGTCCCTGCTGTTCAGGATCGGATAGTCTCTATCCAATCAAATTTTCAAAAGATTCGAGCAACCATGCAAAGAGCTCAAGACGACTACAGGAAGTACTACGACAAAGGGAGAAAGGAGAATCCAGCTTTTGGAATTGGCGAGAAGGTCTGGCTAGCCTCTACTCATCTCAAACTACCCTGCCCTTCACGTAAGTTAGGTCCTAGATTCATAGGCCCATTCACAATCAAGAGAATGGTGAATCCTGTGGCCTTTGAGTTAGACTTACCCAGATCATACAGAATACATCCAGTTTTTCATGTATCTCTCTTAAAGCCAGTAGTTCCTAGTCCATTTCCCGGAAGAGAGGAGCCTCCCCCGCCTCCAGTTGTAATAGATGGGGAGGACGAATTTGAAGTGGAAGCCATACTTAGCTGCAGAAAGTCGGGCAGACAACTTCAGTACCTAGTAAAATGGAAAGGGTACCCATCAGAAGACAACTCCTGGGAACCTTCTGGTAATCTTCATGCTCCAAGATTGATTAGAGCTTTTCATCAGGAACATCCGGAGTTGATGGCCAGCTTGGGCGTCCGGAGGCCGCCCCTTGGGGGGGGCACTATCAGGGAAGTAATTTGACTCAAACTCACCACCTACCTGCGCATAGACGCACACAAATTTGCCATGGATCGGCGCTCCGGCGCACGCACATTCGCAGCCCTACTGAGAGGCGTGCGCGAGTGCGCTCAAGCACACGCATAACGTGAACTCCCTGACCAGCCTATAAAAGGATCCTTAGCACACAGACAAGTTGCTGGTTTGTCTCAGCTCACCTGTGTTTCCCTGCTTCCTGTTCCTGTTTGCCGCTTCCTGTTCCTGTTTGACACTTCCTGCTTTGACCCGGATTGCCTGAAGACTTTGCTGATTCTCTCCTGACCTGACCCCTGGCTTGTTTAAACGGACTTCCTACTCTTAACCTTGCTGCGCACTGGACGGATACTTGTGTTTGACCCTCGGCCTGCCTCTGGATTATTCTCTGTCTGCTGCACTTAGCCTTGCTGGCTCCAGGACTGATCACCTGTGTTTGACCCTCGGCCTGCCTCCGGATTATCCTCTGCACTCAGCCTTGCTGGCTCCAGGACTGATTACTGGTGTTTGACCCTCGGCCTGTTTCTGCACTTTCTTTACTTGTTTTACAGACCTGCTGGCTGCTTACCTTCTGGTCCGGTCCATCCTGCACAAGCCTTCCTCCAGACCTTCACTCAAGTCAGGTATCCCGCTGGAGGCTTGTGCCTCTTGGTGCAACCCATTCCCTGTATCACCTCCAGGGGTGGTGTGCGCTGAGTCGCAACAGCCACCGCTCTCTGCATCTTGGCCTCGGTGAGTACCTCATTGCTGATACATATGGTCCCAAAAGACCCACACCACAGAACAAAGCTGACCTCTCCTTGCTCCTCATCAGCTGGGATCTCCAACCCCACTATACCTTCAGTCCTCTCTGAAACCTGCATTGAAAGGAATGAAGGTGTAGAATTAGGTGTGTCACAGCCAAGTACTTGCGGGCAATCTGCTATCGGTACACCGACGTCCAATTGCACCAGTCAAATTTCCCTGTCCCAGCTGCTGCACCGCTGAAAGAAGTTCACTCCCAGCCATCCACATCCCCAGTGGTTGAATGCTAGCTTGGCTAAACTGCTAGCACTTCAACTGCTGCCTTTTCAGTTGGTAGACTCTGCACCCTTCCGTGAGTTTGTGGAATGTGCGGTTCCTCAGTGGCAGGTTCCCAAACGCCACTTTTTCGCACGGAAGATGATTCCAGCTCTCTACCGGCATGTGGAAGGCAATGTCTTGGCCTCTCTGGACAGGGCGGTCAGCGGTAAGGTGCATATTAACGCTGACTCATGGTCCAGCAGGCATGGACAGGGAGGTTATCTAGCTTTCACGGCGCATTGGGTGACACTTCTGGCAGCTGGGAAGTATGCAGGACAAGGTGCAATAGTGTTGGAGGTTGTTCCGCCACCATACCTCCAAAATGCTACTACTGGTGATTCTGACACACTTCTCTTCTCCACCCCCTCCTCTTCTTCTTCCTCCATGGCCTCCTTCTGTGCTTTATCCTCGGAACCAGCGGTGCACCGTAGGCGTTCAAGGGGCTAAGGGAAGTACGCAGGCAAAAAGATGCCATGTGGTGCTTGTGCTGGTGTGCTTGTAGGACAGGAGCCACACTAGGGCAGATATTCTGTCAGCTCTGCAGGGGCAGGCTGAGAGGTGGTTGACGCCACGCCAGCTTAATGCAGGAATGGTGGTTTGAGACAATGGCACCAACCTCCTCTCCGCCCTCCGACAGGGACAACTGACCCATGTGCCCTGTTTGGCTCACGTCCCTTAACTTAGTGGTGCAGTGGTTCTTGGGCAGGTACTCAGGCTTACAGGATGTCCTGAGGCAGGCCAGGAAAGTCTGTTTGCATTTCCACCAATCATATAATGCCAGTGCTTGGCTGGCTGACCTCCAAAAGGAATTTAACCTGCCAAAAACCGCCTAAGCTGTGACATGCCCACCAGGTGGAACTCAACGTTGGCCATGCTGCAGTGGCTGCACACACAGCACAGGTTGTGGTGTTCCCCTAAATATCCAATACCCAAAAGGCCTGGTAATGGACGGGGGGGGTACCCATGCCGTTTGTCTCACTGATTTTCATCCATATTGCTGGGACCAGACATTACATTAAAGCCGCAAGCAGTTAAAATGACTTTTATTTCTTTAAAAATTAAATTTTGTGCAGGGACTGTTCTAAGCATGGGAAACACGCGCCACTTTACAGGCATACTATAGACAATTACCAGGTATGATATTTAAAGGAATATTTCAAATTTTTTCACTTTAAGCATAATTTAAATCAGTACTCCCGAAAAAACGTCTGTTTTAAAAACTTTTTTTTGCATTGATACATGTCCCCTGGGGCAGGACCCGGGTCCTCAATCCCTTTTTAGGACAAAACTTGCATATCAGCCTTTAAAATTAGCACTTTTGATTTTGAACGTTTGAGTCCCATAGACTTTAACAGGGTTCTAAAGTTTGCGCAAATTTTCGGTCCGTTCGTAGGTTCTGGTGCGAACTGAAGCGGGGGGGGGGGGGGGGGTGTTTGGCTCATCCCTACTTGTGGACATTTAGAGTGGATCTACCATACTCAAAAAACAGCAAACAGAGAAGGAACTAATAGTGGAATACCGTTGGAACTAAATAAATTGCGCAAAAACTAGATGACACTGGATAACTGGATATCTTACAAATCAGTTGCAATTGCATCGTTCTAATTGGTGCAGAGCCGCAATTTCCAAAAGTAGTTTCTGTAATTCTAATCGTGGTTGCGATCAGCATGGTTTCACGTTCTGACCTGGAAATTAGTCATTGTAATCATCCGGAAGTTCCTCTGTTGGTCAGGATCTCCGTCTAGGTGGACATGGAGAGGTCCCTCTTTAGCAAAGAGGAGGTGCTGCTCATTTGCTGGGTAAGTGTAGAATATGTACTTGTCCTTACTCAATGTGGGGGTGGATGTGGTAGTTAGATTTGGTGTGGGTGGGGTTCATTGATTTGTTTGGCATCACCACATATTTGCTTCTGTTCCATGTGCACACATCACTTCCTGCATTTGTTCTGCTGATGTAAATCAGTAAGGACTATGCAAATATAAATGAGAGCTCCTTTCTATTAAAATATATGACTTGTTTCACAGTTGGGCGACTTTTCAAGCAAATTTGGACCTCCGAGTTGCATGACAAGTTGTACCCCATGATTCTCAATGATAACCATTCATATCTGTGCACTTCAAGTTGCAACAACTTCAACGTAGTCCCTGTACTACTTTGGTGTGACTTTCAGGTGACTTGAGGTACATAGGGCACAATATTACACAGGCATTCCCAGAAGTTGGGGCCAAGTTGCCGCAGCAAATGGGCAGCATAATAATGTGACTTTCAGGTCTCAGCAGTGTGAATCAGATTCATGGATAATACCTTTGAATTATGCACTATTCTCACTTGTGCATCCTGCAAGTGGGTCAAATTCGTCCCTGCACTACTTTGGTTTGACTTTATATGAGACTTGAGGTCCATATACCGCAAGATTACACAGGCGTTAGTCGCACAAGTGCAAGTGGGGCCTAATTCAAAGGTGTTATCAATGAAACTCATTAGATTCCTTTCACACTTGGCTGACTTTTCATACAACTTGAGGTCCATAAGGCCCCTTTCACACTGGTACGACCTGAAAGTCCAGCGATTTTGCATCGCTTTTGCCTAAAATTTGAAGTGATTTGAAGTAATGCCAGTGTAAACTTGAGGTCTATGGACGCAGGAGTGGCAGGACAAGTCGCACAAGCGTGAAAGGGGCCTCAGGGCCGGTTCATACGGCTGTGCTGTCCGATGTCGGATGTGATTTTCCTAGCACTGCAAATCACATGCAATGTCTGTGTGATGCAAACTCAGCCATACATATTGTATGGTTGAATTTGCATCGCATTCGGACCAAACTCGCACAGGACCCTTTTTTTGGTTCACAGCAGAATCAGATCACATGGGTGTTGTCTGAATTTGCAGTTCGCTCTGCAATATGTAAATTGATTTGGGAGTGTCATTAGCTTTCTACTGACAATCCCAGAAGTTTGCATATGACAGTGTGAACTTCCTGCGAGTTGTTTGCGATGCGGGAACCCGCACTGGATTCACAGGGTTCCCGTATCACTTCAGTGTGAACTGGCCCTGACCCTAGGTTCACACTTATGCATTTTTCTTGTGCGTTTTGCAGTTTGCAGAAACACTCTACAGTACATTTAAAAAGGTTTCCTATGGTACTAGTTCACATCTATGCATTTTGCGGGCAGTTTGTTTTTCTTGGAAATGGTCAGGGACTTTTTTAACGCAATTTGCGGGTAATAGATTTCAATGGAAACACACCAGAAATGCGACTGTTGCGTTTGTTATGTGATTTTTGATGTGTTTTGCAGATATTATTTTAACACTGTATATAGCTGGTTGCTAACTGGGGGGCCGAGAAGCCAGCCGCCGTGTCCTTAACAACCAATGAGTCATCAGCTGTCAGCGGCTTCCCCACTGAAAGTAAAAAAAAAAAAGAAAAAAAAAAGAAAGACTTTACCAGGCAGGGCAGCCCCAATGAGCCATCTACAGAGTCAGGGACCGCAAGAGTCAGCAAGCCAATACTGTAGCCAGGACCTTAGTAGAGAAGTTTTTCATACATTATGGGCTGCCTCAGCATCTACACTCGGATCAAGATCAGGATTTTGAGAGCAAGCTAATCAGAAGGATGTGTGAACTTTTGAATTTCCGAAAATCAAGAACCACTCCATAACATCCTCAAGGGGACCCACAACCTGAACGTTTCAACCGCATTCTGTTGAATATGCTACATACCCTTCCTTTGGAGAAGAAGCAACATTGGGGCTATTACATTGCTGCAGTGGTTAATGCTTACAATAGCACAGTGAACTACTCTACTGGATACTCCCCTTACCGGTTGATGTTTGGAAGGTAAGCTCGCTTGCCAGTGGATCTAGCTTTTGGAACATCTTTAGATCACACATCTCAAGCCTCTTACTGAGAATACATCGATAGGCTTAGAAAAAAATGAAGACTGCCCATGAGAAAGCTAAGGAAGCACCTACTTCAAGGGAACAGAGAAACAAAAAAAACTTTGACCTTAAAGTAAGGGTTCAAGACCTGCAACTTGGAGATTGGGTACTGTCGCACAACTTAGGGGGGCGGAGAAAGCATAAGCTGGCTGATAGGTGGTGTCCACAGCCCTATATTATCTGCAAACGCTTACCTGGTCTTCCCGTGTATCAGATCCGCCCCCAGGCCCGGATTTACTCCCTTTGCCGCCCCAAGGCCGGGTCCTTCAATGCCACCCCCCCCCCACACACACACACACACACACCACCATTCTGGTCCTTTATCGATGACTGCTACAATAGATCAATTAAAAACATATCTTCACACACGAGAACACTGAAAATAAATGGCATTAAAGTGGTTGTAAACCCTTACAACCAACTTTGACCTACAGGTAAGCCTAGATTAAGGCTTACCTGTAGGTCCAAGAAATATCTCCTAAACCTATATATTTACCCGAAGACAGCCACCGCGCAGGCGCACTGGGGCAGGCCGCAGATTGTGGCGATATGGCGCGAGTGTCGGCTCCCGTGCACATGCGCAGGAGTGACGTCATACCCAGAAGTCGCTCCGGGATACATGGCAGCGGCGAAGAGGAAGACGGAGGACCACTTCGGGGGCTTCGTTCTCAGGTAAGTTATTCATAATGAGCTAGTATGCTATGCATACTAGCTCATTATGCCTTTGCCTTACATGGTGTGCTTTTTGTTAAAAAAAAAATTCTCTGTAATGCAGAAAATGCCTTGTAAAGATTATAGCAGTAAGAATCTCCCTACAATTTTTTAGTTTTAACTTTATTCTAAATTTTGTTTGGGTACAGGGGTACAGCATCACACAACTGCGCAATTGTCAGTTAAATCGACGCAGTGCTGTATCGCAAAAAAATTATTGAAGTGCACTATTTCTATTATTACATTGCTATATAAAATAAAATAGTTCAACTCACCATAAGCAGTATCAGTCAGAGCCTGAGCGTGTCACTTGCCAACATCACCTGCCTTCAGATGCGGATTGTCACTTGCCACAACACCACCTGCCACACATTGCGGATTGTCATTTGCCACGTCACTTGTCAGCGGATGCAGGGTGTCACTTGCCATGCCACTTGTCAGCGGATGCAGGGTGTCACTTGCCACGTCACTTGTCAGCAGATGCAGGGTGTCACTTGCCACGTCACTTGTCAGCTGATGCAGGGTGTCACTTGCCAAGTCACTTGTCAGCAGATGCGGGGTGTCACTTGCCACGTCATTTGTCAGCGGATGAAGGGTGTCACTTGCCACGTCACTTGTCAGCGGATGCAGGGTGTCACTTGCCACGTCACTTGTCAGCGGATGCGGGGTGTCACTTGCGACGTCACTTGTCAGCAAATGCGGGGTGTCACTTGCCACGTCATTTGTCAGAGGATGCAGGGTGTCACTTGCCATGTCACTTGTCAACGGATGCAGGGTGTCACTTGCCACGTCCCTTGTCAGCGGATGCAGGGTGTCACTTGCCAGTCACTTGTTAGCAGATGCAGGGTGTCACTTGCCAGTCACTTGTCAGAGGATGCAGGGTGTCACTTGCCATGTCACTTGTCAGCGGATGCAGGGTGTCACTTGCTATGTCACTTGTCAGCAGATGCAGGATGCCACTTGCCACGTCACTTGTCAACGGATGCAGGGTGTCACTTTCCACATCACTTGTCAGCGGATGCAGGGTGTCAGTTGCCACATCACTTGTCAGCGGATGCAGGGGTTCACTTGCCACGTCACTTGCCAGCAGATGCAGGGTGCCACTTGCCAGTCACTTGTCAGCAGATACAGGGTGTCACTTGCCAGTCACTTGTCAGTGGATGCAGGGTGTCACTTGCCATGTCGCCTGCCACCGGGTCGAAGGGGGCCCCGTCAGGTAGGATGTACGGGGCCCCATGATTTCTAACAGCAGCCCTGATGCCCACTTTAGTGGCTGTCGTGTCTGTACCAAGAAGGGAATCTGTGGACAGGGGACATTCAGGGGCACATCCAGGGGGACGGCGAACTCCCGCCCGCTAGCAAGCCCGTTTCATGGGCACCGCTGCTTATTTCATGGGGACCGGGCTTGTGTACTCCCACTTCCTGGTGGGGGGGAACGCCCGATAGGGCGGATGTGATGCCATCAGCCAGAAATTATGCAAGACATGGGAGGCAACGTGGCCATCATTTCCGGCTAATGACATCACGTCCACCCTATCGTGCGTTCCAGTCACCAGGAAGTGGGAATACACAAGCCCAATCGGTCCCCATGAAATAAGCAGCGATGCCGACGAAACGGGCTGGCTAGCGGGTGGGAGTTTACCGCGAAAGCAGAGAAGTCGCCACAGAAGCGGTGTTGTCCCTGCACCACTGCCGCCCCGAGGCCTGGCCGCGGTGGCCTTGTGGGGTATCCGGCCCTGTCCACCCTGAAGGAAAGACTGGGCCACTCAAAACTTGGCATCAAAACCATTGGTTGCCTATATCCGAAGCCATTAGACTGTTCCCACCTTCTTGCCAAGAGACATATCAGTCTCTTACTTTAAGATCCAGGATTTGTCTGGGCTGTAAACCCAAACTTCAAAAAGAGAAGAGTGATGAGGAAGAACTAACCCTTGATTGGTTATGGGTTTCCTCATCTGAGGACAACTCTACCATTTCTCAAGTTCCTGATACAGTAATGAAACATCCCCCTGTAGAAAGACAAGACCTCCGCTATTTAAAGTTGAAGGGCCTGTGCTCATCCCTGCAAGAGGGAGTGAGGGAGTTAAAATGGAGTCAAGTAACCGGTTAGAGTTGTCAGATCCTGCAGAAACTCCTGCTCCTCTTAGCCATGAAGTAGAAAGTGAGAGTGTTTCTGAGAACCTATAGGAGCCAGCACCTGAGTTAGAACCTGGATGTCGTTAATGGGGAACAGATCGTGAGCCAGAGCCATTGGAAAATATTTATTCTAGACTGATACAGAAAATTTGCCCTCCTAGGAGACTGACCTATGATACCTTTGGGGAGAGCTCTGATGAACTTATTACTACAGCTCAATGTTCAAATCAAGCACTTGCCTCCTTTATCGAGCCTTTGATAGAGGATGACCTTGATCCACCTCTTGACACTACTGGGTGGGCCACTAATCTATTACTGGTCTGTCACAAAAATGATATTACTTTGCCTGATGATGTATATAGTTTATTGTTAGATAACCCTTCTCTAGGTCAGTTGTTGACTGTTGCAGCTGTTGGTTTATAAAATAAATAATAACTAACTGTTTACTTTTTCTTATGGTGCTGTAGAATGATTTCACAGGTTGTGTCCTGTCTTCCGAGACCAAAGACTTTCAAGTGGGCAGAGGATGTAGCGACAGTGGACTACAATTACCAGTTAAACAGACTAACCCCCTTCATTCTCCATCTATTCCAATGCCCCTCTAGTGCTGGGCTCCAGTAACTGTCATCATATCTGTGAACCAAATAGGGACGATTGTGGGACTAGTAGTATTTGGATCAGCCATTCATATGTTGTGATATTACCTCCGGACTACACATCCCAGATACCCCTGCGCAACACAAGGGGGCCAATGGGAGGAACTATAAAAAGGGTCAGCAAATCTGCCAAATATTCTTCATAAGCCTCACCAAGTGCCCACCTCTTTGCTGCTGGGAGAGAGGGCTGAAGTCTACCACACGGTGATCGAGTAACTCCAACCCTGCCCTGGAGGGCCTAACTCTGCTGGCTGTTCATCAGACATCCACGTGGCATCAACTCAGCAGACGGACCCAACGACCGCCTGTATCCTGCAGCTGGTGGGTCATCGCTGTTAGTCCTTCCGAAGCACATCCAGTCCAGAGTTGCTGTTCCAGAGGCTTCTATCCGGACCTGTCATTGGTGAGAGGGCAGTCGCCCAGCAGTTGCAATCCTTATCTAGTTATCTTGCTTGAACACTGTGTACAGACACCTTGCCCATGGAAAAACGTTACTGTATTACATAAGACACTGTACATAATACTCCTTACCCTAAACTACTTCAAGGAAAAGCACTAGCCTGTTTAAGCAGTCTTGCTTGTCATCAAATCCCGGTGCCATATTTGGATATACTGTAATCTAATGAGCTCCAACTGCCGGTGAAGACTATTGTAGGTCTGCATACTGGACATTGCTGTTGTTATTGGTTAGAGGGCCACATATCCTGCTCCTATACTATCTGATCTCTCATTACTACTGTGTGCCACACTGAGGCAGTTTTCATGCATTTTAGAGCTAGAAATAGTGCCTGTAAAGTGCCTTAAAGCGGTGGTAAACCCGCTGAAAAAAAACTTTTTTTTCATACCTGCAAGGGAAAAAGCATAATGAGCTAGTATGCACCGCATACTAGCTCATTATGAAATACTTACCTTAGAACAAGGCCCCGACATCTCGCCCGATACACGCCAAGGGAGCTGATGTGTTCCCTTGGTGTGTCTTCCGGATATCGCGGCTCCAGCGCTGTGAGTGGCCGGAGCGGCGATATCGTCACTCCCGCGCATCCACACGGGAGATTTCTTTCCGGCAGGGTCCGGCATCTGCTGGGCTTCCAGCCGAGAAACCCCTGTATGGTTTAGGAGATATTCCCCTGGCAATAAGCCACTGATTGGTACGCCTTATTATAGGCTTACCTGTAAGTAATAGTGAAAAAAAAGACTATAAAACCGCTTAAAAACTGCCTCCCGTGCTTTCTGAGTGCTTTTAAACTTGGGCGGTGCACTTGTGGGACGTTAGAAAAAATCCTGCAAGCAGCATCTTTGGGGCAGGTCTGGGTTGGGATTTGGGGCAGTGGGGGTAAATCTTCTTGGGGGAATATGACCTTGGGGGGGGGGGGGGGAGATTTGTACTGAGAGGAAGGGGTTTGGTTGTCCTGAGCGTTCCCATGCGGTGTGATTTTGGAGTCCATTCATTTGACTGGGCTTTAATTCACACTAGAACACAGAAAAATTTGTGCATGCACTACATTTTGGTGGTGTGTTTGCAATTTGGTTTACAGGTGGCGTTAACAATACAATGGCACCTGCAGCAGATCACAAGGGTAGTTCTTTCCAGCAGTGTGAAAAACACTCACACAAGAATAAATACAAAATACTATTTAACCACTTGGGTACCGCGCTATTGCCGAATGACGGCATTAGCGCGGACCTAGATTTCCAGGACTACGTCTATTGACGTCGTCCTGGTTACGAGCGGCCTGCGCGCCCCCTGAGGGGCGCGCGCGGCGCGCTCTGTGATCGGCGAGTCCGTGAGACTCGCCTGATCACCGATCCGTGTAAGGGGTCGATCCCGACCCCTTATCACGTGATCAGCTGTCAGCCAATGACAGCTGATCATGTGATAGAACAGAGCCGGTAATCGGCTATTATTCCTCCTCGCGCTGACAGCGCGAGGAGAAAAAAAAAAAGCCGATCACCGGCGGCCGTGATCGGGACATCAGTCCCGATCACGGCCAGCAATGAAAGGCACCACATGCCACCTGCCAGTGCCCACCTGCCTCCCGCAGTGCCATCCTGAAATATAACAAAGTAAAAGTAAGTGCCCCCCGTCTGTGCCCATAATGCCCACAGTGCCACCCCACAGTGCCACCCACAGTGCCACCCCACAGTGCCACCCCACAGTGCCACCCACAGTGCCACCCACAGTGCCACCCACAGTGCCACCCAATCTGCCTCAAAGGTGCTGCACCCCAGTGCCGCCCATCAGTGCCCAGCAGTGCCGCCCATCAGTGCCCAGCAGTGCCGCCCATCAGTGCCCAGCAGTGCCACCTATCAGAGCCACCTATCAGTGCCACCTATCAGTGCCCATCAGTCCCATCTATCTGTGGTACCTATCAGTGCCCATCCGTGCCACCCATCCGTGCCACTTATCCGTGCCACCCATCCGTGCCATCTTATCTGTGCCCATCTTTGCCCATCAGTGCCGCCTTATCTGTGCCCATCGGTGCCGCCTTATCTGTGCCTATTAGTGCCGCCTTAACTATGCCTATCAGTGCCCACAAGTGCAGCCTATCAGTGCCCACCAATGCAGCCTATCAGTGCCCACCAATGCAGCCCATCAGTGCCCACCAATGCAGCCTATCAGTGCCGCCTTATCAGCGCACTTCAATGAAGGAGAAAAATGACCCGTTTGCAAAATTTTATAACAAACTATTAAAACATGATTTTTTTTTTTTTTTTTTTTGCATCTTTTTTTGTTTGTTTAGCAAAAAATAAAACTCCGAGCTGTAACTAAATACCACCAAAAGAAAGCTCTATTTGTGGGAAAAAAATGATAGAAATTTAATTTGGGTACAGTGTAGTATGCCCGCGCAATTGTCATTCAAAGTGCATCAGCGCTGAAAGCTGAAAATTGGTCTGGGACTGAGGGGGGTTTAAGTGCCCAGTAAGCAAGTGGTTAAAAAAAAAAAAATTCTTTACATAAATAACAACAAATGAAGGGGCCGGTCACATGTGCTTTGCTATCTGAAGAGCTGTCAGCATTCGGATTGCTCTTGAGAGAGCTTTTAACAAGTGGTTACTACCTGCTTTAACTCCTCACTAGCACAACGCAATCATGTGCTTTGCATGCAGTTGCGGGGCATTTGGAGAGGAGCACTATTCACTTGGATGGGTCTTTTTCAACAAGGGCATAGTTTCTGCCATGCTGTGAATGAAACACATCATCATAGTCATGGCATGTGTAAACTGCTAGCCACTGCCTTCTTTGCAGTTTGGCGGGCAGTAAAAGCACAGCTCAACCATGGGTTTTTACCACTCCCAAACTCATGTGTGAATGAGCCCTAAGGACTCATTTATCCATGTACTCTGGGCATATGAATGAGTACATTTTTCACACAGCTAGAGCTGCCTGTTACTCTAAGAGCCGGTTCACACAGGGGCGACACGACTTCCAGGACGACTTTGTGAGGCAACTTGGAGACGTCCTAAACACGACCTGGGGCGACTTACAACACGACTTTAAGTCGCCCCAGGCCAGGCGACTTTTGCCATGGCCAATCAGAGAATGAGCTCTGAAGGGGGAACTCCACGCCAAATTTATGAAACAAAATTGGCGTGGGTTCCCCCTCCGAGAGCATACCAGGCCCTTAGGTCTGGTATGGATTCTAAGGGGAACCCCCTACGCCGAAAAAACGGCATGGGGCTCCCCCCCAGATCCATACCAGACCCTTGTCCGAGCACGCTACCCGGCCGGCCAGGAAAGGGGGCGGGGACGAAGCGAGCGCCCCCCCCTCCTGAGCCGTACCCGGCCGCGTGCCCTCAACATGGGGGGTGCCTTGGGGAAGGGGGGGCTGCACGGCCCCCCACCCCAAAGCACCTTGTACCCATGTTGATGAGGACAAGGGCCTCTTCCCGACAACCCTGGCCGTTGGTTGTCGGGGTCTGCGGGCGGGGGCTTATCGGAATCCGGGAGCCCCCTTTAATAAGGGGGCCCCCGGATACCGGCCCCCCACCCTATGTGAATGAGTATGGGGTACAATGTACCCCTACCCATTCACCTGTGAAAAAAATGTACAAAAAAAAAACACACAAGGGTTAAAATAGTTTATTGCACAGCTCCAGGGGTCTTCTCGCCGAACTCCTCCGCTATCTTCTGCTAGCTCTTTTTCTAGCGGAGGAGCCTGGCTTTCTTCTTCGTCGCCGCCGCCCTCTTCTTCCGGCTTCGGGGGTCTTGTCCCCCTCTTCAGTTCTTCTTCCAGCTCTTTTACTAGCGGTGGCCCGGTCTTCTGTCGTCTTCCATTCTTCTTCTTCTTCTTCTTCTTCTCCTCCTCCTCCTCCTCCGGCCACAGTGCTCTTGTGAATGAGCCCCAATGCCTCATTCACACACAGAGCTTTATTTATTCCTCAATACATATTTTTGGTAAGGGGGCCTGTCATGTAGACTGTAGAGTGCCCCGTAATTTCTAACAGCTGTCCTACAGGAGGGCCAGCTGTACTGCCTTATCAACAGCCCTGGCAATACCTAATACTACTGTGTCCCTGCAATGTGCCATATTAGTAATAGCTACCACTGTTGTGTGCTCTGCAATGTTCTTGAGTAGGGATGAGCTCAGGAGTCCGCCAGGATATCATAGTAGCATTAGCTATTGTGTGCCCTACAATGTATCTTAGTAGCATTAGCTATCGTGTGCCCTACAATGTATCATAGTAGCATTAGCTATCGTGTGCCCTACAATGTATCATAGTAGCATTAGCTATCGTGTGCCCTACAATGTATCATAGTAGCATTAGCTATCGTGTGCCCTACAATGTATCTTAGTAGCATTAGCTATCGTGTGCCCTACAATGTATTATAGTAGCATTAGCCTCTGCTACTGTATGCCCTGCATTGTACTGTAGTAGGTTTAGCTTCTACTACTGTGTGCTCTGCAATGTACTGTAGTAGTTTTAGCTACTACTAATGTGCGCTCTGCAATGTACCATAGTAGCATTAGCTACTACCACAGTATGGGTGACTTTCTGTACTCTTTTGGAATGAAATAGAGTTCCATCCCTGCCATCCAGGAACAGCTGTGCGTTTTCCTCAATAAACACAGGGCTTCCTTTGATTGGCTGAACTGAAAACCAACCCTCTTCTAAACTTTTTTGTTAGGACTGAATATTCTCTTTAAGGAAATTGTTTATTTCAGCCAGCTTGGCCCAAACAAGCTGTTTAATAAAGTGGAGGTCAACTTTAATTAATATGGGTTCAGGTATTAATATTATTATTATTATTATTTTTTTTGCAAAAGATGGAATTTGCCTTACATTTTATAAATGGGGCTTCGTAAAATGAATAGTGGCAATCCCATTAAAGGAGAAGTATGGGATTAGAAAGAAACAAGCATCCATACTCCCCTCCATGCTGCAGTATCGGTGTTATATGCTGTTTCTGTCCTGCGTCGGCTCTAACCCCGGGAGCTGAGTGATCACATGCAGGGGTGTGTCTACCACGAGGCAAACAAGGTGTATGCCTTGGCTGTCACTTTTGAAGGGGATGATGCTAGTTGCCACCTTTTTTTCAATTCAAACCTGAGCACTTTAGCGTTGCACAGCTATTTTTCTTTTTATAGTGTAAACTTTACATATATTTTGCAATTAAATAACATTTCTAAATTAATTTCTAAATTAATTTAATTTCTTTAAATTAAATTGATTTCTAAAGTAATCACAAGAGTCTCCCTTAACACCAGACTCCACAGAGTTCCCCTTTTATATCTGAACTCACAGAGTTTCCATACACTGACTCTGCAGACTCTGATGTAAGGGAGGACTCTTGGGACTCTAACATAAGGGATGCTCTGGGAACCCTAATCTAAGGGGGAACACTGAGAACACTGATGTAAGGAGAGGACTCTGATGTAAGGAGGAACACTGTGGCCTCTGGTGTAAAGAGGAATTCTGATGTAAGGGGTGCTCTCAGAACCCTGATTTACCTCCGTGTACTCACTCAGAGACAAAGGGGAGAAGGGGGAGGGTGGAGAATTCAGTCACAGACAGGGATGGTGAGCTCATTTACCCCTTGGCAGTCAGCACTTCTCATCCAGATGTTTCTGAGGCTACTGTATTCTCAGTGGATTTTCCCACCTCCACTTTGCTTTTGTGAGCCACAGAGCCAGGGATTGGAGTGTGGGCAGAAACACAGGGGCAGGGGTGTATAGAAGAGGTGCAGATCAAGCTCCCTTTTTTCTCCCATCTGTGTGAACGTGTGAAAAACACACTCTCGGCTTACACAACTGCAGCCAGCAACCCTGCTGGGAAGCCATAGTCCAGTCTGAATAATGTGTCCGGGTTTCAGGTGGTCTGAACCCCGGACGCATGATTCCAAACCCAAACTGTCTGGGTGAATCCTGGACAGGTGGCAACCCTAGGTGGTGCCTGTACCAGGATGATGCCTGCAGCTATCACCCCGTTATCGTTTTTTTTAGAGCTGGTGGTTGGCTTACTAGCCACCCGATTGCTATTAGAAGCAGTGGGAGGGGACACCTCCCCCTACCATCTTCCGTGGCTCTCTCTGGCTCTCCCATCCCACCAGGAGACCCAATCAGCCACCTGGCACGTCTGCTGGCTAGCTGGACAGCGTGCACAATTTTTAAAGTGGCTGGGACAAAGCCCGCCACTGGGCGGAGGAGGAGATGTAGAGGAGCTGTTGCCCGCCACCGTGCTGGAGGAATCTGGAGCCACAGCCCGCCGCCTGCCACAGTGCTGGAGGAAACTGGAGCCACAGCCCGCCACTGTGCTGGAGGACACCAGGTTAATGCTGCCGCCAGATGCAGCGGGGGCACTGCTACTGATGGCAAACAAGCTTTAGCTATACTTCTCTTTGAAATAGGTTTGCATTGCACTCTAATTTCCACAGTAGGCCTATAGCTGTTCTGTGGGGTACTATGATGAAAGCACACAGCTCTGTTCCCAGCATGTGAAGTATGTACAGTCATTGTGGTCTCCCGTCACTGCAGACACACGAAGGGCCTTTGTTTACCGTGTGGCTTTGTAAAGAGACAGAAGCAAAGGCCTGTGGCGGGAAATGAGCATACTGCAATCTATCAAAGCGGAAGGTAACCCTGGTCAGCCCACCTCCACACAGCCCCTGCTAACCGACCATGACTAATCAGTAAGCACCATCTCTACTGCACAGTTCTGAGGAAAATATAACCAATGCTATTCCCAGTCATACCACTGCAGGCTGTCTACACAAAAGGGAAACTGAAATTACATCTGTGTTTCTATAGAGATACAGCACAGAGCTTTTAAATGGTATATAAAGTATATAAATAAAATACACATGCAAACAGTGTAGTTTGTAGACATTAAATTACAATAAGTAATTATGCTAAAAAGAAAGAAAAACAAAACAGGGCTCGTCCGGGATTTGAACCCGGGACCTCTCGCACCCAAAGCGAGAATCATACCCCTAGACCAACGAGCCTCAGCTATAGTAGTTCTGTACACAAATAGTATACTGGAGCGTCTCACTACAAGAAAAATAATGTCAAATAATAAAGTAACAGCACTGAAGAACGTCATGAAAGTCATGAGAGGACCCAAGAAATTTGAAACAATGTTTGAATCAGTGACATTACCCATATTATAAACAAGAATATGTAACTGAATTTTTTACTTTGGTGTCTAGTAAGTAGTAGTACTGTGGTGAAGAGATGGTAACAGAGCCAATAAAAATACAAATATATGCTTTGTTACAAAGGTTTTAGTAATAGTCATTTACAGCATTGGCAATCAGTGTGAGCAATTTTAATGGTTACATACAAAGGAGATCCATAGGAAATACAGATTTATATATAGCATTAAAAATGTATTTCCAAAACAATAAAACGAATTAAAAAAATTGTCTGATTTCAATAATACAAAGAATAAAAAAAAAAAAAAAAAATTATTTCAACAATACAAATATTTGCCTCTATGTTAGCCTATATATCCATGCACACTCCTCAATGTTAGCCTGTATGTCCATGCACGCCCCTCTATGTTAGCCTGTATGTCCATGCACACCCCTCTATGTTAGCCTGTATGTCCATGCACACCCCTCTATGTTAGCCTGTATGTCCATGCACGCCCCTCTATGTTAGCCTGTATGTCCATGCGCACCCCTCTATGTTAAGAAAAAATTGAGAGTAAAAGAACCCCCCAAGAAGAGCGGTGAGAGACCTGCACGTTAATTAAATTTTTTTAATAGATATCAAAAATAACCACATCAATAACCCTACACAGCAAAACAGAGACCACATATATAAACCACAGACGATTAAAAAGAAAGACAACATTGTCAATTAAAAAGGGGAAGTGCAGCTGCACACACACACACATATACATCTTCACCATCCTATAGCCACAATTACACCTAAGAATTCAGCCAGTTTTAGCTATTAATCGATAGGGCATGTGATTCCTATCCTCATGTGGGTGATGTACTAGTGAGGTCAAATAAAGCAAAGCAAAAAACTGTAGTCCAGCAGCACTAAAAATACACTGTGATGTACTGTTTTAAACTCATTTAGACAATTCCTTATATGGCATTTCAAATAGTAGGCTTTGCTAAATGAACAGCTGAGCAGCAAAATATAATGTTGCTCATGAACAGAAACACAGAGCAATCAGGCACAGTAATCCCTTGTACACACGGTCGGAGATTCCGACAACGAAATCCGTTGGATTAATTCCAGAAGAGGTCCGGAAGTGATGTTGCATACACACGGTCAGACTAAGTTGTCAGAAAATCCGATTGTACATAACGTGATGACGTTATTTCGTTACGACGGGACTACGTTCAGGCTAGTAGCCAATAGCTTTGGTCTAGGAATTTGATCTGAGCATGCGTGGCACTTTGTCCGTCGGAGTAGGCTACACATGATCGGAGTATGTCCAATCGGAGCATTTTGTCGGAAAATTTTACCAGAAAGTTGGAAATGTTAGTCCGTTGGATATTCCGATGGAAACAGTCAGATGCAGACCACATACAGTCGGAATATCCGACAAAACGGTCCGATAAGACACATTCCGTCGGAATCTCCGACCGTGTGTACAAGGGCTTAGACATATTTGCACATCCTCAGTTTGGCGGAGCAGAATATATGGGATAAGGAAAGCGGAGCAGGAGCAAAGCGTCAGAGATTGCTTATAGCTGTATCCACAGCTTTCTCACTGTATATCAGTCATTCAAAGCTGCTTACCACTCCTTGCTTTCAAAGCCGTCCGTCCCTTCAGAAACCTCAGTCCTCCGCCGAGGTGAATAGTGTAGTGACAGGTGCATTGTGTATTTAACAGTGGTATTCCATGTTCAGGGCAGCCGCTCATTTGAACTTCCCATCGTTCGTTTGTGTATAAGCTGCCGCCGTTCGTATATTCAGCAGTGATATTACATGCTTCAAGCAGCCACTCGTTTGAACTTCCCGCCGTTTGTTTGCTTGCCAGCTGCTGCCGTTCGGACCTCACACGTGTAGTGAGCAAGAAAGTCCCCTGTATGACGCGCTGACATCACACCCGCTGGCGCATTTCGCTAGTCTATGGGACGCTAGCTTCCTCAGAGCTAGGAGGAGTCTCAACTTGGCTGTTTAAATAGTGATGTAATTTCATTGTATGCCCATATTCCACAATATGTCAGCCATCCGCTCCTCCACTCATACTTATATATGACAATCAGAAAGAAAATTATTGAGTGCAACAAATTATTAAATAAATTGAAAGGGGAAAGTTTTTTTTAGAAATAGATGAACCCCATTTATCTATTTTATTTCCAGGTCAGTCCATATAATATCCTCAGAGCATGTCCCAGAAAATATATATCAGATAAAAAAAATATTTGCAACAATTTGAAATTAAAAATGACAGGTTACAAGTTTCAAACCACTGCGTGCCCATGCAAACACTTTCAACCATTTCTGGACTCCAGAAAGGGAGAGAAAACGAAACCAAAGACCACCTCAGTGGAAATACACACTTTCTAATCCCTCCCTGTCTGGTTATTTCTTCAGGAAGGGTTGCATGCTACACTCTATATTCAAACCAAACTGAACCATTGAATTCAGATAATACGTCCACACCTTTTCCTTTTGCAGCAAAATATTATCAAAATCACCCCTCCTCGGTGGTAAATTGAGTACGTAGATACCTTTTACTCAGGGGTCAAGTCCTGGGGAAAAAAGTGTGGGAACTCCCACCCAAGATCCACTCCCCCACCAAAAAAAAAAAAAAAAAATAGGACATTGGGGAACATCAAGGCATGGGGCATATCAGGGCATGGGGCACATCAGGCCACATGGCACATCAGGGCATGGGGCACATTATGGCACATCAGGGCACATTATGGGGCACATCAGGGCACATTATGGGGCACATAGCACATCAGGGCACATAGCACATCAGGGCACGGGGCACATCAGGCCACATGGCAAATCAGGGCACAGGACACATAGCACATCAGGGCATAGGGCACATCAGAGCACGGGGAACATAGCACATCAGGGCACATTATGGGGCACATAGCACATCAGGGCACATAGCACATAGCACATAAGGGCACGGGGCACATCAGGGCATGGGACACATCAGGCCACATGGCACATCAGGGCATGGGGGAAACGTTGGCACATTATGGCACATCAGGGCACATTATGGCACATCAGGACACATTATGGGGCACATAGCACATCAGGGCACATAGCACATAAGGGTGCGGGGCACATCAGGCCACATGGCACATCAGGGCACAGGGCACATAGCACATCAGGGCACATGGCACATCAGGGCATGGGGCACATCAGGGCTCGGGGCAGATCATGGCACATTATGGGGCACATGGCACATCGGGGCACATAGCACATAAGGGCACGGGGCACATCGGGGCATGGGGCACATCAGGGCACATGGCACATCAGGGCATGGGGAAACGCTGGCACATGGGGCACATTATGGCACATCAGGGCACATTATGGGTCACATAGCACATCAGGGCACATTATGGCACATCAGGGCACATTATGGGGCACATAGCACATCAGGGCACATAGCACATAAGGGCACGGGGCACATCAGGGCACATAGTACATCAGGGCACATGGCACATCAGGGCATGGGGCACATCAGGGCTTGGGCACATCAGGGCACATTATGGCACATTATGGGGCACATAGCACATCAGGGCACATTATGGGGCACATAGCACATCAGGACACATAGCACATAAGGGTGCGGGGCACATCAGGTCACATGGCACATCAGGGCACAGAGCACATAGTACATCAGGGCACATGGCACATCAGGGCATGGGGTACATCAGGGCTCGGGGCACATCAGGGCACATTATGGCACATTATGGGGCACATAGCAGATCAGGGCACATTATGGGGCACATAGCACATCAAGGCACATAGCAGATAAGGACACGGGCACATCAGGCCACATGGCACATCAGGGCACATAGCACATCAGGGCACATGACACATCAGGGCACATAGCACATCAGGTCACATGGCACATAGCACATCAGGTCACATGGCACATCAGGGCATAGGCAACATCAGGGCACATAGGACATCAGGGCAGGGGGCATATTAGGGCATGGGGCACATTATAGGGCACATCTTACTAGCCAGTATGCAGAGTAGCACAGGAAGCGCTTGGCTGTAGTAAGTTCTCCATCACTTCACGCAGTGCTGTTCGCTCCCCGGCGGCCCCTCCTCTCTTCTCGTCTATCCTCATTGGCTTGTGACATCATCTGGGATAGATGAGAAGTGAGGAGGGACCGCTGGGGAGCAAACAGCACTGCGTGAAGTGAGGGAAAACTTACTACAGCCAAATGCTTCCTGCGCTACTCTGCATACTTCTCATTCGGGCGGCTCTAGTCCTGCAAAGGGAACGACGTTCCTGCTGTGAAAAAAGTGCAGGGACGCTGTTCCCACGCGTTCCCGCAGGACTCGAGCTCTGCTTTTACTGTTAACCCTTTCGAGTTACTGTTGGGAAATTGGGTAAAATGTACTGAGATGGGCGATCATCGTCTTTCCTCTTTATGCTACTGATGTGCTCACCAATACTTATATGAAGCTCATGCTTAGTCTTCCCTACATATATTTTATTGCATGGGCACGTCAACACATAGATAACCCGAGTAGATGAACAATTAATAAAGCTTTTAATCCTAAATTCCTTTCCACCCACAGGGTTGGCAAATTCCCATGCACACCTCTTTAGCCTGTATATCCATGCACACTCCTCAATGTTAGCCTGTATATCCATGCACACTCCTCTATGTTAGCCTGTATGTCCATGCACACTCCTTTATGTTAGCCTGTATGTCCATGCACGCCCCTCTATGTTAGCCTGTATGTCCATGCGCACCCCTCTATGTTTGCCTGTATGTCCATTCACACTTCTCTATGTTAGCCTGTATGTCCATGCACGCCCCTCTATGTTAACCTGTATGACCCCGCACACCCCTCTATGTTAGCCTGTATCTCCATGCACGCCCCTCTCTGTTAGACTGTATGTCCATGCACACCCCTCTATGTTAGCCTGTGTATCCATGCACACTCCTCTATGTTAGCCTGTATGTCCACGCACATCCCACACCCCTCTATGTTAGCCTGTATATCCATGCACACTCCTCTGTTAGCCTGTATGTCCATGCACACCCCTCTATTTTAGACTGTATATCCATGCACACTCCTCTATGTTAGCCTGTATGTTCATAAATGCCCCTCTATAATAGCCTGTATGTTCATACATGCCCCTCTATAATAGCCTGTATGTCCATGCACACCCCTCTATGTTAGCCTGTATGTCCAAGCACGCCCCTCTATGTTCGCCTATATGTCCAGGCACGCCCCTCTATGTTGGCCTATATGTCTATGCACGCCCCTCTGTGTTAGACTATATGTTCAGGCACGCCCCTCTATGTTGGCCTATATGTCCATGCACGCCCCTCTGTGTTAGCCTATATGTCAATGCACGCCCCTCTATGTTAGCCTGAATGTCCTTACACGCCTCCCTATATTAGCCTATATGTCTATGCATACTCCTCTATGTTAGCCTATATGTCCATGCATGCCTCGCTATATTTGCCTGTATGTCCATGCACATCCCTCTATGTTAGTCTATATGTCCATGCACGCTCCTCTGTGTTAGCCTATATGTCCATGCACGCCTCTCTATTAGGGATGAGCTTCATGTTCGAGTCTAACCCATGTTCGACTCGAACATTGTCTGTTCGCCGTTCGTCGAATTACGAAAGTTATGGGCCGTTCGCGCCAAATTCAAGTGGCACGTCACGGCCCATAATTCACTGCGGCATTGCAGTGGATTGCTGGCTGCTGATTGGCCAAGCATGCACTATGACCTGCATGCTTTGGCCAATTACAGCGCAGAAAAAACGGAGAGCCATGATTGGCCAAAGCCAGGGTGGCTTTGGCCAATTATGTCTAAGGGAGTTTAGTATACTCCCCACACTATATGAGGCCGCCTGCGTGGCGGCCTTGTGTAGTGTGTTGCGGTGGCAGAGAGAGATAGACAGAGAGACAGTGTCATTTGATTTAAGTTAGATAGAATAGGCAGGCGAGTCAGTTAGCTTCAGTTACAGTGTGTAGAAGATATATATATGCATCCCAGGTGTGTTGTATATATATTTATACACTGCATTTAGTTTAGCTAGATCCGTTCCTGTTATTCTCTTCATAATATACTGACAGGCAGGGAGCTGCACTATTTTCACTTAGTGTACTCTGTCCTTTGCACAGTGTGCACCTAAAGCTTTACCTGAATACAATTACCGGCGTTCTCATACAAATACAGGCAGGGAGCTGATGTAGTTTGTTTTAGTGTCCTTTGCACAGTGTGCACCTAAAGCTTTACCTGAATACAACTGCCGGCATTCTCATACAAATACAGGCAGGGAGCTGCAGTATTTTGTTTTAGTGTCCTTTGCACGATGTGCACCTAAAGCTTTACCTGAATACAATTGCCGGTGTTCTCATACTAATAATACTACAGGTAGGCAGTTGATTCTGCCAGCTGCAGTATAATCAGTATATATTTACATCCCAGCTTTGTGCAGCTAAATCTCCCTGCAGGCCATTAGTATGTCTGGAAGGCCAACAAGGAGAGGCAGACAGTCACGAGCCAATAAAAGAGGGCAAGCAGGCTCTGTGTCTAGAGGCAACAGTGCTGGTCGTGGACCCGGTGCATCCTCATCAGCACGTGGCCGTGGGACACGCTCGTCCTTTTTTTCGGCAGTTGGCCGTGTTGAGCCACAACATGCCGAAGATCTGGGAGAGTCGATGACCAAGCCATCCTCATCCTCCTCATCCTCTCTCACCCAGGCTCAGGGTACTTTGGCAAAGCATCTACCAACGCGGCCTCTTCCCTCTGCTCAATGGCATCAGTCACTCCTTCCCTAGCCCCACCATGTCTTACTGAGGAGTTCCCCGAACTGTTTGACCACAGTGTTGAGTACGTGCTCCAGGAAGATGCCCAGCATTTTGAAGGCTCTGATGATGGTATCCAGCTAGAGGAAGGCAGTAACATGAGCCCAGAGAGAGGGGATGCCCAAGAAGGACAGCAATCTGGCAGTCATGTTCCCCCAGCTGCAGCATACTGCCAGGTTTGCTCCAGTGATGAGGAGGGAGGGGATGATGAGGTCACTGAATCCACATGGGTGCCTGATAGGAGAGAGGAGGAGGAAGAGGAGGCACATCTCCAATGAGGCAGGATGCCCTCCAGGGGCCAGTTTAAGGGCAGCACACCAACTGCATCACACCGCAGAGCTCCGCATGTGCAGGGCGCTGCTGTCTCTCTGCGCGTTGTTCCAAAAGTTCTTTGGTGTGCGTCTTTTTTGAGACGAGTGCATCAGATCGCACCGCTGCTATTTGCAACATATGTCTCAAGCGTATCTCATGTGGCCAAAACATCAACTGCTTGGGTACCACATGCTTGACCAGACATATGTCGACCTGCCATGCAGTTCGTTGGCAAGCGTAGCTAAAAGACCCACACCAAAGAACACAGCGGACCTCTCCTTGCTCCTCATCAGCTGGGATCTCCAACCCCACTATACCTTCAGTCCTCACTGAAACCTGCACTGAGAGGAATGAAGGTGTAGAATTAGGTGTGTCACAGCCAAGTACTTGCGGGCAATCTGCTATCGGTACACCAACGTCAGATTGTACCAGGCAAATTTCCCTGCCCCAGCTGCTGCACCGCTGAAAGAAGTTCAGTCCCAGCCATCCACATTCCCAGCAGTTGAATGCTAGCTTGTCTAAATTGCTAGCACTTCAACTGCTGTCTTTTCAGTTGGTAAAGTCTGCCCCCTTCCGTGAGTTTGTGGAATGTGCGGTTCCTCAGTGGCAGGTTCCTAAACGGCACTTTTTCGCATGGAAGGTGATTCCGGCTCTCTACTGGCATGTGGAAGGCAATGTCTTGGCCTCGCTGGACAGGGTGGTCAGCGGTAAGGTGCATATCATCCTTGAAGACTGTCTATGCTGATGCTGAGTGCCTATCCTGTTATGCTGAGTGACTATCCTCTTCCTCCTCAGTGATCATGCTGATAGCTTGTAAGAACATTTTTGGTTCTGGGCACCGCCACCAGTGGCTAAGGCCCAATTTTTCAGCCCCTGTTTAACAGGGGCGTGTAATTACAATTTTTGATGCAATACTTTGCAGCAGGGCTCATTCCTGCGCTCAGCTACAATATCTGTGAGTGGTTGCAGTGTTGTGACAACAGCACCAGTGCCTAAGGCCCAATTTTTCAGCACCTGTTTAACAGGGTTAACCCGATCGTCGCTGGTGTCCCGCTTTTGGGTCACAGAGCTGAAGAACGAGGAGAGGTCTGTGTAAACAAACCTCTCCCCGTGCTTCATACTGTGGCTGTCACCGATCGTCTGTTCCCTGATATAGGGAAAGACGATCAGGGACGTCACATGCTAGGCCACGCCCCCCTACAATAAAAAAACACATAATGTCATACATAACCCATCCTCGCCCCCTAGTGGTTAACTCCTTCACTGCCAGTGTCATTTACACAGGAATCAGTGCATTTAAATAGCACTGATTGCTTTATAAATGACAATGGTCCCAAAAATGTGTAAAAAATGTCCGATGTGTCCGCCATAATGTCGCAGTCACAATAAAAATCGCTGATAAAAATGCTATTTCATCTCACTTCCTGTTGTCTCCTTCCTTTTTCAAGTAGGAGTCATTTGTAAGTTGAATGTTTGAAAGTAGGGGCCTGCCCTATATGCTCTGCAAAAATTTGGGCCTAAGGTGTTGGTGTTGCCACAACACTGTAAACCCTCGCAGTTACTCTTGGTGGGCGCTGGAACGCCCTGCTGTGAACTATTATATCAAGAATTGTAATTACATGCTATTGTTGAACAGTGGTAGAAAAATTGGGCCTTTGGTGGTGGTGGTGCTGGTGCCAAAACACTGTAAGTCCTCACAGTTACAGGTGGGCACTGGAACAGGCCCAGCTGTGAAATATTATATCAAGAATTGTAATTACATGCACCTGGTGAACAGAGGCAGAAAAATTGGGCCTTTGGTGGTAGTGGTGGTGTTGCCACAACACTGTAAGCCCTCACAGTTACTCTTGGTGGGCACAGCAATGGGCCCTGCTGTGAAATATTAGATCAAAAATTTTAATTACACGCCCCTGTTAAACGGGGGCTTAAAAATTGGGCCTTAGGCACTGGTGCTGGTGCCACAACACTGCAACCCCTCACAGATACTCGAGTTGGAGAGCAGGAATGAGCCCTGCTGCAAAAGTACTAAAGAGCAACGTACAGGTACGTGCTTGTGCCCAGCCGTGCCCTTCTGCTGACGTACATCGGCATGAGGCAGCCCTTAAGTGGTTAAGAATAGGAAGGAGGAGAAAGTAAGATGGGGGGTCCCAGGGGGTTGTTTTTGTTTTATCGAATTGTAAGTAATGAGTAATATGACATCCAAGATTGCCATGTGCATAGGAATTTTTTTTTTCGTGTGTACTGTTACCATCCGTTACAGCAATGGTATTGTTTCAAATCCATTCTTTATTATTTTTATAATAAACATTGACCAAACATATCCATTTATAACAACATCATACAACATTATACCCAAAACACAAAACATTTTACTCAACATAGAAAAAAAAAATAAGAGAAAAAAAAAAAAAAAAGACAGAAAGCAATAATCCTCCCTTTCTCCTTCCCCTCCCCCTTCCTCTCCCTCCCTCCCCTTTTCTTTTGGTTATAAATATTCTATCATTCCTTTTGAGGCCCGAAATTCTTCCCATTTCTTCCACACTATTGGTATCTGGTTTTTTACATAGCCTTCTTCTCTTATTTGTTTTTCCAAAAAACATATCTCGTTCATTTCGCATATCCATTCTACTATTGTTGGGCTAGTTGTTTCTTTCCATTTACGTGCTATTATTGTTCTGGCTGCTGTTGTCATATGTTGAATTATCCCATTTTTCATACTATCCAGTGTATCTATAGTGAGAGAAAACAATGCTACCTTTACGTCTGGGATTAGTTCTTTTCCCGTCACTTTTTGGTATATCTCAAAAATTTTTAACCAAAAATTTCTCACTTTTGTACATCTATACCAAATATGTTCCAGTGTTCCTTTTTCTATCCCACACCTCCAGCACTTATCTGTGTTTCCTTTATTTACTATTTTTAATACAACTGGGCTCCAATACCATCTCAATGCCACTTTATAGTTTCTTTCCTGATGTTTTAATGCCGTTGAGGTTTTATGTATTATCCCTAAGATTTTTTTCCATTCTTTTTCTGAGTTTGTCTCTCCCAATTCTTCCTCCCATTTTCTAATTTCTATTAGGTCTTTAATGTCCCCCGTGGGTAGCAATAGTTCATATATTTTAGATAATTTGTTCTTATGGTTTTGGTCCTTTAATATTATTTGTTCAAATTTAGTTAATGGTCTGATTATTAAATTTTTATTTAACTCCATAAATTTTTCTAATTGAAAATATTGCAGCCAATCATTTTTAACTTCCAATCCGAGATCAATTAAACTTGGCATTTTTCCATCCTCCAGAATCTGTACTAGTCTTACATTCTCCATCTTATTCCAAATTAAGTAACTTGCCCCTTCCAAAGCTGGCTTAAATTCTGGGTTGGACATTAATGGAGTCAATGGTCCAGTTCTGGAGGATAGCTTTCCTTTCTTAAGCATTGCATCCCAAATTTTTAGAGTAGCTCTCACGAAAATTGGCATTTCCTTTTTGTTTGTTCTTAATTCAGGTTTTATCCAAGGTAAGAATCTAAGTTGTATTCCCGTAATTGTCTCTTCCAACGTTACCCATTGTTTTTTTTCTTTATCGTGTTGCCAATTTATAATTCTTACCAATGATGCAGCTTGCATATATTTTACAAAATCGGGCAATGCGAGCCCTCCGTCTTCTTTTGTTCTGGTTAGTGTTTCTCTTTTTATTCTGCAGTTTTTTTTTGCCCATATAAAGCTATTTATAGCTTTCCTTAAATCTATCATTATTTTCCTTGGTGGAACGATAGGTAATGTTTGGAATATGTATAATATCTTTGGCAGTATCTCCATTTTTACTATATTTATTCTACCCAACCATGAATATGTTACTTTTTCATATTTTTGCATTTGTTTTATTGTTTTACGTATGATCATATTATGGTTTAGTTCTTGTATTTGTTTCAAATCCTTCGGAATCATAACTCCCAAGTACTTGATTGCCTCTTTTTGCCATTTAAACGGAAAATCCTCCTGCAGGAGTATCTGTAATTCTTCTTTTATTGTGATGTTCATCATTTCTGATTTCTCATAGTTTACCTTAAAATTACTTAGTTCCCCAAATCGGTCTAATTCTTTTATTATATTAGGAATTGTTATAATTGGATTTGTTATATATAATAACAGATCGTCCGCATATACGGCCAGTTTGTAATCTTTATCCTTAATTTTAATCCCTTGTATATCTTTATTTTTCCGAATTGCATTGATTAGATGTTCCATCACTATTATATATAATAAAGGGGATAGGGGGCAACCTTGGCGGGTACCGTTCGATATCTTTATGTATTCTGATAGTGTTCCGTTTATTCTTACCTTGGCTCTTGAATTGGCATATAATGCCATAATCCAGCCTAACATTTTTGGGCCTAATCCTAACTGTATTAGTGCCTCCTCTAAGAACTGCCATCCCACCCTATCGAAAGCTTTCTCAGCGTCTATGGTTAATAAGCAGGCCGGGATGGCGGCTCTCTGGGCATATTCCAACAGAGTACAGGTCTTCATTACATTATCCCTAGTTTCCCGCCCCTTTGTAAAACCCGTTTGATCTAGCTTTATATATTCTGGCAAAATAGGGGTTAGTCTATTAGAAATAATTTTTGAATATAATCTAATATCAATGTTTGTTAATGAGATCGGGCGGTAATTTTTACTTAATGTATGATCTTTTTCTGGTTTGGGGATTAATACAATGTGAGCTTCTGTACTCTGTGGTGCAAAGGTCTGTATTTTCGTTATAGAATTATATGTTTTTTTAAGTATGGGTGTGATTAGTTCTTGAAACCGTTTATAAAACCTTGTTGTATAACCGTCTGGTCCTGGGCTCTTTCCCAGGGCCAGTTCGGCAATTGCCTGTTGGATCTCTTCTGTTGTAATTTCTTCTTCCAATTTCTCAGTTATTTCTTTAGGAAATCTTGGTAACGCTGTTTCGTTAATATATTTTCTAATTTTTTCTGCCCTTTCCTCTTTTTTATTTTCCTGCTGTATTTCTATATTATATAGTTTATCATAGTATTCTTGAAATGTTTTTACAATTTCAGTTGGATCATATGTTATTTCCCCGTTTATCTTTAAGATCTTAGCTATAGATGTCCTGGATTGTTGTCCTCTTAATGTTCTTGCGAGTAATTTTCCCGTTTTATTACCATAATAGTACCATTGTGTTCTATTCTTATCTCTTGAACGAAGGGACTCCTCATCGAGCACGGCTTGTAGTTCAATTCTTTTGTCTTTTAAAAGTATGTTATCTTCTGATTTTAAACTCTGTTTATGTTTTCCTTCTAATATCCTAATTTCCACCAGTAGTTGGTCTTTTTTTTGTTCCTTTTCCCTTTTTATCCTACATCCGTGCTTGATGAACAGTCCCCTCAGTACACATTTTAGAGTTTCCCATTGTATAGGAATTGAGGTGTTATCTCTATCATGGATTAGCTGGAATTCCTTTATCGCTCGCTGTATATCGTCCTCACATTTTCTATCTTTAAGTAAATTATCGTTAAGGCTCCATCTCCCCCTTGTTTTTTTATTTTCCATTATTTTTAATTCCATATATATTGGTGCATGATCTGACCATAAAAATCCTCCTATTTCTGTTGTTGGGGACATCAATAATCCAGATTGGCTCAGGAAAAAATAGTCTATTCTATGATAAGAATCATGAATATTAGAGTGATACGTGAAGTTCTTTTCTTTTAGGTGTTGTACTCTCCATATATCTATCAATTGATATTCATCTAATAATTCTTTAAATTCTTTTAGATGTTTATTTCTCCTCTGGGGATGAGTATTAGTAGTATCTATCTTCATATCCATTATAAAATTTAAATCTCCGCCAATTATTGTTATTCCTTCTATACTATCCATTACATTTCTTAAGATTTTTATCCCTGACTCAATTTGTTCGTAATTTGGTAAATAGATATTAATGATTGTAAACATCTTGCCAAATAGTTTTATTTTTACAACCAAAGATCTTCCATCTTTCCCTTTATGCTCCTGAATTATTTGATATAATGTATCTCTATGGAATGCTATTGATACCCCTCTTGACTTGGAGTATGGAAATGTGTCATGAATCCAATTAACATAATACTTATTAGTTAATTTCGGAATATGCTCTGAACGAAAATGTGTTTCCTGGAAAAGGATTATATTTACTTTTTGTTTGTGGAAGAAGTTTAAAATTTGACTTCTTTTTGAGGGAGAATTAAGGCCTCTTGCATTAAAAGAACAGATTTTTAACCCCTCCATATTAAAATTTCTAAAGGGGGTGAGTTATCCCTTAATATTCAAGGGATCTCACACGGTAGTGGAAGAAGAGGGAAGAGAGAGAAAAAAAAAAAAAAAAAATTTAAATTTCGCGTTACTTTCACTCAATCCTAACACTTCTATTAAACAATTCACCGCTTCACTCTTTCCTACACTTACACTACTCTATAATGACTTAAAAAAAAGTCTAACTTACTTAACCAGTAAGGTCCCTATTAAGAGGGGGGCAGTCGGAACCGCTGGTTTAGATCGGCTGCTCGTCAGTTTTTCCATTGCTGCCTAATTTTTCTTATCTTCATCTACTATTATTACTTCTAGTGTTAAAAGCTCATATCGTACTATATAACATTAGGCTTCTTCGTTTTTTTCCTCTCTTCTCCGTGACCCCAGAAAGGGAGGAGGAAAAGAGGAGAAAAAGAGGGAAAAGAAAAAAAGTTTCCCCCTCCCCCTTCTCTCCCCCCCCCCCATCCCCTCCCAGAGCCCCCGTCATAGTCGGGGAAAAAAAAAAAAGGACACAGGGAGACATACGGATGGGTCATTGGGAGGGAGGGAGAGGAGAAAGAGAAGGGGAGAGAGAAGAAAAAAAAATAAATAAAAAAAAAATAAAAAAAACCAACCTAATTTTCCCATATTCACTCGTATCTTTATTGTGCTAATATACCCTATTGCATAAAAAAAAAAAAAAAAAAAAGAAAAAAAACAGAATAATTTCCCCTCTTATCATATTTCCACTCATTATATCTTTACTGTGTTTAACACACAAAAAAAAAAAAAAAAAAAAAATATATTTTTACCTTATATACATACATCTATATATGTGTTTATACATGTGAGTACCTTCTACCCCCAATATCTTTGCCCTTTTAGTTTCATGTGTATAATTCCAAGGGAAAAAAAAAAACAAAAAAAAACACATGTGTACATACATCTATATTTGCATATTTATATGTGTGAGTTCCTTTTCCTCCCCACTCCCCATTTTACTTCGTGTATAAAAAAAAAAAATAAAAAAAAATAAAAAAAACCCCAACCCTATTTTCCCATATTCATTCATATCTTTACTGTGTTAATATACCATATAAAAAAAAAAAAAAAAAAAAAAAAAAAATTTACCTTATATACATGCATCTATATATGTGCTTATACATGTGAGTACCTTCTACCCCCAATATCTTTGCCCTTTTAGTTTCATGTGTATAATTCCAAGGAAAAAAAAAAAAAAAAAAAAATAAAAAAAAAAACACATGCGTACATACATCTATATTTGCATATTTATATGTGTGAGTTGCTTTTCCTCCCCACTCCCCATTTTACTTTGTGTATGAAAAAAAAAAAAATAAATAAAAAAACCAACACGTGTATATATATCTAAAAAAAAAAATAAAAAAAAAAAACACGTGTATATATATCTAAAAAAAAATAAATAAAACCCCACGTGTACATAGATCAACAAAAAAAAAAAAATAAATAAAAAAAAAAAAAAAACTTACATCGTAATCGATCTCCCCCATCCCCCCCCTCTCCCCTCTCTTCCCTCACCCAATTCCACAAGTTCTTATATTCTTGTTGCTAATTTTCTATTTAATATTGGCCAGTCTGGTAAGTCTATTAGAGGTAGACCAAGAATTTTTACAAATTCAGGTAAATCTTCTGGGTTCCTATAGGTAGCTATCAACCCTTCATATTGAACCTGCAGTTGAAATGGGTATTTCCATCTATATTGCAAGTTCCTTTTTCTAAGTTGTTCCAGCAGGGGCTTTAATGCTCTTCTTCTGTCCAAGGTGTATTTGGAGATGTCCTGAAAAAATATCAGTTGTTTTCCCTCATATTCTATATTTTTTTTTTGTCTTGCTGCCATCATTATTTTGTCTTTTGTTCGTGCATAGTGCATCCTACAGATAACATCTCTGGCCTCTCCAGGCTCTATCCTTCTTGCTCCAGCTACTCTATGCGCACGATCAATCATCAGCTCTTCCAAAGACAGGTCCCCACCCAGATCTTGAAAGACCCCCTGTATCACCGAAATCAAGTCTTTTGACATCACATTTTCACTCAAACCTCTAATCCTTATATTGCTTCTTCTGCTTCTATTTTCCTGTTCATCTATAGCATTTCTAGCTTGCATTAGATCTTTTCCTTGTTCCTGTATTCTTTCTTTTAATTGAGCCATCTCTTGCTCCATACTTAACATTCTTTTATCCATTTTCCCTATTGTTTCCTGTGTTTTTTGTGTGGAAGCTTTGATCTCCTGGATCTCAGCTTTATAGGAGTCCTCCAACCTATGTATATATTGATCCATGTCCGATCGGGTAGGAAGGGAGCGGATATATGTTTTTATGTCCCAACTTTCATTATCACCCTCTTTTTGTTCTATTAATAAGCCTGCTGTCTCAATTGGTGAGCTATTCCTAGGCTGATTTGTAGTTTCCTCTCCTGATATTCCCAAAGAAGTTGATGCTTCTGCCATTTCTAATAATTCCTGCGATATTTGTAGTGATCCTATTGTATGTGATGATTTTAATAATTGTTGAGGGGATTGAGATTGATCCTGAGCCTCTGTTTGTGGTTGCATTTGTTGAAAAAATTCTTTAATGTCCGTTGTTTGGGTAGCTTGAGCCCCTGTGGCTCCTTTATTTCCACCCTCTCTTTTATCCTTTTTATTTTTTTGACTTTGGGGTGTTTTATTTACCTTCTTAGGTGCCATACCTTTGACTTTCCTTGGCCTTTATATCTTTTCTATCTTCTGAAAAAAAAATCGTTATGATCCTTTTGAAGAGATTGTAATATATTTCAGTAGTAGCTTTATCTTACTCTTTGGCAGTCTTTGGTAGTGTTTCAGAAAGCAACTATATCTCAACCATATCTAGATAATATCTAGATAGTATCTTTATATATATATTCATAATAAAACAGTCCATGAAATTCCACAGGTATATCACTCAAACCTTTTTCCTTGTTTGATTGCATAGATCATATATACATTAATTAGGCCGCCATATCTTTAAACCTTAGGCATATCTTTGAGCCAGACCTAAATTAAATTTGCTTCAGATTTAAATATAAATGCAGTTCACAGTTCACATAGCCTTACTTTATTTTGCTTCTTGTTTAGTAAAAAACTGTTGTTACATCTTACAACCGTCTCTGGTTCCTCGCTGTAGATTTTGTTTTTACTTCTGTTGTCACTCAAGCATAAAGAAAGAAAGGAGTCAGTTTACCTTCGCATTTTTCAGGCATTCTAATCAGTCCTAGGGGTTCTCCGAGACTCTTGCTCTCTGCCTCTCAAAGCGTGGCTCTCCACAGCCCACCTTGAGACCCTTCCCGATCTCCGCCTGGATTCTCCGGGACCGCCGCCGTGTGGACGGTCAAACGGCCGGCAGCGCCGGTGGTTGGCTTCCGCCCGCACACCGCCGCTGACGCCGGACCTCCTCCACCTGCTCAGCTGCGTCTCACTCCACGGCGCTCTACGGGTTGTCACTGTCTGACACGGGCGAACTCGGATCTCCTCGGGCCGATTCGGATCTCCTCGGGTTTCCTCGGGCTTCCCTCACTCCTCCTCCTGCCGAGGTCTCGGCGGTATGGTTCCGAATGATGCAAGCATCCACTGTAAGCTTTGCAGGTACGATCAATCAGACGTAGTAAGCATAGAAGCGTATGCAACGACTCCCTCGTCTTCCTGGTAGGTTACCGATATGAGCCTCTCCAAGCTTTCAAGCCATTAGCGCCAGCTGTAACATAGGCAGCCTTGGATCCGCTCTACGAAGCAGCAACCATCTCTCCCAGCAGCTCCGCCCCTCCCCCGCATGTGCTACTTTTATGCAATGGTATTGTGAAGCAGGGCTTCATAGGGTTTTTGGTAGGTTGGTATCAAGTAGAGTGTCAGTGTGAAGGTTATTGACTTGATTTCAAAGTTTGGCCACTATTGGACATGTCCACTATATATGAGCCATTGAGCCTTGCCGAGGGCATTCTCAGAGACAGGTGGGTGGGTAACTTTGTATGAAGCAAGCCAGACAACCTGGTGTGCAGTACCATCAATATAAAAGTTTATATGCATTCTCAATACATTTTTAGAACATTTGGCTATAGCTTGGCTCATGATTTGCCGATCAATTGGGTTCAATATCACACCAAGTTCTGTTTCCCATTGATTTGTGAGGGGAATACAAGTATCTACCTGTAGCTTCTTAAATGATAGAGAAGTAAATCAATGAAATTGGGCCAGTGGTGTGTGGATTAGATCTGCAAACACTTTCAAAATGAGTAAGGATGAACGGAGTGGCATTGAGGCAGAGGAGTGAGTGTATAGGGGGTGATTTACTAAAACTGAAGGGAACACTCAGAATCTGGTACAGCTGTGAATGGTAGCCAATCAGCTTCTAACTTCAGCTTGTTCAATTAAGCTTTGACTAAAGCCTGATTGTCTTAAAGCGCAGTTGCAACCACATATTAGATTTTTTTTTTTAAACAAACACTTACTATTGCAGAATGTATATTAAACAATTGTTACTCTTGTCATTATCACTGCATTTCTTATTATTCTATTTTAAAAATGACCTTAGATTCAGCCTTCTGGGCATTCCCATCTTCCTTGCCCACAAGCATTTCCTTTTCCTGGGATATGGCGCTGCTGTATTCCCAGCAAGCACCGCTCGTTCTTCCGCATGCGCAGTAAAAGCACGTAATGGTGAAGGAAACTACACAGGTTGTCATCTCAACGGGCGGATTTGGTCAAAGGATATTATTCCAGTAGGAGCCAGAAGGGACTTTATGTTCTGAAAACCATGTTCCAACCACCAAGTTGTGAAGGACCTTCAGTGCCTGGGGGAAATAGTGGGCATTGTAGGTATTTTAATAATAACAAATGTGGGGATATAAGGCCAGCTGCAAATTTAAACGAGTCTCATAATCTGGGCTTATGAGTCAAAATAGAGTTTAGAGTCTTAGACTCCTTTCAAACTGAACGTGCTGACCGTTAGTGCTAAATCGCTTTTGCCCCACTTTTCGGGGCAAAACTCCAGTTTTGCCGCGCTTTGATAGCGCTGCCCATTCATTCCAATGGGCAGGGCATTTTGGGAGCACTAAACAGAGCGCTCCCAACCCGACTTTTCATAATGTCCTGCAAGCGCACCGCCCGAGTGTGAAAAGCCACACTGGAATGAATTGGAGGTGGTTTTTAGGCACCTAGCAGAGGTTATATCCAGTGCTAAAGCGCCTAAGACCCCTTTAACACTTAGGCGGTTTTCAGTTGCTTTAGCGCTAGAAATAGCCTCTGCTAAGCTCCTGAAAACCGCCTCTTGTTCATTCCAGTGTGCCATTTCTCACTGGGCCGGTGCACTTGCTGGAAGGGAAAAAAAAGTCCTGCAAGCAGTATCTTTGGGGCGGGTTGGGAGCGATGTATACATCGCTCCCAAAACGCCCCTGCCAATTGGAATGAATGGGCAGCGCTTTGAAAGCACCTAAGAAGTGTTTTGAAAGTGCCACAAAATGGGAGTTTTTAATCCCTTTTTTGGGGTTAAAGGAGACCCGCTAGCAGCCAAAAAAACAGCGCTTAAACAGCTCAGATGAGCAGTGCTTTACTGCAAACGCCACAGTGGCCCCCGTGGGAAAGGGGTCTAATATAGTTGGCATAAAATCAGTTTTGGTGTCATTGTCAATAGTCTGTGGTGAGGCTGTTGAAACATGGGTGATTCTTCTGCTAACAATTTTCCAGCAGCAGGATCGCTAAAAAGGCTGATTTTGTATCGATATGGAATCGCTCCCTTTAGATGTCACTGTGCAGTTGTTTCGAACACTGCTGAATCTCAATTGCTAGCGATGGAAGCAACATCTACAAAGGAAGCTATTCCACAGGAACAGTGGCGTGAACGCTAGCCGCAGAGTCACCCATGTGCCATCAGCCTAATGAAACACAATCACCACCTGTATGTTTGTTGAATCAGTTTACTTGGATTTACTTTTCTAAGGCCGCGTACACACGAGAGGATTGTCCGTCCAACTTAGTCCGCTGAAACGTGTTTCAGAGGACAGTCCGCTCGTGTGTGGGCTTCAGCGAACTTTTTCAGCGGACAGTCTGGCGGACTAAGTCTTTCGGAATTTCTGTAATACAGTCCGTCCAAACTTGGTTTCAGCGGACAGTCCGCTCGTGAGTAGGCAAGTTGGACGGACTAAGTATGCCGCATGCTCAGAAAGGATTTACACGGCCGAAGGTTGCATTGCAGTGTATTGGACGTCGTATTTCTAGTCCCGTCGTACGTGCTGTACACGTCATCGCGCAAGCTTTCAGCGGACTGTCTGTTCATCGTGTGTGGTCAAGTCCGTTCATTCAAAAGTAGGACGGACTGTCTGTCGGATTGTCTGACGGACTTAGTTGGACGGACAATACGCCCGTGTGTACGTGGCCTTAGGCTTCTTTCAGGTGGGTGACAGACTTTACTGCATTCCAAAAAGCAATCCATGGTATAATGTTTTTAGTTATTTAATATTTATAAAAAAAATATTTTTTATTTTTTTTGCACTTCCACTATGTTACTTTGTCATAATATGTAACTTTCTTTCCACTTCTTATACTTGTCTAGAACATTTCATCTTCTTGTAGAATCTTTGCCATATACTCCCCCTGATGGCCAGTACTTGTTATAATTCTCATTGTCAATACACCTACATGAAAAATAATGTACAGTAGTATAATATTTTTATAATGGGATGTGGAGATGGATTCTGTATACACATTTTTTTTGTTGTTGTTTTTTTTTGTTTTTGTTTTTTTTATATATATATTTTTTTTAAGAAAGACCCAGTTTTGTATCCTAGGAGAACTGTGTAATAAAATTTTACTTTACAATGCATATTTTATAAATCACTATGGGATGCTTAAAATTTTAATATCAGGCCTTGTTCACATAGAGTGTACAATACCGCAAGGACCATGTTTACCCACATAGCAATGCACAAGTATTTCATGCATCCACATGCAGGCAGTCCTATTGGTGTATTTTGGGACACAGCAGTTGCATGGGCACAACCACTGTATCCCAATATGTCATCCATGTAGGTGCAGTTGTGTGTTCCTGAACACATATACGTATGCGAGAACACACACGTTGCAGTTGGTGTGTTGCAAGACCCTTTGCTTGTTGTAGTGCTACATTTCAGATGTGGCTGTTTTGCTGAAAGCCCCCCGTCTCAATCCTCTCATGTGCTTATACATATTCACGGTGCAATTTGATTAAAATATGGACTGCGGAACTCTTGTAAGAAGCATTTGATCTGCATGGCCTTTAAGGGATGTCTGTTTTTTTTATAATATCAAGAATGCTATTAGTGGCAAAATTATTCATTTTCTTTTGAGGAAGAAGCCTAGTGAAAAGTTTATGACTCCTTCTCACTCTCTGAATGTTAAAGCCCCAACTCTGGGAATAATAAAAAAAAAAAAAAAAAACTTTCACATTACACAAAAAAAATCAGGCTAAATTTAGTGTGTGTGTGTGTTTTTTTTTAAACGTTTCTTTCCAAAAAAAGTGTTTAAAAGCAAATACTGTGCAATATAAAAAGTCGCAACGACCACCATTTTATTCCCTAGGGTGTCTGCTAAAAATAGAATGTTTGGGGGTTCTGAGTAATTTTCCAGCAAAAAAATTATGATTTTTACATGTAGGAGAAAAGTGTCAGAATTGGCCTGGGTGACAAGTGGTTAACTACCATAAGTAAGTAATATACAAATAATTATTATATATTGTTTTTAAGGTAATTTACTATATTTTCAAAAACTGTACTCAAGCAAGTGACTTAACGGACAAATTACTGAAGTTTGAAATTCTAACTTCAAACCAGTACTTTCACAGTAAATAGATAAATAATAAATTATTATGTTATAACATATCGCATAATAATATATGATTTAGCTTGATTAAAACACTACCTTTTCAGCAGCAGATCCTCCCTCTTAACTGTGTGAGAAAAACATGGGATTATGGGTAAATCTTAAACAAATCTTTTTTTTCCTTGTAGTTAAGAGGGCTTGGCCGGAGAGGAGCATTTGTCTTTTAGACACATTCCCCTTCTATGACACTGCCGTGAGAGGACAGCCTCTACCAGTGGCGGGGTAGGACTTTACCTACCCCCCGAAGTCGCCTAACTATGACCCTTTAATCTAGATTTTTTGTTATTTTTTCTTTTTATGTTTATGGCAGGTGATGCTCTGCCTCCCCTGGCTGCATGTCCCTGACTGAGTGGGGATTAGCAGAACTAGGGGTTACTACTCAGTGGGTACCATCAGCAGAGCTGGAGGCTCTACTGAGCGGGGGAAGTACCCTCTGCTGAATGTGGGCATTAATAAGCTGGGAATCTACTAAATGGGGGTACCAATGAGCTGGGGATCTGCTAAACAAGGGTACTAATGAGCTGGGAGTACTACTGAGCTGGAGTTTTACTGGGCCCCTTTAAAAAAATTGAAAGTCAACACACACACAGGGCATTTGCCAAGCTTAAATAAAGCTTTAAAAAAGCATAATTGAAGCATCAGTGAAGCATCAAAAACACATAAAAAAGACATGCTGAAGTAATAGGCCCTTTATTGTGTGTTAAAGTTGAAGCAAATGTAAATGGGCCCTTAATATGTTTTCTGGAATGCTTTTGCAGCATATTTTTGGTGTGTTTTTAAATGCATTTTTGATGGGTTTATTTTATTTTTTTATTTTGTAGAAGGAAGAGACTAGTTGTTAAACATGAAGTCCTACCAAAAATGCACGTACATGTGTTTTTCATACGTCTTTTGATACGCTTCCAACAAAGTCTAAAGACCCCAAAACACACCTTCCTATATCCATAGAGGTTTTCATAGGAAACCATGTAAATCAATTGTCATATCTTCCTGTGCTTCCTAAAATGTGTTAAAGAATGCAATGGTGTGAATCTAGCCTAAAACTTTGTTCACATAGGGCATACTACAGCATACGTGCAGGCTGTGTTAGCCCATGCATGATGCACAGGTGTTCCAAGTATCTGCATGCAGGCAGTCGCTCTCCTGTCTGTTGGGATGCAGCAGATGCACCAGGAATATTTCCTGGACTGCAGGTATATTGCCCCATTATTTGAGTTGTGGTCCCTTTAAGGGGGGCAGCTTGAAGACATTGTTGAGCTGTCAGAGGTGTTCCAGGGTGATCTGAGAGGGCAGAGGACTGTTTTTTTAGTGTTCTCTGGATTGAAGTCCTTATTAGGGATCCAAACTTTTACAAGCAACTTGCTGGTTATGTCGAGCTCCCCACATGATATTTGGTGCTCGACACTGGCAAGCCAACCATAAAAAAGCCTTTTGATGTAAAACTGACATTTAAAGGGCCAGTGCCCATTTTTAAGGAAGCAAACCATCGCCACGAGGAGGCTAGGTGCAGCAGCAACAGGCCGTTGCAGCACAACAGGAAAATACCTGCTTGTTGGCCACCCAGTTTACAGCTCAGCAAGAAAGCACTCAAACATAGGTGGCCTCCCTATAGGAAGAGGTGCAGCATCTCTCACAGGGAAGGGAGGAAGCAGCTGCTGCTTCTTAGCAATCAGCCTCTACCTTCAAAAGCTAATGCCTAGTGATGATGTGAAGACTGTGGCCACTTTTGAGAGAATAGCAGAGGTGGCCCAATGGGGTGACCTTATCATCCCTTGTCTTACTGGTGATCCACAAAAGGCCTATTTTGATCTTCCATCTGCCGATGCCAAGCACTACAAACAGCTGAAGATGGAGATTCTAATCCATCTTGGAGTGACTACTGCTATATGGGCCCAAAGGCTACACCACTGGAGGTACCACCCAAACTGGCCACCAAGGTCTCAGATGCATGACCTTATTCAGCTGGTCAATAAATGGCTACAACCAGAGGCATGGTCGAGTCCCCAGATGGTGGAGGGGGTCATATTGGACTGGTACCTAAGTGCATTGCCAAATGACCTGGGTGAGCCATGGAGACCTCAAGACAACAGACGATCTGGTAGAAATGGTTGAGAGGTACACTGTGGTGGAGGATCCACTTGGACTTGAAAAATCCAGAGGAGACATGCCAATGCAGAAAGCAAAGCTGTTGCAAAACCTGGGAACCAGCATTCTGGAGAGATGGGACAAACTACCCAGTGCCTCCAGGGTCTGCTCTGGAACAGAAGGATGAAAAAACGTGGTGTTGGAAATGTCACTGCAGAGGCCATGTCCAGGCTCAATGTCCCTGGCAGGAGGAACTCACGCAATAGGGGCTGTCAGGAGGATATGCGTCTATGGCCAGAAGGCCTATACTATCCACCTGGGCCTGTCCAAGGGACGGTCCGGGCGTGGCATCTGGGTTAACCAAGTTCTTGTCCAGGCTCTGCTGGATTCAGGTAGTATGATAACCCTTGTCAAAGCTAAGATAGCTGGGAGAGTGGGCCCCGTAACCAAAACCCTGCAGGTAGTATGTGTACATGGGTACACAAAAGACTTCTCACTACTATAGGTGACTATCACTTCTGCCTGTGGAACAATTACCTAGGAGGTCGGTGTGGTACCTAACCTCATATATGACATTATATTGGGACAGGACTGACCTCTATTCATGGAACTATGGGACTATGTAGGCAAAGGACTGCCTGGATAGCATGACAAATTTGCTAATTTTGAAGGGCTGGACAATGTAACTCTATAAAGTGTTAATGAGGTTGTACCTGTGACAGTCTAAATGCTGAGGAGATCCCTGGGGTGGTGTATCTCCTCTTATGCATACCATGATTGGCAAGAGCGTGGAAGAAACCTCCCCATTACAGGTTATGTTCAAAGAGGATGAGAGGGAAGGTTCCTCTAATCCCATGTATCCTGACCCGGGAGTGTCACAGGGCACATTTATTTCCTCCTAAAAGAGGGACCCCCCAATAAAAAATGCCTGCCACCCGATTACCATGGCATGTAACAAGGGGCCAAGAAAAGGTTTTCCCACTTTGCAGCAGTTGGTGAGTTGCTATACCAAGTTACCGAGATCCTGGGAGAGGTGGTTGACCAGTTACTTGTTCTCCAGACTCACAGTACTTGACCTAGCCCACAATGCATTTGGAGGTCACAGAGGGACCAAAAAGACAGAGGCACAGATAACAGAATGGTTCTACTGACCAGAAATGGCAGCAGATGTTGTACTTCATGTCCTATCTGCCAGATAACTACAACAATATCACATTTTAGGATTCCTTTGGTGCCTTTGCACATTATAAAGATACCATTTGAGCATATTGTGATGGATTTGGTCGGCTTGTTAGTTAAATCAGCTCGGAGCCACCAATACATCCTTGTAATATTCAATAATTCCACCAGGTATCCAGAGACGGACCCTCTGTAGAAGACCTCCTCAAAATCCGTTGCCAGGGAATTAACATGTTCTCTAGCACTGGATTCCCAAAAGAGGTTTTGAAAGACCAGAGCACTCCATCCATGTCTAGGGTAATGACGGGTCTGTGTAAATTATTTCAGATCAACTATGTACCTTTGTCTATCACTTGCAGACAGATGGGTTGGTAAAGCAGTTTAATAAAACCCTAAAGTCAATGGTTAAAAGGTTGTGCAAAGAGATGGTAATGACCGGGACATGCCTACTCCCAGCACTAATGTTTGCCCTTACAGAAGTACTTTGAGCATCCACAGTGTTTTCCCCATTTGAGTTGGCATACAGGTGAAGACCCAGGGGCCTACTTGATGTGGTGAGAGAAATGTGGGAAAGTGAATCCTCTCCCCATAAGACAGTGGTAAACCATATAAACCAGATGAGAGAGAGGATCACTAAGGTGATGCGCCTAGTAAAAGAGCATATGAGAGAAGCACAAGGAAATGTGCACAACCAGTCCGCCAAGCTTAGACACTTCTAGGTTGGAGATTGGGTGGCTGTACGTATGCTCACTGCAGAAAGTAATTTTCTGGCCAGGTGGTAGGGGCCATGTGAGGTAGTAGAAAAGTTTGGATAAGTCAACTATAAAGTACACCAACCTGGGAAGCAGAAGCTATACCAGATATAAAATGGGAATCTACTACAGCCATGGAAGGACCGAGAGCATGGTATTTGCCCTGGCTAAGAACTCAATCCCAGTTTCTGTTGAAGTCTCATTGTCTAAACCACAAACACAGCAAGTAAAAGATATTTTTCAGAGGCATAGGGAAGAGTTTTCAGGACTTTCACCTCTTACTAGGATAATTGAACGTGACATTGATAAAGAACCCAATGTTAAGGTCTACATAAAAACCATATTCCTGAGGTACACAGAAAAGCAGTGTCGGGGGAAGTTCGGAAAATGCTTGAACGAGGAATGAGTGAATGGTCAAGCCTGTATTGGTACCGAAGCCCAATGGGACTCTGTGGTAGTGCAATGATTTCAGAAAACTCAGTGAGTCATTGAAATTCAATGCATATCCGATACATTCAGTAGATGAACTGATAGAGAGATTGGGACCAGCTTGATACATTACCACCTTAGGCCTCACCAAAGGCTACTGCCAGATATCTTTAACAAAGGAAGCCAGAGAAAATACTGCATTTTCTACTCCAGACCGTCATTTCTAATAGAAAATAATGCAGTTTGGCTTGCATTCTGCCCCAGGCTACTTAGCAAGCAGCCGTGGATAAAACCTTAAACTTACATTGGAAATGCACTTCAGTGTATTAAGTTGACATTGTCTTAGTGCAGGCTTTCTTTCTTGCTCTCTAAAGAAGGAGGGATTTACCATGAACCCAGAAAAATGTGTCATTGCTATGGAAGAGACCAAGTACTTGAGGTATAGTGTAAGCAGAGGTTTGATGAAACCAGGCTTGGTTCTGCCCAGTTACGAAGAAACTTTCTGGGCATCGTAGGGCACTGCCATAGTTATGTCTCCAACTTTGCAACTATTGCAGCACCTCTCGCTCACTTGACAAAGGGTAAGAAGTCAGTTAGGATCAAATGAAATGACAAGGCAGAGAAGGCCTTAAAATGGCCTTATGCCAATATCCAGTGCTAGATGCTCCAGACTTTTCAAACTTATTTATTGTCCAAACCGATGCATCCAGTGAAGGCTTATGAGTGGTTCTGTCCCAAGAGGTCAGTGGGGAGGAACACCCTATAGTCTATTCTTGTAGAAAATTGGCAGCTGCTGAGAGAAATTACACAATAGTTGAGTGAGAGTGCCTGGCCATTAAGTGGGCTCTGAAACTCACTATGCGATTTTCTCCTGGTGAGGAAGTTTTGTTCAGTGTCAGAACATGTCCCACTGACCTGGAAGAGATAGAACAAACACACAAATGCCAGGGTTACCAGAAAATTCTTGGCATTACAAGAGTTTAAATTTATGTTGGAACATAGACCTGGAAAGCAACACCAGAATGCAGACGCCGTTTCTCGGGGATAATCTTTAGGGTGTCCCACATTGCCTCTGACACCTCCACACCAAGGCAGATGGGGTGGATATGTACAGGATAATGGGATTGTGTTCTGGATGACAGGTATATTCCCCAGTATTTGAGCCGTTGTCCCTTTTAAGGGGCACAGTTTGAAGACATTGATGAGTACTCAGGGGTTCTTACCCATGCAGGATGAGTTCTGGGGTAGTCTGGCTGGAAAGGACTGTTTTTTATTACTCTATGGATTGCTAAATCCTTATTAGGGATCCGGAATTATGGATGTTTGAATAATTTTGGGTGTGAAGAATCTCCGAACCCTAATTACAAGGACTCTGGTCCTGAAGGAGTTAGCTACAGGCAAGGAAGTCTTGAAAAGCAGCAGTATGGAATCAGCACCTGGGTCAGTGAGGCAGAAAGGTGTGGCTCACAAGTTGTTAACAAATGTGGACTTTCTGGCAACAGAGCCATTTATTGCTGAACCCCTGCAGCCTTTTCAGCACCCTGAGACCAATGGGAACCCAAACCCAGTGTGAGACAGAGTCTGGATTGTGAACTGTTTGCTTTACTTTTGCTGAAAAAAAAGCTTTCCCAAGGCGTCTTTCAGGACAGCACCTGAGAGATAGCGACTCCTCCCTCCTCGTTAGGAAACACCTTCTTCCTCCAGACTTTAAAGGGAGGCGCCTCCCTACCACACTTCAGTTATTGTGTTTCCTCTGGCCCGGAGGGAACACCTCTTGGGAGGGAGTCAGTTTCTCTTAGGTGTTCCTGAGGGACTAGGCTTCTTTCCCTTTTTTTCCTCCTTTAGAGACCCGCTGTCCTCCCGACCTACCCACGCCTCGGCAGCGGTAGCAAGCGGGCCCTTCTTCCCCTCTTGTGCTCGGAGAGAGCCGAAGATTCGGTGGCCCGCCATGTTTTTTTTGGCGGTCGCGCTGGAAGTGACAGAGCGGGTCATCGGGTCGGCTGAAACGTCGTTTCCGGCGTGGACGCAGGGGGGAGGAGGGAGGACAGGAGCTGGTGCCTATTTCCGCTTCCGGTCCGGTGCAGCTGCATTATGGGAGTCCGGAGGCAGCGTGTAGCCACAAGTGGATTTCTGCACACCTGTTATGGAAGATTCAGCGTCTGCAGAGGTGGGGACAGGCACAGGCACCAGCAAAGCCCAGGTAAGAGGCAGCGGTTAAAGTCTGCCTTCTTTCTCCTATTTCCTGGCGTTTGGTCTCGCTCTCTCTCTTTTTTTCTTTCACCCCTGGTGGCAAGGGGCCTGTCTGGGCACTAGAAGCTGACTGGTTTCTTCTCAGTGCACCTGTGTGGTGATCCCCATCAAGGCTGAGACTGGGTCTCACTAAGGGTTCCCTGGTTTTTTTTTTCCCTTTTTTGCCTTTTTCTTCATAGGCTAAGAGCTCTGACTCAAAGAAAAGATGTCCTTCTTGCAGGGCCAAGCTGGGAGAAAATTGGAAGAAAACCCTATGCAGTCCATGCATTACTTCTTTAGTTAAGGAGGAATCAGCCTCTGTATGTGAGGATCTGGTGGCCTCTGTAAAGAAGGAGCTATATGCCACGATTCAGAATTTTCGTGACTCACTAGCAAACCCGGCTGCTAGTCAGCCTTCCACTTCAGAGTCTTCCCAGGGGTCTCTCTCAATCCCGGTGTTGGAATCTCTGCCTGAAGACCCTTCAGATAGGGAAAAGCAGTCCACTGCTCTTTCCGTTAAAGATTCGGAAGAGGAGTTGGAGGATTCTGAGGTAGCCCCCTCTAAATTCAAACTGTCCCTTGAAGAGGTTGATGGGCTCCTTAAAGCCATTCATGCTACGCTTGGTTTAAGTGAGGAGAGAAAGGAATTATCACTCCATGACCGCATGTATGCTGGGTTGGATGAGCCTAAGGGCCGAACGTTCCCAGTTCATCCGGTCATCTCTGAGGCCATTAGGAAAGAATGGCAGGATCCAGAGAAAAAGCCCTTTTTCTCCAAAGCCCACAAAAGGCGTTTTCCTTTTGAGGAGGACCCTGCAGCAGTGTGGAACAAGGTGCCCAGACTGGATGCCGCCTTTTCCCAGGTTTCAAGGTCCACGGATCTGTCCTTTGAGGACATGGGAGTTTTGAAAGATCCGATGGACAAACGCATGGATCTTTTGCTCAAGAGATCATGGCAATCAGTTATGAGCAATTTAAAACCAGCAATGGCCACAACGTGTGTAGCCAGAAATTTAGAATACTGGATTAACCAGTTAAAGTCACATATAGCTGCAGATTCCCCCAAACAGGAAATCTTAGATTCTTTTCCTACCCTGATTACGGCAGTGGCTTTTGTTGCAGATGCCTCAGCTGAGGCAATTAAGATATCAGCCAGGTCAGCAGCTCTAACTAATGCTGCAAGAAGAGCCTTATGGCTTAAAACCTGGCCCGGTGACTCGGCATCAAAGAATAAGTTGTGTGGGTTACCCTTTTCAGGGGACCTGCTCTTCGGCCCTGACCTCGATAATATTCTTGACAGGACAGCCGATAAAAAGAGATCCTTCCCGGTCAAAAAGAAAAAGCAGGTACCAAAACGTCTTTTTCGACCTCAAAAAACTCAGGATCAGGACAGCAAGTTGCAGGGGAGAAGGAAAAATTGGTCCGCCCCGAAGCCGAAGGGTAGAGGCGGAATTCTCTTCCGTCCTCCTACACAGGCCGAAAAATCGCAATGACTCGTCTCTGCGGGTGGGCGGAAGACTACAAGAATTTCTTCTGCAGTGGTCAGGGATAACTTCAAATCAGTTTATCCTGACCACTCTCGCGCAGGGTTACTCACTCGAGTTTGCCAACAACCCCCCAAAAAGGTTCCTGATTACCAACACCCCGCGGGACCCGGTAAGGGCCCTGGCCATGAAGTCCTCTCTAGAGGAACTGATGCAACAGGGTGTAGTAGTACAGGTGCCCCTGCAAGAACAGCAGGAGGGGTTTTACTCCCATGTTTTCCTAGTAAAGAAACCGACAGGAAAATTTCGGTTGATTCTCAACCTGAAACCGTTAAACGAGTCCATAAGGTACAGGAAGTTCAAAATGGACTAAATTTTTTCAGTCAGAAATCTGTTGACGCCAGGATGTTTTATGGCGTCAGTGGATTTAAAAGATGCATACCTACATGTTCCGATCTCTCCCCAGTCTCAGAAGTTCCTCAGGCTGGCGGTGAGGTTGGGGGGTGTGGTTCATCATCTCCAGTTCAGGGCCTGTCATCATCTCCCCGAATTTTTACCAAAGTAATGGCAGAAGCTTTAGCGCCGCTGCGACTTCAGGGAATCGCAGTTATTCCTTATTTAGACGATCTGCTGTTTTTCGCCCCATCCAGCGAGGAATTGCAGATCAATCTAGGCAAGGCTCGCAGCCATCTGGAGGCGCTGGGGTGGATTTTGAACCTCCAAAAGTCGTCCCTAAACCCATCTCAGGAGATTCGGTTTTTAGGGTATCTAATAAATTCGGTGGATCAAAAAATCTTCCTTCCCTTAGACAAAAAGGACAGGATTTCCGGTGCAGTGTCTTTACTACAGACCAGCCAAAATCTGACAGTAAGACAGGTTATGTCAGCTTTGGGGGTTCTAACTTCAACAATGCCAGCAGTCCAGTGGGCAAGAATGCATTTCAGGTGTCTGCAGGCTTTCCTTCTAAAATCTTGGGATCACACAGTGGCATCCCTAGAGGCAGAGGTAAGAGTGTCAACCCAGGTAAAAAGGTCCCTATGGTGGTGGAAAAGACAGGATGTCTTATCGGAAGGGTTAGTCTGGGCTTTTCCAGTCGAGAAAAGACTAACAACCGATGCCAGTTCCTGGGGGTGGGGAGCCCATCTAGGAACACGTTTCACTCAGGGGTCCTGGGCCAAAGAGGAGGCAATAAAGTCCTCGAACTGGAGGGAGCTCAAGGCGATTGCCTTGACTCTGGAGTTGTTTGTTCAGGAGCTTCAGTCCCATCACGTCCAGGTCCTAACAGACAATGCCACGGCGGTGGCTTATTTAAACAGACAGGGGGGTACAAGAAGCAGGTCGCTTCAGATACTGGCCATGGAGATTCTTCGGTGGGCGGAAAAACGTTTGTTATCCCTATCAGCAGTCCACCTAAAAGGGGATCTAAACAGGTTAGCGGACTTCCTAAGCAGAAACGCTATTCAGGAAGCGGAATGGTCTCTAAACCCGGAGGTATTCGCAATGATTGCCGGGAAATGGGGTCTACCAGAGGTGGACCTGTTCGCCTCAAGGGTGAACGCCCAGGTTCCCCAGTTCTTTTCCCTGGACAGTCGCGATGACTCGCTGGGCACAGATGCGCTAGCTTATCCATGGGAATTTCGTCTTTGCTACGCTTTCCCCCCATTTCAGTTAATCCCGTTAATTTTAAGAAAAATTCAGAAGGAGAAGGTGCCAGTTATTCTAATCACACCCTTTTGGCCAAAAAGGGCCTGGTTTTCGACAGTTCTAGGTCTGGCAATCAAGCCTTGTTGGCATCTGCCCCTCAGGCACCATCTGTTGTTGCAGGGCCTAGTAAACCATCCAGGAGTGGCCAGCCTGGCCCTCACGGCCTGGTTTCTGAAAGGTAGCTCCTTAGGAGCAAGGGGTTTTCCAGCCGTTTGATCTCTACCCTTTTGGCAAGTAGGAAAAGGGTTACAGGGGCCATTTATTCTAAGGTTTGGAAGCGTTATAAAACTTGGTGTTTTTCAGCCGCCCAGGTGCCAGGGAGCCTTGTCTCCATTTTGGAGTTTTTACAAGATGGAGCAGACAAGGGACTAGCAGTTAGTACCCTGAAGGTGCAGGTAGCAGCTCTGACAGTGTTCTTAGAAAGATCTGTGGCCTCAGATCCGCTGGTGATCAGATTCTTTAGAGCCCTTAAAAGATCTAGGCCAGCTCCTATTAAGGTTTTTCCTAGATGGGATTTGTCGGTAGTCCTACAGTCTCTAACAAAGGGTCCTTTCGAGCCTCTGGTGGAGGCCTCCCTTAGGTTTCTCACATTAAAGACCGTTTTTCTGATTGCCATTGTCTCTGCACGCAGGATCAGTGAGCTAAATGCTCTGTCAGTTAAAGAACCATATCTTTCCATTTTTCCTGACAGAGTTATTCTTAGAACAGATGCAAAATTCTTAACGAAGGTAGCTTCGGTTCAGAACCGTATACAGGACATAGTACTGCCAACCTTTTGTGTTAACCCCAAAAGAAATAAGGAGACTCTTTTCCATACATTGGACGTCAGGAGGACTCTGCTGAGTTATCTAGAAAGGACGGAGTCCTTCAGACGTTCAGATTCACTGTTTGTACTTTTCTCAGGAAGAAAAAAGGGTTTCCAAGCTTCTAAAGTTACTTTAGCTAGATGGCTGAAATTAGCTATCTCGGAGGCATATTCCCAGGCAGGATTATCCCCTCCAGCAGGAATTTGTGCACACTCAACCAGGGCTCTGGCGTCTACATGGGCAGAGAGAGCTGGTGCCACCCCTGAGCAGATCTGCAAGGCGGCGACATGGTCGAGTTTTCACACATTTGTGAAACATTATAGACTGGACCTCACTTCTGCCAGTGATCAGGCATTTGGCAGAAAGGTCCTGCAAGCTGTTGTCCCGCCCTAAGGGGTAAGTCTCTGTTATCCTCTCAGGTGCTGTCCTGAAAGACGCCTTGGGAAAAACCAAGTTAGACTTACCGGTAACTTGTTTTCCAGAAGTCTTTCAGGACAGCAACATCCCGCCCTATGGTATTATATTATGCTACGCTGTGACTAACGTATATGTTTATGTGTTCCAGCCGGGGCCGGAGGTTCTCTTCTACAACTGAAGTGTGGTAGGGAGGCGCCTCCCTTTAAAGTCTGGAGGAAGAAGGTGTTTCCTAACGAGGAGGAAGGAGTCGCTATCTCTCAGGTGCTGTCCTGAAAGACTTCTGGAAAACAAGTTACCGGTAAGTCTAACTTGGTTTTTCTATATTTCCCTGTTTTAGAGAGAATATGGCTGAAGAACTAGCAATATTGCAATATTCATTATGGCCGCATCTGGCGAACTTCCATACGCAATGGCACACGTAGAGCGAATCGTCGCACGCAGATATGCGATGGCACAAACATCTAAACTCGCTTGCGCAATGGCGCACGCATGGTGTGACAGATGCTGGCACCCACTGGCCTGTATAAACCTGCTGCTGTGTGCACTAGATTGCTGGATTATCAACAGCTCACCCATGTTTCCAGTGCTTCTGTGTATCCTGATCCTTGGACCTCCCATTACCGACCAGGCTTGCCTGGACCTGCTTATCCTGATCTCCTGGTTTGACCTCTAGCTTGTACTTATGACTCTGCTCCTGCTTGCGCCATGGTGTTTGACCAAAGCTTGGCTCGCTTACTCTGCTACTGTCTGTCTAACCAAGTATGACCCCAGCTTGTTCCAGTTCTGCTACCTGACTCTGACTGACTGATCTACCGTGTATGACCCCTGGCCTGGCTCCTGGTTCTGCTTCCAGTCTGCCCTGTTGCCAAATACGTCTGGTGCCACCTAAGCACACCTGCCCTACAATGCATCCTGCTTGTTCCAGCTTGTTTCCAATGATCAGCTCATCAGACTACAGTTACTGGAAAACCATGCTTCTTTGGGCACTGCATTCCCTGTACTACCTTCAAGGGTGCACTGCACCTAGCCACAAGGGAAGAACTCTCAGCACCTCAGCCTTCAACCTCATACATGACAATAATAAAGATTGTTTACTTTTACAAGCAGCTTGCTGGTGATCTTGAGCCCCCTCCCCATATAACAAATGCAGCCACTGCTTCCAGTTTGACATCCATATGGGTGTAGGTGTGTGACCCAAAACCCAGACAGCATGAGTTCAAGAACATACACTGACCAATGTCAAATTGGGAGCAGCAGCTGTGTCTATGCAGCCACTGTGCCCCAATTGACATGAATGGCACTGCCTGCCAGGAATCCACAGAATATCCCCTTACAGGCAAACATGGCTTTCGTATGGGTGTGCATCTAAGTACACCTTTGTGAACGAGGCCTTACCTGAATCTTGCAGCCTCAGCCCACCTGTGGGTGGATTTTTCTGTTGCCTGGCATCACCTGTGCAGGCCCCCTAAGGGCTTGTTCACACCATGTGTAGAGACCTGTATTTTTCTGTATCTGATCAATGCTGGTCACCATTAGGGCACATAGAAAACAACTGGCACTGCATTGCAGTGACAGTGAAGTTGCTAGATTAGTGAAATTTGCTAGATTAGTGAAAAGAATCCCAAATCTCAAAGAGATAATGACCAAGGGCAGAGTGCTCGTGGGAACCACAATAGTTATGTCACATGAGTCTAACAGGACCCAGGCACCAATGAATATTATTGCTTATATGCAGCAGGGCCAAGAGGCAATCTTGGCAGATATATAATATTTAAGAAAGTTAGGGACCACTTGCCCTCTGGTGCTTTCAGATATATACAAACATTTTTGTTAACTTTGGTCTAAAATTTCCCCTTCTTGTTTTTTTTTTTAACTTGACTTTATTGCTAGCACAAGGGAACTGATAACACTCCTATATGATAGCACAGTGCAGGTGACAGGTTCTCTTTAAGCACTTGCCTACCAGGCACGAACACCCCCTTCCTACCCAGGCCATTTTTCAACTTTCAGCGCTGTCACACTTTGAATGACAATTGCACGGTCATACTACACTGTACCCACTGTAATGACCGCGGGATCGGCCGTTCTGTGCCCCTGTCATATGACGGCGGCCCAGAAAAAGAGCTGCACCGCCCCGCCGTCATTTACATAGTTACATAGTTACATAGTTAGTCAGGTTGAAAAAAGACACAAGTCCATCCAGTTCAACCAAAAAAAAAAAAAAATAAATAATAAAAAAAAAAAATATATATATATATATATATATATATATATATATATAATAAATATACCAGCCCATATACCCAATTCTATACCCACAGTTGATCCAGAGGAAGGCAAAAAACCCCAGCAGATCATGATCCAATTTGCTAAAGCAGGGGAAAAAATTCCTTCCTGATCCCCCGAGAGGCAATCGGATTTTCCCCGGATCAACTTTACCTATAAATTTTAGTACCCAGTTATATTACGTACACTTAGAAAATAATCCAGGCCTTTCTTAAAGCAATTCACTGAGCTGGCCATAACCACCTCTGCAGGGAGTCTATTCCACATTTTCACAGCTCTTACTGTGAAGAAACCTTTCCGTATTTGGAGATGAAATCTCTTCTCCTCTAGACGTAGAGTGCCCCCTTGTCCTCTTTGTTGACTTTAAAGTGAATAACTCAACACCAAGTTCCCTATATGGACCCCTTATATATTTGTACATGTTGATCACATCCCCCCTTAATCTCCTCTTATCAAGAGTGAATAAATTCAGTTCCTCTAATCTTTCCTCATAGCTGAGTTGCTCCATGCCTCTTATCAGTTTGGTTGCCCTTCTCTGCACTTTCTCCAGTTCCCCGATATCCTTTTTGAGAACTGGTGCCCAAAACTGAACGGCATATTCCAGATGAGGTCTTACTAATGATTTGAACAGGGGCAAAATTATATCTCTGTCTCTGGAGTACATACCTCTCTTAATACAGGAAAGGACTTTGCTCGCTTTGGAAACCGCAGCTTGGCATTGTATGCTATTATTGAGCTTATGATCTACCAAAACCCCCAGATCCTTCTCCACTATGGATTCCCCCAGTTGTACTCCCCCTAGCGTGTATGATGCATGCATATTCTTAGCCCCCAAGTGCATAACCTTACATTTCTCAACATTAAACCTCATCTGCCACATAGTCGCCCAATTAGACAGAGCATTGAGGTCTGCTTGTAAATTGGTGACATCCTGTAAGGACGTTATTGCACCGCATAGCTTGGTGTCATCTGCAAAGACGGAAATGTTACTCTTGATCCCAGACCCAATATCATTTATAAATATATTAAAAGGTAAGGGTCCCAGCACTGAACCTTGGGGTACACCACTGATAACCTTAGACCATTCAGAGTAAGAATCATTAACCACTACTCTCTGAATTCTGTCTTTTAGCCAGTTTTCTATCCATCTACAAACTGATGTTTCCAAACCTGTAGACTTTATCTTACACATGAGCCGTGCGTGCGGAACAGTATCAAACGCTTTTGCAAAATCCAAATATATCACGTCCACCGCCACCCCTCTGTCCAAGGTTTTACTTACCACCTCATAAAAAGAAATCAGGTTTGTCTGACAACTCCTGTCTTTCATGAATCCATGCTGTCTGTTGCTCAAAATATTTTTTTCCTGCAAGAACTCATCTATGTGGTCTTTTATTAATCCCTCCAGTATCTTCCCAACTATAGAAGTTAAACTAACGGGTCTATAATTACTTGGTAAAGACTTTGTTCCCTTTTTAAATATAGGCACCACATTGGCCCTGCGCCAATCCAGTGGTACTATTCCTGTCATTAATGAGTCCCTAAAAATTAGATACAATGGCTTTGAAATTACAGAGCTCAATTCTTTTAGGATCCGTGGGTGGATGCCATCAGGTCCAGGTGCTTTCTCCACCTTTATTCTGTCCAAATATTTCTGGACCATATCACTTATGAGCCATTGTGGATTAGGGGCTGCGTCAGTACCACCCCCATTGTGGACATGAGCTCCCCCAAATGGTGGACAGGCAACAAACGGTTAAGGAGACAACAGAGGGAAGATTTACTAAAACTGGTGCACATAGAATCTCCACTATCTATATGTAGCTTCAGCATGAATGATACTCAAAGAAAACAGAAGCTAAATATAAGAAGTCTTTTTATTAAAAAATAAATATAAAAACTATCCAAATACATAATTCACATGTAGAGAATGCACCAGGCTGCGCTAAACTGTGACAAGCATTATCATCCAGTTGCCAAACATATTATTCTGGCACAATATCAATTCACTGCTTCCAATTCAACAAGTAAAAGCCAATGGTTGTATTAAACGTGCCACGAGTCCATATTGTACAGTGTGCGTGGTGACGTCACCATCCTGCCCAATATGTTTCGGCACAATGTCTTCATCAGGTGCCTTGTGCCAAGTGGTGACAACTCCACTGATTGAATATTAACTGAAGAAACATTTCCAGTACCACTTACACAACAAATAGTACACCACTACAGATTAGACTACCATTTCTTCTTTTATCGATGACAGGCTTCTATATTTTATAAAATAAAAGTTGCCATACTAAACTGTTTTGAATGCTGTTCCTGCTAGTCATACTGCTATATCATAATTTTATCCATTTATCTGTCTACGATTTTTAATAGTCTTAGAACTTACTCATCAAATTACTAAAAATCTTAAGTGATGCAGATTTTAGTTTTGGGCTTCCAAGTATCAGAATAACTGACTGGATAGGTGAATAACTATAGACTACTGCTACACACAGTGGGAACCATGTGCTGCCAATCAGTACAATGTTAAGGAACAGCGAGATAACTGACAAATAGAAGCACAAGTAAAGGACCAGGAGGGAAGTGATTGTTCTAGCTGCTGCTATGCTAGCATCTACACTTTGTACATTCATACCCCCAGCATTTCTACGAAGCAGCCTTGCATTGGTATACAGTGATTTTAATACTATAACATCGGTAGTACCAACAATTACAAGAGGAATGCAGCAGCCAAATATGCCAGCAATCATTAAATACTCTGGGTCTTTTTGTGTTATGTCTTCTTCAGAGGTGGTATTAGCTGTCACTAGTTTTGAAATGTTCCATGATACTGGGATACTAATAATAATGGCTATTAGAACAGACAGAGCAAGCATCCAATTGACGACTTCTGACATCCTGTTTTTAAGCTGCATGAATAAGGAATGTTTAAAGGAAACAATATTGACATAGTAGAATCCACACAGACATGCAGTGAACCAAAAGCTAGAGAAGATGGTGAAGAGCAAAATGAGAGATAAAGTTGTATGCACCTTGTATGAGAAATATAGTTCATTCCAGAAAAAAAGAACAAGATCATTGGCGATGAGAGTCAGCTGGTAAAATATATTAAATAATCCAAGTGCGCAAAGTACGATTTCTCTTGGGCTACTGTTTCTGCCTTGGATTAAGTCTATTCCGTGATTCAGTATAATAAATGGATTGGTGAAGAAACCAACGATGGAACTGGCACACAATGCTGTAAGAGATACTACAATGAATAGCGGCCACATGTCTTCTTTGGTGTTGGGAAGCCCGTATAATAAATATATTTCCTTTTCATTTATATTTACCTAGGGAAATAATTTAACATTCTTTATTACACATCAGTTATGTGGTACATTTGACATTGTTTACAAACCACCTGCTACCCACTTGACCTCTGGAAGGTTTTACGTACTTCATGGCCATGGCATTTTTTGCTATTCAGCACTGTGCTAATTTAACTTTTTTCACACAAATAGAGATTTCTTTTGGTGGCATTTAATCATCACTGAGTTTTTTTTGCTATATAAATGAAAAAATACCAAACATTATAGGAAAACCCCGACATTTTCTAAGTTTTTGTCTAAGTGAAACAACAAAAGTGTAATATTCCTTTAAATTTTGTACCTGGGCGGTGTCTATAGTATGCCTGTAAAGGGGCGCATGTTTTCCGTGTTTAGAACAGTCTGACAGCAAAATTACATTTCTAAAGGAAAAAAACGAATTTAAAACTACTCGCGGCTACAATGAATTGTCGGGTCCGACAATACACATAACAGTTATAAAAACGGCATGGGGAAAACATATTAAGGGGAACCCCGTGCCAAAATGTAAAAAATAAATGGTGTGGGGTCCCCTTCAAAATCCATACCAGACCCTTAAGGTCTGGTATGGATTTTAAGGGGAACCCCGCCTCAATTTTTTTTTTAAATGGCGTGGGGTCCCCCCAAAAATCCATACCAGACCCTTATCCAAGCACACAACCTGTCAGGCCACAGGGGAAGAGGGGGGGATGAGAGCGCACCCTCCCCTCCTGAACCGTAGCAGGCCACATGCCCTCAACATTGGGAGTGTGCTTTGAGGTAGCCCCTCAAAGCACCTTGTCCCATGTTGATGGGGAGAACGGCCTCATCCCCACAACCCTTGCCCAGTGGTTGTGGGGGTCTGTGGGCGGGGGGCTTATCAGAATCTGGAAGTCCCCTTTAACAAGGGGACCCCCAGATCCCGGCCCCCCTGTGTGAAATGGTAATGGGGTACAAAAGTACCCCTACCATTTCACAAAAAGAGTGTCACAAATGTTAAAAATTACAAGAGACAGTTTTTGACAATTCCTTTATTTAAAGTCTTCTTCTTTCCATCTTCTTCGAGTCTTCTTCCTTCCTTCTTCTTTCGGTTTCTTCCTCCATTTTCTTCTTCCTCTGCTTCTTCCTCTGATCCTCTGCTTCTTGCTCCGGTTTTCTCGTCCGGCGTCTTCTCGTCCGGCGTCCCTCGATTCGTTCTTGGGCTGCTCTGCATCCATGGGAGGCTCCCACTGTGTGACGCTTCTATTCTTCTGACAGTTCTTATATAACGGAGGGCGGGGCCACCCGGTGACCCCACCCCCCTCTGACACATGGGGACTTGAAGGGGACTTCCCTATGGTTTTCCCTGTGACGTCAGAGGGGGACAGGGTCACCCATTATGTCCCCACCCCCTCTGACACCATGGGGAAAGCCATAAGGAAGTCTCCGTCAAGTCCCTGTGCGTCAGAGGAGGTGGGGTCACTAGGTGGCCTCACCCTCCGTTATATAAGAACTGTCAGAAGAAGAGAAGCGTCACACAGCGGGAGCCTCCCATGGATGCGGAGCAGCCCGAGAACGAATCGACGCAGCGGAGGAAGATGCCAGATGAAAACACCGGAGAAAGAAGCAGAGGATCGGAGGAAGAAGCAGAGGAAGAAGAAAATCGAGGAAGAAACCGAAGGAAGATAGAAGGAAGAAGACCCGAAGAAGATGGAAAGAAGAAGACTAAATAAAGGAATTATCAAAAACTGGCTCTTGTCATTTTTAACATTTTTGACCCTTTTTTTGTGAAATGGTAGGGGTACTTTTGTACCCCATTGTACCTCATTGTACGCTTGTGGTAAAAAAGTATCTAAATCTAAGAATAAAAATAAAATATTGCAACCTATTATTATATAGCTGTGGTGGTTGCATTGATTTACCTTTCTTTAGCTTGTTTCCCTCTCTTTTAACCTGGGAATCCTGCCAATAATGCACTTCCTGCCCAAGGGTGGCTAGACTCCCCCTACTGTATCTATTGAGAAACAGCATTAGTCATCCTAGGACAGAACTACAAAACACCTGGACTTATTATTTTCCATAACATAAAGGGGGTGTTCTTATAGCCTGCTATTGATGGTTCGAATCTTGGCCGGTACAACCAGCCTGTTGGATCTTACATGCGATTATTGCTAGCGGCTGTTATAGTAGTAATCACTGTGTTTTCTCCTGGCGGGGACATCTCCCCCCACTCCTCTGGCGGGAGGACACAATGGCTGCACGGGAGGGATTCCCCCATTAACACTGACTGTGTGGTTGCAGGAAAGAATATTGCTCTGTTTTTGGCCATCTTTAGTCCACAAAAATACAGTAGCTGGGAACAATGTTATTAAGTGTACAGTCCTAGGACTTATCAGCATGTAAGATTTCTGATAGGATTAACTGTTAACTGTTAATTTATTCTTTTTTAGACTTAGGCCAGCCATAGACAGAAATAATTTTTTTTTGTAAATTTGATTTACTAAAAATGGGGAGTGCAAAATTTGGTGCAGTTGTGTATGACAGCCAATCACCTTCTAACTTCAGCTTGTTAATTCACGCCTTGACAAAAAATCTGGAAGCTGATCGGTTTCTAGGCAGAGCTGCACCAGATTTTGCACTCTCTTGTTTTAGTAAATCAATCCAACAGTGTTGACAGGGGAAGCTGTCCCTGCCGGGAAAACATAGCAGTTATTGCTAGTGGTTATAGCAGAGGCCTGCTGGTTGTACCCAAGTTGATCGACTTGGGTACATTCAACCTGCCCATACATGGTTTGAACTGTCTATGGCTGACATTACTGACTGGCTATAACAAAATGCTTTCAACTGCTATTTAATGACCAAAAAGTCTATTGTTAGGGTTTGCCCACATCTCCATGTTTTGTACCCTTTATATTATCAGTTTTGAGGGCACAGAGGAATTATATGATCCGAAAATAGGAATGATATCACAGACCAAAATTTTCATACCATATTTTGATAACGTTTTGAGAGAAATATATAAGGGATTCCATTGATGACCTTTCTTTTTGAAAATGCTGGTTGTTGTCATAGTCATTGTCAAGATTGTTGTCATACTCCTCCAATGGCTTCAGTGTCACCAGAGCTATAGACTCCACTTTCTACAATGTTCCTTAAAGCAAGATGTTTCTTTGCCATCTTTCTTTATTACTTTATCCTTTAAGTTCCATACCTGATAGTATTTAAGAATCCATAAGGCCACTGACACAAAGTGGAATGATGTTGTAAATCGGTCCCTTGTGTATAACATATAAACATATTCATTGTGCAGAGATCTCAGCCTCTGAAAGTCATTCAGTAACACGTTACAGTATCCAGCTACTGGAACAATCGAATCTGAAGTATGTAAATCTTGTGTCACAGGCACAGTGACATTCATTGCTGGCAGATGTCGTCTCACGGCCAACACATACACACCAAAGTGATTTTAGGAATATCTTTTCTGTGTAATATTACTGGCCTGCTCACCACTCAGTATCTGTAAACAATATTTTTCAGTGTGAAAATCATTTACATTCCTATAAGAATATACTATAATTTGATAAGAGAAGTACCAAATTTAAAATGTATCTCTAGACTGAATATATATTTTTTAAAGGCCATATTGTGTTTAACTATTTATCGGTGCATTCTCATACCCTAACCCAGTGATGGTGAACCTTGGCACCCCAGACGTTTTGGAAACATTTCCCATGAAGCTTATGTACTCTGCAGAGTAGTTTAGCATCATGGGAAATGTAGTTCCAAAACATCTGGGGTGCCAAGGTTCGCCATCACTGCCCTAACCTAAGTGCTGGCCTGCTGCTGTCTCAGTGCTTGTTCCTGTGGTCGCCCTCTCTCCTTTGGAGAAGCGGTGGGTCTGCTGCTGTGCTCTACTGGTATGGGCTAGTGTTGAAACCCTATTTAGCACCAACTGTGAAATACAGAAGCTCCTGAAGAAGCGACATTCCCAGTCGCTAAACATGTTGAGCAATTTTTAATTCACTAAGGACCTTTGATAACCCAACAGTCAATGCGTATCTTTATGTGGGCCTTTTCGATACTTATAGTAGAGCCCCACAGGAAGTATACAAGTGGTATTCCCCGTGGGTCAATCAATGGATCTTTTTCTATGTATAAACATGTGTTTTTATAAATGTATACTGTATATGTCTGGAATTTATATGAACTATTAAAATTTTGCTATTTTTTTGTATGTGCCATTAAAGTAAATTTTTCCTGATTATCTATTCATATTTTTTAATTGATCGAGTAGGGAATACGTAAAACCCCCATCAGGTTTTTATTGCCGTGTCCTGCATATAATGCACAACAAAAAGAGACGTCTCACCCAAAAATGAGGGAAAATACACTATATTGTCAAAAGTTTTGGTGACGCCTGCCTTTACACGCACATTAACTTTAATGGCATCCCAGTCTTAGTCCGTAAGGTTCAATATTGAGTTGGCCGACCCTTTGCAACTATAACAGCTTCAACTCTTCTGGGAAGGCTGTCCACAAGGTTTTGGGCCATTTTTCTGTTGTAATTTTTTCAAATGACAATTTTTATATTTTTATTTTTTTTGCATTTAAGTCCAAATATGAGACCTGAGGATTTTTTTGACCCCAGATCTCATATTTAAGAGGACCTGTCATCAGGGCAGGACTTAGGGTGGTGGGGGCCCCTGGGCTTGAGTCACTTCCGGGCCCTACCTTCTATACATTCCATATTTATTGGCATATAGCATGCACCCCAAGTTTAGGAGGGAAGTTTAAGGAAAAAAAAAATGCCCATCAATGCAGCCTTATCAGTGTCCATCTGAAGCCTTGCCCATCCATCTGCAGCCTTGTCCAGTGTCATTGCAGCCTTGTCCAGTGTCATTGCAGCCTTGTCCAGTGTCATTGCAGCCTTGTCATTGCAGTCTTGAAGTTTAAAAATGGCGCCACCAAGATACAGAGTCCTGTGTACTTGGCTCGGCTCACAGTCACGCCCAGTCCCTGTGTTATGTCCATAATAGGGCGGGACTGGGTGTGACTCTGAGCGGAGCCGAGCCGATTACACTTGGCTATGTATCTCGGCGGGGCCCCCTATTGGGCAGGGCCCATGGGCTTCAGCCCAGTCAAGCCCAATGGTAAGTCCAGCCCTGCCTGTCATGCTTTTGTCTATTACAAGGGATGTTTACATTCCTTGTAATAGGAATAAAAGTGACTACATTTTTTAATTTTCTTTTAAAAACAGTGAAAAAATAAATAAAATGAAGTAAAATAAATAAGGAAAAAAACATTTTTTTAAAGCGCCTCGTCCTGACGAGCTCACGCACAGAAGCAAACGCATGCTTAAGTAGCGCCCGCTTATGAAAACGGTGGTAAAACCACACATATGAGGTATCGCCGCAATCATTAGAGCGAGAGCAATAATTCTAGGCCTTGACCTCCTCTGTAACTCAAAACATGCAACCTGTAGAATTTTTTAAATTTCGCCTATGGATATTTTTAAGGGTAACAGTTTGACGCTATTCCACGAGCAGGCGTGAATTTTAAGCGTGACATGTTGGTTATCAATTTACTTGGCGTAACATTATCTTTCACAATATAAAAAAAAATTGGACTAACTTTACTGTTGTCTTATTTTGTTATTCAAAAAAGTGATTTCCCCCCCCAAAAAAAGTGTGCTTGTAAGACTGCTGCGCAAATGTGGTGTGACAAAAAGTATTGGAAGGACCGCCATTTTATTATCTATGGTGTTAGAAAAAAAATGTATAATGTTTGGGGGTTCTAAGTAATTTTCTAGCAAAAAAATTTGTTTTTAACTTGTAAACACCGAATCTGAAAAAGAGGCCTGGTCTTTATGTTTTTTTAAAAGCACAGTAAGTCATATTAATCAGACATAAGTAATCTTTCATTGGTTTGTATCCACTATCAAACGTGAGTCGTAATTGGTTGTTAGAATATACTTACATATTATTACTCTTTAAATCATAATGTTGTTTACACTAGAACTCAGTGTGTAAAAATGTCCACTACTTTGCAAGCCATACACATGCACTCAGAGATGTAAAAAAAAAGGCGAGAATAAAAACGCTGTGTTATTAGCCCCATCCATGTTTATGAGTTTTAAACCTAAAGACTTGAAAAAAATGCACTTAAATGATAATGCTTTTATATTGCTAAAAGCACTGGATATCATGTGTATGCTTTGTGTATGCTTTAATGCTGGGCTCACACCTCTTCTCCATTTCAGGGACAAATTTTTGCCTGAATTCGGCCCTGAAATGGAGCCAAAGACGCACAGCATTCATGTGCAAGCCGCTCCGCAGCCGCAACGATAGGAGAGCCAGTCACAATCTCCTGTCATGCGAATTGGATGCAGAGAAACCCACATCCACATTCGCATAGGTGTTAACCCAGCCTTAAAGAGCAAGAGAACGTTACCAGCACACTATGGCTCTCCAGAATGGGTCCAAAGCTTTATTCACCAATCACATTATTACAGCAGAAGCAACTTTTCGTGGCCACGCAGGGCCCCTTCATCAGGCATGCATGCGTGATGTGACGTTCTCTTGCTTTAAATGTATTCGGTTCCAGCTGATGGTCATTCCAGCATCCGCTTACACATATAACATTTTTTTAAGGGACGTGTGCGCTGGGAATTGTGCATTTGAATCTCTATACTTTTAAAGATGTATTTTCACAGTGTCCCTTAACATGGTCACCATGATAATCACACGTTTGCAATGCCATTATCTCTTGATGGTACCCAAACATGGTGTGATTTTGCTGCGATTGTTGAGTGACAAAATGCACTAAAATCGCAGCAAAACTTGCATTGCCAAACATTCCTGGGTCTGTGCATGAGCTTCTTTGGAGTATTTTTTGGAGAGGAGGGGGGCCCATTCAAATGATTGTTGCCTCTCCAAAACCACCACAAAAAAAAAAACGTGAAAAAAAAAACCCACGATAGAGCAGCTGTCATTACGCTATGCTTAGGTGTGAATGGCGCCTTAGACAAAAAATAGCCTACAGTGTGGATGCTTGGAAATTATTATCAGGTAAACAAAAAAGGGTTCCCAGATTACCAACACCAAAAAGTAATAAAATATGCTAAATAACTTCACAAAATAATATACACTGTACATCTCCATTGCAAAGAAAAAATATGCTTAATTACAAAAAAGTGTACTTTGTGTACTTTACCTTTGGATGTTCCTAACAGCCATCTGAAATGTTATTGCACAAACCTACTATATATAGACAAGCTACAATTATGAAATAGGCACAGCTGCGTGTAATTGGTCAAATTATATGTGATTTAATGAAGGGTGGCCAAGTAGTGACCTTAGTCTCAAAGGAGTATGCCTGTTTCAGAAAACGATCACATTTCATAAAATATGGAATATACTGTATTCAGCAAATTCAATTATTTATCTCTTTACGTGTGTCTGACATTATTGTGGTGGTCATAAAACCCTATTCTTAGTATAAGGTTGGTCATACTCTTTTAATTCCCTTCCTCTTATTCCCTTCATCTTCCCTCTCCTCTTATGGCTACTCTGCTAGTCTTTTTCGGGTGTAATAATGTTCTTTCTTTACATTAAAAGGGGGTGTTTTATTTGGCGCTAACTAAACTACCACTCAATGTGTACTATCCAAAACCATAAATATATAAATAAAAAAATCTATAATAAATTCATACGGTGTAAAAAATGTGCAAAAAAGTAGCAAACAATGTGCAAAGCAATAAAGTGCATGAAATATCAATATGACATAATCACAATAGTATAGTGCATCAAAAATTACGATCAACAAGTCCATGCAATGGTGCAAAAAGTGCAAGTCGTACAAGCGTATTTATACCAAAAAACAATCTTTAAAAAACTCCAATAAATATAAGTCAATCCAGTGCAAAGTGCAAAAATATGTAAATAGTCCACTCAGAAAAACATGTGCACTCCGTCCAGCAAATGATGATAAACATGCAGATGTGAGCAATAAGTGCAATATACACCGTTCCTTCAACCTTCAGTGCTTTAGGTGCACCCACTGTTTCCCCCAGCCTCTCACCTCTAGTAAAGGTCCCTAATGACGTAACGCGTAGGAAACTGGAAGTGCCGGTCTATTGTTATAGCTGTGTACTTTTCCGTTTTTCTTGTGAGTAGACAAGTTTTATCTTAAATAAAAGTGTTGGTTTTGAAATACTACACCATGGTGGATCTTTCTGACTTATCCCTTTGAGCTTGCCTGTCATTTATAACCCACGAGGAAATCGGAGGAGTTTGTGGTATCTCCAGAAGTCCGCTCTGCAGCCATCCCCTTGACCATTCTCTGTAATATAGTTGCTTTGTTTCTCGCTGCATACCTTGCAGCTGCAAGGTAATTATATAGCATAATCATCACTGGCACGGAATATCACCAGAAGAGAGTTGGTTTGGCACACTGCACTTTAATTTTTTTGGATTGTGATTATTGCATCCAAATTGCACGATTGGACTATGTATGGGACACTTTAGTGTGATTCACTGATGCTATCGTAACTCACTTATTTGCTGCTATTGATTCCTGTTGGAATTAGTTTATTTTCTGTGTGTTTTAATTAATTTTATACACATTGTAATCCTACACTGTTTTTTTCTATTTGGTTATATGCGTTCTATTGCATTTAGCAAATGTACTCTGAATTTTTGACACTTGAATGATGCACAGAGACACTTTTAAATAGTAAATTTATGTATAAATGCACGTATGCACTTTTCATACAACTCATAAGCACTTGGCACTGTTTTAATTTATAATCACAGTTGCACATTTATTCGTTTTTTGCTAGTACTAATTATTTATTTTTATATTTTCATATTATTTGGTTTTTAAGGTAGCGCAACACAAGAATGTGATATGAACATGTTTGATCTATTTGGTATTATGTATATATTTATGCACTGAGTGGGCACCCCAAATATCAGGTTAATCACTGTGGAACAAAAAAATCTATTGTTCTGGCTACTGGATGTCATCTTGAAGATTATGCTCTAGCAGAGGATGGCTCAGTCTGCTGGGGCATACAAACAGCCTTCCTTGGTGTGGAAGTTGATTTTGGTGCCAGGCTTTCAATGGTGCCATTTTCCATTCTGGGGGGAATTGTTACACTGGCAGACCAGTAAATAATTTAGGGTTATGAACTTCACTGATCAGCCACTTTATGTTTCTCTGGGACACTCAAATTCCTCAGAAACACTTAACCACGTGGCTGTAAATCCTGTACTTTAACCATCAGGTTAAAGTTCCTCAGGTTAAACCTTTTCTGAAGAGATCCACATACCCTCTGTGGGATGTAAATGAAGTCTTGTCTAAACAGGTGCCAAAAGTTAAGTCACTGGGCCGTGGGGCCTCTCTCCCAAACCTAAGCATGTATGGGCAGTTACATAGTGGCATCGTTCTCAGTACTGTTGTGTGCATACATGAAAGAAGGAATGTTCCTGCTCCAGTTTTGTTTCATTTCCACTGTCCCCAGCATGTTGAGTAGGGTGCATCTGAATTTTTTTTTAAATGTTGGCCTCCTTACCAGTAGGTGATAGGTGGTTTTCTGGACCTGGCAGGCTGTCAAAGTCTCCGTCCAGATCAGAATGGATTCATCAGAGCAGCCTGCATAAAAAAATAATTTATCCACCAAGACCCTAGCACTGTAGATGCTTGTTGGTCTTTTGTTGAAAAATCCAGGGTGTAACGGGTGAAATGTTCTGTCGCCACCTAGATGTTTCTCTGCACAAGAATTCAGTGGACACCAGTTTTGTGGGTCCTGCACTTTAGAGGTAGCCCATTGGAAGGGGCTCTGCAGGGCAATGTTTTCCTCTGGATGCAGAATAGGCAGGAGTGGCAGTTTCTCACTAATTTGAAAGCCCTCTCTGGTTCTATGTGGCCATGGTCATCATGCAATGCTGCTAACATGCTTTCCCTAGTTTTTTCTGGAGGAAAAATTGAAACTTATTTTCAGGATCATCTGAGGGGCCCCTTTGGTATGTGACCCTGTCATGTAGTTGCAATTGATTCCACTCTTTCTGGACCAGTTATGCCTTCCTTGGAGAAGTTTTTATAGTCCTTAGGTCCAACACACTGAATCACTTCACCCCAAACAAGCATTGCATTGTTGTCCTTGAAGCTGAGCCACAGGGAAAGGACACAGGGTGGAGATGATCCCTGAAACAGTATCGAGGTAGGCCTTGCAATGATTCTGATCTTTGGCTTGTTCCCCGACTATGCTTCCATATGATCCCAACCTGCAACCACTTGTTACCAACCTTTGGCTTTTTAACTGACTTTGCTTTTGCTTATCCCTACCTGCTATATTTTCTACTGGACCCTAGCTTGCTCACCTCCTGGTGGGGTGATCCTAAGGACCACGACCTAGTACTAACACACAGCAAAAATCCATCTTCAACACCAGGAGCTTTAATGAACACTCAGGTCAAAGTTGTCCTATGTATCCATGCACATTAGGATGTTTAGAGGCATATTTTAAGCTCAGGGATTAGAGGCAGAAAAAAAACACTTCTGGTTTATGTTTTTGAAAAGAGTTTTCTGGCAGACAAAAAATGCTAAATGCTACTAAACACCTGTACAAAAAGGCCCCATATGAGCATTTTTTCTTACTAAAAGAGAACTGGCATGATCTACCTCCTCTTCAAGATCCCTGAGTGCATCTATACTAGTTTTTGTATGGATTTGTGTGAGCACCTGGGCATTTAACTCAAAACATAGAGTCCCATGACTACCTCTCCTTATAAGTGACTACACCCCTCACATTTTTTGTAAATATTTTATTATATCTTTTCATGTGACAACACTGAAGTAATGACACTTTGCTACTATGTAAAGTAGTGAGTGTACAGCTTGTATAACAGTGTAAATTTGCTGATAATGTGGATAATAACAGAACTCTGGATGGCCGCACTCCAATGCTAAAACGATACTTTATTCAAATAATATTTAGGACACAGCAAATGACATCACAGTGAAAGATGCTAACAGCTGACGCGTTTCGCACTAAGGCTAGTGCTTACTCGTAGCTGGCTCTGTAGCAGAGTTCTGTCATTATCCACAGAAAAGAAGAAAAAATCTCTGCTCGTGTTGAATGCTCCCATGGTCTGTGACATTTCTTAAAAATCTGTGTGCAATGTTCGAGGGGGGGGATCAGTCACTCCTCCCCTCCCTTTCCTGACCTGCTAGGCTGCATGCTCAGATAAGGGTCTGGTATGGATTTTTTTTGGGGGGGGCCACGCCATTTTCTAAAAAAAAATTTTGCCGTGGGGGTTCCCTCCAAATTTATACTAGACCCAAAGGGCCTGGTGGGGGGGGGGGGGGGGGGTTGGATGGGGACCCTGCGCTGTTTTTTACAGATTTTTTTTGCCAGCAATTCTTTTTTTCACATTCAGCTGTCAGTGGGGAACCCCACTGACAGCTGATGACTTATCGGTTGTTAAGAATGCGGTGGCCACTAGCCAACCAGCTTGCGCAGATATACTGCGGCAGGTCGGCTCTCCTGCACAAATCACCGTACCTGTACTGTGGTAGGCACAGTTGCGTGCTCACACTCACTGCTCGCTGCAGGAGACCTGAGATTGCCTGGTAGAGAGACAGAACAGGGATCTGCCAGTGTAAACAAGGCAGGTCCCCATTCTGACAGGGGACATGTCAGAGATCTTCTATTCCCAGTGATTGGGAACAGTGATCTCTGTCATGTCGCAGTGAGCCCACCCCCCTACAGTTAGAACACACCTAGGGAACACACTTAACCCCTTGATTGCCCCTTGGTGTTAACCCCTTCCCTGCCAGTGTAATTTTTACATTGATCAGTGCATTTTTATAGCACTGATCACCAATGGTGGGGCACTATTCCTCCCATTGACACCAACTATTTATTTCCCTAATAACTGATAAGAATAATACTCTAATAAAGAATAATACCCTAATAAAGATAGGGCATTGTTTACTCCCACTTGACACAGTCTGACCCCCTAACCCCCCTCACCTACAGTATGAAGGACAGTAAACTGGCCCCTTATTTAGAAAGTTTAGAGACCCCCTGCTCTAGCTGAAAATAGTGTAATTGTACAAGCGTGCTAGGTTATATGACAGTGATGGCGAACCTTGGCACCCCAGATGTTTTGGAACTACATTTAATATGATGCTCATCTACACTGCAGAGTGCATGAGCATCATGGGAAATGTAGTTCCAAAACATCTGGGGTGCCAAGGTTCGCCATCACTGTTATATGACATATGCATAAAACATACAAATTGTTTTAGATTCCAATAATAGGAAAATTATGTTACATTACTTTAAGAAAATGCTTTGCCCACATTAGGATAACCACCTTGCAATATCTCACCAAATCTTGCAGAATCCTATCCTTTTATAGAGGCGTGCAACTTATCAAGATTTACATTTCAGATCAGAAAGAAATTAGTTTTATTCACTACAATATTGTGTATACACAGGTCTTATTCCATATCTGTACAGAAGCTTACAAAGTTTACTTTCTGAATAGTAATTTACATAAAATTAGCTATAATCAGTGGCGGCTGGTGAAGTTTTTGGATGGGGGGGCGCCAGACCCCGCCCATCATGACCCCGCCCACCATTTTGGCCCCTCCCACTTCTCATAAAACACGCCCCTTATGTAATCGGAAAAAAAAATTGACGTGGGTTCCCCCTCCGAGAGCATACCAGGCCCTTAGGTCTGGTATGGATTCCAAGGGGAACCCCCTACGCCGAAAAAACGGCGTGGGGTTCCCCCCCAGATCCACACCAGACCCTTATCCGAGCACGCTACCCGGCCGGCCAGGAAAGGGGGTGGGGACGAGCGGGCGGCCCCCCCCCTCCTGAGCCGTACCAGGCCGCGTGCCCTCAACATGGGGGGGTGCCTTGGGGGAGGGGGGGCGTGCGGCCCCCCCACCCCAAAGCACCTTGTCCCCATGTTGATGAGGACAAGGGCCTCTTCCCGACAACCCTGGCCGTTGGTTGTCGGGGTCTGCGGGCGGGGGGCTTATCGGAATCCGGGAGCCCCCTTTAATAAGGGGGCCCCCGGATACCGGCCCCCCACCCTATGTGAATGAGTATGGGGTACAATGTACCCCTACCCATTCACCTGTGAAAAAAAGTACAAAAAAAAAACACAACACAGGGTTAAAATATTTTATTGCACAGCTCCGGGGGTCTTCCGTCTTCGGGGGTCTTCTCGCCGGACTCCTCCGCTATCTTCTTGTAGCTCTTTTACTAGCGGAGGAGTCCGGCTTTCTTCCTCGCCGCCGGCCTCTTCTCCCGACTTCGGGGGTCTTGTCCCCCTCTTCGGTTCTTCTGCCGGGCCACCGCGCCTTCTTATAGCTCTTTTACAGGCGGTGGCCCGGTCTTCTGCCGCCGCCGCCGCCGCCGCCGCCCGTTCTTCTTCTTCTTCTTCTTCTTCTTCTTCTTCTTCTTCTCCTTCTTCTCCAGGAGATGTTGCCTCGACGATCTCCCTGGCCGGAATGCCAGGGACGCGCTGTGCTGCCACTTATATAGGGACAATGGGGCGGTGTCACATGGGTTGATGTCACATGGGTTGGTCACATGGGTTGATGTCATCAACCCATGTGACCAACCCATGTGACATCAACCCATGTGACACCGCCCCATTGTCCCTATATAAGTGGCAGCACAGCGCGTCCCTGGCATTCCGGCCAGGGAGATCGTCGAAGCAACATCTCCTGGAGAAGAAGGAGAAGAAGAAGAAGAAGAAGAAGAAGAAGAAGAAGAAGAAGAAGAAGAAGAAGAAGAAGAAGAAGAACGGGCGGCGGCGGCGGTGGCGGCGGCGGCGGCAGAAGACCGGGCCACCGCCTGTAAAAGAGCTATAAGAAGGCGCGGTGGCCCGGCAGAAGAACCGAAGAGGGGGACAAGACCCCCGAAGTCGGGAGAAGAGGCCGGCGGCGAGGAAGAAAGCCGGACTCCTCCGCTAGTAAAAGAGCTACAAGAAGATAGCGGAGGAGTCCGGCGAGAAGACCCCTGAAGACGGAAGACCCCCGGAGCTGTGCAATAAAATATTTTAACCCTGTGTTGTGTTTTTTTTTTGTACTTTTTTTCACAGGTGAATGGGTAGGGGTACATTGTACCCCATACTCATTCACATAGGGTGGGGGGCCGGTATCCGGGGGCCCCCTTATTAAAGGGGGCTCCCGGATTCCGATAAGCCCCCCGCCCGCAGACCCCGACAACCAACGGCCAGGGTTGTCGGGAAGAGGCCCTTGTCCTCATCAACATGGGGACAAGGTGCTTTGGGGTGGGGGGGCCGCACGCCCCCCCTCCCCCAAGGCACCCCCCCATGTTGAGGGCACGCGGCCTGGTACGGCTCAGGAGGGGGGGGGCCGCCCGCTCGTCCCCACCCCCTTTCCTGGCCGGCCGGGTAGCGTGCTCGGATAAGGGTCTGGTGTGGATCTGGGGGGGAACCCCACGCCGTTTTTTCGGCGTAGGGGGTTCCCCTTGGAATCCATACCAGACCTAAGGGCCTGGTATGCTCTCGGAGGGGGAACCCACGTCAATTTTTTTTTCAGAAATTTGGCGTGGAGTTCCCCCTTCAGAGCTCATTCTCTGATTGGCCACGGCAAAAGTCGCCTGGCCTGGGGAAACCTTTCTGGCTGTGAAAGCTTTTTGCATTCATTCAGCTAAATGCACGAACATTCTCCACAAAGTAGAGGCTAGAAAGCCTTTATGCGGTGACTCACCTCTCACTGTCTGGCAGCTCCGCTCGGGCTAAGGAACGGAGCTGCCTACGTCACTTCCGGGTTTCGTGAAGCAGCCGAAAGCCGGAAGTGACTGCCTGTCTAAGAGTGACAATGCTCCCGCCCGTAGAATCACAGTGATTTTACGGGCGGAAGCTAGTCGGCGTTCTGCTGTGCGCCGCAAGGCGGGTTTTTAACCCGCAAATGAAGCGCCATGAATGCAATCTTGTGATTGCATGGACGTGGCGCTTCTCATAGTGCACTGTGACCGGCGCCACAGTACACTATGTTAAATTGTTAAATGACATTTTTTTTTTTTTTTTAAATGTCTTAAAGGGCCCGTTTTTTTTTTTTACTTTTTTTTTTTTTTACACCTAGGGAGAGGGGGGGCGGCGCCCGGGCGCCCCCTATGGGCGGGCCGCCACTGGCTATAATCTTGACATGAATAATTGGTATTTGCACAAAGCATCATATCAAAGACTAATGAGGATCTTACCAGCATATTTAAATAGCACAGACAATTGTACACATCACTTTACAGATATAATATACATTCACATCAGCCCCTGCCCTCAAAGAGCTTACAATCTAAGATTTCGAAGGCAGACCATATATTATAAAAAAAAATTCCATCTCTACTGAACTTCAGTCCATGTATGGCCAGCTTTACTGACATTCATTCATTCATACACATACTAGCCAATTAACCTATCAGCAGGTCTTTAGAGTGTGGGAGGAGATCAGAGTACCCAGAGGAAACCCATACATGAACATACAAACTCTGTGCAGTTAGTTTAGTGGTTGGGTTTCAAACTGATAACCCTAGTGCTGTAGGCAGAAATGATAACTGCTAGGCAGAAGTGCCAACCACTTAAGGCCTGTACACCCGATGCGAAAATCAGAAGTAAAATTTCATCGGATGAACATTCTGGCGATTTTCGGATCATTAGTATGGTGCTTTCGACAGCCGATTCAGTTGTTTTGGCAGACAAAAGATCGATGAGCAGACTATAAAAAAAAATTGAATGTGAACTCAACGTCTGATTTTCGTTTAATTAGCATGGTTTTTGTATGAAAAAAATAGTAAGCGGAAGACTACGCATGCTCAGAAATGAAAGAATACATACAAAACTATCCAACACATTACATCATTTCTAAAGTTGTATTCTGTCACACGAGAAATTTCGTATGGTGAGTAACCTCTTCACTTTCGACATGAGACTAGCATGCAACAAAAAATGGACTTTCGGTTATCCGAAAATCTGATTGTGTGCACGAGGCCTTAGACACTGTGCTGCTCTCTTGATTATAATTTTAATGTCCATAGTTTAGTGGAGGTATGTAGGACTGAAAACATAATTTTCCCTGACAATGTATGGTAGTGTAAGAAGAAAGACAGCACAGTTTCTTCTATGTAGTATGATTTTCACATTCCAATGGAAAGACTATTACTGAGAAGACATTATAATTGCCCTGTCAGCTTATTGCTTGTATGTCCCCAGTTGGAGGCATTTTCCTTTTCCTTGACCCCAAAAATGTTAACAATGCACTTTTAAGTTTTGGACTTCCAAGAATCAAAATGATTGACTGTACTGGGGAGTAGGCATAGATAACTAGCAAACAGACAGAAAACCAAATACTGTTAACATCAAAAACGGCCATGATTAGCAATATCTGAGAAATGTAAAAACTAATGTAAAGAATAAGAAGAGAGCTGACAGTGCGTGCTGCAGATACGCTGGCTTCAACACTCTGTACACTCATGCCTCCAGCGTTCCTACTGAGATGTTTTGCATGGACACAGAGGGACTTGATTATCAAGATATTGGCAAAAGCCACCAGGATAAGAGGTATGCAGCAACCTATAATACTGGTGACCAGCAAGTACTGAAGACTCATTTGTGGTATTCCGTATTGCACGGTTGCGTTGTCAGTGAGATTACCATACAATTGAACCAAATATTCATCCTTCTTGATATTCCAAGCTACTGGGACACTGATAATGAGTGACAGCAGTACAGAGGAGAACAGCATCCAGGGGACCACATCAGAGATGCTTTGCTTCAGGCGCATGAAGAATGTTTGTTCAAATGTAACAAGCATCACATAGTAGAAGCCACAGAGACAGAAGGTAAACCAGAAGCTGGAGAAGATTGTGAAAAGAAGAAGGACAGAGAAGATGGCATAAACATTGTCAGAGAAGTAGACATTACTCCATAGGTAGAGAACAGAGTCATTAGCTGCCATGCTAAACTGATAGGCAATATTGAAAAGGCCCAGGGTAAAAAGGATTAGTTCTCTTGGGTTAATGTTCCTACCTTTAGCCCTGTCCATTCCATGAGCTACAATAATAAATGAATTGGTGAAAAATCCAATCACAGTGCTAATCCCTAAGGCACTAAGTGAGAGAATAACAAATGGGGGCAACATCGTGTTTTCAACTCTGCTTGGTTTTTCAGTTTTCCATTTTCGTAGCTGTACTTCTCTGGCAGTTGGAAATACCTGGTAGACAATTGTTGGAGACATTAAGATTGAAGACCAAGAAGATTTGAGTTTGAATATACATTGTAAAAATTCTTGTTACAACACAAAAATAGAGGTAGCTGCTCTGTCATTTGATGCCTTCAAATTCAATGCATGCAGTAACTATTAGCCCTTGTACACACGGTCGGAGATTCTGACGGAATGTGTCCTATCGGACCGTTTTGTCTGATATTCCGACTGTGTGTGGTCTGCATTGGACTGTTTCCATCGGAATATCCGACGGACCAAGTTTTCCAAATTGCCGGTAAAATTTTCCGACAAAATGCTCCGATCGGACATACTCCGATCATGTGTAGCCTACTCCGACGGACAAAGTGCCACGCATGCTCAGATCAAATTCCTAGACCAAAGCTATTGGCTACTAGCCTGAACGTAGTCCCGTCGTAACGAAATAACCTCATCACGTTATGTGCAATTGGATTTTCCGACAATTTAGTCCGGCCGTGTGTATGCAACATCACTTCCGGACCTCTTACGGAATTAATCCGTCGGAATTACCCCAACGGATTTGGTTTCGGACTCTCCGACCGTGTGTACAAGGGCTTATTGCTACAAAAATCTTATGAATTTTTTAAAAAAATGTATTGTTTTTTTCTTTTTAAGACTGCACCTCTATAAATCCAGCCATACATGGATTGAAACTGGGTCAGCTCAGCATGGGCTAGACGAATGTTAATCCATGTATGGGCAGGCTGGTTATACATAAGTCGATCGATCAATCAACTTGTGTACAACCAGCCTGTTGGGTTTATCCAGAATGATCAGTGCCACCTGCTATATATTATTGTTATCATTATACAGGATTTATATAGCGCCAACAGTTTATGCAGTTCTTTACAATATAAAAATAAATAAAAAAAAGACAGTACAGTTACAGTACAAAAGAGCTGGTTGAATGAAAAAAAAATGTAAAGCATCTTAGGTCCCAGTAAACATCTGTAATCTCCCATATCCAAATGCGGATTGATATACTAAGGGCAAATAGGCTTTTCACTTTGCAGGGGAACAGCCAATTTGCTCCCCACAGCTTAATGAGCTGAATGAAGTGAAGCTGACTTTTATCACCCTATAACATGCAAACAAAAATGCTTTTTTTTGCATGTGATTGGATATTTATTGCAAAGTTAAACTTCAACACATTTCCTAGGCTGGGGAAAATTTCCTTGCTAAGTACAACTTCTATTGCAAAGTGAACAGCTGATTTGCCTTTAGTAAATCAAACCCTAGTCTTTGAAGGGTGGGGATGACTGAGGTGTGATAATTGGGTATATTAGTACTGACATGGGTTCAAGAAATTCAGTCAAATTAAAGTTTGGAGTTTAAATAAATAAATAAACATTTAGACTCACCTCTATGCTGCAGCATCTGTGTGATGCTGCAGCTGTCCCATGTCAGCTCTAAGACTGAGAACTGAGTGATCACGTGACTGCTGATCGCTCAGTTCTTGGTCTGCTCGGAATGGCAATAAGTGACTGTCAGTTACCGCTCTCCACTCTGCCCCTGCAGTGCTCACTGGAGTTCCGGGCAGGATAGGAGGCGGGCACAGATTACTCCATCTCTCAGCCACACACTGAGAGGTGGAGCCAGATGTCAATCAGGAAGCTGGGTGGATCCTGACAAAATGGTTGGAATCTTTCCAGAGCCTGAAGCTGCTCTGCCATGTTAGCTGACAGCGGGCTTTAGCCAACTGTTGGCTGATACTGGGTCACAGGAGAGCAAAAGTAAGTGCACTCATGTGACCCACAAGAGAAGTATGGCTAAAAAAGCATTGGCAATACTTCTGTTTAAAAGATTTTATTGTATAAAAAATATTTTAGTTTATTAGTTAGCATCTGTGTTACGGTTTCAAGGTAAAAACATCAGATTTAAGGACCCACACACTCTTGGGCTTTAACTTTTGCATTTTAAGGTACATTTGCACATGTGCCATTGATTTTAATGGTGCTAGTTCACATATTTGCAATGTGTTGACATGTATTGATTAACCAATAAAAGTGTTTTTTGTTTTTTTTCATCCAGTAGATTTGTCACTGGATGGAGACTACTGGATACATGTTTTTTTCCCCATCTAATAGTAAGACCCCTTTCACACTGGGGACGTTTTGCAGGCGCTATAGCGTTAAAAATAGCGCCTGCAAACCACCCTAAAACAGCGTGAGGGCTTTTACACTGGAGAGGTGCGCTGGCAGGGCGTCAGAAAAAGTCCTGCCAACAGCTTCTTTGGAGTGGTAAAGGAGCGGTGAACTCACCGCTCCTCCACCGCTCCTACCCATTGAAAACAATGGGGCAGCATCGCTATACCAATGGAAAAACGCAGCTGTGGTGGCATTTTGTGTGCGGATTTAACCCCTTTTCAGCCACTAGCGGGGGGGTTTAAACCCCCCCGCTAGCGGCCGAATAGTGCCGCTAAAAGGATGGTAAAGTGGGGCTAAAAATAGCGGCACTTTACCTCTGATGCCCTAGGCGGCACAGTGTGAAAGGGCTCTAAGTAATAGCAAATTAACCGCTTAAGAACCGCCTCCTGCACATATACGTCAGCAGAATGGCACAGCTGGGCACAAGCACATAAGTGCCCAGCTGTGGGTCAGGAGCGCGCTGCCGGCGGGTCCTGAGCTCCTGAGCTCCGTGGTCGCTGGTGTCCCGCGATCGGGTCACAGAGCTGAAGATTGAGGAGAGGTAAGTGTAAAAAAACCTCTCCCCGTGCTTCCTACTGAGCCTGTCACTGATCGTCTGTTCCCTGTTATAGGGAAAGACGATCAATGACGTCAGACGCCAAGCCACGCCCCCTACAGTTAAAAAAAAAACACACACACACTTAACCCCTCCTCGCCCCCTAGTGGTTAACTCCTTCACTGCCAGTGTCATTTACACAGGAATAAGTGCATTTAAATAGCACTGATTGCTGTATAAATGACAATGGTCCCAAAAATGTGTCAAAAATGTCCGATGTGTCCGCCATAATGTCGCAGTCACAATAAAAATCGCTGATCGCCGCCATTACTAGTAAAAAATAAAAATAAAAATGCTATAAAACTATCCCCTATTTTGTAAACGCTATAACTTTTGCGCAAACCAATCAATAATCGCTAATTGTGATATTTTTTTGCAAAAATATGTAGAAGAATACGTCGGCCTAAACTGAGGAAAAAAAATGTTATAACAAAAAGTAAAAAATATTGCTTTTTTTTTTTCAAAATTGTCGCTCTATTTTTGTTTATAGCGCAAAAAATAAAAACCGCAGAGGGGATCAACCACCAAAAGAAAGCTCTATTTGTGGGAAAAAAAGGTCGCCAATTTTTTTTGGGAGCCACGTCGCGCGACCGCATAATTGTCAGTTAAAGCGACGCAGTGCCGAATCGCAAAAGGGGGCCTGGTCCTTTGGCTGCAAATTGGTCTGGGGCTTAAGTGGTTAAGGTATACATGCAGCCTGGAGCATAGTTTGTAGCATAATGCTTATGTAATATTTCATTCTAATGTAAAAGATTAGCTAACAGTATAGACTGTAGTGCATTAAACGTAATTACTCACCTGCTTGTATGTGTAAATAAAAATCACAATTGCAAGTATACCATGTGAGTTTGTAATCAGATGATCTGGAAGCAAACTTAAATGACAATGTTCATAGCTTAGTTTAGCTGCTTCTGATTCCAGGAATTCTCCCAATAAAGCTTTCAGAACGCCATGTGGTAAGAGGATCTGGACAGCAAATGACGCGTGTGAGCTCAGAAATGCTTGGACATTGATGACCAATAGTAGATCACTGCTTCCAAGTGTGAAATACAATGAGATCTTATAGAAGCACCATGACCTGTAATTACATAAAGGAAGTAAAGAAGGAATGTGTGATATTTTTCTATATTTGCTAATTAATTCCTATTGTATTATTACCATAAAACATAAATATGTGTCTAATATAAAAACAAAACATATCTAAGTCCATTGCACTAATTACCCATAACAGGTAATTAATAACATAATGTTTTAGTAATATAGTGGCCAGGTATACCCCCCCTCCCCGAACCTATAAATACTTTAGCCTCAGCGCAGATAAAATGTGAGGATTATAGGTATAGCGTTCTGCAGTTTGCACAGCATAATTGTTAGGACAAATTGGTATCCAAATTGTTATGCCAATACACTATCAAATATATTCCTTATTATCATGTGTGATACTGTAATTGAGTACTGTATATGTAAGGGTGGATATAGAAGCATGATAACAGGATAATATACTAAGAAATAGCTCTATCTTAAAAAAAAGATATATATATATATATATATATATATATATTGAAAAAAATAATATATATATATATATATATATATATATATATATATATATATATATATATATATATATATATATATATATAGCGTTGGCATGCTTTTATATATACATAAATACATTTTATGGATGGCATATGCTTGCATTTTTAATGCAATATGCTTATGTTTGAACTTTTAAATAATTTCAAACAATAATTTGAACCATCGCAGGGATGGTCAATGTTTGCACCCCAGATGTTTTGGAACTACCTTTGCCATGATGCACAACTACACTGCAGAGTGAATGAGCATCATGGGCAATGGAGTTCCAAAACATCTGGGGTGCCAATGTTCACCATCACTGAACTATTGAGATATAAATGGGCTTACAGTATGTAGTACTTTGACATTGTTGGTTTGTTATATTTGGGGTGTTGGTACACAACAGAAGCTTGAAACATTATTGCCATATTAATTTACTTTTTTTTTTCTTTTTATTTTTAAGCAGACTTTGCCATACAAAGGCAAATTTAAAAGTTTTTTTGCTAAAAGAAAGACAAAAATGATTTACTTTGATCTAGCTTCTGAACTTTCTGGGAAGCACGAGTGATATTATGGTGCCTCGTCACAGCCTCTTGGGGTAGGGTGGCCAAGCCTCTAGAAGCACCAGGAGGCCAATGTGAACCAGCACAGAAGCTTAAAGTGGAGCTCCACCCAAAAGGGGAAGCTCTGCTTGTTCACACCCCCCTCTACTGCCACATTTGCCACTTTTTGGGGGAAGTGGGTACCTGATTTTGGCAGATACCCGCTTCCACTTCCTAGTAGGATCACCGCATGGCCTCTCCTTCTCCCCCCCGGGGCATTCTGGGACCTGTGTGTCCCTTTAGAAGATGGAGGAACCATTCAGAAAACACAGCTAACCTTGCGCGTGCGCAATAGGAAACCGGTTGTGAAGCCTGAAGGCTGCAACCAAAGCCAATGGGTGAACTGGCTTGGGGTGCCGACATCTCAGGATCCCTGGACAGGTAAGTGTCCTTATATTAAAAGTTAGCAGCCACAGTATTTGTAGTTGTGGACTTATATTTTTTTTTCCCCAGACTGGAACTCTGCTTTAAAGTTTCCTTTGGAAGGGACATTTGACAGGGTGATTTACTGAGATTGTGGGAGAGAGGGGCAGAGCTTTGTCACCCCATAACATGAAATACTCAAACAAGGCCCCTTATATTAGTATCAGCAGCTGTTATTTCCATGAAAGACAGCAGCTAAAATAAAATGAGGCTTACCGAATGATATTATTATGTTCAAGCTCATATAAGATTTTAGTGGTTGTGTGCAGTCTGTCAAGCACTGCCTTTGTCTGCCACATCTCAATGCACCCTTTGGAAGAAATAATCATGCATAGCTCCCAACTGTCCCTGATTTAGAGGGACTGTCCCTGATTTCGAGGGACTGTCCCTGATTTGGAGCAATGTCCCTCATTCCTCCTCATTTGTCCCTCATTTTGGTCTGATCTATATAGCTGTAGATAAAATGTACTTTTTATCTATCCAGTGCTAAACATCCATTATTCCATGGATATGATTACTTGTAAGCTTTTAAGTTACAGCTTTACTCTCCCTGCCTGTGTTTGTATGGTAGACTTATGGGTACAATTAAAAATAAAATAAGAACAAGTTTAAAAAAGAAAATCTGTAATGAATTTTAACAAAAATGATGGTGGGTAGAAATATGTTTTAATTTAAAGCTAAACTCCAGCTTTTGTTACACTTGACAACAGGGATAGGCAACCTCGGCCCTCCAGCTGTTTTGAAACTGCAAGTCCCTTAAGACATTGCAAGATCCTGACAATCACAGGCATGACTCCTAGAGGTAGAGGCATGATGGGATTCATAGTTTCAATGCAGCTGGGTTGCCTACCCCTGCTTTACAAGCAGGCCCAAAGATGTCCCTCACTAACATGTGAAGCTGCTGTATAAACTGTATGTAGCTAAGGCTATATACAGAAATCATGTCATGTACCTGGGTCTCATTTAACCGGGATGCTCCTGGTTCCAGAGCTGCAGTCTTACCTGTTATGCCACTGGGGGGCTCTGGAGTTGTTCTAATGTTCTACCAGCTTGATGCGTTGCCTTAGACTCACTAGCCCCATCTGCTGCCTGCTGCCACAATGTACAATCAAGCAGCCAATAAATAGCAGCACTTCCTGTTACTCGTTTGTGGGGAAAAGTTCCCTGGGTGTATTGATAGCTCTGTGATTCTGATTACTGTGTATGGACTTCTGCCCCAATTCTTAAACACTCTAGCCTGCTGATTTTGTACGTCACTGCCAGCTCATATATGATATATATGACCTCTGCCTGCCTGACCACTCTCTGGATTTCGATTGTGTACCGCTTTGCCTGATATGTTGCCGACCTGACCTGCCTAACTAAATTTTTGCCTGAATCCTCAGCACACAAGCTCCACTTCAGACATTATCTACCACAGGTACCTTACATTATAAACTGTCCACAATGGCAGTGGACCCTGCTGAGATTGTTAAGGTGGTTTTGCATCAGGAACAATTGATCGGAGCTCATGAACAGCATCTTTCTTCTATGGACGCTAAACTAGATGAACTTTGTGCCACACTTAAGTCTTGTTTGCCTGGTTCCTCTGCACCTCTGCATTAGCACTTTCGATTTTTCATGTTTGTGTTCCATAGACTTTAACGGTGTTCACTTGTTCGTACAAATTTTTTGCCTGTTCGCATGTTCTGGTGCAAACCGAATCGGGGGGGGGGGGGGGGGGGGATGGGGGGTGGTGTTCGGCTCATCCCTACTGAGGACTACAGAGATATTTTAAACATTTGCAATTTGTATGTCAGCAACAACCCTGGGACTTTCAGCATTTCTTCTGCCAAAGTGACTTTTGTAATTTCATTGTTAAAGTGGATGGAAAGCCCTGGCATGGGTCTCTCCTTACCTGGAACGCAATGATCCTGCTGCAAGATGCTGATAGATTTCTGGCTTCTCTCCAGATTGTATTTGGCAAGCTAGATAGAGCTTCTGCAGCTAAGTGCTTACTTTTGGACATTCAGCAAGGTACCAGGAGTGTGGCACAGTATGATATTGAGTTCCTTAGCCTGGCTGCTGAGATTAATTGGGACTCAATGGCATTACGTGCAGCTTTCTGTAAAGGTCTTACAGATCGCATTAAGGATGAATTGGTTTATAAGGATTCCAAAGAAGACCTTGAAAAATGAATGTGCTCATCTGGATGTCCAGTATCATGAGAGGTGCCAGGAGAGACTTAGAACACGCAAGCTTTCTAGGCCATTTTACCGTTTGGCTCCTCACCTCCAAGCACCACCTCAACCTGAACCTGAACCTGAAATTTCAGTTGAGTCCAAGACACCCGTGGAACCCATAGAAGTCAGCCATCTCCGCCTAACAGAGTCAGAGAAACAAAGGAGGCATGCTTCGTGCCTATGCTTGTACTGTGGACTAGGGATGGGCTTTATGTTCGGGTCAAACATGAGTTCGACTCGATCATTCGCTGTTCGCCCGTTCGCCGAATAGCGAACAATTTGGGGTGTTCGTGACAAATTCGAAAGCTGAGGAACACCCTTTAAAAGTCTATGAGAGAAATCAAAAGTGCTAATTTTAAAGGTTAATATGCAAGTTATTGTCATAAAAAGTGTTTGGGGACCTGGGTCCTGCCCCAGGGGACATGTATCAATGCAAAAAAAAGTTTTAAAAAAGGGATGTTTTTTTCGGGAGCAGTGATTTTAATAATTCTTAAAGTGAAACAATAAAAGTATATATTCATTTAAATATTCATTTAAATTTCGTTCCTGGGGGGTGTCTATAGTATGCCTGTAAAGTGGCGCATGTTTCCCATGTTTAGAACAGTCTGACAGCAAAATTAAATTTTTAAAGGAAAAAAAATAATTTAAAACTATTTGCGGCTATAATGAATTGCCGGTCCTGGCAAATACACATAAAAGTTCATTGATAAAAACGGCATGGGATTCCCCCACAGGGAAATTCCATACCGGGCCCTTCAGGTCTGGTATGGATTTTAAGGGGAACCCCGTGACAAAATTTTAAAAAATGGCGTGGGAGTCCCCCAAAAATCCATACCAGACCCTTATCCGATCACGCAACCTGGCAGGCCAAAGGCAAAGAGAGCGTCCCCCTCCTGAACCATACCAGGCCACATGCCCTCAACATTGTGAGGATGCTTTGGGGTAGCCCGCAAAGCACCTTGCCCCCATGTTGATGGGGAGAAGGGCCTCATCCCCACAACCCTTGCCCGGTGGTTGTGGGGGTCTGCGGGTGGAGGGCTTATCAGAATCTGGAAGTCCCCTTTAACAAGGGGACCCCCAGATCCTGGCCCCCCATGTGAATTGGTAATGGGGTACAAATGTACCCCTACCATTTCACAAAAAAAGTTAAAAAAATGTTAAAAAAGACAATAGACGTTTTTTGACAATTCCTTTATTAATGTCTTCTTCTTTCTCCGCTTCTTCTTCCATCTTCTTCTGGTCTTCCTTTGGTGTTCTTCTTCTTCCTCCCTCTTGTTCTTCCCCCACCTCTTCTTCTATTTTACTCCGCTTCTTCCTCTTTTCTTCTAGTCTGGCATCTTCCTCCGGCTTCTTCTTCTTCACTGCGTCCTCTGGACGATCCGCCTCAATGGGAGTCTCCAGCTGTGTGTCGCTTCTGTTCAGGTGGCAGTTCTTATATAATGGAGGGCGTGGCCATCCGGTGACCCCACCCCCTCTGACGCATGGGGACTTCCTTATGGCTTTTCCCGTGTTGTCAGAGGGATACGGTCACTCGTTCACGAACACATTTTTTGCCTGTTCGCATATTCTGGTGCGAACCAAAGGGGGGGGGGGCAGCCAATCCCTACTGTGGACTTAAAGGACATTTGTTATCTGTCTACCCTTCCTTTCCAGTAAAAGGCAGGAGTACTTCCTCCATGACCAAGATTACTGTACCCGCAATCTTTCATTTAGCATCTAAGCTTCTCCTGTGAGGCCTTTGTGGATTCTGGAGCTGCTGGCATATTCCTGGATTACACTTTTGCTAAGGAAAATAACATCCCATTTGTTCCCAAATCTAGACCCCTTAGCATCACCACCATGAAGGGACAATGGTTGGGAGATGGCCTTGTAAAGTTTGAGACTACAACAATCACCCTTCAGATAGGCACACTCCACAAAGAGGATTTTGTCCTGTCTCTTATTGATTCTCTACTTCTGCCTGTTATCTTTGGTTACCCATGGCTACAACAACACAACCCTTCTTTTGATTGGGTAAATGGAGAACTAACCTCTTGGGGGCCTTCCTGTTATCTGAACTGTTTGTCTCGACCCACCCGACTTTCTGCTTGACTGCTGGCTTCTGTGGCCATCCCTCCTACCTTGCCTCGTGAATACCATGGGTTTGCAGATGTATATTGCAAGCAAAATGCAGAGGCTTTACCTCCACATTATTCCTTTGACTGCGCATAAATTTTGTTTCCTGGAGCACCTCTTCCCAAAGGAAGGACCAATCCCCTGTCACTGCCCTGTCACTGCCTGAACAAAAGTCCATAGAGGAATACGTCAAAGACAACTTGGAGAGAGGTTTTATCCAACCTGCTTCTTTTCCAGTAGGGGCAGGTTTTTTCTTTGTTGAAAAGAACGATGGGGGTCTTTGACCATGCATAGACTATCGGGGGTGAAATCAGATCACCGTAAAATACTCCTATCCTTTGCCTCTTATTCTATGTCCTTAAGGGAGCTGTTATCTCCACTAAGCTGGACCTCCAAGGGGCTTATAATCTGATTTGAATTAGAGAGGGAGATGAGTGGAAGACAGCATTCAACACCCGCAATGGACACTGTTCTCAGGGCCCACTAACAGGCCAGGTTTGCAAGATAACTGAAATACATCACAGGTGATATCATTTGTTGCAATAGTCTAGCCTGCATCTCCCCAAGGTAATACATAAAACTTTTCCTGTTAGTGAGGACAGGGTTAATGAACACTGGGTTATGCCATTTGTACTCTGTAACACCCCTGCTGTCTTCCAACCTTTCATGAATGACATTTTTCATGATTTCAGCAACAGTTTTGTGATTATCTACTTGGACGACATTTTAACCATTTCCAAGATTCACCCAGAGCACATCTCACATGTAAAACAAATATTACAGAAACTGAAAGAAAACCACCTTTACGCAAAGATTGATAAATTAAATTCATCAAAACCACATACCTTTCCTGGGATACATCATAAGTGCTGTCAGCTTCCATATGGACCCACACAAACTTTCTGCTGTCTTGCTATGGCCCCAACCGACCACTTTGAGGGGGCTCCAAAGCTTTCTAGGGTTTGCGAATTACTACAGGCGCTTCATCAAAGGGTTTGCCTCCATTGCTGACCCCTTATTGCTATGACTAGGAAAGGTACAAATTGCACAAATTGCACAAAGTACATTCCTCAGAAGCAGAATCAACTTTCCAACAATTAAAAGGCATGTTCACCAAGGCTACCGTTTTTCAGCATCCAAAACCTGATCTCCAGTACATAGTGGACGTTGATTCCTCTTAGTTAGGAGCAGGTGCCGTGCTGTCCCAGAGGCAAACTAAGTCTGGTAGAATCCATCCAGTGGTGTTTTTCTCTAGAAAGTTTTCTCCAGCGGAGATGAATTATGATGTTGTGAATTGAGAACTACTGGCTATCAAATTGGCATTGTCTGAATGGCGACATCTTCTGGAAGGGGCTCCCAAGCCTTTTTCTATCCTAACTGACCATAAAAACCTGCTGTATCTTCAGACTTGAATTCACATCACGCTTGATGGGCTCTGTTTATCTCTCATTTCATTTTTTTCTCTTTCTTATGTCCCTGGAAATAAGAACAAGACACCTGATGCTCTTTCCAGACAGGTCGCTTCTTCTGAAGAAGATCAACCCGAACCGAGCAGTATATAATTCCACCTTGCAAAATTGTCACACAGATCTCTACGGCTCTTTTCCAATAGTTACATGAAACCCAGAATCATGCTTCTCAAGGCTTGAAGATACCACCAGATTGCCTGTTCATAGTCCCCAGCCTCAGAAAAGTGTTATCTGGTCATCCTGGTGTCGCCATCACTCTTAAGACCTTGCAGCGTCATGTTTGGTGGCCTCACATGAAAAGAGATGTTACTGACTATATGGCTGCCTGTCCAACTTGTGCTGATAATAAACTACCTTGCACATTGCCTATTGGACTGTTACAACAACTTCCTGCACCTTGTCAGCCTTGAACCCATTTGACTATGGACTTCATTACAGAGTTACCCAAATCCGATGACATGACTGCTATATGGGTCATTGTGGATCGCTTATCCAAAATGTCTCAAAATGGATTACCTACAGTGGAAGCACTGTCTACCCTCTTCCTTTCCCATATTGTGAAACATCATGGCATACCTACCAATATCATCTCAGACCACAGATCCCAGTTTGTTTCCCGATTCTGGAGAGCATTTTGTAAGAAACTGGGAGTAAAGCTCTTACTCTCTACCATCACCCACAAACAGATGGTCAAACCGAACACCTGAATCAGACCCTTGAAACCTATCTTCGACATTATTTCAACTTGTTACACTCCAATTGGTCTGAGTATTTTTATCTTTAGCTGAATTCGCCATTAACTCCCGTTGGCACAGTGCTCTTCATACCATGCCATTCTTTGCAGCCCTAGGCTATCACCCTAAGCCCCTGTACACACGGTCGGAGATTTCGACAACCAAATCCGTCGGATTTTGTCCGTCGGATTTTGTCCGTCGGATCTTGTCCGAAACTGTTGCATACACACGGTCGGACTAAGTTGTTGAAAAATCCGATCATTCAGAACGTGATGATGTAATTTTGTTACGATGGGACTACGTTCAGGCTAGTAGCCAATAGCTTTGATGTAGGAATTTGATCTGAGCATGCGTGGCACTTGGTCCGATAAAAATTCTCTACACATGATCGGAGTATGTCCGATCGAACCAGTTGGTCAGGAAATATTTCCAACAAGTTGGAAAATTGGGTCAGACGGATATTCTGACGGAATCAGTCCGATGCATACCACACACAGTCGGATTATCCGACAACACGGTCCGATAGGACACATTCCGATGGATTCTCCGACCGTGTGTACAAGGGCTAAGACTTTTCCCCTACTTCAACCTTCTTCCAGTGTACCAGCAGTAGATCAGCAGTTGAAAAATATTCTGCTACACTGGAAAAAGTTTTTCTTATTGCTACAGAAGTCAGCAGGCAAACATGCAATTTTCTCCAACAAACGAAGGTGCCATATACCTCCATATGTGGTGGGGGGCAGAGTTTGGCTGTCTACTAAAATATGTGAGACTGAAATAACCCTCTACCAATTTGGGTCCTCGATTCATTGGTCTTTACAGAATAATTGCTTGAGTCAGGCCAGTCTCCTACAGGTTTAAATTGTCGTACTCTCTCTGGATACATCCTGTGTTCCATGTTTCTCTCCTCAAAAAAGCAATTTTCAATAATTTCTCCGGACTCAACAGCTACCTCCTCTTGTTCTTGTTGATGGACAACATGAGTTTGAAGTCTCTAAGATTCTTGATTCTAGAAGGTGGGGTTGTGGCCTACAGTATCTGGTTCATTGGAAAGGATATCCCATCACAGGAGGTTCCTGGGTTCCTGCCAAAGATTTGCATGCCCCTGCTCTTATTTGAGACTTCTATGCCCCCTTTCCCGCTAGGCCTCTGGAGGGATCCACTGGGGAGGGAACCCTGTCATGTTCCTGGTTCCACACCTGCAGCCTTACCTGCTGTTCCACGCGGGTAGTTGTTTCAATGTCCTCCCAGCTTGATGCATTGCCTTGGACTCACTAGCCCCACCTGCTGCCAGCTGCGGACAATGTACAATTAAGCAGCCCAAAAATAGCAGCACTCCCTGTTACTCAGTGCCTGTTTGTGTGGACTAGCTCCCTGGGTGTATTGATAGCACTGTGACTTCTGCCTGAATTCTTGACCACTCTCTAGCCTGCTGATTTTGTACTTCACCGCCAGCTCGTATATGACCTCTGCCTGCCTGACCACTGTCTGGATTTCAATCGTGTACCTCTTTGCCTGATCTGTTGCCAACCTGGCCTGCCTAAGTTTTCACCTGAATCCTCAGCACACAAGCTCCACTTCGGACACTACCTACCACAGGTACCTTACACTGCAGGACTGTGTTCCAGGTGTGAGCCAGGACCTTCCTGTCTGAAACTCGGAAAACACAATGGAGTCTGCCTGGTGGCACTCAGCCATTCAAAGCAATGCATTCTAGCAATAAATACAAGCTTCCTCTGATTAGCTGAGTCAGACAGGTGGGCTGATGATGTCACAACTTCTGACTTAGCTGATCAGAGGAAGCTTTGTATCCATTTTAGAATACATTGCTTTCTATGAATGGCTGAGCACTGCTTAGGCAGACACAATTGTGTTCTTGGTATGAGACAGGAAGGTTTTGGCTCGCACCTGGAACACTGTGCGGTATGCTGTATGTAACCTCACCTACATAAAGTTTATACAGCACAACCAGCTGCCTCACATGTTAGTGAGGGACATAGTATGTAAAGTGTAACAAAAGCTGGAGTTCAGGTTTCAACAAAGCAAACGTGTCAACCTAGGGCTGTCTTTAATATTGATTGGACCCTGGCTAAAACTTTTCTCCCCCCCCCCCCCCATGCAGTTTTGCTCTCCACCTGCTCTGATACATACAATAAATAGCAGCTAGACTCAAAATCAATTTACTGAATCAGATCAGGCAACTATTGTGATTGGTTGCCAGAGGTTACAGTGTATCATTACTGCTCACTGACTGGTTGCTAGAGCTTACAGCACACATTATGGCTCACTGATTAGTTGCTAGAGGTTACAGCACACGATTTCTGCTTGTTGATTGGTTGCTAGCGATTACTGTGGATATGACCTCAGGGGGGCATGATATCCGCTATTTACATATGAATGTCACCGCTATTTACATATGAATGTCGATAATTTACATGTAAACACAGGGTCTGCAGGTGAGTCATCTTTACACAACAATAGGGCAGAGCTGGGCAGCATTAGTTGCAGCACTTCACACGGAGATATTGGGACACAGACTAAAGGATAGGACTAAAACCTCAAGGGATGAGGGAATAGCTGGCAAGTATGAGGAAGCTGCTTTGGGCCCCACAACAATGACAGGGCCCAGGGCAGCTGCCCCTTTTGCTCTGCCTTAAAAACAGCCCTGTGTCAACCACATAGCCACTATGTTAATCTTTTTCTGTTACATGTACAGTATCTCACAAGTACACCCCTCACATTTTTGTAAATATTTTATTATATCTTTTCATGTGATAACACTGAGGAAATGACACTTTGCTACAATGTAAAGTAGTGAGTGTACAGCTTGTATGACAGTTTAAATTGCTGTCCCCTCAAAATAACTCAACACACAGCCTTTAATGTCTAAAATGCTGGCAACAAAAGTGGTGTACACCCCTAAGTGAAAATGTCCAAATTTGGGCCCAATTAATCATTTTCCCTTCCTGGTAGCATGTGACTCGTTAGTGTTACAAGGTCTTAGGTGTGAATGGGGAGCAGGTGTGTTAAATTTGGTGTTATCGCTCTCTCATATTGGTCACTGGAAGTTCAACATGGCACCTCAAGGCAAAAAACTCTCTCAGGATCTGAAAAAAATAATTGTTGCTCTACATAAAGATGGCATAGGCTATAAGAAGATTGCCAAGACCCTGAAATTGAGCTGCAGCACAGTGGCCAAGACCATATAGCGGTTTAACAGCACAGGTTCAAATCAGAACAGGCCTCACCAAAGAAGTTGAGTGCACATGCTCAGCATCATATCCAGAGGTTGTCTTTGGTAAATAGACGTATAGTGCTGCCAGAATTGCTGCAGAGGTTGAGGGGGGGTCAGCCTGTCAATAAGACCATACGTCGCACGCTGCGTCAAAATGGTCTGCATGGGGCTGCATGAGTGCTGCCGGCATTGGAGAGCTACAGTTTATTGAGGGAACCATGAATGCCAACATGTACTGTGACATACTGAAGCAGAGCATGATCCCCTCCCTTCGGAGAGTGGGCCGCAGGGCAGTATTCCAACATAACGACCCCAAACACACCTACAAGTCGACACTGTCTTGCTAAAGAAGCTGAGGTTGAAGGTGATGGACTGGCCAAGCATGTCTCCATACCTAAACCCTATTGAGCATCTGTGGGGCATCCTCAAAAAGAAAGTGGAGGAGAGCAAGGTCTCTAACATCCACCAGCTCCATGATGTCGTCATGGAGGAGTGAAAGAGGACTCCAGTGGCAACCTGTGAAGCTCTGGTGAACTCCATGCCCAAGAGGGTTAAGGCAGTACTGGAAAATAATGGCGGCCTCACAAAATATTGACACTTTGGGCCCAATTTGGACATTTTCACAGGGGTATACTGACTTTTGTTGCCAGCGTTTTAGACAATAATGGTTGTGTGTTGAGTTATTTTGAGAGGACAGTAAATTGACACTGTTATACAAGCTGTACACTCACTACTTGTAGCTGTAGCAAAATGTCATTTCTTCAGTGTTGTCACATAAAAAGATCTAATAAAATATTTACAAAAAAATGTGAGGGATGTACTCACTTTTGTGAGAGATACTGTTCATTATACCTTTTGCTGTCTCTGAACAAGAGCATATTCCAGCAATGGTTGTTCACTATAAAATTTGTTTTATATCATTCCTCGGTACAACAGTTAAAAAAGACTAAGGAACCAAATAACAAATGTGATGTACAGCATATTATTAGAAGCTCCGCCTAATATAATTATTTGATGCACAATATATTACATTACAAATAATAATGAACGTGTCTTTGGTGCAGACAGAAAAAAATGTTTTATAGACTTACTTTTTGTAAGAAATCTCTAATGCTTTATATTTGGTTGTATAGATACATTGATATCCAGGTCTTGTAAAGAGTGAAAATATCTCCTTGGTTTTATAGTTGTCTTTATTTCTGGATAAAATAGACTTTGATTGGTATATTGTTGTTGCGAATGAAAGTATTACATACACCGATAGCAGTGTATAGCAAACCCACAATCCATAGAACTTGTTAACTGGGCCGTGGGAGTAAGATAATGTCATGTCGTTCCACACATGAAATCAAGGAGTACACCCAGGTGATGAGAGGAGCAAACAGGTCGCTACAAGACAAACAGTAGGATGTTGCAGTGTTAGACTCAGTATTCGGAGCTCATCGGTAGTAAGACAGGTAGCCTATAGTGCATGAGGACAAATACTTTACATTTTGCATGTACTGACATTATATTGCACCATAGCTTCATCCACCTTTTTCACCTAAATACATACAGTAATTCTTCTTGTATTTATAGACTGAGTTCATTTTTGGAGCATGGAAGTGTCTGACTGCATGTCAACCAAGCAATAGGGTACTAAGTAGCTAAGACATAACAATATATAATAGAATATTAAGTCAGCTGGGGCTGTTGGTAACAGTATTAGCTTCTCGCCATGTCTGTTATTGGTAGACTTATATAACTAGTCACGACTGAAAGAAAAAAAATTCTCTTTATTGTAACCATGGTAAGAGTAATCGATTTGTAGACGACATATTACAAAGTCCTCATTTTCTTTTCCTGTAAACTGGCTTGTTACCTTCCTGACATTTGCCTGAAGTTTAGTGTACAATATAATAATAAACTGCAAACATAATTATAGCAAAGGCAGAAATTGTCTCTCATTTTAAAGGAGTTGTAAAGGCAGAAGGTTTTTTTATCGTAATGCATTCTATGTATTACGATAAAAAAACCTTCTGTGTGTAGCAGCCTCCCCAGCACCCCCCCCCCCCAATTACCTGAGCCCCATCTCTCTCCATTGATGTCCACGAGTGTGTCTAAGTCATCCAGGACACTCCTGATTGGCTGAGACACACATTGGCTCCCAAAGGCTGTCAATCAAAACCAGTCAGCCAATCAGGGGAGAGAGGGGACAGGGCCTGGTTAGGGCTCTGTGTCTGAATGAATACACAGAGCTGTGACTTGGCTCGGATGCCCCCATAGAGAGCTGCTGGCTGAGGGGGCACTCAAAAGGAGGGAGGGGCCAGGAGCAGCAAAGAGGGAGCCGAGAAGAGGAGGATCTGGGCTGCTCTGTGCAAAACTAACTGCGCAGAGGAGGTAAGTATAACATGATTTTTTTATACAAGACTTTACAATCACTTTAAAGTAGCAAGGGCATTGCAATGGATGTTCTTAGTAACCCCAAAATAGTAGCTATAAGGATCTGCAATAAAATTTAATGAAAATCCTTGCAATGCATATAAATAACATTTGGATGGTTGTTATTTTGAACAAAATTGGAATTTCCATTTATGTGCTTTATCCGTAGTACTATTGAAAAATATTACTTACTATGGAGAGGGCCTCAAACTAGCAGGAGATAAATGCACGTTAGAAAGTATTATTTGACAGAAAGAGTAGTGGATACATGAAACACTAGAAGCTCTGCCTAATATAATTACAATTTCAGCAGACATAAAGGGGTTTGATTTACTAAAGACAAATAGCTCGCTTTGCAAAGGAATTTGCCCTAGAGCATAGTGAATGAAATGAAGCTCTGCTGACTTCCATCATCCAATCTTGTGAAGCTCTGCTGACTTCCATCATCCAATCACGTGTAAGCAAAAATGCTGTTTTTATTTTTTTCCTGTCATGGGCATTCTTTGCAAAGTGAAACTTCACCACAATTACTAAGCTCCGCAGGAAAATTACTTTGCAAAGTACAACTTCTCTTGCAAAGTGAACAGCCCATATCTCTTTAGTAAATTAATCCCAAAGAGTCAATTACCTTGCTTGGTATAAACATAGTTCTATCCTCAAAGACAACAAAAAAGGCAACCTGGATGAAACTTTTGTTCTTTTTCTGCCATCAATCTTTCTTTGCTGGAAACATTACTAAATACACCGCAACTAGGCATATACTGTACACATCCCGCTAAAATGCAGAGATGAATGCAAACTAAAATTACCCCAACATTTCATATTCCTGATATGTGTCTGTTGTACCATGTATTGTGTTATAAAAGTAACCTGTTGTCTTTCTTTCTTTGTGTGAAATATCCGGTGATCCTACCAGTTTCCCTGCTTTCTTAATTCAAACAGACCACACTAGGCATGACAGTACATCCTTCTCAGCATGGTCAGTTTTTTTGGCTGTCCTCCAATGGTCTTGTGTTGACACGCCACAGCCATTTACTGGTAAGATCAGTGTTCTGCTACTTTTTCTCTATCCCCACCTCTCTAAGCCCCTTATGCAACTAAGAAATGAGATTATGTGATCATTCACAAAAAAGGTATTTATACAGTTTTTTTTACAGTGTGTGTGTGTGTAATTATATAAATGTTTTGCTGTTTATTGCAATTTTAAACTGAGTGAATTGTTTTACAAGATAAGGGTTCACATATACTTTAAGTAAACCATTCTGCAGTATTTTCATGTTGTGGGTGTATTAGTGTTGGATCCCCGTAGAGCCTACACTAAAAGGCTCTGAGGTGATGGTGCCAAAATGGATCCATGTAAGGATATGTGCTGTCATCTTATAGGGGGTTATTTACGAAAGGCAAATCCGCTTTGCACTAAAAGTGCACTTTCAAGTGCAGTCACTGTAGATCTGAGGGGGACATGCAAGGAAAAAGAGCTTCCCCTCAGATCTACAGTGACTGCACTTCCAAATGCACTTGTAGTGCAAAGTGGATTTGCTTTGCTTTTAGTAAATAACCCCCATTGCGTCAGTTTTTTTAATGTGGTTATCCTAGAAAGATATATATATATATATATATATATATATATATATATATATATATATATATATAATGCAATTAATTAAATTCCTAAACAACTGTCCTCAGATGATAATGGCCATCTTTTATTGTGTATACTACAATAATATACCAAAACATCCAGTTAGATTCTAGTATGTGCAACATATCACCTAGAATTCTTTATCTTCCAGGGTTTGGGATAAGTGTTGTACAGACATAATACTGCCTTACCCTGAGCTGAGTTAGTAAGTTATCTGCAGAGTAAACTCCAAAGAATAATCATCTGCAGAGTGCCAAGGTTGGCCTTCACTTCAGCATGGCACAGAGGTGTCTTAAATGTTGCTCACTTACCTATTTTAATCAGCTGGATCATGTCACCCCTGTAATTAAAAGGGAAGCTAGAGGTGTATATCATAAGCAATATAATTATTACTTCAGCATCCCCAGTGTGCAGACAAATGTATGGTATTGGAAATAACAGGTTTTTATGTCAGCAGTTTATTCTACAGGGAACCCAGAGAGGTCAGTGAATTACCTCTGGGCACTGTGGACCAATTTAATATTTATATGTTTATAACTCAGCAAAATTTGTTACTTTAAGCAGTAAAATTCCCTGTTCAGATGAGTCAGTCAATTGTTTCCTATTAGAAGTAATTACTAGTATAAGAACAGCTGCACTATCTCTCTGCATATACAGTGGGGAGGGAAAGTATTCAGACCCCCTTAAATTTTTCAGTTTTTGTTATATTGCAGCCATTTGCTAAAATCATTTAAGTTAATTTTTTTCCTCATTAATGTACACCCCATGTTGACAGAAAAACACAGAATTGTTGACATTTTTGCAGATTTATAAACAGCTTCATGTTCGCCCTATAGCCAAAAGACGGCTACAGAGCGGACGCTATCTGCCGGGAGGCCGTCCCTGGATGTCCTCCTGTTTACTTCCGCAATGCGCGCCGCCACAGGTGCGCATCAGGGAAGTTTTGTGTTTGCCGTGTCCCCCGGAGACAGGCAATCACAGATCGATGTAAACGGCCAATCAAAGCGGCCGTTTACAGCGCGATCGTAGCTGCCAATGGGAGACGATCTCAAATGTAAACATATGAGATCATCTCTCATTGCCCTGTCTCTCCCTCCTCACACAGAGACAGCGTGTGAGGAGAGAGAGGATCTGTGAGTGTTACAGTGTTACAGTTTATAAAATCTGTCATTCCCAGTGCCATCTGTCAGCCCCAGTGCCATCTGTCAGCCCCAGTGCCATCTGCCAGTGCCATCTGCCAGTGCCAGTGCCATCTGCCAGTGCCATCTGCCAGCCCCAGTGACATCTGCCAGCCCCATCTGCCAGAGCAATTAGCCAGAGCAAATAGCCAGCGCAATCTGCCAGTGACATCTGCCAGTGACATCTGCCAGCGCCATCTGCCAGTGCTATCTGCCAGTGCCGTCTGCCAGCGACATCTGCCAGCGCCATCTACCAGCGCCATCTGTCAGTGCCAGTGCCATCTGCCAGTGCCATCTGCCAGTGCCATCTGCCAGCCCCAGTGCCATCTGCCAGAGCAATCTGCCAACCCCATCTGCCAGCCCCATTTGTCAGAGAAATCTGCCAGTGCCATCTGCCAGTGCCACCTGCCTCCAGTGCCATCTGCCAGTGTCACGTGTCAGTACCACGTATCAGTGCCACGTGTCGTCAATGCCACGTGTCGTCAGTGCCACCTGCCACATCAGTGTCACCTGTGATCAGTGCTACCTGTTAGTGTCACCTGCTAGTGTCACTTGCCACATCAGCTTTACCTGTGATCAGTGCTACCTGTTAGTGTCACCTGCTGGTGTCACTTGCCACATCAGCGTCACCTGTCAGTGTCATCTGCCACATCAGTGCACCTGTCAGTGCCATTTGTGATCACTTAGAATATCACAAAGGTTATATTCAGCCGAGGAGGCATACGATATTCTTGCAGCCGACGAGAGCAACAGGGAGCTCTCCGCTTCGGATTCCTCCTCATATTCAGATTGTGAGTCTGACGTGGACTACGAGCCTGTCCTCAGCAGCGGTACAATGACAGCCTTAGAGGAGGAAGATGAGAGTCCGCCCGTCAGATGAAGGCGTACTGGTGAGGAGGCGGTACCATCCACCAGCACCGCAGAGCCATCCACCGGCAACGCAGTGCCATCCACCAGCACCACAATACCTCGGCAAAGGCCAAGTACCAGTGTGTCAACTCAGCCCCAAAGGGTTAGGTCCCGTGCCAGCCTTCCCTATTCCCTCCAGAACCCCTTGTGGCTTCCTCCTAACTCAGGAGAAGCTAACATTCCCCCTTTCACTGCCAACCCAGGAGTCCAGGTGGACACACACAATTTTTCGCTGATGGACTTTTTCCACTTAATTTTTACCGAGGACATGCTTGAATCGATTGTGGTCCAGTCCAACCTATATGCCCAACAATTTATTGCAAGCAACCCAACGTCCTATTATGCCCGTCCCTACGAGTGGAGAGCCCTAACAGTGGAGGAGTTTAAAAAATGTTTGTATGGGACTAAACAGAAAAAATGAAATACGTGCATATTGGTCATCCCGCCCCATCTATCACATGCCCATCTTTTCCTCAATAATGCCCCGGACCAGATATCTCATGATTATGAGATTCCTACACTTTAACGACAATGGCCAGTGCCTTCCCCGAAATGACCCAAATTTTGATAAACTTTACAAAATTCGGCCGCTAATAAATTATTTTTCTGAGATCTTCCCCCGGTTGTTTACCCCAGACCAACACATATGTGTGGATGAGTCCCTGATCAAATTTTCTGGCAGGCTGGGCCTAAAACAATTTATTCCCTCCAAAAGGGCCCGCTATGGGGTGAAAATTTATAAATTGTGTGACCGAGCCACAGGGTATGCATATTCCTTCATGGTATACGAAGGGAAGGACACTCAGCTACATCCCCCTAATTGCCCCGAATACATCGGATCGAGTGGGAAAGTTGTTTGGGAACTCATAAACCCACTCCTGGAGAAAGGCTACCATCTCTATGTGGACAATTTTTACACAAGTTTACCCCTGTTCTGCAACCTCCATAGAAAGACAACTTCTGCATGTGGCACCATAAGGATGAACCAGAAGGGCTTTCCTCAAAGCCTCGTCAACAAAAAGTTAAGAAAAGGCGAAGCGGCGAGTTTACGGAACGAGGACATTTTGGCTGTGAAGTGGAGGGACAGAAGGGATGTGTACATACAACAATACATTTGTTGAGATCACCAGGAGGAATGGCCCAATACAAAAGCCAACTTGTATCCATGAGTACAACATGTTCATGGGCGGTGTCGACTTGAACGACCAGATGCTCGAACCCTACCTTTCCACAAGAAGAACATACCAGTGGTATAAAAAATTTTCAATTTATTTCTTTAATTTGGCCATATACAACACGTATGTAATCTATCGAAAATCCACAGAAAGACCCATACCTTTCCTTGGCTACCAGGAGGAAATCGTCACTGCCCTTATATACCCCAATGGCCCACCAGAAAACATTCAATCCAATTAGCCAATTAGCCAATTATCCAATTAGCAGACTCTGAACGCCACTTTCCTGATAAAATCCCTCCCACACCAACAGGCCGAAGACATCAGAAAAAATGTCGGGTGTGTAGCAAACGAGGATTGAGAAGAGACACCACTTATCATTGTGCCCAATGCCCTTCCCAAACAGGCCTCTGCATAGGTGACTGTTTCCGCCGTTACCATACTCCAGTGAATTATTAGTGAAGTATGGTAACCATAACCCTCACTTCCTGCCATTTACCTTCACACCCCTTATGCCTCTGCTTGCTCTGTAACTGACCCTGGCTTGTTATTCGGCCACGCTTCTGCCTACTGATTCTGTTTATGCCTCTGCCTAATCTGGAACTGACCCTGGACTGTTATTCGACCACGCTTCTGCCTACAGATTCTGTACATACCTCTGCCTGATCTGGAATTGACCCTGGACTGTTTGACCATGCCTCTTGCCTGCCTCTTGGACTGATCTTGTACCCTCCCAGTGGACTAGTGGGATTAATAACAGGGGTCTCACATATGTGAGGGGCTCCAGAATTGTTTTTCTGGATAAAGAAGACAATTTCATTTGTTTTCTCATTCCTAGATTAGGGTATGGAGACTCGGAGGCTTCAAAGAGATTTGGGTGGGAGAAGCCTCTACCCCTATCCCCATTCTGTCCTGAACGAGGCCCTCCTTCTACCTGTAGGACCTATACCATCATGCCTCTGCCTGTCGCATGAACTGACCACACCACATGGATGGACCATGTTCCTGCCTACTACCAGGACCAATATTTTGGCACTGCTGACAATCTCTGCCTGCATTGACCTTGGACTGTATATGGACAGTATCCCTGCCTGCTGCCTATATTGACTATGGACAGTATACCTGCCTGTTGCCTGGAAAATTGTGTTCGCTTTTGCTGACCAAGTCCCTGCCTGCTGCCTGGACCAGTGCTATCATCCTGTGGACAACTGCACTGCTAAAACCACAGGTAATCTTTTGTTTACTCTTTGCTCAGCAGAATGTATTTTAGGGTGTAATTCTTGGTATGTGCATGCTATGTGTCCCTGGAACACCTTATGGTGTTCCTTGCATGTTGGGCCTCTGTATGTGGCCAAGCTGTGTAAAAGTCTCACACATTTGGTATTGCCATACTCAGGAGGACTAGCAAAATGTATTTTGGAAAGCTAACACCCGAACATATACTTTGTGGGCGTTTCCATTGTCCTGGTGCTCCAGGGCCTTCAAAAATGTAATAGGTGGTTGAGAAATGAGATGTGTAATTTATGCTCCTAGAACGCCTGATGGTGCTATTTCAATATCGGGCCTCTGTATGTGGCTAGGCTATGTAAAAGTCTCACACATTTGGTATTGCCATACTCAGGAGGAGTAGCAGAACGTATTTTGGGGTGTCATTTTTGCTATGTACATGCTATGTGTTGGAAATATCTTATAAATGTACAACTTTGCGTAAAAAAAATGCGTTTTAATTTTTTTCCACATTTTCCCAAAACTTCTGGAAAAAAAATGAACCATTCAAAAGACTCATTATGCCTCATAGATTATACGTTGGGGTGTTAGCTTTCCAAAATGGGGTCACTTTGTGGGCGTTTCCATTGTCCTGGTTCTCCAGGGCCTTCAAAAATGTAATAGGTGGTTGAGAAATGAGATGTGTAATTTATGCTCCTAGAACGCCTGATGGTGCTATTTCAATATTTGGCCTCTGTATGTGGCCAGGCTGTGTAAAAGTCTCACACATTTGGTATTGCCATACTTAGGAGGAGTAACAGAACGCATTTTGGGGCATCATTTGTGGTATACACATGCCATGTGAGAGAAATAACCTATTACATTGAAAATTTTGTGAGGAAAAAAAAAATATCTTCCACTAATTTGGGTTATTTTTACCAACGATATATAGCAGTATAAATTGTGGCCAAAATTTATGAAGAAAAACTTATAATTTGCAAAATTTTATCACATAAACTAAGAAAAATGCGTTTTTTTTTCTAAATTTTCGGTCTTTTTTAATTTATAGCGCAAAAAATAAAAAACTCAGAGTTGGTCAAATACCACCAAAAGAAAGCTCTATTTGTGGGAACAAAAGGACACAAAATTCATTTGGGTATAGTGTTACATGACTGAGTAATTGTCATTCAAAATGTGAGAGCACCAAAAGCTAAAAATTGGTTTGGACAGGAAGGGTGTTTAAGTGCCCAGTAAGCAAGTGGTTAAAAAAGAAAAACTGAAATATCACATGGTCCTAAGTATTCAGACCCTTTGCTCAGTATTTAGTAGAAGCACCCTTTTGATCAAATACAGTCATAAGTCTTTTTGGGAAAGATGCAACAAGTTTTTCACACCTGGATTTGGGGATCCTCTCCAGTTCTGTCATGTTGGATAGTACACATTGGTGGACAGCCATTTTTAGGTCTCTCCTAGAGATGCTCAATTGGATTTAAGTCAGGGCTCTGGCTGGGCCATTCAAGAACAGTCACGGAGTTGTTGTGAAGCCACTCCTTTGTTATTTTAGCTGTGTGCTTAGGGTCATTGTCTTGTTGGAAGGTAAACCTTCGGCCCAGTCTGAGGTTCTGAGCACTCTGGAGAAGGTTTTTGTCCAGGATATCCCTGTACTTGGCCGCATTCATCTTTTCCTCAATTGCAACCAGTTGTCCTGTCCCTGCAGCTGAAAAACGCCCCCACAGCATGATGCTGCCACGGCCATGCTTCACTGTTGGGACTGTATTGGACAGGTGATGAGCAGTGCCTGGTTTTCTCCACACATACCGCTTAGAATTAAGTCCAAAAAGTTCTATCTTGGTCTCATCAGACCTGAGATCTTATCTCACCCTCTTGGAGTTCTTCAGACTGCAAACTCCATGGGGGCTTTCATGTGTCTTGCACTGAGTAGAGGCTTCCGTTGGGCCACTCTGCCATAAAGCCCCGACTGGTGGAGGGCTGCCATGATGGTTGAATTTCTACAACTTTCTCCCATCTCCCGACTGCATCTCTGGAACTCAGCCCCAGTGATCTCTGGGGTCTTCTTTACCTCTCTCACCAAGGCTCTTCTCCCCCGATAGCTCAGTTTGGCTGGAGGGCCAGCTCAAGGAAGGGTTCTGATCATCCCAAACGTCTTCCATTTAAGGATTATGGAGGCCACTGTGCTCTTAGAAACCTTAAGTGCAGCAGAATTTTTTTGTAACTTTGGCCAGATCTGTGCCTTGCCAAAATTCTGTCTCTGAGCCCTTCAGGCAGATCCTTTGACCTTATGAGTCTCATTTGCTCTGACATGTACTGTGAGCTGTAAGGTCTTAGATAGACGGGTGTGTCACTTTCATAATCAAGTCCAATCAGTATAATTAAACACAGCTGGACTCAAATGAAGGTATAGAACCATCTCGAGTTAAATATGAGTGTCATAGCAAATGGTCTGAATACTTAGGACCATGTGATATTTCAGTTTTTCTTTTTTAATAAATCTGCAAAAATGTCAACAATTCTGTGTTTTTCTGTCAATATGGGGTGCTGTGTGTACATTAATGAGGACAAAAAATGAACTTAAATGATTTTAGCAAATGGCTGCAATATAACAAAGAGTGAAAAATGTTCAAGGGGGGTCTGAATACTTTCCGAAGCCGAAGTGAAGCCGCAAGGCTTCACTTCCTGATTCATTGATTCCCTTACCAAAGATGGCAGCGGCAGCACCCGACAGCCGAGGGATATATTGGCTTTGGGTGCCAACATCGCATACACCCTGGACAGGTAACTGTCCTTATTTTAAAAGTCAGCAGCTGCAGTATTTGTAGCTGCTGACTTTAAAAAAAAAATGGCAGGCCCCCGTTTTAACTGTTCCCTTGCTACCTAGAAGATATGTACATTGATTGGACTAAACTATACGATCACACCCATATCACGCCTAGAATACACTTAACACACACCCATATTTTATGCATATTCATACGTATAAAACTGTGTAACCTGTAGATATAAGCTCAGAAACACTTTCACTTTTACTTGCTTATAGTAACCAAGAACTGTTGATGAGATGGTGAGATTAAAGTAAAATTAAGAGTAATGTTGATGTTACACAAGTTGACCCAAATAACTTTTACATTACCTGTTGCAGAAATAATAGAGCCAATAATAATTATCAATGTTGAAGTCTTGTTTTTATGCTTGGGGTGTCAATAGATTTATGAAACTTGTGAAAAGGTCTGACCAGAGGACTGTAGTAGTGAGCCTGTGTGGTGAGTAATGTGGCAAGTGTACAGGCCTATGTGGAAATTTGAGAAATTTTGAGAAATGTTGGGAGAAATTTTGGATGACGACCTACAAATTTTATAAGTAGAGACTCGAGAGTGAGGATTCTAGATTGGGAGTACAGTGCTCCCATGGACCTTTCAATCCGGGAGAGGTAGAAGGGGCAAAAGTCAAATAAGTAATATGACAGACATTACAGACAGATGTGGACAGTGGTTAAGAAATGACACCAAGACTATTATAGGCTGGACCAAAACAGACCAGATCCAATACCAGCAGAAGAAGTTCTGATCAACTTGGGTTTCTGTGATTGTTAATTTTTATGGCAGATTGACAGAGTTGAATAAGGGAATTAAATGTGTACAATATTTAAATTTTTATGGCAGATTGACAGAGTTGGATAAGGGAATTAAATGTGTACAATATTGGATTTTTGAAAGTATGCAACGTGATGGAACTTTAACTAGTTATGAGCCTGTCAATGTTTTTCTAATGTATATTACTGATTGGTCTAGCAAAAGAGAATTAGACCTAACAATGCAAGTGTTATCTAAATGTTTGAGAAGCAAAAGGATAATGCTGCATGTGGATGATTGTAAGATACTGATGAGAGAAGCCTGCTCGTTTTTTGCAGTTTCCTCACCCCTCCTTTGCGCTTGTGTGTCTCTGTGTCAAAAAGAAGTAGAATTATTATTATTATTATTAAGAATTATTATTATTATTATACAGGATTTATATAGCGCCAACAGTTTGGGCAGCTCTTTACAATATGAGGGCAGACAGTACACTTACAATACAAATCAATACAGGGGGATCAGAGGGCCCTGCTCGTTAGAGCTTACAATCTAGAAAGAAGCCAGAGATTTTTGAATATCTGTGTACTATAGAAAGTTGTTAATGAGAAAAGTGAACAATACAGAAGGGTTATATGGTAGGTACTGAAACTGAGTGTGAAAAGGTAAAAGGTTCCACTCACTGATAAGACCAGGTTGATTTAGTATTTTAGCATGCCAGAATATTAAAGGAACTATGCAAGTTAAGAAGCAGCAATTAGACAAGGAAGCACATGACAGAAGAGATAAATCAGAAGGTTATTTATGATTTAAAGACGTAGATAGGAAACATGAAAGTGATTTGCACTAGAAAGTGGACAGAATGTTGTAAAATTATTAATGAGGATTGCTGGATGTGAGAGAAGAAAAGGCTGAGGATGTCTTTGATTACTTTAAATGTGTCCAGTCTATGGCAGAGACAGTAAATGTGGATGTGACTGAGTACTAACTTTACTGCCATAATAAGGAAACAAGGATTTGGATGGGCTTTGCTAAGAGAAGTGTGCAGTAGCATTGAAGCCCAGAGAGAGTAGAGAAAAGAGAAGACAACAGACTTAATGCTTGTATAGCCTAAGATGAGGTTCAAGAAGATAATGTGTTTTTCAAAGAAAAAACAGGAAATGTTTAAATTATAATACAATTGGGCATCTTGCCAAGAAGCGCAGATACCAAAGAACATTGTGAACAAGATGGTGATAAAGGCAAAGATGGGACTGGCTCCAGTCCCTTTAGCATTAAGTTCAACTGAGAGGTGTCCAATTTGTCTGAACAGTCTTTCTCTGGAGATTGGCTTTCCAGAATATTGCTGTCACGTTTTCTGTATATCCTGCATTCTTAAATTATGTGAAGCCACCCTGTTGACCACAAACCCTTTCAAACCGTATATAAAATAGATCTGGTTGGTGGATGCACCAATATCCATGTTATGGCAAAAACACAAAAAGAAAACTGCAGCTGCAACCTGTGCCAGTTGGTGCTGTACAAAAGGGAAGATATGCTTTAGAACAGATGTTATGAAAAAATATATTGAAAAGAGAAAGGACAAAACATCTGTCATCAGTAAGGCTAAGCAAGTATGAAGCAATACTGCTTGCCTTAGGAGAAATAGAAGTGAAACAAGTATTACAATCAATCCTCCCAGCTTTTTCCTAGAGAGAGAAGACTTCGAAGAGGAGGGTGACCACATCTGCTTAAAACTTATGGAAGAAGAAATGCAGAAAATCTCCCCAGTAAAGGACACTCCTCTAGCAAATTCTGATCTGATCCTGTTTGCAGAGGGTTCATTCCTGTGCAAAGTGGTGTCCCAAGAATGGCATATGCGATGACAACATTGGAGGAAGGTATTGAGACCCAACTACTCCCTGTATCACTTTCAGCACAGGTTGCTAAAGTGGTAGCACTCACAAGAGCCTGTGAGACCGCAAAGGATCAAACTGTTAACATGATAGCAAGTATGCTCTCGAAGTTGTCCATGATTATGGACCCATATGGAAGAACAGAGGATTCATAACTGCTGCAGGAGAACCAATTCAAAACTGGAAATATGTTCAAGAACATTTTGAAGCAATCACCCTCCCAAAAGGAAGTAGCTATTCTGAAGGTCAAAGCACATACTGGAGGACAAACCATGGAAGAAAAAAGAAACCAGTTGGCTAATCATACTGCCATGAAGACCGCTGAAACACCAATGGAAGCAATCATGGCCGTAATCACTGATTTTGCAAAGGAATAAGAGGGATCCCGTAACAGATTGAAGAAAAAGGAGAGAACAAATACAGAAAGTGAAGGAACTGATTAAGAAATTGCAAGAATCTGCACCTGATGATTGGAATAAAATCATGTAAAGGGACGGAGCAAAGAAGGATCAAGATGGACTCTTGTGCAAGGAAAATGGAATATGTGTCCCACCTCAAACGGAGAAGATGATCATGCATCTAACCCATGGCCCGAGTTATGTAGGCCCTAAGGCAATGGAGAGAAACATAAACAAGGCTGGTTGGTTTATTCAATACTTCAATAATATAATATAATATAATATAATAATATAATAATAATATAAAATGCATGTCAAGACTTTGGGGGAAGCATAATTTGTGCTAAAAATAACCCAGGAAAACCGACCAGAGTAACACAAAGATATTTGGCCAAGCCACTTTTTCTTTTCCAAAGACTTCAGATTCATTACATCCAATTGCCCAAATCAGACCAATATCAATATGTTTTGGTGTGCATAGACATGTTTTCAAGCTGAATAGAAGCCTGCCCAGTGGCTAAAGAAAATGCAAAGACAACAGCAAAGAAGCTCCTTTATGAAACTTTGGAGTCCCTGAAAGCATAGAGAGTGACAGAGGAACACATTTCACTGGACAGATCATACAAATTATATGCAACGACGTGGCAATTGTGCAGGCCTTCTATCCTCAGGGTTCAGGGAAGGTAGCAAAAATATAGTGGGATCATTAAAGACAGGCTAGCTAAATGAATGCAGGAAAAGGGAAGATGGGTTAGTAAAGAAACAATGGCCAGAACTGTTGCCTCTGGTTCTTTACAGCATCAGGACTACCCCTACTTATAAGTCAGAGAACTTGAGCCCTTATGAGATTTTGTTTTCTGGGCCAACCTAAGACAGGGTTGTATTTTCCACATTAGACTGCTATAATGTATAATGATTTTTGTTTTTTATGTATTTGTCTAATACAAACAACTAACTGTGATGCACAAATATGTTTTTGATTCAATTCCAGATCCAGATCAAGTAACTGGAACACATGATTTACAGCCAGGTGATTGGGTCCTAGTAAAAGAACATGTGAAAGTATCTTTGGGACCAAAGTTTAAAGGACCCTTCCAAGTGCCCCTGACAACTGCTACAGCTGTAAAGTGACGTGGATACACGCCACTAGGGATGAGCTTCGAGTTCGAGTCGAACTCATGTTCTACTCGAACATTGCCTGTTCGCCTGTTCAGCGAACAGTGAACAATTTGGGCTGTTCGCAGCAAATTCGAAAAGCCGGAACACCCTATACAAGTCTATGGGAGAAATCTAAAGTGCTAATTTTAAAGGGTAATATGCAGGTTACTGTCCTAAAAAGTGTTTGGGGACCTGGGTCCTGCCCCAGGGGACATGGATCAATGCAAAAAAAAGTTTTAAAAACGGCCGTTTTTTCAGGAGCAGTGATTTTAATAATGATTAAAGTGAAACAATAAAAGTGTAATATTCCTTTAAATTTCGTAGCTGGGGGGTATCTATAGTATGCCTGTGAAGGGGCGCATGTTTCTGGTGCTTAGAACTGTCGCTGCACAAAGTGTCATTTGTGCAGGAAAAAAAGTCTTTTAAAATCACTTGCGGCTAAATTGTCGGGTCTCCGTAATACAGAGAACACTCAATGAGTGTTCTCTGTATTAGCCGACAATTCATTCATTCATTGATTAAAAAAAAAAAAAAAGCGTGGGGGTTCCCCTAAATTCAATCAAAAGGCCCTTCAGGTCTGACATGGATATTAAGGGGAACCCCGTGTCAAATAAAAAAAAAAATTGACGTGGGGGTCCCCCCAAATATCCATACCAGACCCTTCAGGTCTGATATGGATATTAAGGGGAACCCCGCATCAAATTTAAAATTCATTCATTCATTGATTAAAAAAAAAAAAAAGCGTGGGGGTTCCCCTAAATTCAATCAAAAGGCCCTTCAGGTCTGACATGGATATTAAGGGGAACCCCGTGTCAAATTTAAAAAAAAAATTGACGTGGGGGTCCCCCTAAATATCCATACCAGACCCTTTATCCGAGCACGCAACCTGGCAGGCCGCAGGAAAAGAGGGGGGGACGAGAGAGCGGCCCCCCCTCCCTCCTGAACCGTACCAGGCCACATACCCTCAACATTGGGAGGATGCTTTGGGGGTCTGTGACCCCTCAAAGCACCTTGTCCCCATGTTGATAAGGACAAGGGCCTCATCCTCACAACCCTGGCCGTTGGTTGTGAGGGTCTGCGGGCGGGGGGCTTATCAGAATCTGGAAGCCCCCTTTAACAAGGGGACCCCCAGATCCCGGCCCCCCCCCCTGTTTGAAATGGTAAGGGGGTACAAAAGTACCCCTACCATTTCACAAAGAAAGTGTCAAAATGGTTAAATAAGACAAACACACTTTTGAAAAATTCCTTTATTAAAAATAAAAAAAATTAAAAAAAAATTCCAGCGGTGCTTATCCACTCTTGCTATCCAGCGACGGGTCTCCGGGGTCCAGCGATGGATGATCATATCCAGCGACGGGGGATCTCTCAGTCCAGCGCTGTCCATACATGCTTCTTCTGTCTCCTCTCCGGAGACACTGCAGAGAGCCCAGCGCTGACATTTCTTATATTGGGAGGGCGGGGCCACCCGTCACCTGACCCCGCCCCTCTGACGCAGGAGAGGGAAGCCAGGGGTTCCCCAGTGACGTGTGGGTGACCCCGCCCCCTCTGATGTAACGCAGGTTTCCGTTACATCAGAGGGGGCGGGGTCACTGGACCCCGGAGACCCGTCGCTGGATAGCAAGAGTGGATAAGCACCGCTGGAATTTTTTTTTAATTTTTTTAATTTTTAATAAAGGAATTTTTCAAAAGTGTGTTTGTCTTATTTAACCATTTTGACACTTTCTTTGTGAAATGGTAGGGGTACTTTTGTACCCCCTTACCATTTCAAACAGGGGGGGGGCCGGGATCTGGGGGTCCCCTTGTTAAAGGGGGCTTCCAGATTCTGATAAGCCCCCCGCCCGCAGACCCTCACAACCAACGGCCAGGGTTGTGAGGATGAGGCCCTTGTCCTTATCAACATGGGGACAAGGTGCTTTGAGGGGTCACAGACCCCCAAAGCATCCTCCCAATGTTGAGGGTATGTGGCCTGGTACGGTTCAGGAGGGAGGGGGGGCCGCTCTCTCGTCCCCCCCTCTTTTCCTGCGGCCTGCCAGGTTGCGTGCTCGGATAAAGGGTCTGGTATGGATATTTAGGGGGACCCTCACGTCAATTTTTTTTTTTAATTTGATGCGGGGTTCCCCTTAATATCCATATCAGACCTGAAGGGTCTGGTATGGATATTTGGGGGGACCCCCACGTCAATTTTTTTTTTTAATTTGACACGGGGTTCCCCTTAATATCCATGTCAGACCTGAAGGGCCTTTTGATTGAATTTAGGGGAACCCCCACGCTTTTTTTTTTTTTTAATCAATGAATGAATGAATTGTCGGCTAATACAGAGAACACTCATTGAGTGTTCTCTGTATTACGGAGACCCGACAATTTAGCCGCAAGTGATTTTAAAAGACTTTTTTTCCTGCACAAATGACACTTTGTGCAGCGACAGTTCTAAGCACCAGAAACATGCGCCCCTTCACAGGCATACTATAGATACCCCCCAGCTACGAAATTTAAAGGAATATTACACTTTTATTGTTTCACTTTAATCATTATTAAAATCACTGCTCCTGAAAAAACGGCCATTTTTAAAACTTTTTTTTGCATTGATCCATGTCCCCTGGGGCAGGACCCAGGTCCCCAAACACTTTTTAGGACAGTAACTTTCATATTACCCTTTAAAATGAGCACTTTAGATTGTGAACGTTCGAGTCCCATAGACTTTAATAGGGTTCTAAAGTTCACACGAAGTTTAGGTCTGTTCGCAGGTTCTGGTGCGAACCGAACAGGGGGGTGTTCGGCTCATCCCTACACGCCACCCATTGCAAGAAAGTACAGCTAATTTCAAAAGATGAGTAAACTACTGTTATGCATTTGCTTGATCTTAGCAGTCAAGGCTAAGAGGAAGATCACCTGTACAAATTACACATGCTAACAGGCATAAAGAGTAATTTGAGTAATTGCTAGATATGTTCACATAGGCCAGACAGTTAAAAAAAAAAGGTACACACCTAGTACTTTCATGCTGAGTTTAAGCAATACAAGGCTGCCCAAAAACTAGTATGTCCAGAATATCACAAATGTTCTATTATTGTGAAAACACATTTTATGCTAAATATAACTTAAGGCCTTTGGGAATAGCCCCTTGTTTAGTAAGGGAAAGAGGTATACAATGTGTCATTATGATAGGAAATATGACTAACTCAGTTCACACTTTGTTTAGAAATGGTAAATTTTCATGGATTCAACAGATTTTTTATTTTTTTGTTCTCATAGGAATCATCGTTATAGGACTGCTTGTTTATTTTTTCAGGTGTATTAAATGTGAAATACAAAAGATTACTAAAATGACAGTTAGAACTGAGAAAGATAACCCCAGGGAAGAGATAGCGTGTTATCAGTCAGATTTGTATGATGCTGAGATGGGTGATATGAATGAGTAAAGATATGTATCCACATACACCCTAAGAAGAATTGTGCTCCACTTAGATGTGAAGTAGTACTGTGGACCCTCTGTTATCATACTAGGTAGGGAAGATATGGTAGCGACCCCTCAAGAGGAGAGAAATTAGTAGAATTATAGGGGTCTGATAATGTGTGTGTGTGTGTGTGTGTGTGTGTGTGTGTGTGTGTATATATATATATATATATATATATATATATATATATATATATATATATATGACACTATAATTTAAGAATAAGTAATGCAACTTTCTTTACTTTCCTTAGAGGTTCTCCTTTTCTTTTGTTTCAGTTCCTGGGAAATACACTATATATTTATATATATAAAATACTACTGGATATGTGACGACACAAACTACTGATGAACCCAAAAAGTTGCCCAAAATTACTTCCTTATCAAAACCCATCTGAACTGACCAAATACTGCTGAAATCTATTTTTTTGGCAGTCACATGATGTATACACCCATTTAACTGTTCCCTTGCTACTAAGAAGATATGGACATTGATTGGACTAAACTATATGATCACACCTATATTATGCCTAGAATACACTTAACACACACTCATATTTTATGCATATTCATACGTATAAAATTGTATAACCTGTAGATGTAAGCTCAGAAACACATTTTCACTTTTACTTGGTTATAGTAGCTGAGAACTGTGTTGTATTTCTCTACTGCAGTGAATAAAAATGCACCTATCTGTATCTACTATATCATCTGAATGTCTTGTTTTGGGGACTCCCTAATTAGATTTAACACTGTCAAGAGGACTACAGCAACTCAGTTGCAGGAATTTATGACAAAGAGTGGTCATTGTGTGCATGTGACAACAATATGACAAATTCTCCACAAATGTGATTTGTATTGGAGGATTGCAAGAAAAAAGCCACTCCTCAAGAAAGGCCACATGCAGTCACAACACTCCTTGAAGATTCTGAGGCCACATGGAAAAGGGTGTTCTGGTCAGATGAGACTAAAATTGAATTATTTGGCCTCAACACCAAACGATATTTCTGGCGGAAATCCAATACAGCTCACCATCTAAATAACACCATTCCTACAGTAAAGCACGGAGGTGGTAATATCCTGTTTTGGGGGTGTTTCTCTGCAGCAGGGACTGGAGCACTTATCAGGATAGAAGGAAAAATGTATGGGACAAAATACCGTTAAAAAACTTTAGGAAAATCTGTTGCCATCTGCCAGAAAGTTGTCATTGGGAAGAAGGTTTACCTTCCAACATGACAGTGACCCAAAGCACACAGCAAAAATGACCACACAGTGGTTGAAGGAGAAAAGGGTGAATGTCCTTGCATGGCCTAATCAGAGCCCAGACTTCAACCTCATTGAAAATCTGTGGAATGACTTAAAGACTGCATTCCACAAATGATCAGCATCAAATTTAACTGAATTTGAGCAGTTCTGAAAAGAAGAGTGGGCAAATATTGCAAAGTCTACATATGCAAAATTAATAGACATATCCCAACAGACTAAAGGCAACACTTAAAGCAAAAGGTGGTTCAGCAAAATACTGACACAATTAACTCCAAATTTTTTTCTGACATGTTGGTTTTATATCTTTCACTTGGATGTTATAAGTTGCACTGAGTAACTACAGCTGAACAAATCAAAAACGGTGTCTGTCTTCATTTCAGGCTTCAAAGCAAAAAAGTGATAATTTTAAAAGGGGGGTAATTCTTTTCTATACCAACTGCATATACAAAAAAAGGAGAGAGAGAAATTTAGATTGGATTGTAACAAGATTTTATTCCATACCTATAATAAAAAAAACAAAGTTCAATTTTACATAAAATGCATTTAAACTTTCATATTTTTGGATAATAAAGTAGTATGGAAACGGTTGATGCATTATTGTTACTTTGAGAGCAAGGCTATTCAATATTTCAGGATTTGTCAAGTAATCAATGTTAATGGGAATGGTAAAGATTCAAGAGCTGCTCTGTATTCTCACTGAAGAAATTGTGGTTTAAACATTACATCATTGTATGGTCAATGTAAAGCCATGAGCTGTGCCAGTAACAGTTGTGCAGTGATGTTTAAATATAGCTAATGTTGTATAAAGGTAAGTAGAGCCTCCTGACCAGCAAGCAACCTGGTACAGCAGAAGGAGCATATTTGTAAATTTTACCGTTTGGATCTGTGACATACCTTCTAGAGCTACATTTTAATTCTGCGAACCTCTTTACACTACCTCAAGGATCTTGGATTTATGATCCTGCTTAAAGTGTATGTAAGTTGATCTGCTTTAGTTGGTGGTGTTCCAGTGTGGGGATGTTCGGTCTTATTTGGGTCGCCCCTTGCTATAGCGCAAACATCAAATTTTAATATAAACATTTTGTTACAGACTTGCAAATTTTGTATAAATGAGGATGACACGGTGTACAACGAGACTTCCCTGATGACAGGGGACTGTTCTTAAGCCCTAATACTATTTAAAGCTTTGTTTCAGTTTTATTATTATTATTATACAGGATTTATATAGCACTAACAGTTTGAGCAGTGCTTTACAATATAAAGGGAGACAATTCAGCAACAACAAAATTCAATACAAGAGGGTTAGGAGGGCCCTGCTCCTGTGAGCTTAAAAGTTAGTAGGAAGGGGCTGGTGAAACAAAAGGTAGTAACTGTGAGGGATGAATTGATTGGAGAAGTAGAATATTTCGTTGTTGAGCTGAAGGCAGGGTAGACCTCCCTGAAGAGATGAGTTTTCAGGGACAGAGTAGGAGATAGCCAGACAGATTGGGGTACTGAGTACCAAAGGATGGGAGAGGCTCTGGAGAAGTCCTGGAGACAAGCATGGGAGGAGGAGACAAGAGAGCTAGAGAGCAGTGGCCCTTGGGAGAAGTGGAGAGGATGTTTAGGGGGATATTTAGAGAGAAGATTGGTGATGTAGCTTGAGGCAGAGTTGTAGATGGCTTTGTATGTTATTGTTAGTGTTTTGAATTTTATTCGTCGGGCAATGAGAAGCCAGTGGAGGGGTTGGCATAGAGGGGTGGCGGAACCGTTGGTAAGGTGGATGAGTTTGGCAGTAGCATTCATGATAGACTGAGGAGGGGATAGCCTGCAGAGAGGTAGGCCAATGGGAGGGACTTACAATAGTCAAGGCGAGAGATAACAAGGAAGGGAATAGGTTGCTTAGTGGTTAAAAAGGACGTATTTTGGAGTTGTTATGGAGGTGATGTCTGCAAGATTTGGACAGTGATTGGATTTGGAGGATTACACCTAGCACCCTGAGATGAGGGGAGAGAATGATGGTTGTATTATTGACCTTGATGGAGAAGTCAGGGTAAGGGGCATGGGCCAGAGGAAATAATATGAGCTAAGTTTTAGAAAGCTTCAGTTTAAAGAAGTGATGTGACATCCATTCTGATATGTCAGTTAGTAAATTAGTAATGCTGAGGAGACTGAAGGAGTGAGGTGAGGAGTGGAGAGATAGATTTGTGTTGTCAGCATAGACATGGTACTGGAAGCCACGGGAGTTTATCAAGTGACCAATGGAGGAGGTGTAAATGGAGAAGAAGAGGGGTCTGAGGACAGAATCTTGGGGTGGGGGGGGGGGCTACAGAAAAAGCAAGGGGAGAGGAGGTGACAAAGTCAAGAGTCAAGGTAACACTGAAGGAGCACTGTGATAGGTAGGAGGAGTACCAGGAGAGAGCAGAGTCTTGAAGGCCAAGAGAGTGGAGTTTTTTGAGGAGGAGATGGTCAACAGTATCAGTAGTATGGAGTAGTAGCCACTGGTTTTAGCAGTTAGTAGATCATTTGTTTTAGGTTGATTATGAGTTAGAAGTTGTTATTTTCAGACACAAAGAACAGTGGCATATAATTATTCACCTTTTCTGCACCTTAGAATTCCACTCAGGGTGCTTTTGGTGACCCCTGGCAAGTGAGTCCTCTCTATCAACAAGATTCTGTTTAGATATATTGGACCATAATTGCCGAGTGTACCACGTCTTGCATCTTTTCCTTTGTTGCTGTAAAATGGTTTACTTTTCTTTGATTGCCTTCATGCCAACGCACACAGACAACCATCCCTCATTTAGACCCCATACACACTATACAACTTTTGTTGTCAGATTTCCTTTAAATTTACCAAAACCATGTAGTGCAAGGGCCTGCCTGACTGCATACAAATTTAAACTCTGATGCTGTGTACACACAGTCGGACTTTCCGTCAGAAAAAGTCAGACGGAATCATTTCATCGGATATTCTGATCGTGTGTGGGCTTCAGCTGACTTTTTTTTCGAAAATTCTGATGGACTTAGAAATAGAACATGTTTTAAATCTTTCCGACGGAATCAATTCCTATAGGGAAAATCATTCGTGTGTATGCTGTTCCGACGGACCAAAAATGACGCAAGGGCAGCTATTGGCTACTGAACTTACTTTTTCTAGTCCCATCGTACGTGTTGCGTCACTGCGTTTTAAACGATCGGATTTTGGTGTGATCGTGTGTAGGCAAGTCAGTTTCAGCAGAACTCTGTCAGAACTCCGTCTGAAAAACCGCCAGAGTTTATTCTGACAGAAAAACTGGTCATGTGTACGTGGCATTACGGTTTGACCTCCTATTATATGCTTTTGGTAAATCTGAAGAAAACAAAGTCTACAGAAAATTGTATAGTGTGTATCCAGCTTTACAAAGTAGTGTATTTTATTTATTCTCTCCCTTTGTGAATAAATATTTTCTACATCCATTTGTTAGAGCCCTTTTAACCTCACTGTTTCTAAGACTGTAGACAATGGGGTTCAGTAATGGAGTGGCCACATTATATATAACTGAAACTAGTTTGTCACGTTCCAATGAGTAACTGGATTTGGGACGTACATAGGTGAAACTTCCAGTTCCATAAAATATGTTAACAATAATAAGATGAGATGCACAGGTTGAAAACATTTTTCGTCTCCCTACATTGGATGTATTTTTCAAAATAGTAAGAATTATGTATACATAAGAGATAAGGATATATACAAGGGGTCCGAGTCCTACAAAAACTGCACTCACTCCAAAGAGTATAACCTCATTTAGATAGGTATCAACACATGATAGCTTCAGCAAGGGTGGAATATCACAGAACAAATGGTTAATTTCATTGTCACAGAAAGGAAGGCGTATGATCAGGGTGGTATGGAGCATTGAGTGCAATAGGCTGCACAAGATTCCACCCAAAAGCAGTTTGTAACAGACTTCTCTCTTCATGATTAGTGATGGACGAACTTCCGACGGGACGTTTCGCGAAAGCGAAATGCGAACGGACCCAAACGTTCGCGAAACCGAACGTTCGCCGCGGGCCCCATTGACTTCAATGGGAGGCGAACTTTGCAAACCTTCATGTCGAATTTGCGGCCACGTGGTAATTATTAGGGGGTAAAACGTAGTCCCACCATCTGGACAATGACATAATACATGTATGAGGTGAATTTGGGATCGATAACTACAAGCATTTTTATTTTATTTGGGAAATTGTTCTAACAATTCAGGACTATGGAGCTAATGAAGGCAATGGAGGAGAGGGAAGGTCAGGGACCAGGGTAGGCAAAGAAGAGGGTGCAGGAGATGATCACCAGCAGCGTGACATACCGGAATGACACATGCACCGTGATAGAGGCATCTGACAGCAGCACCGTAATACAGAGCACTGACAGCAGCACCGTGACATACAGCGCTGACAGCAGCACCGTGACATACAGCGCTGACAGCAGCACCGTGACATACAGCGCTGACAGCAGCACCGTGACATACAGCGCTGACAGCAGCACCGTGACATACAGCGCTGACAGCAGCACCGTGACATACAGCGCTGACAGCAGCACCGTGACATACAGCGCTGACAGCAGCACCGTGACATACAGCGCTGACAGCAGCACCGTGACATACAGCGCTGACAGCAGCACCGTGACATACAGCACTGACAGCAGCACCGTAAGCAGCCCCAGGAGGAAGTCAGCACAGCACAGGGATGGTGTGATCCCCTCATAATAAGAACCCCCAGGAGGAAGTCAGCACAGCACAGGGATAGTGTGATCCCTTCATAATAAGAACCCCCAGGAGGAAGTCAGCACAGCACAGGGATATCATAAGCAGCCCCAGTAGAAATATGACACCGCTCAACCTCTTCAAAGAGGAGGGTAGGGGCATATAGTACGGTGTGCTTTTTTGGGTCAAGGAAGTGAGCCAAATGAATTAAGAAGGTCTGTGTGCTTGATTAAAAAAATAGTTTATAGACATATACATGGTCTACTGGTCACATGTGTTGAATTCCTCCGAGATCCATGCCTCATTCATTTTTAGAAATGTGAGGTAGTTAACACTGTCGTGAGCTAGGCGAGTACGCTTATCGGTCACAATCCCCCCTGCTGCGCTGAACGTCCTTTCGGACAGGACACTGGATGAGGGGCAAGCCAACAGTTCGATTGCAAATTGGGCAAGCTCTGGCCAGAGGTCAAGCCTGCCCACCCAGTAGTCTAGGGGTTCATCACTCCTCAGAGCGTCCACATCGGCCGTTAACCCAATGTAGTCGGACACCTGACGGTCTAGGCGTTCCCTGATGCTGGATCCGGATGACACCTGTCGATGGGTCGGCTGAAAGAATGACCTCATATCCGAAGTCACCAACACATCTTCAAACCGGCCTCTTCTTGCAGGCGCTGTTGGATTGGTACCCGCAAATCCTTCTCTGGGAGTGGGAATTGCTCCTCTGCCAGCGCACGCAAAAGCAGAATGCAGCATTTCTCGAAGCAAGGCCTGGAAGTGCTGCATTCTGACAGCCCTCTGCGACGGCGGTAACATTTCCGCCATTTTGTGTTTGTACCGGGGGTCTAAGTACGTTGCCACCCAGTACTGGTCCTTGACCCTCATGCTTTTTATACGGGGGTCCCTATTAAAACACTGGAGCATGAAGGCCCCCATTTGCACTAAAGTGGAAGCGGTGTGGTGGCCTGGCTCCTGCTCATCATCCAGGATAATGTCGTCCTCTTCATTCTCCTCTCCCCATCCTCGCACAACAGGGATCCCAGAAAGGTTTAAAGCATGCTCTTCTTGCTCCTGCTCATCCGCCCCGGCACCATCCTCCTCTGACTCCTCATCAGACTCCTGTTGTTGACTTGTCTCAGATAGAGTAGCCCCCCCTGGGAATTCATCCAGCATTGCGACTTCCTCATCTTCCCGCTCCTGCTCCTCCACAGCCTGATCAATGACACGACGCAATGCACGCTCCAGAAAGAAGGCATAAGGTACCATGTCACTGATGGCGCCATGGCTGCGACTGACCAGTTTGGTGATCTCCTCAAATGGCCGCAGAAGTCTGCATGTGTCGCGCATGAGCAGCCACTGGCGCGGTGAAAAAAAACCCAGCTCCCCAGAACCGTTTCTTTCGCAGAGTTCATACAGGTAGACGTTAACTGCACGTTTCTGCTGGAGCAGCCTATCAAGCATATAGAAGGTTGAGTTCCATCGCGTCGGGCAATCGCAAATAAGACGTCTGACCGGCAGATGGTGTCGCCGCTGAATGTCAGCAAGGCGAGCCATGGCCGTGTAAGATCTTCTGAAATGGGCCGAGATTTTCCTTGCCTGCCGCAAGATGTCCTGGACCCCAGGGTATTTGACAAGGAATCGCTGCACGACCAAGTTTAAGACGTGTGCCATGCACGGCACGTGCGTGATTTTGCCCTGTTTCAATGCGCTAAGCAGATTGGCACCGTTGTCACACACCACTTTACCAACTGTCAAATTGAGCGGTGTTAGCCACTCATCTGCCTGTGAACGCAAAGCTGAAAGGAGTGCCGGGCCAGTGTGGCTCTTTGCTTCCAGGCACAACAGACGCAGCACGGCATGGCAACGTCTCACCTGGCATGTGGAATAGGTTCTGGGGAGCTTGGGCGGTGCAGCGGAAGAGACGCTAGCAGCGGAAAAGGAGGAGGCAGCTGAGGAGGAGAGGGAGGAGGATGGAGTAGGAGGAGGAGAAGAAGAGTCAGGCCTGCATGCAATCCGTGGCGGTAAAACCAAATCTACACGGGTGCCACGGGTTACATGCTTGACGGCCGTCAGAAGGTTCACCCAGTGGGCAGTAAAACTGATATACCTTCCCTGCCCGTGTTTGCTAGACCACGTGTCTGTGGTCAGATGTATCTTGGCACCGACACTGTGTGCCAGAGATACATTCACTTGCCGCTGAACATGGCCATATAGCTCTGGGATGCCCTTCTCTGAGAAATACTTCCTTCCTGGGACCTTCCATTGTGGTGTTCCAATGGCCACAAATTTGCGAAAGGCCTCCGAGTCCACCAGTTTATATGGCAGTAGTTGGCGGGCTATGAGTTCTGACAAGCCAGCCGCCAACCGTTGGGCAAGAGGGTTATCCGGCGTCATCATTTTTTTACGCTCAAACATTAGGCCCACGGAAGCCTGCCTTTTTGCAGAAAAATGTGAGCTTGGCGTGATGGAAGGTGGAGTGGAGGACAATTGTGAGGAGAGAGGAGAAGGAGAAGTAGAAGACGAGGCTGGACGGTGAGAGCCTGCAGTGTGGCTTTGTGTGTTCCGTTGCTCCCACTGGGCTCGGTGATGGCTGCTCATGTGCCTTCTTAAGGCGGTCGTCCCTAGGTGAGTATTGGGCTTACCGCGACTAACGCGTTGACTGCAAAGATTGCAGATGGCAACGCTATTGTCAGCAGCGGACACGTTAAAAAAAGCCCACACTGCGGAGCCATGTGCCGGTGTCCTGGGAGCGCCAGATGTGACCGTACATGGTCGATGACTCGCTCCTGATACATTTGCAGTCTGCTTTGTCCCTCCTGTGCAATGTAAGTTATTCCTGCTTCTCCTCCCTATCTGCTGGTCCATATCTCCCTCTGAACTCCCCTCCTCTTCCTCTCTTGTGGGCACCCACGTGACATCACTAGACACGTCATCATCAACGTCACCTTCCCCACCGCTATAAGTAGAGATCTCGGAGTAGGCAGCAACACCGGGGACCAACCTCCTCCTTGGGCTGATCTGGGTACTGTCGTCAGACTGCTGAGTAGCGCTTGTTGCTACCTCCTCTTCCTGATCCAATACCAAGAGTGGCTGCGCATCAGAAATGTCCTCTTGATATGGATCGGAAAATAATTCCAGTGACTCAAGCGGAAGGTATGTGGTGGTGGTGGTGGTGGTCGTGTTGTTGGTGGTAGTGTCTTTGGGGGTGCACATAGCAGAGAGTGAAGAAGAGGGTGCAGATCGAGAGGATGAGGAGGGTGCAGAAGAGTAAGGCTGAGCGAGCCACTCAACCAAGTCTGGTGCATCCTTTAAAGTAATTGAACGCACCTTCTGCAACTTCCCACTTTGGCTCAAGCCTGTTGCTCCTGCCCTACCCCTACCACCCCTGCGGAAGGGCCTGCCTCTTCCTCTGCCTGTCATTTTTTAAATGACCCTGTGACAAAACTCTTAGTCCCTATACCGATGAAGGACTGCTGCAGTATAGGGCAGCAGTCAGCAGTGGTGCACGTCAACCCTATCTATTGTGGACCGATAGCGGTCCTTACAGAACAGCAGACTGTACCGCACTCAAGCCTATGTACCGTAGCACCCTATACCAAGTTACCAGTCCTTATAAGAACTTTTGTGGACCAAGCAGGTTGTGTATTAGTGTTTAGCAGACTGTACGTCAGTCCCTATACCGCTGAAGGACTGCTGCAGTATAGGGCAGCGGTCAGCAGTGGTGCACGTCAACCCTATCTATTGTGGACCGATAGCGGTCCTTACAGAACAGCAGACTGTACCGCACTCAAGCCTATGTACCGTAGCACCCTATACCAAGTTACCAGTCCTTATAAGAACTTTTGTGGAACAAGCAGGTTGTGTGTTAGTGATTAGCAGACTGTACGTCAGTCCCTATACCGCTGAAGGACTGCTGCAGTATAGGGCAGCGGTCAGCAGTGGTGCACGTCAACCCTATCTATTGTGGACCGATAGCGGTCCTTACAGAACAGCAGACTGTACCGCACTCAAGCCTATGTACCGTAGCACCCTATACCAAGTTACCAGTCCTTATAAGAACTTTTGTGGAACAAGCAGGTTGTGTGTTAGTGATTAGCAGACTGTACGTCAGTCCCTATACCGCTGAAGGACTGCTGCAGTATAGGGCAGCGGTCAGCAGTGGTGCACGTCAACCCTATCTATTGTGGACCGATAGCGGTCCTTACAGAACAGCAGACTGTACCGCACTCAAGCCTATGTACCGTAGCACCCTATACCAAGTTACCAGTCCTTATAAGAACTTTTGTGGAACAAGCAGGTTGTGTGTTAGTGATTAGCAGACTGTACGTCAGTCCCTATACCGCTGAAGGACTGCTGCAGTATAGGGCAGCGGTCAGCAGTGGTGCACGTCAACCCTATCTATTGTGGACCGATAGCGGTCCTTACAGAACAGCAGACTGTACCGCACTCAAGCCTATGTACCGTAGCACCCTATACCAAGTTACCAGTCCTTATAAGAACTTTTGTGGAACAAGCAGGTTGTGTGTTAGTGATTAGCAGACTGTACGTCAGTCCCTATACCGCTGAAGGACTGCTGCAGTATAGGGCAGCGGTCAGCAGTGGTGCACGTCAACCCTATCTATTGTGGACCGATAGCGGTCCTTACAGAACAGCAGACTGTACCGCACTCAAGCCTATGTACCGTAGCACCCTATACCAAGTTACCAGTCCTTATAAGAACTTTTGTGGAACAAGTGAGTTGTGAATGTTTAGCAGACTGCAGCAGAAGGGCAGCAGTCAAGTATAATATCCTTTCTATATTTGGAAGAAAGAATATTATACATGTACAAGCCTATTACTGTACCACTGATACCAGTCCTGAAAAGAACCTTTGTGGAACTAATAATAACAGCAAGTCTTTAAAATTACCCTCACTGCCTGACAACACTGCTTCCTTCCTGTCCCTATACAAATTGGCAAAAAAAGAGAACGATTAGTGGTTACTGGAACAGCTCTTTTGTGGACCTTGATAGTAACAGCTAATGATGATGATGATGATGATGATGATGAAAGACTAATCTGGCTGTCCCTGTAGCATACACCGTCCTTTCCCTTTCTCTAAACTAACAAAAGACACTCAGGCTGCTGCAAGAATCAGCAGCACAGCAAACCTATCAACACCTAACACCTATACCAGTCCTGAAAAGAACTTTTGTGTACCAAATAGCTAGTGGTTTATCTCTCCCTACTCCACACAGGAACCTGTCCCTATCGTAACAGAAGAAAGAATGTAAAATGGCCACCGGATCGGGTGTATTTATAGGTTAGGGGGAATGTCCAAGTGTCCATGTGCTGTCATGTCTCAATTGGCTGTCCTGTATCACATGATAAACGTGTCACCAAAGGTTAAAGTTCTTGTATACATTAAACACGTAAGTCCGCCGCGGCGAACGACGGAAAAAGGCGTTCGAACGTGCGGACCGCGAATGTCGGAAATTCGCCGCGAAACGACCGCCGGGCGAAACGTTCGTCCATCACTATTCATGATTATGCTATAGTGTAATGGACAACAGATCGCTGCATATCGGTCATAAGCCATGATAGCCAAAAGAAAGCACTCGGCCCCCTCCAAGAAGACCACCATATACAGCTGTACAATACAGGCACTGAATGACAAATGGTTGTGATGTGACACCAAAATAACTAACATTAGTGGCACTGTGGCAGAAATATAGCATATGTCAAGCATAGATAGATAACCTAAAAAAAAGTACATTGGGCTTTGTAAACTTGCATCCAGGTTTGTTACAATCATTATTAATAGGTTGCCAGTTAAAGCCATTACATATATATTAAACATTAACCCAAATAGCAATATGCGTTTTTCAGTCATTTCAGGAAATCCCAAAATAATAACTTCCCAAATCATACTTGTATTTGGTTTTAACATTTTTTTTTCTTCTATGGAATATTCTATCTGTAGAGAAAAACTGTAGAGAAGACTGGTAAAATAAAAAAAAAATAATTAGTGTGTGGAAAGCATTCAAGAGGCAGCTGAAAAAAGCTCTAAAAACATTACATTATGAAATTTATTAAACACTAGCATACAGTATGTGCTCATAAAATAAAATACAAATTATTGTCTCCTTCCTAAGCAGCTGGGTTGAATACTACAAGCAGGGCTCAAGTCCTGTGGAGACGCATGGGAACAGAGTTCCTGTACTTTTTCCACAACAGGAACTCCGTTCTCGTTAGCAGCCGCGTCCTGCAAGACTTTGAAGTATGCGAGCTGTGTGGAAGGTGCTACACCAGCAGCTGCTGACACAGCTCGCAATAGTAAGACCGCATACCTGATCATTCAGGTATTGCCAGTAGGGGGCTCCATGACAGCTTCCGCTTCGATCTACCTGTCAATCACAGCTAGCTGACGGGTAGATCGGGTCCCTGCTGCTAAGAGATTGTATTTATTCAGACCTTTCCTGATGTACTCCTCCCCGCCGGCCCTTCCTGATTTTCCGTCTCCTCATCTCCCCCCCCCCCCAGTCTCTGGCATACTTGCTCTGTGTGTCCCGATGAATCCCCCCCCCTCTATCTTCAGTGCCATATGATGAGAGAACCCAGAGGAGGAGCACAGCTATTCTTCTCACAGGACATGCAGGGAGAGAGGTGAGCTGAGGGAGGAACATCAGTTTGGGGTGGTAAGCTGAGCACAATACCTGGTAAAGTTTAATGCCAGGAGGGAAGTTTATGTGGAAATATGTGAAGGGTTGGAATAGCAGCGAGTGTGTGTTGGAGCCCTGCAGAGTTTGCAGCCCCCCAAGCTAACATACTGTACATCTCCTAAGCAGGAACACATCACTATCTCCCTAAGCATTCTGTACAGATAATGTGCAGTTAATTTATGACCTTTTCATTTAACCCCGTGTTATCCAATCTCTGTTCAATGAAAAGTGTAAACTCACCACATAAACACTCTATATACAAAATAAAATTCCCCAATAAAGATCAGAACATGATGTTCACATTTGCATGGAAGCACAATTGAATGAATGCTAATTATTCAGAGAATTACCGTATTTATGTTTATTGAGGTTTTTTGTTTTTTTGGTATGTACTAACAGTTAAGCTCCATACACACAATACAAAATTGGATGAAAAATACCACTTTTGAAGCGTTCGTGCATATGAGCGTATCATTTTTTTTTTTTTGGGTGGGCGAGTGGATCTTGGGTGGGAGTTCCCATACTTTTTTCACCAGGACTTGACCCCTGACTACAAGGTTTATGTTTCACTATACTACCTTGTCACCAGCAACTTTGTTGATTACACCATATGTATACCTATGTATGTGGTGTATGTACTGTATGTGTTATGTAGTGATATGTGTTATGTAGTGGTATGTAGTTTGTACTACACTTGCAGGTTTACATTGCTTTGCTGGAGCTCAAGCAATTTTTGAACACTTCGGGCTCATTTCAGCCATTTCTCATGGGTGTCTGAGAAGAAACTAAAACGTAACCTAATAAAACCAAGCTACAGTAGTTATCTTTCACACATTCAAAGCCACCACAGGGCTTAATTATAAATGATGTACATATTATGCAACCTAGCTCACAAGCTCATTGTCTTGGGTAAAGATATATTGGTATAGCAGAGAGATGTGAGGGTCATTCTATATATCTCCATTTCACAAATCCATTGGTTTGAAATCTCAGATGTGGTTGACTGGTGACTTCCAATGACTGTAAACCAAGGTTGTCAGAGGACCATGATTTTGACCATATACTTTTTCGTCTTTTAGAGATCCTTGATTTCAACAAAATTTCAACAAAAAAATATAAAATATATAATTATAGTACCCCTGGACTGCCTAGATTTTATTTCTTCTCATTAAAATTAAATTGCTTAAAGAAAATTATTAATCAGTAAAGAATAAGGCCATAATGTGATCAAAATGCACAATGCTCCACTGATAAAGAATAGTAAAATATACCACCAGTGGGCCTTTCAACAAACAAATAATATTATATTGTACAGTTATAATTCTGCAACATATTTTGGTGGGTTTCAGTCTAGCACACACTTTTAGTAAAGTTACAGTAGTAGTCCCCCTAGCTGTCATCCAAGTTCCCCACTTATGTATCTCTAAATGGAAACATTTACCGCAGGGCCACTGGTTACCTTCAGAAAGTCTCCCAACCATTTCAAAGTTTGTTTTCTTTTTATTCCTGTTGATTGGGTCCCGCATTTATGGAATAACTGTACAAAAAATACAGTAATCTTTTAATTCATCAATACCTCTTTGTGATATTCACCCTACTCCCACTATTCAAGAAGCTGCAGTGAATATGAACTCGAGTCAAAACTGAAATTTAAAGGGAACCTGTCTAAAGTGTCTCTAACCCCGAAAAGCAAAAATGTAACATAACATATTGCAGTTTACCAATCCTTACAAGTGAAAATAAAGGTTTATTAAAAAAACAAACATGTTATACTTACCTGCTCTGTGCAGTGGTTTTTCACATAGCAGCCCTGATCCTCCTCTTTTTGGGCTCCCCCGCCGGGGCTCCTAGCTCCTCCTCTTCAGCCAGTGCCCCCAAAAGCAAGCCGCTTGCTCTGGGGACACTGGTGCATGCTTAGAATGCATGAAGGTAAAAAACCTTGAGCCTTTAAAACCATTTTAAACATGGTGGCTATATTCATTTTCTTTTTTCTTATATTTTTCCCTTGTGGTCAGGCCAGTAACTGTTATTTTTTTAAATGGGTTGAGGAAAACCATTTAAAGCACAACTAAGGCCGCGTACACACGGGCGGACAGTTTCAGCGGACAGTTTGACGAACAAGGTTTTACGGAATTTCCGAAAAACTGTCCGCTGAAACCTTGTTTCAGCGAACAGTCCGCCCGTGTGTAGGCTTGTTCATCAAACTAAGTTCCGCGCATGCTCAGAAAGGATTTACACGCCGAAAGTTATAATGCAGTGTATAGGACGTCGTATTTTTCGTCCCGTCGTACGTGCCGTTCACGTCATCGCGCACGGTTTCAGCAAACTGTTCGTTCGTCGTGTGTGGCCATGTCCGTCCATGCTAATTTTGAGCGGACTGTTTGCCGAAACTGTTTGACGAACAAGGTTGGGCGAACAGTCCGCGCGTGTGTACGCGGCCTAAAGCAGCAGATACTCGTCTCCGCTCCAATGATCCAATGTGCATGAGGTCTCTTGTCTGTGCCGATTTCTTCTCCCTGGATTTTTCCAGGTGTCGGGTCTTTGACCATCTTCAGAGGCAGGCGTGGCATGATATAGCTTCCTAGCATGGGCATCATGCTTTGTCTCACACTATATCGACCGACACACTAAGGTTAGACGCTGTTGGCAATATGCTGTTTCAAGGTAAAATCCCATATGAAATTCTTTTCCTTTTCTTTGATTATATGATGCATTCTTGCAGTTTCTCATTATGTCCCCTATCATGCTCTAAAACTCAGTTCATTCTTTTCAAATTGCATTATCTGCTGCCACCTGTGTTCGATAACTTTACCTCCCCATTAATTGAGGGGGGGCAGGTTATCTGTAGCAGATCTATGGCCATTATTTATAAGATAACCTAATTTTAATATTCCAACTATTACATGAACGAATTATTCTCCCTACATTTGCTCTCAAATTTATATTTATGTAGTTTATATAATCAAACTTTTATTTTATTTAGGTTTTATTTTTTATTTTTTTTCGACAGCTACCCTCTACATATCCCTCGTTTAAATTTTTTTTTATTTTACTTTACATTTTTTAGTTTGACATTTGAAAAAAAAAAATAGATCACTTTTATTCCTATTACAAGGAATGTAAATATCCCTTGTAATAGGAATATGGCATGACTGGTCCTCTTTACAGTGAGATGTGGGGTCAGTAAGACCCCACATCTCACCTCTAGGCTGGGAAGCCTGAAATAAAAAAATAAAAAAACAATCTCGGCTACCCAGCCGAGCCGGCGCCGTTTGTTTGAATGCAGAGATGTCCCCTCTCACCAACCACAAGAATGATCGAGTGGTTGACCAGCCGCTGTGATCATTCCTATGGTGTAGGGAATAGCTGGCTGAAAAAGCCGATATCTGAATGATGCCTGTAGCCTCAGGCATCATTCAGATATCCCCCCACAAAGCCCAAGACATCATATGATGGGCAGCCTTCGGCAAGTGGTTAAGCAATCACTAGTAAGTGATGCAGAGCTTATCAGTCAGTAGTAAGTGATGCAGAATTCAGAGGTCAGAAGTAAGTGATGCAGAGTTCAGAGGTACATAGTAAGTTATGCAGAGTTTAGGTGTCAGGAGTAAGTGATGCAGTCAGGGCCATGTTTAATATTGATTGGACCCTGGGCAAACATTTTCCTGCCCCCCCCCCCCCCATGCAATTTCGCTCTCCATCTGCCTGCACACCATGGACTTGGTTTGTGAAGGGACCCATCAATAGACAAAAAACTCCTAGGGATCTTAGAACTCCTGGGATCAGTGGCAGTGGTGGGGGGAGGGTAGGGTGTGATCAATGGCAATGCTGATTTTTTTTTACCGACTACCAATATAAAGAGGAGTTTCAACACTGGCCATCAATGTAATAGGAGTTTACACTGACCACTGATGTAATAGAAGCATTCACAGTAACCACCAATGTAAGGACGCGGACCTTTACAGTGGCCACTAGTGTGAATAAAAGGATTGCACACCAAGCCCCAATGTAATGAGAAGATTTACAATGACCATAATGTAAAGGGGATTTACACTGACCACTAATATAATAGGAGCATTCACAGTAACCACCGATGTAAGGAGGGCTTTACACTGACCACTAATGTAAGGCGGACATTCACACTGGCCACTAGTATTCTACACCAAGCCCCAATGTAATGAGAAGATTTACACTGACCACCAATGTTTCTGAGACACTTAGCCTGCGTTCACATTTGTGTGTGTCAGGAACGCATGCAAAATCGCTTTCCTGACACCACAGAAACGTGCTTCCCTTTAACAGATACACAGCAGTGCCATTATTGAAATGACACCCTCACGCATCCGCTGACATGTGCTATGCAACCGTGTGATTTTGAAAAAGCATTAGGGACTTTCTTTTGCATTTCTAGTGCACAGAGCAACCCATTGAAATAATTGGGCTACCCTACATGCAACCTACATCTTTATCCACCCTGTAAGTACACCTTTGCATCCTAAAACCCCTGCTAACCTAATCCTCTCCACTCCAACCCTCCACCCCTTTAACTGTACCTGCCTCCTCTGCTCATCTTTGCACCCACCTTCCTTACCTCTATACATCCCCTCCTTGCTCACCTGTGCACCCAAACTGTAATTCCTTATCTGCCTACCTCTGCACACCCCACACTACCCTCCATCCACCAATCTGCTTACCTTTGCAAAACAGGCTGATATTAGTCTGAATGACCACAGTTGCAAGCAGCACTTTCAAACATGCCCCTTTATCTCCCCAGTGGGCAGTATTCAGTATAGGTGATGGTGGACATGACTTCAGGGGGGCATGATATACATATGAATAGTCCATGGCTATTTACATATGAATGCAGCTGCTATTTTCATATCAATGCCTGTAAACACAGGGTCTGCAGGTGAGTCATCCGTACACAATAATAGGGCAAAAGCTGGGCAGCATTAGTAGCAACACTTCACAACTGAGATATTAGGATACAGCACGGGACTAAAACTTCAGGGGACAAGGGAATTCATATAGTTGGCAAGTATGAGGTAGCTGCTTTGGGACCCACAACAATGACAGGGCCCGGAGTAGGTGCTTATTTTGCCCTGCCTTAAAGACAGCTCTGGATGCAGTGTTCAGAGGTCAGTCGTAAGTAGTAAGTAAGGTAGAGTTATCAGGTCAGTAGTGACTCAGAGTTCAGGGGGCAGCAGTAAGTGACCCAGAACTTAGGGGTCAGTAGAAAATTATGCAGAGTTCAGGGGTCAGCAGTAAGTGATGCAGAGTTCCAGGACCAACAGTAAAATAAGTAGGTCAGTAATGATTAAAGTCGAAGTAAACCCATGGATTTAAACAGTTAAAAAAAAAAAGGCATGCCGGGAATACTAACTGCACATTGGCTGTGCTCTGAGCCAAACTATCAAACCATCCAATGGCTGGTGTCATAACGAATCACATGTGCAGCACCATAGCAGTTGAAGATTAAACAGAGGCAAAGATGGCAGCTTCCTTGGCTGAAAATGATAGGGGAGTTTACTTCCACTTTAAGGGGCCAGTAGTAAGTGATGCACAGTTATGGTGTCAGTAGTAAGTGACTCAGAGCTTAGGGGGTCAGTAGAAAATGATACAGAGCTCAGGGATCAGCACTAAGTGCTACTAGTGCTGCCATATTGCCTGTTGTACAGGGCTTTACATGAGTCTGAGTTATAGGCAAACTTACACAAAAACTTACAGTAGCTTAAAAAAATAAACTTAATGTGGTTTATTTAATAAAGGCTAATCCAATGTGCACTACAAGTGCACAGTAAGTGCACTTGGTAGTGCAGTCGCTGTAGATTTGAGGGGAAGATCTGAAATGAGGGGAAGCTTTGCTGATTTCTGTCATCCAATCATGTGCATGTTTTTTATTTTCTTTGCATGCCCCCCTCAGATCTACAGCGACTGCACTTCCAAGTGCACTTGCAGTCCACTTGTACTGCACTGTGGATTTGCCTATAGTAAACCTCAATGGTTCTTAATAGATAGAAATATGCTATAACATATATGATACTATATTATAGATAAATAAAATAATATAAATAAAATAGGAAGTGAGGACTTGCAAGTACTTAATGCATTTGTTACCCCAACAGTTCATATTCCTGATAGGTGCCTGCTGTACTATATACGTATATATATATATATATATATATATATATATATATATATATATATGGGTAAAATAATTATTTAATCTCCTGCAGATTTTGTAACTTTGCCTACTTGCAAAGAAATGAAGGGTCTATTATTTTTTAAACATCATAGGTGTATTTTAAATGATAGAGAATAGCAACCAAAAATCAGGACTTAGCACTTAGTGGAGAAACCCTTGTTGGCAAGCACAGAGGTAAGACATTTCTTTTAGTTGGTTACCAGGTTTGCACACATCTCAGGGGGGATTTTGGTCCATTTTTTTTTTTTTTTACAGATCTTCTCTAAATCCTTAAGGTTTCTTGGCTGTTGTTTGGCAACTCGAAGTTTCAGCTCCCTCCATAAATTTTCTATAGGATTAGGATCTGGAGACTGGCTAGGCCACTGCATGACCTTAATATGCTTCTTCTTTAGCCACTCCTTTGTTGACTTGGTGGTATGTATTGGGTCATTGACATGCTGAAAGACGCATCCATGACCCATTTTCAGTGTTCAGTGATGGTGTTCTTAGGGTCATAGTCAGCATTTTTCTTACTCCATACACAGTGAGTCCCCCTCCTCAAGAAGGCACATGCACAGTCATGCTAATGAACATCTAAATGATTCAGCAAAGGATTGGGAGAAACTGCTGTGGTCAGAAGAGACCAAAATTGAGCTTTTTGGCATTAACTACACTACCGTTCAAAAGTTTGGGGTCACATTGAAATGTCCTTATTTTTGAAGGAAAAGCACTGTACTTTTCAAATATACTCTATACATTGCTAATGTGGTAAATGACTATTCTAACTGCAAATGTCTAGTTTTTGGTGCAATATCTACATAGGTGTATAGAGGCCCATTTCCAGCAACTATCACTCCAGTGTTCTAATGGTACAATGTGTTTGCTCATTGGCTCAGAAGGCTAATTGATGATTAGCAAACCCTTGTGCAATCATGTTCACACATCTAAAAACAGTCTAGCTCCTTCCAGAAGCTACAAAACTGACCTTCCTGTGAGCAGATTGAGTTTCTGGAGCATCACATTTGTGGGGTCAATTAAACGCTCAAAATGGCCAGAAAAAGAGAACTTTCATCTGAAACTCGACAGTCTATTCTTGTTCTTAGAAATGAAGGCTATTCCATGCGAGAAATTGCAAAGAAATTGAAGATTTCCTACAACGGTGTGTACTACTCCAGAGGACAGCACAAACAGGCTCTAACCAGAGTAGAAAAAGAAGTGGGAGGCCGCGTTGCACAACTAAGCAAGAAGATAAGCACATTAGAGTCTCTAGTTTGAGAAACAGACGCCTCACAGGTCCCCAACTGGCATCTTCATTAAATAGTACCCGCAAAACACCAGTGTCAACATCTACAGTGAAGAGGCGGCTGCGGGATTTTGGGCTTCAGGGCAGAGTGGCAAAGAAAAAGCCATATCTGAGACTGGCCAATAAAAGAAAAAGATTAAGATGGGCAAAAGAAGACATTGGACAGAGGAAGACTGGAAAAAAGTGTTGTGGACGGATGAATCCAAGTTTGAGGTGTTTGGATCACAAAGAAGAATGTTTGTGAGACGCAGAACAAATGAAAAGATGCTGGAAGAATGCCTGACGCTTTGGTGCTGGTAAGGTGGGAGCTTTGTACAGGGTAAAAGGGATTCTGAATAAGGAAGGCTATCACTCCATTTTGCAACGCCATGCCATACCCAGTGGACAGCGCTTGATTGGAGCCAATTTCATCCTACAACAGGACAATGACCCTAAACACACCTCCAAATTGTGCAAGAACTATTTACAGCAGAAGCAGGCAGCTGGTATTCTATCGGTAATGGAGTGGCCAGCACAGTCACCAGATCTGAACCCCATTGAGCTGTTGTGGGAGCAGCTTGACCGTATGGTACGCCAGAAGTGCCCATCCAACCAATCCAACTTGTGGGAGCTGCTTCTAGAAGCGTGGGGTGCAATTTCTCCAGCTTACCTCAATAAATTAACAGCTAGAATGCCAAAGGTGTGCAATGTTGTAATTGCTGCAAAAGGAGGATTCTTTGACGAAAGCAAAGTTTGATGTAAAAACAATGTTATTTCAAATACAAATCATTATTTCTAACCTTGTCAATGTCTTGACTCTATTTTCTATTCATTTCACAACGTATGGTGGTGAATAAGTGTGACTTTTCATGGAAAACACAAAATTGTTTGGGTGACCCCAAACTTTTGAACGGTAGTGTATATAACTATGCAACTCGACTCACCGTGTTTGGAGGAAGAAAAATGCCCACTATGACCCTAAGTACGCCATCGCTACAGTCAAGCACGGAGGTGGAAACATGATGCTTTGGGGCTGTTTCTCTGCTAAAGGTACAGGCCAGCTTTGCCACATTGAGGGCCCAATGGACGGGGCCATGCATTGTAAAATCTTAGATGAGAACCTTCTTCCCTAAGCCATAACACTGAATATGGGTTTTCCAGCATGACAATGACCCAAAACATACCACCAAGGCAACAACGGAGTGACTCAGGAAGAAGCACATTAAGGTTATGGAGTGGCCTAGTCAGTCTCCAGACCTATATCCTATAGAAAATTTATGGAAGGAGCTGAAACTTTGGGTTGCCAAGAGTCAGCCAAGAAACCTTAAGGATTTAGAGAAAATCTGTAAAGAAGAGTGGACCAAAATCCCTCCTGAGATGTCACCAACTACAATAAATGTCTTACCTCTGTGCTTGCCAACTAGGGTTTCTCCACCAAGTAAGTCATGTTTTGCTTGGGGATCAAAAATGTATTTAACTAATTGAGCTGCAACTTACCTTATAGCAGGAGAGCACACCATGGTCAGTTCTCTAGGTACACTGGGAACTCAGCCTGTTCTTTCCAATGAGCAGACTTGTCCTGACAGCCCCCCAGCACAGCCTTTCACTGGGAAAGCTGCTTCTTCTCCCCCAGCCTATATGCAGCTGAGAACAGAGGGAATTTGATCACTTATAAGAAAGGGGGAAAAGTATTTATAATGTATTTTTATATCCATACACAGCCTTTCATTTCTATTTTAAACTGAATGGGCTGTTTTACAAGGTGATCGTTTACAATCACTTTAAGACAAAAAAAATGGTAAAAGATAGTTTAACAGCATTGCCCCCAATTTGGTGATCATAAATTGTTTTTTTTTTCAAGTTTTGTGATCCTTAATATCTACATAACACCTCCAGATTGCTTTAAAAAATATATTATATATTTCTTAATATGTTCTCTTGTTTTTTTTTTAATCCAGAACAGTTTTTATTAGTATTGAAATAGACATAAAGTAACAAAATCGATACTGAGAAAGTCATGCACCTATGTTGTACATATTCAGTCAAAGGAATATTTAAAGACAAGAGCTCTGCACTTTAGCATATACAGAAAAAATGTATAGTTACCAGACAGCTGAAAACAAGTGAAATGAGAAACCTATTCACAGAATGTTCACAGCAATAAGTGCAAAATATATACCAAAGCTGATTTAATTAAAATATACTCTCCTAAAAATAAACCAAAAGTGTTGTGTGCCATCTCAAATGTAGGGAAATGTGGAACTTAGTAATTCCCTTAGATACAACAGATCACAAAGGAGTATATATACTAGCGTTGCAGTCTGAATACATCAGACCTAAACACATAGCAGCCACTGTTCAAAATCTGGTAGAGGCTGCATCTAATGGACATACATTTTATTTTATTGAACCTTATTTATACCTTTTTGTATCCAGACTTCTGAGAGGCAATTTTTTTAATGAAAACAGTATTATGAGATGGATAAGAAATAATGTTCCTCGACCTCATGTAACTAAGCGCACGTATTAAACATGTCTAATAATAATGATACACAGAGCTATTTAATAGCACAAATGTGACTTATTAAATTGTTTTAAATTACTAATGAGATTTTGCTTGCAGTGAAGTGGGACTAATTAAAAACCGATACTCGCATTTTTTGGGGAAAATAAAAACATAACTGCGAACTCTCAAAGGAATAAAGCGTGTTTGTAGTGTTTCAATCTCTAGACACAAGTATCCATCTGTCTACGTGTCTATCTACTGTATCTGTCTATCTATCTGGGTTCACACTGACGCAAAGAGTGGCTCACAGCAGGGGTCTGGTGCATCCCTGTTCACCGTTTCGGGTCCGATTTCAGTCTGAATTTTTGGCTGAATTCGGACCTGAGATGGACCAGAAGACACACAGGACCCCTTTTCAATTTGCCCTGGAGCCGCTTCGGAGATGTGTGAAATGGCTCTATAGAGAGCCGGTCACAATCTCCTGACATGCAAATTGGATGTGGGGAAACCCACATCCCATTTGCAATAGTGTGAACCCAACCTTAATCTATCTGTCTGTCTATCTATCTTCTTTTTCCTTTCTGCTAATGTTGCATATCAATTTAAAGTTTGTTTAGATTTTTTAATTAATGTATACATATACATTAAGGACCTAAATTATACTAAACAACCTTAACACATATGTACATTTGTTCTGTAATGCATGGTAAAGCACATTATTGAACATTATTTAGCAACCCACAGCAAAGCACCTGCATTGTGTGTGCTGTGATGTGGTACTATTCATTGTGAATGGTACCCCACCACACTGTACAATAGATAACTGCTGTCAACGTTGATATTTCTGCAACAAAGCCCCTGACAGTGATTTCAATCCTTCCCCACTCTAAAACTAGAAAAGGTGGTTATGTGGTTTAGGTTTTCCAAATTTCCTGAAATATTACCTGGCTGCTCGACTCACTCCCTTGATTGCCTTATATGCCCACGCTTTGGGTAGAACTGGAAGCAACCTCTTGTGCTCCTGTAGATGTGAAATAACTGCCCTGGACTCCCCATATCCCCATAACTTTTGGACTGCTAGTCCCCCATGAAATATACCTTGAGTGTCTGGGATAGTAATAAATACTCTCTGCTCACCTCCCTCTATTCCCTTTTATCAGGAAATCCTCTATTTCCCACCATGACTCAATTCCCCATGTGCTTTTTTCTGCTGGACTTCACACGGATTCACCTTTGCATTTTCCCTCTTAGAAAAAATCATTTTTCATACTGTGGCCAACTCTCAGGGAATGGTCTGAACAATTTAGCTATACCCAACTCCAGCATTAGCTTACTTCAGTCATTCGTGACAAGGATCTCTCTCTCCTCTTTGACTATCTTTGAACATACATGTCACTGTATCCCCCTGAAATTTAAATTGATTTACACAATTTATTCCCATAGTAACTATCTGTCCTCTCCTATTATTCATGCCTATGTTGCCAAATAGGAAAGAAAAATTTAAAGGCTAATAAACTGGAAAAATATTGGTAGGTCACATGGTCCACCACGGCTAACTGCACCATAAGTGTTACTACCACTGAGTCAGCATATAAGTCTTTAAATAGATGGTACTTGGCACCTACTAGACTCACTCATATAGTCCCTGGGCATTTGCGATACTGCTTTAGAGGTTTCCAAGAGCCAGGCGATGTCCTCCATATTTGATGAACTTTAAACTTCTGCGTAGACTATTTGGGACCCACCTCCTTAGAGATCCCTGGATAGCTGTTTTACATTTTAAACCACCGGGTCTTACCAAGCGACAATTTGAACTAACACATTTTGTCCTCTTAGATTTAAATTGACAACTGCTAGAACCTGAAAGAAACAATTTGTTTATTTTTCCAAACTTAAAACCAGATTAGATGGAATCTTCATAAATGAACAACTGATCAACGTTTTTACTAATAACCATGACACATTTCTCAAGATGGTGAATCCATGGATTCCATATCGCCACGCCATCCTGCAATTTTGGTATAGCACTTGTTTGCCCATCAGGAATCCATATTTTGACCGGAAGTTCTCTGTGTCCTGCCACCCTTCTCCTCTTCCCCCTTTTTCCCCTATTCTCTTTTCTTTGCTTTTCTCCTCTTTTCTCTTTTCAAATAGTGACCTTGGCTGGTTCCGAGCTAGTGCTACTTCTTTAACCACCCCAGGCCTTACAATTAAAGCTATAATGAAGCCTGTATTTTGCACCATACAAGCCTATAGATATATAGGATGTGCTGAGGCATTACAATGTCTTTGTTTTATCTTCGTACATTTTATTGCCTGAACATTTGCTGTAATGTGGGGCTGTGAACCCCTGTCTTTTTTTTATGTATTATTTGTCATCTTGACAAAGTAACAACCAATAAAATATATTGAAAAAAATGTTGGCAATGATTGCTAACCTCTTCTTTAAAGGGTTAGTTCACCTTCAGAAAAAGGAAAAGGTAAACTATCACGCTACATCCTCCCCACCTCCTGGTCCCCACTGCACTTACCTCTGTGGGTAATAGAGTTTCACCATCAATGCACCTCTTTGACAGCACACCATGGATTAACAAGCACCATCTCAAAGTTTATTTGTAGAATGATCACATCACAATGGACAGGGTGCAGTGTTTTGGAGCCCCGCAGGACCCCTTTGTCAGGCATGTGATGTCACATGCCTGATGAAGGGGTTCTGCACGGCTCTGAAATGTTGCACTCTGTGTGCTCATTCTATGATAAAATATGGTATTTGTTGATCTGTGGTGTGTTGGATGTACATTGATCTGGGATGTCTCCAGCTGATTTTTACTGCAGCACCCATCACTTCTGAGACCAATCCAGGAATATGTGCAATGCGAATACTGACATTATCTCAAGAGTTTCACCATCCACACAGCCTACTCCAATGGTCCTGAAGTTTGAAAAGCACAGAATTCTTCCTCTTCTTTCTCTAGGTATGACCAGGACAGATCAGAGAGGTTCTGACTGGCCAGTGCTGGAATGTGATCATGCTAACCAATCAGAACTGCTTTTCTTTTTTTTCTGAAAAGGTGGACTAACCCTTTAAATATCTACAAACATCTACAAATAAGCCCAATTGGGGTGAAACAAATCAGAGGGACAGGCTTAGAGCAGAGACTGTGTTGGAAGCAAGTCGCTCTGATTAAACTCCATGGTGAAACGTTGTCTTATTTATTTATTTCAAGCACTTATATAGCGCCGTCAATTTATGCAGAACTTTACATATATATTCCACAGTCACATCAGTCCCTGCCCTCCAGGAGCCTACAATCTAAGGTCCACAACTCACACAGGTACAGGGAGAACATGCAAACTCTAGGCAGGTAGTGTCTTGGTTGGGATTTTAACCAGAACCCTTTTGCAGCTAGGTAAAAGTACTAACCACTACACCACTGTGCTGCTTTGTCCTTTATTTTTACTCCCCTTTAAATATAATAGTTGCCTGGATGTTAGGCTAATACTTTAGTGCAGTTGCGGTCAGAGCTCCATTTTTTGTGTGGGGGGGGGGGGGTGGGGTGGCAAACAAACCACCCCTGGTTCAGTCAGTCAGTCAGTCAAAAGGCCCACCCCCCTATTCTGTCGGTCAGTCAAAATACCCCCTGTCGATCTGCAAACCACCTACCACCCCACCATTGTTCAAACGTCCACCCACCAGCACCGCACTTACCCCATCTAGGTCACGGGCAGCTTCTGCGGCTTCCCCTTGCTTCTCCTCCTCAGGAGCTTCCCCCTGCGTCTACTCCTTGGTGGCCAATATGGTCTTAAGACTCACTTCTTAATTGGCTGGCAGGAGAAGCAGGAAGACAATAGTGAATATTAATTTGCTATTGTCACACAACTGGGTGGGCTCAGGATGCAGTGCTCTGCACTCCGAGCCCACTCTTTTTTAAGCCTCAGGCTCTAATCACGTGCTTCAAAAAAAAAAAAAAAACATTGAAATCCATGTGTCGGACGCCCTGCATGTAGATTAAGGGCTGGGTCCATGGATTGGGCGGGTGGCGCCCCTAATGTAGCGGCCGCTACTGCTTTAGTGTCAATACATTGTTAAAGTATAGGGATGAGGAAGTCTGTTTTTTATCTTTAATTTTCAATACTTTACAAGTACTGAAGCAAGACAGAACATAATATTTAGCCTTTTTAAAGGGAGATCAGCAATGGCAGTGTCCATGTTTCAGTCATGATGGATGTATTTACCATGATGTCAGCAGTCAGCAGTGGCCTTTGCTAAAATCATTTCCCATTGAAGCAGTAATTAAAAATGAAATGTGTTGTAATCAACACTAGCTCCTGATTGACCAATATTGACTCCTATATGCTGGCGATAAAGCAATAGACAAGTTGTGTCTTGTGATAAGACAAAAATTCTGTACTGTGTGAAAGATTAAACATTAAGCAGGCCATAGGCAGCTCAAATCTTCGCCAGTTCAGCAGGAACTGGCCGAGATTCAAACTATGTATCGATCAATCAACATGGGCAGGGCAGGACTTAGGGTGGTGGGGGCCCCTGGGCTTGAGTCACTTTTGGGCCCTACCGTCTATACATTACCATATTTATCAGTGTATAACACGCACCCCAAGTTTAGGAGGGAATTTTAAAGGAAAAAAACTTTTAGGGAAGTTTAAGGGAAAAAAACTTACATTTAAATGCCCATCAATGCAGCCTTATCAGTGTCCATCTGCAGCCTTGCCCATCCATCTGCAGCCTCGTCCAGTGTCATTGCAGCCTTGTCATTTGCAGCCTTGCCCCAGTGTCATTTGCAGCCTTGTCATTGCAGTCCTGAAGTTTAAAAATGGCGGCTCTCTGGTCCTCTCGGCGGCTCTCGGGTCCTCTCGCAGTCCCGAGTGGAGCCGAGAGTAGCTGAGAGTACTCGGCTCGGCTCACAGTCATGCCCAGTTCCTGTGTTATGTCCATCATAGAGCGGGACTGTGAGTGGAGCCGAGCCGAGTACACTTGGCTATGTATCTCTGTGGGGCCCTCTATTGGGCGGGGCCCATGGGCTTGAGCCCAGTCAAGCCCAATGGTAAGTCCTGCCCTGAACATGGGTACAATCAGCCTGTCATATTTTCAAGTGATTATTGCCAATTATCACCGTGTGTTCTCCCACCATGGATGACTCCTGGTGCCTCCCCCGCAGGGAGCACACAATAGCTCAGTGGAGGGAACTACCCATCAACACTGACTGTGGTTGCAGGAAAGAAATTTGCTCCTTCTGGCTTTACCCTACTTGTGAACTACATTATTGTGCCATGTGGGACTAGACTGGTTATACATAGCTAAATTTGTGCTAAGTAATTAAGATTTTTTTATTACAATTATTCATAGACAGTTACATGTTCAAAATAGAATTTGATGAGCTTGTATCTGTTCTGAAACCTGAAGGCATGAGGGAAACATTTATAGAACATAACCATTGACGAATCAGTTGTCTGAGGTTTGGACTGCCCAGGATGAGTATAAGTGATTGTATGGGACCATAACTATAAACAGTCACTAAACATCCTGAAATCCAAGGGCTGTCCACTTTGAAGATGTCCAGTATCAGTAAAGTTTCCGAGACATAGAAACTGACATAAAGAATAAGAAGGGAGGTGACAGTGCAGGCTGCAGATACACTTGCTTCCATACTTTGTACACCCATTGCAGTTGCACTTTTCTTGAGCTGTTTGACGTGTACAAAAAGATATCTTATGATAAAAGTGTTTGCTATGGCAACCAAAATGAGAGGAACACAGCAGCCAATAATACTAGCAACCAGCAGGTATTGAAGACTCATGTGTGGAGCTCCATATTGTACAGTTGAGTTGCCAGTAAGATTACTATCTACCTGAACAGAATATTCCTCTTTCTTAATGTTCCAAGCAACTGGGATGCTGATAATAAGTGATATGAATACAGATATGAACAGCATCCAGGGGACCACATCAGAGATGCTTTGCTTCAGACGCATGAAGAAAGTTTGTTCATATGTAACAAGCATCAAATAATAGAAGCCACAGAGGCAAAACATAAGCCAGAAGCTGGAGAAGATTGTGAAGAGCAGAAGGATGGAGAAGCTGGTATAAACATTGTCCAAGAAATACACATCACTCCAAAGAAAGAGAAGGGAGTCGTTGGCCACCATGGTACACTGAAAGGCAGTGTTGAACAAACCTAGAGTGAATAGGATCAGTTCTCTTGGGTTCGTATTTCTACCTTTAAGCCTGTCCACTCCATGAACCACAATGATAAAAAAATTGGTAAAAAACCCAGTCACAGTGCTGATGCCCAGAGCAGATAGAGATACAATAACAAACATGGGCAATACTTGACTTTCAGCTGTCTCATTACTGTCTCCATCTCTTCTGAAGGTGAACATTTGTGTTGCAGTCCTGGCTTTAATATCCTGTGAATAAAATATAAAAACTGATGACAAATAAATTATTAGACTGAAAAAGGAGTATAATTTTTTTACATAACTTACTTGGCGGTATTGATACATCCAAAGGATAATAGGCATTATGTAATTTGGGGGTTTATGCACATCTCCAATATACAACACATAAATGTCTGAACATCTGCTTTCCTGCTGATGAGAATATCTATTTATATTGTTTTTGGATTGGAAATCAAAGAACAAAGAGTTTAGGACTAATTTGGAGCTGACATGTAATCCTTGATAGCTCGATTGCAGAATGGCATAGAACTGGATGGTGAACAAATGCGACGACCTGCAATTACAAAAGTAAGTTAATGATTATCATAAGTTGCTCAGCAGATTTACCCATTTTCATCATGGCAGTGGTTTTTAGATTCTACGTGATTTTTCTGCCAATTTTTAATGCTTAGTTGAACTATTAGTTTAAAGTGGTTGTAAATGCAAAAGGTTCTTCTTACCTTAATGCGCTCCATGCATAAAGGTAAAAAACCTTTGCGTGTGCAGCACTCTAGCCCCCCTTATACTTCCCTAAGCCGGGTGTTGATCCAGCGTTGTGCACGAGAGCAGGATCACTACTCTTTCTTCACTGGTCCAGAGACACCAACGAGAGCCATTGGTTCCTGTTACTGTCATTCATAGCCAGTTAGTAGGGTGAGGCCGAGCCACAATGTGCATGCCAATGGATACACAGAGCAGAAATTGGAAGTGAGCCCACATGAGTGCCCCCAGAAAACTGACCACGTTGAGATGGATGTGCTCCAGGTAAGCGGGGGGGGGGGCTGTCAGGATAACCAGGTATTACTTTTTATTCCACTAGATCTGTGCACTATTTTTCTTCTCCATCATTGTTCTAGTATATGAATACCTTCAATCTGCTGGATTTAATGCACCCCTATAATCAATAACCACTAAGAACACTGATTAAACAGTGCTATGTGCTTTTTATGCAATATCATTTAATTATTTGCTGAGTCATAATGACTCAGGAACCATGACAATTTCCAGGTGCACCCATGAAGCATACATGCAGGCACCTTAGGGTGTGTATGTTGGTTTGCTACTCTTATGCCGCATACACACGACCAGACTTTTTGACAGCAAAGATCCGACGGAACGAATCCGGCAGACAATTCGATCGTGTGTGAGCTTCATCAGACCTTTGCTGTCCAAAAATCTGACGGACTTTAGAAATAGAACATGTTTCAAATTATTTCACCGGAACTCCGCTGGACCCAGTTCCTATTGAGAAATCCGCTCGTGTGTATTCTAGTCCGACAGACAAAAACCGACGCTAGGGCAGCTATTGGCTACTGGCTATGAACGTCCTTATTCTAGTCCGCTCGTACGTCATCACGTTCGAATCCGTCGGACTTTGGTGTGATTGTGTGTGGCCAAGTCCGTTCATTCGGAAAGTCCGTCGGAACTCTGCCGAAAGTCCGTTGGAAAGACCGTTGGACCTAGTCCTTCGAAAAGTCCGCTCGTGTGTACGCGGCATTAGTTAGACATAGGTTCATTTCAGAGTCCTATAGATGTGTATGTTTTAGAAGTTTTCTGCTGCATTTGCCTGATTTTATAATTCATGTCAGCTTCTATTTCCATAAACAACAGAAAAAACGTTTTTCAAACCAACATGCATAGATACAGAAAAACAATCATTTAAGCCTCATCATTTCCTCTGCAACACAGCTTCATTACACTGACATTTACTACATTGACTTATACTACATTACAATACTATGTCCACCAGGGGCATAACTATCGATTATTGGGCCCCTAACCAAAATTTTGATGATGACCCCCCCCCCCCTATTGTCATTGATCTTAACATAAAGTATGTCTAAATCAAGGAAAGGTAGCAGGTAGGTAGATGTCAACATAATAAGTACACTTGGGAGGGAGGGAATTCACTTTTAACATACATTTTATATGTCCACATCCATATTTTTCGTCATCTGAGACATGGGCATCCGCAGGTAAGGGCAAGGGGGGTCAAATGCCCCCCCCCCCTGGAATTGGGGATCAGATCTTAAATTCAGCACAGTTGCGTCGCTATCAGGGTTTCCTGCCCGCTCCGTTCCTTCCCTATTGGCCATGACTGAGGGCCAATCAAAGGAGACTAGGAGAGGAGAGCATCATGGGACATGTAGTCCCAAATATTGGCAGCCCCATTTTCCACAGGGAGGAGGCTACAGCTCGATCAACAGAGAGATTGAGAGACTGCAGCCTGGAAAAAAGCTGAGGGAGAGAGCACTACAGGACAAAGAATGAGGAGTGTGCCGGGCGGAAGCCAGAGAGACCAGGGTACAGACATGCTACACTACTGACCAGAGTCGCCCCCGGGGGACCCAGAGTGATCGGTCGTCCAGCTGGAAGGGATCACTGCTGTAGTTTTGCTGGTTCTGGTAAAAGGGCCTGTTGGTCATTATCCATTACTTATCTTAGGAACTGTACTATGTCTGCAGTCTCTGACGATGATAATGTGATAATGACAGTGTCGAAAAGGGGTGGTGCATGGGTGATCCTAAAATGATGCCCCCCCCCCCCCCCCCCGAATAAAGTTCTGCGGAAGCCCATGATCTGAGATGTTAGGCCCTTGGTGTAACTTTTAGGTTCTCCCACTCTTTTCACTGCAAGTGGTGTAGTAATCAGTAATAAGAAAAAGAAAACAAGAGCTGTAGAAGAAATAATAATAACCAATAATTTCAGTGCTGGCTAGGATGATCAGAAGCTCTAAAGCCAATAGATCTACACTACTGAACAAACAAACTTTTCTTACTGTACAGCATACAAAAAGGGATCTGCAGCAAAAATGATCCTGAAGCCTTCTCCTGTATGGCTGACTTCAGCCCTTCTTGACTGGAAGTGTCCCAGGGGAAAAATGTCAGTGTCAACAGCAACCTCTGTAAAGTCCTTAATCCTTGTGTTATCTTCACATACACACAGATGTTGTGATGTCTGCCTGAGGGGGTTCATCTAATGATTACCCTGGATAGTCCTCATGCATTTATGACCTTTATGTTAGAGGTCTGATAGCCCTGTTATGGGGCTGTGGTTGGTGTGGAGCACTGGAGTGATCATGTGTGATTTCCAATCAGAACTTCACCTGTGGATGGACTATTGTGGAGTTTTTTCATTTATATTAATTAGGGTTGCACCAATTCCAATACTAGTATCAGTGTGGATAAAGAGCATTTGCCTGAGTACTTGTACTCAGGCACATGCTCCGGTGCTTGATCCAAAACCTGGGCAGTCAGGGGTTATCTGTGGGGGAGTTACAAGCACTGATCTCCCTGTATAGATTTCAATAAAGCAGCAGACAGCCGTCTCTCCTCCTCTCCCTCCCATGGCTTTCAGGTGCTTTATTGAAATCTATACAGGGGGATCGTTGCTTGTAACTCCCCCACTGCAGCACCGATCACCCCTGAACTGTCCCAGTGTCCTCCTCTAGTCCCCCTCTGTGTCCTCCCCCGTCCTCCTCCAGTCTCCCTCCATGCTCCACTCTGATCCCCCTCCGTGCTCCTCCACCCCCTTTGTCCTCGATCTGTCAGGATGGAGAGGGGAAGAAGGAGCCAGAAAATCTGTCATTTACTGACTCCTTCCTTTTTACGAATGAATAGAATCAGTAATCACTGACTCTGTCCATTTATAACTGAGCATTGTAAACTGTGTCTCCTGTCCATTGAGCCTCTGTCTCCTGTCCATTCATCTCTAGTGAAGCTGAAGCTGGGTCTCAAAAGGGAGATGTCAGGTGTCTGTTAAGTGTTAACACACGTGTATTGGACCTTCTCCCTGGCTTGTGTTGCCACTATAGCTGATTATGAATCTGCAGGATGCAGTGATATTGGGCTAATACTCCTGAAAACGGTTGTTCCATTATAGTTCTTTTCATGAAATAACTCATAATAAATATGCACTTCCTGGATGTAATCAATGAAGGTTCACATAGTTCATACAGAAAATGATATGGCTGGATGATGGTAAGATAGCTGAGTGTAACCAAGAAAGGTGCAGTGGTCCAGAGGTGGTCCAATATTCAGGGATCTAGGTGTATGGTGTCATACAGATGTAATCACAAGGTCAAATGGCCCAAAATTCCATACCCTGAAAAACTTCCCTCACACTGAAAAGTTTGTAACTTAGGTAGGGTTACACAACAGTCTTGAGCTACTAGTCACAGTCCTGTGAGGACCAACTATGATCCAAAGTGATAGTGCACAGAAGATGATCCAAAAAAAGTCCCACATCCAGGAAAAGTGTAAGTATTGTTATCAGGTCCTGTTGTTCACAGATATCCTTGGATTGATGAACAAAAAACATCCATTGCAGGGTATACCGTTCCATAGGTGTCACGTAGGTGACATACAGGTCATAGTAAACCTGATCAGTTTCGCCAGTCTCTGCCAGCTACTTCAGAAAAAGTGAGTGCGGTCTATTTTGATTGTTTATTGCATTATTATTGGTTCATATTTATTTAAAGGGGAAACACAAGAGGCTTTATATATAGACAAGGGAATCCCTCATTTTGGAGGGGTTTATTCTCATTTTCTGTTTTAGGACAGGAAGTGAAGGGACACAAATGGCAAAAACTGACCGTGGTTAAAACCCTTCCAAAATGGAAAAAAAGTAAGTTTTGCCTAGTGCTACTTTAAAACTCCCAGTTTTGCTCATTGTTAAAAAATAAATACAAAAAAAACACAACTACCTAAAGCAAGTAGAGAATACATAGCGAACAACTGTTATTTTTTTGAGCCCGTGCAGAATAACTGACATCTCTGTACATGGTGTGAACAAGCCTATGCAAGAGAAATCTGCGTGTTTTTTCCATCAGTGTTAATGCACATATGGTGCGAATGAAGCATTAGTGTTTGTTTTGTGTAGTCAAATATCCAAACTAACATTTCCTTGACACCATTGCACACATTAGAGTTACTGTTAATTAAGAATACTCACTTATCATACATGGGATGTAATGAAGAGCGACTGCATTTAATTAAGTGCTGCTGTGAATTTCTGTCATAGAGAGCTATTTCTGATGAGTCTTTCTCAGTTGTTTCTGGAAATAGCAGGAACACCAGAAGCAATGGAATAATCCACTGTCCAAACTCCTTGTTAGGTGGACATGTATATAGATAACTGACCATCTTTCTTCTGTCCACATTGATGAATAAGACAATAATAGCAGAAGATATTATTGACGGAGTGTACTGCTGGAGAGAGAAGAACACATTATTTATAATAAACAAATAGATAGGTAAGGACGTGTAAGCAGTGATCCAGCAACAAGTAATAATACAGATGATTTTATTGTTTTGATGAGCTCAGGAATATGTATAGAATGCAGTAAAACTGGTAAAATATTACAGTTCTATTGGAATTTTAAATTGTCATTTTAAATGCTAATTGCATTTTAAAGCAAAACCAAGTTCAACAAGGTGTGTGACACAGTGGATTTCTCTCTTTTATTTACTATTTACATTTTTACTGAGCATTGGGTGTACAGCTATCGCTATAGTTCCAGTACTCTAACAGGAGAAATGCTCTGTGCTACACAGTTGGTGGTCCCTTCTAAACAGTTTCTTATGGTGTGGAGGATTCCTTCATCCACCTTTTGTGTGGATTAACAAATTGGTTAGTTTATGGCCAGCTTAAGTGACATTCATTTATTATGTCTCATAGAAACACAGTTTTCCCCCCTGACAATGCTTTCATCTGATTTTCTCTCTTGAAGAACTGAGCCATCTTTGTTCAGACATTATCCAGGCTCAGCCTAAAAGAAAATCACGTAACTAGAGCTAAACGACTGTTTCTGTCTATTGTGACTTGACAGAAATGTATTCATGAAGACCTGTAAAATTACTGAATAGGTAAGCTTAATTGGAATGTCCAGTCTGAACCATATCCATCCTGGATACTGATCTGGCCTTGGCAGACCTGAAAGTCTACACTTCTGTTCATGATCTATCCCCCTATTGCACACAAGTATTCTTAATGTCCAAATGTAATTTTAGCTTTAAACCGAGTAAGAAATGGTTAAACATTCTTGTTAATTTTTTTATTTGTCATCTGTGGCCTATTATAGAGATTTAATTTCAATTTCTGTCCTGTAGACACAGCAGATGAAATCTCTGCAAAGTGAGAGAAATCTCCACTTAGATAGACGTAACTAAAATAATTGTCGCTCTTCGAAGACCTCTATTCCTGTTCTGGTGACAACTCAACATTTAGGATTTTCCCCTTCATTCAGTCCCATTTATAGTGATTACTATGGCAGACATTGATGGCGACTCTTCTAAACTAGGACACAAACAGCAGTTCACACCTATCCCCCTCACCTCACCAATTTATAAAAACGTAAAAAGAAAGTTTTGGCTTAGATACAATTTAATTTAATATCTACAAAATTGTTGTGTCCTTTAAGTTATGCAGTAAAGCTTTACCACACTATGAATTGTATAACTACATTTTGTGAACAGGATCCTTTACCTTGCTCTTCTTAATTGATCTCCATGCTCTAACACTGATTCTGCAACTTGGATCTGGTATACAAATGAAAACTAATAATTAGCATTCCTGTTTGTTTATTTTTTTTTATATTAGCTGTTTTATAGGTTTAAAATATCAAATGTTAAGTACCAACTTTTATTTTTTTTTATATCAGCAAACTTATATTTTTTTGGACAATTACCACCTTAAAGTGGTTGTAAACCCAAGAAAAAACAAACAAACAAAAAAGAAAACCTGCAAGACAAAGTCATAATGAGCATAGCATACTAGCTCATTGTGAATTATTACTTGAGATCGAAGCCCCTGCAGCCATCCTCATACACAGCTCCGGTGGCCGAAATCGCTCCTGGAGTTACTTCCGGATATCGTGGGCTCCGGTGATGTGATTGGCCAGAGCCGCAATGATATCACTCCTGTCGCCGGTAACGCCACACTCGCTGAAGCAACGGCACGTATGTGCCGTTGCTTCAGTTTGCTTCAGTGCGCATGTGCCGATGACTTCAGCATTGCAAATACAGGGGATATCTCCTAAACTGTTTAGGTTTAGGAGATATCCAGGGTAGCTACAGGTAAGCCTTATTATAGGCTTACCTGTAGTAAAAAGTGTGTTGTAAGGGTTTACAACCACTTTAATGTTTAGTCTAGTCAGGTAGAACTCATTGTACTTACCCAGGCAACATTCAGAATTCATTATAGTTATCTTCATCATTAGATTATCTCTGAAGTGGTGTTATTTTTATTACCACAATATATACCAGTTCATTATGTATCATACAATATAGAGGAAGCTACAGGTGCTAAAACAATAATCACTTATATGCACTTAATTACCTGTTGTTGCAACTACCCTGTAATTAGAACCCTACAGAGATAATGCTTATGACCCTTACAAATCAAGCAGGATTTATCCTGTTATATTAAGCAAAATTGAAGCAGACTTATATAATTTGCAGAAATAAACATGTCAGCAAGTTTTACATATTATGTATAAAGAAGAATGTCTTGTTTGTATTTCTCCTATAATTTACATATATATATAATTTTAACACTTTGGACATGAAAGTGTTCGTTTTTTTACCTAACAAAACTGCTACAAATCCATGTGGCATGCTCAAAATTAGGCCAGGCAGAGGAGAGGAGAAGCTCAAAGTAAATATTAACACATACAAAAAGTTCACAATGTAAATTTTTTGCTTGTTGACTTTTTTTGTTCTTGGGTTCACATACATTTAACATAGGTGTGTGCACAGGATGTGCCAAGTGTCCCTGTACTGTAATCACCCTGTGCGGTGCAGATTCTCCCTGCTGCCGGGGCCCCCTCCACTGCCCCCCCTCCCCGAAGCGCTGCTGGCTTCTCGCTTCTCCTCTTCTGCCAGCTACTGAATCTCTGTACTCTGTGAGATACCAGTTTTTTTTAGACCCCTGATATTTCCCCAAAGCCCCCAATGGTGCGCCTAAAAAAGTTGTAACAAAATTATAAAAAAATAATATTGTAACAAATATTTAAAAATATAAAAAAAATTATAAAAAAAGTTAAAATAAAAAACTACTGACACCATCCACTGCCCCACTGACCTCAATCTCTGCCCTAATAACCAGAAGAGGGCACAATAATGTGGCATACAAAATACATAAAGAAATCATAAAAATTAGATCAAAATAGATAAAATTAACCAAAATCTCTGCTCTAGTGACAAATTTCACTGCCCTACTGACACAGCCTACTTCTCTACTGACTGACACCATCCACTGTCCTACTGACACCAACTTCAGCCCTACTGACACAGCCACTGCTCTACTGACACCATCCATGTTTTAATAAATGTTAAAATGTTTGTTTACATTTATTTACATTTATTTATTTTGGTGTGTGTCGTTGCGCATGCATGTATGTGTGATAAATTTTATATATATATATAAACACACACATGCACAGATGCACACATACACAGGACATCCCTCACATTTTTTGAAAATATTTTATTATATCTTTTCATGTGACAACACTGGAGAAATTACACTTTGCTACAATGTAAAGTAGTGAGTGTACAGCTCATATAACTATACTTATGTAAAATTGCTGTCCCCTCAAAATAACTCAACACACATTAATGTCTGAACTACTGGCAACAAAAGTGAGCACAACCCCAAATTTCCAAATTGGGGCCAAAGTGTCAATATTTTGTGTGGCCACCATTATTTTTCAGCACTGCCTTAACCCTCTTGGGCATGGAGTTCGCCAGAGCTTCACAGGTTTCCACTGGAGTCTTCTTCCACTCCTTCATGACAAAATCATGGAGCTGGTGGATGTTAGAGACCTTGCGCTCTTCCACCTTCCATTTGAGGATGCCCCACAGATGATCAATAGAGTTTAGGTCAGGAGACATGCTTGGCCAGTCCATCATCTTTACCCTCAGCTACTTTAGCAAGGCAGTGGTCATCTTGGAGGTGTGTTTGGGGTCATTATCAAGTTGGAATACTGCCAAACGGCCCAGTCTCCGAAGGGAGGAGATCATGCTCTGCTTCAGTATGTCACAGTACATGTTGACATTCATGGTTCCCTCAATGAACTGTAGCTCCCCAGTGCCTGCAGCACTCATGCAGCCCCAGACCATGACACTCCCACCACCATGCTTGACCGTAGGCAAGACACACTTGTCTTTGTACTCCTGACCTGGTTGCCACCACACTGTTGACAGAATCTGAACCAAATAAGTTTATCTTGATCTCATCAGACCATAGGACATGGTTCCAGTAATAATGGTATCAATAACTGTAAGTGCAAAAGACAGTGCAACTGTAAACATGTCCTTAGTCTGCTTGTCTTCAGCAAACTGTTTGCAGGCTTTCTTGTGCATCATCTTTACAAGAGGCTTCCTTCTAGGACAAAAGCCATGCAGACCAATTTGATGCAGTGTGCAGCATATGTTCTAAGCACGGACAGGCTGACCCCCCCACCCCTTCAACCACTGCAGCAATCATACGTCTATTTCCCAAAGACAAGCTCTGGATACGAAGCTGAGTATGTGTACTCAACTTCTTTGGTCGACCATGGCGAGGCCTGTTCTGAGTGGAACTTGTCCTGTTAAACCGCTGTATGGTCTTGGCCACTGTGCTTCAGCTCAGTTTCAGGATCTTGGCAATCTTCTTATAGTCTAGCCCATCTTTATGTAGAGCAACAATTCTTTTTTTCAGATCCTCAGAGAGTTCTTTGCCATGAGGTGCCATGTTGAACTTCCAGTCACCAGTGTGAGAAAGTGAGAGCGAAAACACCAAATTTAACACACCTGCTCCCCATTCACACCTGAGACCTTGTAACACTAAGTAATCACATCATACTGGGGAGGGTAAATGGCTAATTGGGCATTAATTGTTGTATGTTGAGTTATTTTTAGGGGACAGCAAATTGACACTGTTATACAAGTTGTACACTCACTACTTTACATTGTAGCAAAGTGTCATTTCCTCAGTGTTGACAAATTAAAAGATATAATAAAATATTTACAAAAATGTGAGGGGTGTACTCACTTTTGTGAGATACCGTACACACACACACACACACACACATGCACATGCATGTGTGTTTGCGTTTTGAGGTGCACACCATAATGCAATAGTCTGTGCACCTGTGCATTTTAATGTGTCTCAGTTTTCTCTTTTGAAGAGATGCCTTGTATATGTAGCGCTTACCCTCACAGGAGCCATTGGTGATTGTGGGTCCTCTGTTCTGTCATGACTCTCCTAACTGCTCAGTCTAGGCTACCACTCATATTAATGCACAAGAATTAGGCCGCAATCATATAGCAATGCAATTTAACAAGGCATAAATCAACAAACCGGTAATTACACAGAGTTAGGGGCACTATAATAGATAAACAGTCATAGACTCACTAAATGGCACTCAGAGTATCGTAAAGTTAAAGGGGTTGTAAACCCTCATGTTTTTTCACCTTAAAGCATCCTATGCATTAAGGTGAAAAAACTTCTGACACTGACCAGCCCTCTACCCCCCCTCCGGTTTTACTTACCCGAGCCCTTCATTCCCTCGGTGGAGATGCGCTCTTCCTCTCTGCCTGGGGTTCTCGGCTCTTGATTGGATAGATTGATAGCAGCGCAGCCATTTGCTCCTGCTGCTGTCAATCAAATCCAATGATGCGGGCGCTGGGGCCGAGTCCAGCATTCTGTGTCTATGCACGCAAATGCTGGACTCGGGAGTGCTTATCCCAGGGGGTTTACCGGTGCAAGGAGGACCTGCGAGTACCATCGGGGGATCCCAGCAGACAATGATCGGAGCCACTCTGTGCAAAACAAATTGCACAGTGGAGGTAAGTATGATATGTTTGTTATTTAAAAAAACAAAAACAAAGGTTTACAATCACTTTACCTTGAAACATAACAGTTGCAACTAGAGTCTCTAGAACTGCACCAACTATCTCAAAAGAACAATAGGATCCACATGTGCAAACCACAGCAGTGGGTGAGTGTATGTGCTCTTAGTGTATAGTGTACTCCTTGAAGATGGTGGAAAATACCTGGCGCTTACTAATTGACGTTGACCGAGTTAGTGTGTTAGTGGCGAATGTAGATAAGCAGCCGGGTAAGAGCAGTCTCCATGGTGTTAACTGGGTGTGGTGCAAGTTTAAGGTGTGTAGTTTAACTCACCACTTCTGGCATGCACCTAGGCTGGTCCCAATGGCCACAGATTCTAGAAGTCAGGTCCCAGATCCTCACACAGGGTGCAGTCTCTACGCTCTGGTTCTGATAATGCAGTGACTCTTTGTCTCAGCCTCAGTCTCTGGGGCACCTTAGCAGGCTCAAAATCAGGTCTGTGCTCTTTCCTTGGCTATGGGCTCTCAAATGTAGATCAGACCCAGAGAGCGGGTATTTATCGTTCGCTCTCCTCTCAGGACGGGCCAAGATCTGGAACAACTTGCTGGGGAAAACTGTGAAGCTCTCCACCTCCATGTGTGGCAACTTGTGGGAATTAAAGTCCACAAGCCTCCATTGACAAGTATGGTGCAGCACCCCTTTAAGAACTACAAGTCCTGCACTGCAAGTCCTCTCTGAGGTTCCTATTGGCTCACACTTTTCAGTCCTCGATCGGATACAATCTGCACTGTTGGGGGAGGGGGGTAACCAGGAGTAGAGGATTTTACAGAGCTCTCATCAAAGTGCAATGGTGGCAGCTCCACACACACACAAGCACTCCACTCCCGCACAACAGCAGCAAGGGGAGAAAAGCCAGCTGCCTTCTTCTATATTTACACAGTATCCTATCGGGAAAGAGGGGGAAGAGAAAGCCTGCAGCACAGCCGCTCCTGTCACTGAACACAGTGGGGGGGATGAGCAAGCCAGCACATATAGCATGCAACTGCCCAGCTCTGCACACACAGTCCAGCAGTAGACTCAGCAAGGGGGAGGTGAGCTGGTGGACACATAGCTGGCGGCACCTGGCTATATATGAGTAGAAAATTCTGGACAGCCGCACTCCAAATTAAAATTCTCATGCCTTATGAGTAAGCACTACGTTTAGTGTGAAACGCGTCAGTAGTTTTGGTTCTGTATTACTTTGCTGTGACATGTACAGGGTGATCCTGATGTTCTAATAAAGGCACGAGAAATTTCATTTGGAGTGCGACTGGCCAGAATTTTCTACTCACCTTGATTTTCTATATGCCTAAGCCAGCACCTGGGGCTCTTCATTTCCTGGAGGAAAAACCTTTTTGTTTCAGCAGACCTACCTGAATCTGTCTACACTGTGATTAAAATGTAACTGGACCCAAGTATTCTATTGTATTGAATGGTATCTGGTTTCTATGGTACTGTAGTAGGCTGACATCTTGTGGCAGTTTTAGGCTTCCAAAGCTTGCTTATTATTTGATCTGGTATTTCCCCTTGTCCTCTCCTCCCTGTTTTGTCCATGCTTCCTTATTCAGTATTCATTCTTCATAGAAACAGGGTTTAGGAAAGTCAAGACACTTCTAAAGCCTGGAAAAACATCATCTGCATTGTAATTAGCCGAAGTAAAATTGCATTGGATACAACTTCCTGTACAACTGCTGGGATATCCAATTGCATTGGATACAACTTCCTGTTCACTATGTTAAACTGTAAATTCACCACCGTGAACAAATAGTATACCATTGTGAACAGAAGATATTTAAAATGTGTTCTCGACAAGTCCAGAATGTACTTAAGAACTCTAATAAATATTTATGGCCATTCATAACCTTATGCTTCTTCTGCCCAGGACATAAATCCTATACTGTGCATATTTGTTACGTTTTGTAACTAAACTTGGGCTTTAAGACCCATTATAGCATAGTAATAAAAAATAAAATAAAAAAATGTAATATATATATATATATATATATATATATATATATATATATATACACACACACACACACACACACACACACACACTACAATATTAATATGCTTTTTTTAGGGACTTTCTCCCTAATTATGTACAGCTCTTATGAACACAGACATACACTTGAAAATATCAAGAAAACTCAACATTATTTTAACTGTTTATGCAGTATTTTTTCATAAATTACATTTTACTTCATGCACATAAAAGCAACACAAACCCAGTTGCATATTCATTGAGACATTATTAAAAAGCAATTCAACAAATTAGAGCATGATAGCAAAAAAGACCAACATGGACGTAGATACTACAGCTCAGGCTTATGTGTACGGTATGTAATATGATTGCGATTTTAATATATTTTGTAATGTTATACTTACACATATTCTTCTCTCTCCTATCTATTTGATAGTTATTATTTATGCTCCTGAAGAAGCGCTACATAGCGTGCAACATGTAGAGCAAAGTATAATACTTTCTACATCATTACGCCAATTATCTGCTTTTGGACCATACCTGCAGACATTTATACCCTAAGGAATAAGGAATGACCTCCATTTCATCCCTTGACCTTCGTGTTACTTCATCTGGTTCTGTGCAGTAGTGGTATTTTGTATATTTTGTACGATATTGTCAATGTGGATTTTTTAGAATATGTAGTGAGTTTTTGTTTTATGTGATACATTGTAATAAAAACACACTTTTTTATTAATTACTGTCAACTGTGCCTAAAAAGGCCAAGCCCCATTTCTTTTTTGCTATTTTGAAATTTACAGGATGTGGCACTTTATACGGTTACTGTATCCACAAGATCACTTTGTGGTTTGATACAGTCAATCAATGAATTAAAAAATTAGAGCATGAAATTACTATTAAAGACTGCAGTGTGCTAAAATCAGAATGCCCTTTAATTTTACCTTGGTTTTCCACTGCAAGATGTGGCATCCATAACTAAATCTTTCTTGATATCAACCTCTTGTTATGTCCTGCACAACAGCACATGAGGGCAGGCTGTGGTCCTAATTAGGTCTCGGTGCTTTGCACAGTTGTGCATGTTTATAGAAGGGAAGAGCATATTCTTCTCTCTCCTATCTATTTGATAGTTATTATTTATGCTCCCGAAGAATTTATGCTCGGTAGGATGCTGCTTCTATGCCAGATTAAACTGCTTATTTGCAGAGTAGCCTTCGGGAAGCTCAAAGACCTGGCAGTGTTTCTAGCAGGGCTGTCTGGATCACAATAATGGATCCTCAATAATGGTTCATAAAATATATGTATACATATGTATATGTGAGATCTATTGTTGCTGGGGGAATCTATTGTTACTAGGTGCAGGGGATCTATTTTCCTGCATTTCTTGTTATCATTAACAAATTCCATACACTTTACTTACCACCACAAAATTATACTTGGTTGTGTATTCTCTAAAATTGAAATTGTCAGTACTGGGAGGCAAGTAGGGGTGGTACCAAGAGACAGCATTCAGAGATGGGTAGGGGTGGAAACAAGAGGTGATTCAGAAGTGAGGAGTACCTGTGTCTAAAAAAGTGTAATTTATTCAGTGTTATCACATGAAAAGATAAAATATTTACAAAAATGTGTGGGGTGTAATCATACTGTATGTGTGTATATATATATATATATATATATATATATATATATATATATATATATATACACACACACACACACACACACACAAACACAGACAAAGGTTTTGCATTCTATTTCCATTTTAAAATGAATGGATTGCTGTGCAAAATGGGGGTTCACATATACTTTAAGCTCAAAAGGCACACAAGCTCCTTTGCTGCATTTATTGTGTGTAGGGCAGCCCATTGAAATGAATGTGTTGCACAATGTTTGTAGTGGTACATCTTGCAACAAAAAAAAACGTATTTGCACATTGTTTGATGTCACATGTCCATGTGAATAGTGCCTTACAGAGAAGCAAAGCCTAAGCAAATACTTTTAAGGTCACTTTGACAATCTAGAGCCTTCTGAACCTGGCAGAGTAATGAAAAGAATATTTGATTTTGCCATTTGCTTATTTTTCCAACAAACCAAAAGTTGGAATAAACTCTGTAAAGCCTTCTTTAACTTTGGACTTCCAAGAATGAGGATGACTGATTGTGCAGGAGAATAAATATAAATGACCATCAAACAAATGCAAAAACCAGGGCTGCTAGGTGGGAAGAGATCCACAAACATCATGATTTCTGACATGTAGAAGACCAGATAGAGGGCTAGGAGTAGTGAAACAGTTCTGGCTGCTCTTTTTTTAGCTTCTGTGCGTGGGCTGCTGGTGTTCTTTTCCATTAGCTTGCTGCTGGTCACAAGTGATTTCAAAATTAATCCATTAGAAATACCAACAAGAAGCAAGGGTAGTGAGCAGCCTAAAATATTGCTAGCTAGCAAATAAGTAAGGTTTAACTTTGGAACCTCCGTGTCCAAGCTCTGATTGTTGGGTAGGTATCCACTTGGGATGTCCTTGTAGGTGCTCCAGAAAGATGGCACACCAACTGCAATAGCTGTTAAAACTGCAATTACTAGGAACCATGGTACCAGTTTGGGTATTTCCGCTTTGACACGTAGTAGAAAGGGATTGGTGAATATGACTATCTGTAAACAGTAATAGACACAAAGGCAGACGGTGAACCAAAAGCTGGCATATACTGGAAGAAAGAGCAAAGTATTTAAAGTATTATAAACTTCATCAGAGTAGTACAGCTCACTCCACAGAAGGCTCAGAAAGTCATTTGCTGTCATTACTAATTGGAATATGATGTTTGATAGTCCAAGTGTGACTAGAATAAGATCAGAAGACCCAAGGCTTGTCTTGCCCCTTGCCTTTTCAGTGAGATTCACTGACACAATTACACAGTTTGTGAAGATTCCAAAGACAGTGGTTGCTCCCAGGATGGCCATGGATGCAAAAACAAAGAGAGATGTCATTATTTGCACTATGAAAAGTGATGTTTTCTGACTATAGCAGTCTGCATAGGAGGCATGACAGCTGAAAAGAAACATTGGGATGGTTGAATCCTTTCTGGGAAAAGTATTTGTAATTATTATTCAATAATTAACGTTTCTTAAACAAGAACTCGGGAAGGCTTTTAGATGAAGAACACTTTCAGGCAAGAAATGAAACACGCTACTACAGCTATTGTGAGAACAATTTACATGGACATGGGTAGTATACTTCAAATGTGCATTGTAACATCCTTTTATTGCTTCCTGCCCCCATTTAAATTCACAGAGTTTAAACTGATTGTTGGCTGTGGAAAAACATCTTAGTACTGATACTCTGATACATTATCACTTTTGTGGAAAATATTTAAACCTCTAAAAAATGAGATAAAAATAGTGGCGCCAGAGTCCAATATTAAGTGAAACGTATATATATTAACAAATATGCATCAATGAATATTCAACACACTGTGACAAGTGTGAAAGTAACTAAATGGCGCATGCGCTCACCTCATGTCCCCGTGTTCACAATACCCCGGTCTTTGAATAGATCATCAACAGTAAATGGAACATTATTGCACAAATATATCTCAAGTATGCAAAGATTACTTCAATACTTCTTTGCATGCTTACGATATATTTACGTCAATAATTCAATGATAAGGTATAAAAGGTATGATTGCTGTGCCGTACAGCCAATCCCATGATTAAGTCGGTATGACGAAATATGTCGGGGCGTGACTTCAATCACGTGTAACTTTTGACGCCGCACACTGAACTAGGAAGTGGAGATCTGTTCCGAGTCTGATGGGCAGGTGAGAGTCATCTTTTGTCTCTACACCTCGGGTCTGCCTTGACCACTATACACCGCTGCTATTCCTGGTTTGAAGAGCTGCTGCTTGAAGAGCTGCTGTGATTTTTCTTTTCATTTTTCTTTTGCTTATTTTTTATTTGATGTGAGTGCAATGATTGAAGATTGAGTGTTTTAATTAAACTGGTTTTACATTATCACACTGGAGCACTTTGTTATTTACATGTGTAGAGATCCTGATTGATGTTCACAGTTGGATACTGGAGCTCACTTAATGCATCGGTTCACACAAAAATTGAACCTCCGCTTTTTGAAACCCTCCCCCCCTCCGGTGTTAAAATAGGCACCTTTCAGAGTGCAGGGGGGTACAGATACCCGACAGGTATTTGCACCCACTTCTGGGCATAGACTCCTATGGGAGTCTATGCCTCTTTCCATCCCCGGAGCTGTCTGCTGGGACACACATGGGTCCCAAGAGATAGCGGGGACCAGTTAGGATGCGCAGTGTGACTTGCGCATGCACAGTAGGGAACCGGGAAGTGAAGCTGCAACACTTCACTTCCTGATTCCCTCACCGAGGATGGCGGCGGCAACTGCCGAGAGCCGATCGATTGATCGGCTTCAGCTGTCGACATCGCTTGACCCTGGGACAGGTAAGTGTCCATTTAATAAAAGTCAGCAGCTGCAGTATTTGTAGCTGCTGGCTTTTAATATTTTTTTAGGTGTACCTCCTCTTTAACCCCTTTGTGTGTGGTTAAAAGCGTTTAAGCCAAACGAGAGTGCAAGGCATTGGAAGTTGGTGAGTGCATTTTCTGAGGGGAGCAGAATCACTTTCACATATTGGTGTGGTGGAAGAAATGAGAAGACACTATACAAGTTTTAATATTGGAAGAATTTGTTTATGGACTCTTTATTATAGATCATTTGTTTTCTTACTTTCACACTTGTCACAAGCTATTGAATATTCATTGATGAATATTTGTTAATATATATGTTTCACTTAATATTGGATTGTGGTGCCACTATTTTTATCAAATTTTTTAGAGGTTTAAATATTTTCCACATTATCACAATATTTAAAGTGGCAGCTACACTGTACAGGTATACTTTTAGTCTATAGGGGCTGTGTTGGGACCTCAAGTGTGGGCATAGGGTACTTGTTGACCCATCAGTTTGGACATCATCACTTTTGTATGTACTATAAATGACAACTATTTTGGGATTAACTCTCCTGCATCAAAAGCAAGTGTTTTCATATCATCAAAATATAGACAACAGGGGGAGACTTTTCTCAGCTCACCAAAATAGTAATACTGATAACATGGGTGGAGTGAAGAACTCTAGCACTGCTCGAATAAAAATAGAAGTATTGAACAAGCGAGCTGAATTCACTGTACAAAAATCATTAAGACTATAACTTCAAAACCTGGTACTTTCACACCCTTCCTACCCAAGCCAATTTTCAGATTTCAGTGCTGTCATACTTCGAATGCCAATTACTGTACTCAGCCATGCACCCAATTACTCTACTCAGTCACTGTACCCAAATTACATTTTTTTTAAATGGATAGAGCTTTTTTTGGTGGTATTTAATCACTACTGGTTTTTTTTTGCTAAATTAACAATAAAGACCAAAATAAAAGAAATGCTTTTATTTTTTTCTGTTATATAATTTTTCAAATAATGTTTTCATAAATCTAGGCCAAAATGCATTCTGCTATATTTCTTTGGTAAAAATAATCCAAATCAGTATATATTATTTAGTCTGTAGGGTAGTTATAAAGGCTCCAAATGATTGTATTTACAGTACAGCTCTGTGAAAAAATATGTCCCCTTCCTGATTTTTTTTTTTTGTGTGCATATTTGTCACACTTAGGGTCCTTTCACACGGGGCGGATCAGTTCTGATCCGCCCCGTGGATATCCATTTGCTCAGCGGGGATCACTCCGCCGATCCCCGCTGAGCAGGGAGATGACAGGTCCGTCTCTGCACACTGCGCAGGGACGGACCTGTCACAGCGCCGCTCTCCCCTATGGGAGATCGGATGACGACGGACCGCAGTGCCCGTCGTCACCCGATCCGATCCGCAGACGGATAGAAAAATAGCTTTTTCCTCCGTCACACTTTTTCGGATCGGAGCGGGTCGGATGTCAGCGGACATGTCACCGCTGACATCCGACGCTCCATAGAGCTCTATGGAGCACCCGTTCAGGTCCGCCTGAAAAACTGACAGGCGGGCCTGAACGGGACTTCAGTGTGAAAGGGGCCTAAAATGATTCAGATCATCACACACATTTTAATATTACACAAAGCTAACCCGAGTAAATACAAAATGCTGATTTCATTTCAAACGTAATAACAGGTTGTGCCACCCTTGATGGCAACAACTGCAATCAAGCATTTGTGATAACTGGTAACGAGTCTTTCACACCGCTGTGGAGGAGTTTTGGCACACTCTTCTTTGCAGAATTGTAATTCAGACACATTGGAGGGTTTTCCAGCATGAACGGCCTGTTTAAGGTCATGCCACAGCATCTCAATCGGATTTAAGTTTGGACTCTGACTAAGCCACTCCAAAACCTTAATTTTTCAGAGGTGGACTTGCTGGTGTGTTTTGAATCATTGTCCTGCTGCATTACCCAAGTGCACTTGAGCTTGAGGTCAGGAACTGATGGCCGGACATTCTCATTCAGGATTTTTTTGGTAGAGCGCAGAAATGGCAGAATTCATGGTTCCATCAATTATGGCAAGTGGTCCAGGTCCTAAAGCTGCAAAGTAGCCCCAGACTATCACACTACCACCACCATGTTTGACTGTTGGTAGGTTCTGTTTATGAAATGCTGTGCTAGTTTTACACCAGATGTAATGGGATGCACACCTTCCAAAAAGTTCAATTTCTCTCATCAGTCCACAAAATATTTGCCTAAAAGTCTTGGGGATAATCATGATTTTTTTGGCAAATATGAGATGAGCTTTGGTGTTCTTTTTGGTCAACAGTGACTTTCGCCTTGCAAATCTCACATGGATGCCATTTTTGCCCAGTCTCTCTCTAATCATGAACACTGACCTTAAGTGAGGCCTGCACTTCTTAAGATGGTTTTCTGGGTTATTTTATAACCCCCTGGATGAGTCTTCGTTGTGAGTCATTTTGGTAGGCCGGCCACACCTGGGAAGGTCCACCACTGTTCCAAGTTTTCTCCATTTGTAGATAATGGCTCTCACTGTGGTTCATTGGAGTTCCAAAGCCTTAGAAATGGATCTCTAACCTTTTCCATTTAAGTGATTTCTTGTTTCAACAGGTAAGGCAGTAATCAGGCCTGGGTGTGGCAAGTGACGTTTAACTAAGTTTTACCAAAAATTTTGATAAATCAAAGTTCATTCATGATTTAGCAAGGGGGGGGGGGGGGTATGGGGGCTGTTTATTTTTTTCACATAGGGCCAGCCAGGTTTGGACAACTTTTTTCCCTTAATAAATTAAGTAATAATTTAAAAACTGCAATTTTGTTTTATCTTTGTGTAATATAAAAATTTATAAAAAAAAGAAAAGAAAATCAGGCAAGTACAAATGCTTTTTCACAGCACTGTATATTTGAAAATCGATTAATCTTGATGTACTGGTGGCCTATCTCATTTTTTGAGGTCCTAAAATGCAAGGACTGTACAAATACCCCTCCCCCATAACCCCTTTTTGGAAAGTAGACAGTGTGAGGTATTTAGTAAGAGGCATGGAGAGTTTTTTTGAAGTTTTAGATTTGTGTCACTTTTTTAGAAAAATTAAGAAATTAAAATGTGTTTTTTTTTCTGGTATGGCAGTGATTCAGGGACGCTGACTGGCGACAGTATGTAAAGAACTGCAATAATAATTTTTATATATTTTTTCTCTTTTTACAGGTGGCGTGTGACTGGAAGGATATTATATTACATCTACCCAGTACTGTAGTGCTCCCGCTCAGGTGTCATCTGTCTATAGACCGAGTGTTCCACTAACACCAATATAACGGGAATATTCTCATACACTGATCTACAATTTAAGGCGGTAGTTTATATCATATTACCGATCTCTGCATTCTGTATGCTGTGCTTTATGACTGCTGCACTCTGTGTTTTATATGTATAGTCAGGTACTTGGCTAAGATGAACAAGTTATGACAGTTTGCAGTGGCTCTTTCCACTATCACTGAACTGATATGCTGATTCATCTCACTGTTTGCCTCCCACCAGCATGGGTTGTCAGGAAGACAAGAAGCTCTACAGACTTCTATGCTGGCCATAGTAGAATGTGGGAAATGAAATTCAGGAAGGTAGGCCACACTGTGAACTTCTATTGACCATTGAACTGCAGTTTCCTGAAGGAGATTGCCAGGAAGATGGGAGAGAGCTGCATTTTCTCAGGCTGCAGAGGGCACAGCCTCCTCTTGCTATGAGGGACCCCAGAGAGTGCACATCGCTGTCCAGTGTGCACCACCATTACTTCATAACAGTGGCCTGAGCAAGATCCGGAGTCCAGATGTACAAACAGCCAGGGTGACCTGGGTGCGGAGCAGTGAGTGGATTAATAGCTGTGTATGCAAGGATATTGAGCAGCAATATCACTGCGGCTGCTGAGCTGCTGCTGTGGGGATTTGCTATCTGCTGCTAGCGAGACTGAGTCCTTTAGGAACTTATCATACAGCCATATAGTAGCCATATTGCTGCCTGCAGGCTTCATGGGGCCTATTTTCATGTGCCCCAATGGTACAACTTGGCCTCAAAGCTAGCAGACTTAAGAATAAGGACTAAAGACCCTTTACAGCTGCTACACTGAGACCTTCAGTTATTGCTAACAGCCCTTTCACACTGAGCCTCTGATGAAATCGGTGGTAAAACGCAGCTATTTTTGGCAGCATTTTACCGTCGGATTTGCGGTAAATTTTTCGCTATTGCGGCATATTGCAGGCGGTTTTAACCCTTTCTCGGCCGCTAGCGGGGGTTAAAAGTGCCCCGCTAGCGGCCGAGAAAGGCTTAAAACCGCCTGCAATATGCCACAATAGCGGCATTTTGCCAGTGGTATAGCCGCGATGCCCCATTGATTTCACCGCTCCTTCACCACTCCAAAGAAGCTGCTGGAAGGACTTTTCCTGACGTCCTGCCAGCGCACCGCTCCAGTGTGTAAACTCTTGGGCTTTCACACTGGAGACAATGGAGCAGTTGTTTAAGGGCGAATTGCAGGCTCTATTTTTAATGCTATAGCGCCTGTAAAATGCCCTCGGTGTGAAAGGCACCTTTGAGAGACATTGCACCATATCCTAGAAATTCTTCTAGAGTGAACTCTAGACTAGTTATAGTATTGTTATTCACATTGCAGTTCATACTTGAATGCAGTGTTCATTGCTGACTTTGCTGATTCATGAGTTAATCCCAGTCTAGAGGTACTGAACTCTATTCTAAGTTACCTTGGCATAGTGAATATACTGTCTGGTGGACTGTGTCTGAACCTACGATCTATGTGTTTCTTTATGCTCAAACCACATTTATTTTAATCCATATACATACATTAATTTAATATTCCACTGAATGGTTTTGGGTCTATTTCCTGGTGTTAATTCACAGCCGAGTTAAACGTATCTATACTTGTGTTCTTACAAGTGCTTGCAGTAACTTTCATTCAACCATGTGAGTCAGAGGGACTACGGTTGTTCTTGAAGCCGAAGTGCAGAACAGAGAACCCAAATTACCAAGTGGCTACTTGGGGGGTAGCACTACATATACTTCTCACTACTGAACTCTATACACTATGCTGTATGTTACATACCCCTGACCACTGCACTTTGCATATTGTACTGTGCATTACATATTTCTGTCCTGTTCACTGTGTAAACTGTGCTATGCATTACACTGAAATGTAGGCTACTTATTTCTGACTACTGTGCTCTCTACTTGACATTGGGCACTAGATATTCCTGAGCCCTGAAAACAATATGCTGTGTTGCATGTTGCATACTCCTGAACTCTGTACTTTTTACATACTCCTGACTACTGCACACTATATTCTGTGTTGCGTGTTATATACTGCTGATTTCTGCACTCAGTAAGGTGCCCTGTACATTACATACTCTGGATTAAAGAGTTTATAGTCTATGTAGTTGCTGGTTGCTAAGTAGTCCCTAATTATTTTGATAAAGTTTATCTTTAATGTAGGCTCAGACAAAATGTTAACTTTGTTTGTATTCTGTGTTCAGAAAATCATATGTAATGAAAGGGTTATTTATTTTTTATTTTTTTAATCATCCTTTGTTCTGAGGTTTATGCTTGTCTGCATGATCCTTCTTTGTGCCACAGTAATGAATGTGTTTGTTGGTACAAAGACTGTGACGTATATATAGTGTGTAGTGTATACAGTGATACCAATGCTTAATTAACACATGTAACTTTTATACTGCTCTCCATTGAAATGTGGCCACATCTACTGTTTTACACAGCGAATTATGCAAACTTAAAAAATTTTCTGTATCCTGTTCTTAAATGTGCCCTGGGTCTTTTACATTCATAGTAACATCCTGGCTGCTGGTACTCTGGTACTGAACCATGTCAAACTTAGATTCATAGCAGTGATCATTAGCAGTGACTTAACTATGATGAGATAATAAAATAGTATACAAACCCTCCTAATTATGGGCACTCTTTGATAGCTACAAACTTTTTGTTAGTTTTGGATAACACATTGTAAGTGTTGGATTTACTGTCACGTTTTTATCACTGTCTAATTCACCGCTGGAGAGTTTCACCCCTCTGCTTGTCCTGGTGACCACTGTCATTTAGATAGAAAGTGAGAAGTAATCAAAAGTTTTCAAGTTTTCACCAGAACAAGAGATAAATAATCCAGTGGGACAAATGTTTCTTCCTGTGACAAATTTCTAAAATTATTATGACATTGAAAACTCACATCGACACAGGGACGTTCTTCACATCAGGGCAATTCTTCATCATGGTTAGCAGTATTTTGTAGGTTCAAGGGCTCTGGCATACTGTATGTGTGCAGTGTATACTGTGAATAGGCACAGGTTCTGTTTGATCATCACCCTTTAAAGTGGTTGTATGGTCATTTTTATAACTTTTACCTACAGGAAAGCCTATAATAAGGCTTACCTGTAGGTAAAAAAAAAAATATCTCTTAAACCTGTACAGTTTAGGAGATATTCCCCTCGCAATGCACCGCTGACTGCAGCGGCGCATGCGCACAGGGTATTCTCGGCTGAAAGTCTGGCAGACGCTGGACCCTGCCAGAAAGAAATCTCCCTCGCGCATGCGCAGGAGTGACGATATCACTGCTCTGGCCACTCACAGTGCCGGGGCCGCGATACCAGGAAGAAACACAGAGGGAACATGTCAGCTCCCTTGGCGTGGATCGGGCCAGATGTTGGGGCCTCGTTCTAAGGTAAGTATTTCATAATGAGCAAGTATGCGGTGCATACTAGCTCATTATGCCTTTTCCTTTGCAGGTCAGAAAAAAAAAAACGTCAGTGGGTTTATTACCGCTTTAAGACACTTCCACCATCGTTTTTCATTGCTTTTGGAAGTCAGTGCCGTGAAGTTTTTAAATAAATCTTCTAAACTGGAGTACTGCACCATGAATACTCTTGTAATATGTCCCACTGTTGGAGATTACTGGGAAAGAGATATCACCGCATACGTGAGGAACATTACATCAATGTAAGAGCCCGCTGCATTGACAGGATACCTGCATTGGAGGAGTCATTCCAAAGCTGAGTTATCCCTGAATGAGCGAATGTGATTCTATAATTTGAGATCCACCCTATCTGGTAAACGGCACTGTTTATTACATTATCCGAACAGAAGTACCAAGCCTTATCTGAGTGTTCTATGTCACGGTTTATTCATTGGAGCACTGTATGGACTTTAATATATACACAATTTAAATTGTATTTAAAACACAATCTTTTTTTTATATATTTCATTGTATTTGGTTTGCGCAATTTTATCTTATCCACTTCCACCATCTTGTCACATCTATCACCAGCTCTGGCGTGCTACGTGCGCTGCAGAACTTACTCTCTTCTGTCCTAGGGTACCCCTGATTTTTCATTAACCTAGTCATAATCATATTTTGTCACAGTGTTTTGACTTTTAAGTTGCAAAGTCAGGCGCATTACTTTTATGGTTATATACTGTATGCCCCCTGATCTTTTTACTGAACCCTCAGATCTGACCCTTAGATCTGGCCCTGCCTGATAGGGGTTTTAACCCTTCCTATTGCCTTGTACACACCATAAGAATGTCGGACAATTGATTGTCTGTTTTTCATTGCATGCTAGTCTCAACATGAAAACCAATAGGTTGCAAAAGTTATATAAATTCTCTTACGGCAGAATACAAAGTGATGTAATGTGTTGTATTGTATTGTAATGTATTCTTACATTTCTGAGCATGTGTGGTCTTGGTCACATGATTTTTTTTTGTACAAATATCACACTAGGTACATGAAAATCATTTGTTCTTTCATCGTATGAGAGAAATTTTTGTGCTTGTACCTTTGGATATTTTTACATGAACTGTCATGATTGGCTCTCAAAAGCTGTATACTAATGATCAGATTATCAGACTTTCATCCGATTTTCTCATCGTGTGTACTAGGCATTACTCAAGTTATTTAGGTATGAAAGGCATGTACTAAGTCGTGTTGTAAAGCCTAAGGAAGGATGTCAGCTTCAGCAACTATAACCAGCAACTATAAGAACAAGTTAACAATGCCAAGTTCTTTATTTCTATCCTCACAGGTACATTTAAAAATCTTTTTATCAATCCAGGTTCCTTTGTTTACGTTTATTTCAGCACAAAAACATCTAATAAACAAAATTAGCAAAAACAAATAAGCAGGATCGTTTTCTTTTTAAAATATATGCAAATTACACACACTGTGCCTGCTATGTTCCAATTGCATTACAGGTATGGCACAACACCAATTGAACTATTCAACGAATAACTCAAATAATTATAACTGCTGATTAATTACAGCATGGTATTACCACTAAAGAAGGAATTTCTATCTGTTTCTAATGTTATCTGTTGCTTCACTTTACAAATAATTTAAAAAAAGCTTATGTTTGAAACACTTCTGAGTTTCTTATGAGCTGCACCTAACTTTCTACTGACTTGCTTCTCTGCACTTTCACATTTCCATTGATTTGTCAAATTTAAAACATGATTTAAAAGAAATTTTGAGTCTTAAGGGGAAAATGAAACCATAAGTAAATATAAACTCACACCAAAAATGTTGATATCGCATTGGTTTTAGTATATGTTAGTGTGACTGTAAATGCTGATTTTATTTTGGTTGTAATAGGGATATATAGTTGCTCCTCACCTCTGTTTGGTGTTCCTGTAACAGTCTGTGTGTGATCCCCATGCTGATGCTCTATATTAACACACATGAACCTACATATAAATACTGTATAGTCACTGAGAGGTGTGTCGGTCTCCTAGTGTTAATTGTATATATTAATTCCCATGTCATTCCCTTAACATTTCCAAATTGTAGATCTAAATTATGACAAGCACCATCCCTTGATCCTAGTAGAATTATATCCCCTTTCTTATCTGATTCTTTCCCTTGACAGCTCTGTGATTGCTACAAGTATGGCTGAAAAGATCATTTTCTCTATGCACTTCAAATGACGGGTAAACATCCCACTTACTCAGTTTGCATAACGCTTTACAACATTAATTTTGCTACATATTTTTGGTTAAAAAAAAAAGCATTTTTTTTTTTTGCGCAAAAGTTATAGCGTCTACAAAATAGGGAATATTGTTTTTACAAGAAATGGCAGCGGATTTCGACATTGCGGCGGACAAATCTGACCCTCAACCCTGGTTCACATTGATACTACTTAGAAATCACGCGATTTCAAATTAGCAAGGTCAGCATGATTTCAGGTGCTACTTGATAGACATCTGTGTGGGTTCATACACAGATGTCTATTGAAGTTGCACCTGAAATTGGCAAAAGTAGTGCAGGAACTTCTTTTGCAAATCAGTGTGGCGCAGCAAAATCGGTGCCACGCCGATTGGAACAGTGTCATTGCTGCCAATAGGCTGCGACTTGTCATGCAATTTGATCACTCAAATCGCATAACAAATCGCTCCAATGTGAACAAGGCTTAGTGAAATTTTTTGGTTACCAGTGACACCAATACAGTGATCAGCGCTATAAAAATGCACCGATCACTGTATAAACGGCACTGGCAGGGAAGAGGTTAACGCTAGTGATCAAAGGGTTAAGTGTTCCCTAGGGAGGTGCTTTCTAACTGTCATGGGAATGGGCTCACTGGGAGTAGAGATAGATTGCTGTTCCTAATCACTAGGAATAGCTGATCTCTCTCTCCTCCCCTGTCAGAATGGGGATGAGTAAATGTTTCCTGAAAAAAAAAACACTATTACTGCCAATGACATCTATGCTGGGGCTTATTTTACTCCCACTATATACGCCATGCAGCTGAAGTCACACCCACCTTATTGGTCAAGCTTCTAGGCGGTTGGCGGGTGACACACTAAGTGCCATCTAATTTTTCTTCTTTCTTCTTTATAATTTCTTTTTTTCTATTTACTATTTTGTATCTTCTTTTTTTCTAATGCGTTTTTGTTCTACTATATTCTTTGCTACATATGGGCAGGCTCCTCAGTGCAGCTTCGATAGGATGGCCTAGTTAAACAAAATAGGATGGAGGTATAGGCCTACCTCATTTAATCCTTTATTACAAAGCTTTACTATTAGACTACTAGATGGGATCTTCAATTTGTCACTCAAATAATGGGTCCGGATTGGATCACTAATATCTCCCATCTTTTCTACCTTTCTGTCACAGATCCTGCCCTCTATGTGACCCCTTTGTATCTCTCTGCCTTTTTGTTGGATTTGCTCATTAGGATGCACAAAATGTTGTCTCCCATAGGCCCAGTGACCCCAATTCTAGCCAATCCGGAGTTCCCGCTGGAGCTGTCTCCTTTTAGGATGTTCTGATGGTCTGTGACTAATATCTCTCCAATACACACAGCATTGACGTGCCACTATATGCATCCCTTACAGAATAATTACAGAGTAACTCAGACCCCAGGGCAATGGTTGGCCTATTTTTAAATCAGGGACTTGTATCCCTCCCTTTGTAACAGATGCTCTCTACATAAACCCCTTACAGCATTTTTGGTAATATGCTTAGGTGCTGGTGGCCCATTGCATATGGTATATACACTAAATTCCCTGTATTGACTCCTGGGACTCCATGCTACGTATTGGAATGTGAAAAAGAAATGAACTGTAGCTTATCGGATGCTGAAATTGCTAAAGCCCCTATCATGACTCCCAAGAAGTTTATTTCCAGTCTTACCCAGGAAAGAAACTTTAAAATACTATGTGGTACCCTTCTCATTCCAGACTTAACACCATTTTTCAATAAGTAAAGGGCCCCAGGCATAGATAAATACATAAAAAGTGGGTGTGGTTTAAATTGCAATAAATATTGGGCATGGTTTAAAGGGGTGTGGTTAGAGTCTGAGATGACAGTGCAGAATGTGGTAATGTTAAATAGTGAATGTACAGTGTGGAGTGTACGGTGGTGGGTAGCATGTGCAGGAGAGGGGTGTTGAGTGTATGGAGGCGGGTAGTATGTGCAGGAGGCAAATGACAGGGATCTCGCTTCTTGCTCCAGGGCCATTGCTTCTCTTCCCGGGTGAATAGGAAGTGGGTCCTGAGACCCGAGAGACCCGATTGGCTTGTCGTGAACTGTTTTGCATATTATAAAGCATTTGCCTACATTTCCACACTTATAGGAAAAGATATTGGAGGATCTGAACTTTTTTGCACATTACAATTCACTTGTTAATTTTAAAAAGAAAATCATTTTCTTCATTTGTTTTTTTTTTGGTTTGGTACTGGTTACAAATGTTGATTAATGGTTTGTAACACCAAGGAATTTTCACATATATTTTTATAATTTTTTTTTTTTCTCTTCACAAGTAAAAAGGTACACTTGAAATTTATAGCAGCACGGGGCCCCTGCTAAAGGGCCTGTATATTAATATTTTAATAATTTTTTAAGCACATCACAAAGTAGCAATTTCACAGCACAAATGAGTATAGGATTTTGTGAGTTGAAATATATAGTTGATTTAAAGGTATAGCGCCAATTCTACCCAATTTCCTTTTCACATTTCAATAGGCCCCATCCGACTGGGGGGGCATATCGATTAGAGGCAGCTCTTACCCAATATTATGTTAACATTACCCCAATATCATTCCATAGTGCAATCTCATCCTTTCTTCTTGGCCAATCAGGTCTCAGGACCAGCTTCCTGATTGGCCAGGAGGAGAATCAGGACAATAGCGAATATTAATTCACTATTACCACAAAACTGGGTGGACTCAGGGCGCAGAGCTCTGCATCCTGAGCCCACGCTTTTTTGAACCCAATTAGAGCCTCAGGCTCTAATCACGTGCTTCAAAGAAAATAAAAACCCTATTGAAATCCATGCATCCAGCAACCTGCATGTAGATTAGGGGCCAGGCGCATGGATTAGGGATGCGGCGCCCCTGTGCCCCATATGGATGGGCCACCACTGGTGGTGGGTAGTATGTTTAAGGAGAGGAGTGCAAAGTGTTTGGCAGTGAGTAGTATGTGCAGGAGAAGAGTGCGGAGAAGGGGCGGCCCGTGCATTTTGGGTGCACGGGCGCCACCCCCCATCCATGCACCCAGCCCCTTTCAGGACACTGGAGGCATGGATTCCTATGGCACGAGGGAGTGGTACTTTTTGGAGCACCTGATTAGAGCCAGAGGCTCTAAAAGGCTTCAAAATAGTGTGCAAACCTCCTACCATCAGCAAGGGCTGAAACTTGGCTGGGTCTTTCAGCATGACAATGATCCTAAACACACCGCCCGGGCAATGAAGGAGTGGCTTCGTAAGAAGCATTTCAAGGTCCTGGAGTGGCCTAGCCAGTCTCCAGATCTCAACCCCATAGAAAAGCTTTGGAGGGAGTTGAAAGTCCGTGTAACCCAGCGACAGCCCCAAAACATCACTGCTCTAGAGGAGATCTGCATGGAGGCATGGGCCAACATACCAGCAACAGTGTGTGACAACCTTGTGAAGGCTTACAGAAAACGTTTGAAAACGTTTGACCTCTGTCATTGCTAATAAAGGATATATAACAAAGTATTGAGATTAACTTTTGATATTGACAAAATACTTATTTTCCACCATAATTTGCATATAAATTCTTTCAAAAATCAGACAATGTGATTTTATGTATTTGTTTCCACATTGTGTCTTTCATAGTTGAGGTATACCTATGATGACAATTGCAGGCCTCTCTCATCTTTTTAAGTGGGAGAACTTGGTGGCTGACTAAATACTTTTTTGCCTGACTGTAGATTTCCCACTAGGTCGCTCACTTCTAGCAGGTGGTCATAAGGGTAACCTTTATCTTTGAACCTTTGTATCTGTACATCGGTTTGTTCTATGTAGTCCTGAAGTATTGTACAGTTCCTTTTTATGGACGTAAATTGGTCCTTTGGAATAGCCATCTTCCACTTTGGGTGATGACAGCTCTGGGTTAGAATTTAACCATTCCAGTCTGTATTTTTGAAGTAGGGTTTGGTGTTCAACATGTCATCACTTTTGAATATATGTACATCTAAGAAGTCTATGGGGGTTATTTACTAAAGGAAAATCCACCTTGCACTGCAAGTGCACTTGAAAGTGTGTTGAAAGTGCACTTGGAAGAGTAATCGCACTAAATCTATGGGGTAGAGCTGAAATGAGGGGAAGCTCTGCTGATTTTATCATCTAATCATGTGCAAGCTAAAATGCTGTTTTCTTTTCCTCCTTGCATGCCCCCCTTGGATCTACAGTGACTTTACTTCCATGTGCACTTTCAGTGCAAAGTGAATCTTCCTTTAGTAAATAACCCCCTATATGTTGCCTGTGGAAGTTTATAGTGAATTTGCAGGCTGTAGACATTATTGTTGATGAATTCTTGCAGGGTGGTCTCTGTCCCCTTGCATATCAACAAATTGTCATCTATATACCTGTAGGTCTGACCAGATGTTTCCATATATGTGTCAGGACCTGGACTTGAACCTTTGACATCTACTGTGTCTGGCAATGAATCTTCTCACTGAGCTATCTTAGATGCTGTGCAGCATCTTGATGGACCCTTTGAACAACCCTGTCTTGTGCCTTGATTTGAACACTTTGCTCCTCCGACGAACTTCCTGATATAAGCCATGTCTCAGCACAATATTCTGGCAAGGAGGAATTGCAATCTCCAGCCTGTATCTCGCTCCTGTCTTCCCTGCTGCTGTCCATATTTGCTAATGCTCGTTATCGACCCTTGGCTTGTTCCTCAACTACGCTTCTGCCTAATCCCAACCAGCAACTACTCGTAACTGACCTTTTGGCTTGTTTACTGACCACCCCTCTGTTTGATCCTTACCTGCGTATCCGCTACTGGACCCCGGCTTGCTCACCTCCTAGTGGGGCGATCCTGAGGACCGTGACCTGGTACTAACACACAGCAAAATCCATCTCCACCATCAGGAGCTCTGGTGAACATTGGTTAGTACTTAGACTCTGCAGCTCAGGTGAGCCTGCATCATCTGCCAGGGTGACTGCCTGTGTACCTATCCCGCTGGTCTGTGGTAGTGCTGCAAATGCTATAGCAATTGTGATTGTGACAATATGACTTTGTCCTCTCATTTATTAAGGAAGATATTTGCCACACTGGGGGCATATTCGGCACCCATAGAAACACCTTTAACTTGAGTGTAGTATTGATCACCATACCAAAAAAAAATATTAGTCAGTTTTAGGCCATGTAGAATAAATAGTTTTTGCCTATATTTTAAAGCAGTGTACTTATTTAATGTCCCCTTCACTGCACTCATGGCATCTTTTTGGCAAATATTAGTATACAGCGATTCCATATCTACTGTAACTAATTTGTTATGTGCATTGATTTTTACATGTTTTAGGTTGTTAAGGACATCTTTGCTCTCTTTAAGATAAGATGGACTTTTGGCCACCAGGGGCTGAAGAAAAATGTAATGTATTCTCCCAATGTAGAAAATAATGAGTTAATGCCACTTAAAATTGGCCTACCTAGTGGTTGGTCCACATTTTTGGCACTTGATAGAGTATCGGCATAATGGGAGTATCTGGAACTAGATATTGTTCTTTCTTACTAAGAATATTATTGGTCCCCGCTCGATCTACTAGGTTTTGTAGCAGTATTTTCAGATTTTTAGTAGGATTGCAGTGAATCTTTTGATAAGTGCTCTCATCACTGAGAATACGTTCCATTTCTATCTCATAATCTGTTTTATTTAGAATCACAATACCCTTTGACCGCTGGACGGATCACAATATTCTTCCTCTGTTCAATAGCTCTGATTCCTTCCCAAGTTTGTTTATCTTTAAAGTCTCTCTGTACTGGGATTCCTCTTATATCTGCTTCTACCAACTTTTTAAATACATCTATATATTGATGTGCCGATGTCTTTGAATTAAAAATGGATTTGTTGCATTGCGTATGTGTGTATTTAGTCATGGTGCTGTACTGGTTGTACCTTATTTGGTGGCAAAATGTCTTTTTATACCCAATTTCCTTCCAAACTTTTGCAAGTCTATAAATGCCTTGAATTCATCTATATTTTTGGTAGGTGCATATTTTAGTCCCTGTTCCAGTACAAGTAGCTCTTGGTCTGATAATACAATGTCTGTTAAGTTAAAAATGGCATCTCCTCATTTTCTCTTTTCCTTTTTTCGTGATTGTCCTCCTCTACATCCCCGTTTACATTGTGTGGTACGCTTTGATTTGTGTCTTCCCATTGGGGCGGAGAATTGGGGATATTGGGGTAGGGTTTGTAGGCATCTCTCTATTCCCTCCACACCCCCTCCCATTGTGGATCTCTTGTATAATGGTATTGGTTATTTTTGGCTCTACCGCTACCCCTGCCTCTGCCTCTCCATGGTCTTGAGTAGGCTGGTGGGCCTGTGTATAAGCTGGATGATTGATATTGAGCATTCTGTAATAGTTCATATCTGTTATGAGTGGAGATGGGGTGATGTGGTGAATCTACTCTTCCCATAGGAGGTTTAAATTGTTGTTGTTGCTTGGGGTCTGGAGAAACTGTCTTGTATGACTTAGACATGTCTAGTCTTTACTGAGTTGCCTTCAGTGTTAGTTATTGGATTTTCTTGCCACTTGTATATTTTTTTATTGCCAAAATCCTTTTTATCCCTTGCATACTTTTTCAGTTTCTTGATTTTAGTGTAATTTTCTATTTTTTGCACTGCTTCTAGTAGTTTAGTTTGTTTCTCCTGGTATTCTACCATATCCATAAAGGGTAACATATGTCCCTTTTAATTCTGCCATTTTTTGTTCAATATTTTTCAATTTGCATTTCTCCTGTATTTAATTAACCCCAGCAACTTTTTCTCACATTGATTGAAAAACTCTAACCATTCATCTGTAAGATGTTGGTCAACCATCCCATCATTCTTTTTTTATTTTTACAGTATAGGTATGGCATAATCTTGGCACAGGTGCAATATAGAGTTTAGATGCAGTAAAGTTTCACTATAATAGGGGTGCAGTCCAGGTTTGGAATAAATGAGTTATAGAGTGCAGTATGGGTTTGGTATGAATTGGGTACACCTGGTATCCTGCTCTGAGTGGATTAGTCCCTGCTAGAAGTATCAGCAATAGAGAATGGCTCTCATTAGTCCCTGGGATGCTGCGATGACCTCTCGCTGTAGAAGGGGGGCCCACTCAGTCTCTTCCCGAAAGCCATCTGGGATCAGCAGTGGGAAGCAGGGGGGAGAGTGGACACTCCAGTCTCCCTGTGGCAGCGGTTCAAGTGCTGTAATGTGGGCAATACTGCTCTGCCCCTGGGTGTCCTTGCTCCCAGTCTCAGGCTCGGTCTCCGCTGGTATGGTCTCCAGCTGGCAGGTGAATATTCACACAGGAGTGCTGTCTCTCTAACTCTCTTGGTGTCAAGCATAAGAACTTTCCCAGGCAGTTTAATAAAAAAAATCTCTCCTCCTTTTGCACAGTATCTATTGGAATCTGTAGTGTAACCATTATGCCGCGTACACAAGACCGAAATTTCCATTTGTTTCGAACGCGATGACGTATGACGGGGCTAGAAAAGGAAGTTCAATAGCCAGTAGCCAATAGCTGCCCTTGCATCGTATTTGGTCCATCGGACTAGCATACAAATGAACGTAACATTTTAAACATGTTCTATTTCTAGGTCCGTCAGACTTTTTGAAAAAAAAGTCAGCTGAAGCCCACACACAATTGGAATATCAGATGAAGTTATTCCATTGGACCTTTTCTGCCGGAAAGTTTTTTTTTTGGGGGGGGCAGCAAAAAACTTGGGGGGTCGGTCTGGCACTTACCTCATCTAGGTGGTGGGTGGCAGGCTGCGGCTCTGGCGTCCTCTCTGTCTCCTCTGTCCTCTTCTCCTCCTGTGGCTCTGGTGTCCTCCAACACGGCAGATGGTGGCAGGCTGCAGCTCCTCTCCATCTCCTCCTCTCCTCCTGAAGCTCCGGTGTCCTCCAGCATGACAGATTGTGGCGGGCCTGCCGAACCTCTCCTTCTCCACTCTCCTCCTCTTCACTTGTGGCTCAGGTGTTCTCAAGCATGGCGGACAGTGGCAGGTGGCGGGCTGCGGTCCTCTCCGTCTCCTCCTCTCCTCCTGCAGCTCCGGTGTCCTCCAGCATGGCAGACAATGGCGGGCTGCGGCACCTCTCCTCTTTCCTCCTCTCCTCCTGCAGCTCTGGTGTCCTCCAGCTTGGGTGGTGGGCAGCGGCTCTGGTGTCTCCTGTCTCCTCTCTCCTCATCCTAGGTGCTAGGCATCCAATAGGATCACCTTAATTTTGGACAATCGAGAAACTGGTCTCATGACCCGCTTCCTGATTGGTGAGGAGGGGACTTAGTGTAAAAATAGCAAATTTCCATTTGCAATACAGAATACTTTATTAAACCCGTATTCTGTATGGCGAATAAATATTTTCACACTAAATCTCCTCCCTGCCTCCTCTATCGGCACACAACTGGGTGGGATTGGGGAGCAGTGCTTTGTGCCCTGAGCCCACCCTTTTTTTGAAGCTTATTAGAACCTTAGACTCTAATCACGTGCTTCAAAAAAAGACCCCCCTTCCCCCCATTGGAATCCAAAGTCTGGTGCCCTGTTTGTAGATCAGGGACCAGGCGCATGGGTAGGGGGAGCTGCACCCATGTGCTCCCAATAGATGGGCCGCCACTGGTGCTGACCTTGCAACTAAAGCACAGATGTCATGCTGTCTTAGTCTCAGAACTATCTCTGAGGTGGATTAACTCTCTACCATTTATCTACAAATTGAATTGTGTGTGGATACTTTAACATTGACTATTGATTATATTGCTCTAGATTATTTTTTCCTCCCACTTATTTTTTTTCTTTTCTCTTTATCTTTAAGTGTGTGTCTATAGATGCCCACAGGTGCTCCACCCTTAGGAAGTCGCTTCCTATGATGGCACATGATGAAAAGGAGACTAGAGTGCTGGCAGGGGAACAAAAAGAACAGAATCGGGCTGCTCTGCAATACTATTGAAGAGAGAAGGTAAGTATAACCTATGTCTTTAACGTTAATAGGAGTATAGTCAGAGACCTTGATCAATCCTATACCTGCATTCATTGCATAGTCAAGAGCTATAAATAGAGATTTGTACCTGTCTGATTAAAATGAGAAATCATCAACATCGTGGTTACTAGCTAGCCAAATATGCTGTATATCATGTCTCTTCTGTGACCAAGAGTTTTAGGATTTTTATTGGTAACAATAGTATTACACCCCCTTCCAGCTGTTTTTTGCAGAAAAGGAGGACATTTTGCATCACTAGCCAGTGTCGTACACATGCTATGCACTCTGTTCCTGCCTTTTCAATATGAGGTATGTTCCTCTCACCATTACTCCTATTCACAGTAGAAACAAAGCTTTATATCACATTTAGACTTTGCTGCCACCTACAGTCATGTGGTCACCTCTGGTCATTGAACCTCTTCTGCTTTAAGCAGCTGTGTGCTCAAGGTTTTTATCTGGTGTTCTTTATTAAGTTGTTCCTGAGGTACAACATGTCACATTCCAAGTGTAAGGGAAATAGTCCCACTGCATTCCCAGCTCACAATCTGCTAATAGTTACAGGGAGGCATGCATTAACCCTAGTAAGGGATCTGATGCCAACAGCTGAGATTTTTTGTTATATTTGTCAGGTGTAGCCCACTCTTCTGCCTTATCCAACAAGGAGTACTCTGCAGCTATGCCTGATTGTATGGACCAAATTGCAATTATGATTGCTGACTCTGAGCACAGAAGCTGCAAGTATACTTATACGCCTTCCCAATTCATAATGTTTTTCAGAAAGATATTAATGTAGCTGTAGCAGCCCCTGAGCCTTCTACTGTGGAGATACTGTCTGACAAAGAGTCTCAAAAATCCTGAATGGATGAATTCGTACCTCATTCAGTTGATTTAGCTGCAAGGCTTAAATATTACATACTGTACAACTTACTGCAGCTGTGAGAGCCACCTTTATCAGCCTGTTTTTACCAGTGCTCTTACTAGTCTGAGATCCTTGAAAGGCCCCAAGACTATCAAACTTCCAGTACACTTCTTACTTCCACATGTTCTACACAAACTTTTAAACTCCAGATAAATTATTTATTCCTCACAAAAAATTTGTCAGACAATATCCGTTAGGCCGCGTACACACGCGCGGACTGTTTGCCCAACCTTGTTCGTCAAACAGTTTCGGCAAACAGTCCGCTCAAAATTTGCATGAGCGGACTTGCCCACACACGAGCGGACTGTTTGACGAACAAGGTTGGGCAAACAGTTCGCTCAACTTTTGAAATGAACGGACTCGCCCACGTAAGGAGGAGGCAAATCCGCCCATTTCGAGCGCGTGTACAGGTAGGCGGGGCCCGCGAAGGAGACGTCGCGGGCTCCGCCGCCTGGAATGGGCTTAAAGGGGAACCCCAACGCCGAAAAAAATCGGCGTGGGGGTTCCCCCAAAGTCCACACCAGACCCTTGTCCGAGCACGCTACCCGGCCGGCCAGGAAAGGGGGGCGAGCGAGCGCGCCCCCCCTCCTGAGCCGTACCAGGCCGCGTGCCCTCAACATGGGGGGGTGCCTTGGGGAAGGGGGGGCCGCGCGGCCCCCCCACCCCAAAGCACCTTGTCCCCATGTTGATGAGGACAAGGGCCTCTTCCCGACAACCCTGGCCGTTGGTTGTCGGGGTCTGCGGGCGGGGGGCTTATCGGAATCCGGGAGCCCCCTTTAAGAAGGGGGCCCCCGGATACCGGCCCCCCACCCTATGTGAATGAGTATGGGGTACAATGTACCCCTACCCATTCACCTGTGAAATAAAGTACAAAAAAAAAACACAACACAGGGGAAAAAATATTTTATTGCACAGCTCCGGGGGTCTTCCGTCTTCGGGGGTCTTCTCGCCGGACTCCTCCGCTATCTGTGTGTAGCTCTTTTACTAGCGGAGGAGTCCGGCTTTCTTCCTCCCCGCCGCCGGCCTCTTCTCCCGACTTCGGGGGTCTTGTCCCCCTCTTCGGTTCTTCTGCCGGGCCACCGCGCCTTCTCATAGCTCTTTTACAGGCGGTGGCCCGGTCTTCTGTCGTCGCTGCCTTCCGTTCTTCTGTCGCCGCCTTCGGTTCTTCTGCCGGGCCACCGCGCCTTCTTGTAGCTCTTTTACAGGCGGTGGCCCGGTCTTCTGTCGCCGCTGTCGTCGCCGCCGCCGCCGCCTTTCCGTTCTTGTTCTTCTTCTTGTTCTTCTTCTTCTTCTTCTCCTGGAGATGTTGACTCGACGAGCTCTCCGGCCGGAATGCCAGAGCCGCGCTGTGCGGTCACTTATATAGTGACAATGGGGCGGTGTCACATGGTATATGTCACATGGGTTGGTCACATGGTGACCCCGCCCCCTTACGATGTCATAGTCCCCATGTGACATCAACCCATGTGACCAACCCATGTGACATATACCATGTGACACCGCCCCATTGTCACTATATAAGTGACCGCACAGCGCGGCTCTGGCATTCCGGCCGGAGAGCTCGTCGAGTCAACATCTCCAGGAGAAGAAGAAGAAGAACAAGAACGGAAGGCGGCGGCGGCGGCGGCGGCGACAGAAGACCGGGCCACCGCCTGTAAAAGAGCTACAAGAAGGCGCGGTGGCCCGGCAGAAGAACCGAAGAGGGGGACAAGACCCCCGAAGTCGGGAGAAGAGGCCGGCGGCGGGGAGGAAGAAAGCCGGACTCCTCCGCTAGTAAAAGAGCTACACACAGATAGCGGAGGAGTCCGGCGAGAAGACCCCCGAAGACGGAAGACCCCCGGAGCTGTGCAATAAAATATTTTTTCCCCTGTGTTGTGTTTTTTTTTTGTACTTTATTTCACAGGTGAATGGGTAGGGGTACATTGTACCCCATACTCATTCACATAGGGTGGGGGGCCGGTATCCGGGGGCCCCCTTCTTAAAGGGGGCTCCCGGATTCCGATAAGCCCCCCGCCCGCAGACCCCGACAACCAACGGCCAGGGTTGTCGGGAAGAGGCCCTTGTCCTCATCAACATGGGGACAAGGTGCTTTGGGGTGGGGGGGCCGCGCGGCCCCCCCTTCCCCAAGGCACCCCCCCATGTTGAGGGCACGCGGCCTGGTACGGCTCAGGAGGGGGGGCGCGCTCGCTCGCCCCCCTTTCCTGGCCGGCCGGGTAGCGTGCTCGGACAAGGGTCTGGTGTGGACTTTGGGGGAACCCCCACGCCGATTTTTTTCGGCGTTGGGGTTCCCCTTTAAGCCCATTCCAGGCGGCGGAGCCCGCGACGTCTCCTTCGCGGGCCCCGCCTACCTGTACACGCGCTCGGAATGGGCGGACTTTCCGAGCGGGAACAGTCCGCTCATTTCGAAAGTACAGCGGACAGGCCCACACACGGGCGGACTGTTCGCTCAAACACAGTTTCAGCGGACAGTTTTTCGGAATTTCCGAAAGACTTTGTCCGTCCAACTGTCCGCTGAAACTGTCCGCTGAAAGCCCACACACGAGCGGACTGTCCGCCCAAACACTGTTCAGCGGACAAGGTTGGGCGAACAGTCCGCCCGTGTGTACGCGGCCTTAGAGGAAGATTTTCTTAAAAAATGGGCGACTCCCATTGTGGATCCATCAATATTTCACCCCCTAAAAAAAACACTAATGCTGCGTACACACGACTGGACTTTCCAGCAGACTAGGTCAGACAGTCTTCCTGTTAGTTTTGAACGTGATGACGTAAACGGGACTCAAAACAAGGAAGTTCAGTAGCCAATAGCTAACCTTGCGTCATATTTGGCCCGTCGGACTAGCACACAGACAACGGTTTTCCCGATTTTTAGTCAATCGGATAGATTTGAAACATGTTCTATTTCTAGGTCCGTCTGATTTTTTTTCCCAAAAACAATAGTCCACACACGATCAGATTGTCCAATGGACTGATCCTGTCAGACCCAGTCTGCTGGAAAGTCCGGTTGAGTGAAAGCGGCATTACTATATCTATTGAGGATGCTCTGGTTTTTAGGGATCCCTAATGTTTGGATGCTCTTTTTAAAGCCCTGCTTTGCAACCCGCCATAGCCGGGATGTCAGTCTATAAAACCCTAAAGGATTGTGTCAAATAATCTAGCTACAGTCATTACTGATCCTTTAGCTATAGAACATTTGGCTTCAGCCTTACACTATTGTGTTGATGGCTCAACTGATCTGTTTTGTGTCCTGAATTAGTCTACTGTATGTTGCCACTTCTACTGCCGCTTAATGACAGATTTCTTGCCAGCTTCTGATAAATCCTTGACCAGCTTTTTTTATGAACAGCAACTAGGGATTTGTGCTGGCAATATGTAACTTTTTAAAATATAAAGAGTTCTGTGAGCCTCCACTAATCCAAAATGCCTTAATTATCAAAAATCAGCTGCAAGTGTTAAACATGCCTCATATATCATGCAAATGTGGATAAATAAATATATACCCTGTGCTTTCCAAAGTCATACACAAAACCAATGTAAAAAGAAATATATAAAAAAAACCTCCAATAGCGGCAAAAAAAACAATAGTGCAATAGATGAACACGTGTATTAAAAACAAATATAAATATTACACATATATTAAAAATAAAAAGTGTATATGAAAGCATAAACAATGATGATAATAGATATAAAGTGCTACTGTGCAAAGAGGTGCAATTCCCACTTTTATGATCCTGTATAGATTATCAGTGACCCACTAATGCATAAATACATGCTCCTGTGCATGAACATAGCATCCAGTATTATATAGTATATCAGTATTGCATTGCTGGGTTGTTCAAAGTAGTGCTCCTGTACAAGTGTATGGTATCCAAAAAGAGTCTATCCAGATGTAATAAAGTTCATGCAATTCTAAAGTTCATGCTATTATAAAACTGCTAAGTGCAATAAAGTTCATGCGATCATAAAATCCATAACATGCTGTGGTGTTCCTCACTCTGGTGCTCACTAGGTATTTAATGCTCACCTCAGAGCGTGCGACCTTGCAACTAAGCACAGTCAAAACACGCATATGAACCACCTCTGGGGTCTTGTAGTTACACCGGAATCCTGAACTCGTCAGTATGGTACCTCGGCGAGTGTATAAAATAAAGACTTGATAGTGTAATAGAGTTTTAATGGTTTAATAAACAGAAAACAAAAAATCATAAACCAAATTTGGTACCGTAGTTTGAGTAGCAAAGTAAACAGGACAGATGTGGAGGAATTTTCATAACATTCCATCTGGCAATCAGCATCAAGCAAACTGAACCATATAAATAATAAATAGCAAAAGTACCAACGTTATACATTATATTCTATATGGACATATGGGGAATAGTAAAAAATTAAAAATTAAAAATATAAAAATAGATACAAATTTATACATTTGTATCTATTTTTATATTTTACATTTTTTAATATATAACTTTTTGCTAGTTTGTTTGGCCTTTCTCCAAGCTGCGAACAGGTTGCACATCAGCCAAGTGCTATCTTTGATCAAACTCATTAGCAACCAAACATTGGAAATCTGCAACAAGTATCAGTTAACCCCTTGGCGGTATTTCCGAGTCTGGCTCGGGGTGAAAATTCAGTACCATTAACAGTAACCCCGAGCCAAACTCGGGATCGCATCGCAGGATCCAGGATGAGTATGCTTACCTTGTCCCCTGGATCCAGCGATGTCTTCCCGCAGTGCGAGCAGCTTGTCCTCCGCTCGATCTATCCCGGAGCCGAGCTCCGTTCCATGTGAGTGCTGCGATGCACGGGGATGGAGAACGGCACCAAATTCAAAAAGTGAAACACACACATTACATACAGTATAATGTAATCTTACAGATTACATTACTGTATGTAATTATTTCACATCCCCTTTGTCCCTAGTGGTCTGCCCAGTGTCCTGCATGCAGTTTTATATTATAAAAACTGTTTTTTCTTCCTGGAAACTGGAGATTGTCCATAGCAACCAAAACTGTCCCTTCACATCAAAAGAGGTTTTAGACCAGCTAGAAAATAGTGATAATAAATTAGAATCACTCGCAGAATTGAGCGATAGCGATTTGTGGGGAGATCCGTCATCAAATACTGAAAAGTAATGACAGTGACAATTCTGCAACTGAGCAAATTTCAGTGTTTTTGATTTGATTACACTATTGAATAATTTTTATTATTATTATATTATTATTTGGTATAATTATTTATAGTTATTTATTATATTTTAATTTAGGATTTTGTTTTTCAAATTTTATCATACCCGGGATGTCTACTAGACTCTAGTTTGGACAAATTTAAGTGAGTTATTCCTAAGGCCGCGTACACACGGGCAGACTAACCGTCCAACTAAGTCCGTCAGACAATCCGACAGACAGTCCGTCCTACTTTTGAATGAACGGACTTGACCACACACGATGAACAGACAGTCCTCTGAAAGCTTGCACGATGACGTGTACGGCACGTACGACGGGACTAGAAATACGACGTCCAATACACTGCAATGCAACCTTCAGCCGTGTAAATCCTTTCTGAGCATGCGCCAGTCGAACTAGCCTACTCACGAGCGGACTGTCCGCTGAAACCAAGTTTGGACGGACAATATTATGGAAATTCCGAAAGACTTAGTCCGCCAGACTGTCCGCTGAAAAAGTCCGCTGAAGCCCACACACGAGTGGATTGTCCGCTGAAACACGTTTCAGCGGACCAAGTCCGTCAGACAGTCTGCTCGTGTGTATGCGGCCTAAGAATTACGGCCTACAATATAAAATGCCAAATTTCCATGCAAACATTGTACTGCTTTCAGCACCTAAAATCCGATATAATCATACTGCCAGGGAGGTTAAAGAATGGTACAAGAAAAACTCTATAACATATACAAAAAAAAACTTAAGCATTGTATGGTATGGTGAAAATCTTGGTTTGACCACATTCAAGGTAAAGACAGTATTGATTAGTAAGTAATATGCTGCTCTCTTACATACCATTTCTGGAATGATTTAAAAAGTCAATATTGTTTATAACTGTGACTTACTATACAGTAAATGTTTATTTCTGTCCTATTTATCAACAGGATTTTAATAGAACTAGAATAGGTTGCATAGAGCCCCTTCTTAATCTTCTTTATTGTGGTTTAATAATATGTTTATATTGGTTTGATATTGTATTTAAATTTTCTTTATTTTTTGTTATAAACATCTCCAATATTTGTATTTTTATTAAATTAAAATATTATTAACTTGCAGACAATACATTAAAATCTACGAAAAAACATCTAGCATGGATTTTCTGTCTTTTACTAATCTTGTTTTTCTGATTCTCTTCTTTCTTGAAAGTACGTTTTAAAAAGAATGATCACAGGATATCTTATATATAGTAATATGTAATGTTTTATTATTATCACTGTGCGTTGATGTGAAATGTCTGATGTGGATGGAAATTTATGCAGAGGATCTTCTGTGATTTAGGCTGTCCTTTCCTGAATAGAGATTGCAGCAAAGCAAAAGACACTTGTTTCAATTTGGGACATCCGAGAATAAGAACTATTGACTGAGCAGGAGGATAGCTGTATATTACAATTAAGCAGGCACAGAATCCGGAGCTGTTCCTGGGGAAGGTATCTATAAAGAGAAGGACCTCAGATATATAGAATGAAATATAAAGAAGAAGGAGGCATGCAATTGTCCTGGCTGCAGATCTGCGAGCTGCAGCTCTTGGGCTGAGGTCCCCTTGGGCATTTCTAGCCTCCTTGTGACTGTGTGTAACTAATAACTTGATGATCATACCATTAGCAATACCAATGAGAGCTAATGGAAGGGAACAGCTAATGACAGTACTGGGTAGCATGTACACAGCATTCACTTTAGGAACAGCGATTTCCAAACTCTGATTTGTTGACACATTTAAATAGAGATGATCCTTGTGCCGGTTCAATGCAGCAGGTAGGCCATTAGCTACGGATGTAAAAACTGAGGCCATCAGTAACTTTGGTATTAACCGTGAGACCCCCAACTTTAACCGAATTAGAAAGGGATGAGTAAATATGACAATCTGCAAGTAGTAGTAGATAGAGAGACAAACCGTGAACCAAAAGCTTGAAAATATAGGAAGGACCAATAGGACAGTAAATAAAGTGTAGATCTGTTCAGAGCTGTAGAGGTCTTGGTCCAGGAAGCTGAAATAATCATTGATCAGCATTATGAACTGGAAAACAATGTTAAAGGAACCTAGGGTCACCAAAATTAGGTCAGATGGGTTGAGCTTTTTACCTTTCACTTTGTCTACAAAATTGACAAGCAGAATTAGTGAGTTAGTGAACACTCCCATGATGGTGCTTATACCCAATATTATCATTGAAACCAAAATAAATGTAGGCGGCATTGATTATTCATGTAAGATTGTTTGATTTTAACAATTGCAAATATGCCACAGAGGACTTTGCAAGCAATGGCATCTGTCTTGTATCTCTGATCCATTTATTAATATACCCTTAGAAGCAATATGCTCATCTGTCAAAGCCAAAAAATAACAAATTAAAATAATTCTATGGTCACAGCATACACTTTTAGCATCAACGTTGCAATAACAATACAAAGAATAGGTATTTTCACAGTCCAATATAAGTTTACTTGAAAAATCTCCTTTCATGTTGGGTGAGTGCTGCCTGTCTGCTGGCCATCTCTTCCCATAATGTCCTGGATTCCCTGCATGCTTTGCAGCTTCTCCTCTACTAGTTACTTTTAATTTCTAAGGACTCTATATCCCATAATACCTTGCTGTCTGGAAGCAATAATTCCTATACTGGGTCTGCCTCCTTAAACCCTTCCTCCCAGCACCAACAGTTCAGAATGCAGGCTCTGTGAATTCTGTGACACAGCGGTGATCAACAGGGCACAGTAAATACATGTCAAAGAATTCCAAGAGAAGAAAATGTCATCAGCACACCAATGATTTATCAAAAATTGATTCATTTTCATGGTCGCATGATAAACATGCAGCTATATGTTTATCATGTGACCACAGAAATAAATCCCTTTTCGAAGAATCCTTGGTGTGCTGATGACATTTTCTTCACTTTGATCATCAACGGTTTCCAGCCTATGGTCATTACAGCACCCAGCATTACAGAACAGTTTCTTAGCCCTTGTACACACGGTCGGAGATTCCGATGGAATGTGTCCTATCGGACCGTTTTGTCGGATATTCCGACTGTGTGTGGTCTGCATCGGACTGTTTCCGTCGGAATATCCGACGGACCAACTTTTCCAACTTGTACAAAAATTTGGGAAAAAAATACTGCGCTAAAGAAATCTCTCAACAATAAGTCTAAATATCTAAAGGCTGCGATTGATACGATGTGATACACACCTATAAAGCATATAAGTCAGGAATTTCAACCGTGCTCACAATTACAAAAATCAAAAAAAATATATCTAAAACCGATATAAAACCGATATAACAGAATAATATGTATACACTATAACTAGTCAAAAATTATAATACAAAAACCCAACTAAGTGAATAATAAAAATATACTCTATAACTCATACAATAATCAAGTGTACAAAAAAAATATATATAAAGTGCTCAAAAATTATATATAAGCAACAGTTCCTCATAAAAACGTAGTCATGAGCATACAGTGGTAAAGTGCACAGAATTTTTGTGAACAATCAGAAATATTATGAATAGAGTGCTCAAAAATTATATATAAAAAAACAGTTCTTCATCAAGATGTAATCGTGGGCATAACAGTCCAATAATCATAAGTGTTTCTTCTCAAGAAATCCTATGCGGGTGCAAGAGAGAGAATTTCCTTCACCAACACCGTGCTGATAAATGGTAAAAATGCGCGATTACCAAATCCCAGAATCAGAAAGGCATTTGTTATCAGAAATCTTAGGGGTCATCACACAGGGTGGTCTTGACGTGCTTGACGCAAATCACGTGACATTTGGGCGTTCGCTTTGCCGGCCGGCTTTTCTTAACGCTGATTTGACCTTTATGTTTGTGAGTATGTTTTTTATTATGGAAGAAAAGATTTTGGTTTACGGTTTTACACTATAGGAGTCTTTGCTTGCCTTTTATGAATGGTCCAACCACGTGAAAACGAGGTGATGTCCCTGTGTGATGACCCCTAAGATTTCTGATAACAAATGCCTTTCTGATTCTGGGATTTGGTAATCGCGCATTTTTACCATTTATCAGCACGGTGTTGGTGAAGGAAATTCTCTCTCTTGCACCCGCATAGGATTTCTTGAGAAGAAACACTTATGATTATTGGACTGTTATGCCCACGATTACATCTTGATGAAGAACTGTTTTTTTATATATAATTTTTGAGCACTCTATTCATAATATTTCTGATTGTTCACAAAAATTCTGTGCACTTTACCACTGTATGCTCATGACTACGTTTTTATGAGGAACTGTTGCTTATATATAATTTTTGAGCACTTTATATATATTTTTTTTGTACACTTGATTATTGTATGAGTTATAGAGTATATTTTTATTATTCACTTAGTTGGGTTTTTGTATTATAATTTTTGACTAGTTATAGTGTTGTTATAGGTTTTAGATATTTTTTTTAGATTTTTGTAATTGTGAGCGCGGTTGAAATTCCTGACTTATAAACTTTTCCAACTTGCCGGTAAAATTTTCAGACAAAATGCTCCGATCGGACATACTCCGATCATGTGTAGCCTACTCCGACGGACAAAGTGCCATGCATGCTCAGATCAAATTCATAGACCAAAGCTATTGGCTACTAGCCTGAACATAGTCCCGTCGTAACGAAAAAACATCATCACGTTATGTACAATCGGATTTTCCGACAACTTAGTCCGACCGTGTGTATGCAACATCACTTCCGGACCTCTTCCGGAATTAATCCGTCAGAATTACTCCGACGGATTTGGTTGTCGGAATCTCCGACCGTGTGTACAAGGGCTTAAATGTGTGCGTAGGGAATATTGTGCTTGAAAGAATTCAAGCACAAGATGTGTAGAGACTGACCTTCAAAAAGTAAGATTACAAACTTCAAGATTGTTCAGAGTAATAGGAATAGACTGGAAATAATTGAAGATCAATGTGCAAACTAATATATGATTTACATTTTGATCATAGATACACTTTAAGTGAAAAAAAAAACACTTAACACTACAGAATGTATATTTACACATCTTGCAGATGCAGTAATTTTTTTCAGTTATAAAACATTGGGAGATTGGTTTGATTCCTAGTTAATGACTTTTCCATAATGTTTAGTAGTGTTAGTTTAGTTACTACAGGAAGACCAAACAGAAAAATTGTAGCTTCAAAATCCATAAAAGAGGTTCTAGGGTCAAAGCTAAATTGCCATAGCAATTGGTGTTTGAGAGTTTGGACTGTCACAACACCGCTGTAATGGGTCACAAAAAGTTTTTCACCGAATGTAGAAAATCCCCTTGAAATGATGGTTTCCACAATTTCATTTGACATGAATGTCTTTATCATGCTAGCCTTGTGCCCATGTGTTGGACCATTATCTAGGAGGTTCTTGGACTATTACCCAAGAAGCTCAGCTTTTTCACTGTGTTGGGAAATTTTTTGTGAGTAAGTCCATGTTTACGTAAAAGAGGGTTGGGACCCAATCATTCTCGACTGGGAATCATGGTTGATCCAGGTACTAGAACAAAAGTTCTGGGGGCAGGCATGTATATATTTTTATATGATATATATTTTTATTTTTATTCTTGGGGGCGTAACGACCAGTCTTTGTGCAAGCTTCAGCTACAGGTATGAATTTAAGGCGGTCTCAAAAATGGTGTGATTTTAGCTATGAGTTCAAAGGAAGAAAGTGAGTAAAATTAGTTATCTGTCTCAGCTGTTCACCCCAAGTGTGTGAGCAGCCCTGTTTCTAGAGGATCCAAATAGACACTAGAGATATCTAAAGATAAAGGTCCAAACATACTTTCTAAAACAGAGTATTTATTTAAATATTTTCAGAGAAAGAGTTCAAAGCAAATACATTTTTCAGAAAGCATATTGATGTCACCAAGGAATTGATGAACATTTTTTTCCACCCAAATACAACAGGAACATGATTTCTTCATATTTATACATTACCTGAATAGTATTCAAATTTGTTGGTGCTTCTGGCAACAGGAATCTGATTTTTGTGGCATATTATTTCCAAAACAAACAAGCGATATTTCACAGTGTAACTTCCTTTTGGATTTAAAGTTATGAAATCTAAATTAATTTGTTATTCATTTGAAGATTTAATACATTTGTATAACTCATCATGTAAATCATAAAAGATAGCATGAGTTTTCTTCCATACTTTTTTCAAAATAATAGTTTTTGCAGTCACCTGGTTGGTAATTTCGTGCATTTCTTTGCAAGAACACCATGATATGTTTATTAATGCCACTGATGATTGCTAGCAATTATGTATGAAATTTCTAAAGCAACATAATGCATATCCCAAAATACCAACCAAGCTGCTCTCTTCGGTCCTCCCTAGACCTCCTGCTCTCTAGCTCCCTTGTCACCTCCTCCCATGCTCACCTCCAGGATTTCTCCAGAGCTTCTCCCATCCTTTGGAACTCCCTACCCCAATATGTCCAACTGTCTCCTAATCTATCCATCTTTAGACGATCCCTGAAAACCCTTCTCTTTAAAGAAGCCTATCCTGCGTCTAACTAATACACTGTTTTACTTCCTCCATCAGCTCACCCCCCACAGCTATTACCTTTTATATCAATTGACCCTTCCTTTTTAGATTGTAAGCTCTAATGAGCAGGGCCCTCTGATTCCTATTGTACCAAATTGTAATGTAACTGTAATGTCTGCCTTTATTTTGTTAGCAGATAACTTATGCACTGGAAAGATAGTATAAACCTACAAATCCATAACCTCTTACTTCATTTTAATATTAGCCTATGTACAAATGTCACATAAAGTATATGAACAGAAAACATTTAGTCTAGGGAGGAAGAATAAAGAACAAGCAGTAGACACGGTTTTGATTAGGAATAGCGATACCGATAGTATACCAGTATATTGAACTAAGCCATTTTTCAGATATTCCCAAGTCACAAACATTTCCAGCAATAGACATTAATTTACATTATTTAACATGATTAATTACAGATATTTAGATATTAACTATTTTCAGTTAATTTCTTTTGTAAAATTGAGAATACTTTCAGTAGTCTCTCTTCATACAATGTCTGCCTTGCTTTAAATGATTGTCTTAGACAGTTGGCACCTAACTTTGTTTATGAGTGTGTCATGCCTGATTGTTAGATTGGCATTTTAATATTTACTAAATGATTTCTGTTCCAGAACTGTTCTTATTGCAGGGTCATATACAAGGCAACCAACATGTACATCAGGGTTTCTCAGCTAGGGTTCTTCCAGAGGTTCTAGGGGTTCGTTGAGCACTTTCACATGAGAACTTTCTGCCTTTCATATAAGTTCACACTGAATCTATTAAAACTTTTCGCTATCTGTAAAGGGGAAATTCTTCCCAATGACCACAAGTGTAAGGAACGTTGTTCCCACAGACCATCACACTAATGTTTTATGAATTGTAGATATAATACATTTTAGCAGGGGTTCCTCTGTGTTGAAAAGGTTGACAAAGGCTGCTCAACATACTGACACATGTAAGTGTTCCAAAAGTATTTATAAAAGTTCTATGACATCAATTTTACATACCTTATTATTAATTTCATGTACCTTTCCAGGCCTCTGAATTTGGCTTGCATTGGCAAAATTCTAGTAACCTCTAGTGATGTATCAATGGTTAAGATTTTAATGAAGATTCTCATTTATATGTCAGCCTGCCTCCTTTTAATTAGGGAGGATCATTGCTCCAGGGCTAATTGTATGTTTCATGCAAATTAGAATCCCATAGCACATACAGATGACAGCTTGGCACCACCCTAGACAGCTTTCTTTAGGGAAATTAAATTTGAGATTTAGAGCGATATTTCTCCACCTGTGAACTATGTGCTGTAAACAAATATAATATAATAATAGTAATGCAGTTGCATGGTTTGTGCTGCGTAGAGGAAATAATACTTGTTCTTGGTCAATACATTTTAATCAGTTCTTGTGGTAGTCTAGGATGTATGTTTTTTTTTTTAAGTAGATAAAGGGAACTACCTGTGTTAGATCTTTTCTGATGTCGGTGTTCCTGTTGGAGGGACTTCCATTTAATTCCTGAGACAGGAGGTGGGTGGATATAATTTTAAAGCAAACATTTATGATATTGCAGCCTACCAATTCTTTGATGTGATAGCTGCATTCATTTTCTTTTTTAAGGCTTTCCTTTTCTTTGTTAGTGGATTTAAATCTGCTAGTCCATCTAAAGCCGCGTACACACGGGCGGACTGTCTGGCCAACTTAGTCCGCCGAAACACATTTCAGCGAACAGTCCGCTCGTGTGTGGGCTTCAGCGGACTTTTTCAGCGTGCAGTCTGGCGGACTAAGTATTTCGGAAATTCCGTAATATTGTCCGTCAGACTTTGGTTTCAGCGGACAGTCCGCTCGTGAGTAGGCTAGTTGGACGGACTAAGTATGGCGCATGCTCAGAAAGGATTTACACGGCGAAAGGTTGCATTGCTGTGTATTGGACTTCCTATTTCTAGTCCCGTCGTACGTGCTGTACACGTTATCGCGCAAACTTTCGACGGACTGTTTGGCATCCGTGTGTGGTCAAGTCCGTTCATTCAAAAGTAGGACGGACTGTCCGTCGGATTGTCTGACAGACTTAGTTGGCCAGACAGTCCGCCCTTGTGTACGCGGCTTAACACTTTCCTCCCCCCAGACTGACAATGCTGCTGTCCAAAGGTGCCCTTCAGAGTGTAGGCATTCTGTTTCAATAGTTTTTATTGAAATTTTCAAGACAAATAAACATTTAAGAGATTTAACAACATTCCATAAATCTGAATCACAGTACAGTGAACATTTTGAGAAGAGTATTTGGCATGTTACTTATTACTTGATGAGCCACATCAGAAAAAAAAGACACAACAAAGTAACATTCCTGTAACCTAGAAATAATGATAACTATCTTTTTGGTTTCCCCGTCACTCCTCCACGAACTATATGGGGGGGGGGGGGGGTTAAGGGAAACCATGTTCGCATAACCGTGAAGCCAGTATCCTCTTTCCCATTCATTATGGAATCGATGCGATCTAGAAATACAGACCATAAATTCAGTCTTTGAACAGGCTGGTATAGCCTCTCCTTCAATGCTTCGCTCATTACTGTAGATTTTATAACGTCTATCTCCCTAGCACTACAGGGAAAGTGTAGCAAAAGGGGTAATCCAGAGAAATAGAGGAGAAAAAAAAGAGGAAAGAGTACCAAGAAGAAGAAAGCGCACTCCATAATATGAACCTGTCTGATCCCTGTCAAATCATGAGGGGTCAGACAGGTATTTGATCCAGGGTACCCAGACTTTATCAAACATAGCTTGTTTGTTTAGTAAGCAGTGGTGGCTAGTGGATTTTTCTTTTGGGGGTCAGCACTGGCAACAGCATCCCCCAGGGAGAGTTTGGCGTGACACACCAGCCACACCCTACGTGTGCAGACTGCAGTGTGACACTGACATCAAACCCCCCCTCCCCAGGGGAGGATGCCATTGTGGCACCTACCCAATCTGGGGATGGCATGCTGCGGGGTCCTCTCCTCCTCTCCCAAGATGGGATGCGGGCAGTAGCTCCGGCGTCTTCTTCTCCCACAGCCATGTGTCTTCTTTCTTCCTGTTCCTCCAAAACTAGGCATCCAATAGGATCACCTGATGCTTTGGCCAGTCGGGAAACAGGTCTCGCTGACCTGCCTTCTGATTGAGGGGGAGGAACGTTAATGTGAAAATAGTGAAAATTCATGCACTACCGTCACACAACAGGGTGGGATCAGGACGCAGTGCTCTGTGCCCCGAACCCACCCTATTTTGAAGCCTATTAGAGACTCTGGCTCTAATCGCATTCTTCAATATACACACCTCTGCCTATCCCCGCCATAGTAATTTATGTATTCGGTGTCCTGAAAGGAGCCGGGCACAGGGATAGGGAGGGCGGCGGAGGTGTTAGGGGGGCGGCGCCCGTGCGCCCACAATCTGCCACTGCTAGTAAGATTGGCAAGAGATGTTCAATGATCCATGACAACTTGTTTTTCACCAAGTTGAAAGGGATCGTAGGTATCCTCCAGGACCTAGCTATTGCTATCCTAGCTGCTGTCCAAATTTTGGATTTTAGATTTAATACTGCTTTAAAGTTGAATTCCAGCCAGGAAGCACATAATATTATTAGCAAGCTAATTGTCTTTATAAAGTCAATTTTTTTCATCATCTTTCTGATCCCACAACCCTGTCTGCTTTGTCTCCTTATTTGGGCAACTTCTGTTTTGTGTGATTGGGTACTGCTATTTTCTCTCAACAAAGTGCTGTAGGGGAGGTTGCTTTCCCTAAATAGAAGTGGGGCCACCCATGCTTTACCAAGCAACAGGCAATTTTGATTTGATTCTAGGTTAAGGGTTGCGCTCAAGAACATGGGGTCAACTTTGAATGTTGACTTTTGACTGTTGTTTTCCGTAAGTTGGGGAGCTGCAGGTGGGGAATTATCAGGAAGAGAAGAAAAGATTGATCGCACACTTGAATCCAAAAGATGCTGTAGAATTGTCTTTATTGTCATGAGCCAGACAAAATTGCAATGATGATCAGTTGACGTGTTTCACATGAAAAGAACTGTGCTTGTTCACAACAATTGAAATGCTCACAATCAAATCAAACACCTAACACAAAACACCTGTAGTTAAAGAGCAATGATCACAAATCTTCACCTACATAAAAACAATTCTAAACTGCTAAAACATCTAATCACTAAAATCGTCAAAACAAAAATAGACAATATGAACATGTAAACAAGAATTCTATTAACCACTTGCTTACTGGGCACTTAAACACCCTTCCTGACCAGACCAATTTTCAGCTTTTGGTGCTCTCACACTTTGAATGACAATTACTCAGTCATGCAACACTGTACCCAAATGAATTTTGTGTCCTTTTTTTCCCACAAATAGAGCTTTCTTTTGGTGGTATTTGATCACCTCTGGGGTTTTTATTTTTTGCGCTATAAATGAAAAAAGACCGAAAATTTTGAAAAAAAACGCATATTTCTTTGTTTCTGTGATAAAATTTTGCAAATTATAATTTTTTTTTCATAAATTTTGCCCACAATTTATACTGCTACATATCTTTGGTAAAAATAACCCAAATTAGTGGATATTATTTGGTCTTTGTGAAAGTTAGAGAGTCAACAAGCTGTGGTGCGAATCGCACAAAATTGATCACACCTGATGTACTGGTGGCCTATCTCATTTCTTGCGACCCGAACAAGTCAGGAAAGTACAAATACCCCCCAAATGACCCCTTTTTTGAAAGTAGACATTCCAAGGTATTTACTAAGATGCATGGTGAGGTTTTTGATGTTGTCATCTTTTTCCCACAATTCTTTGCAAAATGAAGATTTTTTTTTTCTCACAAAATTTTCAATGTAATAGGTTATTTCTCTCACATGGCATGTGTATACCACAAATGACACCCCAAAATACGTTCTACTACTCCTGAGTATTACGATACCAAATGTGTGAGACTTTTACACAGCCTGGCCACATACAGAGGCCCAATATTGAAATAGCACCATCAGGCGTTCTAGGAGCATAAATTACACATTTCATTTCTCAACCACCTATTACATTTTTGAAGGCCCTGGAGCACCAGAACAATGGAAAAGCCCACAAAGTGACCCCATTTTGGAAAGCTAACACCCCAACGTATAATCTATGAGGCATAATGAGTCGTTTGAATGGTTCATTTTTTTCCAGAAGTTTTGGGAAAATGTGGAAAAAAAATGAAAACGCATTTTTTTTATGCAAAGTTGTCCATTTATAAGATATTTCCAACACATAGCATGTACATAGCAAAAATGACACCCCAAAATACGTTCTACTACTCCTCCTGAGTATAACGATACCAAATGTGTGAGACTTTTACACAGCCTGACCACATACAGAGGCCCAATATTGAAATAGCACCATCAGGCGTTCTAGGAGCATAAATTACACATCTTTTTTCTCAACCACCTATTACAGTTTTGAAGGTCCTGGAGCACCAGGACAATGGAAATGCCGACAAAGTGACCCCACGTGGCACTGACAACAGGTGGCACTGACGACACGTGGCACTGGAGGCAGATGGCACTGGAGGCAGATGGCAATGGATGGCAGATGGCACTAGAGGCAGATGGGGCTGACAGATGGGGCTGACAGATGGGGCTAACAGATGGGGCTGACAGATGGGGCTGGCAGATGGGGCTGGCAGATGTCGCTGACAGATGGCACTGGGGCTGGCACTGGCAGATGGCACTGGCAGATGGTGCTGGCTATTTGCTCTGGCTAATTGCTCTGGCAAATGGGGCTGGCAGATGGCACTGCGGCTGGCAGATGGCACTGGCGCTGGCAGGTGGTGCTGGCAGGTGGCACTGGCAGGTGGCACTGGCAGGTGGTACTGGCACTGGCGGCACTGACGCTGGCGGCACTGGGGCTGGCGGCACTGGGGCTGACGGCACTGGGGCTGACGGATGGCACTGGCACTGGCGCTGGCAGGTGGCACTGGCAGGTGGCACTGGCACGTGGCACTGGCACGTGGCACTGGCGGCACTGGGGCTGGCGGCACTGGGGCTGACGGCACTGGAGCTGACGGATGGCACTGGCGCTGGCAGGTGGCACTGGCGCTGGCAGGTGGCACTGGCAGGTGGCAGGTGGCACTGGCAGGTGGCACTGGCACTGGCGGCACTGGTAGTGGCAGGTGGCACTGGCAGGTGGCACTGGCGGCACTGGCACTGACAGCACTGGGGCTGACGGATGGCACTGGCAGGTGGCACTGGCGCTGGCAGGTGGCACTGGCGCTGGCAGGTGGCACTGGCACTGGCGGCACTGACGGCACTGGGGCTGACGGCACTGGGGCTGACGGCACTGGGGCTGACGGATGGCACTGGCGCTGGCAGGTGGCACTGGCACTGGCAGGTGGCACTGGGGCTGACGGCACTGGTGGCACTGGGGCTGATGGCACTGACGGCACTGGGGCTGACGGATGGCACTGGGGCTGATGGATGGCACTGGCGCTGGCAGGTGGCACTGGCGCTGGCGGCACTGGGGCTGACGGCACTGGGGCTGACGGCACTGGGGCTGACGGCAGGCACTGGCGCTGGCAGGTGGCACTGGCGGCACTGGCACTACTGGCAGATGGCACTGGGCTGACAGATGGCACTGGGCTGACAGATGGCACTGGCACTGGGGCTGACAGATGGCACTGGGGCTGACAGATGGCACTGGGCTGACAGATGGCACTGGGGCTGACACATGGCACTGGGGCTGACACACAGATCGCTCTCCCTCCTCACATGCTGTCTCTGTGTGAGGAGGGAGAGACACGGCAATGGGAGATGATCTCATATGTTTACATATGAGATCATCTCCCATTGGCAGCTGCGATCGCGCTGTGAACGGCCGCTTTGATTGGCCGTTCACGGCGATCTGTATTTGCCTGTCTCCGGGAGACACGGCGAATACAATACTTCCGCGATGCGCGCCCCCGGCGGCGCGCATTGTGGAAGTAAACACAAGGCCGTCCAGGGACGGCCAGGCGAAGGAACCCGCCTGCTCTAAGGCCGTCATTCGGCTATAGGGCGGGCGGGAGGTGGTTAAAAACAAAAATAGAGAAATGAGCAAAAAAAATGTGTGATAATACCAATGTAAATCACATATATCACTGTATAACAAATTAAGTCTAGTTGGCGCCACCCACGCTTTACCAAACAGGCCATTTTGATTTGATTCTAGGCTAAAGGGTTGCGCTCAAGAACATGATGTCAACTTTGAATGTTGTCTTTTGAATGTTGTTTTCCGTAAGTTGGGGAGCTGCAGGTGGGGCATGCTGTCAGCGAAAGACGTTAAAGAGGAAGTAAAGCCTTACTAAAAATAAAAATAGACCCTGCAAGGCAAAGGCATAGCATACTAGCTCATTATGAATAACTTACCTGAGATGGAAGCCCTCGAAGCGACCCTCTTCGTCTTCCTCCGACGCTGCCATGATACCCAGAGTGATGTCCGGGTATCACGGCTCCAGCGTTGTGACTGGCCGGCGCTGTGACTGTCACCCCCGTCACATGTGTGTGGGAGCCGCCACTAATGGCATGATTGCTGTTAGCAGTGGCATGCTTAGTGCGCCTGCGCGCCGCTGGCAGGCACCGCTGTCTGTGGCGCGCATGCGGTGCCTGTTATTTGCAAATATCTCTTAAACCTACATGGTTTAGGAGATATTTCTTGGACCTACAGGTTAGCCTTAATCTAGGCTTACCTGTAGGTCAAAGTGTGTCTGTAAGATTTTACAACCACTTCAATGGTTGTATGCTTCTGTTCTCATGTAAACGCACATGCATCTCTGCATGCTTGTACAATGTGATTTTCCCAAGTGAGAGCACAGCTCTGTCTGGTAGGGTGAGAGACCTAATTTGTCTCTGCTTATGCAAATCTGAAAGGTCTGGTTCCTCCCCCAGCTTGTGAAAGAAGAAGCAGCACACTGTTAAACTCAACTCTTGGTTACTTTTCTTTCTTCTTCTGCCAATAAATGTTTTGTTAGCAGATAAGTACTGCAGCACATCTTGTGCTGCTTCTCCCTACCAAGTTCTGAGCTCTGTCCTCCTGTGCTGTACCTCTATAATGACACTACAGAGCTGCTGCCTGAGTAACATGCAGCAGAGGCATCCCCTGCACCCCCCTAGATGTGCACGCTTTATGCCAGCAGTGCCCGCTAGAGATTATAACATTTATCACAGAGGTTTTTATAATACAGCACCAAAAACTTACATAGCGCGGAGATGGAGAGTAGGGAAACCAGTGGCTGGGCACCCTAGACAGCAGAGCACCCTAGGCAGCCGCTTAGTTTGCCTATTAGTTTGCCTATAGGTAGCGCCGCCCCTGCTTGCAATTTTACCAATCATATTTATACATCCAAAGCAGGTGAATCTGATTGGTGTCATTTTTTTGGTGACAGTAGTATGCTTTCTGAAACTTTTTTTACTTTCAACTGAAAATATTTAAACAAACATTCCATTTTAGAAGGTATTCTTTAACCTTTATAAATCAATATGTAGTGGTGGGCTCCTGAAGAGCACACGATATGTGTTTTTAAAATTTTACTTTACACAGGTGCCAGTGCCACTACAGTTTGGTTTGGGTCTATTTGTCTAAATTTGACTTCTGTGTCAGTCTGACTGGACTGTGAGATGTTCAGTCTGGCCGCAGGGGGCACTGTCTCTGATGGCAGGCATGGGACTATGGTTATGGGAGGGGGTATTTAATATGCGAACGTCACGGGGTTCAGGGGTTCCTGTCCAGTATGAAGTGCTGATTACATGGTCCTGGTCCTCCTGACCAGCCCCCAGGAAGACTATGGCCTGGGGTGCAGTTCCCCCCCATTTTATTGCCTCAGGGCTGGCTAGCCCAAGCTATGGAAACTAAGGAAGGATTCTGAGGTGGATGGGTGCCGGGAGAGACCCAGTGTACTTCGAGCATTCCACGGGAGGACTCTTTAGAAGAACAACACAAGTGAGTTTGGTTTTCTTAACAAGAGCCTGGAAGGGCTGAAGTGAATGAGAGAATCCGGTCTTGTGGATATCGCCAAGTAGGCTGAAAGATCCAGGTATCCTACAAGTGTTCTACAGCTTAGTTTCCTACGTGTTCTGCAACAACATCTGTGACAAAGACTTTGTTCCTGAGTAAGCACCTTGTTGGCTGCTAGGCCTTGTGAAAGTGGGACTGTTCAACCTGAGTGTTCATCCAGCTGCGAATGGCTATTCTCTGGATGCAGTTAAAGTAAGCAAGTTCCTTAACATTTATAGACTTTGACATTGAGAGTACCTGAATTCCTTCCCAACCCTCTGATCCCAAGTTAAAAGACTGTTCAATGGTTGAAGTCTTGTAAATAAAATCCATTCAAGTGAATCTATTGTCAGTCTCAAGTTACTGGGTCATCTACCACGGGACATCCCCTAGAAGTGCAACAAGAAGAAGCAGAAGGTAACGGTAAGCCCAAAAATAACCAGAAGCTCCTTCGGGGGTTAGTGCTACAAATAAATATCACCAGTGTCTATTATTGTCCTTTACAACAACTTTGCTGCTCAAATGTTTGGCGTTGAGATGGATAACTAATTTTCTTACTTTGTTCCTTTGCTAAAAACCCACAATTTTTATAACCACACTAAATTTACATCTTTAGCCGAAGCTTGCACAACAACTGGTATTTATGTCCCCAAGAATAACAATATTTATCTGCTTCTCCCCATATCCGTTGTTGTAGTACCTGGACCAACCATGATTCCCAGTAGATAATGGTGGGATCCAAACCCTCTTTTACATAGACACCATTTATTGCAGAATGTATTCATAATTATATGTGCATCCAAAGCAGATGAATCTGATAGGTGTAACACCAATAAGATTCATCTGCTTTGAAAGCACATGTGATTCTAAACACATATTAAAAGAATCCTGTATTCTGGCCAATGCATAACTTAGTGAAGTTTGCTTCTATCAATAAAAAAAAAAAAAAAACTTGATTGAGAGTTCTAACCTCTAATTGAATTTACTGGCGCTATGCTCATTCCAAATCTGTGTCTCAGAAAGATTTACCTCAGAAAGAATTGAGTAATGGCAGGCCCTGTATGTCTATTGACATGGGTTTCTTTTACAGCTCCCTGCCAACCTCCATTTCCTATTCTCTTTAGGGTGGCTTCACACCATCACCACATGCGACTCAGGGCAGGGGTCTTGTGCCTCCTTGTTCAATGTTTCAGGTCCGATTTCGGACAAATTTTTGGTTGAATTCGGACCTGAAATGGACCAAAAGACGCACAGGGCTCCTGTGCAAATTCGCACCAGAGCCATAGCAGACATCTGTGAAATGGCTCCATAGAGAGCCAGTCAAAATTTCCTGCTCTAGCGAATTGGATGCGGAGAATCTGCATCCAATTCGCAATGGTGTGGACACAGCCTTAGTCTTGGAATGAGACAATTTTCACATGGTTAGGCATGGTTAGGTCAAATCAGTGTCTTTCTCTTCAATTACCAGGCTTTTTTAACCACTTCCCACTCGGCCTATAGCAGATTGACGGCTGGGAAGTGGTTCTGTTATCCCGACTGGGCAGCAGCGTCCAGCAGGATAACATGCTGGCACGTGCCTGCGGGAGCAATCGCGAGTGCAGTGTGTCAGCCTGACATGCCGCATCTTCAATCATGGTAAGGAGCCTTTGACAGAGCAAACACATCTGATCATCTCGTGAACCAGGAAGTGCCAGTAAACGGCATTCCTCAGTTTGCGCTGACAGGGAGACCCGATCGCCGGCTCTCCCTGTCAGAGGGGGGTCTGTGCTGATAATCAGCACATTGATTATCAGCACAGCCCCCATCACATGTGCCCCTCAGCTGCCAACCAGTGCCCAATAGCTGCCAGTCAGTGCCCCTCAATAAAGTCCCTCAGTGCCCACCACAGTGCCAATCGTAGCCCACCACAGTGCCAATCAGTGCCCATCACAGTGCCAATCAGTGCCCAGCAGTAACACCTGCCACTTCCTCATCATCAGTGCTGCCCATCAGTGCCATCTATTAGTGCCCATCAGTGCTGTCTGTCAGTGCCCATGAGTCCTGCCTGTCAGTGTCCATCAGTGCCACCTGTCATTGCCACCTATCAGTGCCACCTATTAGTGCCCATCTGTGCTGCAAATCAGTGCTGCCTGTAGGTGGCCATCAGTGCTGCATATCAGTGCCGCCTATCAGTGCCCATCAATTCTACATATCAGTGCCTCCTCATCAGTGCCCATCATTGCTGCCTCATCAGTGCGGATCAGCATCCATCAGTGAAGGAGAAAACAAAATTTCTTGACAGAAACTTTTTTTTTTCAAATATTTCGATCATTTTTAGTTTGTTTAGCAAAAAATAAAATCCCCTGATGTGATCAAATACCACCAAAAGAAAGCTCTATTTGTGGGAAGAAAATTATATTTGGGTACAGTGTTGCATGGCCATGTCATTCAAAGTGCGACAATGCTGAAAGCTTAAAATTGTCCTGGGCAGGAAGGGGCGAAAGTGCCTAGTGTTGAAGTGGTTAAAAACGTTCAATAATTTTATTTTTAACAAGACACAACCAAGCTCAGTCGCCTTCATTCTCATTAGAGCAAAGAGGGATTGGGTCCACCTGATATACAATTAAAATATATAGCTTATAAATTGGATTCAATTAGAAAAGGTAATAACAAGAAACAATCTAACACAAATCCTGAGGTTGGACCTAATTAATATTGATAATATATGCAAAACAAGGGGTCTTGTGCCTCCTGGTTCACTGTTTCAGGTCCAATTTTGGACTAATTTTTGGTTGAATTCGGACCTGAAATGGACCAAAAGACACACAGGGCTCCTGTGCAAATTCGCACCAGAGCCATAGCAGAGATCTGTGAACTGGCTCCATAGAGAGCCAGTCAAAATTTCCTGCTCTAGCGAATTGGATTAGCTTATAAATTGGATTCAATTAGAAAAGATAATAACAAGAAACAATCTAAGGCCGCGTACACACGCGCGGACTGTTTGCCCAACCTTGTTCGTCAAACAGTTTCGGCAAACAGTCCGCTCAAAATTTGCATGAGCGGACTTGCCCACACACGAGCTGTGTTCAACGAACTGTTTGCCAAACAGTCCGCTCAACTTTTGAAATGAACGGACTCGCCCACGTAAGGCGGAGGCAAATCCGCCCATTTCGAGCGCGTGTACGGGTAGGCGGGGCCCGCGAAGGAGACTTCGCGGGCGCCGCCGCCTGGAATGGGCTTAAAGGGGAACCCCAACGCCGAAAAAAATCGGCGTGGGGGTTCCCCCAAAGTCCACACCAGACCCTTGTCCGAGCACGCTACCCGGCCGGCCAGGAAAGGGGGGCGAGCGAGCGCGCCCCCCCTCCTGAGCCGTACCAGGCCGTGTGCCCTCAACATGGGGGGGTGCCTTGGGGAAGGGGGGGCCGCGCGGCCCCCCCACCCCAAAGCACCTTGTCCCCATGTTGATGAGGACAAGGGCCTCTTCCCGACAACCCTGGCCGTTGGTTGTCGGGGTCTGCGGGCGGGTGGCTTATCGGAATCCGGGAGCCCCCTTTAAGAAGGGGGCCCCCGGATACCGGCCCCCCACCCTATGTGAATGAGTATGGGGTACAATGTACCCCTACCCATTCACCTGTGAAATAAAGTACAAAAAAAAACACACAACACAGGGGAAAAAATATTTTATTGCACAGCTCCGGGGGTCTTCCGTCTTCGGGGGTCTTCTCGCCGGACTCCTCCGCTATGTGTGTGTAGCTCTTTTACTAGCGGAGGAGTCCGGCTTTCTTCCTCCCCGCCGCCGGCCTCTTCTCCCGACTTCGGGGGTCTTGTCCCCCTCTTCGGTTCTTCTGCCGGGCCACCGCGCCTTCTTGTAGCTCTTTTACAGGCGGTGGCCCGGTCTTCTGTCGCCGCTGCCTTCCGTTCTTCTGTCGCCGCCTTCGGTTCTTGTTCTTCTTCTTGTTCTTCTTCTTCTTCTCCAGGAGATGTTGACACGTCGCTCCCTCCGGCCGGAATGCCAGGGACACGCTCCGCTGCCACTTATATAGTGACAATGGGGCGGGGTCACATGGTATATGTCACATGGGTTGGTCACATGGTGACCCCGCCCCCTTACGATGTCATATCCCCATGTGACATCAACCCATGTGACCAACCCATGTGACATATACCATGTGACCCCGCCCCATTGTCACTATATAAGTGACCGCACAGCGCGGCTCTGGCATTCCGGCCGGAGGGAGCGACGTGTCAACATCGCCTGGAGAAGAAGAAGAAGAACAAGAAGAAGAACAAGAACGGAAGGCGGCGACAGCGACAGCGGCGACAGAAGACCGGGCCACCGCCTGTAAAAGAGCTACAAGAAGGCGCGGTGGCCCGGCAGAAGAACCGAAGGCGGCGACAGAAGAACGGAAGGCAGCGGCGACAGAAGACCGGGCCACCGCCTGTAAAAGAGCTACAAGAAGGCGCGGTGGCCCGGCAGAAGAACCGAAGAGGGGGACAAGACCCCCGAAGTCGGGAGAAGAGGCCGGCGGCGGGGAGGAAGAAAGCCGGACTCCTCCGCTAGTAAAAGAGCTACACACACATAGCGGAGGAGTCCGGCGAGAAGACCCCCGAAGACGGAAGACCCCCGGAGCTGTGCAATAAAATATTTTTTCCCCTGTGTTGTGTGTTTTTTTTTGTACTTTATTTCACAGGTGAATGGGTAGGGGTACATTGTACCCCATACTCATTCACATAGGGTGGGGGGCCGGTATCCGGATTCCGATAAGCCCCCCGCCCGCAGACCCCGACAACCAACGGCCAGGGTTGTCGGGAAGAGGCCCTTGTCCTCATCAACATGGGGACAAGGTGCTTTGGGGTGGGGGGGCCGCGCGGCCCCCCCTTCCCCAAGGCACCCCCCCATGTTGAGGGCACGCGGCCTGGTACGGCTCAGGAGGGGGGGCGCGCTCGCTCGCCCCCCTTTCCTGGCCGGCCGGGTAGCGTGCTCGGACAAGGGTCTGGTGTGGACTTTGGGGGAACCCCCACGCCGATTTTTTTCGGCGTTGGGGTTCCCCTTTAAGCCCATTCCAGGCGGCGGAGCCCGCGATGTCTCCTTCGCGGGCCCCGCCTACCTGTACACGCGCTCGAAATGGGCGGACTTTCCGAGCGGGAACAGTCCGCTCATTTCGAAAGTACAGCGGACAGGCCCACACACGGGCGGACTGTTCGCTCAAACACAGTTTCAGCGGACAGTTTTTCGGAATTTCCGAAAGACTTTGTCCGTCCAACTGTCCGCTGAAACTGTCCGCTGAAAGCCCACACACGAGCGGACTGTCCGCCCAAACACTGTTCAGCGGACAAGGTTGGGCGAACAGTCCGCCCGTGTGTACGCGGCCTTACACAAATCCTGAGTCTGGACCTAATTAATATTGATAATATACGCAAAACACTATATGTTCTCTTTAGGAATACGCTAGTCATACCTTAACAAATGGACAAATACCACAAACAAATTTTTGTGGGTGGGAAATTTATTTTTGTAGTTTTAAGTGTAATAAAAGCAATAGTTGGCTTCTTTGTCTTTGCTTTTTTAAATGAATGTACAGAACTAAGTAACTCTAAGGACACTTGTTTCAGCCGGGGACTTCCAAAAATGAGAACAATAGATTGTGAAGGAGAATAACTATAAATAACTATCAAACAGATGCAGAACCCTGGGCTGCTGGGAGGAAAGGCATCTATAAACATTAGAATTTCTGATATATAGAAGAAAATATATAACAGCAGAAGGCAGCTTATTGTCCTTGCTGCTCGAATCCGACCTTGAGCTCGTGTACTCAGCTCTCCATTTACATTTCTGTCAGAATTGTTATTTAACAGTGACTTGATAATCAGTCCATTGGCAACAGCGACTAAAATTAGAGGAAGAGAGCAGCTAATAAGGTTACAAGTGAGGAAGTAATAAATATTCAGTTTAGCGCCACTTATTTCCTCAGTCTCATTGCTTGAGGTGTTTAAATTTGGAGTTTCTTTGTTCAAGTTCCAGGCTGCAGGGACGCCAGTCGCCATTGCCATAAGAAAAGAGGCCAGGAGAAGATGAGGTATTAGTCGGGAAACTGCTAACTTAATCCGAATGAGAAGTGGATTGGTGAAGATAACAATCTGCAGACAATAATTGACAGATAGACAAACTGTGAACCAGAAATTGGAGTAAATTGGAATGTTCAGCATGATTGTGAACAAAGTGTAAATCTCATCCGAAAAGTAAAGATCACTGTTGAGAAAGCTTAGGAAATCATTTGCCAGCATTAGGAACTGAAACAGAACATTAGTTGCACCCATTGTAACCAAAATAAGATCAGAGGCGCTTAGGGCCTTTCCCATCATTTTGTCAGAGATGTTCACAGTGATGATGAGTGAGTTGGTGAAGACACCCATTATGGTGCTGACACCCAGTATAGTCATGGAGACTAGAATAAAGACTGGAAACATTAGAAAATCCAGATTCAGTCCTCTGAGCAGTCAGGCAAAATGTAACAGATATATCATTGCAAAATGCATTAGCGTATGATTTCTTGGTTCCAGATAGGATGCCTGCAATGTTTTATTCAAAATACATGAAAATTTAATTTTATGGAAACATAGAGGCTAATGTCCTAAATGAATTGATATAAACCCCTAGCTATCATGCAAGTCCAGATGGAAATAGGACCTAGCAAATGCACTGTAGCATATAAAGTTAAATGATCTATGGTGTTCTTATATTGCAAAACATTTGTAAAGAAAATGCATACCTGTATAGTTGTGGTCTAGTGCCTAGAAAATATGTCCCCACAAATGTTCCTAAATGTTTTAAAGATGATGGCACAATGAAGCTGCCAATAAACTACATAAACTTAGTCCTCCATTCCTGAAGCCATAGAGATGGACTTTCCTTAAAGAAGAAGTATAGCTAAAGCTCTCTTGGCTATACTTCTCCTGTAGGTCACAGGAGTACAGTTTGTTCTGTACTATTGTGACCCGTTTTCAGCCAACAGCGGGCTGACATCACTCAGCCAGACCAAGCTCTGAAAAATTCTAAACATATGGTCAGGATCTACCTAGATGCCTGGACCAGCACCTAGCTAAGCCTGAGCCAGACGCTCTTGCCCCCTTCAAAGCCCAGACTGACAGTCCCGGCTCTCTGCTCAGAGTGGAGGGGAACAACTGGGCGATCATCAGTGTTTGATTGCCCAGTTCTCATTGCAGAGCTGGTGGGGGACAGATGCAGCATCAGATCAATTTGTTTTTTTGGAAGTCCATACTTCTCTTTTTATTTTCCAGAGGCCAAAAAACTAAAAGCACTGGCATTACCATCAGTGAAAATGCCCTGCAACATCATGACGCCGCAGCATGAATGTCACCTGACTAGTTGGCGGGGGATAAAAGGAAAGAGAGGTGTGGATATGCACTCTCTCTCTTCCTAGCAGATGATGACTGGCCTCAGTTTGGGTGTTCCCTACAGATGGACCTACCGTATCCTGAGGATGTCTTCTTCACATAAGGCACGTAGATGGGATCCCTGGAACCACTGTGGAGTTTCTATCTCTTTGGTTTTCAAACTTTTGAAATCCACCCATTTTATTGTCATCCTATTTTATCTCTTCGTTGTAGAAGTTCCCCATTCCAGGCACCGCTTCACAAGCAATTTTGTTCATATTTTGTCATTGGATAGAAATGTACTGCTTTATTGCTAAGTAATGACCCATTATTTTATTATTTTAGGTCTTTGAAGGGTTTTATAACACACACATATATATATATATATATATATATATATATATATATATATATATGTGCATATAGTATATGTAGTGATCACATATACTATATGCATTTACAATCTGATTTGTATATATTCCTTGAAAAAAGTGGACTTTTTTCCACGAACCCTGGTGCATGAAAATCATCATATGTAGGATAATGGGTAATCGATGGCATGTAAACGTGAGATTTTAATGGTCCTTTCTATATGGTTTTAATTGCAAGAATCTATAGATGCTTTAAAACTTGTGTTACATGTAAAAAAAAAAAGCATGAAGAAACTTTTATCTATGTGTTGGTGATGACTATATGCATATCTTAAGTATACCCTTTTTTCCTACTGTTTGGTGTACTGTGGAATCCTTTATGAAGAGGTTACATATATGGCGAGAGTGGATTATTCTCTCTAAATTCCCAATAAACATATACTGACAATCTCAATTATACTTTTACATTCTCAAAGAAATATGTATTGGTATTCATACTTTAGTATTAAAACATAATGAAGTAGGAGGTTCATATGATATATTGCACAACAATTTAAAAAAGGGCCAAAATGCATGCCTGGGAATTACAGACCAGCTAGCCTAACATCAATAGTATGCAAGCTCTTGGAGGGAATGATAAGGGACTTTATACAAGATTTTAGTAATAAAAACGGTATCATTAGCAGTAATCAGCATAGATTCATGAAGAATCGTTCTTGCCAAACCAATCTATTAACCTATGAGGAGGTGAGCTACCATCTAGATAAAGGAAGGCCCATGGATGTGGTGTATCTGGATTTTGCAAAAGCATTTAACACAGTTCCCCGTAAACGTTTACTGTACTATACAAAAATAGCTACAAGGGTGAGTTCAGAGGGTGGTGATAAATGGGGAATACTCGGGATGGTCAGGACCTGCAGGATGGGGTAAACAGCTCAATCTCTGTATTTGCGGATGACACTAAGCTAAGCAGGGCAATAACTTCTCTGCAGGATGTGGAAACCTTGCAAGAAGATCTGAACAAATTAATTAATTAATTAATGGGATGAGCAACTACATGGCAAATGAGGTTTAATGTATCAAAATGTAAAATAATGCATTTGGGTTGCAAAAATATGAATGCAATCTACTCACTAGGGGGTGAACCTTTGGGGGAATCTAGGATGGAAAAGGACCTGGGGGTCCTAGTAGATGATAGGCTCAGCAATGGCGTGCAATGCCAAGCTGCTGCTAACAAAGCAAATAGAATATTGGCATGCATTAACCTCTTGCCGACCAGCTGCCGTCATTATGCTGCGGCAGGTCGGCACAATCCCGTGAGCCATCATAGCAATACGTCGGCTCCTTTAATGCCGCGTACACATGAGCAGACTGTATGACGTACTTAGTCTGGCGTACTTTCCGCCAGACTGTCCGTCGGAATTTCCGAACGGGCTACTTGCCCACACACGGCACTTTTTCAGCGGACTAATACGGCGTACTAAGTCCGCCGTACTATCCGCCCTACTTTTGAAATGAACGGACTCGCCCACACACGCGGAGGAAAGTCCGCTCATTTCGAGCGCGTCTCCAGGTAGGCGGGGCCCGCGAAGGAGACGTCGCTTGCCCCGCCGCCTGGTATGGACTTAAAGGGGAACCCCAACGCCGAAAAAAATCGGCGTGGGGGTCCCCCCAAGTCCACAACAGACCCTTGTCCGAGCACGCTACCCGGCCGGCCAGGAAAGGGGGGCGAGCGAGCGCCCCCCCCTCCTGAGCCGTACCAGGCCGCGTGCCCTCAACATGGGGGGTGCCTTGGGGAAGGGGGGGCCGCGCGGCCCCCCCACCCCAAAGCACCTTGTCCCCATGTTGATGAGGACAAGGGCCTCTTCCCGACAACCCTGGCCGTTGGTTGTCGGGGTCTGCGGGCGGGGGGCTTATGGGAATCCGGGAGCCCCCTTTAATAAGGGGGCCCCCGGATACCGGCCCCCCACCCTATGTGAATGAGTATGGGGTACAATGTACCCCTACCCATTCACCTGTAAAATAAAAGTACAAAAAAAAACACAACACACGAGATAAAATACTTTATTGCACAGCTCCGGGGGTCTTCCGTCTTCGGGGGTCTTCTCGCCGGACTCCTCCGCTATCTTCTTGTAGCTCTTTTGCTAGCGGAGGAGTCCGGCTTTCTTCCTCGCCGCCGGCCTCTTCTCCCGACTTCGGGGGTCTTGTCCCCCTCTTCGGTTCTTCTGCCGGGCCACCGCGCCTTCTTATAGCTCTTTTACAGGCGGTGGCCCAGTCTTCTTTCGCCGCCGCCTTCCGTTCTTCTTCTTCTTCTCCTTCTTCTCCAGGAGATGTTGACTCGACGCTCTCTCCGGCCACAATGCCAGGGCCGCGCTGCGCGGCCACTTATATAGGGACAAGGGGCGGTGTCACATGGCTTTATGTCACATGGGTTGGTCACATGGGTTGATGTCGTTGATCTCGTGTGTTGTGTTTTTTTTTTTGTACTTTTATTTTACAGGTGAATGGGTAGGGGTACATTGTACCCCATACTCATTCACATAGGGTGGGGGGCCGGTATCCGGGGGCCCCCTTATTAAAGGGGGCTCCCGGAGTCCCATAAGCCCCCCGCCCGCAGACCCCGACAACCAACGGCCAGGGTTGTCGGGAAGAGGCCCTTGTCCTCATCAACATGGGGACAAGGTGCTTTGGGGTGGGCTCGCTCGCCCCCTTTCCTGGCCGGCCGGGTAGCGTGCTCGGACAAGGGTCTGTTGTGGACTTGGGGGGGACCCCCAGGCCGTTTTTTTTCGTCGTTGGGGTTCCCCTTTAAGTCCAAACCAGGCGAAGGAGACGTCGCTGGCCCCGCCTACCTGGATACCCGCTCGAAATGAGCGGACTTTTCTCCGGGCGGGAAAAGTCCGCTCATTTCAAAAGTACGGCGGACTGGCATACACACGGGCGGATTGTCCGCTGAAATGCGAGTACGACGGACAGAATTTCGAAAAATCCGAAATACTTAGTACGCCGGACTGCACGCTGAAATAGTCCGCTGAAGCCCACACACGAGTGGACTGTCCGCTGAAATGTGTTTCGGCGGACTAAGTAGGCCATACAGTCCGCCCCTGTGTTCGCGGCATTAAGTGGGATAGCAGGTGCGCACACACCCGCTGCACTGCGGGGGTGCCGATGCTCGTGGCCAGCAGTCGCGATGAGAGGCACGAAAGGCAGAACAGGGACGTGTTTGTGTAAACACACAAATCCCTATTCTGTTTTGTGAGGAGAGACAGATCATGAATTCCTAATAGCTAGGAACCACGATCTGTCATTTCCTCTAGATCAGTCCCCTGCCCCTACAGTTAGAAACACACACAGGGAACACAGTTAACCCCTTGATCGCTACCTAGGGTTAACCCTTTCCCTGTTAGTGCCATTTTTACAGTAATCAGTGCACTTTTATAGCACTGATCGCTGTATAAATGTCATTGGACCCAGAATTTTGTAGATTCTATAACTTTTGTACAAACCAATCAATATACGTTTATTGCTATTTTTTTTAACAAAAATATGTAGAAGAATACATATCGGCTTAAACTGAGGAAAAACATTTTTTTTTATATATTTTTGGGGATATTTATTATAGCAAAAAGTAAAAAAATTGCATTTTTTTCAAAAATATGTAGAAGATTACATATCGGCCTAAACTGAGAAAAATGTAGCTTTTTTTAAAAAAAATGGGGATATTTACTATAGAGAAAGTACAAAATATTGTGTTTTTTTCATAATTGACGCTATTTGTTTATAGTGCAAAAAAAAAAATTGGATGATCAAATACCTCCAAAAGAAATATTTATATATTTGTGGGAAAAAAAGGACATCAATTCTGTTTGGGTGCAGCGTCGCATGACCATGCAATTTTCAGTTAAAGCGACACACTGTGCCGATTCGCAAAAAAGGGCCCGGTCATTCAGCAGCTAAATCTTCCGGGGCTGAAGTGGTTAAAAAAGGGATTCACTACAGGGATAAAGCGATAATTCTTCCACTCTACAAGACTTTGGTCTAGCCTCAGCTGGAGTATGCTGTTCAGTTCTGGGCACAAAGTACAAAGAAGGGCAACAAAGCTGATAAAGGGTCTGGAGGATATTAGTTATGAGGAAAGGTTGCTACCACTGAACTTATTCTCTCTGGAGAAGAAACACTTGAGAGGGGATATGATTTCAATATACAAATACCATACTGGTGACCCCACAATAGAGATAAAACTATTTTGCGGAAGGGAGTTTAATAAGACACGTGGACACTCACTAAAATGAGAAGAAAAGAGGTTTAACCTTAAACTGCGTAGAGGGTTCTTTACTGTAAGAGCGGTGGTTTCAGCGGGGGGCATTGATAGTTTCAAAAATGATTAGCTAAGCACCTGAATGACCACAACATATAGGGATATACAATGTAATACTGACATATAATCATACACATATGTTGGACTTGATGGATTTGTGTCTTTTTTCAACCTCCCCTACTATACTATGTAACTATGTAATATTATGCAGCCTTCTATCCAGTAAACAGGTAAGTTTAGGTTCCTTTCACATGGTTTTCCCTGTATGCTTTAACACCAATGAATGAGTTATACCAGTGACTGTTCTCTTATTGGATAGCTCAGCTCCAGTTGTCAGCACTGACCGCCTGTCATACAGTGCAAGCCTGTAAGTTAGGTAGCATCTGCTATGCTGTCTCTTTAGGCTCTGTTTACACTGGAACTGGCTGCGGATCTCACAGGAATGCAATGTGTCCTTGTTCTCTGGTAGGGATGAGCTTCAAGTTCCAGTCGAACTCATGTTCGACTCGAACATTGCCTATTCGCCTGTTCGGCAAACAGTGAACAATTTGGGGTATTCGCGTCAAATTCGAAAAGCCGCGGGACACCCTGTACAAGTCTATGGGAGAAATCTAAAGTGCTAATTTTAAAGGCTAATATGCAAGTTATTGTCCCAAAAAGTGTTTGGGGACCTGGGTCCTGCCACAGGGGACATGTATCAATGCAAAGAAAAGTTTTAAAAACGGCCATTTTTCGGGGAGCGGTGATTTTAATAATGCTTAAAGTGAAACAATAAAAGTGTAATATTCCTTTAAATTTCGTACCTGGGGGGGTGTCTATAGTATGCCTGTGAAGGGGCGCATGTTTCCCGTGCTTAGAACTGTCCCTGTACAAAGTGTCTTTTCTGCAGGAAAAAAAGTCATTTAAAATCACTTGCGGCTATAATGAATTGTCGGCTCCCTGGAATACAGAGAACAGTCATTGAAAGTCATTGATAAAAAAAAAAGCATTATTAAAATCACTGCTCCCGGAAAAACGGCTGTTTTTAAAACTTTTTTTGCATTGATACATGTCCCCTGGGGCAGGACCCAGGCAGGTCCCCAAACAATTTTTAGGACAATAACTTGCATATTAGCCTTTAAAATTAGCACTTTAAATTTTGAACATTCGAGTCCCATAGACTTTAATAGGGTTCTAAAGTTCACACAAAGTTTAGGTCTGTTCGCAGGTTCTGGTGCGAACCGAACAGGGGGGTGTTTGGCTCATCCTTATTCTCCGGTTCAGGGACGAATCAGGCCCGAATCTTTTTCTGAATTTGGCCCTGAAACTGAGCCAAAGTCGCACAGTTTCTGTGCAGTTCGCTCCGCAGCCACCCTGGAGATATGTGAACCAGCTCCATAGAGAGGCAGTCACATTCTCCTGCTATACCAATTGGATGTGGAAAAATACGCATCCAATTCACATAGGTGTGAACCCAGTCTTAAATTACACATAATGCTCTAGAAATCCTTTGTTCTGTGTTAAATTTACATTTATAAATCAGATATTGTAAATAAAAAAAAACTGATTTAAAAATTGAGTTTGAAATATTAACAAAAAGAAATATGAGAATAATAGCTTAAAACAAGTATAGCTTTCATATTAAGGACATAAAAGCTATTGGTCACTTTTGGGGCTTGGATTGGTCCCTTCTTTATTTACAATCTCTTAGATCTCTGGGTCTTCCTGAATACAAGGGATGATGAGCTTCAGGCGTGCAACTAATTCTCTATAGTAATAAAAATACATTGCCTGGACTTTTAGCAAATGTCAGCTAGCTTAGAGGGGCCAATATGGGGCTTTTGGATAAGCCAACCCCCTCACTTTGAAAGGGCTGGATGCCAGCTGCCATATTGACAATGGGGTTTATTTACTAAAACTGGAGAGTGCAAAATCTGGCGCAGCTCTACACAGAAACCAATCAGCTTTCATGTTTTTTCTCAAAGCTTCAATGAACAAGCTGAAGTTAGAAGCTGATTGGCTACCATTTACAGCTGCACCATATTTTGCACTCCCCATTAAATCAACCCCAATGTGTTTTAGCTGTGATAGGGAAACCATAGGGAGTTTTACTCACAAACTGCATATCGAGAGAGTAGTGTAGGGGTTGTAGGCACTGCCAGGTAAAGTACTGCAATACTTAACTAAATGTAAAACAAAAATGCTGTGTATGCTGGAGAATTTGGGGGTTTGGGAAGGGAGATATATATATATTTTCTTTTTTTTATACTTACATCTCAATTCTGCTATTGTCCTGTAGCCAATTTACAACCATGTGCTCTACGGTCGTAATACAGCATGCATATTTAACAGGGCATATTTACTAATTGATACTAGCTGCAATTGTTTTTTTCACATTTTTTTAACCACCTCGCGCCCGCCCTATAGCCGAATGACGGCCGTAGAGCAGGCGCGTTCGTCCGGGAGGCCGTCCCTGGACGTCCTAATGTTTACTTCCGCAATGCGCGCCGCCGCGGGCGCGCATCGCGGAAGTTCTGTGTTCGCTGTGTCCCCCGGGGACAGGCAAACACAGATCGCTGTAAACGGCCAATCACAGCGGCCGTTTACAGCGCGATCGGCGTGTCCAATGGGAGATGATCTCATATGTAAACATATGAGATCATCTCTCAGCGCCGCTCTCCCTCCTCACACAGACAGAGTGTGAGAGGGGAGAGATGAACGGCTGCAGCGGCAGCCGTTCTGCTTTGCTTTGTTTAAAAAAAAAAAAAATGCCATCCTCCCCTAGCAGTGCCATCCATCCTCCCCCAGCAGTGCCATCCTGCCCCAGTGCCATCCGCCCCAGTGCCATCCACCCCAGTGCTACCTGCCCCCAGTGCCATCCACCCCAGTGCTACCTGCCCCCAGTGCCACCTGCCCCCAGTACCACCGGTTGTCAGTGCCATTTGTCCCCAGTGTCATTTGTCATCAGTGCCACGTATAAGTGCCATCTGTCATCAGTGCCACGTGTCATCAGTGCCACATAGTGCCATCTGTCATCAGTGCCACATATTAGTGCCATCTGTCATCAGTGCCACCTGTCAGTGTCACGTGCCATCTGTTGTCAGTGTCACTTGTCGTCAATGCCACTTATTAGTGCCATCTGTCATCAGTGTCACGCGTCATCGGTGCCATGTATTAGTGCCATCTGTCATCGGTGGCACGTATTAGTGCCACGTATTAGTGCCATCTGTCATCAGTGCCACGTATTAGTGCCACGTGTCTTCAGTGCCACGTATTAGTGCCACGTGTCATCAGTGCCACGTATAAGAGCCACGTGTCATCAGTGCCACATATTAGTGCCATCTGTCATCAGTGCCACATATTAGTGCCATCTGTCATCAGTGCCACGTATAAGTGTCATCATTGCCACATATCAGTGCCATCTGTCATCAGTGTCACGTGTCATTGTCCTGGTGCTTCAAAAGTGTAATAAATAGTCAACAAGTTAGATGTGTAATTTATGTTCCTAGAACACATGATGGCGCTACCTGCATGTTGGGCCTCTCTATGTGGCCAGGCTGTGAAAAAGTCCCACACATGTGGTATTGTAATACTTAGGAGGAGTAGCAGAATTTTTTGGGGGGGGTGTCATTTGTGGTATACACATGCCACGTGAGAGAAATAACCTATTACAATGACAATTTTGTGGAGAAAAAAAAAAATGAAAAATCTTAATTTTGCAAAGAATTGTGGGAAAAAAATGACAACATCAAAAAGCTCACTATGCCTCTTACTAAATACCTTGGAATGTCTACTTTCCAAAAAGGGGTCATTTGGGGGGTATTTGTACTTTCCTGACTTGTTCGGGTCACAAGAAGCGAGATAGTCCACCAGTACATCAGATGTGATCAATATTGTGCGATTCGCACCACAGCTTGTAGACTCTCTAACTTTCACAAAGACCAAATAATATCCACTAATTTGGGTTATTTTTACCAAAGATATGTAGCAGTATAAATTGTGGCCAAAATGTATGAAGAAAAATTAATAATTTGCAGTATTCTGTCACAGAAACAAAGAAATATGTGTTTTTTTCAAAATTTTTGGTCTTTTTTCATTTATAGCGCAAAAAATAAAAACCCCAGAGGTGATCAAATACCACCAAAAGAAAGCTCTATTTGTGGGAAAAAAAGGACAAAAAATTCATTTGGGTACAGTGTTGCATGACTGAGTAATTGTCATTCAAAGTGTGAGAGCACCGAAAGCTGAAAATTGGTCTGGGCAGGAAGGGTGTTTAAGTGCCCAGTAAGCAAGTGGTTAATGACCTTCCATGAAAATTAACGTTCTTCTCTATTGAAAGCTCCTCACCCCCAAAGTCAAATAATAATTTTTACTTTCATGTAAAGTCTATTTTAAATGGTGACAACAGTGAACTATGCATCAACCAAAAGGCCTATATTTTTGTCAAAAAATAATGTGACAGTGTAATATATAGACAAGGGATTATAGGAGAAAGAGACAGAGCGTTGTCATCCCCCATAACAAAAAGTGCCCAAACAAGGACCTTTACATCAGTAGTACCAGTAGTTTTTTCATCAAAGGTAGTGATTAAAATAAAAATAGCCTTTACAAGGAGTATTATCAAGTTAAAGCTTATTTGAGTTTTTAGTGGTTGGGTTAAAATCTACTTACCAAACTATGCAGATCTGTACCCCCAAAAATATGTTTGAGGATCAATACGTGCCCAAAACAACCAAATGATAGCTAGTTCTTCAAATGCCCACTCAAGGCAATTACCACTCCAGGTGGTATCGCTTGTGTTCACACCATACTAGTATATAGAAGATGAAGGGTGCCAGCTCAGCAAAGTCGAAAGGCAGAAAATGGAAAATAGATGGCTGAACTCCAAAATAATGCCTTTATTAAATAAAGCTTAATCCATACATCAAACAGAGATACAGGTCCAGATGATAACTGATACGTTTCGCACCGTTAATGGTGCTTAATCATAGCTATGATTAATGTCAAAACACAGGATAATCAGGGCAGGTCTGGTCACAAGTCACTGAAGTTGGCAACCTCTCAGCAATTCTTCTTAATTCTATAATGCCTTAAACAGGCTACTGAGCACCAAATAGCAGTGCCAGATGTGCAATTTAATTCACAATAATGCACATGCGCAGATGCAGACACAGCCCTGATTCTATATAGTGGCCCATGAGCTGTGCCATGCACATGTGCATATTTTCGGTCATGGCCATATACTTGATCTTCCTAACACTTTTTTTTTTTTGTGCCAGTAAAACCTGGCATGAGAAGGGATAGGTGTTGTCAAGTGCTGCTTTGAGTTTCAATGCTCTGAGAAAGGATAGACAGCCTAGGATTGTATGCTTAAAATTAAATAAAAATGCTCTGTGCAATGGAATGTTGGTGGTCCCCAGCTTCCTGATTCTATTATTCGGTAAAATAAAATAAATATATTTTGTGCTGTATATATTGTAAATCACATGAATTGCTGTTATATAATTAATTTATTGAATCTGAACATATTGTGTTTTTACTATTGCCGTTTCACAGAGTCTGAAGAAATGGGATATTCGGAAAACACAAAAGCGATTCATGTATTGTTTGTCTCAAAGCGGTACAATTGTTTTGCATATAAATTTGGCGTTTTCTATTGTAGGCCTGTAATTCTTAGCAATAACACACTCAAATCTGTCCAAACAAGAGTCTAGTAGACATCCCGGGTATGATAAAATTTGAAAGACAAAATCATAAATTAGAATATAATAAATAACTATAAAAAATAATAATATAATAAAATAAAATAAAATGAATTTCACCACAATTCACTATCTCTCAATTCTGCAAGTGATTCTAATTTATTACACAGTAGCTGTTGGCAGAGGCATTGGGCAGAGGACAGAGCCCACAAACACAGTGAAGGGACATTGCATGATCCTGGGGACAAGGTAAGTACACTGCACCAGGAAGGTTAACTAGGCCATGCTTGTTGCACTTTTAATGTCTTAGAAAAATTTGAATAAAGGTATCAATATGTTAACAGTGGTGCATATTGTATACATATCTGAGCACCCTCAAAGTCCCACACATAGTGGATTTTTTGCTGTTTGTAATTTCAGGGATGTTGTTGCCCATCTGTGTGATTCTGAGAGTACATATTTACATGGTTTCAACAGAATAAACAAAAAAATTAAAAAAAAAATCTGTTTTTTGATTGAAAAAGCCCATGGCGTGCAAAACACACCCAAAAAACTTCCACCCGGTGCATAAAAAAAGTGCACACACATAAAGAGTGAAAAACTAAAAAGTGCAGACGGGTGTCTGATGTCCTCCACTAGGAAGGACCATACCCTGATCCCCCGGAGCATTAGGCTCCAGACAGGGACTGAGGTACCAGACTCATCAGTGGTCTTCCAGCCAAAGCCGGAAGACCTCCTTTCCCCGGGAGGTCTGCCGAAACAGAACCTCCTAGGTACTTGGTACTATGGGGCTTCCCCAAAGGTAGGCCCCCCAATAGAGGGCGGACCAAGCCAGAAGGCCTATGTCCACCCTCCCACAAGACTTTCAGGATAGGTCCGAGGACCGACACCCTACTCATCAAAACGTGAAAGTGACAAACATGACACACACAACACAAATAAAATAAATAAAAAGTGAGGAAAGGGATAGTGAAGAGGAGAGTGAAAAGGTGGCCATTGTGCAATACAATGACCAGGCCCTCCGGCCAGGAATCAAAAATTCCTCTGGTCCTAGCCAAAAGGCCGGGCCCTAGAGGCAGGTGTAAAAGAGCGTGTATCAAAAAATTCTGGTGAGAATCTGAAACTCAGGCCAGGATTTTTCATTATGTAGGGGAGGGATTGCAGCACACTGTGGAGCCCAGAAGCTAGGACTTAGGACAGTTATAGTGTAGTCTTTTTTGCACTTCCAGGTGGAAGCCGATGCCATCTGCCATCTTCAGGTGCACTGTATAGCCACTCTACAATATTTTGCGTCTATTGCCTCTCAAATAATGCACTCTAATTTATATTTCAAGATAAAACCTCTCTCATAACCCCTCTTTTATTACAGCCTAACAAAGCTGCTTACATACTGTCCAGCCACTTAACAATATTTGTGCCTACTGATGGCACACTAATTTTTGCAAGATAAAACCTGCCTCGTCTCCTGCTATTTGCTGCCTATGTCAGCTCTGATTTAGTGTTCTTAAGTTAGACAATTTATGCCAAACACATACCTGAAATCTATATTTGTAATATTTGGGAATAATTTGGGTATGTATTTGAGTATACAGGGATGGAAGGGAATTTTGGGAATATGATTTTGTAGTTCGTTTATTGCTTTTTGGCATTCTATTGAGGTATTATACTTTTGCTAAATTTGTTAAATTTTTAAGACAATGCAGTGTGATTGTGTGAAACTAGCAGCTCTTTACTGTTAAACTGTTTTTCCACTGTCCCGTATGTATGAAGTTGAGGGTTTTTAAAAAAATAAACTTTCCGATAGCTTTTAGATCTTTTGTGGCTGCCGCTTTCACCATTCAATTCAGACCTATTTCTGCTAGATGGAAAAAAAAAATCAGGTGTCATAGCCAGAACTACCTAAAAACCATAACCTTTGAACATTGAAATTAATACGATTTGAATGCCACTGCTTGCTGCAAAAGCACAATGCAAAAGTCAAAATATAAATTACACCTCAAAAAAGTACTGTTCTGTAACACCGCATATAGCCTAAAGGCTTCACCCAAGCAAGTAATTTAAAGGACTTTTTTTTACTGTGTCACATTTACTGTATTTAAAAACATTTTTTTTTGCTTTGTTAAATGCCCCCATGGTAATGTCCAACTTCACATACCCTTTTTGTGAATATCCTGCTTATTAGGGTCCCTATACATTAGAGCTGCACAATTCTAGATAAAATGAGAAGCATAATTGTTTGACTTAGGGTAAAGATCACCATTCTTGGTGTAATATCATCTTTCACATTATACAAAAAAACTTGGGCTAATTTTTTTTAAATTCATTCAGTGTATTTTTTCCCAAAAAAACTGTGAAAATACAGTGTGACAAAAAATATTGCAACAACCGCTATTTTATTCTCTAGGGTCTCCACTAAAAATATATATATAATAATTGGGGGTTTTAAGTAATTTTCTAGCCAAAAATATTGATGTTAACTTGTAAGCAACAAGTGTCAGAAAAAGGCTTAGTCTTTAAGTGGTTAAACTCCCCTAATTTGCAGACTGAGGTTCATCCCCTTGATCTAAAAGAACCAAATGATACATTGTTTTTTTTTTTATTTCTCAGCACTGAGCAATTTGTGATAAACTTTCCTTATTTTTTTTTTTTTTTTTAACAGTGCAGCTCTACTATACGTGTTACAATCTGATACAATGCTGATGTTACATAATCAATGTTACCATGCATTCAGTCATGAATGTAATGCAGTGTAGATTGCATTGCATTACATTCTTTCCCGGCCTTGATGGCCGGGGAAACTGTCAATGTTGCTTCCGGGTCAGGAAGGAGAATAGAGGAGAGCTGACGTGTGTCTGCTCTTCTCCCTACCCTTTACCAGTAGCACCTGCTATGTCAGTCCTGGACACCGGAGATGGACAAGCGGTACTCAGGATACATAGCGGGGGGAGAGGGGCACTTTACTGGGGTACAGTGTTCACAACCTCCTGAAGTGAAATTTACTGAAAGGGTGCCCAAAATTTGCAAACAGCATCAATTTTTTTACTTGTAAAAATCATGAAATTTACTGGCAGATCCACATTTTTTTATGCACACTTTAAAAAGTACATAAAATGGCCAATTTTAGTGCAAAACAGTGCAATTATCAATATCTAAGCTATATATTGTGCTAATCGCACATGTAACTAGTGTGATTTGCCAATGTGTTTAAATTATAACAAAAGGCAAAAAACATATTACAGTGTATGCGGGAACTCTGTGGACGCTGACATAAGGAGAACATAGAGGACACTAATGTAAAAGGTGATGCTGCCGACTCTGGTGTAAAGGGAAACTGTGATGTAAGGGAGTCTCTGGTCACCACAGCCCCCTCCTTACACAAGAGTCAGTTGATACAATTTCTGCACACTAAAAAAAATCAACTTAACCAATTACTGAAAAAAACTGTATTTCATTCATTTTCAAAGGTTATTTTTACATGATTCATGTTGTCAGAAGACTCTTAACAGTAATCTGAACAAAGACCCCAAGAACAACATTTCCAGGAAGGGAAATACTGTAGTGTTGTCCAATTTTCCTTTGTCACAGGTCGAGAGCTATAGCTCTTGTGGGTCACATTTTTTATAGTGTTTACTCTCATATTAACAATCATTTTAGCTAGCCATACAATCGATATCTAAGACACTTTTTGGGTGTATTATGTGTAGTCTATCAAAAAGTTTGTTTTGGCTTTAAATAGGGTGGGAAAGGTTAAAAACTGCTATGAGGTTTGTATTTTTGTCTTTATTCCCACTGGAAAGATTCCCTCTCACTTCATGTTCTGGTGACATCATGTCACATAAATAGGAAGTGATGGGAGATCTCTATGAGAACAGAGACAGCAGTAAAAAAACATATTATAGTAGATTGAGGTATGGTTTTCATTGCTATCTGTGTTGACCTATCCGAATGATACCCGTTCTTCCTGTTCGCAGACTCAAAGCTAAAATACGCTTGGCTTTGGATTGTCTTAATTGATGCTAATCATTTAGGATAATATGTTAAAGGTACCAGATGTCCTCTGTGAGCCTTACAGGCCTACAAGTGTGAGAGGATTGGATAACAGGATATGCGGACATTGGGCAACAAAGAGCTACCACTTTAGGAAGAAATGCACATATGTTTGTGTCATTGTTCCTGCACTGTTTTAATGGGCTCATGTTCCCCTTCCCAGCCAATTTTCAGTTGTATTGATCAGCCTTGAATATCTAGCGGTTGATATTCAGCACTGCAGCTTATGTCTGTACAGTACACTCCTGCCCTAATCAGAAGTGCTTAAAAAAACTGCTGGGCATTAAACCTGTGCCTGATTAAAAATATAGTTTTGCTGCTCAATCCCTGGAAAAAGGCCTGTCAGCATGGATGAAGGAATCTCCCCTGATAATGGTTAAATTAGTGCCAGGTTACCAGCTCCGCCCATCTGCTGTCACTATGATTGATGTGATGGGGAAAGCAGGAGGGCAAAGCATGGAACCCAGGTAGGTAAGAAAAATATCGGTCTAAGGTGGAGTGACTGTTTATATGCTTTAGACTGTAATATCATACACACTAAAAACAGAGCTGGTATGTTTGATTTAAATATCTAACAGCAGCTTTAATAAAATGGAGTGCCAGGCGGATCTATCCCCTTGCTGAACTGCTGCGCATTATCCTGCTCTGGGTGAGGTGGCTTGTGAGGGGTGTGTGGGGGTTGGCACCATGCATGTGATAAGCATTGCTAATGTTATCATGTATTTTCTTATTTTGTTTTTCTGATATTATTATGATTAATGGTGTTTTTTTTTCTCTTTGTAGTATGACATATAATCTCTGTTCTGTAAACATCATATGTAAGCAAACATCTCCTGAAGAAGCAGTGAACATTTCCATGAAACATGTTGAGCATTCTAATGTACAGTTGTTATAGGGTGAACTAGTAATATCATTTCTTTTCAGTCACACCCAAGATGGTTTTTGAATATACAGAGCCAATTTTAAATTATATATATATATATATATATGTTTTAAAATATGTTGTTGTAAATTAAATAAAATGTAACTTTTTATATTCAATTCTGTACCCCAAGCGTTTCTATGGTACAATTAAAGTTCATTGTAGACTCACTTAAATCGTCTTCCATAACAGCAGCTTTAAAGTGGAATTATATATTATTTGTGATGTTTTAGCACAGAATTTTTTGAATATAATTAGACTGTATATCACACAATTTTATCCAATTCAATACCAGCATGTTTTTTGTTTAAAAAAACTGTAACAAAACATTATATCACCTTGAGGTGTCTACTTTAGAAAAAGGGATACTTTTTTAGGGATTTTGGATAATCCTGACATTTTTATTTTTAATAAAATGTAAGGGAAATTTTTTTCTTAAAAATTTTCAGTTTTATTTCCTTTATATAGTAAGAGTAAATAAATAAAACAGTGGTTAATAAATACCACCAAAAGTGAGCTTTATCTGTCTCAAAAACATAAAAAATGTATTTGGATATAATAAAAATTAAAACAAGGCCTGAAAAGGAAAGCTGTGGGATATACTGGTATTGAGGTGGTTAAGACAGCATCTAATCCAGTTATGGTCCTTACTGCCCTTCAAATGCTATACAGTGTATATATAGTATATGTACTATATATATTTGCACAAATTTCTGCATCAAATTCACCTGTGCAGTGACATGTGGCCTGCACGATCAATAATAAATCCCCCTGCGTGTTTTTCTGCACCATTTAATGAATTAACATTGGCAGAAAGTCCCCCTACCTGGCAAGTGGATTAGCTTTTTAAGCGCTCTCAATTTAAAACTACGTCTCCCAACAGTCATAAACATAAATCTAATATCCCAACTACAGTGTTACTGTCTAATATTTACGTCATTAAACTGAAGTAGACACTGTTCTACATTGTCTGGTATACTACACACAGAAAATTGAGTTTCAATGGAAGTCCAAATGCACTTAAAAATTCCACTTTGTTTTCGCCTCTATTTCTTATGATTTCTGTAATGTATAAAGTGAACAGTTTTTGTATACCACCAATTAAAGGGCTGACCTTGTCAACCAATACTATGTTTTTAAATCTCTGCGCTGTAATTTATCTCCCCTTTGACATTTTGATGCTGATTAAAAAGGGATTTTTTATTACTTACCACCAAATTGTTATATCACCTCTGATCCTATGTATTTTATGTATCCATTTCCACTGTGGAATCGTTTTATACTGAATTTATTCTCATGGCAATTAAGAGGTGTATCAGTATCCTGTTGCTAATTATGATGTTTGGTCTCATTTAATTTTCCACACTGTCTGCAAATGATAGACTGAGATAACTGCTGATGTTTTTATTTCATTTTTTTCTCCAAGATAATATTTTTATCTGGAGTTTTACAAAAAGCATAGCCTCATATATACACTATATATTTCTATGTAATAAAAAAATAATTAAGTGTGCATTGTCTCCCATTGTCTGAACGAATATTTGAATGTATTTATGTGTAATGATAAAGAGTTCATAAATGAACCTATAGGTCAACTTTTATACTCAAAAATTATATTACATTTTTTCACTTCTGAGCAGATGCCCAGTGAAACACCCCCCTTTTCTTCTGAGTCTACATTAGAAAGAAATTTCTACCTAAGCTGCTTGCTTCTTTCAGTCACAGAAACCTTTGCAATACTGGAATACTAGGGTATATCATTAGATGGATCACCAGCATAAGAAAGGAGGTTGTGGTTCCCTTATATAGATCTATATTTAAGCTGGGTATACCACATTGTACATGGGTAATTTTTTTTCCCATTCATCTAGCTGTTCTATTTAGACATGTGCAATTCGTTTAGTTCCAAATTCGTTTTTTAACGAATTTTGACAAATTCGTTAATTCCGAATTTCCAAATTTTTCAATTTACGAAATTTACGAATTTCAAAATTTCTGAAATTTCCGAATCTCCAAATTTCCAAAATTACGAATTTACGAATTTCCAATTTTCAGATTTCCGAATTTCGGATTTTTGGATTTCCGAATTTCAGATTTTCGGATTTCCGAATTTCCGAATTTTGTATTTCCGAATTTCGGATTTTCGTAATTCCGAATTTTCGTAATTCCGAATTTCGGATTTTCGTAATTCCGAATTTACGAATTTTGGATTTTTGGATTTCCGAATTGACGATTTCCGAATTTCCGAATTCAGAATTTCCAGAAAATCGAAAATCAGTAAAAAAGAAAGAAATCTGTTTAATTCTAAATAATAACTAACTATTAAATTATAGGTATTGTAATTCCCTTTCAAATTTGTCTGTTAGTGAACGTAACGAATACGGATTTATCTGAAAATTCGGAATTCCAGAAATCCGAAAATCCGAAATTTGGAATTCCGAAAATCTGAAAATCCGAAACTCTGAAATTCGAAAATTCTTAATTTTGTAAATACGAAATTCTGAAATTCAGAAATCCAAAATTCGTAAATTCGTAAAATTGAAAATTCGTAAATTCGGAAATCCGAAAATCTGAAATGCGGGAAAAAGAAAAATTCGGAAATTCATAAATCCAAAAATTCTAAAATTCAGAAATTCGTAAATCCGAAAATTTGAAATTTGGAAATTCAGAAATCCGAAAAAGCGAAATGTGAAAATTCCCTAAATTTCCGAATTCCGAATTTTCGAATTTCCGAATTTTCAGTTTTCAGAATTTCCGAAAAAAATCAAAAAAACCTAATGAAACGAAAATGAAAATTAACAAATTTTTTTGTCAGTGCACATGTCTAGTTCTATTGTATTCTGACAGAGGGGCTTCCTCCCTACCATACTACACTCATCATCATTTGCTGATGAATTCTAGTAGTACTTAAAGTGATTGTAAAGGCAGAAGGTTTTGCCTAGGTCAGATTTCATGAATCGGGTTTACATCCACTTTAATGCATTCTGTGCCTAAAGATAAAAAGCCTTCTGTGTGCAGAAACCCCCCTCAGCACCCCTAATACTCACCTGAGGTTCCTCTAGTTCCATCAGTGTTGTAGGAGTGTCTTGGCTGCCCAGGACTCCCCTCCTCATTGACTGAGACAGCAGCGTGGCACCATTGGCTCCCTTGCTGTCAATCAAACTCAGTCACCTTGGAGGAGAGAAAATGGGGAGGGGACGGACCACAGTTCCGTGTCTGAATGGACACAGGGAGCTGTGGCTCGGCTCGGGTGCCCCCATAGCAAGATGCTTGCTGTGGGGGCACTCAACAGGAGGAAGGAGCCAGGAGTACCAAAGAGGGACCCCGAGAAGAGAAGTATCCAAGCTGCTCTGTGCAAATCCACTGTAAAAAGCAGGTAAGTATAACATGTTTGTTATTTTTAACAAAAAACAACAAGCCTTTAGGGTCCGTTCACACAGGGGCAACTCAGGATCCAATTTCAGGTTCAGATGGAAGTCGCCTCCAAGTCGGATCTCCGTCTATATGGAGGCGACTCTCACAGAATTATCTGCTCTCGAGAGGGAACTCCACGTCAAATTGGCTTGTCCCCCTCTTCGGTTCTTCTTTTTTCACAGGTGAATGGGTAGGGGTATATTGTACCCCATACTCATTCACATAGGGTGGGGGGCCGGTATCCGAGGGCCCCCTTATTAAAGGGGGCTCCCGGATTCCGATAAGCCCCTGCCCGCAGACCCCGACAACCAATGGCCAGGGTTGTCGGGAAGAGGCTCTTGTCCTCATCAGTCACGCGGCCCCCCCACCCCAAAGCGCCCCCCCATGTTGAGGGCACACGGCCTGGTACAGCTCAGGAGGGGGGGGGGGCGCTCGCTCGTCCCAACCCCTTTTCCTGGCCGGCTGGGTAGCGTGCTCGGATAAGGGTCTGGTATGGATCTGCGGGGGACCCCCACGCCGTTTTTTCAGCAATTTTTTAAAATAAATTTAGCCTTGGAGTTCCCCCTTGAGAGCGCATTCTCTGATTGACCACGGCAAAAGTCGCCTGGCCTGGGGTGACTTAACCACTTGAGACCCGCGCTATAGCCGAATGACGGCTACAGCGCGGATCTCCTTTGCCGGGACTGCGTCTATTGACGTAGTCCCGTGCACGAGCGGCCTGCGCGCCCCCTGAGGGGCGCGCGCGGCGCACTCTGTGATCGGCGAGTCTATGAGACTCGCCTGATCAGGATCCAAGCAAGGTCAATCCCGACCCCTTATCACGTGATCAGCTGTCAGCCAATGACAGCTGATCATGTGATATAACGGAGCCGGTAATCGGCTATTAGAAAAAAAAGAGCCGATCACCGGCGGCCGTGATCGGGACATCAGTCCTGATCACGGCCAGCCCTGCCAGTGCCCACCTGCCCCCTGCCAGTGCCCACCTGCCCCCTCATCACTGAACATAATAAAAAAATAATTGCCCCCCGTCAGTGCCACCCTGCAGTGCCCATAGTGCCACCCAGCAGTGCCCACAGTGCCACCCAGCAGTGCCCACAGTGCCACCCAGCAGTGCCACCCAGCAGTGCCCACAGTGCCACTCAGCAGTGCCCACAATCTGCCTCAACAAAGGTGCTGCACCCCAGTGCAACATATCCGTGCCCATCAGTGTTATCTACCAGTGCCCATCAGTGCCCAGCAGTGCCGCCCATCAGTGCCACCTATCAGAGCCACCTATCAGTGCCACCTATCAGTGCCCATCAGTCCCATCTATCAGTGGTACCTATCAGTGCCCCTTAGTGCCACCCATCCGTGCCACCCATCTGTGCCACCCATCCGTGCCATCTTATCTGTGCCCATCTTTGCCCATCAGTGCCGCCTTATCTGTGCCCATCGGTGCCGCCTTATCTGTGCCTATTAGTGCCGCCTTAACTATGCCTATCAGTGCCCACCAGTGCAGCCTATCAGTGCCCATCAATGCAGCCTATCAGTGCCCACCAATGCAGCCTATTAGTGCCCACCAGTGCAGCCTATCAGTGCCGCCTCATCAGCACACTTCAATGAAGGAGAAAAATTACCTGTTTGCAAATTTTTATAACAAACTATTAAACATGATTTTTTATTTTTTTTTTGCATTTTTTTTTGTTTGTTTAGCAAAAAATAAAACTCCCAGCTGTAATTAAATACCACCAAAAGAAAGCTCTATTTGTGGGAAAAAAATGATAAAAATGTCATTTGGGTACAGTGTTGTATGCCCGCGCAATTGTCATTCAAAGTGCATCAGCGCTGAAAGCTGAAAATTGGTCTGGGACTGAGGGGGGTTTAAGTGCCTAGTAAGCAAGTGGTTAAAGTCATGTTGTAAGTCCCCCCAAGTCGCGTCCAAGTCATGTTCAAGTCGTGTCCAAGTTGCCTCCAAAAGTCGTGTTGAAAGTCGTGTTGCCCCTGTGTGAATGGACCCTTACAATCACTTTTATAAAGTATTAGTAAATACATGCATACTGTAATTTATTGCTGGCTATATAAACATGCCTATTGTGGACATACATAACTAATAGTGAATTTCTGATAGAAAGCCCTACACCACAAACATACCTCAGAACACACTCTCCAAAGTGGTACAATTAGATGCGAGAACAGCTGCCAACTACAAAAGACTGGTGGGCTATTGTATTTTACTAATAAGGGGCAATTTGCTTGAACACTGTGCTTTATATTTCCTTTTCTACACCTCCTTAGTCTTTACTCCTCACTGTGCATTCCTTATTCCACGCCAAATTATTCTTTATATGCAATATTTTGTCATGCTGCACTCTGTCATGCACATTTGTTACCTTTAGAAATATTATACCAACCAATCATTGACCTTTTATTCCTGAGTTTACAGGCAATTAGAAAGCAGAACAAAGTGTCAACATGCTTGGAGCTCAAGAACTGACTGCATCACATGTTTACTGCAATGCCAATTGGTCCTGCTTTCTCTGAGAGCTCTCTTTTACTGATCCAATGGCATATATGTATAAGCAGAACATATCTCGGGTAGTGCCCCATAGAATAGTTTCCTTTATCATCATCCTATCCAGTAGCCAGCACACAAAGGGATCAAAAACACAAGTTCCCTTCTCAAAAATCTTAAAACTTTTGATCTTTAGAGAGCTTAATTATTCAGATTTCAGTTCTTGTACTACTACTACTGTCAGTTTTCTTTTAGTCAGAACACTGTCAGCTTACCCTTCTGGTCACAGCTGTTTGGTTAACTCTGTGATATGTATTTGTTAATTCTGCCTTTCCAGCTCTCCACTATATACTCAATGTGGTGGTGTGTGAAATAGAAATTGAGGGTTAGTAAAAACACCTACCTGCACACATGTTTGATATTTACTGTAGGTCTCAAAAAGAAAATACATACACCCAGGCCAATTTGTAGTGTACTTACGAGAAGCAGGACTCTATGGTTAGTCCATGCCAAATTTCTCTCTCTAACAAAGGATCTCACTCCAGGTACAATCAAAACACACAAGGGTAGAAGTGGTCAATTTATTTTATTTTAATACTCTTTTTGTAAGATTTTTTAATAATCTTTTTTTATCATCCTTATTTTTGCAAAAATATTTAAACAAAAAAATTATTTTCCAAATACATTTTCTATTCTTACAAGTTTTAGTGTGTGCAGGGCATGCTGAGCTGTCTAATACAAAAGCCAAGCACTGGCACTGGACTGAAGATATAGACATAGACTCTACTTGGACAACAGGAAGTGTAGCCATGTTTAGGCATACTATAACTGTACAATAAAATGAAGATTAAGCATGACATATGCTGGAACTATGGGATCACTACATTCTTATTCTTGAGTTACAAATATGGCAATAGAGTCAAGTGAATATATCCGCTTGAACACGGCACAACACTTGCAATTAACTATTTAAATAGTTATTCCAGTAATGCAAACTACATTTATTATTTCAAAACACATTTAAATAAGTAACCCTGTTAAAGAAAACATAAAAAAACAGCAGCTGTGCTGCTGATAAAAGCAACATTTGTGTGAGATGGAGACATAATGTAGAAGTATGACGGCATTCTGGACTTAGGGGTTACTGACAGTGGTTACAATTCCTGGACGCTGCCAAGTTCAACCTTCTGAGAATTGTGATGCCTTCTGATTATAAACATCAATAAAAGAGAAAGTTGCATTTTTTGACTTTTCTTTATGAATACCTCGTAAACAGCGAATTATGCTGAGAGTAACGTGTTTCAGTTTGGGGCTACCAAAAATAAGAACAACAGATTGTACAGGTGCATAACTGTAAATCACCATCAAACAGGCACAGAATCCTGGACTACTTGGAGGTAAAACTTCTGTAAACATTAGCACTTCTGATATGTAAAATGAGATGTAAATAAAGAGTAAACAGCTTATTGTTCTGGCTGCTCTAATACGTCCTTCTGTCCGAGGGCTGAGATCTCCTTTAGAATTTCTGTCTGACTTGTGAGTCTTATCTATGAGAGACTTGATGATCAGTCCATTGGCAATTCCAGCAAGGGCTAATGGTAGAGAACAGCTGACCACATTACTGATGATGAGGTAAGTTAAATTAAGTTCTGGAAAAGTGGGCTCCACAGTCTGATTGCTGGTCATGTTAAAGTCTTGTTTGTTCATGTTAATGTACCACATTACAGGTAAGCATGTGGCCATTGATACCATCACAGAGACCACTAGCAGCTGTGGAATAAGTCTGGACACTACATGCTTTAGTCGGATGAGAAATGGATGAGTAAATATGACAATCTGGAAATAGTAGTTGATGGACAGGCATGCTGTAAACCAGAAGCTAATGTAGATAGGTAGGTTAAGTGCTATCGTAAATAGAATATATACACCTTCAGAGTAGTAAAGATCACTCTCGAGGAAGCTTACGAAGTCATTTGCTAGCATTATGAACTGAAAAAACACATTAGATAGGCTCATTGTTACTAAGATGATGTCTGAGGGACTAAGACTCTTACCCTTCACTTTGTCTATGACATTTACAGCAATGATGATTGAATTGGTTATTGACCCCATCAATGTGCTGATGCTTAATACAGTCATAGAAGCCAAAAGAAATATAGGAAGCATCCACAAAGATCTGAAGAACAGCAACCTTCTAAACTAGTTCTGTACATGAAAGATAAAGAATAAGAAATGTAAACTATATGCATGGTGATGATATGTATATAAACAGTATAAACAAATTATGTATTAGATACAATCAGTGCAATCTACACTGTTAGTAGTTTGTGAAAAATAAATTCAAAATGTTATTGTGAATATACACTACCCCTTGCCGCCGAGCGTACGCAGATGTGCGTACTCGGCTTCCGGGGCTTATACCGGGATGATGCCCGCACCTGCAGGCATCATCCCGGTACCGTTTTTCAGAGCGGGCGATTGGCTTTCCAGCCATAACAACCGATGCGGCTAAAAGTGCACATAAACAGTACAGTGCACAGTGCACATCTGTTCATTCGGAAGTCCGTCGGAACTCCGCTGAAAGTCCGTCGAGAAGACGGTCGGACCTAGTCTGCTGGAAAGTCCGGTCATGTGTACGCGGCATTAGAAATACTAAATTCCCATGTTCCTCAGGGAAAGCTAAAGAAAACAGCTATGTTGATGCTATTGACAGACTAAGTTCTATATATAATTTTTTATTTTGCCCAAAGTTCCACTTTAAGACAAACTGTTTATACTGTTTAAATAACCAATATAGAGCAGTACTATTGTACAATATTTTTCTCTTAATAATCCCCTGGTTGTCTAATAATAGTCAAATGCTTTTTTTTTTTTACAAATAACGTGATTGTTTATTTGAGAAGAGTACACATTTACAGAGCATAGGTATTGGCATTAGGTTCAGAAAAACAATATAAGTGACTGAATAGATATCATATTCAATTATGCATCTACATTCTTTCCTGAGTTGTATGCATAGATTGATTAAAAACCATATTCTTAAGTAGCCCACCTACTAGGTATTTATCGAGGATATGTTACCCCTGGGGTTGATTGTTCAACTTTCCAGAGAACCTGCGGTTGTTTCGTTACACGTGGCAGCGTTTCGTAACCAAGAGTTCCAAATTTTCCCATATTTGGCTGGGCAGCCCCTATGGGCATATATTTCTTATTTTAGGGTAAAACGTGGAATTTGTCTGATTCAGGGTCTGGGAACACGCCTAGTAAACATTGTTTAGGGCATAGTGTCAGGGGGGACCCAATCTAATCATGTATAAGTTGCACTATGTGGAACCAATACTCTTGTATTGCTGGGCACGACCATATGAGATGGAAGAAGGTGCTAGAAGGACTGTCACATCTGGGGAAAAGTGGATTATGGTTAGGTTTGTATTTGGCCAGACAGAGGTGGGTCAGATAAGATCTGCGTATAATAGTTGTGTAAGGCCGTCTGAAAGAGACTTTCTTACAATTGTCTAGGGCATCGTCACATTCGTCATTCTCCAGCTCCCACACGTCGCCAGCCCACGATCTTTCAATATATAGGCAAAGTAGCTGTGGGGCGAAGAAGAAAATTATAAAATACTAAAATGAGTTTTAAAGAGTCTTGCCCCATTATTATACTTAGAATATCCAATTGCTCTAGGTTAGGAGGACCATCATGAAATTGTGTCTGGAGAACGTGACGGAGCTGGAGGTATCGGAAATGCATGGAGTTGGGGAAGTTAAATTCATCCCTAAGTTGTTGAAACAATTTCAAAGTAGTACCATAATAGACATCAGACAAACTTCTCACACCCTGGGTAAGCCACAAGTTGTGGTCCAGTATGGATTGCAGTTCTTTTAGGCCTGGGTTGTCCTAAAGTGGTGTGTGCGAGTGTGTGGGTGGTGTCTTCAGTCTGCATCTTATCACTTCCCAAATTTCACAGTGGGTATATAATAATCCTTTAGAAAAGAGGAATGTCCCCCATATGTTTTTTTTTAGCAGCGGATGGATGTTAAAAGAATTAAATGGTAATGCTTGTAATTAGAGATTGCTTGTAATTTTTAATGGATGATGTCAAAAATTACCAATAGAGGATAAAATATGAACTGTGATACAGATCTAAAAGCAACAACACATGTGAGATTAAACACAATTTACATAATATACTATCGTGTGCGCGTGGGCGCGGTGCCGTCGTGCGTGTGCATGACGTCACGGTGTCACGCCATTGGGGCGGAAGTGATGGCTGTGCCGGGTCATACATCTTCCTGAACGCTGGGGGAGCCACAGATGGAGTGCTGCCATTGCGGCATTTTCCCTGCTGGAGGAGGGGAGGTAGGGTGGACCCCATGCACCTGCAAGCAGGTGAGGCCATCAATTAGGGGCAAGCTTCTTTCTTTTATATATATATATTGATGAAACGCTCAAGGGATCTTTAGTTGATCCCGAATGTTCCACCAGGAAGGACACAGAGTTGTGAGCATCTTCAAAGCAGGTAAAATTATTTACATGTCAGGTTGAACCCCATGTGGCATGACCTGCTCTGTGGGTCCCCCTATGTCACTTGACTACACATTGCCGCAATTTAATTTATTCTTGGATAAACATTGTCTGATATTTCAGAAGTGGCAATACTGCCTACATCACCTACCTTATGCATCTGTTTAATTTACATTCAAGCTACCTTTTATACTTGTTATTGCTTATCCCATACACCATAGAACACATGTTTTCCTCTTCAGCTCACACACCAGCATGCGTTTGGCCCTGTTTTGACATTATTAATAAGTTATCACTCACTTCACATTTCATTGTCATCTTACACAGCTTTCCATCCACATTTCTCCCCCACTCCACCCTCACCCTTTTTTTTCTTTTTTTTCTTTTTTTTTCCCCTTCTTCACCATATTCTTGACCTCTAATCCCTACATGAACATGTAGTTTTACATGGATTTAAAGTAAGTGAAAAATTAAAGCCTTACTCCGGCTAACAGGTAACGTTTTTTTAAAGGGCTACATCAACAGTTTTTTTTTTTCTGGAAACCCTGCCAGTGATATATGGTTTGTCTCATTACTTGTTTCTGTCATGTTTGTTGGACAGCTTGATCTGTATGTAAATTGTGGTGAAAAATATGAATAAAGGCCTGTGAAATAATAAATAAAAAAAAAAAAAAATCAGACGAGACTGTGAGCCAGGCTTTCTTGTACATATCAGAACCTGACCTCACAAATACGCTTCAGGAAGAATGGTCAAACATTCCTATAGACAAACTCCTAAACCTTGTGGACAACCTTCCCAGAAGAGTTGAAGCTGTTATAGCTGCAAAGGGTGGGCAAATGCAATACTGAACCCTACAGACTAAAACTGGGATGCCATTAAAGTTCATGTGCATCTAAAGTCACGTCCCAATACTTTTGGTAATATAGTGTAGATGTGAGTGGTGTACCGTGTACCCCATGTTATTGACCAAATATGATTCTGTCCAATGACGTCACTCGGGAGGCCCAGTCCCTTTGTTTAAATTGGCTGTCATCTGCCGCAGGGGGACCTTTTTTTTTCTTTTTTTTGCATGGAGTCCTCAGGGGTCTGATATGGATCTTTTGTTCACATGACCACTATTCCTGGGCAGTAAATGAATGACATCACTGGTTGTCAGGAACGTGGTGGTTGCAGGAACCCATAATTTCATTAATAACCATTGACAGGAAGGAGGAAAGAAAATAACGCCTACAATATGATCTTCGCCCTGTCAAACAGGTTGAAAGTCTAGCATTCAGACAAGCACCTGGAGAAGCAAAGTTTGGTTTGAATCTGTGTTTGGACCGAACCAGCGGCTCATCCGTCTCTGCATATCTATCTATATAGAAATATGTATTTATGCGTATACAAAGGTGAGAAAGATTTGTTAAGATTTTTCTATAAGCCAAATTTAAAACCTATGTTTGTTTTTGCAAAAGTGTTTGCACAGGGTCCAATTTGTATGAGAAAAATGTTCCCCTGGTAGTAGAAAATACAGTTTCACATCATATTGGCACTTGAGGAAACTTTACTGAATCCGGCACAAGAAAATCTTTAAGATGTAAAGACATTTGTAATTTTTGTTTTACTGCATCGACCCATAATGTTACATGTATTGCTATCTTTAATTAGTTACCCTGTCACCACTGTACACATACCAGTAAAGTGGGCATTGAGCACGTACTGAAGCTTCCTGTGTTGTATCAATCCTTTCTTAAAGTGGTTGTAAACAATCACCTTGTAAAACAACCCATTCAGTTTGAAATGAAAGGCAAAACATTTGTGTATAGATTTAAAAAAATGTATAAATACCTTCTTTCCTTTTTATATAAGCGATCATATTCCTTCTGCTACCTCTGTTCTCAACATAAGAGCTGGGGGGAGGAGAAGCAGCAGGACACTGAGCTTCCCAGTGAATGGCTGTGCAGGGGGAACGTGCCAGGATGGGTATGAGCTATGGAGGAGAGCAGGCTGAGTTCCCAGCATAGCTAGAGGACTGAGCTGTTGTATTTACCTCTAAATGTGAGAGTCTTATTCGTTCGTTTATTTAATAAACCGCTAGTTTTTTAACAATACTGCACTATTGGAGCCTTCTCTTCTCTTTTATGTGAATATATGGAGTGACATTTGTTTATGGACACCGCTGCCTATACCACAGTACAACTATTACAGGAATGAATGGCCCTCTGGTGGCCTGTGGTGGATGTTCATAACTGGGTAAATATTTACTGTTGAGGACCCCCTGCTGGTTAAAGAGAGAAGGGAGGCTGCCTATTCTATTTGATGTGCCTATTTTCCTTAAAATAGAGGTGAGAGTTCTGGGAGCTCATATCCTTTCCTTTCTACATGAATATGTTTTAACTACTTCCTCTCTGAGTTGAGTCTATCAGAATACCTTTGGTGCCGTTGAATATACCTAAAGACTTGCTATATGGACTAGATGTTGCAACTACCTTTTTGTATGTTTATTTATTTATGCACTAGCACGTTTATCATCATATTTTGTATTTGCGCAGGACCACTATTTATTTTATAGCTAGAGGACTGATCGTGGTGCGCTCTCCTGCTTAGTGTGGTCAGTTTTTAATAGGAAAGCAGAGGGACTGGCAGGAACACCAGGCATTTCACACACAGGAAGCAATACAGGAGAACAGGATACTTTTCATACAAGCACATGGTATACAGCAGGCATATACCAGGAATATAAAATGCTGGGGTAACAAACGCTTTAAAACGCCCCAGTGATCATATTTGCCCTTCTCAGCCACTTCCAACACTTCCATGAGTGACACTTTCTCTCCTACACAGTCCTCAAAACGCTCCTACATGTACATAGGAAACCTTATGTGAGAATGCGCTTCCTTCTGCCTTGCTTAGTGCCAGCCCTGAATGACAAAAATGTAAGCAACCCAGTAATGTGTCTGTAAGGGCGAGTGCCTATCTTAACTATATACTGTATGTTCAGGCTGGCATGTGTAGTATAGTAAGAGGATCACTTTGAGTTAAATATTTCTGCACCCTTTTGTGACTATTTCCATGGTGTGAAATGTAGAGTGTTACAGTATATGTCACTGTTGTATCCAAGACAACTGCTGAATTACCAGTTAAGAATTGGGTACCCACACACATAAAATGCTCATTGTTAAATATCTGCAATTTTGACCCATTTGAAGAACTAAGCAGTGCATGGAAACAGAAGATACATTTACTGCTAAAACTATAATTAAAAATAATTAAGTAGTAATTTTCTTAAAAACATGCGTATCCATTTTTAACACTTTTACTTGTACCTGATAAAAGATACAAGGCAGATTAAGGCAGAATCCCTTAGTTATACTCACCTTCTGTGAATTTATGTTATTGGTGATGACGATTGGATCACCACTTGCTATTTTCAACAGGTGAAATCTTTTATATGATCTTGTAATGACTGTAATTAAGAGGCGTGATAGTCATTTGGACTAATTATATCCTTTATGTTAATCTAATTCCCATATCTCTTTCAATTTAATTATAGATCCTGTGGGTGACCATTTTCTGTAGCTTTTATAAGTGATTACTTTTAAGCAATATCATGCCAGGGAAATATACCAGTTAACAAAAATGTTCAAAAAGTTATTGCATAACTAAAAAAACACCCAATGACCAAAATTCTTTATTCAGACTTAGTGTTGTAATGTCTTCTAAACTTTATATATTAACCTCAATGTACTATGCAAGCTCATAGCACCTAGGGACAGATTTGGGTTTGATAAGGCAATTGGATGAATGAAAGAATCATGTGGAATATAGAAAGTATATACAGTCAGTATACAGATAGTAAACAGTGACTAAAATATATAACTAGTTTAGACTGGTTAATAAACACTTTGCCTACTACTTGTTCTGCCCCACCTATGAAGTATTTTTTGTTGATTACATTGAACTAAATTATGTTCTTTAATTTTCAGATGTATGCTAACATCTAATGTAAGGGCCGGTTCACACAGCGAGGCGATGCGAGGCGACACGACTCGCCTCGCCTCGCTCCCACAAGTCGCCCCCGTTCTGTACAATGGAACCGTTCTGAGAGGAGCGACTCGAGTCGCTCCGACTCAGAAAAAAGGTTCCTGTACTACTTCTGGGCGACTTCGGGGGCGACTTGCATTGACTTCTATACAGAAGTCCTCTGCAAGTCGCCGCTGAGGTCCCCGCAGGTCGCGGCGAGGCAAGTCGGAGACGCCTCGCCGCGCCTCGCTGTGTGAACCGGCCCTTAGTTTAAAGCCACTACAACTTGTTTATTTCTGCATTTGAAACCTCCTTCTGTTTATCCCCTTCTGTCCAGTGCTAGCTAGACTATCTTTTTTCTCTTTCTCTATGTTCCCCAGTAATTGCAGAGACAATGTGTACCAAGTAATTGCCTTCTCACACTTCAAAAGACTGGAAAAACATCCAAGTGATCATATTACTGTGGCAGGATCAAGTCCTGTTCCTCTCTTGCAGACAATAGTGCGCTTTGAATTGGATTGCCAGCCTGCTTCATGGAAGCATACAGTATCTCACATTTTTGTAAATATTTTATTATATCTTTTTTATGTGACAACACTGAAAAAATTACATTTTGCTGCAACGTAAAGTACTGAGTGTACAACTTGTATAATAGTGTAAAATTGCTGTCTCCTCAAAACACACAGCCATTAATGTCTAATCGTCTGGCAACAAAAGTGAGTACACCCCTAAGTGAAAATGTCCAAATTGGGCCCAATTAGTCATTTTCCCTCCCCGGTGTCATGTGACTCATTAGTGTTACAAGGTCTCACTCTCACTCTTTCATACTGGTCACTGGAAATTCAACATGCACCTCATGGCAAAGAATTCTTTGAGGATCTGAAAAAAAAAACATTTTTGCTCTATATAAAGATGGCCTATGCTATAAAAAAATGAGAAGAACAAAAAAAAAGGAATACTTTATTCAATAGCCCCAATGGCAGATTGCAGGACATTGTAGTACATCAAAATAATGTTTCATATGATAAAATATATTCATTACAGTAGTGGAATCATGGCACATGAGCAATTCAACTCTAATGCCGCATACACACGACCGGACTTTCCAGCAGACTAGGTCAGACGGAATCAGTCCATCGGACAACATGATCGTGTGTGAGCTGATCCGATCGTTTTTCGTAAAAAAATCTGATGGACATAGAAATAGAACATGTTTTAAATCTATCCGACGGACTCAATTCCTATTGGGAAAACCGTTCGTCTGTATGCTGGTCCGACGGACCAAATACGATGCAAGGGAAGCTTTTGGTTACTGGCTACTGAACTTCCTTTTTTAGTCCCATCTTACGTCATCACGTTCAAAATGAAATCTGTCGGAACTCTGCCAAAAGTCCGTCAGGAAGACTGTTGGACCTAGTCTGCCGGAAAGTCGGGTCATGTCTATGCGGCATTACTATATAGCTCTACCACTAATGTGTCCTATCAATGCACCGTGGTTATGGATCTTCTTCTCTTTTATTTTTATTTTCCTTCTTCTGGTTTTTGGGACCTATATTAGCCACCCATTATGTTCCACTGTGGCAACATAATACATGTGCATATATATATATATATATATATATATATATATATATATATATATATATATATATATATATATATATATATATATATATATATATATATATATATATATATATATATACAGTATCTCACAAAAGTGAGTACACCCCTCACATTTTTGTAAATATTTTATTATACTTTTTCATGTGACAACACTGAAGAAATGGCAGTTTACAGCTTGTATAACAGTGTAAATTTGCTTTCCCCTCAAAATAACTCAACACACATTAATGTCTAAACCGCTGGCAACAAAAGTAAGTACATACCTAAGTGAAAATTCCCAAATTGGGCCCAAAGTGTCAATATTTTGTGTGGCCACCATTATTCTCCAGCACCGCCTTAACCCTCTTGGGCACGGTGTTTACAAGTTGCCACCGGAGTCCTCTTTCACTCCTCAGTGGTGACATCATGGAGCTGGTGGATGATAGAGACCTTGCGCTCCTCCACCTTCCGTTTGAGGATGCCCACAGATGCTCAATAGGGTTTAGATCTAGAGACACGCTTGGACAGTCCAAGCATGTTGCTAGGACAAGTGAATTCAGTTTCTCCTTCTGATTTGGTGGGGGGAGCAGATGATGCCATTCCCGTACACCCTACTTCCTACTCCAGGACACCCTACTCCCACCAAGTGAAAACAAAGAGCCAAAGCCCAGTTTTTGAGATGGTGTAAATGTTTTAGAAGAGTGATTTTGATGTGGGGTGTGCAAAGAGTGTCCAGCATTAAATCTACCCTCAAGAGGACAAGCCATTCAGAGAAAGAGCTTGACAGATTCCACTGGGTGACCTGGAAGATCTCTGTGAGCAACTAGCAAAGTTGAAGCGGTGAGGTGGTGATAAAGAAGAATGGTTCCTTGATGATGTGTATTAATTACTGCAAACTCAGAAGGAGAATTATCCCTGACTGGTATACCACAGCTCAGATGAAGGAGTGGCCACAGACCTCAAGAAAGTGTAAGTGTCACCTCATGACCAAAGCCTACCAATGTGACCGAGCTTAACTAGTTTCTGGGGCTCTGCTCATACTATGGAAGATTTGTCGAGGGATTCACTAAGATGGCTCGGCATCTCAATGAGTTATTGAAGAATAAGGGTGAGGATGATGACCCAGCCAGAATCACCAAAATCAGTCAAACAAACTGGACCCAGGAAGTCTCTGGAGTCAATCCAAGACCGGCGGACTGATCTTAATGAATGGCTCTTTTCCGTCATATGACAATCCAACCAAACCTTATGAACTGCATGTCAATGCCAGTCAAGACGGGCTAGGCAGGGTTTTGTTCCAAGAGCACAATGGGTACCTGCGGCCTGTTACAGAAGCCATGCCCCCATTTAGAAGGACTGTCCCACTCACAAGCTGGAGTTCCTTGCCCTGAAGAAGAGAGTGGTGGATAAACTGAAAGATTATGTGTATGGTGCAGACTTTGTGGTCAAAACTGACAATACACTCCTCACATTTATGCTTAACACAGCCAAGCTAGATGCTACCAGACATAGGTGGTTGCTGCTCTATCAGGGTGGTGCTTCTAAAACTTTATGACCATGGATAAGCTGAGGCGTGTTTACATATTTGTGCATACCCACCTGAGCTGCCAGTCATTCCTCAGACCTGCAGCTGTGTGTACACACAACTCTTATATACCTGTGGCTGCGGGGTGGGAAATGCCTCAGACACTTATGATTGGCAGTCTACCGTGAAAGCTTCCTGTTTGGATGGCTCAGGTGGGTTCAGACTAGTAGTCAAACACATCTGACCCCTATGACTTTCTCTATGATAAATATAGCAATAATTATCTGGTAACGAAACAAAAAGTAAACAAAAGTAAACTGATTTCAATTTACATATTTATTATTGAATTTTGTGTTTTACTTGGAGTTATCTTTTAGCTCCATTGGTAAATTGCAAAAATGAATGAGCGTATGCTTCTAATGAAAACTTGGAAATTTAATTTGGTCTTTTCAATAATCAAGTTAATGCGGAGGTCCGCCCACCGCTGCAAAATTTAACAGCCAGCAGCTGCACATACTGCAGCTGCTAACATTTAATAATCGGACACTTACCTGTTCTGGAGTCCAGCGATCTCTGCACCACAGCTGATGTTTCCATCAGCTGTCGGGTGCATGCCGCCTCCATTGCGAGTAAGGGAACCCAGCTGCTACAGGCTCCGCTCCTCTCTCCTACTGGCCCTGTGGCTGGAGAAGGAGGAGGGAGGAGGAGAAATATCCATGGCTGAGGCTCCCGGAAGAGGGACAGGATGCCTGTGAAAGACAGGTATCCTGTCCCCGTCCCCCCCCCCCCGAAAGATACCAAATGTGGAACCGGAGGGTGGAAGGAGTACAATGAGCAGAAGTTCCACTTTAAGACTTTCCCTTACTTTATTATAACATGAAAATTAAACATGGACCAGTGGCATTATATTCTACATGACATCAAAAATACTTTAGCATTTATTCTAATACAACATACTGTAAGGATACAGACATGTATCTAATCTTTAAAGATTATGAGATTGATTAAAGGAGTACATGCTGTTTACTTTGCAATGTGCATGTTAGCAAATGTTGGTAAATAAGGTGAAGCTGTGTTCACTTTAATTAATTCGCGCCTGCGCTATAGCCGAAAGACAGCTACAGCGCGGACGCTACCTGCTGGGAGGGTGCCCCTGGACTTCCTCCTATTTACTTCCGCAATGCGCACTCCTGAGAGCGCGCATCGGGGAAGTTCTGTACTGGCCGTGTCCCTTGGATGTTCTGTGCTGGCTGTGATTGGCCGTTTACAGCGCGATCGGCATGTCCAATGAGAGATGATCTCATATGTAAACATATGAGATCATCTCTCAGCGCCGCTCTCCCTCCTCACACAGAGACAGCGTGTGAGGAGGGAGAGATGAACGGCTGCAGCGGCCGTAATTTACAAAAAAAAGTAAAATAAACTGCCATCTGCCACCACTGTCATCTGCCCCCACTGCTATCTACCCCCAGTGCCATCTGTTGTCAGTGCAATCTGTCCCTAGTGCCACCTGTCAGTGCCATCTGTCCCCAAAGCCACCTGTTGTCAGTGCCACCTGTTGTCAGTGCCATTTGTCCCCAGTGCCATCTTTCCCCAGTGCCACATATAAGTTCCATCTGTCATCATTGCCATGTATAAATGCCATTTGTCATCAGTGCCACATCAGTGTCACGTGTCATCAGTGCCACATAGTGCCATCTGTCATCAGTGCCATATCAGTGTCACCAGTGCCACATATTAGTGCCATCTGTCATCAGTGCCACGTATCAGTGCCATTTGTCATCAGTGCCACCTGTCAGTGTCAAGTGCTATCTGTTAACAGTGTCACGTGTCATCAATGCCACGTATCAGTGCCATCTGTCATCAGTGTCACGTGTCATCAGTGCTATCTGTCATCAGTGCCACATCAGTACCACATGTCATTGTCCTGGTGCTCCAGGGCCTTCAAAAGTGTAATAGGTAGTCAACAATTTAGATGTGTCATTTATGCTCCTAGAACATGTGACAGCGCTCCCTGCATGTTGGGCCTTTCTAAGTGGCCAGGCTGTGAAGAAGTCCCACACATGTGGTATGGTAATACTCAGAAGGAGTAGCAGAATTTATTTTGGGGTGTCATATGTGGTATACACATGCCATGTGAGAGAAATAACCTATTACATTGACAATGTTGTGGAAAAAAATCTTAATTTTGCAAAGAATTGTGGGAAAAAATGACAACATCAAAAACCTCACTATGCCTCTTACTAAATTCCTTGGAATGTCTACTTTCAAAAAAGGGGTAATTTGGGGGGTATTTGTACTTTTCTGGCTTGTTTTTGTTGTCACAAGAAATGAGATAGGCCACCAGTACATCAGATGTGATCAATTTTGTATGATTCGCACCACAGCTTGTAGACTCTCTAACTTTCACAAAGACCAAATAGTATACACTAATTTGGGTTATTTTTACCAAATATATGTAGCAGTATAAATTGTGGCCAAAATTTATGAAGAAAAATTAATAATTTGCATAATTTTATCACAGAAACAAAGAAAAATTAGTTTTTTTTTCAAAATTTTCAGTCTTTTTTCATTTATAGCACAAAAAATAAAAAGAAAGCTCTATTTGTGGGGAAAAAAAGGACAAAAAATTCATTTGGGTACAGTGTTACATGACAGTGTTACACGAGTAATTGTCATTCAAAATGTGAGAGCACCAAAAGCTGAAAATTGGTCTGGGCAGGAGGGGGGCTTAAGTGCCCAGTAGGCAAGTGGTTAAAGCAATATCATGTGCCTGTGCCCCACAGATTTTCTTTATAAATAGGTCCAAATGTAAGTAACCTTAATAATGAGTTAACTGATGAATGAGAAGCAGCCCCATATTCCCATAGCTATAGTTCAAAAATATCATCAAATAATTTTGTTAGGAACTTTTAAGATGCAAACTTAAATTGGCAACACTACATGTCCATCTACAGTGCCAGACATGTAAATGTGCTTTGAATTGATTGTTTTTAAAAACATGGTTCTAGCAGATTTAATGACACACAAAATGTATAAAATGTTTTCTTTACACAGCTGTAGGCCACTGATCCTGAGGCTTAGGGGAAAACCGACTACATATAAACAAAGCATGTGGAAATCAAAAAATGCTATATTTTTTATATAATTTACATGCATTTAAATTGAAGTGTATACAGTTTTATCAATGTATTAATATCTTTTTCATTTTATTCTAATATTGCTTATATGTAGCTTACATGGACCAATCAACTGTTCTAATACATTTACTTTTTTACTTTTAAGGCAATGAATAGTTTAAACAGTACAGTCCATTTATTTCTCAAGCATTTTACATAAAATAAGATGAACATCCCACTTATCATTATAAATGTGCTTGGTTCGGTGTTTGGACACATATAAATACTTTTTAGAAATTCTAAAACTGCATTTATTCAGCATGGAAAGATTTTAAGATATATACATAAATATTTGACCAAGGTGAATTATACCTAAGTTTAGTGGTTGTTGGATTGGGAGCTGGCAATATATAGCTGTTGTTACATAGTACAATAATGATGTCCCCACTTCTTGGGGTTGATTTACTAAAGGAAAATAGATAGTTTATCTTGCAAGGAAAGTTTCACTGTACAACAACATTTTCCCCAAACACATGCCTCCTGGCATCTGAAATCCCTTAAAGGGCAGGGAGGCACCAGCGAAAAGGGATTAACTGAGTTTAATGAACAATACCTTTGGTGTGTTTGATTTTCTTTTCTTTAAACCAGCTTTAGAGTGAAATAAACGATGAGACACTTGCTTAAGTTTTGGGCTGCCAAAAATGAAAACAATTGACTGTCCTGGTGAATAACTATATATGACCATCAAACATGTGCAGAATCCTGGACTATTGGGAGGGAAAGCATCTATAAACATTAAGATTTCTGATATATAAAAAGACAAGTACAAGAACAACAGGCAACTGATGGTCTTGGCTGCTCTAACCCGGCCTTCTGCTCGAGCACTCAGTTCTCCATTAGCATTTCTGTCTAACTTGTGTTTATGAGTCACAAGTGACTTAATGATTAATCCATTAGCAACTCCAACCAAGACTAATGGTAATGAGCAGCTGATAAGGTTACTGGGTAGTAGATAAGCAATGTTCAGTTTAGGAACAGATATTTCCATGCTCTCATTACATGTTGATATATTTATATCTTGAGGACCTTGCAAGAAGTTCCAGGATGCAGGGATTCCAGTAACCATTGCCACTAGGAATGAGGACAATAGCAGTTGTGGAACTAGCTTGGAAACTCCGATCTTGAGACGGATTAAAAAAGGATGAGAGAATATGACAATCTGCAAATAATAGTTCACAGAGAGGCACACTGTGAACCAGAAATTAGAATAAATAGGAAGGATGAGCATGACTGTAAATACTACATATACTTCATAAGAGAAGTATAGAGTTGTTTCCATGAAGCTTATATAATCATTAATCAACATAAGAAGCTGAAATATAATGTTAGATATACAGAGAGTAACAACAATGAGGTCAGATGGGCTGAGGTTCTTACTCATAGTTTTGTCTATGAGGTTTACAGCAATAATGAGTGAGTTGGTAAACACTGTCATTAACGTGCTCATAGCCAAGATAACCATGGACGCCACAATAAACACAGGAAGCATTGAAGGTAGGTTGGTCACTGTTGGTTTCCAAATATAAATCAGTAAAGTAATATTCCGAGGAACCCCTACTGGCAATGGGACATACCATTTATTGCAACAGATGAAAGCTGTGTGGGAAAAAAATAATAAAATGGTGTTAAAATTGGATCAAATGGTTGTAACTATAGATAATTTGGGGGAAACACAAATTCAGCTTTACTGATTTCAAAATAATACATAAAAAGCTTGATTTCCTGAGCTTAGCTATGACAAGTTTATGCTGTTTGTGTTCATGCATTATGCATGCTGAATTTCTTATGTGCTATGTTTCTATAAATAATCTTGAGAATAGCTAGTTGCGCACTGACTTTGTCACCCCTTACTAATATTAGTCAGTGTTCTATCAGTGCATCTGTTAGTTTTCCCCTAGATGTATTTACTATACACCATTGCAGTCACTGCATTATGTTAAACAATGTATTTTGTGCTTTGCTTTTGCAATCTTTCATAAGAGACTGTATTTCTTGCCAAGCTAGACTCGATTTTCTTTTAGTAATTTTATCAGATTTTAAACTGATAAAAATAAAAACATAATAACAATAAAAAGTATTTAATTGAAATAACTGTACATTTATACAATACGAGGTGGCCAAAATTCCACATTAACCTTCATTCAAATTATAGTTTTTTTTCTGTAACAAAAAAAGTTTCAATGAATGCATTTTAATAAGTCCCTAATCTCATACAGTTATAATACTTACATGTTACAGTATCCTTTTTTACTGAGTGACTGCATAATTAATCTAAACCTTTTTTCTTTTCTTTTTTAATTAATAAATTGTAATGAATAAAGAAACATATAATAATATGTTTCAGGTTTCTGTTTGCTCCTCTTATTATCCACTCTTTTATTAGTTGAGTTTGTGAGTCCTTCCAACATTAAGGAATCGGCATCGTCTTGGCATAGTGCAGATGTGAAAAAGCATTTTAGAATTTTTTAAGATTTAAATTGCTGTCTATTTATATTTCTAAAAAGGATTACATAAGCAAAGGATACAGACTGAAATCATTGTAATTTTGTGGAGAGTACTGTATTTTAAAATATAGTATGATTACCAAGAAATTGAATGCATGGCTTTTATTGGAGGATCTCTTTAAATTAGATTTTAAGCTATTACATTAACAGTTGCTATTTGACATTTTTCAGAAAATCCCTCCCTATAATGAATCTAATAGGTTGTAACTATCTGTCTTTGTATTTTTGTTGTGACATTATCCTTACCTTACTGACATATAGTTTGTAGTACCCAGTGATCCTCTGACCTTCTCCTGGCAGGTGTGAAGGGAAGGCATTTTATATAGCTGTCACTGTGTTACAGTCAATTAGAGTGTCATATTTAATTATATCTTTTAATTGTCAACTATTCCCTTAACTCCAGAAAACAATTGAGTGTCACTTAATGTATAAATTATCTGTTCATAACTTAAGATCCACGATACCTATACTTAAGAATAATTTAAAATGTTGCTGTTTTATGCAATATATTACTTTCAGAGGCTCTTGGGTCTAGGGGTATAAGTCTCACTTTGGGTGCGAGAAGTCCCGGGTTCAAATCCTGGACGAGCCCCGTTTTAGAGGGTAAAATGTCCAACAGTACTGATGATGCCCCTTAGCACATCCTGCTTGGATGCGTTCTTTGATGAGCCAATCGAGGGTGCATACTGCTGTGCGGAATGTGAGTGAATCATTTCTCTGGAAGCCCAGGTCCTGAAGAATCAAGTAGCAACACAGAGAAGTATTAGTAACCTGTAGAGGAGCTTGGACATTACCCACCAGATGCTGGCAGAGGCCAGCCTAGAGGAGGTTGGAGAGATGGAAGCACAGGAACCAGAGGTAGGTTTCTGGGTGACAGAAAGGAGGAGGGGTAGAGGGAAGAGCACTAGAGAGGCCAGTCCTGAGCTGGTACACTCCAACAAATATTCCCCAACAAAGTTGCATGATGATGGAGATATAAGCTCAGGGGTGGCAGATCTGGAGCAGGCACATTCCCCTAGCTTCCAGTAGGGAGGGGAGCGGTGATACAGCTAAGGCCAGACAAGTGCTTGTAGTGGGAGACTCAATTATTAGGAGGACAGAGAGGGCAATCTGTCAGAAAGACCCGGGTTGCCGAACAGTGTGTTGTTTACTGGGCGATCGGGTTCGGTACCTCATGGATCGGGTGGACAGATTATTGGGAGGGGCTGGGGAGGACCCAGTGGTCATAATACATGTTGGTACCAAAGACCAAGTGAGAGGAAGGTGGAGAGTCCTAAAATATGATTTCAAGGACTTAAGCAATAGATTGAGGGAAAAGACCTCCAAGTTAATTTTCTCTGAAATACTACCTGTACCTCAAGCCACACCAGAGAGGCAGCAGGAGCTTAGGGAACTGAACAAGTGGCTGAGGAACTGGTGCAGGAAAGAGGGATTTGGGTTTCTGGAGAACTAGGCTGACTTCTCAGTCAGTTACTAGCTCTTTAGTAAGGATGGGCTGCACCTTAATGGGGATGCTCTATTGGGAAGTAAGATGGCCACAAAGCAGGGGTGGCTTTTAAACTAGGTGTTGGGGAGGAACCAGAGAAAGATGACAAGGAGCGGATGACAGAGTGTGATAGAAGAGTCAGCAATAGTAATAGCAGTGAAAATACAACCATAGCAACTAAACACGGGGTAAGTAAGTGGGCATTTCAAATTCAAATCAAAGCCAGGAGGAACAAAGGGGGAAAACATTATGCACTCATACAATGATAAGAGGAGCATACACAAATGCTAGGAGTCTGGCTAACAAAATGGTGGACCTGGAGCTGCTATTACATGAGGAGGATTTAGACTTTGTGGGAATAACTGAAACTTGGTTTTACAGCTCACATGTTTGACTGGCCAATTTACATATTTCTTGTAATGAAAGGATAGGGAAGGTAGAAGAGGGGGAGGGCTGTGTTTATATGTCAAAAGTGATCTTAGGGTGGTAGAGAGGAGCGACATTATGTATGGGGCTAGGGGAAGGTGGAATCAGTATGGGTAGAACTTCAAAGAGAGGAGGTGAGTGGGAAACTAATAGTGGGAGTATTCTATAGGCCACCCAATATGAAGAAGGAGGAGGAGTTGGAATTGCTGTCTCAGTTAGAAATGGCAGTGAAACAGGTTAATGTAATCATAATGGGGGACTTCAATTATCCCAATATCGTCTGGGCAGAGCTTAATCCCTAAAGGCCCGTCACTTCATGAGTGTTTTACAGGACAACTTCATGTCCCAAATGATGGATTCCCCAACTAGAAGGAATGCCCTGTTAGATCGAATAATTACATACAATCCAAGTCTGATTTCATATGTGGAGATACGTGATAACTTGGGATCTGGCGATCATAGGATGATCGCGTTTACCATAAATCACAGGAAAAGGAGGCATATGGTTTAATAATATAAATGAATAATAAGGATAATTACCATCATTTGATTTGTTCCTGCTATTTCAGTATAGGCTCTATATGATTGTGTAGGAATGTCTGTATAATAGCATACAGCCTATAGTGTGTAATTATGGTCACGCCCTTTCAACTTTATATGTCCTGTTTATCCTTAGGCAATCGCCTTCATTTTTCATTTTATGACTAAATGACCAGGTGTCCAGTTGACTGTTTTTAGTATCTGTACTTCAAAGCTTCTCTCTTCCTGTCACTATGCCACCCCCCCCCCCCCTTTCTTTTCATCTCTATAGCATATAAGCTGGATGATCTACCATTAAAGACAGACACTTTGTGAATTCACTTCCTGTTTCATGGTTTTCATCTGAGAGTCTCACGGTATTGAGAGCCCAGGGGGATAAAGTAATCACCCTTGGCAAGTAAATTTTTTGTCTCATTTTGACTAACTGTTTTCTTGCCTCGGCTCTGATAAAACTTTAGTCCCTTCAATGTATTAGAAAGGAGATGGACCATGCCTTATAAGTATAAAAGAGGTCTTTGGTAGACCTGTCCTTTTTGAAGGACTGTGCAAATTAAAGAGGTCTTTGATAGACCTGTCCTTTTTGAAGGATTTTGCAAATTAAAGAGGTGTTGATGTTAATAAGGCAACTAACACCAGGGCCCACATCTCTGTCTTGCTTTTCTTAAGAGTATAATATGATTTAATGGTGTGAACCGAAACTGCAAGGTAAGGCAGTCTTTCTTTCACTGTAATTGTGATAATAGGTCAGTTGCAGGGAAAGGATCTCCCACCTCTTCCAGAATTGTAAAGATTATGTAGCTAGCATATGTGAAACTAATTATGAGTTTATTAACCCCTGGGTATCTAACTTAGCTGGGGGACAAAAAGTATGCACAGTAGTGACCCATTCCCTCGAGAAGGGGTAATGATGAATTTCACAGAGATATTGTGTAGGGATTATGCCTGGGAGAACAAGAAAGCCTTCCCATGATATTCAATGTCCCACTCAGTGGGACACGGAATACATGAGAAAAGAGGGGGAGAACTAGTTAAAATATGGCCCTTATAGTTTTCAGAGAAATAGTGAAAAACAAAAGGATGAGGCAGATAAGAAGAGATCAGACCCAACTGGCCCTCCCCTCCCATTCAACCCTCTACCATACACAAAACAATGTATAGGTAGGCGTGGAAATTTCAGTTTTATTAGAGAAATGTGCTAATATTTTTGTCTACAGGTTGTAGTTGGCTAGGTGTGAGAGTTATGTTTGTTGTGTAGAGGTGTGTGAGATCCATGGATTATGCCATGTTGTGTTAGTTGTATTAATATGCCTAAAGTGCTCTATCAACAAAACAGTTGATAACACAGATTGAATATTGGTTGCATGATGATTTGTGTTTGTTATGTATGTTTTAAAGTGATGTAACATTGCCACAAATACAATTACAAGACTAAAAATGTTTATGTCTGATTTAAAATCGTGAACAATTTGATCTATATAATTCGGGTTAAAAAAAATGTACTTAAAATTGTAAAAATTGTGTGCAATGTGTAGTCATTTTGCACTGTGGTAAAGTTAATATGGAAAAGAAAATGTCAAATATTATTTGCTTAAATGTGAGCTAAAAAAATTGTTAATTGAAACACTTGCTCGGGTGGCTAAGCATGTGGTCATTGGAGCCACACGCAATACAGTTAATAAAATTAAAAAAAAAAAATAAGTAAAGTGAAATTTTAAAAGATTAGTGATGTAAACAAAAAGCCTTTTTCCCTGATGATTAAAGTTTAAAAAATAAGTAAATTCTGTCTTATAGTTTTAGGAGCAATGACCCCCTCCCTTTCTTTGACACAGGTTAAATTGCATTGCTTGTGTGTGTGTGTGTGTGTGTGTGTGTGTAAACAGCTGTAGTGTCATGCAAATTGAGTGAGCTTAGTGAGCTGTAAAGAGTACAATTACCCTTTAGTAATGTACAAATATTTGTATTAAACTGTAATCTTTGTTTTCATAAAAGAAACATCTCTGTCTTGCTTTTCTTAAGAGTATAATATGATTTAATGGTGTGAACTGAAACTGCAAGGTAAGGCAGTCTTTCTTTCACTGTAATTGTGATAATAGGTCAGTTGCAGGGAAAGGATCTCCCACCTCTTCCAGAATTGTAAAGATTATGTAGCTAGCATATGTGAAACTAATTATGAGTTTATTAACCCCTGGGTATCTAACTTAGCTGGGGGACAAAAAGTATGCACAGTAGTGACCCATTCCCTCGAGAAGGGGTAATGATGAATTTCACAGAGATATTGTGTAGGGATTATGCCTGGGAGAACAAGAAAGCCTTCCCATGATATTCAATGTCCCACTCAGTGGGACACGGAATACATGAGAAAAGAGGGGGAGAACTAGTTAAAATACGGCCCTTATAGTTTTCAGAGAAATAGTGAAAAACAAAAGGATGAGGCAGATAAGAAGAGATCAGACCCAACTGGCCCTCCCCTCCCATTCAACCCTCTACCATACACAAAACAATGTATAGGTAGGCGTGGAAATTTCAGTTTTATTAGAGAAATGTGCTAATATTTTCGTCTACAGGTTGTAGTTGGCTAGGTGTGAGAGTTATGTTTGTTGTGTAGAGGTGTGTGAGATCCATGGATTATGCCATGTTGTGTTAGTTGTATTAATATGCCTAAAGTGCTCTATCAACAAAACAGTTGATAACACAGATTGAATATTGGTTGCATGATGATTTGTGTTTGTTATGTATGTTTTAAAGTGATGTAACATTGCCACAAATACAATTACAAGACTAAAAATGTTTATGTCTGATTTAAAATCGTGAACAATTTGATCTATATAATTCGGGTTAAAAAAAATGTACTTAAAATTGTAAAAATTGTGTGCAATGTGTAGTCATTTTGCACTGTGGTAAAGTTAATATGGAAAAGAAAATGTCAAATATTATTTGCTTAAATGTGAGCTAAAAAAATTGTTAATTGAAACACTTGCTCGGGTGGCTAAGCATGTGGTCATTGGAGCCACACGCAATACAGTTAATAAAATTAAAAAAAAAAATAAGTAAAGTGAAATTTTAAAAGATTAGTGATGTAAACAAAAAGCCTTTTTCCCTGATGATTAAAGTTTAAAAAATAAGTAAATTCTGTTTTATAGTTTTAGGAGCAATGACCCCCTCCCTTTCTTTGACACAGGTTAAATTGCATTGCTTGTGTGTGTGTGTGTGTGTGTAAACAGCTGTAGTGTCATGCAAATTGAGTGAGCTTAGTGAGCTGTAAAGAGTACAATTACCCTTTAGTAATGTACAAATATTTGTATTAAACTGTAATCTTTGTTTTCATAAAAGAAACAGGTTTGAAGAGTTTTCTAATGGGTTATGGTGAAGTATAACTTTCTTGTAGAGATGTAAACTTTTTGAGCTGCTCAATATTTTTTAACCATGGTGAACAATAGATTTTTTATAGTAAAGGTACAGTATACCATACATAAAATCCAAGTGGTAAAAATTTTTTGGACGTCAAACATTTTTTTTTATATTAGAAAAAATGCACTGGTAAAACAATAAGAAAGACATTCTTTATGGAATGTAATGTAACGTAACTGTGTTTTCATATGCTAATGTACTTGTTACAGGTATATAAACCAATGGTTTATTTTGTTTCTAGGCAAAAAAATCGAATGTTTATCACTAAATGTTATCAGTGTTTTATCCTTCAAATTTGATAATTGGGATTCATGGTTTTCATAACAAAAGGAAATCACAGCTTCCATAGCCAACTTTATACAAGATTGGTCTGGTTTGTCAGGTTTCACATGTGAATGTTTTAGGTGTTACATAGCTGTTTCCTATTCCCAAAGATCAGCCATGCTGATACTTGCAGTTCCAAGGTTTAAAGGGTGAAGGACAGATGTTACTTTTGTATACAAGGCTTTATACGGATCACTGATCCCTATAATGGATATATTGGGGGATAATAAGGGAGGACATCTGCTGAAGGCTAGCATATACCCCAGGTACCCCCTCAAGCACTGCCACAAGAGAGAGTTGTTCTTAAAGAAAGACATGGAACCCTTTCAACAACACAGGAGGGTTTGGCCTTAGTGGGATATTCTCATAGATGGAAGACATTGCTATGGTTATTATAATGATTTAGCTTTTTGTCTTATTTGTGTATGCTTGTTTTAAAGTTGTCATGTGCTTAATTTCCCGGGCTACTCAAATCTCTGACCCAGCTGCAGCTTAATAGAGCTTAATTCAACTTATATCACAAACACCAAGATGAGTATGTTATGGGGAAAGTCATATCCATGGCTTAAGAGGGGATTGTAATACTATGAATGAATCATAAGGATAATTCCTATCATTTGATTTGTTCCTGCTATTTCAGTATAGTCTCTATACTGTATGATTGTGTAGGAATGTAGGACTAGCATGCACCCTATAGTGTGTAATTATGGTCAAGCCCTTTCAACTTTGTATGTCCTGTTTATCCTTAGGCAATCACCTTCATTTTATGACTAAATGACAAGGTGTCCAGTTTACTGTTTTTAGTATCTGTACTTCAAAGCTTCTCTGTTCCTGTCACTTTGTCAGTTGGATGATCTCCCATTAAAGACAGACACTTTGTGAATTCACTTCCTGCTTCATGGAGTGTCTCACGGTACCGAGGGCCCAGGGTGGTTTGCCAAACTAACCAAGGATGGCCATCCAGAACCAGAACTCCTTTCATATGGGTAGTACAAAAACACTAAATTTCAAACGAGCCAATTTCACACAGAGGAGAAATGGGAATGCTTTAGGGACATATTAAATAAAGGTTTCTAACAGTGCATTCCAATGTGTAATAAATATAGTAGAGCAAAAATTTAACCTGGGTCATCAGAATTCCTGCACTACAAGGAATGCAATAAGAAATGTAAAATCGCAATCAGGGCAGCTAAAAATAATTACGAGAGACACATAGCAGAAGAAAGTAAAAATAATCCAATCTAAATGCCTTCTTCTCCACAGTTTTTACGCAGCAAAAAGAAGGGTTTACTGAAAGCGACGGCAGTGTTAATGACTCAACGCGTGACATACCCACGTGGCTAACAGAGGCCAGAGTCAACAAAAGACTTAATAAACATAACACAAATAAATCACCAGGCCAGATGGCTTATACCCACGAGTCCTCAGAGAACTTAAATTATAGCTAGGAATTGTTCCTAATCTTTGTGGAGAACATACTGACAGGATGGTACCAGCTGATTGGAGAAAAGCCAACGTGGTACCAATATTCAAAAAAGGGCAGAGAAATATTCCTGAATCAGATCAGCCATCGCTGGACCCCGGAGGGATGATCATCCATCGCTGGATAGCAAGAGTGGATTAGTACCGCTGGAATCTTTTTTAAATTTATTTTATTTTTAATAAAGGAATTTTTCAAAAGTGTGTTTGTCTTATTTAACCATTTTTTACACTTTCTTTGTGAAATGGTAGGTACCCCCTTACCATTTCAAACAGGGGGGCCAGGATATGGGGTCCCCTTGTTAAAGGGGGCTTCCAGATTCTGATAAGCCCCCTGCCCACAGACCCCCACAACCACCGGCCAGGGTTGTGGGGATGAGGCCACATGGTGCTTTGAGGGGTCACAGACCCCCAAAGCATCCTCCCAATGTTGAGGGCATGTGGCCTGGTACGGTTCAGGAAGGGGGGCGCTCTCTCGTCCCCCCCCTTTTCCTGCGGCCTGCCAGGTTGCGTGCTCGGGGTCTGGTATGGATCTGGTATGGATATTTAGGGGGACCCCCACGTAAAAAAATTTTTTACATTTGACGCGGGGTTCCCCTTAATATCCATACCAGGCCTGAAGGGCCTGGTAATTGAATTTAGGGGAACCCCACGCTTTTTTTTTATCAATGAATGAATTGTCGGCTCTGTAATACAGAGAACACTCATTGAGTGTTCTCTGTATTACGGGAGCCGACAATTCAAAGTGATTTTAAAATACTTTTTTTCCTTGCGAAATGACACTTTCTGCAGGGACAGTTCTAAGCACGGGAAACATGCACCTCTTCACAGGTATACTATAGACACCCCCCAGGTACAAAATTTAAAGGAATATTACACTTTTATTGTTTCACTTTAATCATTATTAAAATCACTGCTCCTGAAAAAACAGCCATTTTTAAAACTTTTTTTTGCATTGATCCATGTCCCCTGGGGCAGGACCCAGGTCCCCAAACACTTTTTTAGGACAGTAACTTGCATATTAGCCTTTAAAATTTAGTACTTTAGATTTTGAACGTTCGAGTCCCATAGACTTTAATAGGGTTCTGAAGTTCACACGAAGCTTAGGTCTGTTCGCAGGTTCTGGTGCGAACTGAACAGGGGGGTGTTCGGCTCATCCTTATTGGAAGTACTGTATGTGGGTACATTTTATTATAGAGGGTCAGAACACACTACTTGCATAGAAGCTTAAAGCCTTGTTCCTGGTTTTAATTAGCAATAGATGATGTACAGTTTGCACAAACAGGTTGGCCCTTTCTATTTGAGCGAATGTTTTTGGAGTTCCTTTTCTCTTTTGTGGATGTAAGGTGGGATGTATTGTGCCAGTGATGTTATTAGGATCTTGAACATTTGTGAGAGTAAAGCCCCATACACACATCGAATTTTCTGCTGATTTTTTTCCTTCACATTTATCAAAACCATATAATATGAGGTCAAACTTTAGGAGTTTCAATTTGTATGCAATCAGGCAGGCCCTTGCACTACATGGTTTTGGTAAATCTGAGGCCGCGTACACACGGGCGGACTGTTCGCCCAACCTTGTCCGCTAAACAGTGTTTGGGCGGACAGTCCGCCCGTGTGTGGGCTTTCAGCGGACAGTTTCAGCGGACAGTTGGACGGACAAAGTCTTTCGGAAATTCCGAAAAACTGTCCGCTGAAACTGTGTTTGAGCGAACAGTCCGCCCGTGTGTAGGCCACTTTCTAAATGAGCAAACTGTTCCCGCTCGGAAAGTCCGCCCATTTCGAGCGCGTGTACAGGTAGGCGGGGCCCGCGAAGGAGACGTCGCGGGCTCCGCCGCCTGGAATGGGCTTAAAGGGGAACCCCAACGCCGAAAAAAATCGGCGTGGGGGTTCCCCCAAAGTCCACACCAGACCCTTGTCCGAGCACGCTACCCGGCCGGCCAGGAAAGGGGGGCGAGCGAGCGCGCCCCCCCTCCTGAGCCGTACCAGGCCGCGTGCCCTCAACATGGGGGGGTGCCTTGGGGAAGGGGGGGGCCGCGCGGCCCCCCCACCCCAAAGCACCTTGTCCCCATGTTGATGAGGACAAGGGCCTCTTCCCGACAACCCTGGCCGTTGGTTGTCGGGGTCTGCGGGCGGGGGGCTTATCGGAATCCGGGAGCCCCCTTTAATAAGGGGGCCCCCGGATACCGGCCCCCCACCCTATGTGAATGAGTATGGGGTACAATGTACCCCTACCCATTCACCTGTGAAATAAAGTACAAAAAAAAAACACAACACAGGGAAAAAATATTTTATTGCACAGCTCCGGGGGTCTTCCGTCTTCGGGGGTCTTGTCCCCCTCTTCGGTTCTTCTGCCGGGCCACCGCGCCTTCTTATAGCTCTTTTACAGGCGGTGGCCCGGTCTTCTGTCGCCGCTGCCTTCCGTTCTTCTGTCGCCGCCTTCGGTTCTTCTGCCGGGCCACCGCGCCTTCTTGTAGCTCTTTTACAGGCGGTGGCCCGGTCTTCTGTCGCCGCTGTCGCCGCCGCCGCCGCCTTCCGTTCTTGTTCTTCTTGTTCTTCTTCTTCTTCTTCTCCTGGAGATGTTGACTCGACGAGCTCTCCGGCCGGAATGCCAGGGACACGCTCCGCTGCCACTTATATAGTGACAATGGGGCGGTGTCACATGGTATATGTCACATGGGTTGGTCACATGGTGACCCCGCCCCCTTACGATGTCATAGTCCCCATGTGACATCAACCCATGTGACCAACCCATGTGACATATACCATGTGACACCGCCCCATTGTCACTATATAAGTGGCAGCGGAGCGTGTCCCTGGCATTCCGGCCGGAGAGCTCGTCGAGTCAACATCTCCAGGAGAAGAAGAAGAAGAAGAACAAGAAGAACAAGAACGGAAGGCGGCGGCGGCGGCGACAGCGGCGACAGAAGACCGGGCCACCGCCTGTAAAAGAGCTACAAGAAGGCGCGGTGGCCCGGCAGAAGAACCGAAGGCAGCGACAGAAGAACGGAAGGCAGCGGCGACAGAAGACCGGGCCACCGCCTGTAAAAGAGCTATAAGAAGGCGCGGTGGCCCGGCAGAAGAACCGAAGAGGGGGACAAGACCCCCGAAGACGGAAGACCCCCGGAGCTGTGCAATAAAATATTTTTTCCCTGTGTTGTGTTTTTTTTTTGTACTTTATTTCACAGGTGAATGGGTAGGGGTACATTGTACCCCATACTCATTCACATAGGGTGGGGGGCCGGTATCCGGGGGCCCCCTTATTAAAGGGTGCTCCCGGATTCCGATAAGCCCCCCGCCCGCAGACCCCGACAACCAACGGCCAGGGTTGTCGGGAAGAGGCCCTTGTCCTCATCAACATGGGGACAAGGTGCTTTGGGGTGGGGGGGCCGCGCGGCCCCCCCTTCCCCAAGGCACCCCCCATGTTGAGGGCACGCGGCCTGGTACGGCTCAGGAGGGGGGGCGCGCTCGCTCGCCCCCCTTTCCTGGCCGGCCGGGTAGCGTGCTCGGACAAGGGTCTGGTGTGGACTTTGGGGGAACCCCACGCCGATTTTTTTCGGCGTTGGGGTTCCCCTTTAAGCCCATTCCAGGCGGCGGAGCCCGCGACGTCTCCTTCGCGGGCCCCGCCTACCTGTACACGCGCTCGAAATGGGCGGACTTGGCTCCGCCTTACGTGGGCGAGTCCGTTCATTTCAAAAGTTGAGCGAACTGTTTGGCAAACAGCTCGCTGAAACAGTCCGCTCGTGTGTGGGCAAGTCCGCTCATGCAAATTTTGAGCGGACTGTTTGCCGAAACTGTTTGACGAACAAGGTTGGGCGAACAGTCCGTGCGTGTGTACGCGGCCTCAAGGAAAAAATCAGCAGAAAATCTGATAGTGTGTATGGGGCTTAAGTGTGATCCATAAGAGGTCCCCCTACAGAAAATCTCAAATATAGTGGGTGGTCTTAGGAGTCTATCTTGGTTCGCTTTCAAGGGTGGGTGCAGTAATTGTTGTATGTCTGCTTGTGACAGCCAGCCTGTTGAAGTGAAAAAAGTCCAAAAGACCGTATTTGCCCATCTCCATAAGACTTTTAAGGTGTCATTTATCTGTACTCAGTGATAAATCAGGGTCACCCAGTACAAGAATCAAGGGTGAAAAAATCTCCTGCATGGGTGAAGTCAACATGATAACCTTAAAGAGGAAGTAAACCCTGATGGGTTTACTTCCTCTTTGTTTCCCTGCAAAGGTAAAGCATAATGGGCTACTATGCATCGCATTTTTTATATTGTTAATTTTACTTTTTTTTTATATAGTTTGACACTTAAAAAAAAAAATTGATTAATTTTATTCCTATTACAAGGAATGTAAACATCCCTTGTAATAGGAAAATGGCATGATCGGACCTATTTTCAGTGAGCTATGGGGTCAATAAGACCCCTTATCTCACCTCTAGGCTGGGAAGCCTAAAATAAAAATAAAAAATGATCACGGCTTCCTAGCCGAGGCGGTGGCATCATTTGAATGCAGAGGCCGGGCCCGGCCACCGAAGGATCATAGAGACTCCGGCGACCATCTGGTCCGCCGGAAATCTCTATGATTATTATCCGGGCACCGGTGGATCCTGTGTCCGACTCACCGATGGAAGCGGTGAGTCGGTAGAAGCACCGGAGGGCAGCGGTAGAGGGCGCAGTCCCCTCCCGCCGCCCGTAAGAACGATTAAGCAGCGGAACAGCCACTATGATCATTCTTATGGTGCAGGGAATCGCTGAAAATGCCGATATCTGAATGATGTCTGTAACCTTAGGCATCATTCAGATATAACCCTGGAAAGTCGAGGCCGTCCCAGGACGTCCTCCCGAAGCACCCCCCGATTCGGTTTGCACCAGAACCTGCAAACGGACCGAAAGTTTGCGTGAACTTTAGAACCCCATTAAAGTCTATGGGACTCGAACGTTCAAAATCAAAAGTTACTTTTAAAGGCTAATATGCAAGTTATTGTCCTAAAAAGGGTTTGGGGACCCGGGTCTTGCCCCAGGGGACATGTTTCAATGCAAAAAAAGTTTTAAAACTGAGGTTTTTTCGGGAACAGGGATTTTAATGATGCTTAAAGTGAAAAAAAGTGAAATATTCCTTTAAATATCGAGGGGGTGTCTATAGTATGACTGTAATGTGACACGTGATTCCCATGCTTAGAACAGTCCCTGCACAAAATTACATTTAAAAAGTCATTTAAAACTGCTTGCAGCTTTAATGTAATTACATTAATTTAATTTGATTTAATTTCTGGTCCCAGCGATATGGACTACCAGGGATTACCAGGCCTTTGAGTCTTGTATGGATATTAAGGGGAACCCCGCACCCAAATTAAAAAAAGGAAAGGCCTGGGACCCTATATACTCTGAACAGCTTTATACAGGCGGTACAAACAAGACAGGGACTGTAGGTTTGTTGTTAAGTAGAATCTGTTTCTAATTTTGAACTGGTACATTTTTAAAGTGTAGCTCCATCCAAAAAATCTATTTTTAAGCTTTTTGGAAAACATAGGGAAGGGTTATCGCCCCTGTAACATTTGTTTTGCTGTCTGTGCACCTCTTCAGAAGATTTCACCTCACTTTCTGTCCCAATGACAAATGTTTTTTGAAAATGTGGGGTTTTTAGTGAAACAAGGATTGGTGATAAAGCATCAGTGGAGAGGAGACACGCTTTTCCCATATCAACTCTTACAGTAGAGAATTTCCCTTCCTAGGGGTAGATTTCATCTCACTTCCTGTTCTCTCCTTCAGTTTACAAGTAGGAGTCGTTTGTAAGTTGGATGTTTGAAAGTAGGGGCCTACCCTATATGTTCTGCAGAAATTTGGGCCTAAGGTGTTGGTGTTGCCACAACACTGTAAGCCCTCACAGTTACTCTTGGTGGGCACTGGAGCGCCCTGCTGTGAACTATTATATCAAGAATTGTAATTACATGCCAGTGTTGAACAGTGGTAGAAAAACTGAGCCTTTGGTGGTGGTGGTGCTGGTGCCACAAAGCTGTAAGTCCTCACAGTTACTCTAGGTGGGCACAGGAATGGGCCCTGCTGTGAAATATTAGATCAAGAATTGTAATTACATGTCCTTGTTGAACAGGAGCAGAAAAATTGGGCATTAGGCACTGGTGCCACATCACTGCAACACCTCACAGGAACTCTAGTTGGAGCGCAGGAATGAGCCCTGCTGCAAAGTATTGCATCAAAAATTGTAATTACACACCCCTGTTAAACAGGGGCTGAAAATTTGCACCTTAGGCACTGGTGCTGGTGCCACAACACTGCAACCCCTCACAGATACGCTAGTTGGAGCGCAGGAATGAGCCCTGCTGTAAAGTATTGCATCAAAAAATTTAATTATAAGCCCCTGTTAAACAGGGGCTGAAAAATTGGGCCTTAGGCACTGGTGCTGGTGCCATAACACTGCAACCCCTCACAGATACTCTAGTTGAAGTGCAGGAATGATCCCTGCTGCAAAGTATTGCATTAAAAATTGTAATTACATGCCCCTGTTAGCTCAATTGCATACTGTGCAAGCTCTGGCCAGTGATCCATCCTCAAGACCCAGTAACCCAGAGGATTTTCGGTGGGAAAGGTGTCTAAGTTTGATCTTGCCCCTAGGTATTCCTGCACCACATAAATCAGACGCTGACAATGGTTGCTGGAATCGATCATACCTTGGGGCTGTGGACAAAAAATTGTCTGAACGCATCGGTCAGACGGCCACCTTCTCCACAGCTCCTTCTGTGACTGACCGAAGCCTCAGCAACATGTTGTCCAGGACCAGGAATTTGTAACCTCCCAGTCTCTGGGAACGCGTTGCACAGACCTTTCTGCAAGGCCTCCCGGAGATGTCTCATCCTTTGCTCCCTCTGTGATGGCAAGCTAAGGTCCGCAACCTTACCCTTGTAACGTGGATCAAGGAGGGTTGCCAGCCAGTAATGATCCCTCTCCTTGATCCGACGAATACGAGGATCCTTTCACAGGCTTTGCAGGATCAGGGAGGCCATGCAGCATAGGTTAGCTGAGGTATTCGGTCTGGAGTCCTCTGGGTAACTAAGGACAACATGATCCGTAGCCACCTCCTCCCAGCCACGTACAAGTCCATGGGTTTCTTGGGACTGTAAATGATCCCTTAAAGACTGCTGCTGATGCTGAGTGCTAGGCTCCACCTCCATGCTGACACAATCCTCCTCCTCCTCGTCCTCTTCCTGTGTGTTTGCCAGGCTAGCAAGACACAATGTCTGGATAAAGGGGGTAAGGAAGTCCTCCTCTTCCTGCCTCTGTTCTGCCTCAAGTGCCCTGTCCATTATTCCACGCAGCGTGTGCTCCAACAGGTCGACAAGAGGGACAGTGTCACTGATGCATGCACTGTCACTGCTCACCATCCTTGTGGCCTCCTCAAATGGTGACAGGACAGTGCATGCATCCCTGATCATGGCCCACTGGCATGGGGAAAAAACCAAGCTCCCCTGACCCTGTCTGGGTGCCATAGTTGCACAGGTACTCATTGATGGCCCTCTGCTGTGTGTGCAGCCGCTGCAGCATGGCCAACATTGAGTTCCACCTGGTGGGCATGTCACAGCTTAGGCGGTTCTTGGGTAGGTTCAATTCCTTTTGAAGGTCAGTCAGCCGAGCACTGGCATTAAATGACTGCTGGAAATGCACACAGACTTTCCTGGCCTGCCTCAGGATATCCTGTAAGCCCGGGTACCTGCCAAAGGACCACTGCACCACCAAGTTAAGGACATGAGCCAAACGGCACATGGTTGTCCGTGTCGGAGGGTGGAGAGGAGGTTGGTGCCATTGTCACAAACTACCATTCCTTGCTTAAGCTGGCATGGCATCAACCACCTCTATGCCTGCCCCTGCAGAGCTGACAGAATCTCTGCCCCAGTGTGGCTCCTGTCCCCCAAGCACACCAACGCAAGTACCACATGGCATCTTTTTGCCTGCATAATTGCGTAGCCCCTTTAACGCCTACTGAGCACCGCTGGTTCTGAGGACAAAGCACAGGAAGAGGCCATGGAGGAAGAAGAAGAGGAGAGGGTGAAGGAGAGAGGTGTGTCAGAATCACCAGTGGAGGCGTGGTGGCAGAACAACCTCCAACACTACTGCACCTTGTCCTGCATCCTTCCCAGCTGCCAGCAGAGTCACCCAATGCACCCTGAAAGATAGGTAACATCCCTGTCTATGCCTGCTGGACCATAAGTCATCAGTAATATGCACCTTACCGCTGTCCAACGAGGCCAAGAAATTGCCTTCCACATGCCGTTAGAGAGCCTGAATCGCCTTCCATGAGCCTTCCAGGAGTTTGGGAACCTGCCACTGAGGAACTGCACATTCCACAAACTCACGGAAGGGGGCAGAGGCTACCAACTGAAAAGGCAGCAGTTGAAGTGCTAGCAATTTAGCCAAGCTAGCATTCAACCGTTGGGCATGTGGATGGCTGGGAGTGAACTTCTTTCGGTGGTGCAGCAGTTGGGGCAGAAAAATTTGCCTGGTACAATCTGACATTGGTGTACCGATAGCAGATTTCCCGCAAGTACTTGGCTGTGGCACACCTAATTCTACACCTTCATTCCTCTCAGTGCAGGTTTCAGAGAGGACTGAAGGTATAGTGGGGTTGGAGATCCCAGCTGATGAGGAGCAAGGAGAGGTCTGCTTTGTTCTTTGGTGTGGGCCTTTTAGGTACGCTTGCAAACGAACTGCATGGCAGGTCAACATATGTCTGGTCAAGCATGTGGTGCCCAAGCAGCTGATGTTTTGGCCACACGAGATACGCTTGAGACATATGTTGCAAATAGCAGTGGTGAGATCTGATGCACTTGTCTCAAAAAAGGCCCACACCAAAGAACTTTTGTAATAACGCGCAGAGACAGCAGCGTGATGCAGTGTGATGCAGTCAGTGTGCTGCCCTTAAGCTGGCCCCTGGAGGGCATAATACCTCACTGGAGATGTGCCTCCTCCTCCTCTCTCCTATCAGGCACCCACGTGGAGTCAAACCTGGCAGTATGCTGCAGCTGGGGGAACATAACTGCCAGATTTCTGTCCTTCTTGGGCACCCCCTCTCTCTGGACTCACGTTACAATCTTCCTCTAGCTGGGTACCATCATCAGAGCCTTTAAAACGCTGGGCATCCTCCTGGAGCATGTACCCAACACTGTGGTCAAACAGTTTGGGGGACTATTTAGGAGAACATGGTGGGGCTAGGGAAGGAGTGACTGATGCCATTGAGCCGAGGGAAGAGGCTGCGTTGGCAGCTGCTTTGCCAGACAAAGTACCCTGAGCCTGGATGAGAGAGGATGAGGAGGATGAGGACGGCTTGGTCATCAACTCTAACAAGTTTTCGGCATGTTGCGGCTCAACACGGCCAGCTGCCAAAAAAAAGGACAAGCGTGTCCCATGGCCACGTGCTGATGAGGATGCACCGTGTCCACGACCAGCACTGTTGCCTCTAGACACAGAGCCTGCTTGCCCTCTTTTATTGGCTTGTGGCTGTCTGCCCCTCCTTGTTGTCCTTCCAGACATACTAATAGCCTGCAGGGAGATGTAGCTGCACAAACCTGGGACATATATATATATATATATATATATATATATATATATATATATATATATATATATATACTGATTATACTGCAGCTAGCAGAATCAACTGCCTGCCTGTAGTATTATTAGTATGAGAACACCGGCAATTGTATTCAGGTAAGCTTTAGGTGCACACTGTGCAAAGGACACTAAAAACGAAATACTGAAGCTCCCTGCCTGTATTTGTATGAGAACGCCAGTAATTGTATTCAGGTAAAGCTTTAGGTGCACACTGTGCAAAGGACACTAAAACAAAATACTGCTGCTCCCTGCCTGTATTTGTATGAGAACACCAGCAATTGTATTCAGGTAAAGTTTTAGGTGCACACTGTGCAAAGGACACTAAAACTAAATACTGCAGCTTCCTGCCTGTATTTGTATGAGAACACAGGCAATTGTATTCAGGTAAAGCTTTAGATGCACACTGTGCAAAGGACACTAAATCAAAATACTGCAGCTCCCTGCCTGTATTTGTATGAGAACGCCAGAAATTGAATTCAGGTAAAGCTTTAGTTGCACACCGTGCAATGGACACTAAAACAAAATACTGCAGCTCCCTGCCTGTATTTGTATGAGAACACCAGCAATTGTATTCAAGTAAGCTTTAGGTACACACTGTGCAAAGGACAATAAAAAAAAATACTGCAGCCCCCTGCCTGTATTTTTATGAGAACTCCAGCAATTGTATTCAGGTAAAGTTTTAGGTGCACACTGTGCAAAGGACACTAAAACAAAATACTGCAGCTCCCTGCCTGTATTTGTATGAGAATGTCGGCAATTGTATTCAGGTAAAGCTTTAGGTGCACACTGTGCAAAGGACACTAAAACAAAATACTGCAGCTCCCTGCCTGAATTTTTATGAGAACACCGGCAATTGTATTCCAGTAAAGCTTTAGGTGCACACTGTGCAAAGGACAATAAAGCAAAATACTGCAGCTCCCTGCCTGTATTTGTATGAGAACACCAGCAATTGTTTTCAGGTAAGCTTTAGGTGCACACTGTGCAAAGGACACAATACACTAAGTGAAAATACTGCAGCTCCCTGCCTGTCAGTATATTATGAAGAGAATAACAGAAACTAATCTAACTAAACTGAATACAGTGTATAAATATATATACAACCCACCTGGGATGCATATATATCCTCTACACACTGTCACTGAAGCTAACTGACTCGCCTGCCTACTCTATCTAACTCAAATTAAATGACACTGTCTCTCTCTCTCTCTCTCTCTCTATGTCTTTAACCACCACCGCAACGCACTACACAAGGCTGCCACGCAGGCAGCCTTATATAGTGTGGGACGTTGTCACGTACCTTTAAGCAGAGCCCGGAGTGCAGGGAGTGGCCTCTCGTAGACCTCTGACTCGAGAGACCCTGGTAGTGGTGACAGGGGCTCAGGAGCACAGAGGGGCACAAGTGCCTGACTGGATAGCAGGTGGTAGAGGCAGAAGACCGTTGAAGGAGGAGGTGTATTGTAGTCCGGTGTCTGAATGCAGGCAAAGGTGAGATAAGTTCCAGCAGACAGCAGAAGGGTTCCTGTAGTCCAGCAACGGCATACAAGTGATTGCAGGAAGTGACAAACAACGGAGGGGTATTGTAGTCCAACAACGGATGCAGGTGCAATGGATAAGCGGAAGCGGAAGAGTCCAGTAGTCTGCGGCCAGAGGTAGAAGGCTACAAACGCAGAAGGAGTACAGCCAGATATTGCGGAGGACTGGGAGGTGTCCTGTAGTACAACAGCAAGCAACTTACAGTTGACGGATGGTGTAACAGTCCAGGTCAGGCACAGGCGGGCAGATCAGGTACAGAAACGGAATCCAGAAGAGTAGTCGGGTACAAGCCAAAGTCGGGGGGCAGGCAGCAAACAGCAGAGTCGGGAACAAGCCGGGTTCGATACGGATCAGGGTACAGGTACAGATACAGGTACAGGTTCAGGTTCAGATTCAGATACGGATCACCAGGACGCACAGGAACGCTGTTGATCAGGCAGCAAGGCAGTGAGGCATGGATCCAGTTTAAATAGCGCTATTGGCGCCAATTTGCGTCAAACGGTCGCGCGCGCACCCGCACCGCCGATCGCGGTAACGCTCCTGGAACTGGGCAAGAGATCTTCTGCGACTTTCGCCGCTCGGACGTCCGTGAGGAGGATCTTCCTGACATTGCCCCCCCCCAATGGGCAGCCTCCGGATGCCCAACTGGGACATCTTACCTGGGTGAGATCTTTTAAATGCCAGAACCAACCTCTTGGCGTGGATGCCAGTCTCTGGTTCCCAGGAGTTCTCTTCTGGACCATACCCCTTCCACTTCACCAGATACTGTACCTGGTTGCGTCTCTTTCTGCAATCCAAAATTGCTTCTACTTCAAACTCCTCTTCACCATTAATAAGCACAGGTTCAGGAGGGCCCACGTTCCGATCGGTGAAGGGATCCTGGATTGAAGGTCTTAAGAGGGACACATGAAACACTGGGTGAATACGCAGCGATTCTGGTAATTTCAGCTCATAAGCCACATTGTTAATTTTCCTGGAAATTGGGAAAGGACCCACAAATTTTGGGCCCAGTTTTCTAGATGGGCATGTTAATTTTAGATTCAGAGTAGATAACCAAACCAAATCTCCGGGTTTTAGGTCGAGCTCCCCTCTCCTCTTTCTGTCAAAAACTGCTTTGTTGCATTCTTGAGTTCTTGCCATCGTTTCTTGAAGCAACTTGTTATTGGTGCAGAAAAAGTCCAAAGTTTCTTGAACTGCTGGAACCGTGCATTCTGGGATATTGGCTGATAGGAACTGAGGGTGAAAACCATAGTTCGCAAAGAAGGGAGATTGATTAGTTGCAGAATGAACAGAGTTATTGTAGGAAAACTCGGCAAGTGGTAAAAGGGATACCCAATCGTCTTGCGAAAAAGAAGAATAACACCGCAAATATTGCTCAAGGGTCTGGTTCGTTCGTTCGGTCTGGCCGTTGGTCTGGGGATGATAGGCAGATGAGAATGAAAGATCAATTTTCAAGGACTTACATAAAGCTCTCCAAAATTTTGATGTAAATTGTACCCCTCGGTCGGAAACAATGTTCGCAGGTATACCGTGGAGTCTTACAATCTCCTTAATGAAGATCCTTGCGGTCTCAGGGGCAGAAGGTGTACCCTTCATGGGCAGAAAGTGAGCCATTTTGGACAATCTGTCGACCACCACAAGGATAGTGGTGAAGCCTTCTGACGGAGGTAATTCTACAATAAAGTCTATGGAAATCATTTTCCAAGGCCTTTCCAGGATGGGGAGTGGTTTCAGCAACCCCCAGGCTTTGGTCTTGCTACTCTTGTTCTGGGTACAGGTAATGCAAGATTCAACATAAAGTTTACAGTCTCTTAGCAGCTGAGGCCACCAGAAGGTGCGTTGGAGAAGTTCGGCGGTCTTGTGTACCCCAAAATGACCGGCCAATTTGTGGTCGTGGCAAGACTTGAGAACAGCAACCCGTAGTTGTTGGGGCACGTAGATCTTGTTTTCATGCCATAACAAGTTATTGCTAGAGAGTAAGGTGGTGTTTGAGGGATGTGGAGCTGAAGATGAAGCCTGCTTAAGTTGGGATAGAAGATCTTCTTGGAGCATAAGGAAATTTCCGGGCGCAAGGATGGTGTCTGTGGGTTGAAGAACTTCGGGTTCGCTGAACATCCGGGATAGCGCGTCGGGTTTGGTGTTCTTTGATCCGGGCCTATAGGTTATGTGGAAGGAAAATCTTGTAAAGAACAGTGCCCATCTGGCCTGACGCGGCTTCAGCCTCTTAGCAGTCTTTAAATACTCTAAGTTCTTGTGGTCAGTGTATACCAGAATGGGATGGGCTGCTCCCTCCAGGAGATAGCGCCATTCCTCAAGTGCGGCTTTGATAGCGAGTAACTCCCTGTCCCCGACATCATAATTCTTTTCCGCTTCAGACAATTTACGTGAGAAAAACGCCACTGGGTGCAATAAAGCCTTTGGGCCCTGTCTCTGAGAAAGGACTGCTCCCACTGCAACTTCGGATGCATCCACCTCAAGGATGTAGGGTAAAGCAGAATTAGGATGCTTCAGGACAGATGCTGACACAAACTGTTCTTTAAGGGAAGAAAATGCGGCCTGTGCCTCCGGAGTCCACCGGAACTTGATACCTTGTCTCGTTAATCTGGTGATTGGAGCGATGATTGTAGAAAATCCCTTGATGAATTTTCGATAAAAATTCGCAAACCCCACAAAGCGTTGAATTCCTCTTTTATCAGTAGGGGCTGGCCAGTCCAGGATGGCCGAAACTTTTTGCGGATCCATCTTGATTCCATCCACCGAAATAATCAGCCCCAAAAACTGAATGCTGCGACGTTCAAACTCGCACTTCTCAGGTTTTGCGTACAAGCCGTGTTGGCGAAGCCGAGTGAGAACCTTCTTAACGTGTTCCCTGTGAGCTGGCAGAGAGGGGGAGAAAATTAAGATGTCGTCCAGATATACTAAAACAAACAGGTCGAGAAAATCTCTAAAGATATCATTCACAAAATGCTGGAAAGTCGCAGGAGCGTTGCATAGCCCAAAGGGCATTACGAGATATTCAAAATGTCCGAAGCGGGTGCGGAAGGCAGTCTTCCATTCGTCCCCGCTTCGGATACGGACCAAATTATAGGCTCCGCGAAGATCCAATTTTGTGAAGATACTAGCTGATCCAAGGCGCTGGAATAATTCGGGTACCAAAGGCAGTGGGTACCGGTTCTTGACTGTAACTTTATTTAAGTCCCGGTAGTCAACACAAGGGCGGAGAGAATGGTCCTTCTTTTCTACAAAAAAGATTCCTGCCCCAGCTGGGGACGTAGAAGGACGTATGAACCCCTTTTTCAGATTGTCATCAATGTAAGTCCTGAGAGTCTCCAATTCCACTTCTGTTAAGGGAAATATTCTCCCGAAAGGGATTTCGGCTCCGGGAAGGATCTCAATTGGGCAATCGTAGGGTCTATGAGGGGGAAGTGTTTCTGCCCCTTTCTTGCTGAACACGTCCAGGAAGTCATGGTAGGTCTCAGGAACGTGCTGGCGAGTCTCAACATCGGTCTCCATACACATTAAATGGGGTGAAACCTTAGTTGATTCTTGAAAGCAGTGTTGACGACAATAGGGGGAGAAAAAGAAAATGTTTCCGGTGGACCAGTCTATTTGCGGGTTGTGTGCCCGAAGCCAGGGCATACCCAGTATGATAGGGAAAAGGGGAGATTCAATAATGTCCAGGCAGAGTTGTTCCTGATGGTTACCGGAAATAGTAGCAGTCAAAGGACATGTCTCTTGTGTCACTGGTCCTGATTTGATAGCTGACCCATCGGCAAGGTGTACAGACAACCCTTTCGCCCTGGGCCGTAAGGGCACTTGGAACTTTTGGGCAAACGATAAGTCCATAAATCCACTGCACGCTCCAGAATCAACTATTGCGGGGACTTGAATGTTCCCTCCGGGTAGCTGAAGAGAGACGGGAACAGCCAGGTGAGTAGCATTACTAGGCACAGCAGGTAAAACAGGAGAAGATACAGAAGAATGCTTACGGAATTTGGCAGGACAGGATCTCACGTAATGTCCGGGTTCTCCACAGTAAAGACACAGATTGTTGAGCTGCCGGCGTTGTCGTTCCTCGGTGGTGAGCGTTGGTCTAAGTAAGCCCAGTTGCATGGGTTCAGGCGTGTCAGCAGCAGGATGTGCAGGGGGATTAGGTACACGGGGTAACATCCAGACTGGTCGGGACGGCCCGGCAGTGCGTTCTGTTCTCCGTTCTCTCAAGCGTCTGTCTATCTGGATGGAGAGGTTGATAAGGGCTTCAAGAGTTGCTGGAACACCCACCCGGGCCAATTCATCCTTTAGAGGTTCAGAGAGTCCCATGCGAAACTGGTATCGCAGAGCAGCATCGTTCCAGGTAGTATCGGAACTCCAGCGCCGAAATTCAGACGCATAGTCCTCTGCCGCTCTGCGGCCTTGCTGAAGAGAATATAAAGCTGCTTCCGCTGTGGCCGCCTGTTGAGGATCCTCATAGAGCAAACCCATGGCTTGAAAAAATGTATTCAGGTTATTAAGGCAGGCTTCCTTTTGCTCCAAAAGGCGGTGGGCCCAAGCCTGGGGCTCACCCAGTAGAAGGGAGATAACAAAACCCACCTTAGTGGATTCTAGAGAGAAAGTTCTGGGTTGAAGTGCAAAAAACAATTCACAGGCATTGCGAAAAGCTCTATACTTGCTGCGATTTCCCGAAAACCTCTCCGGAGTTGGGACCTTGGGTTCAGGGGGTAACATAACCACTGATGGCGCAGAAGAAGTTCCCGACACGGTAGGGCCTGTGGTAGATAAGACCTGGACACGCTCTTCCAATCGAGAATAGCCTTCTTGTAGAGATTTAACAGCCTGGGTAAGTCCAGCAAGATGACGGCATAAATCATCCATGGCCGAATCTCCCTGCGTGGGCTCAGACATGGCTGCCTGATACTGTCACGTACCTTTAAGCAGAGCCCGGAGTGCAGGGAGTGGCCTCTCGTAGACCTCTGACTCGAGAGACCCTGGTAGTGGTGACAGGGGCTCAGGAGCACAGAGGGGCACAAGTGCCTGACTGGATAGCAGGTGGTAGAGGCAGAAGACCGTTGAAGGAGGAGGTGTATTGTAGTCCGGTGTCTGAATGCAGGCAAAGGTGAGATAAGTTCCAGCAGACAGCAGAAGGGTTCCTGTAGTCCAGCAACGGCATACAAGTGATTGCAGGAAGTGACAAACAACGGAGGGGTATTGTAGTCCAACAACGGATGCAGGTGCAATGGATAAGCGGAAGCGGAAGAGTCCAGTAGTCTGCGGCCAGAGGTAGAAGGCTACAAACGCAGAAGGAGTACAGCCAGATATTGCGGAGGACTGGGAGGTGTCCTGTAGTACAACAGCAAGCAACTTACAGTTGACGGATGGTGTAACAGTCCAGGTCAGGCACAGGCGGGCAGATCAGGTACAGAAACGGAATCCAGAAGAGTAGTCGGGTACAAGCCAAAGTCGGGGGGCAGGCAGCAAACAGCAGAGTCGGGAACAAGCCGGGTTCGATACGGATCAGGGTACAGGTACAGATACAGGTACAGGTTCAGGTTCAGATTCAGAAACGGATCACCAGGACGCACAGGAACGCTGTTGATCAGGCAGCAAGGCAGTGAGGCATGGATCCAGTTTAAATAGCGCTATTGGCGCCAATTTGCGTCAAACGGCCGCGCGCGCACCCGCGTGCGCGCTCCCGCGCGCACGCGCGCACCGCCGATCGCGGTAACGCTCCTGGAACTGGGCAAGAGATCTTCTGCGACTTTCGCCGCTCGGACGTCCGTGAGGAGGATCTTCCTGACAGACGTGTACTAAACCCCCTGAGACATAATTGGCCAAAGCCACCCTGGCTTTGCCCAATCATGGCTCTCTGTTTTTTCTGTGCTGTGATTGGCCAAAGCATGTGGGTCATTGTGCATGCTTGGCCAATCAGCAGCCAGCAATGCACTGCGATGCCACAGTGAATTATAGGTCATGGCGCGCCACTCAAATTTGGTGCGAACGGCCCATAATGTTCAGAATTCTGCGAGCCGCCGAACAGACAATGTTCAAGTCCAACATGGGTTTGACTCGAACTCGAAGCTCCTCCCTACTGAAGAGAGAGAATTGGGTGCATGACAGTTTCTCCTCCCAGATAAAATGGAGTAGCACATACCACAGATGACTAAAATAATAACTGAGGAACAACTATGGGCAGTATTTGTACCAGGTACAGGATTTTGGGTAGCAGTCACTTTGAAAGCCAAAGTCCCTAAAACCCAGAGGAAAGCCCAGCTCAACTGAATCTTGCAGGTGCCCATTTTCGGCAGGATCATGAACACAAACTCCTCCTAGGCTGCTCTGCTGCCCCTCTGACATGAGCAGTTTAGTATAAGAACACGTTTTTCAGAATATAAATTCTGAAGATAGGGGGTCCACCCCTACAGATATTAATAGGAACATACGATCTTCTGATGAATTGTTATCCTCTGCCACAGGTAACAATTTGCCTAACTTTAAGCAACATTAGAACATTGTGGAGAATACTAAACACAAAGATAGTTCTTTTTCCTTCTTTGGTCTTTCAGAACAGCCACCTTTGAGAGACCTCAGCTCCTCCCTTCTCAGGAAACACCGCCTCCAATAGAGCTTTAAGCCCCACGCCCCACCGGCACTTCAATTCTGATGTGACACCGCGAGGGACCGAAACTCGTGCAGCTGGGGAGGCTGAGACCAGTGTATTTATGAAAGGAAGAGGCAGACGCCTCTCATGCCACTGCAGCTGGGCTGGGTAGCCCATTACCTGTGGTGGCATCGTAACGCACTCCAGCTTCTTTTGGTAAAGGTGGAAGCTCCGGTACAAGCTCTCACTGGAGGAAGTGGAGGATCTCCTGGGAGCCATCCACACCACCTTGGGGATCCAGGAATGGAAAAAGTCACTGTCGCTCCATGACCATATGTATGAGGGTCTGGGGGAACAGAAGAGGAGGGTCTTTCTAGTCCATGAAGTTCTGGTAGAAGCCGTTAAAAAAGAATAGCAAAAGGAAGCCCTTTTTTTCGAGGGCCTTGAAGAGCAGATTTCCCTTGCGGAGGAAGACACGGCAGTCTGGAATAAATCTCCTAGACTGGACGCAGCTTTCTCCCAGGTGTCCAGAAAAATGGAATTGGCCTTGAAGGACATGGGAGTGCTAGCTGACCCCATGGATAAAAGGATGTACTCCCTCTTGAAAAAAACCTGGGATTCATCCTTAGGAAATCTCAAGCCTACCATAGTCGTGGTGGTGGCCGTAACATGGAGTAGTGGCTGACGCATATAAAGGCGCATATTAAATCTAGGACCTCAAATAAAACAATACTGACTTATTTTCCTATGCTTTTGAGAGGGGTAGTGTAGATGCCTTGACAGAGTTGGTACGTATATCTGCAAGGTCTTCTGCCCTGGCCAACTCGGCCAGAAGGCTTAAATCTTGGCAAGGGGATAGTGCGTCCAAGGTAAAACTCTGCGGGGTACCTCTCACAGGAGATTTGCTGGTCTACATTTGGAGGCCCAGATTGGACAGCCAACAAAAAGAAAGCCTTTCCCATGCAGAGGAAGTTTGGGGGACAGGGGAAAAAGAAATCTCGCCCACAAAAGAAATGTATGAACCCTGAGAGCTGAGGGTCAGAAAAAGGGTTGGGACCACAAAGGCAGGGGCCACGAGGGAGCGATTTTTCGCCCTCCTGAACAGCCCTGAAAGACCCAATGATGGGTTAACCATGGTGGGAGGAAGACTGGGGGCTTTCCTCCCACAGTGGAAGTCGGTCACCTCCAATCAATTCATCCTGGGAATTGTAAGGAGGGAGTACTGACTGAAATTTTCAAGCCCTCCCCCACACAGGCTTCTCTTTACAGATCTTCCAAAGTGTGCAGAGAAGGCGGCTGATCTTCTATCCTCCCTGGAAGAACTGGAGCAGCAGGAGGTAGTAGTGCAGGTTCTGACACTCACTTTAAACCTGAAACCTCTCAATTGTTCAGTAACCCACAGAAAGTTCTGCTTGGACTCAGTCTTCTTAGTGAAGACACTGCTCCCTACCGATTGCTACATGGCGTCCATAGACTTAAGAGAGGCCTACCTGCATATTTACATTGCAGACAGACGATACAACTCTGATTCTAATAGCGCCACACTGGCCCAGGAGGTCGTGGTTTTCCATCTTGAAAGATCTGGCCATGGAGTCCCCCTGGTTCAGGGTCTGATCTGTTGTACACAGGTGGAGAGGTGGAATCTAGCAGCCTGGTTACTGAGGAGGAAATGCTGAGGAGTAAGGGTTTCTCTGACCGTTTGGTAGTGACCCTTCTAGGTTGCAGGAAAAGGAGACACATGCTATTTACCTAAAAGTCTGGAAAAGGTTTAATACTTGGTGCACAGAAGGCTCCTTTAATGTACATGGCCCAGCAGTAGTACTAGAATTCTTGCAAAGTGGGGCAGACAAGGGGCGGGCCATTAGCACTCTAAATGGCTTGGTTTCTACTCTAAGCGTTTTTTTTTGGAAGAACAGCTAGTAGTAAACCCCTGGATATCGAGGTTCTTTAAAGTCCTAAGCAGGCAAAGACCAGTTAGTCCCCCACTTTCATATATGGGATGTCTCTCTGGTGTTGCAGGCTCTTACAGGGGAACCCTTTGAGTCAATGGAGTCTTGTGCAGTGAAGTTGCTAACTTTCAAGGCTGTTTTTTTAGTAGCGATCACTACCGCAAGAGGAGGGTTAGTGAGCTGGAAGCCCTCTCGATTAGGGTACCTTTTCTTAAAATGTTTCCAGATTGAGTGCTGTTTAAGATCGATCTGGCCCTTTTGCCGAAAATGGCTTCTAAATTTCACAGAAGCCAAGAAATCCTTTTGCCTACTTTTTGTTCAAACACTGTAAGGGACAGGAGCATATTTTTTAAAGGCTAGACATTAGAGGGTGCGTCCTAAGGTACTTGGATAGTACAGAGCAGTTCAGAAAGTCTGATTCCTTTTTTATTTCCTGTTCAGAGGCTAGGAGGGGAGCCTCTAGGCGTATGATAGCTAGATGGCTAAAGTTAGCTATTAGTCAAGCACAAATAGTCAAGTGTATGGAGGTCCCCAGAAGGTGTCAGGGCACCAGGGCTATGGCTACATCACAGACAGAGTGGGCTGGTGCTACACCAGAGAAAATCTGTAGAGCGGTGACGTGGTCAAGCTTTACCACCTTCATTAAGCACTACAGGCTGAATTTATTATCTGCCAAAGACCAGGCCTTCGGGCATAAGGTTCTTCAAGCGGTAGTCCTACCCTAGGGTAAGTGCTTGTTTATCCTCTCAAAGGTAGCTGTCCTGAAAGACAAAAGAAGCAAAATCAAAGTTACGCTTACAGGTAACGTCTTTTCCATGCATCTTTCAGGACAGCACTGGTATCCACCCAAATAAGGATTCATCACTGGAACGTTCTGACATAAGATCATCTGGAAAGCGAAAGTTGGTATGATATGTTCTTGTGTCTCCCTAGCTGTCCGGAGGTACTTGTGTAAAAACTGAAGGGCCGGTAGGGCATGGGGCTTAAAGCTCTATTGGCGGCAGTGTTTCCTGAAAAGGGAGGAGCTGAGGTCTCTCAAAGGTAGCTGTCCTGAAAGACTCATGAAAAAGACGTTACCGGTAAGAGTAACTTTGATTATTTTATTTTTTAATAGTCTACAGTCCTAAACGAATACTTTCTTCTTAAAATGTTGCAAAGGACTCATTCAGAGCATAACAACTCAGTTGCCTGCTTTTAAGCAACAGTACGGTTAAGTTCCTAATGCTTCACACTGCAAAAACATCAGCAAATTGTATAACAGGTCTGTAGCAAGTACAGATGAACACAAACCAGCTCATCTGTAGAAATTTGGGTCAGAGACTTGCTTCATTTTCCCTTCAGGACCACACCTATTGGCGGACCACACTTGATCCCGATTCTGGGCCTTCTTTATAACTACTTGTAAATGAACCAGCCTAGACTCCACTGGGTCTTTATATCCAGGAATCTCTGCCAGTATGTCAGGAAGTTGGGATTTCTGTGAGGTCTAGGCAATGGGCACATACTGTACATGTATCCCCAAATCTCTTCAACACACCATCCCGCTCTCTTTTCTTCTATTTCTCTCATTATTTCTCTAGGCATGTAGGCCATATCCAGGCCCATTCCCTTTTGTACAATCCTCTGGCATTCCTCTTCTAGGTAACATGCAATCATCTGGGGCCCTTTGAATCTCATTATGTATCTTGTTATGGGCCATCATTTGTGTGAGGGTGTGTGGAGAGGGAAGGTCTAGACTGTACTCCTTATAAGCCTCATTAAGACGCAGTCTCTCTGCACTTTCGGTTATTTGGGCTTCATACTGTCTTTCCTCCTGTAGATTAGGGTCAGGGGAGGGCGCTTGTTTGTGCTCTCTATGGTCCTTAGGATTCCCCCCAGGCCCCACAGAGAAGATTCAGCCCCACTACATTGAACTGTACTATCCTGTTTACCTACCAGGCTGATGAACCAGTGAGTTACCCTTCAGCCTCTCTGTGTCTACAGACACTGCTCCCTCTAGCCCGGTGCCTGTAAGCATATCGCTTAAATAGCCAACAGTCAATGGTCAATAGCATAGCCAATCGTTTTAGATTTTGGCCCCGAGGCAACATGGGAGACAGCGATTGTTGAAGTCATAGGAAAAATCTCCTGCTTCCAGGTGTCACTAACTTTCGACAGTTTAGTACATAGGCCTGTAGCTCAGTTCACCCAGTACCTGGTGGCTAAAACATTGTGCAGCAGTAACTCAAACAAGGACTCACCACAGTGCCCCCAGGTACTTTCCACCTTTAGCAGTGTAGTCGGCCTCTTGCAGCTTCCACATGTATGTGCTAATAACTCTGGCGGTTCTGATGCAACACTCCATTGCCCGGACCAGTTGCCTCTCAATGCCAGGGCTCCTTGGCGTGCCGATCTGCAACCCTCCACCATGCATGCACTAGTTGAATCAAGCACCAAAGTTCATAATTTATACAGAGCACTTGCACGTTAACAGTGGGCAAAATTTCATGGGACTTTTCATTGTTCTATAATTTTTGTTCACATTTTTGTTAGATGTAAAGCATTTTATATGGTATGTATATTTGTCTATCGCATGAAATGGTGTTCATGACAAGCGCGGTTGTTTATTGAATAATAGCAAGAAATATACAGCTAAATTTAAAAATATATATTTCGTTCTACATACGGGATACAGACCAGCCACATACATTACTACCTGGGTTATGCGCCACCTATAGGTGAATGGACACTGGTAGAAAAGCCAAAAACAGAAAGCGATCCCCTATATAACCCCTCACATACAGGAAGTACTCCAGTTTTTTCGCCAGTGTCTAAAATGGTGGATGGTCATTTGTTGAGGTCTTTGTGCATTTGCATGCTTTAATCCTGCACAGCTTCTTAAAAATCAAGGGACAACATTTCTAGATTGGATCCGTTTCAAAAAGCTACTATGCTAAGATACATGGTATCCGAGCCATGTAAAGAAGATTAAATGATCAACAATGAGGCTTTGCCTGTAATGCAACTTTCAGATGCTGGACCCTGAGTAGTGAAATCCTGGACACCACAGCTCTAAGGCATTCCTACAGGGTGCTGTACAGGTCCAAGGGAGTGGACCCTCATGCTAAAAGGGTACCCAGTCCTTGTAGGTACGTATAGCAGAACCTGCCGCGATGGGTGAAGGCTGGACCTCTGGCTTAGGCTACTGTCCAGTGGCGGGAGTAGTAAGGGGCCCTGTGAAAAAAACAGGGTCCAATTATTATATATTCCCCTGCAAAAGTTGTACCTAGACTGACATGCTTCGAAAAACAAAAAACAAAAAAAGTTTTCCTTTGCTCTCTAGAGGGCATGGGTCTGCTGCTCTGTGTTTCTCTTTCCAGAGCTGCATAGGCCATGGGAAGCTTTTAAAAAAAACTAATAAAAAAAAAAATATTTGCCAATACTTTTGCTGCTCAGTGTATTCTCCTCCATGGGGGCAAGCACGGGCTTGTGCACATGACCCTAATGGCCAGGGATGCTTTTTAAAGGCTAAAAACACAGTTGCTGGCCGGCGGAGGGGACACAGAGCAGTCTGTCCTGGGGGACATGTGAATCCCATGGGTGATGACAGACACAGTCTAATTATGTTGCAGTAGCTGGAAAAAGAGTTCAGTGTATTGTATCACAAAGCCAGTTACCACTGCTTCAGCAAGCCATGTCTTCCAGGAAGCAATCTGGGGGGGAGCGTTGCAGAAAAGGGCGCATGTGTTCCATCAGTGGCCCCTGTAGGGGTTAAACAGAACTGCAATAGCCTCACCTGAAAGACTGGATGAAACCGGGCAATCTGAGCCGCTGCATCTATCCAGCATTGTGCCTGCTACTAATGCTGAGTATATTACTAAAGAGAACCTGGCATCAGCTTTGGCTGGTTTAGAGGGCAAGATTGCCAGAATGATCCCTTCTGTCACACAAAGTGGAAGGAAGCGTGACAGGTCCCCTTCCCCTATTCCTTCTATATTGGAGCAATACTGGGTTGACAAAGTAGAAGAGGTAATGGCCGGTCAGGAAACTGATATCTAAACAGAGGAATCTCCCCCAAGTGATTCAGAGCCTGAAGAGGCTCAGATTATATCAATTATCTCAATCACAAAAGCTTCTCATCCATTCTCTTGTACAGATGGTCCATACAGCTTTTAAGTTACCTCCAATGGAGGGCCCTGAAACACCTTGTTCCTCCCTGGGCTCTTGGAAATCACAGCAGGGTACACAGGTGTTTCCCTTTCACCCACTCTTGAAGCAGGTGGTATATTCTGTCTGGGAGCGGCCAGACAGGGTATTTGGGCCTCCAAGATTTTCTCTGTTATATCCTTTGGAAGAAAGCTTTACCAAGAAGTGGAGCGTACCGGTTGTGGATGCAGCTGTTTCCTCCCTGAGCAAGATCTTAACTTGTCCAGTGGATAATGCACAGGTCTTTAGGATCCTGTGGATAAGAAGCTGGAAGCCTTGTTAAAGGCATCCTTCGCCCTGGCAGGTTCCACTATTCAGCCCACAATAGCAGCAATTGGGGTCTGTCAAGCCTTGAAGGATAAGGCTACACGGCCCAATAGACCAGAGGATTCTGTTCAGAATGGAGCAGATCTGCCCAGGCTCTTTGCTTTGCTATATATGCCCTTAAAGACTCCATGTAGCAGGCTCTTTTGTCTGTGCTCATGCGCAGAATTTAAATTTTTAAAAAGCTGGTCAGCAGAGCTCCCTTGTACAGGGTACAGACATGCTACACTACTGACCAGAGTCGCCCTGGGCAAACCAGAGTGAGGGAACGTCCAGCTGGAGGGATCACTGCTGAAGTTTCGCTGGGTCTGGTAAGAGTGCCTATTGGCCATTATCCATTACTGCTCCTAAGGACTGAGCAATTGGAAAGTATCTAACCTGCTATCCTCTAGGCCTTTTTGACCACGGTGACACATGCCAAAGAGCTCCAATGCTCACACACCGCATGAGCTTTGGTCTGAAATGCCCGGCAGTGCTGTAACAAAGTCCAGTCTCCTGTGAGATAGACGGAACACTAATCCAATGCAGTGAAATTTATTCAGTGTGACGTGTCTCCTAGGAGCCGCAAGCTGGTCTAGGCGGCAGGACTTTGTTACAGTGGCCACCCGGAAGATTAAAATCCAAGCTCCATAACAGCAGGATATTGTAGCCGCTCTGTGTGATCCTGGAGCACTGACAGACTTCAATTGGTGGGCACTGGTAAGCAGCAATTGGTGGGCGCTGGTAGGCTGCAATTTAATTTAATTTAATTTAATTTCAAACCTAATAACTGGTTGTGCCACCCTTGGTGGCAACAACTGCAATCAAGCATTTGGGATAACTTTTAATGAGTTTTTCACACCGCTGTGAAGGAATTGTGGCACACTCTTCTTTGCAGAATTGTAATTCAACCACATTACAGGGTTTTCCAGCATGAACGGCCTGTTTAAGATCATGCTACAGCATTTCAATCGGATTGGGCACTGACAGGCTGCAATTGGTGATCACTGGTAGGCTGCAATTGGTAGCCACTGATGGGCTGCAATTGGTGGGCACTGATAATAAGCTGCATTTGGTGGGCACTGATAATGCTGCATTTAGTGGGCACTGGTAGGCTGCATTTGATGCATTGATTTCTTGTAACATTTACGCAGTCTCTGGTGGGCTGCAATTGGTGGGCACTGATAAGCTGCATTTGGTGGGAACTGATAATGCTGAATTTGGTGGGCACTAGTAGGCTGGAAATGGTGGGCACTGTTAGGCTGCAATCGGTGGGCACTGATGAGGCTGCATATGTTGGGCACTGATGAGACTGCATTTGGTGGGCACTGATGAGACTGCATTTGGTGTGCACTGATAAGCTGCATGTGGCCATTAGAGAGACCCCCCTCCAGGTCCCATTAGTGTACTCTTTTCCTATATTTTGTTTTCTCTTGTATCATGTCTGCAGTCTCTGGTCATCTCTTGTATCATGTCTGCAGTCTCTGACTGTCTCTTGTATCATGTCTGCAGTCTTTGACCATCTCTTGTATCATGTCTGCTGTCTCTGACCATCTATTGTATCATGTCTGCAGTCTCTGACCATCTCGTGTAGTCTGTTTGCAGTCTCTGACCATCTCTTGTATCATGTATGTAGTCTATGACCATCTCCTGTATGATGTCTGCAGTCTCTGACCATCTCTTGCATCATGTCTACAGTCTCTGACCATCTCCTGTAGTATGTTTGCAGTCTCTGACCATCTCTTTTATCATATCTGCAGTCTATAACCATCTCTTGTATCATGTCTGCAGTTTCTGACCATCTCTTGTATCATGTCTGCAGTCTCTGACCATCTCCTGTAGTATGTTTGCAGTCTCAGACCATTATTTATATCATGTCTGCAGTCTCTGACCATCTCCTGTAGTATGTTTTCAGTCTCTGACCATCTCTTGTATCATGTCTGAAGTCTCAGGCCATCTCCTGTACTATGTCTGCAGTCTCTGACCATCTCTTGTATCTGGTCTGCAGTCTCTGACCATCTCTTGTATCTGGTCTGCAGTCTCTGACCATCTCCTGTATCATGTCTGCAGTCTCTGACCATCTCCTGTAGTATGTTTACAGTCTCTGGCCATCTCCTCTAGTATGTTTTCAGTCTCTGACCATCTCTTATATCATGTCTGCAGTCTCTGACCATCTCCTGTATCATGTCCACACTCTCTGACCATCTCCTCTATCATGACTGCAGTCTCTGGCCATCTGTTGTATCATGTCTGCAGTGTCTGACCATCTGTTGTATTATGCCTGCAGTCTCTGACCATCTCCTGTATCATGTTTGCAGTCTCTGGCCATCTCCTGTAGTATATTTTCAGTCTCTGACCATCTCTTGTATCATGTCTGCAGTCTCTGACTATCAGGTCTGCATGATGCCAGGTTCTGCACTGTTTACCTGTTTTGATATTATATACTTGCTTAAATTTTCATCTGGCAGCCTTTGACCTAATTTTTTTTTGCGTTATTATATATCTGTGGTAGAACAGAGGACCCATCATCACCAGGGGTAGCGCCAGAGTAGCCAAATATGCTGACTGCTCTTCCTGCCGAATTCTGTCTTTTTGCCCTAGTTTCATACCAGTAAAGGGTGTCTTTATTAACCCTTTAATGGCTGCACACTTTACCCATAATGTGTGCTTTAAAAGACAAAATGGCATTATCTTTCTGGGTCAGATGAGCTTTGGAATCATGCAATTCGTTCCTAATATAACATTCTTGTTCCCAAGCTCCCTCTCTTCTATAGAGGCTATACATCATTCTCTAAGTTTACACCTCTTGTAACACTCATCCAACCATTCTTCCAATGCAATGTCTCCAATATTAGCTAGTCAAGACCGTCGGACCTAGCCAGACAGAAAGTCTGGTCGTGTGTACGCTGCATTATTGTTAACCAGAGTAATCAGGAAATTATATATATACAGTATCTCACAAAAGTGGGTATATCCCCCATATTTTTGTAAATATTTTATTATATTCATTTTTCATGTGACAACACTGAAGAAATTACACTTTGCTACAATGTAAAGTACTGAGTGTACAGCTTGTATAACAGTGTGAAGTTGTTGTCCCCTCAAAATAACTCAACATACAGCCAATTATGTCTAAACTGCAGGTAACAAAAGTGAGTACACCCCTAAGTGAAAATGTCCAAATGGCGTGGGCAGTACTCAAGGTGTAAGGAGAACTGATTGAAGGATATTTGTTCCAAAGATAAAGTGCTTTATTTAACCACTTAAGGACGGAGCCTCTTTTTGAAATGTGTTATTTACATGTTAAAAACTGTTTTGTTTTTTCTAGAAAATTACTTAGAACCCCCAAACATTACAATTTTTTTTTCTAACACCCTAGAGAATAAAACGATGGTCATTGCAATATTTTCTGTCACACCATGCACATTAGTCTTCACAACAGTGTAGTTAGCCCACATTTTTTTATATTGTGAAAGATAATGTTATGCTGAGTAAATTGATACCCAACATGTCACGCTTCAAAATTGCATCCACTCATGGAATGGTGACAAACTTTTACCCTTAAAAATCTTCATAGGCAACATTTAAAAAATTCTTCAGGTGGCATGACAGAGGAGGTCCAGTGCTAAAATTATTGCTCTTGCTCTACCGATCACAGCGATACCTCACATGTGTGGTTTGAACACCGTTTTCATATGCACTACTCACGTATGCGTTCACTTCGGCACGCAAGCTCGGGGACAGGGCTAGTTTAAAAAAAAAATCTTATTTATTTTACCTTTTATTTTTTATTTTTACACTGTTCTTTTAAAAAAAATTGTGTCACTTTTATTCCTATTACAAGGAATGTAAACATCCCTTGTAATAGAAAAAAAAGCATAACAGGACCTCTTAAATATGAGATCTGGGGTCAATAAAAGACCTCAGATCTCATATTTACACTAAAATGCAATAACAAAAAAAATTTGTCATTTAAATTATTTTTTTTTTTTTTAATGACCCTTTAAGAGCTATGGGAGGAAGTGATGTTTTGATGTCTCTTTCGTCCTGCAAAAATGGTATGGAAACGGCTGAGGGCCATCTTCCCCTCACTCATCTCTATACCCAGCACAGGAGAATATCCGAACGCCTCCACCACTGCCGACGGCTCCGGTAAGTGGCGGAGGGCACCGCAGTGCGGCGGGATGGGAGCCCCTCTCCCGCTGCCGATAAAAGTGATCTTGTGGCGAACTTGCCGGACAAAAAAGAGAATACTGGGGTTATGGCAGCTAGCTACTGCCATAACAACAATATTGCTCTTCAAAGTTAGGGCAAACATTGGTGTGCGGAGGTCCGTAAGTGGTTAATACCATGAAGGGGTGGTGATCACAAATACTCTTCCTCTCTTCCTGCCATACTCATCCCTTTCACTATTCTTTTTCCTATCTTAATTGTTCTCTTCACTTTTTCTTCTGATAGTATTATTCAGTCTTTTTTGTGTTATACAGTATGTGTATATATATATACATATATATATATATATTTTTTTATATTACCAAAAGTATTGGACCGCCTGCCTTTACACGCACATGAACTTTAATGCTATCCCAGTCTTAGTCCGTAGGGTTCAATATTGCATTGGCTCATCCTTTGCAGCTATAACAGCTTCAACTCTTTTGGGAAGGCTGCCCACAAGGTTTAGGAGTGTGTCTATTGGAATGGTTGACCATTCTTACAGAAGCACATTTGTAAGGTTAGGCACTGTTGTGAATGAAAAGGCCTGGCTCGTAGTCTCTGCTCTATTCATCCCAAATGTGTTCTATCAGGTTGAGGTCAAGACAAGTTCCTCCACCCCAAAATCGCTCATCCATGGCTTTATGGACCTTGCTTTGGGCACTGGTCCAACTCATTTGGTGGAGGAGGGATTATGGTGTGGGGTTGTTTTTCAGGAGTTCGGCTTGGCCCCTTAGTTCCAGTGAAGGGAACACTTAAGGCATCAGCATACCAAGACAATTTGGAATATTTCATGCTCCCAACTTTGTGGGAACAGTTTGGGGATGGCCCCTTCCTCTTCCAACATGACTGTGTACCAGTGCACAAAGCAAGGTTCATAAAGACATGGATGAGTGAGTTTGGGGTGGAGGAACTTGAGTGGCCTGCACAAAGTCCTGACCTCAACTTGATGGGATGAATTAAAGCAAAGACTGTGAGCCAGGCTTTCTCGTCCACATCAGTCTCTAACCTCGCAAATGCGCTTCTATAAGAATGGTCAAACATTCCCATAGACACACTCCTAAACCTTGTGGACAGCCTTCCCAGAAGAGTTAAAGCTGTTATAGCTGCAAAGGGTAGGCCGGCGCAATTTTAAACCCTGCAGACTAAGATTGGGTTGACAGTAAAGTTCATGTGCGTGTAGGCATCCCAATACTTTTGGTAATATAGTGTGTGTGTGTGTGTGTGTGTGTGTGTGTGTGTATATATATATATATATATATATATATATATATATATATATATATAAACCTTTTTTTGTTTTGGATAGAGTAAGAAAGAATTAGATCAACATTTTTATTGCTGTTTGTGCCCCTGCTATATGGATTCAGTCTCTCTTATTGTGCTTGTGACCATTGTCACCCAGACATAAAGTGAAGGGAAATCTAAAATGTTTAATTTGTCATCAGAACAAGAGGTGAGGGAAAATCTTCCAATGAATACATCTGTTCCGGTGACAGTTGTTTATGAGAGGAATTTCTTTCACTTTGAAGAGATTTTCTCTTAATTCATGTTGCATCTCTGGGATAGGAATTAAAGGAAAATCTCCTTACAAGGATTCATACAGCAAAAAATACATTTACAGTGATGTAACCCTTTATTAAAATAACCAAAAAAAGTTTGGGGTATTCATACACTTTACATTCTCATCAATGTTATGTTCTATAGTTAAATTGCATATATCTATCTGTTTAATCTGCACAGTACCCTAAAATGCATAATGTCTCTTCTAGATATTGTCATAGTTATTGCATCTAACTTTTATTGTATTTTATTGATAATACTGTGCTTTAATAAAAATTTTGAAACTAGAAAAAAAGAGTTTGGGCTAGAATACCACATATACAACAACAAATAGCTTAGAGTAGTGATAGGAAGCTCCTTAAGAACTGAAAGAATGCAATTTCAAAGAAATTCAGTAAAGATTTTACATCCACGTTGTTATAGCCCGAATGCAGCATGATGCTTTTTTTTTCTTGGGATATTAATTATTTCTAGTATTTTTTTTCTGTTCTGTAGGAACAATCTCTTTATCTGCTGATGTGTTCACACACAAAATGATCAAAATGAGATAAACCATATATATCGAGCATGTGCTGAAAAAACATTTTCATTAGAACTGCTTAAGCTCTCACACACAATAATTTCATGTTTATCTTTTAAAGTCAAATTTAAATTTAAACTCCAAATTGTCTATTTTCTACATAATTTCTAGTTACGTTTTACAAATTGAAAATGGCCATAGTCAGTATTAAATGAAATGATTAGCCATTAAACGAATGAAAAAAATTACAATCCCAATTCCAAAAAAGTTGGAACGCTGTGTAAAATCTACATAAAAACAGAATGCAATGATTTGCAAATCTCATAAACCCATATTTTTCACAATAGAAAATAGAAAACATATCAAATGTTTAAACTTGACTATTTTAAGAAAAACTAAGGTCATTTTGAAATTGATGGCAGCAATATGTCTCTAAAAATGGGACAGGGCCATGTTTAGCATGTTGTAGCATGTACCATGTTGTAGCATCCTGTCTTCTTTTTACCACTCTGTAAACATTTGGGAACTGAGGAGACCGATTGTTTAGTTTAGGGAAAGGAATGTTGTCCCACAAAGATTTCTGCTGATGCTCTGAATCTTTTTATAATACGTATTATGTACTGTAGATGATGATATATTTAAAGTCTTTGCAATTTTACACTGAAGAACATTAATCCTGAAATCGTTCAACAATTTTTAGATGCACCTTTTCACAGATTGGTGAAAGTCTGCCCATCTTTACTTCTGAGATGCTCTGACTGTCTAAGATGCTCTTTTTGTACCCAAACATGTTACTGACCTGTCACAAAATAACCTAACTAGTTGCAAAATTTTCTAAAATGTTCTTCCAGCTCTTCCTTGTTAACAATACTAACTTTGCCAGCTTATTGTTGACCTGTCCCAACTTTTTTGAGACGTGTTACTACCAACAATTTTAAAATTACCTTATTTTTTTCTTAAAATGGTACATTTTCTCAGTTGAAAAATTTGATATGTTTTCTATCATGATAAAATATGGGTTTATAAGCTAATCATTGCATTCTGGTTTTATTTAGATTTTACACAGTGTCCCAGCTTTTTTGTAATTGGGGTTGTAAAAAATAAATTGTTTAATATCTGCTGATATAACTGGTGTCATTTTGTATTATACCACATGCAGTATTAAATGACTGATCATCATAAATGACATAGTAGATTTCCTGAGAATCTGAAGGTTTGTTCCTGAAATGTCAAATCGCTGTGTATGGTCATCTGTAGCCAATGCACTATGGACTGATAAACAAGACAGTTGGAATTCTTGATTTTTCTCTATAACAGCGGAAAAAACTAAGAGACACTTGTTTTAGTTTTGGGCTCCCAAAAATTAAGACGATTGACTGTGCAGGTGAGTAACTATACATGACCATCAAACATGTGCAGAAACCTGGGCTGCTCTGGGAAAAAACATCCACAAATACCAGTATTTCAGATAGGTAGAAGGATATGTATATGAAGAGAAGACAGCTTATTGTTCTGGCAGCTCGGATCCGACCTTCTGCCCGAGCATTCAGCTCTCCCTTTGAATTTCTGTCTGATCTATGATTCACAAGACACTTAATGATGAGACCATTGGTAATTCCAACTAAGATCAATGGCACAGTACAATTGACAAAGGTGCTGGACAGTAAGTATTCAATACTCAGTCTAGGAACAATGATTTCCTCATTCTCATCACTTGATATGTTAAACGTTTGTGGTGCTCGGTGGAAGTTCCAGGCTGCAGGGAGTCCAGTAGTCAATGTTATCAAAATTGAAGCTATTATAAGATATGTCATCAGCTGCGAGGCTGCAAGCTTTAGTCGGATTAAAAATTGATTCGTTGATATTACAATCTGTAAGTAGTAATTTATGGAGAGGCAAACTGTGAACCAGAAGCTGGAGTACATTGGAAGCATGAGTAAGATAGTAGATAAAATGTAGACTTCATCAGTGAAGAAAATGCCACCATCCACGAAACTCATGTAATCATTTATCAACATGACTAACTGAAAAAAAATGTTGGTTATGCAGAGAGTGACCACAATGAGGTCAGATGGGCTTAAATTCTTGCCCTTAACTTTGTCTCTGAGGTTCACCACAATGATAAGTGTATTAGTAGCCACTGCAATCATGGTGCTGGCACCCAACACTATCATAGAAACCACAATAAATACAGGAACCATCAAATTGAATATTAAAAGGCTATATAAAGTTGGTTGAACAAGTTAAGTTGGGAAAAATATATCCCTGTTCAGGATGAAATTTTATTTTTAAAACACCAATGATTTTCTGGTCCAGTCAGTAATAAGGAATATATATTTTTCTTTTAGTACCTGGATGTGAGAAGTTATAATTGTTACAGACATTTTACTTACAATGCCTTGCAAACATATTCACCCCCCTTGGCTTTTTACCTATTTTGTTACACCCCTTTGTTATGAAGCCCATAAAAAGCTCTGGTGCAACCAATTACCTTCATAAGTGACATAATTAGCGAAATAATGCCCATCTGTGTGCAATCTAAGCGTCACATGATCTGTCATTACATATACACACATTTTTGAAAGGCCCCGGAGGCTGCAACATCTAAGCAAGAGCCCCACTAACCAAACACTGCCATGAAGACCAAGGAACTCTCCAAACAAGTAAGGACAATGTTGTTGAAAAGTACAAGTCAGGGTTAGGTTATAAAAAAATATCCAAATCTTTGATGATCCCTAGGAGCACCATCAAATCAATCATAACCAAATGGAAAGAACATTGCACAGCAAACCTGCCAAGAGACGACTGCACACCAAAACTCACGGAAGAGGCAAGGGGGGCATTAATTAGAGAGGCAGCACAGAGACCTAAGGTAACCCTAGAGGAGCTACAGAGTTCCTCAGCGTTCCTCAGCAGAGACTGGAGTATCTGTACATAGGACAGCAATAAGCCGTACGCTCCATAGAGTTGGGCTTTATGGCAGAGTGGCCAGAACAAAGCCATTACTTTCAGCAAAAAACAAAATGGCACATTTTAAGGTTGCGAAAAGGCATGTGGGAGACTTCTAAAATGTATGGAGGAAGGTGCTCTGGTCTGATGAGACTAAAATTGAACTTTTTGGCCATCAAAGAAAACTCTATGTCTGGCGTAAACCCAACACATCACATCACCCAAAGAACACCATACCATTTTTTCAGTAGTCGGGACTGGGAAACTGGTCAGAGTTGAGGGAAAGATGGATGGTGCTAACTACAGGGATATTCTTGAGCAAAACCTGTACCACTCTGTGTGTGATTTGAGCCTAGGAGGGGTTTTCCCCTTCCAGCAGGACAATGACCCCAAAAACACTGCTACAGCAACACTAGAGTGGTTTAAGGGGAAACATGTAAATGTGTTGGAATGGCCTAGTCAAAGCCCAGACCTCAATCCAATAGAAAATCTGTGGACAGACTTAAAGATTGTTGTTCACAAGCGCAAACTATCCAACTTGAAGGAGCTTGAGCAGTTTTGCAAAGAGCAATAGACAAAAATCCCAGTTTTAAGATGTGGCAAGCTCATTTATCCAAAGTGACTTGGTGCTGTTAGCCGCAAAAGGTGGCTCTAGAAAGTATTGACTTGGGGGGTGAATAGTTATGCTCATTGAACTTTTCTGTTATTTTGTCCTATTTGTTGTTTGCTTCACAATAAAAAAAAAATCTTCAAATTGTGGACATGTTCTGTAAATTAAATGATGCAAATCCTCAAACAATCCATGTTAATTCCAGGTTGTGAGGCAACAAAACACGAAAGCATGTAGTCTCATGGTTGACTTCATTGAATTTATGTTTGACATTTGCCAATAACTGGAACTGGAACTAGAACATGCTTGAAATACATACAGGTGCCTTTAGTGCATACTGAACATAGGGCAAATGAACATGATCCTTACAACCAAGCATAAAGCATAAAATAAAATTCCACACAAAACCAAACTTTAAAATTTTGCGGGCAAAAAAATAGCAAAAGAAAAACATAATATAGTATATACTAATGAGACACAAGCCATAATGTAACTGAATGTTTTTTGTTTTTTTAATTACCTTTCCTTTTCAATCTGCAGCACTGTAATTTTCTGGGAAATTCATAGCAATATGGCATTCCAAAGAAATGTAATTTCCTGCTTGTGTGATTGTCTCACTAATTTTCCCAGAAGTCTTCACTTAGATACAAGTCAGATTTTAGGCATCCTCTGCAACTAAGCAATATATTGACAATATATTTCCAACGAATTAACAATTTCTAAAGGGATGGGGACACTGCATTTTCCTCAGCAGAATGCTGCAAGTGCATTAGCTGATTAATAATAAAAAAGTCACTCCAATTCAGATCCACTCTGCAGACAACAAACAGTTTTTTCTTCAGAGCAAAAACAGGTAGGAATCTGCAACAAGGTTTATTAAAAGCTTTAGAGTATATATTGATCATCCAGAGGGTTTTTTTTTTTCTAACAAAAGTGGAGTTAATCTTTAACTATACTGCACTTACCTTAAGTACTGTATACATTGGCTATTATAATTATGATGCAACCTCCACATTTTACTGCTTGCTGTTATTTTTTTTAAGACTGTATATATATATATATAGAGGTATGTATTCTCCTTCTGTATATTAGATAGCTACATAGTTAATAAAGTTTAATAAAGACACAGGTCTAACTAGTTTATTGTCTGTATATAGCTGAGATAAAAAATTTAAAGTTTTTCTTTTTTGACACAAGTAACTGTGGAAGGGAGTTCCAAATCTTTACCGCTTTAACAGTCAAAAATACATTACACATTTCCACTTCTCATTCAATAACATTGTGTGGCTACGTGTCCTCTTTAGAGACCTAAGATTAAACCATTTTCTCTCAATGCTACAGTCACCATTGAAAGATTTGTATATTGTGATCAGATTCCCTCTTAAGCACCTCTTCTCCAGGGAGAATGAGTTTAATTTTCGTAGTTGTTACTCACGGTTCCCCAGCCCCCTTATTAGTTTTCAGAAAATTAACCATTTATCACTACTCCCTGGACATGCTCCTGTAACCAGTTTTCTATCCAAATACATACAATGTCATCAATGCCAAAAGACCTTAATTTGTAAATTGTGAATTTGTGGGGTAATGTCAAGGAAGGTGTGTCCATAAAGGTGGATTTTCGTGGCTCATATATATAGGCGTATGCGCAGACCAGCAACTGTTCAGACAGATGTGCATAGTTGTGGTCCAGGGAATGTACGCCTGTCACTAATGCTGGAGCCAAGCGGGTTATTTAAACTGGATGCAGTATGGACTCATTGCTGTTTGGTCTGCAGCTTCCATGTGTTGTTCCTGATTTCGTGCGACCTCTTGATCCAGCTTACCTCTAACCTGTGATTGTCTGCTACATACCCTGACCCTGGCTTGTCTTTGGATTCTGCTTCTGCCTCCTGATTCTGCTTGATTGATCTCCTAGTATCGACTTGGCTTGTGACCCAACTATCCTGCTGTCTGCCGTCTATGTCTGATCTGTCTGACCATTACCAACCCGGCTTGTCTGACCCTGCATCTTGCTCATCCAGCCTGCTACAACTCTCAGTCCAGCAAGTCCTTATCTGGTTCCTGCTTCCAGCTGCCTACTAAAGTCTGCCAAGTTCCATGCCAGCTCTTCTCCTACCAGCCTGCTTGCTACCACATCCACCTGCTGACTGCTACCACCCAGACTACTGGACTGATTACAGACACTCCTATGTCAGCGCGCTCCTGTGGCTGCTGTCTCACTCTCAATGGCCCTCCAAGCTGGAGCTGTACAAGAGGCCCTCCTCTACACATCAGGCTTACTGACCAGGTACGTGACAGGTACTGTATTAAAAGTCTTAGCAAATTGTATGTAACTTACATCCATGGGACTTCCTATATCAAAATTACTGCTCACTTTCTCATAGAATAATGAAAGGTTGATCTGGAAAGAACCATCTTTCATAAATTCATGTTACTATTAATGATACCATTTTCATATGGCAAATTCTGGGATATAGTCCCTTACCATGCCTTACAATACTTTATAAACTATTGATGTTAGGCTGACTGGTCTGTAGTTCCAGGTATATATTTCTGCCCTTTTTTGAATATTGGTACAACCTTTACTTTTTGCCAATATTTTGGTACCATTCCAGTTAGTAAGATGTCCTTAAAAATTAGGAACAATGATCTGGGTTTAATATGGCTAAGTTCTTTAAGAACTTTTGGGTGTAATCCATTCGCATTAGGCTTTTCTAGGCTTTTCTGAACACTGATTTCTGTCAGACACAAGTGTAAATTCAGTACAGCACTGTTAACATTACTGTTTTATTTATTATAGCTTGCTTTTTCATTTATATAGGTCAAAGAGAAGAATGTATTTAATACAGCTGCCTTCCCCCCATCACTTGTGACCAGCTTCTCCTAATGGTCTTTTATGGGGCCAATATGCTCTGACCTAGGTTTTTCACAATAAAAATATTTAAAACATATTTTCATCAAGCAGCACCTTCAAGATCCCTAGACAGCACAAAGATTTTACTATTTTCAATCATTCAAAGCAAACTGACAGATTTGCAATGTGAGGAACAGTAGCACACAACCACTGTGTCATCTGCTAAGCAGGAAACACAGCCTGCATATATGACTTCTGCCATGAACATATTTATTTATAAATGATACATACAATCAAGCAAGGTTTTAACGTATAACAATCACATCATTTAAATGAAGTTGATCCCTTTTACATCTAAAGGAAGGAATGCAGATATTACACACAGCATATTTAAGAGTTAATTCGCCTTTACTTACTTCTTCCCTATGCATTGCAGTGTTCTTAATACATTAACATGGTGTGCTTAATTGTGAAAATAAATGCTTACTTCTTTAGGTGCTCATATAACTGTCCTCCATCCAGTCATTAAAATGGCAGGACATACCCAGCCTTGAATGCACTGCACTGGAAACTTATAAACGAGCAATTCCTGCTTCATTCCCTTTCCATGTATGCTCAGGCCTCTCTCTTTCACTCTCTCAGAATACTGCGGGATGGAGAGGGGATGACAATTATATAAGCATTTTAAAAAGTAAGCATTTATTTGCAAAATGGAGCACAGCATATTCATGTATTAAGGACACCATAATGCATAGGGACCATTTCAAGATATGTAAGTAAAGGTAATGCATCCTGCCTGCAATTAGAATCCTGGGAAGCACCGCTAGGGTTCTAACATCGAATTGCCGGCAGAGTGCATTTGCAGGTGAAGCAAAGCTGAAGTGGGCAAATTTAGTAATAATCCAGTAGCATGACATAACAGGCATCTTTAGGTGCCTACAGGTAAGTTTAGCTTGTCTTCTAAGCGCACGGGAGCCCCAAATGTTGGGGTGCTTTGTTATGCACATTTTAGCCTTCTGCCATGGCTAATGGCTTGTCCCAATAATGGAGGGGGGAGAGTGTAGGGCAAGCTTTTGACTTTGGTATTTGGTTGAAATCAGCAAACCTCTGTCTTGCACGGAGCTTTCAGTTCCCTTAACAGGAAAGTTATATTTTTGGGCATGGCACTTGTCATATTTATTGGTCTATCTAGCTTTTCCTGACTAGTGGCTAGCTTTGAAGTCAAGGTCAACTTTTTGGCAGAGTTGATATGCAAAACATAGCAGCATATTTTTTTTATGGTTAACATTCATTACCTATAATTTTTTTTTTTATCTTATGATTGTACCATTATTTGTACTTGTTCTGTGCAAACATTCTATGGAAACTTTAGATAACTGTAGACAGCTAGGTCTACAAGTCTCCAGGTCAACAATAAGAACAGCCATTACTGGGTAGTGTATACATTGGGGTTGATTTGCACATTGCAAGGGAATTTTCCCTTAGCTTAATGAATGTAGTGAAAATTCACTTTGCAAAGAATACCCAATCACATGCAAGGAAGTTAACCGCTTGACCTCCAGAAGATTTAACTCCCTTCATGACCAGGCCCTTTTTTGCTATACAGCACTGCGTTACTTTTACTGACAATTGCGTGGTCATGCAACACTGCAAATAAATTAAATGTATGTCTTTTTTTTTCCCCACAAATACAGCTTACTTTTGGGGGTATTTGATCACCACTGGGTTTTTAATTGTTTGCGCTATAAACAAAAATTTTAAAAACAATACAATATATTTTTAATTTCTTTTTAATTCTATCCAATAAAAAATATAAAAAAGCTATTTTTTTCAGAAATTGTATTCTGCTACATATTTGTGGTAAAAAAAATCCCAATAAGCATATGACGAATGGCTTGAGCAAAAGTTATAGCGTTTACAAACTATGGTATATATACTGTATGGCAGTGATCAGCGACTTATAGCGGGCTGTGACATTGAGGCTAATTGACACTTTTGACACTTTGTGGGAACCAGTGACATTAATACAGGGATCAGTGCTAAAATAATGTACTGTCACAGTACTAATGGCACTGGCACAGTACTAATGGCACGGGAAGGGGTTAAACATCTAGGGCGATCAAAGGGTTAAATGTGTGCCTAACCAGTGTCTAGTGTCAAGTTCCTCCACCTCAAACTCGCTCATCCATGTCTTTATGGGCCCTGCTTTGTGCACTGGTCGGGGTTAGGGGTTGGGATTGGCCCCCGTAGTTCCAGTGAAGGGAACTCTTAAGACATCAGCATACCAGGACATTTTGGACAATTTCATGCTCCCAACTTTGTGAGGACAGTTTTGGGATGGCCCCTTCTTGTTCCAACATGACTGCGCAACAGTGCACACAGCAAGGTCCATAAAAACATGGATGAGCGAGTTTGGGGTGGAGGAACTTGATTGACCTGCACAGTGTCCTGACCTCAACCCAATAGAACACCGTTGGGATGAATTAGAGCAGAGACAGAAAGCCAGGCTTTCTTGTCCAACATCAGTGCCTGATCTCACAAACGTGCTTCTGTAAAAATTGGTCAAACATTCCCATAGACACACTCCTAAACCTTGTGGACAGCCTCCCCAGAAGAGCTGAAGCTGTTATAGCTGCAAAGGGGGGGCAAACTCAATATTGAACCCTACGGACTAAGACTGGGGTGCCCTATATATATATATATATATATATATATATATATATATAAACAGTATCTCACAAAAGTGAGTACACCCCCCACATTTTTGTAAATATTTTATTAGATCTTTTCATGTGACAACACTGAAGAAATGACACTTTGCTACAATGCAAAGTAGTGAGTGTGCAGCTTGTATAACAGTGTAAATTTGCTGTCCCCTCAAAATAACTTAACACACAGCCATTAATGTCTAAACCGCTGGCAACAAAAATGAGTACATCCCTAAAAGAAAATGTCCAAATTGGGCCCAAAGTGTCAATATTTTTGTGTGGCCACCATTATTTTCCAGCACTGCCTTAACCCTCGTGGGCATGGAGTTCCCCAGAGCTTCACAGGTTGCCACTGAAGTCCTCTACCACTCCTCCATGATGACATCACAGAGCTGGTAGATGTTAGAGACCTTGCACTCCTCCACCTTCTGTTTGAGGATGCCCCACAGATGCTCAATAGGATTTAGGTCTGGAGACATGCTTGGCCAGTCCATCATCTTTACCCTCAGCTTCTTTAGCAAGGCAGTGATCGTCTTGGAGGTGTGTTTGGGGTCGTAATCATTTTGGAATACTGCCCTGCGGCCCAGTCTCCAAAGGGAGGGGATCATGCTCTGCTTCAGTATGTTACAGTACATGTTGGCATTCATGGTTCCCTCAATGAACTGTAGCTCCCCAGTGCCGGCAGCACTCATGCATCCCCAGACCATGACACTCCCACCACCATGCTTGACTGTAGGCAAGACACACTTGTCTTTGTACTCCTCACCTGGTTGATGCCACACACACTTCACACCATCTGAACCAAATAAGTTTATCTTGATTTCATCAGACCACAGGACATGGTTCCAGTAATCCATGTCCTTCGTCTCCTTGTCTTCAGCAAAGTTCTTTCTTGTGCATCATCTTTAGAAGAGGCTTCCTTCTGGGACAACAGCCATGCAGACCATTTTGATGCAGTATATGGCGTATGGTCTGAGCACTGACAGGCTAACCCTTCAACCTCTGCAGCAATGCTGGCAGCACTCATACGTCTATTTCCCAAAGACAACCTCTGGATATGATACTGAGCACATGCACGCAATGTCTTTGGGCGACCATGGCGAGACCTGTTCTGAGTGAAACCTGTCCTGTTAAACCACTGTATGGTCTTGGCCACTGTGCTGCAGCTCAGTTTCAGGGTCTTGGCAATCTTCTTATAGCCTAGGCCAGTGATGGTGAATCTTTTTGAGCCCGAGTGCCCAAACTACAACACAAAACCAACTTGTTTATTTCAAAGTGCCATTGGATTAATACAGCTGGTGAAAAAGGTGATAAATATCGCCTCCCAGTCACCTGTCAACTGTCTTCTGAAAATGTATCCATTATGGATTGCTTCTCAAAGGGACAGCAAGGGCTGCTGCATATGCAAATGCACCCCAACCCATTGGCTCACCTCTGCACCCCCAATCCCCCCTCTTTACCTACTTCTACATGCCCTCCTCTGCTCAGTATTGCACCCGCACAAAACTGCTGACCTCTGCACACTGCCTCTTTGCCCACCTTTGCACCTCACCCCCCTGCTCACCTGTGCACTCTGCTCACTGCTGACACAGTATTACAGAAACCTGAATGCTGTACCTGATGGAACATCCAGCAAGGCAGTGGCAAGCAGGACTCTCAAGCCTGCTTCCATTTGTTTGCATCCACTTCTTAGGCACCATTCAGGAGATGATGGTGGGTGGAAACTGGGGGGGGCGGGGGGCACTTGCATATGGCCACCCGGCATGGCGTGGACGAGACACCTTGTATAGGACGGCTGGTCAGTGTACGCTCTTCTTCCTCATGTGCCCACAGAGAGGGCTCTGCGTGCCATAGGTTCGCCATCACTGGCCTAGGCCATCTTTATGTAGAGCAAAAATCAAATTTTTCAGGTCCTCAGAGAGTTCTTTGCCATGAGGTGCCATGTTGAACTTCCAGTGACCAGTATGAGAGAGTAAGAGCAATAACACCAAATTTAACACACCTGCTGCCCATTCACACCTGAGACCTTGTAACACTAACGAGTCAACTGGCACCGTGGAGGGAAAATGGCTAATTGGTTAATAAAGGTGTACTCATTTTTGTTGCCAGCAGTTTAGACATTAATGGCTGCGTGTTGAGTTATTTTGAGGGGTTGGTTGTGCCAGCACAAGTCTTGGCCATTGAAGGACAGGCAAGCAGAAAACTGACCACGCTGCAAAGGGTGAGCTTCTATGCTTGGCATGGTCAGTTTTAAATAGGAAATCGGGGGGCTTGCAGGATCTCCAAGTATTTCACACAAAGGAAAAAATACATAGAGAACAAGATATTTTAAACACAAGTACATGTATATACATATACATATATCAGGAATGTGAAATGTTGGCATAACATGCACTTTACATCAGTAATATATTCTGCATTGTAAGTTTTTACATGCACAGTGCAGGGAGGCATGAGAGTTCAGTGTTACATAAACATGATCCAAGCTAATTGAAATAATGAGGTATATAGTTAAGTCAGAGTTTTGCATTCAACTTCATTATTCTAATCTTTGAAAATTGAACTATGCCTAGAAATAAAATATTTCTTTTTAAAATCAGCACCCTGTGTAGTGAGTAAAGAAGCAAAGCTAGGGCAGACATGTTTACCTTTTTCTGGAAATTTGTCAGGTCCAGCAGTAATTTCATCTCTGCCAAAGGGCTATGTTTGTGATCCTGTCTTCACTCTAATCCAGCACATCAACACAGATCACATCACCAACGCCCCTGTTGATTTCTGACCTAGCATACTGCTCACTACACTAAAGAATTATTTTTAAAGGGTGACATTTGTTGCATAGTGTCATTTCATTCCCGTAGACAATATGTACATTTTTAGCAGGATGAAGAAAATTGCTTCTACACTTTTAGACATAGCATACATGTGCAAGATAATTGGCAGAAAACTGCATGTTACAACAAACTGGCCAATATAAAAACTAGAGAAGAGGAAATTGCCCATAATGACCAATTAGATTTCTTTTTATTGTAAAGGAAATTGAAGAGGTATGTGATTGGTCTACAAAAGTCAAATGCCCCTACGCCTTTACAATAAAAGGGCCCTGGCATTGCACAACGTGAGGACATCTAAGATGAGATTTCACAGTTCATATAGTGAAATGCAGTTCTAAGTGTGCAATAATTAACAACCTGTCACAGGCAACAGAATCAATGAGCAAACATTCTGCAAACCTGAATAAAATAATAATGATAATTATTATTGTTATTAGTAGTAGTAGTAGTATAATTATTGCTATCCACACTTCACAGATTCAACATTTCCAATAAGTGTACATCTAGGGATGTGGCCCAGTAAAACAGTTGAATATGCTCAAAAAAATAAAAATATGCTAAAAAAAATAAAAAAAATAATACTGTGTTATTCTTGTTTTTAACTTTAGAATATTCAGTAAGAAATAAAACTTTTTAAAAATGCTCTTCAATATGAACTGATGTTGTTGTGTGCAATGGGAATTCCAAAAGGATGATATTACCCTCAGCAGTGTCCCAGTGATGTCCTAGTGTTTCCATGATCTATGAGCAACGCCTTTTATTTACCTGGCTTTGCCTTATAATTATAAGGCGTGTCAGTGCCCTAGGGCTCATTATATCTTTTTTTACACCTCTTGATTCCCTTAACTGCTGTAAATGATGGTTTGACTCATCAAGAAGCGGTAAACTTTTGAAAAGGTGGTTCCCTCTGAAAGGCAACAGAAGTCTGGAATGACTGTAATACAAAGTTATTAATGCTGATTAACTAATGCTCGTTCTCATAGTGATAAATAAAGAATATAAAAGCCCAATCACCAAAATCTCATGAAATGTAATATATTTTTAGAAATTATTTTCAGTATCCTCAAATATAAAACTTTCTATAAAATATTTGTGAAGGTTTTCATTTATTCAGGACGTGGCAAAACCAGTAGCAGTTAGTCAAAGCCATATTCTGCTGAATTTGTTCAGTAATGTTAAAGACTTTTCAAAAGCTATCAAAGCCACTTCTTCACTTTTATTGGGTGTCATAAAAATACTGCAGCATTTATATCCACACAAGTAGCACCGACATCTTAACCTCTTCCAGCCGATGGTAGGCATATATGCGGTCTCTTGATGGCGAGCTTTAATGAGATCATATTAAAACACATTTCTGTGCTGAGAGCTGACGCTCTGTGTGCTCCCAGCACAGTCACCGATGGGGACCGAAAATCTCCTGATGCATACTTGCATTCGGGAGCTTTCCAAGCATGTGACAGCCAATCACAGCAGTCGCCTGACCCATATGCCCGGGTCAGCACTGGGGGAAAGAGTTCCATGTATATTACACGGAGGAGTGTCTGTGAGTGAAGGCAATAGCGCGGCCAGCACTTGGCTACAGAAGATTTTATGACACCAAGGATGTGATGATGTAACTAGAAAATGGTATTTCCACAGCTTTTGCACCCCAGTCCTGTTCTTGGACAATAACATCTGCCTTTCTGATTATTTAAGGTGTCTATGCTACCTTTGAAAAAAATTAAATACTGGTGTACCTTCCGCTCTAGAGCTAAAGAAATGGCATGGATAAGCTTATGAACACCTTCAACATTATAGCACAACTCCAGTTGAAGGTAACCAATTACTAGCAGATATTTAATTAAATATTACTTTATGATCCTGCCATTAGGGTCCTTGTTCAGGTTCTTCAAGGGAACATGCTGACAAGTCTCTGTCCCTAAAAGCAACAATGGCAGCCAATCAATTTAACACTAGCAAAATCTAAAAAATGCTCACATAGACAGGGCAATATATAAAACAATAGAAAAAATCCCCAGCACAATTTCCAGCTAGTTAGCATAAAAAAGTAACTATTTAAAAACCTAGGTTAAAGTGATTGTAAAGTCTTGTTTTTATTTTTCTTTAAAAATAACAAACATGTAATACTTACCTCCTCTGTGCAGTGGTTTTGCACAGGGCAGCCCAGATCCTCTTCTTCTGTGGTCCCTCTTCTCTGCTCCTGGCCCCTCCCTCCTGGCGAGTGCCCCTACAGCAAGCAGCATGCTATGGGGGCACCTAAGCCGAGTCACAGTTCCCTGTGTCCATTCAGACACGGAGCCCCCCCCCCCTCCTCTCCTGATTGGCTAACTGACTTTAATTGATAGCTGCAAGAGCCAATGGCACCGCTGCTGTATCTCAGCCAATCAGCAGGAGAGTACAGGATGGCCGAGGCACTCATGGACATCGCTGGAGAGAAGGGGCTTAGGTAAGTATTAGGGGGGCTGAGAACGGCTGCTACACATAGAAGGATTTTTATCTTAATGCATAGACTTTAAGATAAAAAAAACCCTTCTGCCTTTACAAAACAGAGGCTATTGTTGCATACATTTGTGTATACATGTGAAGCCACACTGCCCAGTCTAGGCACCTCTGTTAGGGCTCCTCTCTCACCTGGTGTGTAGTATGTAGTATATTAAAGCACTCCATTTGTTTGAATAGGCTGTCAACGCACCAGAATGGACAAAAAAAATCCCTGCACCTTTTTTTTTCATGCAATGCACTGCAACACATGTTCTTTAAGGTGTGTTACCATGCATTGGTACAAAGCTAACCTAAAGAAAGATTTCAGCCATGAGACATGAAGACTGCTGCAGGCCATGGCCATCAGATTCGGGTATATATGAAGGGGTCGAGTCCTGCGGGAACGCGTGGGAACGGCGTCCCTGCACTTTTTTCACAGCAGGAACGCCGTTCCCTTTGCAGGACTAGAGCCGCCCGAATGAGATGTATGCAGAGTAGCGCAGGAAGCGTTTGGCTGTAGTAAGTTCTCCCTCACTTCACGCAGAGCTGTTCGCTCCCCAGTGGCCCCTCCTCTCTTCTCGTCTATCCCAGATGATGTCACAAGCCAATGGGGATAGACGAGAAGAGAGGAGGGGCCGCCAGGGAGTGAACAGCACTGCGTGAAGTGAGGGAGAACTTACTACAGCCAAACGCTTCCTGTGCTACTCTGCATACTGGCTAGTAAGATGTGCCCTATAATGTGCCCCCTGGTGTGCTATGTGCCCCATGCCCTAATGTGCCCCCTGCCCTGATGTCCTATGTGTCCCACTGTGCCCCATAATGTGCCCTGATGTGCTATGGGCCTTGATGTGCCATGTGGCCTGATGTGCCCGCACCCTTATGTGCTATGTGCCCTGATGTGCTATGTGCCCCATAATGTGCCCTGATGTGCTATGTGCCCTATAATGTGCCATAATGTGCCCTGGTGTCCCCCGAGCCCTGATGTACCCCATGCCCTGATGTGCCATGTGCCCTGATGTACTATGTGCCCTGTGCCCTTATATGCTATGTGCCCCATAATGTGCCCTGATGTGCTATGTGCCCCATAATGTGCCCTGGTGTGCCTCGAGCCCTGATGTGCCATGTGGCCCTGATGTGCCATGTGCCCTGATGTACTATGTGCCCTGTGCCCTGATGTGCCCCGCACCCTTATGTGCTATGTGCCCCATAATGTGCCCTGATGTGCTATGTGCCCCATAATGTGCCCTGATGTGCCCTGAGGTGCCCCGAGCCCTGATGTGCCATGTGGCCCTGATGTGCCATGTGCCCTGATGTACTATGTGCCCTGATGTGGCCTTATGTGCCCCGTGCCCTTATGTGCTTTGTGCCCTGATGTTCCATAATGTGCCCTGATGTGCTATGTTACCCATAATGTGCCCTGATGTGCCATAATGTGCCCCATGTGCCAACGTTTCCCCATGCCCTGATGTGCCATGTGGCCTGATGTGCCCCATGCCCCAATGTGCCCCGCACCCTTATGTGCTATGTGCCCCATAATGTGCCCTGATGTGCTATGTGCCCCATAATGTGCCCTGATGTGCCCTGAGGTGCCCCGAGCCCTGATGTGCCATGTGGCCCTGATGTGCCATGTGCCCTGATGTACTATGTGCCCTGATGTGGCCTGATGTGCCCCGTGCCCTTATGTGCTATGTGCCCTGATGTTCCATAATGTGCCCTGATGTGCTATGTTACCCATAATGTGCCCTGATGTGCCATAATGTGCCCCCATGTGCCAACGTTTCCCCATGCCCTGATGTGCCATGTGGCCTGATGTGCCCCATGCCCCGATGTGCCCCGTGCCCTTATGTGCCATGTGCCCTGATGTGCTATGTACCCCATAATGTGCCCTGATGTGCTATGTGCCCCATAATTTGCCCTGATGTGCCCCATGCCCTGAAGTGCCATGTGCCCTGATGTGCTATGTGCCCTGTGCCCTGATGTGCCATGTGGCCTGATGTGCCCGCACCCTTATGTGCTATGTGCCCTGATGTGCTATGTGCCCCATAATGTGCCCTGATGTGCTATGTGCCCCATAATGTGCCCTGATGTGCCCGAGCCCTGATGTGCCCCATGAGCTTGAGACAAAGTTTGCAAATAGCACATGTGCTAAAAAAGGCCCAGAGCTGTGCGAAGTGGGCTGGAAGCTCCACAATGTGATAGAATAGCGTGGCTGCTCTCTACTCTTCAATGATGGCTGCCTCGTTGGGGTTGTGCCTCACCCTCACTTTCCTTCTCTACTCTATCCGCCACCCAACTCGAGTCAGTGACCTCATCATTATCATCTCCTCCATCCTCATTACCACTAGAGACAACTTGGCAATACGCTGCAGCTGGGGGAAAATGAATGCCAATTTGTGTACCAGTGTTCTCTCCTCTCTGTAGGCTCATGTTCCTGCCTCCCACAACCTCAGAGCCAACATCTGAATTGAGTAATGGCTGTGCATCATCAAGGAGCAAGTGGCTGATGCTGTGTTCAAATAACTTCGCTGACTCCTCCATGCCTGATGCTGCTGCTATGGCAGAAATAGCTGTGGACAAGGAGGCAGGTTTTGCCACTCTAGCAGCGCAGGGGACTGTGCACTAGTCTCTGCTTGAGTGACGGAGGATGAGGAGGATGAGGACATTTTAGTAAGCCAGTCCAGCACCTCCCCTGCATGCGGTGGTTGGATAGCACGGGCAACATCACTAAACAGAGGAAATTATGCCCTCCCTGTGGACTGACCACACCCACCTTTGCCTGAGGACACATACCCTGCTGGTCCCCTTACAGTGCCATGGGAATGTCTGCCTCTCCTTGCTGTCCTCCCAGACATGATGGGGGAAGTGGGGGTGCTTATTAACAAAATGTAATACAGATGTGTAAATGTGTACGTGAATGCACTTTAATCAATTGAAAGTGGTGTTTGGTGCACTTTAATTTGAGTATTCACTACACAGACACTCCACCGATACACTATAATACACTGCAATATACTGCGTCAAACCTACAGTAACGCAAATAAATATATGGTGTTAAACTTGCAGTAATGCAATGAAATATACACTGTTAAACTTGCAGTAACGCAATGAAATATGCACTGTAACAGAACTAAATGCCGTTAAACTTGCAGTTACGCACAGAACTATAGGGCGTTAAACTTGCAGTAACGCAATTATATACAGCGTTAAACTTGCAGTAATGCACAGAACTATAAGGTGTTAAACTTGCAGTAACGCAATGAAATATACAGCATTAAACTTGCAGTAACGCAATGAAATATTTGGCATTAAACTTGCAGTAACGCTATGAAATATATGGCGTTAAACTTGCAGTAACACGCAAAACTATATGACGTTAAACTTGCAGTAACGCAATGAAATATATGGCGTTAAACTTGCAGTAACACACAGAACTATGTGGCGTTAAACTTGCAGTAACGCAATTATCCCTACATTCACACTAATGTAAAGATCAATGGTCGCACTACACTCACAATGATTGAACTATCCCTATATTCACACTCACATGCTACTCTGACAATAGAATCAGAATAGCACACTATAGCGCACTTAGACCCCTTTCACACTGGGGCGCTTTTCAGGCATTTTTGTGCAAAAAATAGCATCTGAAAAGCGCCTCTCAATCCAACCCAGTGTGAAAGCCCGACTACTTTCACACTGGGGCGGTGCAAGCAGCATCTTTGGGACAAGGAGGAGTGGTGTATACACTGCTCCTCCACAGCCCCTGCCCATTGAAATCAATAGGCAGCGCTTTGCGGGCGCTTTTAACCCTTTATTCGGCCACTAGCGGGGGTTAAAAGTGTCCTGCTAGCGGCCGAAAAGCACCACTATAACTGCGGTAAAGCGCCTCCCCAGTGCCACCCCAGTGTGAAAGGGGTCTAACTGTCTAATAGCACTGAACAGAGCCCTGTTCCATCTCTTTCCAGGCCACTATTACACTACAAATAGCCACTATGAAAAGAATACTTTTATAGTGTGGGGTGGGATTAAGAGCAATGAGCCATGATTGGATACAGTCATCATGGCAGCGTCCAATCATGGCTCTGACAGTGCTCTGTGCCCTGATTAGGCAAAGATTTCATTGCTTCAGCCAATCAGGGCTTTCAATGCACTGTACAGTGTTGCAGTGCATTGTGGTCGTTCAGCGGGCCAAAAAAATGGTTGAATGACCCTATAATTTGGTTGTTTGGAGAATGTCCGAAGAGCCAAAGTTTGGCCTGAACTCATGCTCGGATGCCCATCCCTATCTCAGACTGACAATGCTGCTGCCTTCTGTGCCCCCGGTGCCATTCATCCAAAATGGGGGCACTCTAATACAGGAGGTGTGTTACTGGCATGATCACAAGGTGAAAACAGGGGGGAAAAAAGGCCTAAAAAAAAAAAAAAAAAAAAAAAGAATGCAGCCACCTCATCTAATGTTTGGTTAACAGCAATATATTACATTTTTGGTTTTGGGTTTAATAACACTTTAAGAACATGCAACCAATAGAAAAAAAACAGAAGGAAAGGGAAAGGAGAGGCCCCTACTAGCCGTCAATAGTGTAGCTTACTGTTATTACGTTTATTGGGTGTGGTTAAAGTGTGACTAAACCCAGGATTCTGCATTCGCTATATCTGGTCTCCCACAGTACACAGAACATGGAAATGCAATAGATTTAGTTTTAGAAAATATAAACTGCTAATATACCTTACTCATCAGCAGTATATAGCATTCTTATCACTACTATGAGTATCTGGTTAAAGCTTGTAGGAGGCATTTTCATTCTCCTCTGACTGTCCTATGAGTTTGCAGGACCTCTGACCACCTGTCTGGACAGCGCTGATTGGCCCTATGCTGATCACATGCCCTCTTCCAAAAAAAAAAAAAAAAACTTTCTAGCAATGCACACCAAATGCAGCTTACCCCCAAGGCTCTGTTCTATCAGGAGATGGTTTGGGGACTGTGGAAGAGTGGGAAGCTCAGAGAAGACAGGATCAAGCAGCCTTTTTTACACAATGCAGAGGAATAACCCCTAAGTTCCTCAGTGGATATAAAAAGCATGCTGTACTGAATATTTAAACAGTATTTACTGTTGTGGGTTTAGTAACACTTTACGTGCATGCCACAAGTGTTCTGTGCATCCCAGTGTAGGCAGTCCCATTAATGTCAATTGGGATGCAGTGACTGCACGAACACCACTCCAAATTTTCCAGCAGTGCAGGTGTGAGGCACTGAATGCAGACTGTGCACATTCAGGGTTGTGTACCTACACTGCTGGAAAATTTGGAAGCAGTAGCTGTGTCCTTGCAGCCACTGCATCCCAATTGACATAAACAGCCATAAGCTTGCATACACCTGTGTGAACAAGGCCTAAGAATGGAATAACCCTGCATTATGACCACTAAATAGCTGATATTCATAGTATATAAATATTTAAAGCATTTGTTAACCTTAAAAAAAGGGGATCCTGTTCCTTTAAAGCATGTTGTACAGCACAGTGCTTGTGCTGTGTAATTTGGCCTCTTGTATCACCTGAAATACCTGGTTTATCCTGCCTGGCTATGCCTTCCCCACAGTAAACTGACCACGGAATATCATGGCTGCTAAGCCCTGACACCTTGGTCAGTTTACGTGCCTTCGGCATCCACAACCCTGCTCTCCTGTGTCTCCTGTGTCATCCTCCCCCTCCCCTCCCTGTCTGTCGGCTCTATGTCAGAGCCCGCCCCGCCCCTCCTGCTGCTTAAATAACTGTTAATGTGTTATATAATTTGTTTCCGAAACCTGTGTGCCTCTGTCTCTATGTTTTATAAATAAAATGCTGTTTATACCGGATTTCAATGCGCCGATCGGTGCTCACATGATGGGCCAGCTCTTTCCTGTCTCCTCCTCTCCCCCCCGAGTGATGTCAGCGGGGAATTTTCAGCCCCTTTCGCTCTAGCTGTCAGACGGGGAGAGGAGAAAGCCAGTGTTCCATCAGATTGGATATTGTAATGGAAGTGACGTTCCATCACCTGCGCATGAGTACACCTGCGGTTTCGTCACCTGCGCATACACACAGGTTGCCTAATTTGACGGAACACCTGCACTCAGACATTGCAGACATAGCTGGGTGTACCAGGATGTCCACTGCCACCTTCTTTTCACTAGTGTTCTGACAGATTAGGCAACGTGGTAGCATGTGTACGCATATGCAGGTCACTTCCATTATCATCTCTGAGGGGTTGCCGAATCTGACGGAACACCGGCCAGTCACTTGAGCACTAAGCGGCGCACTGAAAACAGGTATATACAGCATTTATTTTAATAAAGTACAGAGACAGAGGGCACACAGGTTTAGGAAACAAACAGGATTATACAAAATCATGACAGTGGCTTAACAACCAGTTTAAGTGTAACAAATCAGCTACTGCCAGGAGTGAACAATTATACCCAATTGATACAATGTTGCAGAGACAAAACTCTGTTGTTTGACAAGTTAATGGATTGAAACCTTTTTACAGATCATCCAAGGTAAACAGCGGAGTTCTATCTCTGCAACATTGTATGAATTCTGTATAGCAGATTTCATTACACTGTCAGTGGCAAACACAGATTACCAGAGGCTTTACTCATATTATTATCTCTTCTGGTTGGATGTTGTTAATTTGTAGCTAATAGCATTAGGCTATTTTCCATATTGGCTGAATGCTCTTTATCTCTTTTGGTCAAATTTTTTTATGGCTGTTTTCTCCAAAAGTGGAAGTCCATGCAAAATCTAAAATCCCTGCATCTATAGACGTCTATATACGCATCACCAACACTGCTCACTCTGCTCACTTTACCTGGGATGCCAGGATCCACCATCTGCCCACCTGGATGGAGGCAGACACGGAGCTTCTCGTGGCCAGAAGTCCCCTTTCCTTCTCAGACTATCCCTAACCCACACAGCCAGCCAATGAGGAGGTGGCACCTCAGGTTCTGATTGATGTGCGCTCTAGGCCGGTGTCTTGTCGAATACTGTCCCCCGTCAGATAGTGTCCGCTCTGTACTGCACTTGTGCAGTACGGAGGACAAGGAGATGCCGAAGGTCTCCGAAATCCAGGTTCAAGACCCACAATCCAAGTGGACATAGAGTCAGAATAAATATGTGCAGAGCGAAGTGAGGCTGTGCCTGAAGCGTGGCGAGCGAAGCGAGCCCGAGAGAGGCCCTGTTACTAAGTGCTGTTTTACATCATCTACCGTATGTCCACTTGCATGGTGGGGCTTGAAGCTGGCCTCAGGGCAGAAGGTACTATTAAGTGCGCAGGCGCAGGCGCCGTTCATCTTCGGACACTTTCTGCATCTCCTTGTCTTCCGTACTGCGCAAGCACTGCGCTTGAGCAGTACAGGGCGGACGCTATCCGATGGGGGGACAGTTCTCAGCAGAACACCGGCGCCTACCTTGCCTATAGGTAGCACCGGCCCTGGCTCCCAGTGCATTATGTCTTTATACCTCGAATGTCTCCTTCTTTTTCCAAAATTGGAACTGTATTTCATTTTGAAAATCTGTTAACCTTATCGCAGCCTGAAAGTTAATGTTTTATTCTGCCCTATATTTTCCCTCTTATGTAAAGTACATTTTGTTGCATCTTACTTTTAAGCAGAAGTCTAATGTTTTTACTAGACTTCTGCTTTTTACTGTCTTTAGAAGATGAGATAAAAAGGTTTACAATAACACTAACAGCTACATAATAAATATGTTTTAATTATTTAATGTACAAAGAATTAATTTACAATTAATGTGTAAACTTTTTTTTTTTTAAAGCTGGAGTTGGTCTACAATGCATTATAGAATTTTCAATCATTCATTTTTTATCACCAATATTTATGTAAGACACAATTTGACACATTTTGGTGCAGTTGATTATCCAACAACCTAGGTTTTCATCGGAAAGCACTTATTGCAGTAATCTCTGTGCTTTTTCCATAAACAACCAGCAGGGAGCAGTGTTGCACTAGAACTCTCAGGTCCTTGCATTCCCAATAAACCTTACGCTCATATACTGTATATCTGATTAATGTCGGTCCTGGCTTTAAATAAAAATGTTTCTTAGGACATGCCAGTGTACTTATTAAACCACAAACAAGATCACAGTGGGATATATATATATGTATATATAGAGATACATTTGGTTGGATTAAACAGGTGATTTATTGTTTAATACATTCAATTTGGCATGATTAGTCATAGAAGAGAAAGCGTCGCGTTTGGTAAAAAAATTTTTTAAATATTTACAATGGTACAAGGGCAACAATAAGCATAATGTAAATAATTTAATACTTATGAAAAAAAAAAAATTCTTTGCTAGGCCCCAGCGAGATTTGAACTCGCGACCCCTGGTTTACAAGACCAGTGCTCTAACCCCTGAGCTATGGAGCCATCTGGCTGTCACTGAGTGTGTTTCTTCTAATGATACCAGGATACTGAATCATAGTTTCTCTTTAATCGTTGCAATGTAATATAAGTCGATTTCATTGAATGTTCCATATAGGCATAAATACAGGGTGCACAGGCTGTAATTACAACATGCAATCTCAGCAACCAGAGTGTCTGCTTAGTGCTTTGGCTCTTGGTATCCTGGGATTTATCAGAAGCAGGTGGAGCATTGCAATCTGTAGTCTCATAGGAGCCTATCATCTCCTCATTTACTTGCTACTTACTTTGTGTCAAATCAATTATGATTAATGACAGGTCTGGTAAATGACAGATTTACACTTTACAGTAACAAGACCACAGGGATGCCTTAACTACATATACAATATACTGAGCTCTAGAGAGCCTTCAAATGAAAGGATAACTTGCAATTTAAAAGTTTTATATTTCCAAATCCATGAGTCATATTTATTTAAAAAAAATATAATAATAGACATTGCCATCCATGCATGTTTCTGTACTAAAACATTTAGGCCCCTTTCACACTGAGGTGTTTCTCAGGCACTGCAGCGCTAACTGTATAGCGCCTGAAAAAAAATGGCTCCTTTCACTTCAGTGTGAAAGCCGGAGGGCTTTCACACTGGAGCGGTGCGCTAGCAGGACGGTAAAAAAGTCCTGCTAGCAGCATCTTTGGAGCATCTTTGGAGCTGTGAAGGAGTGGTGTATTCAACGCTCCTACCCATTGAAATCAGTGGGGCAACGCGGCTATATGAGCAGGTTTTAACCCTTTTTCGGGCGCTAGCGGGAGTTAAAACCGCCTCGAATAACGCTGCTAAAACGGCGGTAAAGAGGCGCTAATAGCGCCGCTTTATGCCAACGCCCGCACCGCCCCAGTGTAAAAGGGGCCTTTATAAACTTTTTTTCTTAAAATGACTAATTTAGAGAAATAACTCATTTCAGAGATTTACTTCTCTGAGGTTAATTACCACATGCTATGTTGAACGTCAAAATGCATTGCGTCAATGGACTGCCAGATCAACCAAAAATGTTGAAAATTGGTTGTAACCCTTTCTTGTAACTTAACGTAAATGGTGCAACCACACCCCCCCCAATCGGTTAGCGGCACCCACGACTCCGCCCGCGTGGATGAGTGGGGTAAGCCCAGCACTTACCCCATCTAGGTAGCGGACGGGCGGGTAGGCTGCAGCGTGTCCTAGCATGATCCTCCTCCATCCTCCTAGGCATCCAATAGGATCGCCTATCCTTTCGGCCAATTGGAAAACAGGACACCCGCTTCTGATTGGCCAGATTGAGGATCAGTGTTTCAACAGCGAATGTTCATTCGCTGTTGTAACACACCTGGGTGGGTTCCAGTCGCATTCTCTGTGACCTGAGCTTAAGCCTCTGGTTAGAGCCTCTGGTTCTAGCTTAAAAAAAAACCTGGCTGCTTTAATTCATGCACCCGGTGCCCTGAAAGGGGCCGGACGCATGAATAGGGGGTGGCCGTGGATAGATTCATGCATGAATCTATCCATTACCAAATAGGAGGGTTGACTGGAGACAGGGGGCAGTGCCTGGGCGCCCCTAATGGACAGTTATACACAACAGATGTGTTGGGTAAAGAAATTACATATGGAAGCTCAATGGTTACAGAACATTATAGTGATATAATAAGGATTAGCTTGGACCTTTTCAGAAGCCGGAACCCACGTGAGCAAGCCCAGTATAAAGCTTTCATCTGTACTAGGCCAAGCATTTTTGTAGAGGAATTTATACTTGTGGCTGCAAAGCGGGGAAAACCTCAGCTGCTTATGATTGGCCCAGTACAGTGACAGTTTCCTGGTGGGGTCATCCACGTGGGTTCAGACTAGTGTTCAAACACACCCAAACACATCGTTAACCACTTCAGCCCTGGAAGGTTTTACCCCCTTCCTGACCAGAGCACTTTTTACAATTTGGCACTGCAGCGTTTTAACTGGTAACTGTGCGGTCATGCAATGCTGTACCCAAACCAAATTTGCGTCCTTTTTTTCCTACAAATATTTCTTTTGGTGGTACTTGATCACCTCTGTGGTTTTTATTTTTTGCGCTATACACAAAAAAAGAGTGACAATTTTGAAAAAAAAACAATCTTTTTTTTTACTTTTTGCTATAATAAATCCCTAAAAATGATTTTAAAATACAAATTTTTTCATCAGTTCAGGCCAATATATATTTTTCAACGTATTTTTGGTAAAAAAAAATCGCAATAAGTGAACACTGCCACTCTGTGTTCAGATTTTGGGGCAAGTCTTCACTGAAGCAAGGCAGGAGGAGCCAAATAATCCGATCATTGCTCTGGGGGTCGCATTACATTTCCTTTCCTAACCTCAGTAATCACTGTATCTTTAAATACATTTTCATTTAGCTCCAACAGCATTTACATACTAGGAGGTACCAGACTGAATTTGTAGCACACCCACCAGTTTGTGAGGGGCAACAAGCCCACAACATTAGGAGCTACAACTAAGAGAAAAGAGAAAAATGGCCAATATTCAAATTTACTTAATCTCTTTATAGGCAAAGGAACATATGTGTGTGTAAAAAAAGATGTAAACAGCCTACAATATAGCAGTGCTTTGTGAATATGAAAATTATTGTGTAGTACCATTTATCTTCAAAATCTGGCTTTGAAGAAAAATTCATATTATGACATTGCATCTGTTGGAGAAATGAGAGAAAAAAACGGTAAATGGCCATGATTTGGGGTCAGGTAAAGTGCTAATGGGCATGGAGTGATTAGTGATTGCTAATTTGGCAACCCTTCTTGCCATTCCACTGGGTTGAAGTCATATGCCATTAAAACAGCTATTCACTACACTGGTTCAAGTGACATCAGCCTTATATTCAGCACCCGCTTTCACAAATGCCTACGCTCACTATGTCAACCAGTAATCCCGACTTACCAAACATGTTTGGCTTGTTGAAAAGAACCTACGCTCACTATGTCAACCAGTAACCCTGACTACCAAACATGTTTGTCTATCAGCAAAGCTATCATTTTGTTTCTCATATCCAACACATCCTACAACCCAAATCAGCTTTTTAATATTTTAATTCTGTATTATGTCCAAGCCTATAACTTCTCTTCCCTTCTGCTCATATTCTTTCAGTAAATGGCTTTGCTATTTACCCTAGGTGTCTACCAAAACTCTTTCTCCACTCTCCTCTCTAGCAAACCTTCATTGGTAGGTGGGCAGATCAAGCTGACAAAGTGGTTGTCACATCCTCCATGCTTCCCTCCTCATTGGGTGCCAAGCAAGAGTCACAAGAGAGGCCTATCCCAGAGTGGGTTCTTCTGGCTGTCAGAGAACTCACATTGTTAATGCCCGTCTTTATGCAGCAGTGGCCAATTTCCATTCCGCTAATGCCAATGGGCATGTGCAGTGTCCCCAACAGAGACGAACAAGATCCAGAACGAACATGTGCACTGGTGCACCCATACAAACATGTGTACGTTAGTGTGCACTCGTGTACGCACATTCGCATCCACCAATCCCGGCGCATGACACACTATATAAACACAGACTTTGCCTGATACCAGTGCTGGATCATCTTCAGCTTGTTCCTGTGTTCCTGATTGCTGCTCTGATCTGTTGACCTTGCTCCTGACAACCCGGCTTCCTTGACTACTCTCCTGGACTACCCCTGCCTGTTTATCTGCCTCTACTCTCATACAGACCTCGGCTTGGATTCACTACCACTGCTCCGCCTCCTGATCTTGTACCTCGCTGCCAGCCTGTTGCTGACCCCTGCCTGTCCTTGACTATAATCCTGTCTTCTGTCTGTGTACCTTGTTGCCAGCCAGTTGCCAACCTTGCCTGTTCCTGACGCTGCAGTTGTTCCATACTCACCTGCCTGGCTCCTGCTGTACAAGTCTGGGGATCAGTCTCCATGCCTTCCTCCGAGAGGTTCCTGTATTTCCAAGCTCCAGCCTTCTGCCTGCAGGCACCTGCACCCTTTCGTTGCCCCAGCACTCCCTGTCCCCACTACCAGGGGTGTTGGGACCGTAACTGTGAGAGAGGCCACCCTCAGCACAGGACTCTGCTCAGGGGCGGATCCAGAGTCTAGTCTCGGGAGGGGCACTTCTATAAAATATGTTTTTTTGGGGGAAATTTATATGGGAAATGGCTGGTATTGGCACTTCAATTATTACGTCACCATGGCTGTTATGGTGTCAGGATGATTGAAGCGCATTATTTCTATTAATACATTGTAATATAAAATTAAATGGTTCAACTCACCATAATGCAGAATCAGTGGGAGCCCTGAGGGTGTCTTTCGCCATGTCGCCTGCCACCAAACGCGGATTGTCACTTGCCACGTCACTTGTCACCAAATGCGGATTGTTACTTGCCACGTCACCTGCCACACATTGCGGATTGCCACTTGCCACGTCACTTGTCACCAAATGCGGATTGTTACTTGCCACGTAGCCTGCCACACATTGCGGATTGTCACTTGCCACGTCACCTGTCACACATTGCGGATTGTCACTTGCCACATAGCCTGCCACACATTGCGGATTGTCACTTGCCACGTCACCTGCCACACATTGCTGATTGTCACTTGCCATGTCACCTGCCACACATTGCTGATTGTCACTTGCCACGTAGCCTGCCACACATTGCGGATTGTCACTTGCCACGTCGCCTGCCACACATTGCTGATTGTCATTTGCCATGTCGCCTGCCACACATTGTGGATTGTCACTTGCCACGTCACCTGCCACACATTGCGGATTGCCACTTGCCACGTCACCTGCCACACATTGCGGATCGTCACTTGCCACGTCACCTGCCACACATTGCAGATTGCCACTTGCCACGTCACCTGCCACACATTGCAGATTGCCACTTGCCACGTCACCCGCCACCAGATGCAGATTGCCACATAGCCTGCCACACATTGCGGATTGTCACTTGCCATGTAGACTGCCACACATTGCAGATTGTCACTTGCCACGTCACCTGCCACACATTGCTGATTGTCACTTGCCATGTCACCTGCCACACATTGCTGATTGTCACTTGCCACGTAGCCTGCCACACATTGCGGATTGTCGCTTGCCACGTCGCCTGCCACACATTGCTGATTGTCACTTGCCACGTCGCCTGCCACACATTGCGGATTGCCACTTGCCACGTCACCTGCCACACATTGCGGATTGCCACTTGCCATGTAGTCTGCCACACATTGCGGATTGTCACTTGCCACGTAGTCTGCCACACATTGCAGATTGTCACTTGCCACGTCACCTGCCACACATTGCGGATTGTCACCTACTGTGTCACTTTTCTGCTAAGGTGTTCTTTTGTTGAGTCCAGAGTGAAGATAGGCAGCAGAGAGATGATGTAATCTCTCTGCTGCACACAGCTTCCTGCACAGTGAGGGCGGAACTGGAGGGATGCAGAGCAGTGAGAGATGATGTCATCTCTCTGCTCCCCTGCCTGCTGGCTTCCTGATTGGCCAGCAGCCCTCCTAAGCCACCCGATTGGCCAGCAGCCCTCCTAAGCCACCCAGCTGCCCCCCCTCACCCCTCCACTCAGCGCAGCCAGTCACCAGCGGAACCGGCCACCCTGGCACCCGCGGAACCGGCCGCGCTGGCACCCGCGGAACAGGCCACGGGTACCCGTGGAACCGGCCCCGCTGGTACCCGCGGAAGCGGCCGCGCTGGCACCCGCTGGCCATATTCTCGGAGGGGGCAATTGCCTCGTTGCCCCCCCCCTGGATCCGCCACTGACTCTGCTGTAAGGTACGTGACAGGCTATGCTAGGCACTTTCTACAGGGTCACTGTTATACACATGTGGTACCTTTGCTTTGTGCCATTTCCATCAATGCCCTGGAACCAGTCTGAGGCTGCTTTAGGGAAATATTCAATCTTAAGGTGGACCTCTATTCTTAAAGATGAACATACACTGTGTACACTTACACTGCAATTGTTCTCCAGTTAATTCTTGGGTCCCCGTGACAATGCACACCTTCCCTGTAACTTGTATTGGAATGAGTGCCGACAACATCTCCCTCACTGCTAAAGGTCATTCGACCTATAACAGGTACATGCTACCAACAGGCTGCTTGTTAAACTTCTGTTACTCATAGTAACCACTTGCATATTTACATTACTCAACTCCACACCAATGTCTTCATATCCCAGTGTGTTAATACCCACTCTGTAGACTGTGTATGCTGGTTACCTGTATTATGTCCCTTTCAGTAACATCAGACCAAGTGTAAAAGGATTTCAAAACTTTACACTGAAAAGCACAAAGCATGTACAAAGTCCATCATTCAAAATCATACCATCCCTATTTCCCTAATCCTAATCACAGGCTGTGTGCTGCCATGGCACACCTGTGAAGGTAGCATTCGTGAAATACAAGGCCTAATGTCCTTGGCGAGAACCCCGGGTTCTGATGACTCTTTACCACGTGACCGGCTGTGTCTAATCACAGCCGGTCACAGAGTGTCAACAAACCGCAGTAACGAGATTGTGTGTGTGAAGGAGATTGCGGTAACATCTCTTTACCACTTAGTGTACACCAACACACACTGAATACCCCTCCCCAATAAAGAGGACCTGTCACTGCACGGTTCCATGCGTCAGAGGGGGGTGGGGTCAACGGGTGGCCCCGCCGTCCATTATATAAGACCTGTCAGAAGAAGAGAAGCGTCACACAGCGGGAACCTCCCATTGTGTGGAGCAGCCCGAGAACCAAGAAGAGACGCTGTGGAGGAGGATGCCGGACGAGAACACCGGAGCAAGAACATGCGGATCGGAGGAAGAAGAAGATGGAGGAAGAAGATGAAGAAACCGAAGGATGAAGAAAAGAAGAAGGAAGAAGACTAGAAGAAAGAAGATGAAAGAAGACTTTAATAAATGACTTGTTAAAGACCGTCTCCTGTAATTTTTAACCCTTTTGTCGCTATTTTGGTGAAATTGTAGGGGTACTTTTGTACCCCCTTACCATTTCACACAGGAGGGGCCGGGATCTGGGGGTCCCTTTGTTAAAGGGGGCTTCCAGATTCTGATAAGCCCCCCATCTGCAGACCCCCACAACCACCGGCCAGGGTTGTGGGGGTGAGGCCCTTGTCCTCATCAACATGGGGACAAGATGATTTGAGGGGGCCGCTACCCCAAAGCACCCTCCCAATGTTGAGGGCATGTGGCCTGGTATGGTTCAGGAGGGGGGGCGCTCTCTCGCCCCCCCCCCTCTTTTCCTGAGGCCTGCCAGGTTGCGTTCTCGGATAAGGGTCTGGTATGGATTTTTAGGGGGACCCCACGGCATTTTTTTGCAGCGGGGTTCCCCTTAAAATCCATGCCATACCTGAAGGGTCTGGTATGGATTTGGAGGGGGACCCCCATGCCATTTTTTTTGACACGGGGTTCCCCTTAATATCCATACAAGACCTGAAGGGCCTGGTATGGAATTTCGGTGGACACCCACACATTTTTTTTTCTTCATTTTTTTTCTTAATGCTAACATGACTTGTGTGCAAATAGCCTTAAAAAAAAACCCCATAGAAGTGAATCAGTGCAAAAAAAAGTCAAGTTGAGAGGTGCATCTGTTCAACTTATGAAAATTAACCTACGTGACTTGACATTTACTAATATTTTGCTGGCGCAGTGAACCAGAGCACTTAACGGGCGCAAATGCCATTTGCCCATGCGCAGTGCATAAAATGATCTCACGCAGTTCCAGTGTATTTGCTGACACAGCAGGCTTGCTCAGAGAAAGTTTATATTCCATCCTATTTTGGCCATATTTGTTACTTGGACAGTTATATCTTACTTCCTCACATCACACCACATCACCCCCATAATATTCGCACTTCCAGCTTATTTCAATTCTGAGTTGAAGATGCCGTGCGCCAGGTCTATAGCCCGTGCTCCGGCAACATAGTAGATAGGTGAATAGGGGAACATAGTAAATGGGGAATTGCGCTATGTTACAGGCGCAAATGCTTTGTGAATACAAAAACGGCTGTTGCGCATCGGCGTGCGCCGCTACTCATGGCACAAATGCTTTGTAAATCAGCCCCAATGTTTTTCTTATCCGCTATTGCTTTGGTGATTAAATAAAGTGTTGCAATTATTGTGTGTGTTCTATCATTATGTTGTAACTTTTAAATACTTTGTCTGCTAATGTCCAAACGTGTTTGAGTGTTTTGTCGGAGCCTACCTGGCTAAAAACCTATGCTTATTTCTCTGTGTCAGCTGTAACACGTTCAAACGTGAGTGTAATGAATTTTAACCACTTCAATACCAGGTCATAGTCAAATGACGCCCACAGATGGGATCTCCCATCCTGGGTGGGTGTCATATGATGTCCTCTGTATTTTGCCGCTCCTGCGGGCCCCCGGGGGCCTGCAGCGAGGCGATCGTGGATGAGCTGTGTCCCTCTGACACAGCCCATCTCCGATCCGTGTGATTGGCATCTACCGATCCACCCCGATACACGTGACCGGTCGTGTCCAATCACAGCCGGTCACATGTACTGGTTACATGAACGGGGCTCATGCACGCCCCTAGGGCGCGAGCAGAGCGCCGATCGAAATCAACCCCAAACGCCGTAAAGAGCCAATGAAATTGGCTCTTTACCACGTGACCGGCTGTGTCCAATCACAGCAAGTCACAGAATGTCAACAAACCACGGTAACGAGATTGTGTGTGAGAAGGAGATTGCGGTAACATCTCGTTACCGCTTAGTGTACACCAACACACTGATTACCCCCCCAATAAAGAGGACCTGTCACCAGCCATCAAAGTACCTGTCATCACCCATCAAAGTACCTGTCATCACCTGTCACAGCCCATCTGAGTACCAGAGTACCTGTCACAGTCCATCTGAGTACCTGAGTACCTGTCAAAGCCCATCTGAGTACCCTAGTACCTGTCACAGTCCATCTGAGTACCTGTCACAACCCATCTGAGTACCTGAGTACCTGTCACAGTCCATCTGAGTACCCGTCACAGCCTGAGTACCCGAGTACCTGAGTACCTGCCACAGTCCATCTGAGTATCCGAGTACCTGTCACAGTCCATCTGAGTATCTTAGTAACCGAGTACCTGTCACAGTCCATCTGAGTACCTGTCACAGCCCATTTGAGTCCCAGAGTACCTGTGACCAGCCCATCTGAGTACACAAGTACCTGTCCTAGCCCATCCGGGTCCCTGAGTACCTGTCACAGCCCATCTGAGTACCTTTCACAGTTCATCTGAGTACCCGAGTACCTGTCCAAGCCCATCTGAGTACCCGAGTACCTGTCACAGTCCATCTGAGTACCTGCCACAGTCCATCTGAGTACCTGTCACAGTTCATCTGAGTAACCGAGTACCTATCACAGTCCATCTGAGCACCTGTCCCAGTTTATCTGAGTACCCGAGTACCTGTCACAGTCCATCTGAGTACCTGTCACCAGCCCATCGGTGTACTCGAATACCTGTCACCAGCCCATTGGAGTAACTGAGTACCTGTCTCCAGCCCCTCAGAGTACCCGAGTCCCTATTTGCAGCCCATGCCTCATAGAATACACGTTGGGGTTTTTGCTTTCCAAAATGGGGTTTGGGGGGGTAGTTCCATTGTCCTGGTGCTCCAGGACCTTCAAAAGTTTGATAGGTAGGAATGAAATGAGATGTGTAATTTATGCTCCTAGAACGCCTGAAGGTACTACTTCAATGTTGGGCCTCTGTATATGGCCAGGCTATGTAAAAGTCTCACACGTGGTATTATCATACTCAAGAGGAGTAGCAGAATGTGTTTCGGGTGTAATTTTTGCTATATACATGCTATGTGTTAGAAATATCTTATAAATGGACAACTTTGTGTAAAAAAAAAAGATTTTCATTTTCTTTCCACGTTTCCTGAAGACTTGTGTAAAACAATTAACCGTTCAAAAGACTCATAATGCTTCATAGAATATACTTTGGGGTGTTTGTTTTCCAAAATGGGGTCATTTTGTGGGTAATTTCATTGTCCTGGTGCTCCAGGGCCTTCACAAATGTAATAGGTCTTTAGGAAATTAGAGGTGTCATTTATGCTCCTAGAACACCTGACGGTGTTCCCTGCATGTTGGGCCTTTGTATATGGCTAGGCTGTGTAAAAGTCACACACATGTGGTATCACCATACTCGGGAGGAGTAACAGAATGTATTTTGGGGTGTCATTTTTTCTATGTACATGCTTTGAGTTAGAAATATCTTATAAACTGACCACTTTGTGTAAAAAAAATATGTTTTCACTTTCTTTTCACGTTTTCCGAAGACTTGTGGGAAAAAATGAACTGTTCAAAAGACTCATTATGCCTCCTAGAATAGACGTTGGGGTGTTTTCTTTCCAAAATGGGGTCATTTTGTGAGTAATTCCACTGTACTGGTGCTCCAGGGCCTTCACAAATGTAATAGGTCGTTAGGAAATTAGAGGTGCCATTTATGCGCCTAGAACCCCTGACAGTGCTCCCTGCATGTTGGACCTCTCTGTGTGGCCAGGCTGTGTAAAAGTCTCACACATGTGGTATTGCTATACTCGGGAGGAGTTGCAGAATGTATTCTGGGGTGTAATTGGAAGTATGCATATGCTGTATGTGAGAAATAACTTGTTATTATGACAATTTTGTAAAAAAAAAAAAAAAATATTCTTCTTTTTTCCAAGAATTGTGGGAAAAAATTACAACTTCAAAAAACTCACCATGTCTCTTACTAAATACCTTGTACTGTCTATTTTTCAAAAAGGGGTCATTTGGGGGGTATTTGTACTTTCTTGACATTTCAGAGCCTCAAGAAATGAGATAGGCCATCAGTGCATCAGGTGTGATCAGATGTGATTAATTTTCAATGCTTTGCATCATAGCTTGTAGACTCTATAACTTTCAAAGAGACTAAATAATATGCACTAATTTGGGTTATTTTTTACCAAAGAGATGTAGCAGTATAAATTTTGGCCCAATTTTATTAACAAAAATTACTTATTTGCAAAATTTTATCATAGAAACTAAAAAAAAGTGTTTTTTTTTTCAAAATGTTCGCACTTTTTTCACTTATGTCGCAAAAAAAAAAAAAAAAAACAGCGATGATTGAATACCACCAAAAGAAAGCTCTATTTGTATGAAAAAAAATTATAAAAATTTTGTTTGGGTACAGTGTTGCATGACTGAGTAATTGGCATTCAAAGTATGAGAGCGCTGAAAGCTAAAAATTGGTCTGGGAAGGAAGGGTGTATAAATGCCCGGTATTGAAGTGGTTAAATAAAACTGAATATTGGTTTTAAAAGATTTTATGCCATGTAAAGCTTTTTCTCTTTTCTACATCAAGGATGATTGGTTCTATTGAGAGATTGTCTGTCATTCTGGGAACTAGCAGAGGATTGCACCTCAAAGATTGTTCCTCAGAGGATTGCTCCCTTAATATGGAACGCGGCATATGGAGCAGCAACAAGAGTTGGTGAGTTATTTTTGGACATAAATGGTGGTGGATCACATATGGAAGTAAAAAGAAAATGTGACAAAAGAGAATTGAGGAGATATTTTTTTAGATACATTGCTGGATAATACTATGAATTATGGACATTGCTAATTATTTTGGAACTTTTTTATTTATACAGTTTTTTTTTTTTCATATTTTGTTGTTTGCACTACTGCACAATATTATTTGCACATATTATGCACTGAAAACTTTTGGGCATTACATACTGTACATTGTTCAATAGGGAACATTTTACATAAGCATGCTGTCACTGTCTCGTGGGAGAGCACGGTTCTACACATGAACTGTTGTTTCTATTTAAGGATTAGATATTAGCACACAAAGTATTTAATAGTTACAACATAATGATAAAACACACACAATAATTGCAACATTTTATTTAATCACCAAAGCAATAACGGATAAGAAAAACAAATAGCTTCCTTTTTAACAGCTCTGCCATTCTGCTAAAAAAAATTACATTTACATTCACTTTACAAAATTCACTATACAAATCAATGGCTTTCCACAGAAAAAAATTCAAGAAAAATGCACCCTGCCACTGCTGATAGTGCCAACTAGGGATGAGCCGAACACCCCCTGGTTCGGTTCGCACCAGAACTTTCGAACGGACCCCAAATTCGAACGAACGTTAGAACCCCATTGAAGTCTATGGGACTCGAACGTTCGAAATGAAAAGTGCTAATTTTAATGGCTAATATGCAAGATACTGTCCTAAAAAGGATTTGGGGACCTGGCTCCTGCCCCAGGGGACATGGGTCAATGCCTAAAATGTTTTTAAAAATGGCCGTTTTGGCGGGAGCACTGATTTTAATGACGATTAAAGTGAAAAAAAAAAGTGAAATATTCCTTTAAATATGGTGCCTGAGGGGTGTCTGTAGTATGCCTGTGAAGTGCCACGTGTTTCCCGTGTTTAGAACAGTCCCTGCACAAAATGACATTAAACGGAAATAACACCATTTAAAACTGCTTGCGGTTTTAATGTTATATCTGGTTCCTGCAATATGGTTGAAAATCATTGAGAAAAATGGCATGGGTAGCCCTCCCTGCCCATTACCAGCCTATTTGGGTCTTGTACGCATATTAAGGGGAACCCTGTACCCATATTAAAAAAAGGAAATGCGTGTGGCCCCCAGGCCCTATATACTCAGAACAGCAGTATACAGGCGGTGCAAACAAGACAGGGACTGTGTAGGTTTGTTGTGTTAAGTTGAATTTGTTTGTAATTTTCAACTGGTACATTTTTAAAGTGTAGCTCCAGTCAAAAAAAACATTTTTAAGCTTTTTGGAAAACATAGGGAAGGGTTATCACCCCTGTATAATTTGTTTTGTCGTCCATCTTTTTTCATCTCACTTGCTGTTGTCTCCTTCCGTTTGCAAGTAGGAGATGTTTGTAAGTTTGATGTTTGAAAGTAGGGGCCTGCCTTATATGCTCTGCAGAAATGGCGGAACAAGGTGTTGGTTTTGCCACAACATTGTAAGCCCTCAAAGTGACTCTTGGTGGGCGCTGGAGCGCCCTGCTGTGAACGATTATATCAAGAATTGTAATTACATGCCATTGTTGAACAGTGGTAGAAAAATTGACCTTTGGTGGTTGTGGTGCTGGTGCCACAACACTATAAGTCCTCACGGTTACTCTGGGTGGGCACAGGAAGGGGCCCTCCTGTGAAATATTATATCAAGAATTGTAATTACATGTCCCTGTTAAACAGGGGCAGAAAAATTTGGCCTTAGGCACTGCTGCTGGTGCCACCACACTGCAACCTCTTCCATATACTCTAGTTTTATTGCAGGCATTAGCCCTGCTGCAAAGCATTGCATCAAAAATTGTACTTAAACGCCCCTGTTAAACAGGGGCAGAAAAATTGTGCCTTAGGCACTGGTGCTGGTGCCACCACACTGCAACCTCTGCCATATACTCTAGTTTTATTGCAGGAATTAGCCCTGCTGCAAAGCATTGCATCAAAAATTGTACTTAAACGCCCCTGTTAAACAGGGGCAGAAAAATTGGGCCTTAGGCACTGGTGCTGGTGCCACCACACTGCAACCTCTGCAATATACTCTAGTTTTATTGCAGGAATTAGCCCTGCTGCAAAGCATTGCATCAAAAATTGTACTTAAATGCCCCTGTTAAACAGGGGCAGAAAAATTGGGCCTTAGGCACTGGTGCTGGTGCCACCACACTGCAACCTCTGCCATATACTCTAGTTTTATTGCAGGAATTAGCCCTGCTGCAAAGCATTGCATCAAAAATTGTACTTAAACGCCCCTGTTAAACAGGGGCAGAAAAATTGGGCCTTAGGCACTGATGCTGGTGCCACCACACTGCAACCTCTGCCATATACTCTAGTTTTAATGCAGGAATTAGCCCTGCTGCAAAGCATTGCATCAAAAATTGTAATTAATAGCCCCTGTTAAACAGGGGCAGAAAAATTTGGCCTTAGGCACTGGTGCTGGTGCCACCACACTGCAACCTCTCCCATATACTCTTGTTTGATTGCAGGAATTAGCCCTGCTGCAAAGCATTGCATCAAAAATTGTACTTAAACGCCCCTGTTAAACAGGGGCAGAAAAATTGGGCTGATGGCATCAACCAGAACCAGAAATGTTCTTCCAACATATCAGCGGAGGAGGAAGAGGATAGACAATCAACATAACAGGACAGTCACTCAGCATCAGCATAGGCAGTCTTGAAGGGATGTGGTATTTCAAAAAAAATTATTCGGTTACATCAGCTTCAGGTGCTTGGTATCTGTGGGTGATCCAAGACTGATTCATCTTGATGAAGGTCAGTCGATCAACTGATTCGGTGGACAGGCGCACCCTGTGATCGGTAACAAAGCCACCAGCAGCACTGAAGGTGCGTTCCGAAAGAACGCTGGATGCAGGATAGGCCAGTAGCTCAATTGCATACTGTGCAAGCTCTGGCCAGTGATCCATCCTCAAGACCCAGTAAGCCAGAGGATTTTCGGTGGGAAAGGTGTCCAAGTCTGACCTTTTCCCTAGGTATTCCTGCACCATGTAAATCAGACGCTGGCGATGGGTGCTGGAACCGATCATACCTTGGGGCTGCGGACTAAAAAATTGTCTGAAAGCATCAGTCAGACGGCCACCTTCTCCACCGCTCCTTCTGACCGATGCCTCAGCAACACGTTGTCCAGGACCAGGAGTTTGTAACCTCCCAGTCTCTGGGAACGCGTTGCACAGACCTTTCTGCAAGGCCTCCCAGAGATGTCTCATCCTCTGCTCCCTCTGCGATGGCAAGATAAGGTCGGCAACCTTACCCTTGTACCGTGGATCAAGGAGAGTGGCCAGCCAGTAATGGTCCCTCTCCTTGATCCGAAGAATACGAGGATCCTTCCGCAGGCTTTGCAGGATCAGGGAGGCCATGCAGCGTAGGTTAGCTGAGGCATTCGGTCCGGAGTCCTCTGGGTCACTAAGGACAACATGATCCGCAGCTACCTCCTCCCAGCCACGTACAAGTCCACGTGTTTCTTAGGACTGTAAATCATCCCTACAAGACTGCTGCTGCTGATGCTGAGTGCCAGCCTCCACCTCCATGCTGACACAATCATCCTCCTCCTCCTCTTCCTCCTCCTCATCCTCTTCCTGTGTGATGGGTGGCACAGCAGGAATACTGTCTGGATAAAGGGGGCCTTGAGAGGCAAGGAAGTCCTCCTCTTCCTGCCTCTGTTCTGCCTCAAGTGCCCTGTCCACTATTTCACGCAGCGTATGCTCCAAGAGGTGGACAAGAGGTACAATGTCACTGATGCATGCACTGTCACTGCTCACCATCCTTGTGGCCTCCTCAAACGGTGACAGGACAGTGCATGCATCCCTGATCATGCCCCACTGGCGTGGTGAGAAAAAACCGAGGTCCCCTGACCCTGTCCTGGTGCCGTAGTCGCACAGGTACTCATTGATGGCCCTCTGCTGCGTGTGCAGCCGCTGCAGCATGGCCAATGTTGAGTTCCATCTGGTGGGCATGTCACATATAAGGCAGTTCTTGGGCAGGTTCAACTCCTTTTGGAGCTCAGCCAGCCGAGCACAGGCATTAAATGATCGGCGGAAATGCACACAGACTTTCCTGGCCTGCTTCAGGACATCCTGTAAGCCGGGGTACATGCCCAAGAACCGCTGCACCACCAGGTTAAGGACGTGAGCTACACAGGGCACATGGGTCAGTTGTCCCTGTAGGAGGGCGGAGAGGAGGTTGGTGCCATTGTCACAAACCACCATTCCTGGCTTAAGCTGGCGTGGCGTCAACCACCTCTCGGCCTGCCCCTGCAGAGCTGACAAAACATCCACCCCAGTGTGGCTCCTGTCCCCCAAACAAACCAGCGCAAGCACGGCATGGCATCGTTTTGCCTGCGTACTTGCGTAGCCCCTGGAACGCCTACGGAGCACCGCTGGTTCTGAGGACAGAGCACTGGAAGAGGCCATGGAGGAAGAAGAAGAGGAAGGGGTGGAGGAGAGAGGTGTGTCACAACCAATAGTAGCATTTTGGAGGCGTGGTGGCGGAACAACCTCCAACACTACTGCACCTTGTCCTGCATCCTTCCCAGCTGCCAGAAGAGTGACCCAATGGGCCGTGAAAGACAGGTAACATCCCTGTCCATGCCTGCTGGACCATGAGTCAGCGGTAATATGCACCTTACCGCTGACCGCCCTGTCCAGCGAGGCAAGGACATTGCCTTCCACATGCCGGTAGAGAGCCGGAATCGCCTTCCGTGAGAAAAAGTGGCGTTTGGGGACCTGCCACTGAGGAACAGCACATTGTACAAACTCACGGAAGGGGGCCGAGTCTACCAACTGAAAAGGCAGCAGTTGAAGTGCTAGCAATTTAGCCAAGCTAGCATTCAACCGCTGGGCATGTGGATGGCTGGGAGTGAACTTCTTCCGCCGGTCCAGCAGCTGGGGCAGGGACATTTGCCTGCTATAATCGGACGTGGGTGTACCGCTAGCAGAGTTCCCGGAAGCACTTGGCTGTGACACACCTAATTCTACACCTTCATTCCTCTCAGAGCAGGTTTCAGAGAGGACTGAAGGTCTAGTGGGGTTGGAGATGCCAGCTGATGAGGAGCAAGGAGAGGTCCGCTTTGTTCTTTGGTGTGGGTCTTTGAGGTACGCTTGCCAATGAGCTGCATGGCAGGTCAACATATGTCTGGTCAAGCATGTGGTGCCCAAGCGGCTGATGTTTTGGCCACGTGAGATACGCTTGAGACATATGTTGCAAATAGCAGCGGTGCGATCTGATGCACTCGTCTCAAAAAAGGCCCACATCAAAGAACTTTTAGAATAACGCGCAGAGGCAGTGCTCTGCACAGGCGGAGCTCTGCGGTGTGATTCAGTCGGTGTGCTGCCCCTAAGCTGGCCCCCGGAGGGCATCCTGCCTCGTTGGACATGTGCCTCCTCCTCCTCCTCCCTCCTTCCAGGCACCCACGTGGAGTCAGTGCCCTCATCATCCCCTCCCTCTTCATCGCTGTAGCAAACCTGGCAGTATGCTGCAGCTTGTGGAACATGACTGCCAGATTGCTGTCCTTCTTGAGCATCCCCTCTCTCTGCGCTCACGCTACTGCCTTCCTCTAGCTGAGTGTCATCATCAGAGCCCACAAAACACTGGGCATCCTCCTGGAGCATGTACCCAACACTGTGCTCAAAGAGTTCAGGAGACTCCTCAGGAGGACGTGGTGGGTCTAGGGAAGGAGTCACTGATGATGACATTGAGAGGAGGGAAGACGATGCTTTGCTACTACCCTGAGACTGGGTGAGAGAGGGTGAGGAGGATGAAGAGGGCTTGGTCATCCACTCTACCAAGTCGTTGGCATGTTGCGGTTCAACATGTCCAGCTGCCGAAAAGAAGGACAAGCATGTCCCATGGCCACGTGCTGATGACAATGCACCGCGTCCACGACCAGCACTGTTGTCTCTAGACACAGAGCCTGCTTGCCCTCTTTTATCGTCTCGCGCCTGTCTGCCTCTCCTTGCTGGCCTTCCAGACATGGTAATGGCCTGAAGGGAGTTGGGTAAAACAGCAGTTGGGTAGTGTATATTGTGCTGGAGGCACACAACACCCACTAACTCCTGCAGATGCCTTTATTATAGAAAACCAGAGATAAAGGGGTATATACAGATGTATACTGTGCTGTGCTGGAGGCACACACAACTTCCAATAACTCCTGCAGATGGCAAGTGGGCTCAAATAGAGAACAGCTATGTAGGTGGATATAGCGGTATGTACTGGGTACAGAGCATGCAGACAGCACGCACTTTCTCCTAACACTACTGACTGCAAGCTCTATTATTAAAGATAGATCACTAGCTATATAGGTGAGGTGAATATAGCGGTGTATACTGCGGTCAGGGCACGCAGACAATAACCAGAGAACACCAGAGATAAAGGGGTATATACAGATGTATACTGTGCTGTGCTGGAGGCACACACAACTTCCAATAACTCCTGCAGATGGCAAGTGGGCTCAAATAGAGAACAGCTATGTAGGTGGATATAGCGGTATGTACTGGGTACAGAGCACGCAGACAGCACGCACTATCTCCTAACACTACTGACTGCAAGCTCTATTATAAAAGATAGATCACTAGCTATATAGGGGAGGTGAATATAGCGGTGTATACTGCGGTCAGGGCACGCAGACAATAACCACTACACAACAACAAGATCGGTGATCGGAAACGATCGGTGTGTACTGTGTTGAAGGTACACAGAACACCCACTGCTTCAGACGCCAACACACTACACGAGGCCGCCGCGATGGCGGCCTTATATAGTGTGGGGCGTGCACTACACAGCCTGAGCTATGATTGGCCACAGGCATCCTGCCTGTGGCCAATCATGGCTCTCCTCGCTGCTGGCGCTGCGATTGGCCAAGCATGCGGGGTCACAGTGCATGCTTGGCCAATCATGAGCCAGCAATGCACTGCGCCATCGCAGTGCATTGTGGGCCGTGAGCGCCACACGAATTTGACGCGAACGGACCAAAATGTTCGGACTTCGCCGAACGGACGAACAGCCAATGTTCGAGTCGAACGTACGTTCGACTCGAACACGAAGCTCATCCCTAGTGCCAACCACAAAGTGTCTCTTGAGATGTTGTTGGCCTATGTCTACCATTTAAATTTGTATAACTTTACCATTTTGGGAGCATCATGTTGTGGGGATGCCTTTCTTCAGCAGGGACAGGAAGATGAAACCTGTTAGAGGCTACAAAAAACTTAAGACTGGGGAGGAGGTTCACCTTCCAGCAGGACAACGACCCTAAACAGCCAAAGCTACAATGGAATGGTTTAGATCAAAGCATATTCATGTGTTAAGCCTCGTACACATGCTTACATTTTCGGACGACAGGACGTCTGTTTTTTGTGCCATGCTAGTCTCAAGTCAAAAGTGAAAAGGTTACTAACAACATGAGAATTTTTGCTTGAGAGAATACAACGTCAGAAGTGACGTAATGTATTCAATCGTTTTTATGTATTCTTTAGTTTCTGAGCCTGTGTAGTCTTGCTCTTATGATTTTTTTCATATGAAAACCATACTGATGAAATGAAAATCAGACGTTGAGTTCACATCCGCCAAAAATGTTATAGTCTGCACATCCAGCTTTTGTCTGACGAAAAAGTGAAATCAGCTGTTGAAAGCACCATACTAACGGTAAGATTTGTGGATGATCCTTTGTCATCACACAATTGAGGTCCAAAAATCAAAGCCTGTGTATGGGCCTTTAAAATGGCCCAGTCAAAGTCTAGACCTAAATCCAATTGACAATCTGTGGCAAGACTTTTTTTTTTGTTGGGTGTTTTTGTTTTATATGTAGCTAATATCTGTAACTGTAAGCTAATTTAAATACAAAATCAGAAAAAAAAAAATGTAAAATTCCTCCAAATAACATGCGCCAAAACAAATTTTGAGGTTTCTCTTAAAAATACATACCAGACACTTGATAAGGGGCTTTTATGGATGCCAAGGGGACCCCACAGAAAAAAAAACAGTATAGACTCAACCCTTTTGGTCTTTATGGATATTAAGGAAAAATAAAACAGCATTGGAATCCCACGAAAAAGTTCCCTCCAAAGTCCACACCAAACCCTGACTAAGCATACAGCCAAGAGGGTCAGGAAGGATGGGGAAACCTTTTACCTTGTGACATCACTGACCACATAAGGTCAAAGAAGTCATCCATTGGACCCCGCCCCCCCCCCCTTTATTTCAAAGTGAATGAGTGACAAGATGGGATGCGTCAACATGTTTTTCTCTTTCAGCAGGTTGGCATCTTTTATTGTGATTGACATGCATCTTCATCACTGGACAATGTGAGTAGCTGAAGCCGAGTGGCTGGGTCCACTGGGTCAAGGCAAGGAAGGGGGCTATGGGTACCATCTCCCCGTAATTGTAATATATAATCGTTAGAGCTAACAAATACATTTTTTGCATTGGACATGTATTGGGTAACTGTGCTTGCAAGGTGATTGCTCTATCCTTCTTTAGAAGAAATACGCTCCCCTACTCCACTTCCTCCCTCTGTGCATTCCCAAGTTGCCCAGATGTCATCTCATCTTTACAGAGTATATTGGTATGACCGGAGGGTCTGGTTGGTAAATCCTGGGTGTCATCAACAGAAGCAAAGTAGGGAACCAGAGTCCTCAAATCTGTGCCCATCAGCACTGGTGTGGGAATCTTGTTCAAGACTTCTCTCATACTGCTCTTTACCCCCCTACTTGAAGAAAACCAATGCAGTGGTATACATGATCAAGTTCCCCCAACTCCGGTGAGCAGGGCCACTGACTGGGCAGTACAGCCCACCATCCTGTATGGGGCCTGGGACCCATCAGTTCAACAGGGAGACCCTGATACCTGACAAGCAGAAGAGTCGGCTCTATTGCCTTATCAACGGCCCTGTTTGTACACAGCGTAGCATAAACCAGTATAGAACAGTGAGTGCTTGTGGAAAATAGAGTAGTTTAAACATATGTTAAACATATGTTTTTCAGAACCAAAGATAAAATAGATTAACATTTTGAGATATTCTTCACCATTTGGATATTTATTATTTTTCACCTGTTTGCATATTTTCACTCACCCAGAAAAATAGGAAGATATGATTGCCTGTTACAATTTTTATATCTTTTTTATTTTCACATTTTGTTGATCAGTTTAAGACCTAGTTCACACTTATGCATTTTTTAGTGCATTTTCAGTTTTGCAGAAACACACTACAGTCCATTTAACATGGTTCCCTATAAGTCATGTTCACATCTGCGCAATTTATGGAAAGGGTCAGGGGCTTTTTTCAGTTTTTTCCTTCCATAGACTTCAATGGATCAAAAATGTGTATTGAAAAATACAAAATGCACCTGGAATATGCAAACTGCAACCTGCATAGGTGTGAAACAGGCCTTAGTATCTTTGGCTCTGCAAACCGCCCTCTGTGCGCTTACTCATGACCATGAGTACGGTCACGAGTAAGCGCTAAGGTGGCATGAAATGCATTGACTTCTCCTTTTCTTTTTTTCAATGGTACAGTCCCTTTAAGGTCAAGAGAAACATTAACAACTTCCCGCCCGCACTATAGCCGAAAGGTGGCTACAGTGCGGACGTTACCTGCCGGGAGGGCGCAATGCGCGCTCCTGAGAGCGTGCATCAGGGAAGTTTTGTGCTGGCCGTGTCCCTCGGACACAGCCAATCACAGATCGCTGTAAACGGCCAATCACAGATCATCTCTCAGCACCGCTCTCCCTCCTCACACAGACAGCGTGAGGAGGGAGAGATGAACGGCTGCAGCGGCCGTAAGTTAACAAAAAAAAGTAAAATAAACTGCCATCTGCCCCCGCTGCCATCTGACCCCAGTGCCACCTGTCCCCAGTGCCACCAGTCAGTGCCATCTGTCCCCAGTGCCACCTGTTGTCAGTGCCATTTGTCCCCAGTGCCATCTGTCATCAGTGCCACATATAAGTGCCACGTATAGGTGCCATCTGTCATCAGTGTGACATCAGTGCCAGGTGTCATCAGTGCCACATAGTGCCACCTGTCATCAGTGCCATATCAGTGTGACGTGTCATCAGTGCCACATATTAGTGCCATCTGTCATCAGTGCCACATATCAGTGCCATTTGTCATCAGTGCCACCTGTCAGCGTCACGTGCCATCTGTTATCAATGCCACATATAAGTGCCATCTGTCATCAGTGTCACATGTCATCGGTGCCACGTATTAGTGTCATCTGTCATCAGTGGCACGTATCAGTGCCATCTGTCATCAGTGCCACATCATTGTCACATGTCATCAGTGCCACGTATCTGTGCCATCTGTCATCAGTTCCACATGTCATTGTCCTGGTGCTCCAGGGCCTTCAAAAGTGTAATAGGTAGTCAACAAGTTAGATGTGTAATTTATGCTCCTAGAACACGTGACGGCGCTCCCTGCATGTTGGGCCTCTCTAAGTGGCCAGGCTGTGAAAAAGTCCCACACATGTGGTATCGTAATACTCAGGAGGAGTAGCAGAATTTATTTTGGTTCATTATTTGTGGTATACACATGCCATGTGAGAGAAATAACCTATTACAATGACAATTTTGTGGGGAAAAAAATTCTTAATTTTGCAAAGAATTGTGGAAAAAAAAAAATGACATTAAAAACCTCACCATGCCTCTTACTAAATACCTTGGAATGTCTACTTTCCAAAAAGGGGTCATTTGGGGGGTATTTGTACTTTCCTGGCTTGTTTGGGTCACAAGAAATGAGATAGGCCACCAGTACAATAGATGTGATCAATTTTGTATGATTCGCACCTTAGCTTGTAGACTCTCTAACTTTCACAAAGACCAAATAATATCCACTAATTTGGGTTATTTTTTTACCAAAGATATGTAGCAGTATAAATTGTGGCCAAAATTTATGAAGAAAAATTAATAATTTGCAAAATTTTAATCACAGAAACAAAGAAAAATGCTTTTTTTTTTTTCAAAATTTTCTGTCTTTATTCATTTATAGCGCAAAAAAATAAAAACCCAGAGGTGATCAAATACCACCAAAAGAAAGCGCTATGGTTGGGATAAAAAATTAATTTGGGTACAGTATTGCATGACTAATTGTCATTCAAAGTGTGAGAGCACCGAAAGCTGAAAATTGGTCTGGGCAGGAGGGGTGTTTAAGTGCTCAGTAGGCAAGTGGTTAAAATTGGTTTTATTAGGTGCCACCTTTTTTTAAAATAATGACATTTGGAACCTTAGGACTGATTCATACTTGTGCAGGTTGCGGTTTGCATAGTGCAGGTGCCTTTTTTCAATACACATTTTTAAACCATTGAAGTCTATGGAACCAAAAACCAGAAAAAAAAAAAACCTTGGCCCTTTCCATAAAATGCACAGATGTGAACTACATCCATAGGAAACCATGGTAAATGGAGTGTAGTGTTTCTGCAAAACTGAACGTGCACCAGGCCTTAGGCTGGATTCAGACCTATGCATTTTTAGTGCCTTTTGCAGATTTGCACTACAGTCCATTTAACACGGTTTCCTATGGAACAAGTTCTATAGTGCAAATCTGCAAAATGCACTAAAAATACATTAGGTGTGAATCCAGCCTAAGGAGGTAATGGCAAGAGCTTGGGATTTTCTAATAAAATACCCCTAATTACTGTGCTATGAGTGACACACAAACCTAGTAAATTATCTCTCCCCATCCTCTGTGCTGAAACTTTACACAGGAAATTACTGCAAAGACCTAGAGCCACATTTTGCAACAAGGGCATCAGCACTTGGCTCAAGGGCATGGCCTGGATGGATGTTTGGGAGGTATGTATGTAACTGGGTGGAAGGGAAACCTTTGGAGTATTTGGCCAGGAACAGCTGTCCTGCCATGTCTGCCCTATTATCAAGATGACTTTGCATACGTGAGAGGGGTGCAGCAAGAGGTAGCACAGACACAGTCACACTAATGCCGCGTACACACGAGTGGACTTTTCAACATCCAAAGTCCGACGGACTGATTCCGTCAGACTATTCGATCGTGTGTGGGCTGCAACGGACTTTTGATTCGCCAAAGTCTGACGGACTTTAGAATATGGAACATGCTTCAAATTTTTCCGACGGAACTCCGCCGGACCCGGTCCCTTCGAAAAATTTGCTCGTGTGTATGCTATTCCGACGGACTAAAACCGACGCTAGGGCAGCTATTGGCTACTGGCTATGAACTTCCTTATTCGAGTCGAGTCGTACGTCATCACGTTCGAATCCGTCGGAGTTTAGTGTGATTGTGTGTGGCCAAGTCCGCTCAGTCAAAAAGTCCGTCGGAACTCCGGCAGAACTCCTTCGGAAGTCTGTCGGACATAAGTCCTCTCGTGTGTACGGGGCTTTAGGAGCGAAGCAGTGAAAGACTGCAAAGACAGTCTCATACGAGAGGGTGCACAGACACAGGCAAAACATCAAAAGGGAGCAGAAGGTGCACAAATACAGCCCCACATGAGAAAGAAGCAAAACGAGGGTGCACAAATACAGCCACACATCAGGAAGGAGCAGAAAATGGTACAAAGATACTGCCAAACATTCGAAGGGAGCAGCAAGAGTATGCACAGACACAGGCAGATGAGCAGGACACAGTGAGAGAGTGCACAGACATATGCATTAAGTAAGGCTCTGATCACACTAGTGTGATTTCAGATGCTACTCACAGAATCACATGACAATGGAAATTACATTGTTTTCAATGGTGCCTGTTCAGCACGGCTTGCTTTTAGAAAAGGTTTCTGGACTACTTTGATTCCAGTGTGATTTGGCCCCATAAAAAAAAATGCAAACCACATCCATGTTGCACTAGATAAATCACACTAAAATATTGGTGCAAATTCAGCAGTGTAAGTCTAGCCTAAAAGTGATAAGCAACAGGCTGCCATAACACAACCACACACGAAGAGAAAGAGGGTTGCAAATGCATCTCCACTCATTAGGGGTGCAGTGAAATTGTACAAATATGGAGCATAACAAGCATATTGCATAGACAGCAGAGGGGCAGTAGATATCCAGTCTCAAGCTGACTCGACTAACAAAACACAAGCAAAGTGTGTGATGCAGAGAGTGTAAAAAATTTTGAATTAGTTTGTTTTACTTGCAGATGGGAATTTACACAACTAATTTCCTTTAAGATACGTGTCTGGAAAGACATTTATGATAGCTAGATATCGTGTGTTTCTGTGTCCTTGATATAAAAGCAGCTATTGGCTATTTTTGCACTAGAACTTGTAATAGATGAGAGAGGAAACAAGCAATCAAGTAAGGGAATCACTAAGAAAAAAAAATAGGATGTGGTGCACTTATCCTTAGTGTGTCCCATTTCTTGTGCCTACAATTTTAATAGCAATATACTGTATATAAACCTGTAGCTCTTCTTACCTACACTGATTTTTTTTTTTTTTTTTTTTTTACAGGTTGCTTGGCACTGCACATCCTTTCAAGACCTTATGAGCTGGTCAGTATCCCCTCCACACAAATTCACAATTATATGCCCTTCCCACATAATCATGAACTTAATAGGCAGCAGAAAACCAGCAAAAAAACCCTGCAAGACAATAGCATAATGTACTACAATGCATCGCATACTAGTACATTATGAAATAATTACCTTAGAACGAGTCCCACGCAGCATGCCGGTCACACCTGAAGGAGCTGACATGTTTCCTCTGCGTTTCTTTCTGGGATCGCTGGCTCCGGCGCTGTGAGTGGCCAGAGCTGCGATGGTGTCACTCCCGCGCATGCATGCGGGAGTTCTCCGTTCCGACGAGGAGCTCTGAACTTCCAGCACAATCCGCCGGACCTTCAGAGCGCATGCGCCACCGACATCAGCAGCTGCATGCAAGGCGAATATCTCCTAAACCATGTAGGTTTAGGAGATATTCATTTTACCTGCCTTAATATAGGCTTACCGGTAGATAAAAATGACCAAGCAGGGGATGCAATTGCTATAAGAAATAGGTCACTTGTCTGTAATTCCTCTTATAATTATAACAATATTGTAATTTCGGCACAGTTATATATTTTTTATATTGCTATATGTTGTTTGAACTCCACAAGTTTCCAGGTTATTTAATGAATAAAGGACACACATTGCAATTTCAAATATATTTTATTTACGCATTCTACAAAAAAGCTCTATACACAGAATAGAGGTATATATAACTTTACAAGGGAATGTTTGGCATAGACAACAAGAAGCCAGTTCTCTGAAATAGGAGTTATTACTCAACACAAGAGTACAACTACGTCTATTAGAACCGTTTATTCAAAACTGAATTAGTAATGGAAATATCAGAGTAGCAATGATTTGCAACAGTAAGAATATTGTAGATATTAAGAGAGTGAGAGCAATTTGCTGCATAAATAAGCCAATATTATGTTAAAAAAAAAAAAAACACATAAGATTTCATATTTCCAGCTCAAAAGCAATGCTGTGTGGACGATTGCTGAAAGCCATCTAAGAACTATAAATTCAGTGTTTAAAGTCACTTTTTTTCAGTTCAAGAAACTGACTGTCACCCCCTCGTGCACTCTAACCATTAAATTTGTATTCTGTGAAACGTTTAAATTCACAAAAAGGATGCTAACAGATTCGGATCTATTTATTTTGAGTCAGTCAAAAGGCTTTATATCAGGCAAAGTACTGTAAAACAGTAGAATGGGTTAAGAAAGTTAGCCTGAGAAATGTGCATGTGTACCCAGTTGAATAACGATCAGCACCATTACCAGACAGTAATATGGTCACATAATGTGCAAAGGAGCCAACAGAAGCATTTTTTTCAAAAACATTTATTATAGTTTCTTAAATCAGCCTGTCACTGCATTAGGATGAATTACTGAAACTCTATGCCCTAAAGTGTTACTAAATCCACAACAGTAAAATCAGTCTGTCTATGCAGGAAAGCATGCTTGGTATACTCACTGTGGAACCTAAGGGGTTAATCCTTTGCATTGTGTATAAAGGCTGTTTGATCCTGTCTTCTCTGACCCTCCTTTTTTTACTGTCTCTAAAAAATAACCTACAGAGCCAGGGGAGAGTGCATATGATCAGCACAGGGCCAATCAGCACTGTCCAGACAGAGGATCAGGGGAGAAAGATTTACTAGGAACTGATAGCAGTCTTGTGACTTCTATGTACTGCTGATGAGAAAAGGTGTTTGTATTTACTAAAATAATTGCATTCCATGTTCTGTGTACTGCAGGAGAACAGATATAGTGAATGCAGGGTCCTGGGTTTAGTAACACTTGAAGTCTCTAGAAAACCTTGATTAGAAGATTTTATTATTTGGTACCAACACCTTTAAACAAAGGTAATGAGTAATTGCTAATGATGAAAAGAACAGTTAAAGAATGTTGTGCTGTATTACATGTGTACACATGCATTATGAGTTGGCCCCTACTCCTGATCTTGTACATCATTAATTTAACCTTTAAATTATTTATTCTTCTTACAACCTATTATCTTACATGTTTACAATTTGGACCGTCTTCTTAAAAAATGTAATATGTAAAAATAAATAATAGTTATTAAAGTAGTAACATTATTCTCCAAAATAATTGTCTTATTACAAAAGAATTCAGGATCAAAGTAAAATGAGAGAGAAATGGAGTGAATATTGGACACATAAATAAAAGTATCTACAAGTGTGAAACACGTCGTAAACCGTTAAAGATTGGTACATGTCAGAGTGTGCAGCAGAGGAATGGATTGTGGACATTAGGATAGTTAGAGATTGGTTTGCAGTTAAGGAATGTGCTGTTGTGCCACATGCTGGCATGTGGGTACAGTTAACATGTAGAGAATAAGTTAATGTGTCTTTATGATTAGATGACTCTTATGCTCAACTAAGAGGCAATGAGTGCTTGGCCTTATTTCAAGAGAACATAGAATAGAGTAGCAGCCTTATGCTTTCTCCACCCATGAAGATCCACCATCTTTAAAACACATTATTGTTCGGTTCTATGCGCTGAACCAATAGAGAAACCAATTTCTCCAGGAATTTGGCACTGTCTTTTCCAGCCTGCAGCACTTCTTCATGGCTAGCAATTGCTTCGGTGTTGTAATCCATGACAGCCTTATTTGTAACAAGAGACATGCCCAGGACCCTCAGACCACAGTGTCTGGCCACAATTACCTCTGGAACAGTGCTCATTCCTGGATAACACAAAAGGCAAAAAAAAAAAAAAAAATATATAGGTGAGAGGTGTTCGAAACACTACAAAAGCCACAAGGTTTGCAAAAGAATACATATTAAAAATATAAAATAATTTACACAGGTTGATCAAAGTAAACCCTATACAGGTTGCCAAGAATGATTGTGCATGCTATTTGTAGATTTTCTAAACTCAATATATGCAGCACTAATTTTTATATTTACAAAAGGAGTATATACTTTATATCAGCCTGGCTTTCTTACACATTTTTTTCGAACAATAGATTGCAAATGACTTTGCAGCATATCAGGCTCTCCCTTGTATTTAGGACAATTCGATTATGTTTCCTCTGTGTACATTGTCTATTTGCAGTTTGTTTAGATTGAAAATGAGCACATACCCACTGCATCAGCCCCAAGACTGTTCAGCATTCGACATTCAGCAATAGTCTCAAAGTTGGGTCCCCCAAGGCTACAGTATACACCTTCTCTCATTTTCTCCACGTAGCCCAGCTCCTGCCCAATTCCCAGAGCCAGCTTTCTCAAGTCCTTGTCATAAGCATCAGACATGGGGGGGAAACGAGAACCAAACCTGTTGGAGATAGAAAAGTGAGACAATAATTTAGGCAGTTCGAACACGGAGCTGTTACTTTAAAATAACTTCACATTCAATTTTAGCGAATTCAAGCACTATGTAATAGATTTGGTGTGAGAGAATTTTCTCATTGATTAGGTCCAAGATGCCATACCTATGAGGGGCTTCAGACAGTCCTGTCCAATCACCCCAATGCTTCTTGGGGAAATAACTGCTTAAAAAACCTCACCTGTCTGCAATTGTTTTTGCTGAAACAAGGTAAAACAGGATTTGCTTGTATCTCCCATTGGGTAAACACATGAATGCATGGCTGAGCATTCATCTTTATGACAGTATTTTTAGCACCGTGTTTCTCTACTGTATAATAATTACATTTTCTTTTGTGAAAGTCATACAGTGTTCACTAAAGTAACAGGACAAAACCAGTGATTTAAATTGACCTCACCTTTCCTCATTTGGACCAACCAGTGGATTCTGTCCTGCAAAACCTGGCATATTGATGTGATCCATTATCACCATAATGTCCCCAATCTTATAGTCCTGATTCAAGCCTCCAGCAGCATTGGTGACAATAAGTGTTTCTATACCCATAAGGCGGAAGACACGAATTGGAAATGTCACCTGAAAAGAAATATAAAATTATGTTAATGCAGCTTACGATTCCTATGCTTAGAGGACATAAAGTACGCACTATTAAATTTAAATTCAACATCACGCACTAATAAATTCTGATTTCTGTCAAACCCCAAATGTAATCAAATTTCCACAGGAGCAATAGCTGGCTACATGCAAGTAATACTACAATCCCCATGAGACATATTTATTGTAGAATTCTTCAAAACATCGAAAACCAATCCTGATGGCCAGCTCTATCCCTAAAATGAATGTCACCAGCAGTGCAGATTAAAGCTAGCTGGGCTGATGTTGGTCCGCTACAGTAATCTCTATATTGAAGATGCTTCTGCCAATGATGTTTAACTTTTGCCTGGATGTACTAGTTGATTTGATGAAATTTGGTGACTTATTTCACACTTCATAATGCCACATGAGAGCATGTAATGAGCAAAAAGTAACTGATTTATATATCAGCATTCACATGGTCTATTAATTGTGAAGTCTGTCTGTTTTAGGTAGGTGTTTTCCTCTCTGTTCATTGATGTTCTTTGTCTTTTAAAGATTGACTAGCAAAATAGTAACTGTTGCTCAGGCACATACATGGTCCAACTAAGAACCATGCCTCACTGACTTTCTTTGTATTATTTTGCATTAAATAAATACCTCTGCTACTGTTCTACAGGGAATAACCATGATTCTAAGCCTTTATATAAAAAGTTCTCACCTTCCACAATGGGTAACCCTCGTAGGCGTGAAACCGTCCCTGCATGCACACACATGGTTTCCCACTCAGTTTCCCGAAAATAAGACGTCCAGCATGCCCAGGAACTGTAGAAGAGAGGAAAAAAGATTAGCCAGGAATAGTAGAGGAAAGTGGGAACACATTAGCCAGGGCAGCATTAAAAAAAGATTAGTCAGAAACTGTAGTAGATGAAAGTAGAGAAGAGTGGGGAAAGAAATCAATCAAGGATTATAGTAGAGGAGAGTGGGGAATAGATTAGCCAGGGACTGAAATGGAGGACAGTAGAGAAAGGAATAACCAGGGACCTTAACAGAGGGGAGCAGAAAAAGGGATTAGTCATGGACTGTAATAGAGGAGAGTAGAGAAGGGATCAACCATGAACTGTAGTAGAGGACAGTACAGAACAGATTAGCCAGGAACTGTAAGGCTGGCCATACATTATACAATTTTACTGTACAATTCTCCTTTTAATTTAGCAAAAACCCAAATATTATGGTCAGGCCTAAACACTTTCAAATTATATGCACTCAGGCAGGCCCTTGCAATACATAGCTAAAAAGGTCAATCTAAATGAAATTGAACAAGAAAATTGTATAATGTAGGGCCAGCTAAAATAGAGAATGTATTAGCCAGGGGCTGGAGACGAGAGACAGGATTAGCCCGAGGAGGGGAGAGAGACAGGATTAGCCATGGAGAGGAGGGGAGGGGAGAGGAAGAATTGAAAAGAGAGAAGAGAAAAGAGAAAAGAGAAGAGAAGAGTGGGAGAAAATGTCGGGAGACACCGGCCAGTTCAATAAAAACCGTCCGACATTCATCCTGTCAGTTTGGCACCCTGTCCGACAGAAGCTGTTTGGCCGGCTTCTGTTGGACAAGCATGCTGGAAAACCAGCAGCTGACCGGCTCTGAACCAGTGCTTTCTGACAATGGCGGAGAGTGCAGAAAGGAGTATTCTGGGGGTTCGTCCACCTGTCAGAACACAACAGCTCAGAGGGCGGAGATCACTGCTTTAACTTTGGCTAGTTGGTACATCGGCTTTGACCGGAGCTGAGTTTTTTTTCTTTCAACCCAAAAAAAATAAATAAATAAATAAATAAAAAAATAAATCAGTGTATACCAGGATTTAGCTAGAGGCAGGATTAGAGAAGTGATCAATCAGGAACTGTAGCAGATAAGATTAGAGAGAGGATTTGACAGGGACTGGAGAGTAGAGGAGGGATTTGCCAGGGACTGTAGTAGATAAAATTAGTCCTTAGCCAAGGACTGGAGAGTAGAGAAACTATTAACTATGAACTGCAGTAGAGTACAGAAAGAATTATGCATTCCTTTCTGTACTCATTAGAACACCACGTGTAAAATATTTATCGCACTAAAAACCCATTTAAACAAATGTATGTATTTTTTGTAGGTTCTCAGCCACCCCTTGGTCTTGTACTTAACTAAAGTCTTAAGACCCCTTCCACACTGGGGCTGCGTTAGCACTAAAGCGCAGTTCGTTTTAGCGGCATTTTTCGGCCGTTAGCGGGGAGCTTTTGCGGTGCTTCTGAAGCGCTTTTCAGGCGCTTTGGAAGCGCTGCTCATAAATTTAAATGGGCAGGGTGTTTTGGGGGAACGCTAAATACAGCGCTCCCAAACCGCCCCAAAAGATGCTGCTTGCAGGACTTTTCCTAACGTCCCGCAAGTGCACCACCCCAGTGTGAAAAGTCACACTGAAATGAATGGGAGGTGGTTTTCAGGAGCTTTATCAGTGCCATTTCTAAAAACTGCCTCAGTGTGAAAAGGGTCTTAGAGGAATAGATCTTTTCACTACCTTGGTTAACATACCTGTGCTGTGTGGGAAGTTGGGAATTTCACTGTAGGGGAAAACCACCTGGTCCTTCAACAGTTCACCCAAAGCTCCAAGTCCAGAGCCACATACAATAGCCAATGTAGGACGGTGATCTGTGTTAGCCAAAAGCCAGTCTGCAGTTTGTTGGTATTCTTCATAAGTGTACCTGAAACACAATTCAAGAATAAATTACTTGTGCAAATGCCCCTTTAGATGCCGAGATCACATTATCATAATCCTATAAACCAAGTCTCTGCCTCCTGTAAGAGCTGTGAAGTACCCTATAGTAATCTTTTACCATTTGATTGAAAGTACACATGCATCTAGATTTAAATTAGTTAGATTATATTTCTGGACTGATACAGTATTGAGATGATGCCCTATTTCTGGGGATGTAGAAGGAGGGTGGTTCTTACAGTCATTGCAAAACAACCATTTAATGTTCCATATTTCATATTTTTGGGGGAAACAAGTGAAAGTAAACAAGTCCTCCATTTTACATTTTTAAGAGTAGGTCTCAAAAGCAGACACCACCAGATGTCGCCTTTATTAGAAAGGTGCCCTTATTTAGTTTCTCTTTGTTAAAGGAGTCTGGTCTTCCCTGATTTTAATGTCTAAACTCTCCCAGCTGCCACCCACCTGTCCAATGTGAGTGCCATCACTGTCCATTATGGTTGTCTCACTGAACAAAGAAGGACTTAGCAGGGACTTGGCAGGGCTTAGCAATAATGTCATGCCCCATTAATAATACTAAAACTAAATTTGAGAGAGGCACATAAGCAGCTTTTCTGACTAAAAAGTAGCAGGCATTTTGTGGAGGCTGCATTTAGACAGGAATTTACTTTTAGAAGTTTGAAAAAGAACAGAGATTCATCCTAAAGCAGAATTCCAGTCAAAAGCAACAAGTTAAACATGAATAGCTAAAAGGATAAAACAAAAAAAACAATGTTTGCTGAAATATTCAGCTTCATTCCAGAGATTTCTACCTCAGTACATTTTTCTGCCACTAGATGTCCTCAATTTCATGGCCAACTTCATTTAACTCACTCTGAGCCAAGGTCACCCTGGACCATCCTAAGCCTGTGAATGGTCAGTGAAAGGATAAGCAGCACAGTGATTAGCTGACCTCACTGTCCTTTTTTTCTCTTACTATCCGCATGCTTCCTGACAGCACATGAACAGACTAGTTTTGTGTGCTGGTTCTTCCACTCACACTCCAGTCCTGCTGTATAGGGGCTGCAGGAGACTGATACCAGGTTACATACCAGTATTTACACAGCTTGCCTTAAAATAATTTGTTAATGTATTTATGATAACAAGGCTTTATTTGTATCTTCTATATCTGCCCAGAGTTTATCTTTACATGTGTTTAGAAGTGTGAGAAAAAGACCAGGTTGCTACTTGTAATGATTGCTGCACATTTAAGCAATGGAGAAAAACTGCATACGCAATGCACGCAGTTGCGGCACATTTATCGGCAAAAATTGGGTTAAAGCAGGTGGTAGGGAGGCATCGTATCGCTTCCTCACTGCCGGTCAGTAACCTCTGGAGCATGATCCTAATACAGATCAAGATTCATAGGCAAGGGAGATTTAGAAGCGTGTCTAAATCTACCCTAAGTGAAAATACTTCCCTAGTTAAGTGCCTTACCAAATGTTCGTAGTAATAGTAGTAACGTGAGAAACCAACCATCCCACTGCTACTCTGAGAACCACATGATCAACTTGTTTCCTATACATAACTCTGGCCTAAGCTTTATCATGTTACTTCTATTCTTAGAGAAGGACGGAAATTAAGAGCTCAAGGATTCCAAGGCAACCAACACCGCAGGGAAACTTTATTCAAAAACCCTAAACATACCAACATATTTCCTTCCTAGGCTTTAGGAACCAAATTCTTTATCTGCTTAACTTAACACTTTCTATACTGATGTAACCGTACTCTCTCCTTTAGATCTATCACCAACTATGTAGTGCAAGGGTCTGCCTGATTAGATACAAATTAATTTTATAGATTAGGTAGGTCGACAAGCTACAATCTGAAGATTGAAGGAGCCAGGAGGAAAGCGATCAGTTGAACATGGGCAGCAGCCAATCAGCTGCAGTCACTGTTTGGGAAATTCTGACAGCCACGGGCGACAGCTGTCAGAAGACAGCAGGGGAGATTGATCACTTTTTTTAGTAGCATGAAGGGATCTGTTGGCCCGCAGGAATAGCAAAACAAATCTATTCATGTATGGTCAGATTTCTGCAAGTAGCGACTGTTCAAACATTATTTAAAGGGCAAGTTCACCTTTACAGAAAACTCTGTAAGGTGAACTTACACAGTTCCCCCTCCTCGCCCCTCCCATGGTCTCGCTGACCTGGACCACGGTAATCTCCAGTTCTAAGCCCTGGTATATCCACGCTAGGTGTCCAGGGCTTAGAAATCCTTTTGGCTGAATGTATTCTAATTGGTCAGCGCTGCCCCTTGGCGGCGTCGACCAATCAACAGCCGCATAGGCTGTCCTGTCAGCTATGAAGACGCCGCGTGGATGCAGAGAGAATTTCAAAGCCGCGGGCTCCTGGCGCAGATATACCAGGGCTTAGAACCAGAGATTGCAGTGGTCCAGGTCAGCGGGACTGGGGAGGGTGAGGTGAGGAGGAGGACCTGTGTAAATTCACCTTACAGATTTTTAAGTATATTTGAGCTGTACTAGTTTCATAGGCTGAAAAAAACAAAAAAACAACGAAAGTCCAAGTTGTTCAACCAACAGAAACAGACAAATAGGAAGCCTCTATATACAGTTGAAGTAGAATCAGAGGAAGACAAAATAAAAACCCCTATAAAGTATGGTCCAACTTGCTCTAGCAGCAGAAAAAAAATCCTTCCTGATCCCCCAAAGGCAACATTATATTATAAAATGAATGCAATCATTTTAACTGAATGCACAGCTCACCTTTGTGTTACTTTCTAATTACTGGGGTTTTGACTTATTTGGAAGTTATAAATCCTGAACTCTACAGCTTTCTCCTACATACTGTCACCTTCTTTTCTACACACTGCTACCCTTTTCAATACCAGCGTTTAATATAAACCAGAGGGGTGGTGAATGATCTGCCCGGAAAGAGTTTGGTAATTAAAAGTAACATAAAATGGTACCCTTCTCCTCCCCCCCCCTAAGAATTTGGCCAGATACATAAAGAATCTCTATCACTACAAGTTTACTTTCAATTCTAGGCCATAGAAAGCAGCTGTGTGTAGGCTGAATAACACCGTGTCTGCTTCTCTTTGTAAATCTGCCAGCTTACATTTTAATCAGATGCACGGTTCAGCCAAAACAATATAGTCCCAGGAACATGAGAACCCTTTTCTGTGAGAAAGATATGAGTGGAATTTGTGCCCGGCAATGCCACACACAGAATCCTTCCCGGTCAGCAGAAATGAAAAATCCCATTATTGTATTATTAGAAAAGCTCTGATGCACAGCTAGATATAGTCATTAGATTTACCTAGAAACTGGTTTGTTCAGGGACGTTCAGGGGAGTGTGGATCTGGCCGGACTACATCAAGTAATACTAAGGACCAGTCTTGTTTTTTTTTTTTTGAAAAAATGCCTGCTCTGAGAAATGGTTTTGCACAGAAAAACCCTGATCCTTCTGTTCCTGGCTCCCCCATCAGTGTAATCACATAGCAAGGTAGTTGCTCTGGGGGCACCCGTGTATGCTTGTTCCCCAAGCCCTGCCCTGTGTGCTGTGTGAGAGCTGAGGCTCTCCTACATGTCGCTGGATTAAGATGAGGTTCAGGTATGTATTTGGGGTGATGCAGGGGAATCTGCATGCAGAATGTTTTTTACCTCCATGCACAGAAAGCAGTAAGGTAAAAAATTAGGAGATGCACCAAAATTTCGGCAGCCAAAAATTGTTATCGGCATTTTGCCAAAAACAGAAAAAGATGTCGATTTGCCGCAATTTTACTATGCTTATGGTGTATTTTTCATAGGTCATGTGACTCAAGGACCGAATCAAAAAAGTAACATGGGTGCATTATTGATGCGTTCTTTCTGCGTTTTCAATGGGGAGGTGTGTTTTTAGTGCATTTTTTTTTAACTGACCAAAAATGCAGCAAGCAGGGTTTTTAGCTCAATGGAAGCGCAATGGACCAGTTTGAAGACTTACCGGTACATAGAATTTAAAGAGATGCATCTATCTTGAGCTTTTCTTGTGCTAAATGTACCAGTAATAGCCGACAATACACCCATATTCATTTAAATTCACGATATTCAGTAAAAACATTTTGGTTTCCACACCAAAATTTACATTCAGTGCACCTCTATTAAAAAAAAAAAACTAAAAAAAAAAAAACTTCCGCCTTTACAACCACTAAGGCTGGCCATAGAATGATGTTTTATTTTCATTGTTTTTAGTTCGGCCAGTGGGCTGAACAAAAAATAAATAAATAAACGATTCTCCCAACCACACAAATGAGGTGGATAGAAAAATCCTCCCCATTAAGATAGTGGGGTTGATTTAGTAAAAACAGAGTGTGCAAAATATCATGCAGCTCTGCACAGAAACCAATTAGCTTCCAGGTTTTATTGTCAAAGCTTAATTGAACAAGCAGACGCTAAAGCTGATTGGCCATGATGCAGAGCTGCACCAGATTTTGCACTCTCCAGTTTTAGTAAATCAACCCAATTTCAGTCTGAGAGTGATAGAAGTCAGTTGTTAGGTCGACTTCTGTTGAGCAGGAGCAACCACATATGGATAAAAATTGAACAATCCCTATTGAACTGGACGAATTTCGATCAATGTCCTTGTTTAGACCCCTTTCACACTGAGACAATTTTCAGGTGTTTTGGCACTAAAAATAGCGCATGTAAAGCGCCTCTCATTCCTACCCAGCGTGAAAGCCCAAGTGCTTTCACACTGGGACGGTGCGCTTGTGGAAAAAGTCCTGCAAGCATCATCTTTGAGGCGGTTTGGGAGCGGTGAATGCCCTGCCATTGAAATAAATGGGTAGCACTGCCGAATCGCCTACAAAACGATTTGGCAGCGTCGCAACACAGGTGCTTTTAACCCTTTCTTCGGCAACTAGTGGGAGGTTAAAAAAAAAAAAAAAAAAGAGCCCTGCTAGCAGCTGAAAAGCACCACTAAAACGACGAAGTGTCGCTAAAACTAGCGGTGCTTCACTGCTAACACGGTGTGGCCCCAGTGTGAAAGGGGTCTTAGTGTAAGTATAACAAAAGGTAAAGTTTTAGTTTTGCATAGAGTGGAGAGAGATTAGAACACCTGTCAGGTTGCAATTGCTGTCTGTGTCATCATTAGAGAGATTTCTGTTTTGTACTGTTTACTGTTATCACAGAGTAAAACGTGAAAGAAAACCCCAAATTTTGGGTTGTTACCCAAACCTTTCAATAGGGACAATAATTCAGGATTCCCTCACTTTGGAGGGACTTCCCCTCACTTCCTGTTTTGGCTTTGCGACAGGAAATCTCCCCAATGGGACAAAAAAACCGGGACACTCTCTTACGATATCAAAAATGAAAAAAAAAAAAAAAGTTTGCCTTTTGTTTTTGTCTTAGTTTGCTTTTAGTTCTTTAAACATGGATTGTTTAACCATTGAATAGTTTATTTTGTATCTATGATGCAGAATTTTTTGTGGCCAATGCCTTGTGAAACCCGAGGAGAGGGTGCACTTTAACGGTAAGCGATGAGTCAACGTTTCCTGAAACTTTGAGAATGTCAGAACAAACACGGGTCTTAAAGCCAGCAAGAAGTTGGTACAGTCATTCTAGAATTACTGTTGCCAGTACAGTTTTTTTGGAACTGTGGGGAACATCACTTCACTGTCAGCTGCCCATGAATATACTTTGGGAAAGTCCACAGAAACATGATCTACTTATAATGACATACCACATATGGGGGTATGACATACCCACATGCATTGCCTTTTCTCTGCAGGTGCGGGATGGCATGCGATTACACAATGTCCCATAGCCCTCGCAACCATGCAATGTGTACAGCTCTGAGCAGCTGAACTGCCTGGTTTTACCACACCCTGGACCACGTGTGGCCAAATGATTCTTTTCAGTATTTAAAGTGGAACGTCATCCTCTCAGTCGTAATTTACTAAATTTGAATCCTTATGCTGCTAGCATTAGTAAATAGATAGGGAAGTATATATCATATCAACTTGTTTTAAACTTTATTTTTACATTTCTTAAATACTTGTTTGCCAGGCCTAAGCAATTGATGTCATGCATCCCAGGAGTCTTCAGGAGGAGGGGTTTTCTCCTGCCTGTGTTCTGTCAAAAGAGCCAACTCACCAAAATCTCCAATTACATCACGTCCAGTTTCTCTCTAGCAACAGTAATTGCAGATTTTGACGACGTGACTGTTTACACAGAACACAGCTATCGCATACACTACAGTAGACAATATAATGAGTGGGCATCGTTAGTCTGCTCGCTAGTAACCAACAAGATGGTTGCCTCCAAGGTGGGGACAACTTTTTTTACTGCTTAGCCGTTGTATCAAAACAGCAAACTCGTCGTCTACTGTAATGTATATGCCGGCTGCGTTCTGTGAAAAGAGACACGTCGTTGAAATCTACGATTACTGTTGCTGGAGGGAAACTGGAAGTGACGTAATTGGAGATTTTGATGAGTTGTCTCTTTTGACATAACATCTGCATGCTTGAGCTAGGAGCACCTGGATTCCAGGAATTAAATGCTGCATGAATCATCTGCCCTTACTCAAGATGGCGCTAGAGGCGTGATTTCAAAGTGATTTCTCAGCAAATTAAAGAGGAGACATGGGTGGATGTGTTTGGTTTGAATATTAAAAATGAATTAAATGGTGTTTTGTGGTGCTCAGATGCAGTGTAGTTCTGCTTTAAGTATATGTACAGTATCCGCTGTTGGGCTAAAGATCATAAACTATAAACTATGTAAATAGCTGAACAATTCTAGAGATCAGGAATCTGTGCATATGCAAAAAAATAAAATAAATAGTGTAATATTGTGTAAAGCTGACACCATACGTGGTTCTAATCTTGGCCGGTTCAGAAGGACAACAGGCTGAATGTACCAAGTTATATGCTAGCTATAGCCGCTAGCAATATTCACGTCTTCTCTGGGGGGAGGTCCCCCGACCGCTCCCACCCCCCTCCCCCTGGCTGGGAGAAGACAACAATATCTCTGCAGGAGTAATTCCCCTGTCAACACTGTGTTAATGGGGGAATCGTGCGAATTTACAGGTTGCAGGAATGAAATTCCCACTGTCTATGGCCTGCCTTAAGCTGAATACACACTATACAATTTTCGTTAGATTTTTTTTTTCCTTTCGATTTACCAAAACCATATAATGAGGTCAAACCTTAACAGTTTCAATTTGTTTGCTATCAGTCAAGCCTTTGCACTACATGGTTTTGGTAAATCTAAAAGGAAGTCAAACAACAGAAAGTTGTATAGTGTGTATCCAGTTTTAGGCTTCATTGACATTTTGGAAGGTCCTAGGACACCTTTATCAAGGGACTTTACTTAAGGTGTAAGTAAACCCCCTATCGTTTTCAGCCAAGGAAGCTGCCACCTTGGCCTCTGTTTAATCTGCAACTGCCATGGTGCTGCACATGTGATCAGTTATGACACCAGCCATTGGATGGTTTGACAGTTTGGTTGAGAGCACAACCAATTGGAGTGTTACATTTCAGGCACGTTTTGGAAATGAAACTGTTTTATGGATAGGTTTACTTTCGATTTAAGACTCAGAGACATTGGGGAATACAGCATACAAATACACACACGCACACACACACACACATTTTTATCAGTTCATAACCCACAGCTTTCATTGTTTACAGAATACAGTGCTGGCCTCTGACTTGTGTAATTTACCTCAGCAGTCATTACCTCAGCTATGAAACTTCAATATTAGCTGCTTGCTGGAGACAAATGAAGGTGACATGTGACATAGCACATGACACCACATGGCTTTTCAATGAACAGATTTGCTCTGGTTTTACCTCTAGATAAAAGATAATCCCAATCAATGTTCTAACCCCAAAGAATTGATGAATTTTCCACCTTCCTCTCTATAGTGACTCTGTGAAACAACCACAATAATACTGTTTGTGCTCCAAGTAATAGTGTTTGGTTGCATTGAAAGGTTTGCACAATTATGGTTCTGTACTGTATAAGGAACAGATCTATCGTTAAGGTCAGTAATGCTAGATGAGGATCTGGTGAGGTTAGAATACCTGTGGTATAAGATATGAGGGAGAACACCTTACTCCAAAAACTGCAGAGAGACCTGCAATGCGTCACTCTAATGTTGTTGGCCAATGCGTGTTACCACTGGCCAACGATATTAGTGTGACTCATTGGGACAACGCCCTTAACATTCTACACAAAGGATATAGACTGTCTACATTTTATCCTGATGCCTCCCCTTGTGTTGGCTGCAATGTGGCTTGACGGGAAATTGAATGCATATATTGTGGGACTGCAGGTCTTGCCACAGTTTTTGGAATAAAGTGTTCTCCCTCATTGTCTATACCACGGGTATGCTAACCTCACCAGCTCCTCATCTAGCATTACTGGCCTTAACAATAGATCAGTTCCCTATACAGTACAGAACCATCATTTCGCATATCTTTATAGCTACAAGATTAACTATAACTAAGGCATGGAACACTACACTACACATGAATCTAACATCACAGGTGATTAGTAGAGTTAATACCCATTACCTATACGAAAAATTCTTAGCAATTAATGAACAGGGCCTTAAATAAATACTTTCATTCTAAATGGGCTCATTGGGATTATCCTGGCAAAGTTTCTGATTTATAACAATTTCAACATGATAGTTACGGTCTGCTGATTGTCTTTAGTAAATTACTGGTGTTAGTTCTATCAGTTTTATTTGTTGGTTTTCTTTTCCTTTTTTCTTTTCTTGAATGACACATTTTGTAGTACTGATCTCCAATCTCTACCGGGACACACTAGCATCTACATGTGTCTTTCTATTGAGGCTTTAAAGTGGTTGTAAACCCTTACAAACCACTTTGACCTACAGGTAAGCCTAGATTAAGGCTTACCTGTAGGTCCAAGAAATATCTCCTAAACCTATACGGTTTAGGAGATATTTGCCCGTAGACAGCGGCGCGCAGGCGCACTGAGCGCGGCATTTCCAAAAACGGAGCTGCCGCGCATGTCGGCTCCCGTGCGCATGCGCGGGAGTGACGTCATCGCAGCTCCGCTGAATGACAGCGGCGGAGCTGCGAGACCCCACCGAAAAGATGGATGCACCGGACTACAGGGGACAGCGGTGACATCGCTGGCTCCTGTGTCAGGTAAGTGACACATAATGGGCTACTATGCGATGCATAGTAGTCCATTATGCTTTGCCTTTGCAGGGAATGAAAGAGGAAGTAAACCCATCAGGGTTTACTTCCTCTTTAAATTCTATGACATTGTGTTTTGCCCTTTTTACTTAATTTTTAATTTAAAAAAAAAATAATTTGAAAGAAGAGTTTGTACAAATAAAAAAAAACAAAAAAAACAAACAAACAAACTGTATGTAAACTACAAAAAGAAAGCAGACGGTCACATATAAAGTGAACTGTAAAGACATAACACCACTTATATCTGTAGATAACACGGCTGTATATTAAATATGTCCACAGATTAGAGAAAGGAATTGTACCATAAAAGGTTTTACTGTTCACTGCCAAACAAATACGTAGAATATGATCATATTTAATGTGCTTGCCAATGTTAGCACAATAATTCAAAAGAATCAAGAATGTTTTGACTGGATGTGACAAGTTCACAGAATGAGGGATTTAAAGCTTAAATAATGGCATGAGAGGCTAGGCAAGCCAGAGGAACACAATCGATTTTGACCAAAGATATGGAAGTTACTTTTGCTCTAAGTGATTGGGCCGCTTTGTTAATTAGGAGCGAACTGCTCCATTCAATGCTGTATCTGTGGCGAACACAGCAGCAGGGGTCTCAAACTGGCGGCCCTCCAGCTGTTGCAAAACTACAAGTCACATCATGCCTTTGCTTTTGGGAGTCATGCTTGTAACTGTCAGCCTTGCAATGCCTCATGGGGCTTGTAGTTTTGCAACAGCTGGAGGGCCGGCAGTTTGAGACCCCTTGCATAGAGAGTAGGAGAGCTGGGGCTACTTGCTTCAGCACCCTCTCTCTGGCCCTACGCCCCACCTTGCTCAGCTGAGAGAGAGAGTGGGAGGAGGAAGGTTGTTAACCCTGCATTTGCTGTGCCTGCCTATATGCAGGTTCTTACCAGACTGCCTTCACTGCATAGACAGAGAGTGGGCTGTCTGCCAGGTTATCGGCATACAGTTTCAATGTTGAAAGGCAAGTCGAATTAGCAGGAATCCGTGTAGTCCCAAAGGCGGCACAAGATTTTATACCCATTCCTGTGAGTGCCTTACTTCTATGGTAAGGTGTTTATAAACACCTTACCATAGAAGTAAGGCACTCACAGGAATTTAAAGAAGCTATATCAAGCTACCTTAATCAAGACGGATGGTGACTCACGGAAACATCAGTGAATACACCATGTTAACAATATATTATTTTACATGGCTGCAAGTGCCTCATCTCTAGATCTATGTGCAAGTGCCTTACCCGGATATACGAGTTGAGTTGAGTTGCATCTTGATACAGCGCGGTCTTACCCTGTAGGGTCCCGACGTGCTTACAAACATACACAGATACTAGGGCCAATTTATAGACAGGATCTGATTAACCTACCAGCATGTCTTTGGAGTGTGGGAGGAAACCGGAGTACCCGGAAGAAACCTACGCAGGCACAGGGAGAACATGCCAACTCCAGGCAGATGGTATTGGGTCTGGATTTGAACACCACTGTTCTGCGTGTATATTTATATATATATACACACACACACACACACACACACACACACATAATAGGTTCTACTAAACATAATTAGATGGTTCATTTTAAATTCATTAGAATTTAAAATAGTTGGTGGGGTCAAACTGATGTTGATTTTCAACTGCTGTAATGAGAAAGTTTGGAAGATGGAAAATTTTTCTCAAATGAACTAATTTTTAATAGTATGCGTTTTTTGTTCAGGAAATTCTATTCATACCAAAACCAAATGAGCGAGAAGCTGAATCTCTCTTCCCGTACTGCACATCACACACACACACACACAATAAAACCAGTGAAGACTGCCTCAGAACTGCTGCAAATCAGGAAAAGCTTGATTTTAAAGTGAACTTGAATGTTGAGTGCACTGCTAGCATCAATTACTGAAATGTTTCCTTGTGTCGCAATTTCCTTTGTAAGTTTCACTTGAGAACCTTGTATTGTAAAGACACCGGCAATGTGCCATGGCTCTTCCATTACTGGTTTAACGTCAGCTGCAGACAATTCATTAGCTTACTCATTTATGTGCAGTCAATATACCCAAATATAGATGTGAATGAGTAATATCTCATAAGAAAAAGGGAAGCATATCCTTTATCTTTTAGATAAGATGAAATATAACAGTAATAACAAAAAAATATTTTTGCAGAGGTGAAAGAACCTTTGAATCTTCAGAATTTCCCTTTCACCCACTGATGAGAAGTAGCACAATTTTAACCAGTATGAACAATTTTCTATCACGAGAACTGGTCCATAAATAAGTAAATAATCAATAGATAACGCAAAATCACCTTTGTTCCACTGGAACAACCTGTACAGACACACAGGGTCATTTATGTGTTTGTTATTGGCGGGTTAAAGGCGGGTTGTGTCACAAAAACACCTTCTTTGGTGACGTTAGGGAAAGCCCTTGTGTTTTTCTACGTGTACAATTCACATTGAAATGAGGTTTACGTTTCCTGCCAGCTGCCTGGCTATTCCTCAGACTTAGCGGGGGGTGTGTCGGACCACTGCAGTATAACCGCTGTTCACTTTATTGGCCGGGAGACATTCTTACAGCGATATAACAGCTAAAGACACTGAAGTGCAATTTCCTGATAGAGTTCAATTAGGCTTTAAAACATATCTATGTCTGAGAACAAAAAATATGGACGCTTACTCACAGCTTACCGGTTCTTAGATATGGTGGCTGCATTAGTTCTCTTTTTGCACATTTTTTTTTTTAACCTTTAACCTTTTTGCGGCCGGAGCCATTTTTTGCACACGTGTTTAAAAATTATTTTAGTCCTAAAGATAATGTAAAACTCTTAAACATACATTTTCTGAAAGTGGATACACTATAGAATAAAATAGTGGTAGTTCCAATTTTTTTATGTCACACAATATTACCGCAAAAGGTCTAGGAATTGCAAAATTTCAGCAAAAAACACAAACACACTAAAGTGAAATTTAGGGCAAACGCAATAAAGTTTCGCCAAATAAATAGATACCCAACATGCCAAACCTTAAATTTGCGTGAAAGTGCCACAAATATTACCCTATATTTTATATAGGTGAGGCTTCCAAACTCCCCTACAGGTCATCAGTTTAGTGTTATGCATGAGGTCTGGTGCTAGAATTATTGCTCTCACTCCGGCATGTGCAGTGATATGCAACACGTGTATCACAATCAACGTTTTCATGCGTAATTGCAGCCATTGCATGCATTTAAGTTCATATGGGCTTATATGTGGAGGTAGGGGGCCTCAATTTTTTTGGAGGGGGGTGGGGTTATGTGCAACTTAATATTTTTGCAATAGGGGACCAAAAGTTCCCCAAGTGATGTTTTTTAGGTGATATGGTCTAAAAAACCCTGCATGTCTCCCCTGAATGTTTTACAATGCAGATCACATGGCAAAACATTTCTTCCTGGCTATGCTAGCCAGGGACACCGAGAGGCTGACCCGGAAGTGACAGACGTCGCTTTCCGGGTCACAGCAAGAAGGAGAGGAGAGCGTATGTGAATGCGTTTTGTTTTAAATCATCAAAAGGGAGGAAATAAGAAACGTATTGTTAGAGTTTCGATACACTTTAATTAACTCGCAAAAAAAACTCAAGCAAAATTAGCCTCATGTCTCTACACGTAGCAGTGCAATTACCTAGTGGCAGCATTTTCTACATACTAACTGCAGAGTCAATCTCATTTACCTGTTGCTGCCTGTGTAAAACATATGTGTGGCAACAAAAGGGTAGGCTTTAACGCCCACACAACAAACATATGAGTCACTGGGCAATTGATGTGTCTGTGCTGAGAGCGTACTCACTGCACACTCCCAGCACAGAGACAGCTCTTGGTCTAGACTAGTGACCGTCACCCGATCATGTGACCATTATGACAGTTAATCACAATGGTCACATGATTACCAATTCCCTCCCCCCCCCCCCCAATACTTTTTAAAGGGGTGGGCAGAAAGGAGTTAAATTGCTGACTGCATGCTTTGTACGCATCAGTGCAGTCAGGGACATGCAGACCACCATGAATAGGTCAGGATGCATTTGTTTGACCCTGACTTCTTCTTGATAAGTATGGGGGTCATCTGAAAAGTCAAAGCATTTGGAACAAAGTCGCAATTGGGCGTCAGACTGTATAATAAACCTTAAAGTGGTTATACTTCCTCACATATACCCAATGAAGTGACTGTCCTCAGGTGATGCACAGAGATTAAAGGGGTTGTAAAGGTAAATGTTTTTTCACCTTAATGCATTCTATGCATTAACGTGAAAAAACATCTGACAGTGTCTGCGCCCCCAGCCCCCCCCCGTTTTAATTACCTCACCCCTCGAAAGTCCTGTGCTCGTCCCCCGACTTCCTTTCCACCGTTCAACCTGGCCACTGATTGGCTGGAGTGGATGGATGGAAAGCAGTGCAGCCATTGGCTCACGCTGCTGTCAATCACATCCACTGACGCGGAGCGCCGGGGGGCGGGGCCGTGTGATACAGCGAGCGGCTATAGCCGCCGGCTGTATCACGGGAACGCGCTCGCAGATGCTTCTCACCATGCGAGGGAGCTCGCATGAACGTGAGAAGCATCTGCGGGAGGAAGCCGAGACAGCCGCCGAGGGACCCCAGAAGAGCAGGTTCGGGGCCACTCTGTGCCAAACGAGCTGCACAGTCGAGGTAAGTATAACATGTTTGTTATTTTAAATTAAAAAAAAAAAAATCACTTTACAATCCCTTTAAACAAATTCTCCAACATAAATTGTACTTGTTTATCTGCAGTCTTCTCTACATCTGTTCAAAGTTATAAAGCTTGTCTGAGCTGTCAAAAAAAAAAAAAGGGGGGGGGGCTGAGAGCTGAAGTTACACTCTGTAGAGCTCAGTGATGAGAGCTCTGAGAGCTGATTGGAGGGGAGTGAAGGGGAGGGACCACCCCCATCCCCCTGCAGACAGGAACAAAGCTGAGGCTGTCAATCAGCTGGAGGTTCCTCCTGTCACCTTTTTTTCTCTTGGTTTCAGGATGACATGTCAGAAGTGATTCATGCTGATAGCAGAGGAACAAAGCAGCAGACAGAAATGACACAATTACACACTATTTAGGGATATGTTTTGTTCATATTTCATATCTAGGTGTGTCCCTGTTCTCCATTCAGGGATGAATCAGGGACAAAATTTTGTCTGAATTCAGACCTAAAAATGGAGCCAAAAAACGCACAGCGTTCCTGTACAAACCGCACCGCAGCCGCAATGGAGATATGTGAACAGACTCCATTGAGAGAGTCACACTCTCCTGTCATGCAAATTGGATGCCGGGAAATCCACATCCAATTTGCACCCAGCCTGTGAAGCCAGTGTGAGGTTTACAACCACTTTAGGCTGGTTTCACACCAATGCAAATTGAATGAGAGTTTCCCGGCCTCCAATTCAGATGACAGGAGAGTGTGACCGGCTCTCAATGGAGCTGGCTCACATCTTCGGGGTGGCCGCAGAGCGCACAGCAGGAGAGTCCTGTGCGTTTTTGGCTCTGCCCCGCGGCCGCACATATTGTGAACCTAGCCTAAAGCAAATAACAGGATAAAAATAAACAGTCCATTTATGGATCAAGTTATCCACTTTCATTCCAGAGCTCTCCCCTGTAGTACCTCTTTTACATCACCAGATGTCCTCAGTCGAAGATCCAGCATCATTGATCCTGCTTCTACTGGGCCCAGGTCATCCTGAACCCGCCCCAGCCTGTGAATGGACAGTGAAAGGAGAAGCAGCTCCATGATGAGCGCGCTGTCACTGTGTGTACAAGGCTAAGCTAACACACCTGTCATTTTTCCCAGTTGGGCTATACACAGTAGCAGCAGTTTTCTTGGGAGAACTGTTTTTATCAATACTTCCCAAAAAAATTACAATCAGTTTCAATCAACCTCAAACCACTCTTACCCAAGACTTATGGCCCATACACACGATCCGAAAATTGGACGGAAAATACAGATTTTGATGCGAGCTTACGATAATCGGATCATTAGTACAGAGCTTTTTTGAGAGCCGATCACGACAATTCAGCTGATATTACTCGATCACAAAAATTTCCTCGTACGATACCAGATCGTATGATTTTCATTTAGTCAGTACAGCTGACGTCCGAAAATACAATACAAATACATTATAACACATGACATCACTTCACATCATTTTTTTTTCTGTCGTTCGAAAATTTTGGGACTTTAGTAACCTATTCAATTTCTACTTGTGACTATTAAACAGAAAAATTTGGACGATCTGTCGTACGATTTTCAGATCGTGTGTATGGGCCATAAGGTGAATCTTATGTGAATAATGTGTGCCTCTTGGGTATAAACATGGACAGACCGCGCATACCTCTGTGTATACAGGATACTATCAGTGATATAAGAAGGATACTATCAGTGATATGATATAAGAAGGATATTATAGGTGATATAAGAAGGATATTATCAATGATACAAGAAGGACATTATAGATGATATAAGAAGGATATTATCAGTGATATAAGAAGGATATTATCAATGATATGATATAAGGAGGATATTATCGGTGATATAAGTGATGGCTGGCTCACTCACCCAGTACGGGACTCATAGTCTTCTATCCTTCTGGATTCGTGATTTACCGTCCCGGGTGCTGGAGGAGACATCTGTACACGTGATTTAGCCAATAACTATACCGGGACCCTATAGCCGCCTGTGTATATATAGTACATGCGCTGTCACCAGTATACGTTTGCTCAGCTGCTCCGCCCGTCATGGAAGCACGCGCTACAGTTTTCATTTTTGATTGGCCGCCCCTCACACTCCCCCATTCTGATTGGTAGCTGCTCTTTTCAACGCTACCCTGGACATTCCAGACAGCAACGTCACAGATGGGGGGGGCAGGATGTGGGAGGGGTGGGGAGTCAGTCGGCTGATTCTAGAAATCACAGTTGGCGGGACGTGACACATCGTGCTTGCCGCCTTGTGACAACACAGAATGTGTCATAAGAATAAGCAGTGTGTAGGTACCCGGAAACCGTGACACTGCCCCGTTCTTCCCGCTATATTACATTGAATGACATCCAATAGCATGGAAAACGGGTCCATGCAGTACGTGGCCTCTGATTTCCAGGGACATTACGAGGCTTTTCTGTCTTCATTGTGAGCTTCCAGGGAGGGCGGCAGGGCTCAGCCATATACTGAAACCACTGTCAACTTTTATATTCCTTCCTATGAGAGGGGATTTACTAAAACTGCACAGTAACCAATCAGCTTCTAGCTTTACCTTGTCCACGACCGCCGCACACCGATGTACATCCATTTTTTTGAAGAGGGATATCTTGATAACGGCAGCAGCTTTTGCCGCAACCAAGATATCCATCTCTTCAGACGTCAGTCGTGTGTACGATAATGTTGGTCTCTGCGGTGGGTTTGCTGCAAAATCACCGTTAGCGGCGGGAGCGATGCCACCCGCTCTCCTGTGCCCTCCGGAGCCGTCGGTAGCGGAGGAGGCGATCGGGACCTGTCATGTCCTGGGTATGGAGACGAGTAAAGCTAAGATGGCCCCCACTCGTCTCCATACCATAGCAGGGCAGAAGCAACGTCAAAACGTCACTTCCGCTCATAGCTCTTAAAGGCACTTTTTTTTTTTGACACCAGATCTCATATTTAAAGCAGAGTTCCACCCTAAAGTGGAACTTCCGCTCATCGGAACCCTCCCCCCCTCTGGTGTCACAGTTGGCACCATTCAGGGGGGAGGGGGCTGCAGATACCTAAGACAGATATTTGCACCCACTTCCGGGCATAGACTCCCACGGGAGTCTATGCTGTTTCCTGTCCCGCCACACTGTCTGCTGGGACATACACGGGTCCAAGAGACAACGCGGAGCATTCTCATTGTGCTGCGCGACTCGCGCATGTGCAGTAGGGAACCGGGAAGTGAAGCCGCAACGCTTCACTTCCTGATTCCCTCGTCGAGAATGGCGGCGGCAGCAGCCGAGACCCGAGCGATCGATCGGCCTCGGCTGCTGACATCGCTGTACTCCAGGAAAGGTAAGTGTCCATTTATTAAAAGTCGGTAGAGCGAGAGCAATAATTCTAGTCCTAGACCTCTGTAACGCAAAACATGCAACCTGTAGAATTTTTAAAATGTTGCTTATGGAGATTTTTGAGGGTAAAAGTTTGACCCCATTCCATTAACGGGTGCAATTTTGAAGCGTGAAATGTTGGGTATCACTTTACTCGGTGTAACATTATCTTTCACAATATAAAAAAAAATTGGGCTAATTTTACTGTTGTCTTATTTTTTTATTAAAAAAAGTGATATTTTTCCCAAAAAAAAGTGCGCTTGTAAGACCTCTGTCCAAATACGGTGTGAAAAAAAGTATTGCAATGACCGCCATTTTATCCTCTAGGGTGTTAGAAAAAAAAACAATATATAATGTTTGGGGGTTCTAAGTAATTTTCTAGCAAAAAAAAAATTTTTTAAACTTGTAAACACAGAATCTGAAAAAGAAGCTCGGTCCTTAAGTGGTTAAAAATGAAAGCTAGAAGCTGATTGGTTGCCCTGCACAGCTGCTTCAGTTTTGATAAAGTCTTACTTTCTTAAAGAGGAAGTAAACCTGGTTTGTTTGTACCTAGAGGTAAGCCTCTAATGCTTACCTACAGGTACTGTAAACATAGCTCTCAACTGTCCCTGATTTGGAGCAACGTCCCTCTGTCCCTCATTCCTCCTCATTTGTCCCTCATTTTAGTCTGATCTATATAGATGTGTATATAAAATGCACTTTTTATCTATCAAAAAGTGTTCCTCGGCCCTAAACCTTTCACCTGAATTCTAAATTGCTGCATTTGTAATTTCCAAAAGCCAATATAAATAGAATAGTAGTAGTTAAAAAAAGGACTTGTGGGTTTAACCAATCTTGTTTTTTGTACAATTCTCCTTTAAGGGGGTGTGTCCTATTCCTTCATACTTTTGCTGTGTCCCTCATTCCCACCTCAAAAAGTTGGGAGGTGTGCTGTAAATATCTACTAAACTTGTGCCCTTTAGGAGATATTTACTGTATATGCTGCCAAAGTCATCATGCGCTCTGAAGTTAAAGCTGGCAGTGCCATTTCTTCAGAGCACCGTGCTCCCGCGTGGGAGTGACGTCATTGTGGCTCCGGCCAATCGCAGCACCGGAGCCCCTGAACCCGGAAGAAACACTGGGGAAGATGTCAGCCATTTCTGTAGCAACATGAGGTGAAATTGAAGGCTTGATTGGCTGAATTTCAAAATCAATGGTGGCGCCATCGGATCACAAAATGCACACATTTTCTGAATTTCCAAAGAAAATTCTTTCGAAATTCGGCCGCGTATGGCTAGCCTTACAGTTTTTTTTTTTTGGGGGGGGGGGGGGGTGTAGGGTTTACAACCTCATTAAAAACAAAATATGGTGAGTGACATTGCGTAATTTCTAAAAATACTAACTGCCTGGCTGTTATGTTAATCCTCCAATAAGTGTCATGGCGAGTTACCTGGCAATCCAGGCTTTTTTTCTGTGTGGCTGTAGTGGTGGTGTTCCTTCACATTTATCAAGATCACACCAGCCTGAACTGATGTCTGCAACTGATGTTAAAAGCATCCAAGTCGGCCTGGGCTTTGCCCATCCAGCACAATGCAACAGGTTCTCTTTAATGTAGACCTACACAGATAGATGCATACGTATCTGTCTTTAAATCATCTACGCCAGGAATCTTCAAACTGCGGCTCTCCAGCTGTTGCGAAACTACACATCCCATGAGGCATTGTAAAACTCTGACATTCACAGACATGACTAGGCATGATGGGAATTGTAGTTCCTAAACAACTGGAGGGCCGTAGTTTGAAGACCCCTGACCTACGCCAAGGGTCTCCAAACTTTTCAGCACGAGTGCCACATTGAAAATATTTTAATTTGTGGGACAAAAAAATTCTGATAGGCGAATTAATCAAATTTACATGAATACATTTTACTTGTAGTTTTTTCTATAATGAACTGTGAGCTATGATTTAGGCTGGCTTCACACTGGTGCGATGCCAGACATTGCATGTGATTCGCACCACATGCCTAGGCCCATCGCATGCAATGTCTGTGCAGTGCAAATGAAGCCATACAGTCTGTATGGCTGAAATCACATCGCATTCACACCAAAAATGGTGCAGGAGCCTTTTTTTGTTCACACTGGAATTGGATCGCATGGATGTGCAGGCCCATGCTATCCGATTCCATAGATCGCACTACATTCTGCAAACTGATTTGGCAGTGTTATTAACTTTATATTGATACCCACAGCGGTTCGCAAAGAGATCGATGTTTACTGCCTGCGATTCAGATGCTATGTGAATGTGAATGTCATTGTGGTTCCTGCATCGCACCGGTGTGAACCCAGCTTTAGGCTCGGTTCTTATAGTTCCAGCACTGGTTTCAGTGCGGATTATAAAAGGTGTCCAGTGAGGTTTAGTTCAGCAGTGTGCATTTTCACTTGAAATCGCACCTGAACCAGACTGAAAAATGCACAGAACTCTTTTTAAGGCCTGGTTCACACCTATGCATTTTTTTGTGTGTTTTCAGCCTTGCAGAAACACATTACAGTCCATTTATCATGGTTTCCTATGGGTCACGTTCACATCTTTGCATTTCATAGAAAGGGCCAGGGATTTTTATCTGCTTTTTGGCTCCATAGACTTCAATGGATCAAAAATATGTATTGAAAAACGCAAAAAGCACCTGGAATATGCAAACTGCAACCTGCATAGGTGTGAATCGGGCCTAAAAGCAGATCACGGCCGACCCGCAGATATGTGAACCGGCTCCCTAGAAAAGGCTGCTGGTTCACATGTCATGCGATTTGGATGCAGTTTAAAAAACAACCAAGCAACAGAAAAAAAAATAAAGCAAAGAAATTACAAATAAACATCAGAGTCCCGCCTCGCATCAGGGTCCCCATCTAAATTCCTCCTTACATGCGGATCACTATTAGAGTCCCTCCCTTACATCAGAGCCCACTGTTACATTAGGATCCTCATCAGATTTCCCATCTGTGTCCCCCCTTACATTGGGATCCCCATGTGACCCCCCTCACCCCTTCACATCAGAGTCCTTGCTTTAATCAGTGTCTCCATCTGAGTCCCCACTTACATCCAGGTCCCCTTTAGAGTCCCCCTTACATCAGAGTCCTTATTAGAGTCCCCCCTTACAACAGGGTCCCTATCAGAGTCCCCCTTACATCAGAGTCACCCTTACATCAGATGGACAGATAAAATCTTGCAGCATGCCCGATTTGGCCCACCGGTTGGATTTTGGGGACCCCTGACTATGCTTCCAGGATTGAAAGGAAAGTCCAGTGCAAAGTTTTCCTAGCATACCCAGGGCTATGGACCCTGCATATGACAGCAGGGCTTAGCCCAGCAAGGTTACATAATTTGACTCATATACTCCGCCTTACTTGTAGTTTTGTAATTATTTGGTAAATCCTGTGTCCAGTTGCTGAATGGAGTAGTGGGGGAGTCAAGGAATGGTGAGAATTCTACTTGAAGGAATGGGGGGGTAGCAAAACTGTGGCTTTAGCCTTAATGATAATTTCATGCTTGGTCTGTAGGACATGTACAGTTTGGGAGAAAGACAGAGGACTGGGTAATAGCTCCCTAGAGTGGGGTTGCAGGTAAATATGAGCTCTGATCAAACCAAACATCCATTGCATGGATAGTTACTCTCTGTAGTAGAGGTTGGTGTCTATTTTCAATAGACTAACACTGATCGTAATTCATGATGCATGCTCTGTGTTTGTCCAGTACCCTCCATGTTTAGTGGCACCTATATCTTCCAAAAAGAAGAAAAGTAAAGTGATGACAGGGTTCCATTAAATCATATAGTACAATATAATGGTAAGGCCCCTCTTTAAAAGGAACTCTAGGCAAAATCATAGTCCTAGGAGCTCAGTTGAATGCCATGTCTAGAATTACAACTGCAAAACTGCAAATATCCTCAATGTGCACAGTTCAACTTTTCCCTCCCCCTAAAATCATGATAATGGTACTAGCTCACATATGCTAAGCATATATTCACATAATGCCAGGAGCTCTGGGAGTCTCAGATGCAATAAATTCTGCTTTAAATTACCCCCCTGCCTTCCCATAGCTTTCATCATGAGCTCCTTTGGTGAGATCTCTCTGTTGAAATACCCAAATCTTATTTCCTGTCCTTGGGAACTCACTGCTCTTCTTGCAACAGTAATGTATGTAGCACTGACCCCCGAAGGAGCTGCTGTTTTTTTTTGAGCTTACCCCAGGTAAGGTAGAGGTAGATGGCCCAAAGAATTGCAGAAACCGACACTGGATCCACCTTTGTGATATTTATTTGAGAAAAAGTAGACAAAACAGTCTCTCCATTAACCACTTGCTTACTGGGCACTTAAACACCCTTCCTGCCCAGACCAATTTTCAGCTTTCGGTGCTCTCACAATTTGAATGACAATTACTCAGTCATGCAACACTGTACCCAAATGAATTTTTTGTCCTTTTTTTCCCACAAATAGAGCTTTCTTTTGGTGGTATTTGATCACCTCTGGGGTTTTTATTTTTTGCGCTATAAATGAAAAAAGACCAAAAGTTTGAAAAAAAACGCATATTTCTTTGTTTCTGTGACAGAATTATGCAAATTATAAATTTTTCTTCATAAATTTTGGCCACAATTTATAATGCTACATGTCTTTGGTAAAAATAACCCAAATTAGTGGATATTATTTGCTCTTTGTGAAAGTTAGAGAGTCTACAAGCTGTGGTGCGAATCGCACAAAATTGATCACATCTGATGTACTGGTGGCCTATCTTGCTTCTTGTGACCCGAACAAGTCAGGAAAGTACAAATACCCCCCAAATGACCCCTTTTTGGAAAGTAGACATTCCAAGGTATTTAGTAAGAGGCATAGTGAGCTCTTTGATGTTGTCATTTTTTTCCCACAATTCTTTGCAAAATTAAGATTTTTCATATATTTTTTTTTCTCCACAAAATTGTCATTGTAATAGGTTATTTCTCTCACGTGGCATGTGTATACCACAAATGACACCCCCCAAAAAATTCTGCTACTCCTCCTGAGTATTACAATACCACATGTGTGGGACTTTTTCACAGCCTGGCCACATAGAGAGGCCCAACATGCAGGTAGCACCATCATGTGTTCTAGGAACATAAATTACACATCTAACTTGTTGACTACTTATTACACTTTTGAAGCACCAGGACAATGACACGTGACACTGATGACAGATGGCACTGATACGTGGCAATGATGACATTTATACGTGGCACTGGTGACAGATGGCACTAATATGTGGCACTGATGACACGTGGCACTTATACGTGGCACTGATGACACGTGGCACTAATACGTGGCACTGAAGACACGTGGCACTGATGACAGATGGCACTAATATGTGGCACTAATACGTGCCACCAATGACAGATGGCACTAATACATTGCACCGATGACGCGTGACACTGATGACAGATGGCATTGATAAGTGGCATTGATGACACGTGACACTGACAACAGATGGCACGTGACACTGACAGGTGGCACCGATGACAAATGGCACTGATACGTGGCACTGATGACAGATGGCACTAATACGTGGCACTGATGACAGATGGCACTATGTGGCACTGATGACGCGTGGCACTGATGACAGATGGCACTTATACGTGGCACTGATGACACTGGGGGCAGGTGGCACTGGGGGCAGGTAGCACTGGGGGCAGGTAGCACTGGGGTGGATGGCACTGGGGGCAGGTAGTACTGGGGTGGATAGCACTGGGGGCAGGTAGCACTGGGCCGGATGGCACTGCTGGGGGAGGATGGCACTGCTGGGGGAGGATGGCACTTTTTTTTTTTTTTAACTCGAGGCAGAACGGCTGCCGCTGCAGACGTTCATCTCTCCCCTCTCACACTGTCTGTGTGAGGAGGGAGAGCGGCGCTGAGAGATGATCTCATATGTTTACATATGAGATCATCTCCCATTGGACACGCCGATCACGCTGTAAAGGCCGCTGTGATTGGCCGTTTACAGCGATCTGTGTTTGCCTGTCCCCGGGGGACACGGCGAACACAGAACTTCCGCGATGCGCGCCCGTGGCGGCGCGCATTGCGGAAGTAAACATTAGGACGTCCAGGGACGGCCACCCGGACGAACGCGCCTGCTCTACAGCCGTCATTCGGCTATAGGGCGGGCGCGGGGTGGTTAAGGGTTAAGTAGGAAGTTCAGGTACTTTTGGAACTGCAAAAGATAGGAAGTCTCAACTGGATTCTCACAGCTACTGGATAGACCTCCTCTCACTAGGCCTAGCAGCCGATAGAGTGTTTAAAGAGGAAGTAAACCCTGATGAGTTTACTTCCTCTTTCATTCCCTGCAAAGGTAAAGCATAATGGACTACTATGCATCGCATAATAGTCCATTATGTGTCACTTACCTGGCACAGGAGCCAGCGATATAACCGCTGTCCCCTGTAGTCCGGCGCATCCATCTTCTCGGTGGGTCTCGCTGCTCCACCGCTGTCATTCGGCGAAGCCACGATGACGTCGCTCCCTCGCATGCGCACGGGAGCCGCCACGCGCGGCATCTTCGTCATTGACGGTCCTGCGCTCAGTGAGCCTGCGCGCCGCTGTCTACGGCGCATGCGCCATAGACAGCGGTGCCTGTCTTTCGGCAAACATCTCCTAAACCGTATAGGTTTAGGAGATATTTCTTGGACCCACAGGTAAGCCTTAATCTAGGCTTACCTGTAGGTCAAAGTGTGTTGTAAGGGTTTACAATCACTTTAAGTAGAACAAAGTCTCTGCCATAGACTTGAACGTAGAACACTTGAACAACGTCTCTGCCACAGACTTGAATGTAGAACACTTGAACAAAGTCTCTGCCACAGACTTGAATGTAACTGAGGAACGCAGATAAATTTAGAGAGCTATCATACGGTACCAGTATATCGCAGCCGGTCTGTCGATACCGTATGAGTGTAGATTCACTTAGTGTCCTTCAACTGAGCCTCCAGGCTCCTTCTGAGAAGCCAGCCTTATGCTTGGCCTCCTGAAGAGTCCTCCTCTGGTTGCTTCTCCAGTTTCTGGGCCTCTCCACAGATGAGACAGCACCGGACCACCTTTGAATCCTCCTCTCAGTTACTTTGCCTCGGGCTAGCCAGCCCCGAGACTCGGAATTGGGTGGATCCACACCCCAGGCCATGAGGGCCATGGGGGCTGGTCAGGAGGACCAGGACCAAACAAACAGAAAGATCTTCTGGACCGTTACCCTGAAGCACGTGATGTCAAAACCTTAAATACCCCTTCCCAGAATACACAGCAGGGTGACACACCTACTGGGTTGGTTCCGAGAAAGAATGACACTCAATACGCCTAACCAGACTGCTTTCTCACACTTGCCAGTGGTGACAGCGACATCCGTGGCCAAGGAGATCCCAGCGCAATCCAGCTAGACTGTCACTGAAATCACAATTTGGCATAATTAACCCTAAAACCCAACTGTGATTTTAGGAACTTTAAATTGGAAAAACACATAGCGCATGCTCATCAGGAGCCGGCGCTACATGTAATATACATAAAACAACTAAAAGTGTTAGTTTAACACCTTAATACAGATATCAACCCAAGAAACAAGAGAAGACAGTAGGTATTGTATGCTTCTAACATTTATTTAACCTAGGAATATCAGTTTTGACTGGACTGTTCATTTATTCTCTTGAAGCACAATTCAGGGCACCATCCATTTCATAATCAGACCTTTACTATTCATAAAAGTTTGTTTCATACAATTTTCTCTCTGAATGAATATAAAAATATATATAAAAAAAAAAAAAGATTGGAAATAATTGCATTTGTTCTGGAATTCTTTGAATGCATCCCCCCTCTGATGCCAAGCATATGACCAATAGTGAGACATGGGTCATGTGGTCTCTTTCATGGGAATTTGACAGACTGATCATCTGGCAGGGCTAACAGGTCAACACTTTACCTCCTCTTCAGATGTTCAGATGAGAACATGTGACCATTGCTTCAGCAAAGATATAGCTGGAGTATGTCCTTCTCTTTATAGTACACCTACATGGATGCATGTTTGGGAGAGTTTGCAAAAGTGCCCATACATTTGTTGGAACATTAGTTAGCAGTGTATACTTGCTACTACCATTTACAACTAATGCAAAGGGATGGGTGTAGGAGCTGCTCACAATAATTCCTAGGCAATCACGGTAATCTGTCCATGATCAATAGATTAAAGTGGTTGTACACCCCGCTTTCTTATTTTTACCTACAGGTAAGTCTATAATAAGAATTACTTGTAGGTAAAATTAATATCTCCTAACCTTGACGGTTTAGGAGATATTCACCTTGGATGTAGCCGCTGTTATCAGCGGCCCATGCGCTCTGAAGGTCCAGCTTATTGTGCCGGTGTTCTGTCAAAATAGCCAATTCATCGAGATCTCCAATCATGGCACTTTACTGTAAACAATCAGTAATTGGAGATTTCAATGACTTGCTGTTTTGACACAACACCAGCAACCGTATACACTTCCGTACACGGTATTATGAGCAGATATTGTTAGTCCGATACTAACCAACAAAATGCCCTTCAAGGCGGCAACAACTTTTTCCACATTAGCTGCTGTTGGGTCAAAACAGAAACTCATCGAAATCCCCAATTACTGATGGTTTATAGTAACCAGAACTGACGCGATTGGCGATCTCCATGAACTGGCTATTTTGACGGAACACCAGAACTTCAAAGCTCCTTGCTGGGATGCAGGAGTGATGTCATCGCCGCTTCGGGCACTCACATTGCCCGTGAACCCAGAAGAAACACAGAGGAACATGTCAGCACGCTCAGCGGTGACTGCGCCCCACCACAGGGGCTTCATTCTAAGGTTAGTATTTCATAATGTGCTAGTATAAGATGCATACTAGCACATTGTGTTATTGTCTTGCAGAGTTTTTTTTTGTTTTGGTTTGTGTTTTTTGAGCTGTTTACTACCGCTTTAAAAAATCTGTCAAAAATAAAGACATGTCTCCTACCCTTTCCTGCCAAGTAGAAGAGGGGGAAGACTTAAGTGGCTGAGGGAAACTTAATAAAATCAGCTGAACTTTAAAAAAAGATATCAAGAGATCTGCATAATTAATGCCATTATGATACAATAAGTACATCATTTAAAGTCACACCAAAATTACTTTCAAGTGCTAAAATTATAATTCAAAATATGCACTCACACAACATACCCTTTATGTATCTCTTAAATAAAGTGCCTGAACAACTTTCATACAAAAGGGTCCTTATTCTACAAGGGAAGGTCAAAATAACAGAAATACTAAATGAAAACAAAATTAGAAGCCTTTTCCTTCTTGAATAACAATGCAAGATCTTGCTACATACAGCTCAGGATTTGTAGGGTAAAGGCAAAGGGTGGCATTGGGGGTTGATTACTAAAGCATAGTGCACTTGAAATTGCACTGAAAGTGCACTTGGAAGTGCAGCCGCTGTAGATCTGAGGGGGACATGCAAGGAAAATAAAAAACAGAATTTTAGCTTGCACATGATTGGATGATAATATCAGCAGAGCTTCCCCTCATTTCAGATCTTCCCCTCAGATTTCCAGCGACTGCACTTCCAAGTGCACTTTCAGTGCAATTTCAAGTGCACTTTGCACTACAAGTGCAAACTACAAGTGCAAAGTGGATTTGCCTTTCATGAATAACCCCCATTGTTCCTTACTTGGTTCCTTATATAGTTATTTTGGGTCCTTTTATATAGTTCTTTTTTTGTTATTTGTTTTACCATGCATGCTATTTAGTACAAATTAATTTGCAGTAAATTTTACAGAATCAGCAGATGTATTATACGTTTTTTTTTTCTGGATTTCAATTTATGTATCTAGTTCAGAAGAACTAAAGAATGGAGATGGGAGAGACCAACATCTGGAATGCAGATGTCTCCCGGTTTGGAACAACTGTATTGGTTGCTTCAAGCATACAGGCACATTTTTGTACCCTCATTTTAATGTCAGTATTCCCCATCTCATCTAATAACATGCTTGTAGTTAGTACTTACATTCTTTTCCACGTAATGGCCGTTTAACACTGCTCTGCTGAAAAAATGCGCTAAAAACACATATGTGTTTTTTGCTGCATTTTCTGGTTGCCTGACTCCCAGCATGCACCTATGAAGCATGAACATGTTACTCAAAAAAGTGCACAACAAAGTCAACCACAATGCGTTTTTCACGCATTTTCCATTGATTTCAAAAGATATAATTTGGTGGCATTTGTACTGTTCTGGAATTTTCGGGCCACAAGAAATGAGATAGGCCGTCAGTACTTCAGAACTGATTGATTTTAAGATATACAGTATAGACCAGGGTTCCTCTAGAGGTTGCTAGGGGTTCCCTGAGCAATGGTCAATTTCTGCCTCTCAGGTAAGTTCTCAAGGACACCAACGATCTTTTTTGTTATCTTCAAAGGGGTAATTCTTTCCAATAACCACAAGTGTAAGCCCTTGTACACATGGTTGGAGAATCAGTCGGAATGTGTCCTATCGGACCGTGTCGTCGGATAATCCGACTGTGTGTGGTATGCATCGGACTGATTCCGTCCGAATCTCCGTCGGACCCAATTTTCCAACATGTTGGAAATATTTCCCGACCAACTGGGCCGGTCGGACATACTCCGATCATGTGTAGAGCATTTTGATCGGACCAAGTGCCACGCATGCTCAGATCAAATTCCTACATCAAAGCTATTGGCTACTAGCCTGAACGTAGTCCCATCGTGTGTATGCAACAGTTTTGGACAAGATCCGACGGACAAAATCTGACGGGCAAAATCCGACGGATTTGGGTTATTTTCACCAAAGAAATGTAACAGAATACATTTTGGCATAAAATTATTTATTTGCAAATTTTATAACAGAGATGAAGAAAAATGCATTTTTTCTCCCAAATTGTCATTTTTTAATTAGTTAGCAAAAAATAAATAAAAACCCAGCAGTGATTAAACACACCCAAAAGAACGCTCTATTGGTGTAAAAAAAAAAAAAAAAATGCTACAAATGTCATTTGTGTTCAGTGTAGCATGACCGTGCAATTGTCATTCAAAGAGTGACAGCGATGAAAGCTGAAAAATGGCCTGGGCAGGAAGGGGGTGAAAGTGCCCAGTATGGAAGTGGTTAAACAGGGCACCACAGATGCAGCATACATGACTTTTAAAAATTCCCTGCACCCGCAGAACTCTGGTGTGAAGAGTTCCATAGGATTTAAAGGAAAATATTTTATTGAATTATTCTTGCGATTTTATCAGGGTAAAAGCACAGCAAAAACGCATCACTGTGAAAGGGCCCTTAGTTGTTTTTTTTTCCTAATACACTATTTGCTACCATATTAAATTCACAACAAAAATATTTATGCTTATGCTAAATAAAGTTTGATCTTCACAACCATATTTACTTTGTATCAACAACTACAAGGTTGTTTACCAAACACATTGTTTATATTTTTCCTGCCTTGCTTTTGTTACATTTACATGCTGATGATACAAAAACAAATGTACAGCCGTATTGTTACTCTCTCTTATCTCAGTATTCTTTCTGCACTTAGTACGCACATTATCCTTGACAAAAACAAATATATTATGCAGCATCAACTATAATCACCTTTGCATTAGTTTATGTTTTCGAACAGCGAAGGCCATAGGCATTTGTTATCAGACCACAGTGCTTAAAGCAAAGTTCATGGCCTAGGTAGAAGGTGGTATGAGCTGTAATGGAAAGAACATGCTGGGTGTGTTCAGGTTTCATTAAAGTGTTAAGTGACATCAGCACAAAAAGCACCACTTTTCAATGTTTAATGCTGGAAGAAGGAGGGATGCTCTCCACCTATCAGAGCAGGCCATTTCTCACACCCACTGTGGAAAGCCAATCACGACTCGGCAGTTAAAAAAACCCACAAGAACACGCTCTCGGTAACACAAAGCCATGAAATCTATTACTTCTCTACACAAATGATCCCTCTGTCTCCTGTATACAAGTCAACAGTACAGTTTCTGTGCTGGGAATCTTCCTGGTTGGCATTCTCTTTAGTACCCTTTCTGTTATATCAGGGGTAGGCAACCTTTTAGGCACAGTGTGCCAAAAAAATGTCATCAAAGAAAATGAGCGTGATGATTGTATAACAAAAACATGCCAACTTCACACTCGCAATCCCCAAAAGGATTTTTTATAAAGTAAATGCTGTAAACTACTTTAGTAGTGAGAAATGAACATCCTGCACTCTCACACCTCAGATCAGCCCCAATTCCTAGAACTCCACACTTCAGATAACTGCCCCCCCCTGCAAATCTGCCCCACCACTGTACTACCCTGCACATCTGCCCTACCACTGTACTACCCTGCACATCTGCCCCGCCACTGTACTACCCTGCACATCTGCCCCGCCACTGTACTACCCTGCACATCTGCCCCACCACTGTACTACCCTGCACATCTGCCCCACCACTGTACTACCCTGCACATCTGCCCCACCACTGTACTACCCTGCACATCTGCCTCACCACTGTACTACCCTGCACATCTGCCCCACCACTGTACTACCCTGCACATCTGCCCCACCACTGTACTACCCTGCACATCTGCCCCACCACTGTACTACCCTGCACATCTGCCTCGCCACTGTACTACCCTGCACATCTGCCCCGCCACTGTACTACCCTGCACATCTGCCCCACCACTGTACTACCCTGCACATCTGCCCCACCACTGTACTACCCTGCACATCTGCCCCACCACTGTACTACCCTGCACATCTGCCCCACCACTGTACTACCCTGCACATCTGCCCCACCACTGTACTACCCTGCACATCTGCCCCACCACTGTACTACCCTGCACATCTGCCCCACCACTGTACTACCCTGCACATCTGCCCCACCACTGTACTACCCTGCACATCTGCCCCACCACTGTACTACCCTGCACATCTGCCCCACCACTGTACTACCCTGCACATCTGCTCCACCACTGTACTACCCTGCACATCTGCCCCACCACTGTACTACCCTGCACATCTGCCCCACCACTGTACTACCCTGCACATCTGCCTCACCACTGTACTACCCTGCACATCTGCCCCGCCACTGTACTACCCTGCACATCTGCCCCGCCACTGTACTACCCTGCACATCTGCCTCACCACTGTACTACCCTGCACATCTGCCTCACCACTGTACTACCCTGCACATCTGCCCCGCCACTGTACTACCCTGCACATCTGCCCCGCCACTGTACTACCCTGCACATCTGCCCCGCCACTGTACTACCCTGCACATCTGCCCCGCCACTGTACTACCCTGCACATCTGCCCCGCCACTGTACTACCCTGCACATCTGCCTCACCACTGTACTACCCTGCACATCTGCCTCACCACTGTACTACCCTGCACATCTGCCTCACCACTGTACTACCCTGCACATCTGCCCCGCCACTGTACTACCCTGCACATCTGCCCCACCACTGTACTACCCTGCACATCTGCTCCACCACTGTACTACCCTGCACATCTGCCCCACCACTGTACTACCCTGCACATCTGCCCTACCACTGTACTACCCTGCACATCTGCCTCACCACTGTACTACCCTGCACATCTGCCCCGCCACTGTACTACCCTGCACATCTGCCCCGCCACTGTACTACCCTGCACATCTGCCTCACCACTGTACTACCCTGCACATCTGCCTCACCACTGTACTACCCTGCACATCTGCCTCACCACTGTACTACCCTGCACATCTGCCTCACCACTGTACTACCCTGCACATCTGCCCCGCCACTGTACTACCCTGCACATCTGCCCCGCCACTGTACTACCCTGCACATCTGCCCCACCACTGTACTACCCTGCACATCTGCCCTACCACTGTACTACCCTGCACATCTGCCTCACCACTGTACTACCCTGCACATCTGCCCCGCCACTGTACTACCCTGCACATCTGCCCCGCCACTGTACTACCCTGCACATCTGCCTCACCACTGTACTACCCTGCACATCTGCCTCACCACTGTACTACCCTGCACATCTGCCCTACCACTGTACTACCCTTCACATCTGCCTCGCCACTGTACTACCCTGCACATCTGCCCCGCCACTGTACTACCCTGCACATCTGCCCCACCACTGTACTACCCTGCACATCTGCCCCACCACTGTACTATCCTGCACATCTGCCCCACCACTGTACTACCCTGCACATCTGCCCCACCACTGTACTACCCTGCACATCTGCCTCACCACTGTACTACCCTGCACATCTGCCCCACCACTGTACTACCCTGCACATCTGCCCCACCACTGTACTACCCTGCACATCTGCCCCACCACTGTACTACCCTGCACATCTGCCCTACCACTGTACTACCCTTCACATCTGCCTCACCACTGTACTACCCTGCACATCTGCCCCGCCACTGTACTACCCTGCACATCTGCCCCACCACTGTACTACCCTGCACATCTGCCCCACCACTGTACTACCCTGCACATCTGCCCCACCACTGTACTACCCTGCACATCTGCCCCACCACTGTACTACCCTGCACATCTGCCCCACCACTGTACTACCCTGCACATCTGCCCCACCACTGTACTACCCTGCACATCTGCCCCACCACTGTACTACCCTGCACATCTGCCCCACCACTGTACTACCCTGCACATCTGCCCCACCACTGTACTACCCTGCACATCTGCCCCACCACTGTACTACCCTGCACATCTGCCCCACCACTGTACTACCCTGCACATCTGCCCCACCACTGTACTACCCTGCACATCTGCCCCACCACTGTACTACCCTGCACATCTGCCCCACCACTGTACTACCCTGCACATCTGCCCCACCACTGTACTACCCTGCACATCTGCCCCACCACTGTACTACCCTGCACATCTGCCCCACCACTGTACTACCCTGCACATCTGCCCCACCACTGTACTACCCTGCACATCTGCCCCACCACTGTACTACCCTGCACATCTGCTCCACCACTGTACTACCCTGCACATCTGCCCCACCACTGTACTACCCTGCACATCTGCCCTACCACTGTACTACCCTGCACATCTGCCTCACCACTGTACTACCCTGCACATCTGCCCCGCCACTGTACTACCCTGCACATCTGCCCCACCACTGTACTACCCTGCACATCTGCCCCACCACTGTACTACCCTGCACATCTGCCCCACCACTGTACTACCCTGCACATCTGCCCCACCACTGTACTACCCTGCACATCTGCCTCGCCACTGTACTACCCTGCACATCTGCCCCGCCACTGTACTACCCTGCACATCTGCCCCACCACTGTACTACCCTGCACATCTGCCCCACCACTGTACTACCCTGCACATCTGCCCCACCACTGTACTACCCTGCACATCTGCCCCACCACTGTACTACCCTGCACATCTGCCCCACCACTGTACTACCCTGCACATCTGCCCCACCACTGTACTACCCTGCACATCTGCCCCACCACTGTACTACCCTGCACATCTGCCCCACCACTGTACTACCCTGCACATCTGCCCCACCACTGTACTACCCTGCACATCTGCCCCACCACTGTACTACCCTGCACATCTGCCCCACCACTGTACTACCCTGCACATCTGCTCCACCACTGTACTACCCTGCACATCTGCCCCACCACTGTACTACCCTGCACATCTGCCCTACCACTGTACTACCCTGCACATCTGCCCCACCACTGTACTACCCTGCACATCTGCCCCACCACTGTACTACCCTGCACATCTGCCCCACCACTGTACTACCCTGCACATCTGCCCCACCACTGTACTACCCTGCACATCTGCCCCACCACTGTACTACCCTGCACATCTGCCCCACCACTGTACTACCCTGCACATCTGCCCCACCACTGTACTACCCTGCACATCTGCCCCACCACTGTACTACCCTGCACATCTGCCCCACCACTGTACTACCCTGCACATCTGCCCCACCACTGTACTACCCTGCACATCTGCCCCACCACTGTACTACCCTGCACATCTGCCCCACCACTGTACTACCCTTCACATCTGCCTCACCACTGTACTACCCTGCACATCTGCCCCGCCACTGTACTACCCTGCACATCTGCCCCACCACTGTACTACCCTGCACATCTGCCCCACCACTGTACTACCCTGCACATCTGCCCCACCACTGTACTACCCTGCACATCTGCCCCACCACTGTACTACCCTGCACATCTGCCCCACCACTGTACTACCCTGCACATCTGCCCCACCACTGTACTACCCTGCACATCTGCCCCACCACTGTACTACCCTGCACATCTGCCCCACCACTGTACTACCCTGCACATCTGCCCCACCACTGTACTACCCTGCACATCTGCCCCACCACTGTACTACCCTGCACATCTGCCCTACCACTGTACTACCCTGCACATCTGCCTCACCACTGTACTACCCTGCACATCTGCCCCGCCACTGTACTACCCTGCACATCTGCCCCGCCACTGTACTACCCTGCACAGCTGCCTCACCACTGTACTACCCTGCACATCTGCCTCACCACTGTACTACCCTGCACATCTGCCCCGCCACTGTACTACCCTGCACATCTGCCCCGCCACTGTACTACCCTGCACATCTGCCCCACCACTGTACTACCCTGCACATCTGCCCTACCACTGTACTACCCTGCACATCTGCCTCACCACTGTACTACCCTGCACATCTGCCCCGCCACTGTACTACCCTGCACATCTGCCCCGCCACTGTACTACCCTGCACATCTGCCTCACCACTGTACTACCCTGCACATCTGCCTCACCACTGTACTACCCTGCACATCTGCCCCGCCACTGTACTACCCTGCACATCTGCCCCACCTCTGTACCACCCTGCACATCTGCCCCACCACTGTACTACCCTGCACATCTGCCCCACCACTGTACCACCCTGCACATCTGCCCCACCATGTACCACCCTGCTCATCTGCCCCACCACTGTACTACCCTGCACATCTGCTCCACCACTGTACCCCCTGCACATCTGCCCCACCACTGTACTACCCTGCACATCTGCCCCACCACTGTACCCCCTCCTCACCTGCTCCACCACTGTACCCCCCTGCTCACCTGCCCCACCACTGTACCGCCCTGCTCATCTGCCCCACCACTGTACCGCCCTGCTCATCTGCCCCACCACTGTACCGCCCTGCACATCTGCCCCACCACTGTACCCCATCCTCATCTGCTCCACCACTGTACCCCCTGCTCATCTGCCCCACCACTGTACTACCTGGCACATCTGCCCCACCACGGTACCCCCTCCTCATCTGCTCCACCACTGTACTCCCTGCTCATCTGCCCCACCACTGTACTGCCCTGCACATCTCTCCCACCACTGTATCACCCTGCACATCTGCCCCACCACTGTACTACCCTGCACATATGCCCCACCACTGTACCCCCCTGTTCATCTGCTCCATCACTGTACCCCCCTGCTTATCTGCCCCACCACTGCTCCCCCTGGTCATCTGCCCCTTTACTGTACCCCCCGCTCATCTGCCACACCACTGTACTACCCTGCACATCTGTCCCACCACTGTACCCCCTCCTCATCTGCTCCACCACTGTACCCCCTGCACATCTGCCCCACCACTGTACCACCCTGCTCATCTGCCCCACCACTGTACCACCCTGCTCATCTGCCCCACCACTGTACCACCCCGCTCATCTGCCCCACCACTGTACTACCCTGCACATCTGCCCCACCATTGTACCCCTCCTCATCTGCTCCACCACTGTACCCCCTGCACATCTGCCCCACCAATGTACTACCCTGCACATCTGCCCCACCACTGTACCACCCTGCTCATCTGCCCCACCACTGTACCACCCTGCTCATCTGCCCCACCACTGTACCACCCCGCTCATCTGCCCCACCACTGTACCACCCCGCTCATCTGCCCCACCACTGTACTACCCTGCACATCTACCCCACCACTGTACCACCCTGCTCATCTGCCCCACCACTGTACTACCCTGCACATCTGCCCCACCACTGTACCACCCTGCTCATCTGCCACACCACTGTACCACCCTGCTCATCTGCCCCACCACTGTACCACCCTGCACATCTGCCCCACCACTGTACCACCCCGCTCATCTGCCACACCACTGTACTACCCTGCACATCTGCCCCACCATTGTACCCCTCCTCATCTGCTCCACCACTGTACCCCCTGCACATCTGCCCCACCACTGTACTACCCTGCACATCTGCCCCACCACTGTACCACCCTGCTCATCTGCCCCACCACTGTACCACCCTGCTCATCTGCCCCACCACTGTACCACCCCGCTCATCTGCCCCACCACTGTACTACCCTGCACATCTGCCCCACCACTGTACCACCCTGCTCATCTGCCCCACCACTGTACTACCCTGCACATCTGCCCCACCACTGTACCACCCTGCTCATCTGCCCCACCACTGTACCACCCTGCTCATCTGCCCCACCACTGTACTACCCTGCACATCTGCCCCACCTCTGTACTACCCTGCACATCTACCCCACCACTGTACCACCCTGCTAATCTGCCCCACCACTGTACTACCCTGCACATCTGCCCCACCACTGTACTACCCTGCACATCTGCCCCACCACTGTACTACCCTGCACATCTGCCCCACCTCTGTACCACCCTGCACATCTGCCCCACCTCTGTACCACCCTGCACATCTGCCCCACCACTGTACTACCCTGCACATCTGCCCCACCACTGTACCACCCTGCACATCTGCCCCACCACGTACCACCCTGCTCATCTGCCCCACCACTGTACTACCCTGCACATCTGCCCCACCATTGTACCCCTCCTCATCTGCTCCACCACTGTACCCCCTGCACATCTGCCCCACCACTGTACTACCCTGCACATCTGCCCCACCACTGTACCCCCTCCTCACCTGCTCCACCACTGTACCCCCCTGCTCATCTGCCCCACCACTGTACCGCCCTGCTCATCTGCCCCACCACTGTACCGCCCTGCTCATCTGCCCCACCACTGTACCGCCCTGCACATCTGCCCCACCACTGTACCCCATCCTCATCTGCTCCACCACTGTACCCCCTGCTCATCTGCCCCACCACTGTACTACCTGGCACATCTGCCCCACCACTGTACCCCCTCCTCATCTGCTCCACCACTGTACTCCCTGCTCATCTGTCCCACCACTGTACTGCCCTGCACATCTCTCCCACCACTGTATCACCCTGCACATCTGCCCCACCACTGTACTACCCTGCACATATGCCCCACCACTGTACCCCCCTGTTCATCTGCTCCATCACTGTACCCCCCTGCTTATCTGCCCCACCACTGCTCCCCCTGGTCATCTGCCCCTTTACTGTACCCCCCCGCTCATCTGCCACACCACTGTACTACCCTGCACATCTGTCCCACCACTGTACCCCCTCCTCATCTGCTCCACCACTGTACCACCCTGCTCATCTGCCCCACCACTGTACCCACTGCTCATCTGCCCTTTCACTGTACCCCCCTGTTCATCTGCCCCACCACTGTACTACCCTGCACATCTGCCCCACCACTGTAACCCCCCTGCTCATCTGCCCCTTCACTATACACCCCTGATCATCTGCCCCACCACTGTACTACCCTGCTCATCTGCCCCGCCAATGTAACCCCCTTCCTCGTCTGCCCCACCACTGTAATCCCCTGCACATCTGCCCCACCACTGTAATACCCTGCACATCTGACCCACCTCTACACTCCCCTGCTCATCTCTCCCACCACTGTAACCCCCTGTACATCTGCCCCAGCACGCTACCACCCTGCTCTTTTGTCCCACCACTGTAACCATCTTCTCATCTGTCCTAACACTGACCTTATCTGCTCATCTACCCCACCAGTGTAACCCCCTTTCTTATCTGCCCCACGACTGTACCACCTGCACATCTGTCCCACCTCTGTTCCCCCTGCTCTTCTGCCCCACCACTGTAACCCCCTACTCATGTGTTCCACCAATGTACCTCCTTTCTTCTCTGCACTTCTCCCCCACCTTGCTCCTCTGACACACCGCTGTAACCGCCTGCTCATCTGTCCCACCAATGTACCTACTGTCTCCTCTGCCCCAACACTGAACCCCCCCTGCTCATCTTTCCCACCACTGAACCCCCCCCCCCCCCCGCTCATCTGTCCCACCACTGTACCTCTTGCACATCTGTCCCACCACTGTAACCCCTTGCTTTGCTGCCCCACCGCTGTACCTCCCTGCACATCTGTTCCACCGCCGTATCCCCATGCCCTCCTGTCTCACTACTGAATCACCTTCTCATCTGTCATAGCACTGAACTCATCTGCTCATCTGCCCCACCATTGTAACCTGCTTTTTCATCTGCCCCACCAATGTACCTCCTGCACATCTGTCTCACCTCTGTACCACCCTGCTATTCTGCCCCACCTCTGTTCCCCCTGCTCATCTGCCCCACCAATACACCTCCTTTCATATCTGCCCTACTGCTCTACCCCCCTGCTCTTCTGTCCGGGCAAGCAAGGGAGAAGTGGTTCTGTTCTGTTCTAGAGCCGAAAGGGCTAAAGTATAAGTCTGAGCAGCAGTGCTGCTAAAGAGAGCCAGATGGCTTGGTATTTTTGGTTTTACTTACATTGTTGCTGTGGAAAGCTGAAACCCCTGTGTGGGTAACTCTTCTGTTATCGGACATTTTCTTTCATTATTAAAAGTGGGCTTACAAGCCCTTAAAACAGCATATCTGGCGTGGACTCAGCTCACTGGTAAGCTCTACCCTTAGAGCCGGTTCACACAGCGGGCGATGCGAGGCGACACGACTCGCCTCGCCTCGCTCTCGCAAGTCGCCCCCGTTCTGTACAATGGAACCGTTCTGAGAGGAGCAACTCGAGTCGCTCCGACTCAGAAAAAAGGTTCCTGTACTACTTTTGGGCGACCTCGGGGCGACTTGCATTGACTTCTATACAGAAGTCATCTGCAAGTTGCCGCAGAGGTCGCGGCAGGTCGCGGCGAGGCAAGTCGGAGTCGCCTCGCCTCGCCTGCAGTGTGAACCGGCCCTTAGGATAAAACAACCCCTGATGTTACAATATATATATATATATATATATATATATATATATATATATATATATATATATATATATACACCGTATTTTTCGGACTATAAGGCGCACCGGATTATAAGGCGCACTAGCAACGACCGGCTGATAAAATGGATATTTCCATATATAAGGCGCATCGGACTATAAGGCGCACGGTCGATTTTGTGAGAAAATTTAGGCTTTTACGTGCGCCTTATAGTCCGAAGGTTTACGTCAAGAGACCGGGTGGCTTTTTCCACGAATCTCCATCCCTATTGATCTGTGACTCCATGCGCGCCCATCTGACAGATACTGTTAAAGCCCAAGTGAGTGCTTGCCATCATTCCGGGTGCATTAACCAAAGAACTCCAGCGATGTCAACAGGTCATATATAAGGCGCACCGGATTATAAGGCGCACGGTCGTTTTTGTGAGAAAATTTAGGCTTTTACGTGCGCCTTATAGTCCGAAAAATACGGTATATATATATATATATATATATATACATATACACACATCACTCACACACGCATATACACACACACACACACACACACACACACACACGCATATACACTGTAGGTATATAAAGGCTTAGTACAGACAACAGATACAGGGCTTGGCTTAACAAAGGTAAATAGAATGATTCATATGCAAGGGATTTTCCATTAGCTTAGTGAATTAGGTAAATATCTGCTGATCCCTTTTTTCTCCTTGCATATGATTGTGTACTCTTTGCAAAGATAATTTTGCAGCACATTTATTAACCTAAGGGAGAACCTCCTTGCAAAGTAAACAGCCTATGAGTAAACCAACCCTATAGTGTTACATTTTTCAACAATTGCAAAGGCAAACCACTTGGTATTAGAAAAAACATTTTCAGTTTCGTTTCTATGTGCTTCTTGATTCTGCCATTTTTGTCCAGATTGGCAAACAATTTAATGTCTATGGAGCTCCGGCTCACAGGTGAGAATTGTGGTGGTGGGAGCAACTGTGTGTGGGATGGGGGAGCACTAATGTGTGGGGTATGGAGGAGAGGCCCAGCAATCATGTATGTTGGAAAGCCTTCTCTGGTCACTTTTATTTTATATAAATAAATATAATTTTTTTTTTTTTACACACACACACAAATTGGTTAAACTCACAAGTGCTTTTTTTAAAAACCATTACTTTTCCTTTTATACTGGCTTTTGAAATTTTAATTTAGTAACTGGATAAAAGGTTTAGCACTTTTTGAAAGTAGAATAGTGCATTTTACAAACAACTCATAGGCATGCGAAGGGGCTGTGCCGGGTGTGCCTGGCACACCCTAATCATCCCATGTAGCGCAGATTTCCCCTGCTATTTTAACAAAGCCCCTCAAGGGGGTTCTTTAATTTTTTTAAAAAATTATAAAAAAAATGTAATTGTAAAAAAATTATTCAAAGATAAATAAAAAAACTACTGACACCAATCTCTGCCCTACTGACAGTGTCCACTGCTCTACTGACACCATTCTCTTCCCTACTGACACTGTCCACTGCTCTACTGGCACCAATCTCTGCCCTACTGACACGTTTACTGCCCTACTGACACCAATTTCTGCCCTACTGACACCAATCTCTGTCCTACTGACACTGTTCACTGCTCTACAGACACTGCCCACTGCTCTACTGACACCAATCTCTGCCCTACTGCCACCAATCTCTGCCCTACTGACACCAATCTCTGCCCTACTGACACTGTCCACTGCTCTACTGAAACCAATCTATGCCCTACTGACACTGTCCACTGCTCTACTGGCACCAATCTCTGCCCTACTGACACGTTCACTGCCCTACTGACACCAATTTCTGCCCTACTGACACCAATCTCTGTCCTACTGACACTGTTCACTGCTCTACTGACACTGCCCACTGCTCTACTGACACCAATCTCTGCCCTACTGACACTGTCCACTGCTCTACTGACACCAATTTCTGCCCTACTGACACTGTTTTCTGCTCTACTGACACCAATCTCTGCCCTACTGACACTGTCCACTGCTCTACTGACACCAATTTCTGCCCTACTAACACTGTTTACTGCTCTACTGACACCAATCTCTGCCCTACTGACACTGTCCACTGCTCTACTGGCATCAATCTCTGCCCTACTGACACGTTCACTGCCCTACTGACACCAATTTCTGCCCTACTGACACCAATCTCTGTCCTACTGACACTGTCCACTGCTCTACTGACACTGTCCACTGCTCTACTGACACTGTCCACTGCTCTACTGACACCAATTTCTGCCCTACTGACACTGTTTACTGCTCTACTGACACCAATCTCTGCCCTACTGACACTGTCCACTGCTCTACTGACACCGATTTCTGCCCTACCGACACTGTTTACTTCTCTACTGACACCAATCTGTGCCCTACTGACACTGTTCACTGCTCTACTGACACCAATCTCTGCCCTACTGACACTGTTCACTGCTCTACTGACACCAATATCTGCCCTACTGACACCGTCCACTGCTCTACTGACACCGTCCACTGCTCTACTGACACCGTCCATGTTTTAATACAGTTTATAATATATACACACACACACGTTTGTTTGAGCTTTTGGGTGCACATCCTAATGCAATAGGCTGCGCACACCTATGATACAACTATATACAGTAGTTCAGACAAATGAGGAGGAAAGAGGGACTAAGCCCTTGTACACACGGTCGGAGAATCCGTCGGAATGTGTCCTATCGGACCGTGTGGTCGGATAATCCGACTGTGTGTGGTATGCATCGGACTGATTCCGTCCGAATATCCATCGGACCCAATTTTCCAACATGTTGGAAATATTTCCCGACCAACTGGTTTGATCGGACATACTCCGATCATGTGTAGCGAATTTTGATCGGACCAAGTGCCACGCATGTTTAGATCAAATTCCTACATCAAAGCTATTAGCTACTAGCCTGAATGTAGTCCCATTGTAACGAAATTACATCATCACGTTCTGAAAGATTGGATTTTTCGACAACTTAGTCCGACCGTGTGTATGCAACAGTTTCGGACACAATCCGTCGGACTAAATCCAACGGATTTGGTTGGCAGAATCTCCGACCGTGTGTACAGGGGCTAAGAGACTTTGCTTCAAATCAGGGACTGTCCATCTAACTCAGGGACAGTTGGGAGCTATGCTAAAATATCCCACACCAGAGGGGTCTCCTGCCACCATGCCTGTCTTTCACCATAGGTAAAAAATGAATGGTCACACTATATATAATAGAGATCAAGCAGCCAGTACATAATCACTGCTCTGTTCACTACCTCATTGAACACATATATATATATATACCTGTACATTTTTGCAGCATTTCTACTGTGCTACATCCATATATCCAATACTGACCTGTCATATATGGTAGTGTGGTTGTTCCTGGAGCTTGGTCAGTGTTCCACCAATACACCATACTATAACTAAAGGTACCCACAAAATTAATAAAAAATAATAATAAATACTGTTGCCCAGTTTCAGATTTATCAGTACATGATTGTTATATATCGGATTCCTACTGTATTAAATTGTATTGTAATTGTACTTCCTGCCCCAATGTTGTAAAGTGCTGCGCAAACTGCTGGCGCTAAATAAATCCTGTATACTAATACTAATAACAACAATGAACTGCAACTTCTTGGAGGAACTACTATATGGCAAAACGTTGTCAACACCTGACCATCACTCCTACCTACAGTATATTGCCAATCCATGTGGACAACTGTCCAATTTATGGAGTTTATGTTTTCAGTGACGGGTACAGTAAATTCTACAGCATTCAAAGGCATATTTTAGACAGATGTGCGATTCTAACTTGTGGTAACAGTTTGGGGGAGGCCTCTTTATGTTCCAGCAAGACTGTGCCCTTGTGCACAATCCAGATATAAAGACATGATGGTTGGATGCGTTTGGTGTAGAGGAACTTGAATGGTTTGCACAGAGCCTCCACCTTAGGCTACATGCCCATGGACGTTTTAAAAAATGGTCTGTAAACCCAGTACAGATGCCAGTAAAAAAAGCGGCATTAAAAACACGATTCTATCCGCGTTTTGCATTGAATTCAACGCATGTTACTCCAAGCTGGCTTTCAGCCGTGTTTCTCTGTCTCTGTTCAAAATCAATGGATCCCTATGGGGAACCAGAAGTCAGATCAAGAGGATCCGACTTGCATTGCGACTTGTGTGCTGAGAATCTTGAGGGGGAATGCAAAAATTGAAAAAAAAAAATGTGCGTGAGGTTCCCCCCAAAGCTTGTATGGATCTTTAGGGGACCCCCCACACCAAAAAAATGGCGTGGAGTCCCCCCCAAGAGCCATACCAGACCCTAATATGAGCACGCAGCCCGGCAGGTCAGGAAGAAGGGGTCGAGCCAGCTCTCCCCCCCCTCCTCGACTATACCAAGCCACATGCCCTCAACATGAAGGGGGTTGGTGCTTTGGGGCAGGGGGGCCCTGCTCCCCCCACCCTAAAGCACCTTGTCCCCGCGTTGATGAGGACAAGGGCCTCTTCCCAACAACCCTGGCCGTTGCTTGTTGGGGTCTGCCGGCAGGGGGCTTATTGGAATCTGGGAGCCCCCTTTAATATGGGGGCTCCCAGATCCCAGCCCCCCCCACCCTATGCGAATGAGTATGGGTTACATCGTACCCCTACCCATTCACCTGGGGAAAAAAGTGTCAATAAAAAAAAACACACACACTACACAGGTTTTTAAAGTAATTTATTAGGCAGCTCCGGGGGTGACCCCGCCCCATACCTGTATAAGTCGTGGCACACCGTGCACACGGCATTGCAGCAGGAGGGAGCATCAAGTCAATATCGGAAAAAGAGAAGAGGGAAGAAGACAACAGAAAAGACCGGGCAACAGCTAGCAGAAGAGTGGGCAAAAGAGCAGAAGATAGCGGAGGAGCCAAGCAAAAGACATCGGGCAGCGGGAGAAGAGGCCAGAGAGTGCAAAGAAGAGGCTGGAGAGAGCGGAGAAGTCAGAAGAGACTCCAAAGTCAGAAGAGACCCCCCGGGCTGCCTAATAAATTACTTTAAAAACCTGTGTAGTGTGTTTTTTATTGACACTTTTTTCCGTTCTTTTTTCAGAACTTTTTGTTCTGCGTCACTTTAACTGACATTTATGCGGTCGTGCGACGTTGCACCCAAACAAAATTGACGTCTTATTTTTCCCACATATAGAGCGTTCTTTTGGTGGTATTTGATCACCCAGTTTTTATTTTTTGCGCTATAAACAAAAAAAGACCGACAATTTTGAAAAATAAACTATATTTTTAACTTTTCGCTATAATAAATATCCCCCCAAAAAATGTATAAAAAAATTAATTTCTTCCTCAGTTTAGGCCAATATGTATTCTTCTACATATTTTTTGTAAAAACAAAAATTAATAAGCGTATATTGATTGGTTTGTGCAAAAGTTATAACCTGTGCAACATAGGGGATAGATTTATGGCATTTTTTTTGTTATTAATTTTTTTTAAATTAGTAATGACGGCGATTTTTATCGTGACTGCGACATTGCGGCAGACAGATCAGACACTTCTGACACTATTTTGGGTCCATTGACATTTATACAGCGATCAGAGCTAAAAATAGCCACTGATTATTGTATAAAGGTCACTGGCAGGGAAGGGGTTAAACACTAGGGGGCGATCAATGGGTTAAGTGTGTTCCCTCACTGTGTTCTAACTGTAGGCGGGATGTGCTTGCAAGAATATGACAGAGATCCCTGCTCCCTATCACTGGGAGCAGTAGATTCCTGTCATGTCACTAGGCAGAACAGGGAAATGCCTTGTTTACATAGGCATCTCCCCGCTCTGCCTGTCCGTGCCACGATCGCGGGCCACTGGCGGACATTGAGTCCGCGGGATCCGCGGCATGCTCATGTGGCACATGGTGGACCGCCGGCAGTGCACACGTGCCCACTAGCCTGCAATGATGGAGGGACGTATGGGTACGCCCATTTATGCCGCCCTGTCATTCTGCCGACGTATACCGTACAGCGTTCAGCAAGCGGTTAAAGCAAAAGATCAATTTAGTTTTTTGTGATCTCTTTCTTTCAAAGGTAAAGGATAGATATGGGGTCTTGCTCTATAAAGAGGACCTGTCATCTCGTATTTCAATTACAAGGGATATTCTCTAGGGTCTCTGGCAAAAAAATAATAAATAAATAAATAATAATAAAATAATAATGTGTGTGTGTGTGTGTGTGTGTGTGTGTGTGTGTATGTGTATATATATATATATATATATATATATATATATATATATATATATATATATATATATATATATATATATATATATATATATTGGGGGTGCTAAGTAATTTTCTAGCAACAAATGCTGATTTTTAATTGTAAACGTAACGTGCCAGAAAGGCTTGGTCCGTAAGTGGCTAGCTACTGCTTGGGTGTTTTTTTTAAATGGTTAACTCATGATTAGATCAGGGATACACAGTATATAGGATTTCACCCTCTTTTTTCCAAATGCCTTTACATGTAGGCATGAGCAATCCAAACATAAAAGGTTGTTTTAAACAACTATGCACTACCAGCCCAGCCTCCTAGTCTGCTGTCTTTGATTGGCTGAAGTCTACTCGGCACTAAATCTACTCTTATCAAACATTTTCACTGGCATTTGTATATGTCTAGCTTCTCACACAGTTCAGACAAACTAAGTTTGTGTTCATCAAAACATGTGCTCCTCCCAAGGCCAATCTGTTGCAGGAGGACAAAGCAGTGTATTTTACAATGTTTCACTTGTGTATTGCCTTAGAATGCTTTGTTTTCATAATGGATAGAGTAAGTGAGGGTTATAACCCCTGTCCTTTTTTTCTGTAATTTGTGTCCCATTGGGGAGATTTCCCTTCACTTCCTGTCACATAGCCAAAGAGGAAGTGAGAGGAAATCACTATAAATTGAGGGAATCCCTGAGAGTCACCAGGACCACCAGAAATGATGTCACCCTTTGGAAAATCCCCCCTCTATTCTTTTTTGGTCAAACCCACAATTTAGGACTTTTTCACTCTCACTTTCAACAGGTGTGCAAATCCCTTTTAGTTTTATTGTATTTTTACACATTACAAAGCAGCACAGGGGGCAGTATGATGCAGCAACTAAAAGCAACCATTGACATTTACCTTTGTGTGGTGCTACCAATCCCTATCCCTGATTTGAAGGGACTGTCCCTGATTTGGAGCAATGTCCCTCTAGCCCTCTTTCCTCCTCATTCGTCCCTCATTTTGGTCTGATCCATATAGTTGTATATAAAACACAATATTTATCTTTAAAAAAAGTGTTTCCCAGCACTAATCCTTTCATCCAATTTCTAAATTGCTGCATTTGTAAATTTCAAAAGCCAGTATAAGGCCCTTTTCACACATGCGGATGGTATGTCCGTATTTCATCCATCCGTTTGCGGATGAAATACGGGCATACATTCATCCCTATGGGATAGCGGGTGTCTGCGGATGAGCATTAGCAGACACCCGCTATTGTCCGCCTCCGCAACTGTCCGATTCTGCAGACGGAAGAAAATCCTATTTTTCTGTCCGTCTGCAGAGCGGATCGGATGAACACGGACAGACGGTCCATGCTCATCCGATCCCCATAGAGGAGAGCGGAGAGCTGACAGGGCGGTCCCTGCACAGTGTGCGGAGACCGCCCTGTCCGCCGCCGGCTCAGCGGGGACAACAGAGCGATCCCCGCTGAGCGAGCGGATCATTACGGGGCGGATCATTACTGATCCGTCCCGTGTGAAAGAGGCCTAAAGGAATATTAGGTGTAAAAAAAAAAAAAAAAAAAGCATTTGTGGGTTTAACTAATCATTTTTTTTTTTTTGTATAATTTTCCTTTTAAGAGGGTTTGGCAGGGAGCGTGTCCTATGCCTACATTCATTTGCTAATAGGTGTCCCTCTTTCCCATTTCAAAAACATGGTAGGCTTGCTTTATCCATCCAGTTAAGGCTCACATTCCATTAGCTGCATAAATATCTAATTGTCATAATAGCTTAAATGTTTTTCTTTGCAGGGTCTGAAATTCCCACCTAACTTCCAGGACAATAATGTCAGGATCTGCCCACATGCCTGATCGGCAACTGGCTCAGCCTCTCAGTGTGCCACTGGGAGACTGAGCCAGCTGCTCCAACTCCCTCCACAGCCCAGCACTCCAGTAAGTACTGGAGGTGCAGAGAAGAGAACCGGTGACTGGCAATCATTGCTCTGTGCTCAGAGTGGACCCTAGAACTGAGCAATCAGCAGTCTTTGATTGCTCAGTTCTTGGTGTAGAGTAGACACAGCTAGTGACAGATGCTGCATTGAATTGATACTGTATCCTCCTAGGTGAGTATTTAGTATTTAGAAAAAAATTTTTTTACATTTCACACTTCTCTTTTAACCGCTTGCCGCCCGCCAGCCGTCAAATGACGGCTGGGCGGCACGGCTCTCATTCTGGGAGGCGGTTATATAACGTCCACCCAGAACGGCCGCTCTCGTGCGTCCATGGGGACGTGCATCGCAGTGATCAGTGGTGCGGTATGTCTGACACACCGCTACACCGATTTCGGTAAAGATGAGGTGATGCCTAACATTGCCATCTATCAGTGCCCATCCGTGCCACATAACAGTGCCTATCAGTCGCCTATCGCCTATCAGTGCTACCCATAAGTACCCATCAGTGCAGCCTTTCAATGCCCAGTGTCGCCCATCAGTGCCACCGATGAGTGCCCATCAGTGCCGCCGACCAGTGCTCATCAGTGTCGCTTATCAGTGCCCACCGTCAGTGCCATCAGTGCCACCTCATTGGTGCCACCTCATCAGTGCAGGTCAGTGCTGCCTTATCAGTGCCCACCAGTGAAGGAGAAAACTTACTTATTTACAAAATTTAATAACAGAAACAAGAGAAACTTTTTTTTTCTTCAAAATATTAGATCTTTTTTTATTTGTTTAGCAAAAGAAACAAAAAGACAAAACCGCAGAGGTGATCAAATATCACCAAAAGAAAGCGCTATTTGTGAAAACAAAATAATAAAAATTCTGTTTGGGTACAGTGCAGTATTGTCATTTAAACGGCGACAGTGCTGAAAGCTGAAAATTGGCTTGCGCAGGAAGGGGGTGTAAGTGCCTGGTATTGAGGTGGTTAACAGAGTCCAGCTAGCACAAAAAAGAGAAGCTAATAAGAAAATAAAGAGAAGCTAATGGCAGGTAATTGCCTCATTTGCATATTTTGATGCAAGTATACCGGTTTACCTAATTCTCTAGATGAGAGATTGCAGATATTTGCACACAACTGCTGCAACAAGTATACTGAAATTCTATGGTCACATGACTTTGTGAAATCTTTTTCGTCATTTATGTGAATGCCGATTACAAGATCTTTCAGAAAATATGTCATTAGCTCAGTTTCTTAATAGGATTTCAGTAATATTATTGGGAAATTTATCTAGAACTTCTTTAAATTATGATTTACTTTTATAAGATTTAACTTGAACTAAATCTTCTCACATACAGCTGTTGTCTTTATTAGGCAGAAGTGTAGTGATATTGTTAGGAATGACACAAATCTGCAATTTTGATTCTAATCCATAAAGTCTGCCAATAGACAATGATATCGGTCAGCCTTTAGGGCCATCTCACATCAGAACGCAGTGTGGGAAAGGCGTGTTCTGTACGCATTTACCGCATAGTACTCAAACGCATTACCTTTGCTGTGGCTGCCAATTCAATATTAACGCCAACCTTAGTGCAGATTGCAAATATAGTATGTTTGCACCAAATGCACCATTCAATTTGGTGTGGGGAATTTGTTAAAAGCAGTGTATTCACTACTTTTTTCACATTCTGGTGTGATTTCAGCCCATTCAAATGAATGGCTGCAAAATTGCAGAAGGAGCGTACTAACGGTAAGATTTTAGGACAACAGTCTGTCAACAGGTAATCCCTTACCAACAATTGCATTGTGTGTACGAGGCTTTAGAGTCTACACAAACTTTATTAGTGTTAAAAATTTTGTACACTAATTAGCTCCAGCTTCTTGGACAGCAGTGCCTAATGCCTAACCAATTATTTTCAACAAGTTTTTTTACCTCTGTCATTGAAGAGCACACAATTAGACTACAAGGAACAGAAAACCACAACAGATCAATGGAAGAGCTCAGGTAAGGGAAGAAAAGTGGGGCTCTTTTTATATTAGACAAATCAGGAATCCAGATTGCTCTAGCTTATTCAGCTGTTGTGTACAAATGTCAGTTCAACTCATACAAATCTGATGTGTACCCTTTCTCATCCCATGAAGGAATTCGATGTAAAGGATCCCCTATCTCATTCTCTTACCTATGCATGATCTGACTTTCACCCCTGTCTAATCCCATGAAGGAATCAGATGCAAGGGATCGCCTATATAATTCCCTTATTTAAGCATTATCTGACTTCCACCTATCTCTAATGAGACACTTATATAATTCCCTTATGTAAGAATGATCTGACCCCCACCTATCTCTAACGAGACACAAGGGAACCCCTATATAATTCCCTTATGTAAGAATGATCTGACTCCCACCTGTCTGTAATCAGATACAAGGGAACCCCTATATAATTCCCTTATGTAAGAATGATCAGACTTCCACCTATCTCTAATCAGACACAAGGGAGTCCCTATATAATTCTCTTATGTAAGCATGATCTGATTTTCACCCTTTCTAGCTCCATGAAGAAATCAGATACAGGAGAACACCTGTGATCTGACTTTCACCCACTTCTAATCATATATAAAGAAACTCCCATATAATTCCCTGGTGTAAGCATTATTTGACTTTCACCTATTTCTCATTCCATAAAATAATCAGATACATAAGAATACTTATACATCTGCCTTATGTAAACATGGTATGCCTTTCACTCATTTCTTATTCCATGGGAAATCAGATCCCCTATATAATTCCACTGATTTTAATTCATTTCTCATCAGATGTAAAGGAACCCCTATAGATTTATGTAATGTAAGCATGATCTGACTTACACCCATATCTAACCCCATGAAGAAATCAGATATAGGAGAACCCCTACTATACATTTCCCTTATGTAAGGTGATCTGACTATTTCACATTTCATCCCATGAAGGAATCAGATATAAAGGAACTCCTATATATTTCCCTTACGTAAAGTAATCTGACTTTCACACATATAATTCCCTTATGTATGCATTACCTGACTTTCCTCCATTTCTCATCGCATACAAGAATCAGATACATGGGAATGCTATAAATTTCCCTTATGTAAGCTTGGTATGCATTTCACATATTTCTAGTTCCATGGGGAAATCAGATCCCCTATATATTTCCTTATGTAAGGTGATCTGATTTTCATCAGATGTAAAGGAACCCCTATACATTTATGATGTGACTTTCACCGATGTGTAACCACATGAAGGGCTCGGGAGATCTCTTCTATCCTTCTGTAAGCAGTGTAAGTCATCCAGCCAGTGTCTGGCATGGGTCACACATCTCCTCCTCTACAATCACACACAATGATGGCCCTGGGCTGTTCAGGATATCTGCTTACAGCCGGTTTTCTGGTGCATTGTACAGGATCTCTACCCTGCTCATCAGATGGGAACATTTGAAGGACTCAGACCCAGAGGTGTGAAGAGGCATAATAAAGTGATTGATGAGAGTGTGAATGAGTCCTTCCTCCCTCCTCACTGCTCCTGATGGCTTCTAGGAAACCTCCATCCCCCATCTACTATGGGGACAAAGCAGCCTCTGTGTGCTCTCCTCCACCATGACATATCTGCCTCCTCCATAATAATCAACCTGTTACACATCATCATCATGACCTGGCATGGAAGATAGGAGACATCAACACTATGATCTACTATCAGGTTACTAGTGTCAGCCATCGTTTCCCTGTACTTACCTGTGCTCCTCTCCGCAGTGTGCCATGGTAGATCAGTGTGGGGGGGAAGGATGATCAGCAAGTCCTCCTCGGTATGTGGCTGGGACTTGTCACGTATTGCTCTGCATCCACCTGAAATATGTCACAGATGACGTCATTGGAGGCAAGTCTCTGGGACACCAATGAGGAGGCTCCCTGTGATGAGGATGCTGACTAAGGACTCGGAGGGTTCTGTGTACGAGGATGTGTGACTGCAGATCGCACACACAGGGAAGGAGAGGTGTATGTCACATCACATCAGATCACATCACATGAGATCACACCACATCACATCAGATCATAGTTCATCAGATCACATCAGAACACACCACATCACATCAGATCACATCAGATCAGAACACACCACATCACATCAGATCACATCAGATCAGAACACACCACATCAGAACACACCACATCACATCAGAACACACCACATCACATCACACCACATCAGATCACATCAGAACACACCACATCAGATCACATCACATCAGAACACACCACATCAGAGAAGATCACATCACATCAGATCACATCACATCAGATCACATCACATCAGAACACACCACATCAGAACACACCACATTAGAACACACCACATCAGATCACATCACATCAGAACACACCACATCAGATCACATCACATCAGAACACACCACATCAGAACAGATCACATCACATCAGAACACACCACATCAGAACACACCACATCAGATCACATCACATCAGAACACACCACATCAGAGAAGATCACATCACATCAGATCACACCACATCAGATCACATCACATCAGAACACACCACATCAGAACAGATCACATCACATCAGAACACACCACATCAGAACACACCACATCAGATCACATCACATCAGAACACACCACATCAGAACAGAACACACCACATCAGAACACACCACATCAGAACACACCACATCAGAGCAGATCACATCACATCAGAACACACCACATCAGATCACATCAGAACACACCACATCAGATCACACCACATCAGAACACACCACATCAGAGAAGATCACATCAGAACACACCACATCAGAGAAAATCATATCACATCAGATCACACCACATCAGATCACATCACATCAGAACACACCACATCAGAACAGATCACATCACATCAGAACACACCACATCAGATCACATCACATCAGAACACACCACATCAGAACAGATCACATCACATCAGAACACACCACATCAGATCACATCACATCAGAACACACCACATCAGAACAGAACACACCACATCAGAACACACCACATCAGATCAGATCACATCACATCAGAACACACCACATCAGAGCAGATCACATCACATCAGAACACACCACATCAGATCACACCACATCAGATCACATCACATCAGAACACACCACATCAGAACAGATCACATCCCATCAGAACACACCACATCAGATCACACCACATCAGAACACACCACATCAGAACAGATCACATCCCATCAGATCACACCACATCAGATCACATCACATCAGAACACACCACATCAGAACAGATCACATCACATCAAAACACACCACATCAGAACAGAACACACCACATCAGATCACATCACATCAGAACAAACCACATCACATCACACCTCCATCTCACTCCTCACATGTTATATTCAGCAAGAGATCCATGGAGAGAACTGATACTAAGAGAGCAGAGAAAATAGATCCACCAATAAAATCAACCTGGGCTCATTGTACTCATTCATATGCAAGACAAATGTGTGTTTTGTTTTTAAATAAACCCTTTAAGTTATCTTTATGCAAGGCAAAAAAATATATATTTTTAACACTTTAATCACCCATATGCAAGGCAACTTTATATATATTTTTTCAATTTACCCTTTAGTTGCCCATATTCCAGACACCCTTTAGTCATCCCTATTCAAGACAATATGTTATTTTGTCTTACATATAGATGACTAAAGGGTTAATAGCAAATAACATTTTGTCTGGCATATGGTTACGTAAGAGTTAAAAAAAAAAAGTTGTCTGGCCTATAGATAACTGAAAGGTTAATTTATTTTTAATTTTTTTATTTATTTCAGGTACTTATATAGCGCCGTCAATTTACACAGTGCTTTACATATACAATGTACATTCACATCAGTCCCTACCCTCAAGGAGCTTACAATCTAAGGTCCCTAAAGCCCCTGTACACACGGTCGGAGATTCTGGCAACCAAATCCGTCGGATTTTGCCCGTCAGATTTAGTCTGACGGATTGTGTCCGAAACTGTTGCATACACACGGTCGGACTAAGTTGTCGAAAAATCCGATCTTTCAGAACGTGATGACGTAATTTAGTTATGATGGGACTACATTCAGGCTAGTAGCCAATAGCTTTGATGTAGGAATTTGATCTGAGCATGCGTGGCACTTGGTCCGATCAAAATTCTCTACACATGATCGGATTCCGTCCGACCGGCCCAGTTGGTCGGGAAATATTTCCAACATGTTGGAAAATTGGGTCGGACGGAGATTCGGACGGAATCAGTCCGATGCATACCACACACAGTCGGATTATCTGACGACACGGTCCGATAGGACACATTCCGACAGATTCTCCGACCGTGTGTACAGGGGCTAACACACATTCATACATATACTAGAGCCAATTTAGACAGGATCCGATTAACCTACCATAAAAACATAATATTTTGTCTGGCCCAGGGATAACTAAAAGATTAATAATACATAACAGTTTGTCATGCATGTTAAAGTCTAAAGGGTTAATAAAGCCCATTTTGTCTGGAATAGGGATGACTAAAGGGTTAATAAAACATAACATTTTTTATTTTTTTTGGGGGAGTGTTAATTGTTGGTAGTGGAGTTTAAAGGGGGGAAGGAAGGGGTTATAAATAGACAGAATTGGGGGAGAAATGGGGGGTGGGGGGAGGGTATATGGGACCAGGGTGGAACTAGGGTGGCGGCTTTTTGCAGCCCTCTCTAGACCCCCTACCCCCCTCCCCCATTAATTAAATAAATAATTCACAATATTTTAGGTTCTCACGGGTTAAAAAGGGGGCGTGGTTATTTTTTTTATTCTGTTTGGTTAGTTAGACGCAGAAGTCTCCAAACTATGGCCCTCCAGGTGTTCAGGAACTACAGTTCCCATCATGCCTAGTCATGACTGTGAATGTCAGAGTTTTACAATGCCTCATGGGAAGTTTAGTTCCACAATAGCTAGAAGGCCCTAGTTTGGAGATCCCTGGGTTAGAGGATAAGGGGGAGGGAAGGGGTATGGAAAGGTAGAATAGAGGGGAAGTACCATATGTATATAAAATACAACATTTTAAATCCTTTGAAAATTTCTAAAAGGATTTTTTTTCTTCTTTTTCCTCTCTTCCTTGGGTGAAGGGGGTAGGCTATCTCTTCTTTTTCTTAAACATGTGGAAGAAGGCTGGGAGAACCCTAGAATTATATGTATATTTTGTGGGATTGGGAATATTATGTTGGAAGACTGGCCTCAGGCCATCCTGTATTTGTGGGAGGAGTCTGGGACTATTAAGCCCTCCTCCCCTGCCAGGCCAGCATTGGCTCGTGGTTCTGAATCCAACCCACCCAGCCCCCCTTATTTTTTCCTTTCCAGTTTTCCTACCTTTAAGCTTTGTCCTCTTTTCAGGTATACTGGCCAGCCAGACCAAGGCACACCGCAGGTCTTGGTAAATTAGGGGTTATCATTTCAATATAAAGACTCTGATTACAATAAATGTATATACTTTAGGAATGTCATGTATATAGTGATCTTTGAATGTCACGTTACATCATTTTATGTCTTTTTTCTAAAAATTCAATAAAAATGTAGCAAAGTCCCAAGTCCCTTGATGGTGACCTCCAGAGTTAGGGAAAGCTGACAACTGTCGGTGTAGAGTGGGTTGCAAGCAGGACCGGCCCTACCATGGGACCTGATGGAGCGATGGCTTAAGGCCGCACTTTCAGGGGGGCAGCAAATTGCCGCTCCGCCAGCCCATTCCACCCACTCTGCTACGGATCCCACTGTGAGGAGCCCGCTGTTCTGCAGAGAAAGGTCCCCCATCGGATAGTGTCCGCCCTGTACTGCACAGGCGTAACGCTTGCGCAGTACAGAGGACAAAGGAGACGCCGAAAGTCTCAGAACATCAGCTGTACACTGCGCCTGCTCAATGCGCTCCTACTGTTCGTGTTCGGAGTGGTTCCTCCTGGAGCTGGGAGCCCAGGACCAGCTGAGCACTGCTGGTACTTCTGGTCCTCTCCCTTCTTCCCGGGCACAACCGAGCTGGGCATCTAGGGCTGGAGGAAACTGGGGGGGGGGGGGGGGCAAGGTAGAGCAGGCGGGGACTCCCAAATTCTTGTACTTGCACTTTATGGATCGATAGCAGGTTTGAATATTTCGTTTGCAGTATTCTGTAGAAATATTTTCACACCGCAGCACAATATTTATATATAATTGTTTGATTTAAACACAACATATGGGAGTGTGACTGGTGTCAGCAGCTGAAAAGAATTATTACATTTCCTTTTATCAACAGGATGCCTCTTTCAAGGCTTTCAACCTAAAGCCTTGTACACACGGTCGGAGAATCCGTTGGAATGTGTCCTATCGGACCGTGTCGTCAGATAATCCGACTGTGTGTGGTATGCATCGGACTGATTCCGTTCGAATCTCCGTCGGACCCAATTTTCCAACATGTTGGAAATATTTCCCAACCAACTGGGCCGGTCGGACCTAATCCGATCATGTGTAGAGCATTTTCATCGGACCAAGTGCCACGCATGCTCAGATCAAATTCCTACATCAAAGCTATTGGCTACTAGCCTGAATGTAGTCCCATCGTAACGAAATCTGGTTTTTCGCCAACTTTGTCCGACCGTGTGTATGCAACAGTTTCGGACAAGATCCGACGGACAAAATCCGACGGGCAGAATCCGATGGATTTGGTTGTGGAAATCTCCGACCGTGTGTACAGGGGCTAATACATTTTTGGTAGCTCGCAAGATTTATCACTCCCAAATTCTGTCCACCAATAAACTAATCCCCCGCTGTGCAGCTATTTAGAAAACAAATGTCTCCGGGCCCCCTCTGCTTAGTGGGGGTTGGTGGACTATTTCTTAATTTTCAGTTTAGGAGGATTAATCCACCACATCGCTCCCGACTGACTGTGATGTATACATATTGAAGAGGCCGGGCTTCAACTGTGTAGCACGCTGCGGCTAATTAATCTGCCTAAACCAGAAAATTAAGAAATAGCCCGCTTACTACCCCCCAGCCCCCACTATGCACAGGGGGTCCAAAGACATTTCTTTTGTAAATAGCTGCACCATGGGGAATTCAATTATTGGTGGACAGGATTTGGGAGTCTCGCCTGCTCTACCTCCAGGCTCCCTGCTGAGATGACAGATCCGGGGACAGACGGACTCTGGGGACAGCGTCCTCAATCCGGGGACTGTCCCTGGAAATCTGGGACCCACAGCTGAAGACTGTAGGGCAACATTTTGGGCATCTGGTTACTTTGTGTCAATACGCAACTATCAGTACCTAGCGCAGCTTCCAGCACACAGTCTTGGGGGTAATTTTAAGGTCACTACTCACAAGTCCCCATGACAGCTGCCTCCTTCCAGCTTTCTCCTGACACTATTTAGTGGGTAAGATGGCACCTCTCTGGATTAGAACCCTTGTGGTGTGGTTCTGCACTCAACTCTGAGCCAACTTCATTCAAGTTCTCTGTCCTGGCACCTCTGTGGCCTCCATAGCAGTAATAGAGTCTATGAGCTGGCTAAAGGCAGCAGCCCCAGCATCTCTGGAACCCTCCTGGGGAGAAGGAAACCTGCTTTGCAGTGCCTCATGCTGTTTATCTATACACCTGCCCCCTTCTGGACATTTCCCCTACAGTGATTGACCAAGATTCATTCAAGGCTGGTTGATTTGAATCTCCTATCCTAAGCTCTGGAAGGGGGAAGCAATCAAACTCCCAGCCTGTGAGAATGTTATTGTTTTTAATGCTTAACATGCACATCATCTTTGCATAAAGGTAAAAAACAAAAACCTTCCAGTTTCTGTTCCTCCCCCACGTTCTCTAAACACCTTAGTCCAGGGTCATAGCTACCTTGAGGCAAACAAGGCGTTTGCCTTTGGTGGCATCAGTGGCGTTGCTACAGGGCTTACGGACCACACCTGGGTGACACCAGGGGGGGTCGTGGACTGACCGTTCGGTGACAGGGGCCTAGCCAGTGACCTTCCCGGAAGGTGAGAGTCTGGTGTCCTTTTTTTGGGGGGTGGGTAGTATGGGGGGAATAGGGAAGCCCCCCTCTCTCTCACCTCTCTCCCACCCCTCTTTCTCCCACCCCCTCTCTCTCTCACCCACCTCTTCTCCCATTCCCTCTCTCTCTCTCCCCACCTCTTTCCCCTTCCCTCTGTTTCCATCCCCTCTCTCTCTCACCCCCTTCTTTCTCGCACTCGCTCTCTCTCGCCCCACCTCTGAAGACATATACTATGAGTATCGCCTCTGATTTAAAGCATTATGAATAAATACAATGTACCATCATCCAGAATTTGTAATTTTCAAGAAAAAGGAAGGCTTAAATGGAAATACCGGGTAATTGCTCACATCAAACCCATGTGTAGTTCCATTTGGCCATATAATGGATTGGACTATAGCGGTACTTGATAATGGAAAAGGCACTGATAAATTTAAAATTAATGTAATATTTAATAAGAATTTAAAACAAAACAAGCAATAACAATATGTCACTTGGAGAGATACAGTAGTATGCGCATCACAGTTGAGGTATTCCTAACGGGTTCTCCATGGGGAACATTCAACCGTAGAAAGTGCACAGTAAATTTCCTCGACTAGTTTCGCGGGAAAAAACCGCTTCTTCAGGAGGGTATCTATACAAAAGCATTACAATCATTAGATAATACATATATATGAATATAAAAAGAAAACAAAAAATGAGCAAGAACAATTATCATGATATTATTGATTTTACATACATTCCCTATATGTTTAAAAAAGGAGGTCAGCTCACCCCACTTCAAGGAACAGGATGCGGATAAGGAGGTCCAAACAAAATCCCCCCACGGCGGGCATGGGGGATTGGTGAAACGCCGGCTCTGAATGGATAATATTATAATAATTCATAAATTAAATAAAGGTCTATCCAAGGTTGAGGAAAGGGAAGGAAGGGAGGGGAGGAGAAAAGGAGGGGGGGGGGAAAAAAAAAACGGGAAGGGAGGGGGCGGGGGGGGGGGGGGAAGGGGGGAAGGGATGGCAGGGGGGGGGGGGGGGGGGAAGGACCTCATAGTGAGTTGAACTGTGATATTTGTGACGGAAGAGTGGGGAAAGAAAAGAGGGAGAAAGTGAAGAAAGGGGGGGGGGGGGGAGAAGGGAAAGAGCGGAACGGGGGGGAAAAAGAAGGGTGAGAAAGAAAAGAAAAGGGAAACAAAAAAGAAAGGAAAGGGAAGGAATGAAGAAAGGGGAGGGGAGAGAAGAGGGAAGAGGATAGGGGGGGGGGGGGGGAAAGAGGTGAAGCTCTAATAGGAAGGGGTGGAGTCTAAAGAGAAAGGATGGAGTTTACAGATGAAAGAATGGATTTTAAACAGGAAGGGTGGGGCTAGTTTAGATGGGGGGGTGGCCAATTTAAATCTTGCCTAGGGCAGCACAAAACCAAGATACACCACTGCATGAGTCCTCTGTCAAGCCATCTTTGTGCCTGGCTGCAGCTCTTCTTTCCCCTCTATTCCTGGTCTCACAGGAGACAATGAGAGCAGTGGGAGCCACAGAATCATGCTGCCGTCAATAAAATCATGGGACGGAGCAGGGGGTGTGACAAGGCCACTCTGTGTTCGTCTATGGATGCACACAGCCTGGTTCAGGAGTGTACCTGCACATGTACCCCCAGGGAAGAGGAGGAGCAGAGAGCACAAACAGAGGACTCCATAAGAGTAGGTTATGGGCTCCATGCAATACTGTTTAGAACCAGAAAGAAAGGTGGCAGGGTCAACCAGGTACTTCAAATGGAAGAAGTGCATGAAAATGATAGAGACTATAATTTAAAAAAATACACATATATGATCCCACACATAGAAAACAAAAACAGTTTAACATGCACTTTAATGCATCCATGGGGGAATAACAAAGGAATCAGGAAGTCATCCACCTCCCTGCCTATATAGAGTCATTACACAGCCCTGTTGATAACCTAGTAATGAGAGGTCCCACAAATCTGGTGAGTGATTCTGAGCCACTGGGAATGCATTTTTAAAGATGTGAAGCACCGCACTTTGTAACTTTTTTTGCATATTTATGTCTCAAATGGTGTCAGTTAAAGTCAGATTGCTGGGGATCCACAATCTAGCACCAACATCCCCATCCCCAGCTCTGGGAGATTTTACCCCTTTCATCACCAGGCCATTTTTTGCTATTCGGTACTGTGCTACTTTACCTGGGAATTGCACGGTCATGCAACACTGTACCCAAACAAAATGTATATAACTTTTTTCACACAAACATAGCTTTATTTTGATTATATTTGATCACCACTGGGTTTTTTATTTTTTGCTGAAAAAACAAAAAAATACCAAAAATGTTAAAATAAAAGACAATTTTTTTTACTTTCTACAATAAAATATATCTAATAAAAACATTTGAAAAATCAAATTTCTTTTACAATGTATTCTGGTACATACATGTCTTTCATAAAAAAATCCCAATAAGTGTATATTGATTGGTTTGTGAGAAAGTTATAGCGCCTTTTGGGCACCAGTTCTCAAAAAGTATATGGGGAAAGCGCAGAGAAGGGCAACCTAGAGGAATGGAGGAGCTCAGCTCAGTAGATTACTTTAAAAAAGGCCTGGATCATTTCCTAAATGTACATATAACTGGGTACTAGGGATGAGCCGAACACCCCCCCCCCCCCATGCTCGGTTCGCACCTGAACCTGCGAACGGACCGAAAATTTGCGTGAACTTTAGAACCCCATTAAAGTCTATGGGACTTGAACGCTCTAAATAAAAAGTGCTAATTTTAAAGGCTAATATGTAAGTTATTGTCCTAAAACATGTATCAATGCAAAAAAATGTTTTAAAAATGGCCGTTTTTTTCAGGAGCGCTGATGTTAATGCCGCTTAAAGTGAAAAAAAAGGTGAAATATTCATTTAAATATCGTGCCTGGGGGGTGTCTATAATATGCCTGTGAAGTGACATGTGTTTCCCGTGTTTAGAACAGTCCCTGCACAAAATGACATTTCTAACGGAAAAAAAAGTCATTTAAAACTGCTTGCAGTTTTAATGTAATGTCTGGTCCCGGCAATATGGATGAAAATCATTGAGAAAAATGGCATGGGTACCTCCCCTGCCCATTTCCAGCCCCTTTGGGTACGGATATTAAGGGGAACCCCATACCCAAATTAAAAAATATACTCAGAACAGCAGTATACAGGTGGTGCAAACAAGACAGGGACTGTGTAGGTTTGTTAAGTAGAATCTGTTTGTAATTTTGAACTTGTACATTTTTAAAGTGTAGCTCCAGTCAATCTGAATCTATTTTTCAGCTTTTTGGAAAACATAGGGAAGGCTTATCACCCCTGTAACATTTTTTTTTGCTGTCTGTACACCTCTTCAGAAGACAAACGTCTCCTACTTGCAAACGGAAGGAGACAACATGAAGTGCAATATATGCTCTGCAGAAATTTGGACCTAAGGTGTTGGTGTTGCCACAACACTGTAAGCCCTCAAAGTTACTCTCAGTGGGCGCTGGAACAGGCCCTGCTGTGAAATATTATATCAAGAATTGTAATTACATGCACCTGTTAAATAGGGACTGAAAAATTGGGCCTTAGCCACTGGTGCCACAACACTGCAACTCCTCACAGACACTCTAGTTGGAGCGCAGGAATGAGCCCTGCTGCAAAGTATTGCGGTGCCCAGAACCAAAAATATTCTTCCAACCTATCAGCAGGATCATTGAGGAGGAGGAAAATGATCCCTTCTCCTTGATCCGCTGAAAACAAAGGAACATCCGCAGGCTTTGCAGGATCAGGGAGGCCATGCAGCGTAGGTTAGCTGAGGCATTTGGTCCGGAGTCCTCTGGGTCACTAAGGACTACATAATCCACAGCCACCTCCTCCCAGCCATGTACAAGTCCACGGGTTTCTTGGGACTGTAAATGATCCCTAAAAGACTGCTGCTGATGCTGAGTGCCAGGCTCCACCTCCATGCTGACACAATCCTCCTCCTCCCCTTCCTGTGTGATCGGCGGGCCAACAGGAACACTGTCTGGATAAAGGGGGCATTGAGAGGCAAGGAAGTCCACCTCTTCCTGCCTCTGTTCTGCCTCAAGTGCCCTGTCCATTACTCCACACAGCACATGCTCCAACAGGTGAACAGTAGGTACAGTGTCACTGCTCACCATCCTTGTTGCCTCCTCAAATGGTGACAGGACATGTATCCCTGATCATGGCCCACTGGCTCCCCTGACACTGTCCTGGTGCCATAGTCGCACAGGTACTCAATGATGGCCCTCTGCTGCATGTGCAGCCACTGCAGCATGGCCAATGTTGAGTTCCACCTGGTGGGCATGTCACAGATTAGGCAGTTCTTGGGCACGTTCAATTCTTTTTGGAGGTCAGCCAGCCGAGCACTGGCATTATATGACCGGCGGAAATGCACACAGACTTTTCTGGTCTGCCTCAGGACATCCTGTAACCCCGCTACCTGCCCAAGAACCTCTCCACCACCAAGTTAAGGATGTGAGCCACACAGGGCACATGGGTCAGTTGTCCCTGTCGGAGGGCGGAGAGGAGGTTGGTGCCATTGTCGCAAACCACCATTCCTGGCTTAAGCTGGCATGGCGTCAACCACCTCTCAGCCTGCCCCTGCAGAGCTGACAAAATATCTGCCCCAGTGTGGCTCCTGTCCCCCAAGCACACCAGCGCAAGCATGGCATGGCATCTTTTTGCCTGCGTACTCGCCTAGCCCCTTGAATGCCTATGGAGCACCGCTGGTTCCGAGGACAAAGCACAGGAAGAGGCCATGGAGGAAGAAGAAGAGGAGGATGTGGAGGAGAGAGGTGTGTCACAACCAGTAGTAGCATTTTGGAGGCGGGAACAACCTCCAACACTACTGCACCTTGTCCTGCATCCTTCCCAGCTGCCAGAAGAGTCACCCAAATGTGCCATGAAAGATAGGTAACGTCCCCGTCCATGCTTGCTGGACCATGAGTCAGCGGTAATATGTACCTTACTGCTGATTGCCCTGTCCAGTTAGGCATGGACATTGCCTTCCACATGCCGGTAGAGAGCCGGAACCGCCTTCCATGAGAAAAAGTGGCGTTTGGGAACCTGCCACTGAGGAACCGCACATTGCACAAACTCACGGAATGGGGCCCAAGTCTACCAACTGAAAAGGCAGCAGTTGAAGTGCTAGCAATTTAGCCAAGCTAGCATTCAACCTCTGGGCATGTGGATGGCTGGGAGTGAACTTCTTTCGACGGTCCAGCAGCTGGGGCAGGGAAATTTGCCTGCTACAATCGGACGTCGGTGTACTGCTATCAGATTGCCTGCAAGTACTTGGCTGTGACACACCTAATTCTACACCTTCATTCCTCTCAGTACAGGTTTCAGAGAGGCCTGAAGTGGCTGATATTTTGGCCATGCATGATACGCTTGAGACATATGTTGCAAATAGCAGCGGTGCGATCTGATGCACTCGTCTCAAAAAAGGCCCACACCAAAGAACTTTTGGAATAATGCGCCCTGCACAGGCGGAGCTCTGCGGTGCTCTGCGGTGTGATTCTGTCAGTATGCTGCCCTTTAGCTGGCCCGTGGAGGGCATCCTGCCTCGTTGGAGATTTGCGTCCTCCTCTCTCCTATCAGGCACCAACGTGGAGTCAGTGACCTCATCATTCCCTCCCTCCTCATCACTGGAGCACACCTGGCAGTATGCTGCAGCTGGTGGAACATGACTGCCAGCTTGCTGTCCTTCTTGGGCATCCCCTCTCTCTGGGCTCACGCTACTGCCTTCCTCTAGCTGGGTATCATCATCAGTGCCTTCCAAACGCTGGGCATCCTCCTGTAGCATGTACCCAAGACTGCTTTCAAACAGTTCGGGGGACTCCTCAGGAGGACATGGTGGGTCTAGGGAAGGAGTGACTGATGCCATTGAGACGAGGGAAGAGGCCGCATTAGCAGCTGCTTTGCCAGTACCCTGAGCCTGGGTGAGAGAGGATGAGGAGGATGAGGAGGGCTTGGTCATCCACTCTACCAAGTCTTTGGCATGTTGCGGCTCAACATGTCCAGCAGCTGAAAATTAGGACAAGCGTGTCCTATGGCCATGTGCTGATGAGGATGCACTGTGTCCACGACCAGCACTGTTGCCTCTAGACACAGAGCCTGCTTGCCCTCTTTTATTGGCTTGTGACTGTCTGCCTCTCCTTGTTGGCCTTTCAGACATACTAATGGCCTGCAGGGAGATGAGAACACCAGCAATTGGGGTAGCTTTAGGCACACACTGTGCAGATGACACAATACACCAACTGTAATTACTGGAGCTGCCTGCGGTATAGGATCAGCAGAACACCAGCAATTGGGGTAGCTTTAGGTGCACACTGTGCAGGTGGCACAATACACCGACTGTAACTGCTGCAGCTGCCTGTGGTATAGGGCCAGAAGAACACTAGCAATTGGGGTAGCTTCAGGTGTACACTGTGTAGGTGGCACAATACACAGACTGTAACTGCCGCAGCTGCCTGTGGTATGGGACCAGAATAAAACAAGCAATTGGGGTAGCTTCAGGTGTACACTGTGCAGGTGTCACAATACACTGACTGTAACCGCTACAGCTGCCTGTAGTATAGGAACAGAACAACACCAGCAATTGGGGTAGCTTCAGGTGTACGCTGTGCAGGTGGCACAATACACCGACTGTAACTGCTACAGCTGCCTGTGGTACAGGAACAGAACAACACCAGCAATTGGGGTAGCTTCAGATGTACACTGTGCAGGTGGCACAATACCCTGACTGTAACTGCAATAGCTTCAAAGGAAATGAAGACACTGTCTCTCCGTCTATCTCTCTCTATGAGCCCCAACACATTACGCAAGGCCACCGCACAGGCAGCCTTATATAGTGTGGGGCGTGTACTAAACCCCCTGAGCCATAATTGGATGCCTGTGGCCAATTATGGCTCTCTTCGCTGACGGAGCTGTGATTGGCCAAGCATGCGGGTCATAGTGCATGCTTGGTCAATCATCAGCCAGCAATGCACTGCAATGCCGTAGTGAATTATGGGCCGTGACGCGCCACTCAATTTTGGCGCGAACGGCCCATAATGTTCGGATTTCACTGAACGGGCGAACAGCCGGTGTTCGAGTCGAATGTGTGTTCGACTCGAACACTCAGCTCATCCCTACTATGTACTAATATTTATAGGTAAAGTTAATCCAGGGAATATCCAATTGCCTCTTGGGGGATCAGTAAGTTATTTTTTCCCCTGCTGTAAGCAATATGGGTCACGATTTGCTGAGGTTTTTTGCCTTCCTTTGGATCAACTGTGGGTATAGGATTGTGTATATGGGATTGTATGATTTTTTATTTTTTTTTTGATTGAACTAGATGGTATTTTTTCAACCTGACTAACTATGTAACTACAAGCTATGGTATATATACTGTAATTTGTATTTTTTAATTATTTTTATACTGCTAATGGCGGGGATCAGTGACTTATAATGGGACTGCGATAGTGAGGCACTAAAACTGACACTAACTGACATGGGGGGAACTGGCTAATTGACATCACCAGTGACATTAAAGGATCAGTTCACTTTAAAAAAATAAAATAATAAATGCAAGAAAATTTATTTTATTAGGCACCAACACTTTACATCACTGAGAGAGGTTATACACATTGATTTTGAACGATTTGTTTTAAGTGTCACTAAATAAACTTGTGGATTATCACTATATGTATTTTAGTTGATTTTATATGCATTTATTTATTTACATGTAGTGAGGGGGTTATTTGTGGGTGGGTGCAGCCTGGCACACACTCAGTCCAGATGCAATTGGAAGCACTTGTATTGAAGTCAAAGTAAAACAATTCACAACAAGCCCAGTGGAAGGAAACTCAACCAGGAACACTCATGGATAACAGCAGCGTGTAGTGGAGCAGGCCTCATCGGAGCTCCCAGCATCTGTCTTGAAGGGTGGAATCCAGCTTGGCTGGTCCAAGCCCAAATGGGGAAGTCTCCAGCAAAAGTGGCGAGTCTCTATGCTTTCCCTACTCATCTGGAACCTTTCCCTACTGCTAATACTGTCTCTGACAGACATTTGACCTGTCCCTACACTACCCACATGCAAACTGCTCTCCAAACGCAGGAGCAAGGGTCTTAAATAGAGTCTGCTTGACCCAAAGTAGCCACCAGAGTCACATGGGCTGTCAGCATCCAACTGGATCACTGCCCTAGTGACCCAGGAAACTATAGACGAACCATGATCCTCCTGACTTCCCCTCCCCCTACTCTACTGCTGTGGTTGAGCACCACCTGCAGGTGAGAAAATGGACTGCACCTGCCTACATATTTCATTGAGTCTTGTGAGTGTTGTATTTTTTGAGCATTATATGTTTTAATCCAAATAGGATTTTTATGCAGATGCTTGTTTGGGGAAGGGGATTGTAGATTAGGATGCAAAGAACTTTGGCATGTATTTTCCTTGTCTACATATAAGTGGCATGTGTATTTTTATTTAAAACTTAGTGTCATTAGTGCATTTCTTACAGATCTGTGCAGTAATTCAGTGTGAAACTTTTCCTTGGTACAGTAACTTCCTGTAATAAAGACCGGTCACTGCTGCTCTCTTTCCTTGTGCAGTGTGACTGGTCTTGTCTCCGCCCCTTCCTGTAGTTTTCTAAAGACAGCCTGTAGTCTGTGGAGCCTACTAGGTCCCTCCCACAGCTCTGCTTTCTGTACAAATTAAGATCATGTCACTTTTTTTATACAGTAATATCTGGGTTTGTAAAGGCATTTGGTGCACACATATTGGATTTATATCCTCTGTGTCTGTTGAGGAAAATACTTTAACCGGTTCCCGAACCGGCACACGCCGTTGTACGTCGGCAGAATGGCATGGACAGGTGATTGGGCGTACAGGTATGTCCCTTTAAATTTGCCGCCGTGCCATCTCATGCGCGCGCTGGCCAGGACCTCTGTGAGTCGGGCCGTGGGAATACCCGCGATCATCTCATGGGGAGGAAGAAGGGGGAGATGCTAATGTAAACAAGCATCTCCCCATTCTGCCTAGTGACAGTGTTACTAATCTCTGCTCCCTGTGATTGGAAGCAGAGATCAGTGACCTGTCACATGTAGCCACTCCTCCCCCACAGTTAGAAACATGCCCCAGGACACACTTAACCCTTACCCTGCCCCCTAGTGGCTAACCCCTTCACTGCCAGTGTCATTTACACAGGAATCAGTGCATTTGTATAGCACTGATTGCTGTATAAATGACAATGGTCCCAAAAATGTGTCAAAAATGTCCGATATGTCCACCATAATGTCGCAGTCATGATAAAAATTGCAGATTACCGCCATAATTAGTAAAAAAAATATATATATTAATAAAATGCCATAAAACTATCACCTATTTTGTAAACTTTGCACAAACCAATCAATAAACACTTATTGCGATTTATTTTTTACCAAAAATATGTAGAAGAATATGTATCGGCATAAACTGAGGAAAAAAAATGTTTTTTTTTATATTTTTGGGGGATATTTATTATAGCAAAATGTAAGAAGTAATGCATTTTTTTCAAAATTGTTGCTCTTTTTTTGTTTATAGAGCAAAAAATAAAAAACACAGGGGTGATCAAATACCACCAAAAGAAAGCTCTATTTCTGGGAGAAAAAGGACGTCAATTTTGTTTGGGAGCCACGTCGCACAACCACGCAATTGTCAGTTAAAGCGACACAGTGCCGAATCTCAAAAAGTGTTCTGGTCAGGTAGGGGGTAAAATCTTCCGGGGCTGAAGCGGTTAATGAAAGTTTAGCTTTAAACCAAGATGCTACTGAAATCTGTATTTATAACCAGTTATTTTTACAAGAATATCTATTGTGCAGTCTTGTACACAACATCATAGGAAATTCTGTTTCTATGTCCGTTGTCTGCATTCATGCTGACAGCAGAGCTTGCATACAGAAAAATAGGGAAAATAACCATTGGAATCCTCCAGCAAGAGCCTATTCTGAATACAGGCAGAGGACACAACAGATGTTGCTCAGTCATATTATAGATAGAGTGACAAGCCCGGAGGCAGTCAACCAAACAGGAACCAGATAATGGACAGCCAGTATTTGCATAAAGGAATATAAAAAGCTCAGAAGGCGGAACCCCAAGGCCACTTAATCTCAACGATATACGCCCTACTGTTCTCACACCACAAGGTCAAGTTTGACAAAACAGTTCAACAATCGGAATCGGATCTCTCTATAGACCTCTCCCCTGCTGAATGGGAACGTATATTTACAATCATCCACAAGGACTCAATAAACGTCTTAATTCAGGAAAACAGATATAAACTGTTCTCCAAGTGGTACAGGACGCCTGATAAGGTACATAATTTCCATCCATCGGTCCCACCAGCATGCTGGAGATGTAATGCTGCACGTGGCACCCTGCAGCATATCTGGAGGGACTGTCCTCGTATTCAACCATTCTGGTCAATGATGGTAGCTGATTGGATCCGACGAGTAGACAAAACCGCGGACATGGAAAAGCTTGTCTGCCAGTCTAATGACAACCCAACCAAATTTTCTGCCACATGGGCCTGCTGGCTACATTATAGGAAACACACTATTCCGAACACATCCTCTTCTCCCCGCCCTCGTCCACCTTGAACCCCCTTTTTACGTACTGCCTTAGGAGGTCTTAGGTGGACCTCTTACACCATACACTTGACCACTCTCCAATTTAGATATGGACGCATTAATAATAGGTCGCTGGAACCCCCCCACTTGGAAATTCTTTTTCTTTGCGGGACGCACTGACTAACCTTGCTATACTGTCCCAGTTTACACTTTTGGGTTGCTCTTATTAGACCCAATCCCATTCACAGCAGGGTCCCATTAGGGGTGAATGGGGACGGGGAAGGCCACGGACGTTGTAAGTGGAAATTCTGCAGACTCTAAGGGGGATCTGTACGGACTCTGATGTAAGGGGACTCTGTTAGAGGGGTCTGTGTGGACTCTGATGTAAGGTGGCTCTCTGCAGACTCTGATGTAAAGGGGCTTTGATATAAGGGGGGTCTGTGTGGACTTTGATATAAGGGGGCTCTGATATAAGGGGAGGTCTGTGCGTACTCTGATATAAGGTGACTCTGATATAAGGGTGGAGGTCTGTGCGGACTCTGATATGAGGGGGGTCTGTGCAGGCTCTGATGTAAGGGGGCTCTAAAGTAAGGATGGGTCTGTGTGGACTCTGATGTAAGGGGCTCTGATATAAGGGGGGTCCGTGCGGACTCTGATGTAAGGGGCTCTGAAGTAAGGGGGGGTCTGTGGGGACTCTGATGTAAGGGGCTCTGATGTAAGGGGAGGTCTGTGCGGACTCTGATGTAAGGGGAGGTCTGTGCGAACTCTGATGTAAGGGGCTCTGATGTAAGGGGGGGTCTGTGCGGACTCTGATGTAAGGGGAGGTCTGTGCGGACTCTGATGTAAGGGGCCCTGATGTAAGGGGAGGTCTGTGTGGGCTCTGATGTAAGGGGCTCTGAAGTAAGGGGGGAGTCTGTGCGGACTCTGATGTAAGGGGCTCTGAAGTAAGGGGAGGTCTGTGCGGACTCTGATGTAAGGGGCTCTGATTTAAGGGGGGGGGTCTGTGCGGACTCTGATGTAAGGGGGCAGGAGGAGCTGGAGAACTGCACAGTGAGCAGAGAGTAAAAGGGGGCACTGTGATTATAGAGAAAAGGGGGGGGGGGTAATTGCAGGGTAATTGCAGGGTAATTATTACAGTGCCACTTTACAGTGCTGTCCCCATTATATCAGTGTCCCCTGTCTACCGAAATCAACCAACCCCACCCCCCCCCCCCCCCCGGGTTCCTAGAAAAATTGGCTGCTCAGTCTTATATGCCCGGGCCTATTTTTTGTCCCAGTCCGGGTCTGAGTGCAGCCAATCCAAAAAGCAGTGGGCAAGACAAGGTGTGGCCAGGTGCTGATTGACAAGCCACAGGTTTATGACTCTGATAGCCACGCCCCCTGCAATGTCTTCTCTTCTCACTGTAGTGCAAGCAAGCACAGCCTACATGGTGGTTGACAACACTGTTGTAAATTCAGGAGCAATTCAGCAGCATTGTCGCCCTATCACAGGAAGCTGCATGATGTAGAGCTATCTGGTAGAATGGAAAGGTATTGTAAAACCTTGCAGGAGGGCAAACTAAAATGCTTCAGCATATACAGTATCTAACAAAAGTGAGTACACCCCTCACTTTTTGTAAATATTTTATTATATCTTTTCATGTGACAAGACTGAAGAAATGACACGTTTATACAATGTAAAGTAGTGAGTTTACAGCTTGTATAACAGTGTAAATTTGCTGTCCCCTCAAAATAACTCAACACACAGCCATTAATGTCTAAACCGCTGGCAACAAAAGTGAGTACACCCCTAAGTGAAAATGTCCAGATTGGGCCCAATTTTTCCCTCCTCGATGTCATGTGAATCACTAGTGTTACAAGTTCTCAGGTGTGAATGGGGAGCAGGTGTGTTTAATTTGGTGTTATCGCTCTGACTCTCTCATACTGGTCAATGGAAGTTCAACGTAGCACCGCATGGTAAAGAACTCTCTGGGGATCTGAAAAAAAGAATTGTTGCTCTACATAAAGATGGCCTAGGCTATAAGATGATTGCCAAGACCCTGAAACTGAGCGGCAGCATGGTGGCTAAGATTATACATTGGTTTAATAGGACAGGTTCCACTCAGAACAGGCCTCGCCATGGTTGACCAAAGAAGTTCAGTGCGCATGGTCAGTGTCATATCCAGAGGTTGTCTTTGGGAAATAGACATATGAGTGATGCCAGCATTGCTGCAGAGGTTGAAGGGGTGGGGGGTCAGCCTGTCAGTGATCAGACCATACGCCACACACTGCATCAAATTGGTCTGCATGGCTGTTGACCCAGAAGGAAGCCTCTTCTAAAGATTATGCACAAGAAAGCCTGTAAACAGTTTGCTGAAGACAAGCAGACTAAGGACATGGATTACTGGAATCGTGTCCTGTGATCTGATGAGACCAAGATATACTTATTTGTTTCGACCCTCTCAACCCTCCATTCCCTGTTATGAACATCTACCACTCTGCCTCTTCTGGACCAAAACAAGGTTCCATTTTGCTGTCTCTGTCTCCCTTCTTCTATAGCCCTCCACATCCCAATTCCCAATGAGCACTCGATAAACAATTTTTGTCTTCCCAAACTTTGTCTCCCCATGATCATTTTAATGAACTGGCACAGTTAACAAAATAATATGTGGTCAGGTAAAATATTGTCTAATTGCTTAGTAATGCATACCAGTGTGTTGAATCACTCATAGACCAAAACATCCATGAACGGGTACACATTTGCTATCTTATTAATTTTTCACTCTTCTCCGCATCACTCTTTAACTTTATAATCACTGCAGAACAACAGTCTCTTGATGGTTTATACTGTACTGAAATGCAGACCTGGAATCTTTAGATAATCCAGTAGGGTAAACTAGTGCATACTTTAAAATGGATCTTGTTTTCTATGCAAGATCAGCTTATTTAGTAAGGACCTTTTCTCCCATCTTAAAACATTGCAAAAAAAAGACGAAAAACACCTATAGGTTTAAAAAAAAGATGGGTAATATATTTACCTTTTCACTAGATTCTGTTTTGCAGGGGGTACTTTCATTCTGATGTGATGCCAGGGAATGCCAAGTAACACAAATGTCATAAGATGTTGATAAAGCACAGTGCAGCAAGTTCACGAGATTTGAGCTACCCAGCATTCTTTGAAATCTCACTGGAAGAATGGTGATGTCACCCTCACCTAGGCGCTGCAAGCCGAAGTGAGGAAAGGGTAAGGTTATTAAAAGAGAAATGCGGGATTAAAATGTAGCGCTACCACTGTAGGAGCTGCAAGGTAGATTACCTGGATCCCTTTCCCAGTAATTTCTCTCGCAGCAAAACACACAGTTCCAATCACTCTTCAGGCTCATTAACCAGTCTAGGGGTATCCTTTTTTGATGCTTTTGTAAGAACTTGGCTAGGTAGTGGGTAATGGTAGGAAACTCCAGTAACCCTTATGCCAAGTACACACGATCAAACAATACGGTGAAAAAGTCAGGCAAACTCAAGTCCGCCGGACAATCCCCCCCGTGTGTAGCCTCCGGCAGACTTTTTTTACCCAAAAGTACGGCGGACTTAGAAAGTAGTTTTGCACTCCAATCTTCCCGTCGGACTTGCATTTCGGCGGACAATCCGGCCGTTGGTATGCCAGTCCGCCATACTTTTGAAATGAGCGGACTTTTCCCAAGCGGAGAAAAGTCCGCTCATTTTGAGCGCGTCTCCAGGTAGACGGGGCCAGCGAAGGAGGAGTCGCTGGCCCCGTCACCTGGTATGGACTTAAAGGGGAACCCCAACGCTGAAAAAATCGGCGTGGGGGTCCCCCCCAGGTCCACATCAGACCCTTGTCCGAGCACGCTACCCGGCCGGCCAGGAAAGGGGGGGACGAGCGAGCGCCCCCCCCTCCTGAGCCGTACCGGGCCGCGTGCCCTCAACATGGGGGGTGCCTTGGGGAAGGGGGGGGCGCGCGGCCCCCCCCACCCCAAAGCACCTTGTCCCCATGTTGATGAGGACAAGGGCCTCTCCCCGACAACCCTGGCCGTTGGTTGTCGGGGTCTGCGGGTGGGGGGCTTATCGGAATCCGGGAGCCCCCTTCAATAAGGGGTCTCCCGGATACTGGCCCCCCACCCTATGTGAATGAGTGTGGGGTACAACGTACCCCTACCCATTCACCTGTGAAAAAAAAGTAAAAAAAAAACACAACACACAAGGGTTAAAATAGTTTATTGCATAGCTCCGGGGGTCTTCCGTCTTCGGGGGTCTTCTCGCCGGACTCCTCCGCTATCTTCTGCTAGCTCTTTTGCTAGCGGAGGAGCCCGGCTTTCTTCTTCGCCGCCGCCCTCTTCTTCCGACTTCGGGGGTCTTGCCCCCCTCTTTGGTTCTTCTTGCCGGGCCACCGCGCCTTCTTCTAGCTCTTTTACAGGTGGTGGCCCGGTCTTCTGTTGCCGCCGTCGCCGCTGTCGACGTCTTCTGTTCTTCTCTTCTTCTCTTCAGATGTTGCCTCATCGCTCTCTCTGCTCACAATGACCGGGACACGGCGCGCGGCAACATATATAGGGACATCACCGGATGATGTCCCTGCCCAGTATGATGTCACAGTCCCAGAGGACCATATAAGACCCTTATCCGAGCATGCAACTCGGCTGGTCAGGAAAGGGGGTGGGGACGAGCGAGTGCCTCCCCCTCCTGAGCCGTATCAGGCCACGTGCCCTCAACATGGGGGGGTGCTTTGGGGAAGACCCCGAAGTCCCCCGAAGTCGGAAGAAGAGGCGGCGGCGACAGAAGACCGGGCCACCGCTAGTAAAAGAGCTATAGGAAGGAAGCGGAGGCCCAGAAAGAAGAACCGAAGAGGGGGACAAGACCCCGAAACGGGGGACAAGACCCCCGAACTCGGAAGAAGAACCCCGGACGGCGACGAAGAAGAAAGCCGGACTCCTCCGCTAGTAAAAGAGCTAGCAAAAGAGCAGAAGATAGCGGAGGAGTCCGGTGAGAAGACCCCCCAAGACGAAAGAAGACCCCCGGAGCTGTGCAATAAATTATTTTGAAACCTTATGTTGTGTTTTATTTACATTTTTTCACCAGGTGAATGGGTAGGGGTACATTGTACCCCAATACTCATTCACCTAGGGTGGGGGGCCAGTATCTGGGGGCCCCCTTATTAAAGGGGGCTCCTGGTTTACGATAAGCCCCCTGCCCGCAGACTCCGACAACCAACGGCCAGGGTTGTCGGGAAGAGGCCCTTGTCCTCATCAACATTGGGACAAGGTGCTTTGGGGTGGGGGGGGCACTTAAACACCCTCAAAATGAACGGACTTTCCTCTGTGTGTGGGCAAGTCCGTTCCCACACACAACAGGACTATAGCGGGAGGACTCCCGCTATAGTCCTGTTGTGTGTGGGCAGGTCCGCTCATTCGGAAAGTCCGGCGGACTTTCCAGCGGTTTGTCCTCCAGACTAAGTCCGCCGGATAGTCTGATCGTGTGTACGCGGCATAAGTCATCATGCTCATTGGAGCGCCAGACTGTGGAGGAGGTGGAACGGCTGGCTCAAGCTCTCAACAGCACACTAAGAAGCTAAGCCAGCTGCTGGTCAGTCATCTGGGTGGATTCTCATATTATTGTCAGGATCTCTGCAGAGCCTGGATCAGATCTGTGAAATCAGTCGACAGATGTCGGTTGAATCTGGGTCACAGCAGAACAGAACTAAGTGTACTCCTGTGAGCCAGAGGTAAAGTATGGCCAAAAGAGCTTTGCCCATACTTCTCCTTTTACTAAACAAGAATGACAACCATCCAACCACCCAGCTTTTGAAGTAAGGTGCACATGAAAGGGCATTACACATCACAAACAAAAAAAATCCCAACATAGTTACCAGCTAGCCTTAAAAAAAAATGATGTTTGTATGTCTATTTATTGATTTTTTCTTCTTTTTTGCAGCAGAATTTTGAGATGTGGAGAGAGAGCTCTTAGTAAAAAAGCAGACATTGCAATTATATTGAAACTTCTCCGTTAACTACACCAGTTAGCTACACTGCAATTTTAATAAGACCTAATGCATACAGATTGTCTTATGCAGCCGCAGGCATCGCTCTGGTTCCATTTTTTTAGAGCCAGCAGTCGACTAACTAGCTGCTTGATTGAAATTACAAGCAGTGCGAGGGAATTCCCCCTTTCCTGACACCTTCTCTCGGGCTCTCCTGTCCAACTGTATTGTGTTTTTTTTTGTTTTAAAATTTTAAAAAGTGTATTTTTTTCCCAAAATTGCGTTTGAAAAACCTCTGCGCAAATACCATGTAACATAGAAAAGTGCAAAACCCGCCAACTTATTCTCTAGAGAGCCTCTGCTTGAAAATATATATAACATTTTTGGGGGTTCTAAGTCATTTTCTAATAAAAAAAAACTGATTGTTTTAGGTTTAAACAAAAAGTGACAGATAAGGCCTGGTTATACAATGGGCTCTATGTATAAAAATTTGCTCTGCCCAAAACAGGGAGAGAGCAATATACCGTATATACTCGAGTATAAGCCGAGATTTTCAGCCTCTTTTTTGAGGCTGAAAGTGCCCCCCTCGGCTTATACTCGAGTCATCGCTGTCTGCCCGCTCGATCAGCGTGTCGAGCAGACAGACAGCGGCCATTCTATTCAAAAGCCGCGCCTCCGGCTCCGCCTTCGCCTGTGATAGGCGGAACACTGAATTTCCCAGCAGCCTGTGTTCCGCCTATCACGGACGTCGTATCATCCTCGTACTACGGACGAGGATGATACGACGTCTGTGATAGGCGGAACACAGGCTGCTGGGAAATTCAGTGTTCCGCCTATCACAGGCGAAGGCGGCGGCGCAGCTTTTGAACTTTACAATGGCCGCCGACGAAGAGGGCACGGGACGGCACGGCACGGGACGGGACGGGACGGGGGCAAGGCAAGGCACGACACGGGACGGATGCAAGGAGGCAAGGCACGGCACGGGACGGAGGCAAGGAGGCAAGGCACGGGACGGAGGCTCGGGACAAAGGTAGGCTGGACACACACACACACACACACACACACACACACACACACACACACACACACACGGATGGAGACACACACAGGGATGGATGGATGGATGGATGGAGACACACACACACAGGGATGGATGGATGGATGGATGGATGGAGACACACACACACAGGGATGGATGGATGGATGGATGGAGACACACACACACAGGGATGGATGGATGGATGGACACACACACACACAGGGATGGATGGACGGACACACAGGGATGGACGGACACACAGGGATGGACGGACACACAGGGATGGACGGACACACAGGGATGGACGGACACACACACAGGGATGGACAGGCATGTCTCACCCTCGGCTTATACACGAGTCAATAAGTTTGCCAGTTTTTTTGGGGGTAAATTGGGGGCCTCGGCTTATATTCGGGTCGGCCTATACTCGAGTATATACGGTACTAAAACATGGTCACATTGGAACATGTTTGTATATTCAGATGAGGGGGAAGTCCCTCCTGGAGAGCTGCCCTGGGGATTGAGGTCCTCATGTCCTTCTTGCCAATGCACGCATGTACCCCATCACCCTGGGTCCCTTCTTTTTTTTTCTTTTCTTCTCTCACACTTTTCCTTCCCCTCCCTGAGTTCTATTATTATGTCCATAGGCGTCTTTTACTTCCTCTGTTCTCGTTTATTTTTCTCAAAAAAATTGTAGGGCCTGACCAAGCAAAATCTGGTACCGTATATTGTCTACAGTTACCTCCCCATTGTTGGACATAAGAATTTATGTGGGTTTTCTTGTTGCCAGAATATCTTGCATTTACTGTGTATCGCCTTATTCGACCATGCTACTTTGAATCATCCTTGTATTATGTGATATATTGTACCTATTAAGTAGTACATTACTCTGCTGGATGCTTTTTCTCTTTGATATAAAAAATTTGAAAAAATAATAATAATTTGCTAAGCAAATGTCTCAGATTTAAAAAAAAAAATCATAAATAATACCTATAATAGTTGTAATAAATGTGAAATGTCAGTTTTGTATTGCCTTTCGCAGGGCGAATGAAACATTCTTTGGTATGCAATCTTAAGAGATAAGAAAAGCCTTAAGTACACTTGTCCAATAAACAATATGGCCTAATGCCCTAGACACATGATCGGATTTTCCGACAACAAATGTTGGATGTGAGCTTGTTGGCTGAAAGTCCGACCGTGTGTATGTTCCATTGAACATTTGTTGTTGGACTTTCCGCCAACAAATGTTGGCTAGCAGGTTCTCAAATTTTCCACCAACACAACTTTTTTTTCGGAATATCTGATCGTGTGTACACAAGTCCGTTACACAAAAGTTCATGCATGCTCAGAATCAAGCAGAAGGAGCCACACCGGCTATTGAACTTCCTTTTTCTCAGCTCGTTGTACGTCTAGTACGTCACTACATTTGTAATTGTTGGCCAACATTTGTGTGACCGTGTGTATGCAAAACAATTTGGAGCCAACATCCTTCAAACAAAAATCCATGGTTTTGTTGTCGAAAAGTCCGAATGTGTGTACGGGGCATAACACTATAGGCTAAGAACATTTGAACAGAAGGAGATCTATGCACTGTATACAAGGCTAATGAGCTGCACATTCATTTGGGAGGTTCAACAAATGGCTGAACAAATGGGTAGCGAGGATTTTATACACACCCGAAATATTTATACATAGACCCCACTGTGTTCAGATTCACACATATATTTTGATTCATTTTTATTTTTCTTTATTATTTATTTTTATTATTTATTTTTTATAAAATTTATTTTATAGGTTTTTCAGCTCTGTTCATAATTACTTTTCTGTCATAATTACTTTGCAAATGTGTGAGTCATATCAATTTTAGAACTCTTTACTTTTTATCTGTAGGAGGGGTATGGCAAAGAAGACAGAAAGATTATTACTTTTTTGGGACACTTCAGTTGTTAGATAATGTAGTAACTTTGAAGCAAGCTGTTAGGATTGTCAGAACTACTATATTACTACTGTGTGCAGCCAACTGTACTGGTCTCCCTATTTTAATGGGTCCCACAGCACTCAAATGGTCTACCTAGGTTGCAGTTATGCTCTTTATTCTGTTCTTCTATAGGATGCAAAGATCACATTGCTTTTCTGTCTGCAAACAGCAAGTTCTCCACTGGATACCTTTAAGCATAGATTTATCTACTTAGTATTTTCAACTCTAAGCATAAAGTTGTGCATGCTCCAGAATTTAGCATGGTTTGCATTTGTACTGAAACTTTCAAGTGAAGACATAATTGTGATGTATATGATGATGTGTCTAACAGAAAGACAAAGACTGTAGATGCTGGATCCTCACCATTTGATGGCATGCAATAAAGATTCCACAAGCCAGGACATACATGATAATACAATACAACTCTGACAATTTGTTGCATCATATTTTTATTATTAAAAAAAACAAAAAATGCAGCGCTGCGTGATATTGAACCTTACAAATGCAGAGATAGTGCCATAAAAAAATGAAAATCAATATTGCTAAAAAAATTTAACTATGAACATAAAAAATATTTTTTTTGTGTAACAAGCAAGCTCACAGTGAACGAAATTTAGTATTATTCCTTAATATCAAGTGTCCAAAAAAAGAGATTTCTTCTCCCAAAACAACAGAGACAGAGACAAAAGTGCAAATTGGGGTATTATACATATTACTGTCCAAAGTGACTCTAGTGATGATAATCCTGATCAGAAGGTGACTTCACACATGTGCCCCCCCCCCATGTGAATGTGCTCACCTCCAACAGTGTAACCGCGCACTTAAGTTTGCTCCACATAAGCAGTTGAACCACTCCTGGGCTCTAAGTAAAACTGGCTCAGCGGGATCACACAGGAAAATCCAGAGAAGTTGTCCTCAATTTTAAAACAAGAAAGAGGTTGGATAGCGCATTATCGCTAGTTTAAAATGTATATTTAGAAAACATAACATCTGGGTAGTCACACGATATAGGTGCTTCCAGCACACAAAACTATAAAAGCATTAAGCATAGGATTTCTCTCCAAATGACTTCCAAACCTGTATGTGTCAGCAGCTTGTACAAACAAGCAGATATCCAAACTCCTCCGCCATCCTGGCCCCTCCCCTACATGTGACGACAGAGGGCTAATCATGTGTCTTCCTCAGGGGGACATTTTTATTATAGTCAATAAGTCCATTTTAAATATTTTTAAGTCTTTTCAGCAATTGCCAGCTTAATTGAGCACAAAAATGAGACAAAGAGTGAAAATAAATACATTCAGTAAATGAATAAAAAAATAATCATTGTTACAAAAATTCCAAATGATTGGCAGGGAAGCACATGTATAAAGCAATACAAATATAGACTATATTATCTGCATTAATTACTTAATTTCAAGAAATCAGTGACCAAGAAAACTCCATCATTGTCCAGATTTCCATAATACATAGAGTACTTCCATCTCTGCATGGTAACAAATACCTCCAGTTTCCAAGCTCTGAAACTTTCTGCTATACTGACAGACACATAAATAAATGATGGTAAAACCACTTCTTGTTTCTGTTTCTACTTTTATTTAGAAACAGATGCAAGAATTTAATATTAATAGTGTTCCAAATTTAAAATAAAATAAATGATCTCCAGCAGGAGTTTGAAATAAGAAAAGCAATTTTAACTGCAATATCCACCTCCTCTCTGAAGTTGTGCCCCATGGTTATTACTTTTGCCACTACATTTTGTCAGTCTTCTGGGTTGAACGAGGGGGTATCATAGCAATGCTGTGCACTCACAATGTAAAGAGTGGCACTGACGTCATCGCGCCAACGTTTGTTTTCTGTATCATAGAAAACTGCCCACTGCTAGAGAAGATCCGAAGAGGAAGAGAACTCTGTGTCACAACACCAGCCTAATGATATCTGGAAAAGGTAAGTATACAAAAAACAGTAGGGGGATAGAGAGAAGCGCTGGATTTTAAGAAAGGGAGCACAGAGTTGGACTTAAAAAATGTAGTTAGCCGATTACAGTTATATTTACATTTCTGATGTCCACCTTTGTTGTGAAATACATTTATCAGTGAATTTAAATTGCATTTGAAAGTAGTTTACTCAATTGACAGCCTATTCAGGGCAGGAGCAGAATGTCGTACAGAATTTCTAAATGTGTACAGAAGCTTCCATGAGTTAGAACAGTGCGGTCACCAGCAAGCCTCCATCTTTCATCATCAGCAACATTACACTAAGTGAGCACGTAGTTATAGCATGGGCAGAGCATGCCCTGTGTGTTTTTTTTTTTTACAATATTGAATCCAGTTTGACAGGAACAAGAATTTAAATAGAAGCCAGTAAAAGTTGAAGAATGGACATAGTTGTGACATGTTTAGAATAAAATTAAAGTCAGGTTTGAGGATAGAAGAAACTGAGAAGTTGAATTATTACACAATTTTGCCAAAAATCAAGAGATTTCTCGAAACACACTCTACAGACATACCCCACTTTTAAGTACACAATGGGGTTTATTTATTAAAGCTGGGAAGTGCAAAATAAGGCTCACTTCTGCATAGAAGCCCATCAGCTTCCAGGTTTTATTACCAAAGCTTAATTGAACAATCTGGGGTTAGAAGCTCATTGATTTCTATGCAGAAGTGAGCCTGATTTTGTACTTTTCAGCTTTAGTAAATAAATCCCATTGTGTACTTAAAAGTGGGGTATGCCTGTAGAGTGTGTTTTGAGAAATCTCTTGATTTTTGGCAAAATTGTGGAAAAACACACTGGAGGCAGGGTGAATATTTACATTCAGAGGTTTTTTTTTGGTAGTTTTTAAAGCGGTAGTAAACTTGTAACTGAAATCAGCTCTAGCCGATGACATCACTGGTGCAGGTACAGTACGCTCTGCATTTCACGGCACACTGAATGCACAGAGAGCGCTGTGCTTCAATGACGACTCCCATGCACATGAATGGGAGTGATGTCTTCATGGCCGCAGAGCACAAACCCCATTGATGGAAGGAGAGATGACAGCTCAGAACTGGAATGCTCCATTTGAAAAGTAAGTCAGTCATAAATGGTGCATGCTAGCACATTATGGCACAAATCTGCAAGAGGTCCAGTTGAAAAAAACATGTTTATAGAGTTTACTTCCACTATAATGTTTAAATGGGCCTTAAAAACAGCCTCCTTTGCCCTTTTTCTTTACATAAAAAGAAAAATAATCAGATGAGGAAAACATGAAATAAAAATAAAAGCACAGAAAACACTACAATAAATAAAATGAACTACCCTAACTACCCCCCCCCCCTTCCTCACACACACACACACACACACACACACACACACACACACACACACACACACACACACCCTTTAAATAAAAGAGAAAATATTTTTTCGATTTTTTTCTCCAACTAATTTTAACTTAAAGGGGTTGTAAAGGTTTGTGTTTTTTTCACCTTAATGCATCCTATGCATTAAGGTGAAAAAACACCTGGCAATGATGGGCCCCCCAGTTTTACTCACCTAAGCCCGTTTACCTGCTCAGCTCATGCCCGGCGTCCTCTCCTCCACAAAGTCTCGGCGTTGATTGGATAGATTGATAGCAGCGCTGCCATTGGCTCCCACTGCTTTCAATCAAATCCAATGACGTGGCCAACAGGGGGTGGGACCAAGACATACACTCTGTGTCTATGGACGCAGAGTGTATGAGACGGGAGCGCGTCCGCAAGGTAACTATTAGCTATTGCGGGGAGGAGCTGAGAGAGCCGCTGTGGGACCCCAGAACAGGAGGATCGGGGCCACTCTGTGCAAAACGAGCTGCACAGTGGAGGTAAGTATGACATGTTTGTTTTTTTTTAAAACTAAAAAATTAACCATACCAACCCCTTTAAAGTGGTAGTAAAGGCAGAAGGTGTTTTATCCTAATGCATTCTATGCATTAAAATAAAATAAAAACTTCTGTGTTTAGCAGCCCACTTAATACTTACCTGATCCCCTTCCTATCCAGCGATGTCCACGAGTGCCTCAGCCATCCAGGACTCCCCCTCCTGATTGGCTGAGACACAGAGCATGGGCTCCCACTGCTCTCAATCAAAGTCAGTTAGCCAATCAGGAGAGAGAGGGTGTGGGGCCAAACCGCAGCTCCGTGTCTGAATGGACCCAGGGAGCTGTGACTCAGGTCCCCCCATAGCAAGTTGCCCTCAAAGGGAGGGAGGGGCCAGGATCGCTGAAGAGGGACCTGAGAAGAGAGGATCTGGGCTGCCATGTGCAAATCCACTGCAACAGAGCAGGTAAGTAAAACATGTTTGTTATTTTTATAGAAAACAAATGAGACTTTACAATCACTTTAAATTAAATTAAATATGCCATTACAGCAATACCCGTTTGATGCTGTGCATAGAGAATTCAGAATAGATTTTTAATAGAGAAATAGATTATGTGCTACTGGAAAGGCATCTTTTAGGTATTTTGTACTACCATGAATAAAATATATATGATTTTTAAAAAACAATCTTGTCTTTTTATGTTGTTCGTAGCATAGACATTGTTTAGCAGTGACCAATGCAATCACAGAGCAAGATATGGCACATGACTTGCTGGATTATGTATGATCATGACTTGATAGATTGTGTCTGTATGTATTTTATTAAGAGATACTAGGATAATGCATCCCCTATCTGTATATGTGCTTTATAATATTATTAAAAAGTGTAAATTCTTGGGGTCACCCTGGATTGATCACTGAGTGTGTAGAAAAAAGCAATCGCATTACTATGCTACAATCAGTTATAATTAGGGATGAGCTTCGTGTTCGAGTCGAACGCATGTTCGACTCGAACATCGGTCGTTCGTGCGTTCGCCGAATTCCGAACGTTTGGGCCGTTCGTGGCAAAATTCATGTGGCCCACAATGCACTGCGATGGCGCAATGCATTGCTGTCTCACGATTGGCCAAGCATGCACTGTGACCCCGCATGCTTGGCCAATCGCAGCGCCAGCAGCGAGGAGAGCCATGGTTGGCCACAGGCATCCTGCCTGTGGCCAATCATAGCTCAGGCTGTGTAGTGCACGCCCCACACTATATAAGGCCGCCATTAAGGCAGCCTCGTGCAGTGTGTTGGCGTCTGAAGCAGTGGGTGTTCTGTGTACCTTCAACACAGTTACACACCAATCGTTTTTGGCTGATTTACTATCTTGTTCTTGTGTAGTGGTTACTGTCTGTGCCCTGACCGCAGTATACACCACTATATTCACCTCACCTATATAGCTAGTGATCTAGCTTTAATAATAGAGCTTGCAGTCAGTAGTGTTAGTGCGTGCTGTCTGCGTGCTCTGTACCCAGTACATACCACTATATACACCTACATAGCTGTTCTCTATTTGAGCCCACTTGTCATCTGCAGGAGTTATTGGAAGTTGTGTGTGCTTCCAGCACAGCACAGTATACATCTGTATATACCCCTTTAACTCTGCTGTTTTCTGGTTATTGTCTGCGTGCCCTGACCGCAGTATACACCGTGATATTCACCTCACCTATATAGCTAGTGGTCCATCTTTAACAATAGAGCTTGCAGTCAGTAGTGTCACTCAGGAGATAGTGCGTGCTGTGTGCGTGCTCTGTACCCAGTACATACCGCTATAATCCACCTACATAGCTGTTCTCTATTTGGGCCCGATTGTCATCTGCAGGAGTTATTGGAAGTTGTGTGTGCTTCCAGCACAGCACAGTATACATCTGTATATACCCCTTTAACTCTGCTGTTCTATAAAAAAGGCATCTGCAGGAGTTAGTGGGTGTTGTGTGCCTCCAGCACAATATAAACTACCCAACTACTGTTTTACCCAACTCCCTTCAGGCCATTACCATGTCTGGAAGGCCAGCAAGGAGAGGCAGACAGGCGCGAGCCGATAAAAGAGGGCAAGCAGGCTCTGTGTCTAGAGACAACAGTGCTGGTCGTGGACGCGGTGCATTGTCATCAGCACGTGGCCATGGGACATGCTTGTCCTTCTTTTCTGCAGCTGGACATGTTGAACCGCAACATGCCAACGACTTGGTAGAGTGGATGACCAAACCCTCTTCATCCTCCTCATCCTCTCTCACCCAGTCTCAGGGTAGTAGAAAAGCAGCTGCCAACACATCGTCGTCCCTCCTCTCAATGTCATCATCAGTGACTCCTTCCCTAGACCCACCACGTCCTCCTGAGGAGTCTCCTGAACTCTTTGAGCACAGTGTTGGGTACATGCTCCAGGAGGATGCCCAGTGTTTGGTGGGCTCTGATGATGACACTCAGCTAGAGGAAGGCAGTAGCGTGAGCGCAGAGAGAGAGGATGCTCAAGAAGCACAGCAATCTGGCAGTCATGTTCCACAAGCTGCAGCATACTGCCAGGTTTGCTACAGCGATGAAGAGGGAGGGGATGATGAGGGCACTGACTCCACGTGGGTGCCTGGAAGGAGGGAGGAGGAGGAGGAGGCGGAGGAGGCACATGTCCAACGAGGCAGGATGCCCTCCGGGGGCCAGCTTAGGGGCAGCACACCGACTGAATCACACCGCAGAGCTCCGCCTGCGCAGAGCGCTTCCTCTGCGCGTTATTCTAAAAGTTCTTTGGTGTGGGCCTTTTTTGAGACGAGTGCATCAGATCGCACCGCTGCTATTTGCAACATATGTCTCAAGCCTATCTCACGTGGCCAAAACATCAGCCGCTTGGGCACCACATGCTTGACCAGACATATGTTGACCTGCCATGCAGCTCGTTGGCAAGCATACCTCAAAGACCCACACCAAAGAACAAAGCGGACCTCTCCTTGCTCCTCATCAGCTGGCATCTCCAACCCCACTAGACCTTCAGTCCTCTCTGAAACCTGCTCTGAGAGGAATGAAGGTGTAGAATTAGGTGTGTCACAGCCAAGTGCTTCCGGGAACTCTGCTAGTGGTACATCCACGTCCGATTATAGCAGACAAATGTCCCTGCCCCAGCTGCTGGACCGGCGGAAGAAATTTACTCCCAGCCATCCACATGCCCAGCGGTTGAATGCTAGCTTGGCTAAATTGCTAGCACTTCAACTGCTGCCTTTTCAGTTGGTAGACTCGGCCCCCTTCTGTGAGTTTGTACAATGTGCGGTTCCTCAGTGGCAGGTCCCCAAACGCCACTTTTTCTCACGGAAGGCGATTCCAGCTCTCTGCCGGCATGTGGAAGGCAATGTCCTTGCCTCGCTGGACAGGGCGGTCAGCGGTAAGGTGCATATTACCGCTGACTCATGGTCCAGCAGGCATGGACAGGGACGTTACCTGTCTTTCACGGCCCATTGGGTCACTCTTCTGGCTGCTGGGAAGGATGCAGGACAAGGTGCAGTAGTGTTGGAGGTTGTTCCGCCACCACGCCTCCAAAATGCTACTATTGGTTGTGACACACCTCTCTCCTCCACCCCCTCCTCTTCTTCTTCCTCCATGGCCTCTTCCAGTGCTCTGTCCTCAGAACCAGCGGTGCTCCGTAGGCGTTGCAGGGGCTACGCAAGTACGCAGGCAAAACGATGCCATGCCGTGCTTGCGCTGGTTTGTTTGGGGGACAGGAGCCACACTGGGGCGGATGTTTTGTCAGCTCTGCAGGGGCAGGCCGAGAGGTGGTTGACGCCACGCCAGCTTAAGCCAGGAATGGTGGTTTGCGACAATGGCACCAACCTCCTCTCCGCCCTCCGACAGGGACAACTGACCCATGTGCCCTGTGTAGCTCACGTCCTTAACCTGGTGGTGCAGCGGTTCTTGGGCAGGTACCCCGGCTTACAGGATGTCCTGAAACAGGCCAGGAGAGTCTGTGTGCATTTCCGCCGATCATTTAATGCCTGTGCTCGGCTGGCTGAGCTCCAAAAGGAGTTGAACCTGCCCAAGAACCGCCTTATATGTGACATGCCCACCAGATGGAACTCAACATTGGCCATGCTGCAGCGGCTGCACACGCAGCAGAGGGCCATCAATGAGTACCTGTGCGACTACGGCACCAGGACAGGGTCAGGGGAGCTTGGTTTTTTCTCACCACGCCAGTGGGGCATGATCAGGGATGCATGCACTGTCCTGTCACCGTTTGAGGAGGCCACAAGGATGGTGAGCAGTGACAGTGCATGCATCAGTGACACTGTACCTCTTGTCCACCTCTTGGAGCATACGCTGCGTGGAATAATGGACAGGGCACTTGAGGCAGAACAGAGGCAGGAAGAGGAGGACTTCCTTGCCTCTCAAGGCCCCCTTTATCCAGACAGTGTTCCTGCTGTGCCACCCATCACACAGGAAGAGGGTGAGGAGGAGGAAGAGGAGGAGGAGGATGATTGTGTCAGCATGGAGGTGGAGGCTGGCACTCAGCATCAGCAGCAGCAGCAGCAGTCTTATAGGGATGATTTACAGTCCCAAGAAACACGTGGACTTGTACGTGGCTGGGAGGAGGTAGCTGCGGATCATGTTGTCCTTAGTGACCCAGAGGACTCCGGACCGAATGCCTCAGCTAACCTACGCTGCATGGCCTCCCTGATCCTGCAAAGCCTGCGGAAGGATCCTCGTATTCTTCGGATCAAGGAGAGGGACCATTACTGGCTGGCCACTCTCCTTGATCCACGGTACAAGGGTAAGGTTGCCGACCTTATCTTGCCATCGCAGAGGGAGCAGAGGATGAGACATCTCCGGGAGGCCTTGCAGAAAGCTCTGTGCAACGCGTTCCCAGAGACTGGGAGGTCACAAACTCCTGGTCCTGGACAACGTGTTGCTGAGGCATCAGTCAGAAGGAGCGGTGGAGAAGGTGGCCGTCTGACTGATGCTTTCAGACAATTTTTTAGTCCGCAGCCCCAAGGTATGATTGGTTCCAGCACCCATCGCCAGCGTCTAATTTACATGGTGCAGGAATACCTAGGGGCAAGGTCAGACTTGGACACCTTTCCCACTGAAAATCCTCTGGCTTACTGGGTCTTGAGGATGGATCACTGGCCAGAGCTTGCACATTATGCAATTGAGCTACTGGCCTGTCCTGCATCCAGCGTTCTTTCGGAACGCACCTTCAGTGCTGCTGGTGGCTTCGTTACCGATCACAGGGTGCGCCTGTCCACCGAATCAGTTGATCGACTGACCTTCATCAAGATGAATCAGTCTTGGATCACCCACAGCTACCAAGCACCTGAAGCTGATGTAACCGAATAATTTTTTTTGAAATACCACATCCCTTCAAGACTGCCTATGCTGATGCTGAGTGACTGTCCTGTTATGTTGATTGTCTATCCTCTTCCTCCTCCGCTGATATGTTGGAAGAACATTTTTGGTTCTGGGTGATGCCAGCAGCCCAATTTTTCTGCCCCTGTTTAACAGGGGCGTTTAAGTACAATTTTTGATGCAATGCTTTGCAGCAGGGCTAATTCCTGCAATAAAACTAGAGTATATGGCAGAGGTTGCAGTGTGATGGCACCAGTGCCTAAGGCCCAATTTTTCTGCCCCTGTTTAACAGGGGCGTTTAAGTACAATTTTTGATGCAATGCTTTGCAGCAGGGCTAATTCCTGCAATAAAACTACAGTATATGGCAGAGGTTGCAGTGTGATGGCACCAGTGCCTAAGGCCCAATTTTTCTGCCCCTGTTTAACAGGGGCGTTTAAGTACAATTTTTGATGTAATGCTTTGCAGCAGGGCTAATTCCTGCAATAAAACTAGAGTATATGGCAGAGGTTGCAGTGTGATGGCACCAGTGCCTAAGGCCCAATTTTTCTGCCCCTGTTTAACAGGGGCGTTTAAGTACAATTTTTGATGCAATGCTTTGCAGCAGGGCTAATTCCTGCAATAAAACTACAGTATATGGCAGAGGTTGCAGTGTGATGGCACCAGTGTCTAAGGCCCAATTTTTCTGCCCCTGTTTAACAGGGGCGTTTAAGTACAATTTTTGATGCAATGCTTTGCAGCAGGGCTAATTCCTGCAATAAAACTACAGTATATGGCAGAGGTTGCAGTGTGATGGCACCAGTGCCTAAGGCCCAATTTTTCTGCCCCTGTTTAACAGGGGCGTTTAAGTACAATTTTTGATGCAATGCTTTGCAGCAGGGCTAATTCCTGCAATAAAACTACAGTATATGGCAGAGGTTGCAATGTGATGGCACCAGTGCCTAAGGCCCAATTTTTCTGCCCCTGTTTAACAGGGGCGTTTAAGTACAATTTTTGATGCAATGCTTTGCAGCAGGGCTAATTCCTGCAATAAAACTACAGTATATGGCAGAGGTTGCAGTGTGATGGCACCAGTGCCTAAGGCCCAATTTTTCTGCCCCTGTTTAACAGGGACATGTAATTACAATTCTTGATATAATATTTCACAGGAGGGCCCCTTCCTGTGCCCACCCAGAGTAACGGTGAGGACTTATAGTGTTGTGGCACCAGCACCACAACCACCAAAGGTCAATTTTTCTACCACTGTTCAACAATGGCATGTAATTACAATTCTTGATATAATCGTTCACAGCAGGGCGCTCCAGCGCCCACCAAGAGTCACTTTGAGGGCTTACAATGTTGTGGCAAAACCAACACCTTGTTCCGCCATTTCTGCAGAGCATATAGGGCAGGCCCCTACTTTCAAACATCCAATTTACAAACATCTCCTACTTGCAAACGGAAGGAGACAACAGCAAGTGAGATGAAAAAAGATGGACGACAAAACAAATTATACAGGGGTGATAACCCTTCCCTATGTTTTCCAAAAAGCTTAAAAATAGTTTTTTTGACTGGAGCTACACTTTAAAAATGTACCAGTTGAAAATTACAAACAGATTCAACTTAACACAACAAACCTACACAGTCCCTGTCTTGTTTGCACCACCTGTATACTGCTGTTCTGAGTATATAGGGCCTGGGGGCCACACACATTTCCTTTTTTTAATATGGGTACGGGGTTCCCCTTAATATGCGTACAAGACCCAAATAGGCTGGTAATGGGCAGGGAGGGCTACCCATGCCATTTTTCTGAATGATTTTCAACCATATTGCAGGAACCAGATATAACATTAAAACCGCAAGCAGTTTTAAATGGTGTTATTTCCGTTTAATGTCATTTTGTGCAGGGACTGTTCTAAACACGGGAAACACGTGGCACTTCACAGGCATACTACAGACACCCCCCAGGCACCATATTTAAAGGAATATTTCTTTTTTTTTTTTCACTTTAATCGTCATTAAAATCAGTGTTCCCGCCAAAACGGCCGCTTTTAAAACTTTTTATTGCATTGACCCATGTCCCCTGAGGCAGGAGTCAGGTCCCCAAACCCTTTTTAGGACAGTATCTTGCATATCAGCCGTTAAAATTAGCACTTTCCATTTCGAACGTTCGAGTCCCATAGACTTCAATGGGGTTCTAACGTTCGTTACGAACGCGGGGTCCGTTCGAAAGTTCTGGTGCGAACCGAACCGGGGGGTGTTCGGCTCATCCCTAGTTATAATGTAATACCAAAAAACAGTGTCTACACCTTCTGGTGCTCATATTACTTCCTTTAACTCTGCACTTAGTAAACCCACGTCCAGACTATGCACAGTAAGGTATTTACATATTCTAAACAAGCAGTAAAAACATGTGAAAATAAGCCCTCATTCACTCATGTAGCCTATAGGCATTGTGGAAAAAATTGTCTTCAAAGTTCATAATTGAAGCACTGAATTATTTTCCTATTGTTTTCTATTGCAGAAAAAACTTAGCAGATCTTCTAATGTAAACAACCAGCAAGTGTTGCTAAGATGTTAGGCCCCTTTCACACGGACAGCTGTTCTGCCGCAGTTTAGCATGTTTGTTTTTTTTTCTGTGAAATTCAAGACTCCAGGCACAACGATCAGCTGCATTTGTACAGTGCATTTGTATGTGCGTTTCTGTGCAGTTGCGTTCAGCTTCAGTTATCTAATATAGTCGTTCCCATAGCAACCCTTTTTTTAAATTTATTTTTTGGTCCCTTGAATCCCTTCTCACGCTACTATCCGCAGTTGGCACAAAAGACTGCGATTACCTGCGGTTATGTGCATATAGCTGCGCTACATCGCACTTGGACGCATTAAATTCTATTTTTTATATTCGCACCAAACCGCATGTAAGGAAATCGCAGCTAAACGCTGTGTGTGAATGGGGCCATAGGAAAGCATTGTGTGCTTTTAGCTGCGGTAGAAAACTAGAAAATCCACAGCTAAAAATACCATTCTATCCGTCCGTGTGAAAGGGGCCTTACTCTGCACTTAGTAAACCCACGTCCAGACTATGCACAGTAAGGTATTTACATATTGCAAACAAGCAGTAAAAACATGTGAAAATAAGCCCTCACTCACTCATGTAGCCTATAGGCATTGTGGAAAAAATTGTCTTCAAAGTTCATAATTGAAGCACTGAAATCTATTCCTATTATTTTTTATTGCAGCAGAATCTTAGCAGATCTTCTAATGTAAATAACCAGCAGGTGTTGCTAAGATGTTAGACTGAGACTTGAATTTAGAGTCTTTGTTGTGAACTATGAGAATCTTTGGGAATTAAGTACTTCTCAGTACATGCAGCTCATGCAGCTTTAAAAAGCTCTCCTGCTGCTTGTTAAAAATATGTACTGTAAATGCTTTAATGTCCATAGTCTTGGCAGAGGATCTCAAAAGTGAAAGTACCACTCATCCTCCTCCCCACCCCTGCCCCTAAAGCATTTGATTTTTTTTTTCTTTAAGCAGGGACCAGGTACCTTTTTGACAAGTTCTCAATCCTACTTCCTTAATTCTCACCCAGATGAGAATGATCGCTTCATTCGCTTGTACCACCCCTGGCTCCACCCAAGAGCCTCCTGCGATACTTCACATGCCCCAGGAGGCTGCAGAACCAGCCCCTCAGTGCTGCATCATCTGTGGTATACACAGTGGGGAGTTGGCTGTGATTCATCAGGAAGTTACACCTGGCTCCCAAATCCAAAATGTTGGCCCCGGGGACCTACAGAAGTGAGAAGAATCAGCTGTGAAAAGACAGCACTGAACTCTATGGACTGGTAACTACAGCTACAGTATTTGAAGTTCACCTCTAAAGTGGAACTTTACCCATAAAAATGTATAGAAAATAATGTTTTTTAGCAAGGAACGTACATTCTACATTAATAATTATGCTACCACAATTAATGTGTGCTGGAAATTGCCTCCAGCATTGATCCTGTTTTTTCCTGCTGGAGACTGCCATTTTAGTGCAGCTCAGGGCCCCTGAACAGCACTAAATCATAAAGCGGAATTAAATCCATTGATTTAAAGGTTTCAAATTCAGATACATTGCTGGAATGCTAACTGTGAATTTCTAACTGTCACATATGCTTGTCTCCTCAACCAAACTGTTAAACCATCAAATGGCCAGTGTCATAGCTAATCACATGTGCAGCATCATGACAGTTGTAGATCAAACAGAAGCAGTTTCCTTGGCTGTAAAGGATAGAAGGGTTTAATTCTGCTTAAAGTCTAAAAATGCCTAAAAATGCCTAAAATTGGGAGTAATGTACATGTACAGAGCAGGGTGAAACCATGTATTACTGGATTTTACACAGTATAGATTTATCTTATTTTTAATGTTTTACTATACCTGCAAAGGGGGCCAGCCTGAAGTAATCTAGCAGGACTTCATTTTCTAACTAAAGTTCCACTTTAAGCAAGTGTCCATGCATTTTTGAGCCCCTAACACTACATGCTTCTAATTATCATGAATCCAAGCACATGCTAATTAAAGTGGATCTTTACCCTTTCCATCTACTTTCTGCTATTCACCTTCTACCCCTTTTCTCTCACAGAAATGGATTTATTTTGGGGAGGGGAAGGATACCTTTCTTAGGGACCCCTTCTCATTCTTCCTGGCTTTATGCCTAAGCCATTATAACATTAAAGCGGGACTCTCTTCCAAGATAAGGTGCTGCTGGATACCCAGCATGCACCTCCCGATCTCACGCATGAGCATTCTTCATAGGGTGTAGCGCAGACGGTGTGTCTGGTTGCCATCGCACAGGACGGCGACGGAGGAAAGGCCCGCTCCATTGTTATGGCAAGAGAGATAATCAATCTGACATGGACCCATCACTAAGCTAACATAGGAATGACATGTCCACCCCCACGGCGCTTAGATCTTACATCTCCCAGGAGCACAGGCACCACAGGAATTTACGTACATTGTCGTAGCAGATTAAAAGGGACACCCTAGCAACAAGAGAGATACAGTAAGGAAAAGAAAAATGTTGCCCAAATGTTATGGGAGCAGAAAGGAAATTATTTCTATAAAGATAAAATATTGGTTGAAACCCTGCAGGGCCTGTAGCCTCCTAGAATACCTATGTCATGGAGTACTGTATGGCACATTTTCCACATTGCAACATGAGGGGGTGCCGGTTGTCTCTTCATGGCCTGGCGAGTATTTGCAGGGCCACTGCACAACCTGGAAGAGACAGCTAGCACCCTCTGATGATATTGGAATTACATGGCAGTACATTTGAGCATGTTTTTTGCATACAGCCTAACTACCATTTTGGATGGGGTAAGGAAGGATTACAATTCTGACAGGTTTTTTTATTGCTGTGTGGGTCTTCATTGGGGAGATTTATCTTGACTTCTTATTATGTGTAACACACCTGTCATTTACTGGACAGGAAATAAGAACACATCTCCCCAAATGGAGAGTAACCATATTTCACTCTGCCAAAAAGAAAAAGGTTTTGGCTAGAATTGGGCTTTAACATAATTTCTAGGCTTCTGGACCCAAAGCAAAACACAAAATTCATTCACATATATCTCACATACATTATATGCAAAAGCAAGAGCTATACAGTGCATCCAGAAAGTATTCACAGCACTTCACTTTTTCCACATTTTGTTATGTTACAGCCTTTTTCCAAAATGCATTAAATTAATTATTTTCCTCAAAATTCTACAAACAATACCCCATAATGACAACATGAAAGAAGTTTGTTTGAAATTTTTGCAAATGTATTAAAAATAAAAAAAGGAAACAATCACATCTACATAAATGTTCACAGCTTTAGCTCATTACTTTGTTGAAGCACCTTTTGGCACCAATTGGAGCCTCAAGTCTTTTTGAATATGATGCTAAAAGCTTAGCACACCTCTTTTTGGGCAGTTTCTCCCATTCTTCTTAACAGGACCTCTCAAGCTCCATCAGGTTGCATGGCAGGTGTTGGTGTACATCCATTTTCTGATCTCTCCAGAAATGTTCAATCTGGTTCATGCCTGGGCTCTGGCTGGGCTACTCAAGGACATTCACAGAGTTGTCCCGTAGCCACTCCTTTGTTATCTTGTATGTATGCTTAGAGTAGTTGTCCTGTTGGAAGATGAACCTTCACCCCAGAGTGCTCTGGGGCAGGTTTTCATCAAGGATGCCTCTGTACATTGTTGCATTCATCTTTCCCTCAATCCTGACTCCCAGTTTCTGACACTGAAAAACTTACCCACAGCATGATGTTGCTCCTCTCTCCACAGAGAAACTCTGGAGCTCTGTCAGAGTTACCATCAGGTTCTCGGTCACCTTCCTGACTAAGACCCTTCTCCCCCGATCGCCTAGTTTGGCTAGGCCGCTCGCTCTACTAAGAGCCCTGGTGGCTCCAAACTTCTTCTATTTACAGATTATGGAGATCACTGTACACATTGGGACCTTCAATCCTATAGAAATTGTTTCTATACCCTTGCCCAGATCTATTCCTCGATACAATCCTGTCTCGGATTTGACTTCATGGCTTGGTTTGTGCTCTGACATGCACTGGTAACTGTGGGACCTTATATAGACAGGTGTGTGCCTTTCCAAATCATGTCCAATCTACTGAATTTACCACAGGTGGACTCCAATAAAGTTGTAGAAACATCTCAAGCATGATCAGTGGAAACAGGATGCACCTGAGCTCAATTTTGAGTGCCATGGCAAAGGCTGTGAATACTTTTTTTTTGAGTTCAAACAATATTCTTTCACATTGTCATTATGGGGTATTGTTTGTAGAATTTTGAGGAAAATAATTAATTGAATCCATTTTAAAGCTGTAACATAACAAAATGTGAAAAGTGAAGCGCTGTGAATACTTTCCGGATGCACTGTATGTGATTGCTTTGTTTCTGGAATCATTATTTATGAGAAAAGTCCAAAGGTTTTGGGGCCTAGAGAAGGAATTGAAGCCTGTCATGGACAAGTCTCTGCTTTTGTTGGTTCTGGATAGCAAATGAACCTTTACAATGCAGCAATAAAATCTTACCACATCAGCATTTAGAAGGTTACCTTCAGCTACTTATTTGAAAATTATGACCAAAAGGTTCACAATAAATAAAGAGGGCAGGTGCATACTGATATTATATAGGTTTACTGATGATTTTACGCTGATTATATTGCTTGCTGGTAATACGGATAGTCCTGTCAGTACAACCTACTATACTGCATTCATTACATTGTTCACTCTTTTGGAAAGTGTACCTGTTTCATATGTTTGAGCTTGATAAATAGGACAGTTGGAGTCCTTGGCGTCCTTTTGTTGATTCCTCCTATACAACGGAATACAGTTACAAATACTTGTTTCAGTTTCGGGCTGCCAAAAATAAGGACAATTGACTGTGCGGGCGAGTAACTATAGATGACTACTAAACAAGTACAGAATTCTGGGCTGCTCGGAGGGAAAATATCTATAAAGACCAGGATTTCAGCTACATAAAATGTTATATACAAAATAAGAAGACAGCTTATTGTCCTGGCTGCCCGGATCCGTCCTTCTGCCCGAGCACTCAGTTCTCCCTTTGTATTCTTGTCTGACTTCTTAGTGTTGATAACAAGTGACTTGATGATCAATCCATTAGCAACTCCCACTAAGACCAATGGTAGGGAACAGCTGACAAGGTTACTGGGCAGTAGATATGCAGTGCTCAGTTTGGGTAATGATGCTACCTCACTGTCATTATTTGATATATTTAATTTCAGAGGATCTCTGTAGATGTTCCAGGCTGCAGGAAGGCCAGAAGCCAATGAAATGAATAAGGAAACCAGTATGAGTGGCGGAATCAGTTGAGAACCTGCAAGCTTCAGTCGGATTAAAAAAGGATGAGCAGTTATAACAATCTGCAAATAATAATTGATGGAAAGGCAAACTGTAAACCAGAAGCTGGAATAAATTGGCAGAACGAGAAAGACAACTGACACTGTATAGACTTCATCAGTAAAGTACACATTGCTCTCAATAAAACTCATAAAATCATTGATTAACATAGTGAATTGAAATATAATGTTGGATGTGCAGAGAGTCACCACGATGAGGTCAGATGAGCTAAAATTGTTTCCCTTGGCTTTATCTATAAGGTTCACAACAATGATGAGTAAGTTAGTGAAAACGGCAATGATGGTGCTCAGAGCCAGAATAGTCATTAAGGCCAGAATGAATACAGGAAGCATTAGATATAATGAGAAAAGGCTTAACAATTGTGGAAAAAGGCTTTGCTGTCATTGGTTTCCTGATCCACTTGCCAAAATTAATCCAGTAACATTTATACCTGATAAAGAGAAATCAATGAGGGATAATAATAAACCTTTTAGACAACTTTTATTTACTATTACATCTTATCATATTTTTATATAATTATACCAAAGGCGGTTTTAAGGCTTCTAGGCATTTTACTATTTTGATTTTAAAGATTTACAGCTCTTAAAGACCTCTTCAACAAATATATATATATATATATATATATATATATATATATATACATATACACACACACATTATATATATATATATATATACACACACACACATATAAAGGCAGCGCTACAAGAAAAAACACAGTCCAATTATTTCATGTGGAGGTGTAGGTGACAGCTTTTTATCTCAGTGTGGGAATCAAACACTGTTTGGACTTTCCATATACTCATTATGCCACGTACACACGAGCGGACTGTATGGCATACTTAGTTCGTCATACAATCCGACGGACAGTCCGTCGTACTTTCCACTGAACGGACTTGACCACACACGGATACCCAAACAGTCCGTCGAAAGCTTGCGCGATGACGTGTACAGCACGTACGACGGGACTAGAAATAGGAAGTCCAATACACAGCAAAGCACCCTTCCGCCATGTAAATCCTTTCTGGGCATGCGCCATTCTTAGTCCGTCGAACTAGCATACTGACGAGCGGATTGTCCACTGAAACCAAAGTACGACAGACAGAATTTCGAAAAATCCGAAATTCTTAGTACGCCAGACTGCACGCTGAAAAAGTCCGCTGAAGCCCACACACGAGCGGATTGTCCGGTGAAATGTGTTTCGACGGACTAAGTACGCCATACAGTCCGCCCGTGTGTACGCGGCATTATGGTGCTGACATGCAGCACATGATTGCAATTTTTGAACTACTGTATTTATTGGCGTATAACACTGACCTTTTCACCAGGAAAATCGGATGCAAATAGCGTGTGCGTGTTATACGTCAATACTTAAATTTTAGCTGCCTTATTTAAAATTTAAGTTTTTTTTCCTGAAACTTCCCTCTTAAAATGAATGTGCGTGTTATACACCTGTGCTTGTTATACGCCGATAAATACGGTATTCATGCATTTGCACTAGCTTATGACTGCAAATCTGTAATAATTGGACTGTGTTTTTTTGTAGCGCTGCCTTTATGTATATTTTTTATGTCTCTAATACTTGCTTTTGGTAGGTATATATGGCAGCTGCTTCAGACTTAATTGGTCACATCATTAACTCATTGAGATAAGTTTTAGTGATTTCACCCATCCCATAAGCGCTTAATTTTTGTGGGTAAAGGGATAGATAGATAGATAGATAGATAGATAGATAGATAGATAGATAGATAGATAGATGGATGGATAGATGGATGCACATTTCAGGATGTGTGTCTATTTATTAAATGGAACAAGTGATAATAGGTAATACACTTTTTGTTGCTGCGGATCACCACCATTTATCCAGTTTTTGTTAAAACATATTCAAAGTCCAAAGAAATTTTAAATAAAGCAAAGGTGTCAGTGGCTACAGTTTCCTACACCATCCAAGGGCACTTGGAAACTAGAGAAAACACTGACAGAACAGGCCACACTAGATTTAGAAGACAAATTTCTACAGTAATCAGCTTCAAACGCTGCACAGGACAACATTTTCAAGCACAGTTTAGCAGCAGTTAAAGTAAGTCTCAACTTCAACTGTGACTTCATGCTATATATTTGACATGTTAAACAATTGCTAAAATAGCAAAATAATAAAAAGAAACTTTCCTGTGCAAGGAACCACTGACGGTGGGCAGATGAAGACTGGAAGAAGGTCTTATAGACTCACCAATCAAAATTTAGAATTTTCCATTATGCAGAGTTTCTGCACAATTTAGCATGATGGTTTCTCCGTGTGTGACACCAACTATCAAACATGGAGGAGGAAGCATGATGGTATGGTGCTCTTTTTCTGGATTTAGAGTCAGCAACCGGCACAAATTGGCTGGTGTTCTAAACCAAAAGTTCTATCACAGCATTTTGTAGTGCCATGCAAAGCCCGCTGATGTCTTTTTGATGTCTTTTTGGTAAGGGATTCATCTTACAGCAAGATATTTGCCCAAAACATTCAGTAATAAAACCCTATAAGATGCAGTCACTGTTTGGGTATTGAGGCTGGGTGTTGGTGAATAAAATAGCCCCATCAGTAGAGATTACTCCATCCATGCTATTTATTCTTATTCTTATTATTCTTATTATCTATTCCGTCTGTAGGTGATGCCTAACATTATTGTCTAATAAAGCAGAAACCAAGTTACAATATTAGGTAAAAAAATAATTGTAAATGAATACTAATACAAGAAAATGATTTCTGAATTCCAACATTTCCATTTCACTGCTGCTAACATTGTGAGTCATTCATAAACATTTTAATGGATAACTGCCCCCCATATATGGAATTTGTAAATAAGCTAAAGTGCACTTCGGTGTTACCCTTTTATTCTTAATACACCATACCACTAAAGTAAATTGAAATGACATTTTTACCTTGTCTTGGCATCACGTTCAGAAATCCACTGGGTGAGAGGAAGAAATGTTGTTGTTTCTTATGGATCCTCAGATAGCTAAATAAACTTTTGTAATCTGTATGTCTCTATGTTACATATATTTTTGACTTGGGCTATTTGTTGTTCACTGTGTCACATTGTTGTTCACCGCAGTTGATGCACTTACAAATAATTTATTGAATATGCAATATTTACAGTAGAAAAAGTTCTTTAGCAATAGTGGGTTCTGTAATAACCTTTTGGTGCTTTCCTGCACATAGAAAGCCCATGGACATTGTAAAGCTACATTATTCTGACCTGTCTTGGGAGTAGTCAGCCTTTCATCTGCTTTTATGTGCGTTATGATTGAAGGGAGCGTCAGTGCTCCAACGCTAATTATATGCCTTTAACCTCTCTTGATTCCCATAGCTCCTGAAAATGATGACATGACACAACATTAAATACATTTTATTTAGGAGCTATTATAAGTGTGCTGAGTGGCTACTACTGATTTGTATGTAATTTTGCCTCATCTCTGGAGTACATGAATTCACTTTGCTATTGCTAACAGCAGGACCATGTAACATTACTTTTGGGTTCTTATGCTACTGGACTGTTTATTTGACCTTTATAGCTGTCCTTTTTTTTTTTTTTTTTACAGTTATGTATACATGAAAAGGAAGGTACAGTTTGTATACTACCCTATAGTGCTTGTCTTTATGTATATATAGTGCTAGTGTCATAAATATATTGTAATTATATTTTCTCACTATAAGTAAAGTCTCTACTCCCTACTTGCAGTGCCACACCACAATAGTAGTGCTTTACTTCTCCTCTTTACAAGGTAAAGTTGGCCTTACATGGATCGAAATTTGGCTGGTTTGATAGAGCCTTGCCAAATTTCAATCCATGTATTGTCAGAGAGGTTGTACAGAAGTCAATCTACGTATTGACTTCTGTACAATGGCCATGTCAGATTTTTGCCACTTGATCAGCGCCAGTTGCATGCATGTACTGACCATCAAGACTACTGGGAGTTTCCCGGTGGGCCGATGGCTCAGTGGGACGGTTTTAGGGTGCCATTTGGCATGTCTCTTCCAGGTCCCGGGCACCTTCGTTCTGGGACAAATTTTTGTACCAGTCCAGCCCTGGCCAGCTGTGAACCCAACAGCATCCTTAACAACCAGTAAATGGCGGAAAGGGGAGCAAACAAGCTGTCTGTTGCACAAGATACAGAGACAGACACTCCGTTTGTCCCTGTATGCCAGGTTAGAGTTGGTCTTAATTACCTCCAATTTTATTATCTAAAAACTGGGGTAAATATTTTTGAATTTGGTGCAGTAATAGTGCCACTTTAGAAGTTTGACGAAGGCCATTTTAAAAGGACCATACCACCAGAAAAGTGATAGAGCGTTATTGAATTCCCCCGAACTATGCTTAAATGTCCTAAGGCTATCTTCTTCATAACAGAGAACCAGCATCACTCCAAACTGCTCTCTGACATGAAGCAAGCTGCAGCCAATGATCACTGCTGTCTACTGCTATCTATACTGTATGTGACCAGTGGTCTTTCTGTAGAGGTCTACTATGCTTCCTGCTAAGCCAGAGTTCTCTCAACAGGGAGTCTGAACAACATGTCAAATAATACATTGTGATGGTGTGTATGTGATAATTTTTTATTTTTTTTGCAAATCTGTTTATTGAGTTTTAAACATTGAACAAAAAACAGCATACATTGGTCATGACGAGATTTGGTGCAAACAGAATTATTATATAAGGCATGTAGTTACATAAAACGTGGCAGAGTATTTAAGGCATCGCGGTGGTCACAGAGGGCTGTCTCCATGGGCAGTAGGACAGGGCGGAGCTAAAACATGCAGCTCAGAAATATGTTACATTCACAATTGCAAATTCCTATTCATTAGCAGAAGATAATGTGTTAAGCAGGATGCGGATCTGAGGCTGTGGAGGTGTCCGCCAGCCATTTGGACCAGACCTTGTCATATTTTTGCGGGCAACCCCTATTAACATAACAGTCTTTGTAAAGAGGCAGGCTGTTGTTGACCAATTGTTTCCACAGGGACAGAGGAGGAGGAGTAGGCTTACGCCAGCTGAGGGCTATGGTTTTGCGGGCGTAAAAGAGAAGTAGCCCAACCAATGTGCGCCGTGCCACAGTGGGAATTATTTGTTCTATCAGGCCCAGTATGCAAATTTCCATGGAGGGTTGGAGCGATATGGTGGTGAACTGTGTTATGACCCTTAATATCTCCCTCCAATTTTCCCACAACGCCAACACCCTGGGGGGGAGGCGGGGTTTATTTTGTGTAATCTGTGTGGGTAAAATATGCACGATGGACCATTTTGAACTGTATTAGTCGATCTCTCAGGGAGACCAGGGATCTAAAAGGGAAGTCCCACATGTCATCCCAATCATCATTGTCAAAAGTGGGAATGTCTTGTATCCATGCGTCCCTGAGTTTTCCCAAAATAGGGAGGGAGGTCATTATCAAATGGGAGTAAAGTTTCGAGGTGGGCTTATTTGCACATCCGGACCTGAGGAAGTCCTCTAATGTGGATTGGATGACCTGGAGGGGAGAACTGGAGAACTGGCAACTGAAGGCATGGGAGAGTTGTATATATCTAAAAAATAGCTCTGTGGGATGTTAAAATCAGAGATCAGTTTGGGGAGTGAAGCCAGAGATTGGTTGGAGATTACTTTGTCCACTGTTTTAATGTTGAATTTAGTCCAAGCGTGTGGTTCGGGTAGTTTTTAAAGATGCTCCAGGGTGGGGTTCATCCACAAGGGGCAGCCGGAGAAAGTGCATTGATAGGGTATTTTTTAATTTTAAGTCCCGCTCCCCTATGCACGTAGCGTGGTGCGCATGGAGGGGGTCAGCGGTTATGGGGCTTTTGGGCCACGGAAAAGTAAAAATTTCAGCGCTTCTAGCGACTTCACCACCGCCGCCTCAACCAAGGTCAGGGCACGCCAGTCCTCCCTGGGAGGATGGGCGCGTAAGTGTTGACCGTCCATATCTGGGGGACTGGTTTCCCCAGATAAAGGCGGCGAAGAGGCTATGCAGTTGGGAGAAAAAGGATTTAGGAATCCATTGTGGAGAGTGACGAAGTAGGTCGATAAATTTGGGTAGGATTTTCATTTTTATCAGATTTATCCGACCTAGCAGTGATAGAGGTAGTGACTCCCATGCCTTCAGTCTCAGCCGTGTCTCCTGAACCACTGGGGATAGATTCAGGGGCAAGAAGTCTGAAGCCTGTCTTGAGACCACCACCCCAAGGTACCCACTGTAGGGTTATATCGGGGGGGGGGCGCTGGCACGAGCCGCAGGGTCTATAGGGAACAAAAGAGACTTTGACCAGTTAACCTTAAGGCCTGTGATTGCGGAGAATGAGTTCAAAATTTGCAGTGCCCCCTTGAGCGAGGAGTCTGCATCATTAAGGAAGAGAAGGAGGTCGTCCGCATACAGGGCGACCCTCTCGTCCAGCCAGCCAACGCGCAGACTCTTAATGTTCAGGGAGGTGCGTAGGGCCTCTGCCAGTGGTTCCATTGCGATGGTGAAAAGGGCCGGAGAGAGAGGGCAGCCCTGTCGCGTGCCTCTGGACAGAGGGAAGGGCTGTGACAGACCCCCCCCCCAACTTGATGGCTGATGTGGGGTGCTTGTAGAGTGTCTGTAACCACGTAATAAATACCAAGGGGAACTCCATTCTGCGGAGGACCTGTGTATGTGATAATTAACCATGATACACTTAATCATGAGACACCTAATCACCTAATCTAATCATTTCTAAGGCCGGGTTCACACCACAGCGATGCGGGAACGCCGCGAATCCGCGGCGTTTTCCCGCATCGCATGCCTCCCGCCGGCAGTTCACACTGCCCTATGCGAACGGCTGGGAGTGTCAATAAAATGTTAATGACACCCCCAGATCCGTCCGCATATCGCAGTGCGATCTGCACACTCGCACAGGAATCGGATCGCATGGTGTGAACACCCATGCGATCCGATTCTGCTGCGGACCAAAAAAAGGGTCCCGTGCGAGTTTGCTGCGGGAGCGATGCGAATTCAGCCATACTATCTGTATGGCTGAACTCGCATCGCTACGGAGATCGGATGTGATTTGCACTGCAGTGCGGTGCGAATCACATCCGGATCTCCCCCCGCAGCAGTGTGAACCCAGCCTAATAGTAAACAATTTCTCAAGAACCCTAAATGACTGTAAAATGTGCAAATCAGTACCACTCAAAGACACCTCTTATCCCAATTCACAGTGTATATGAGATGCGTAGAAATTTAGTTCTCAACTTCATTTGTTCATTTGTTTGTTTTAAAGGATCTCATAGCTGGTTATAAATCATTATACAAGGCCATTATATTGTTATTTTGACATTAGTTTAAATATTGTGTTTAATTGTGCAACAATACTACAATGAATTGTACCTACTGTACAGGATGCTTGGAGTGTGTCCAAGAGAGCAGGTACAGTATATTTCCCCGCTATTTCGATTGCGGTCCCTTTAAGGGAGAGCTCAAGATACATTGTTAGTAGTCAGGGGATATCACCCATGCAGGGTGAGGGATTCCAGGGTAGTCCAGTCAGAGGGGGGAGGACTTATTTTTAGTACTCTCTGGATTGATAAGTTTTTAGGGACCCAGAATTTGAGTTTCAATGAGTTTTAGGAGAGAAGAACCTCAAAACCCTGATTACAGGGACTTTTGAAGAGCAGCAGGAAGGAAGCCATGTGTGTCTCTGAGGCAGAGTGGAGTGGTTCACCAGCTCTGAGTAAGTATGAACTTTCTGGCACCTGAGTCACTTGTTAATGAACCCCTGTGGACTTTGTGACACCCAGTGTAGGACCAAGCAGACCAAGCAGGGCCATCTTTAAGGCAGGGCAAAAGGGGCAGCTGTCCTGGGCTCTGTCCTTGTTGTGGGGCCCAAAGCAGCTCCCTCATACTTGCCAACTATCCCAGTTTAAATTCCCTTATCCCTTGAGGTTTTAGTCCTGTGCTGTGTCCTGATATTTCAGTGTGAAGTCCTGTTCCTAATGCAGCCCAGCTCTGCCCTATAGATGTGCACAGATCACTCACCTGCAGACCCTGTGTTTACATGTAAATAGTGGGGTCTGGTAGCATTCATATGTAAATAGAGGCAGTATTCATGTGTATATCATGCCCCCCTAAGGTCATATCCACCATCACCTATACCGAATGCTGCCCACTGGGGAGATAAAGGGGCATGAAGAAAGTCCCAAACTCTTTTTCAAAATCACATGGTGCCAAGGCACATGTCAGCAGATGCGTGAGGGAGTCATTAACAATTAATGGCACTGCTGTGCTAAAGGGAAGCATGTTTCTTTGGTGCCAGGAAAGCGATTTTGCATGCGTTCCTGACACACACAAATGTGAGCACAGGCTAAATGTCTCAGTTACATTGGTGGTCAGTGTAAATCTTCTCATTACAGTGGTGCTTGCTGACTCCCTTCATTCACACTAGTGGCCAGTGTGAATGTCGCCCTTACATTGGTGGTCAGTGTAAATTCCTTTTTACATTGGTGATTACTGTGAATGCTTCTATTACATTAATGGTCAGTGTATACCTATATCACATTGATTATTATTATTATTATACAGGTTTTATATAGCGCCAACAGTTTGCTCAGCACTTTACAACATGAGGGCAGACATTACAGTTACATTACAATTTGGTACAGGAATCAGAGGGCCCTTCTTGTGGCCAGTGTTAAAACTCCTCTTTATATTGGTAGTTGGTAAAAAAACAAAAACAAACATCATTGCCATTGATCACATTCTCCACTCCCCCAGCACTGCCACTGATCCCAGGAGTCCTAGGATCCCTAGGAGTTTTCTGTCTATTAATGGGTCCCCTCACCTCCACAGTCCATGATGTGCAGCCAGTGAGGAGATGATGTGCAGTAATCTCTAGCAACCAGTGAGCAGTATTGATATACGTGATCTTTAGCAATCAATCAACTAGCAGAAATCATGTGCTGTAACATCTAGCAACTAATCAGTGAGCCGTAATGTGTGCTGTAACCTCTAGCAACCAGTAAGTGAGCAGTAATGATGCACTGTAACCTCTGGCAACCAATCGCAATCACTGCCTGTTCCAATTCAGTAAGGTTTTTGAGTCTAGCTGCTAATTATTGTATGTCTCAGAGCAGGTGGAGAGCAAAACTGCATGGAGGACCCCCCCACCCCCAGGAAAAATTTTGCCCAGAGTTCAATCAATATTAAAGATGTCCCTGAGACCAAGATTCTGGTGGTAAGCCTGCTGTATGGTTTTGTCATACCAGGACTATGGACTGTTTGATTTACTTTTGCTGAAGAAACCTATTTTTGTTTGCTTGTTTTGAGAGTCCAATTAAGGCTATTTGCTTTTACAAGTGGCTTGCTAGTGATCTCAGCTATCCATATGACACTACCTGAACAGAAAAAACAGAGCGGCCCCAATCCTCCTCTTCTGGGGTCCCTTGTCTGCACTTTTGGCTCCACTTCTTCTTGATGCCGAGCCATGCTGTATGCGTCTATTGACACACACAGCCTGGCTCAGCCCCACACCCTGGCTCTCACTTCTGCCTCAGTTAGATTTCAGTTAGAAATGAAGGAGGTGAGAGAGCAAAGCAAGCTCTAAAATGTTTTTTTACCTTAGGGAAAGTATTAAGGTAAAATATGTTTTAGCTTTAGAACCACTTTAAGAGCAAATGCCCAGGGGCTCCGTTAGGTGTGTGATTCTAAAAATGCCACTGTTAATATAACTAACAATTGTTTTGCTTAATTTAGTTATGTTTTACAGCATTGTAATCTATGGCTGTTATTTTTAGCTTTTATCATTTTTATTACACAGACAGTGAAATAAATGGCCTTTCAGTCCTGTGACTTACTATTTTTTGCTCCATAAGACGCACCTGACGCATCTAGGTTTTAGAGGAGGAAAACAAGAAAAAAAATATTCCTGAACCAAATGGTATATCAAAATATTTACCAGTACCCATGAAATGCAGCCTGACCTGTGTCAAAGAAATGCAGCCTGTCCATTGCCATAAATGCAGCCTGACTATTGCCATTAATGCAGCTATCCTTTGCTCGGGCTGTTCTGTCTTCTAAGCAGGTGTCAGGCCCAGGCAGGTGATCGCCCGGCGCTCGTGGGGGCCTGGGATGTCTGTCTTCCAGAACTAGCATGGCGACGGCGGCGGGGGCGGTGACGACAGGGGTGGGGCAGTGCTGGCGGAGGGGGGCGGTGCTTGTCGTATATTCACACCATAAGACACGGAGACATTTTCCCCCGTATTTATGGGGGGAAAAGTGTGTCCTATGGTCCAAAAAATATGTTACCTAATGTCCTGTATTTTCTTTGTACAGCATGAAGATTTAGGAAGAATAACATAATTTGATACTATACTTAAAAGCTGAAGTGAGACTTTCCTATATATAGTAGAACTGGTAAAAGGTCAAAGGCCTCTTTCACATGGACATTCTGATCGGGTCCACCTGTCCGTTTTTCAGGCAGACCCGATTGGAACCTCCATTCTTCTCTATGCAGCAGTGGGTATAAATGAACGTGTCCATTTACACCTGCCAACATCCAATCCAATCCGCCAAAAAGAGATAAATGGGGATCTGTTCTCCTTCCATCCAGCGGATCAGATGGCAGTTAAGTATAAACAGAAAAGCAGTCCGTTACATCCGGCCACCTATTGAGAAGAGCGGTCTATGTCCGTATCTACTCTGCATAAATGGACACAGGCCTGTCATCTGCCTGCTCAGTGGGGATCAGCAGACAGATCCCCTGCTGAGTAAGCGGATCACTGCTGCAGTCCGCCCAGTGTGAAATCGGCCAAGTTCCTTCATTCAATGTAAAAAGAAACAATGACGAAGTATAAACAAAAATGCTGGGTATACAGATTTATTGAGAAAATTAATCCCAAACACAAAAGGGTTGGCTTCTGATGGTAGCTTCCAGTTTTCAATAGGGATTTGAAACATGCCCAATAGTTTAGATGCAATTGTGCAGAAAATGAATCTATGTACGTGCCGTGTCGGCATCCCTTAATCCTAGCCAGCCTTCTAACATAACTATGCATGCACATAATTAAAAAAAATAGTACATACGTCCCAGCTGTAATAAACTCATATGTTACACTCTGGAAAAGGCTGTCTGTGGGCTTTGGTTGGGACACCTTTTGCATCACGTATCATTTCATTATTATTGCCAAATACATTAGTGTGACTCAAATTAAAATAAGACAAACACAAAAAGCCTTTCTGCATGGCTGGTGTTTAGTAATATACAATGTGCATTAGAGAATACAAATATTTGAATAGCATTTTGGCATAACACACAGCAAACATACAAAGATATAAAAGATAATGTTCTAAATTTATAAAAGTATTTGACAGCTGTCTTAAAGCATAACTAATAGCAATTTTTTTTTCTTTTGAATAGAGTGGAGAGGGATTAGAACAGCTGCCTGTTTTTTTATTGCTATTCGTTTGACAAACATGACTAAAGTTAAGGTAAGAGCCGAATTTTAAAAATCGGTTATAGCCATTTTCTAGACTAGTATCCTAGGGATTGTCCAACAAATGGCATGTGGGGCTGGGTCTGGAGGACATGCACAAAAGCAAAAAAATAAAATAAATAAATGAAAGTCCATAGGGCAAGGAGCAGCGATTTTAGTAATGCTTAAAGTTACATGACATTAGACTCTCACCGAACAGGTAAATGTTCAGGCGATTGAACCATGGTTTGGTCTGGATTTGTGTTCAGATTGAACCTTAAACTCATCCGAAGTTGCCAGAACAGGAATAGAGGGGGCAACAGGGGACACTATTTCTGGTGACACTGGCGACACCCAAAAATTCACTTACTTTGGAGGGATTTCCTCTCACTTTCTGTTTTGGCTATGGGACAGAAAGTGAGAGGATATCTACCCAGTGGGACACAAATGGCTAAAAAAAACTGAAAAAAACATGACAGGGGTTATATATCTTCCTTACTCTATCCAAAAAAAAAGGTTTTCCTTTAGTTCTACTTTAAGTAAAGAATGATAATGACTAGTAATGACTGATGCCTTTCAAGTTTGACAGTTATACTGCCTGAGGTTTTCAATGTCAACATAAACCAAAACTGAAAGTTTAGAAGCCAACAGGGGTTAAGTGATATGGATGAAAAAGCAAGCTCTGCCCTGAATGCTCATGTGTGCTGAGTGCATATATTTTATATCTACAGTATATATACTGTACATAGTAATAGGCATGAGCAATGTGACCAAATTAGTTTCATTATTGATTTTAGTGGTCACTGATATTTCACAACAGCAGAATTTCTTAATTTCTGTGCGTAAATATAATTGCATACATTTTTTTTTCTTTCCTTTCTTTCTTTCTTTCTTTCTTTCTTTCTTTCTTTCTTTCTTTCTTTCTTTCTTTCTTTCTTTCTTTCTTTCTTCAGAAAGTAGGTTTCTTAACCCACATGAGCAATTTAAAGCCCATTGCACTCCACCATGGCAAAAATCTCCAGATTTTGACCTAATTTTCAGAGAAATGAAAACTCTCAAATCTGTTCATCCCTAAATCGGACTAAAAGTTCTACCAAAAATAAATATAATAACCAATTATTAAAAGAACAAAATGCTGCATTAAATTATCAATCTATACCTTTTAAAATATTGGTTCACAAAGCTGCAAATTTCAAGCTTGTATTTGTAATGTTATCACGATAAGATGCTGACAATTGCAGTAACATAGCGGCAGCTGTTAAAAAAAATTTGATCTAACTGTATGGAGGAACTATACAAAACAATGCATTTGGGTTTTATGGTAGGTTCTCTATTTTGCTTAGTATTGTACCTACATAGAAACCAAATGGTTGTATTCCAAAATAAGGAGTGTTTAACAACCATTAGCCATGATCATTTTATCTTAATTTTAGACCTCTGAAGTCATAAGCCTGTAATCTTTGGAAGAAAGGTATATCTGAAAGGTTTGCTCAAGGTATATTTTATTTCTAAAACAAAATAATAATAATATATAAAAAAATAAATAAATACCCTAGTCAACAATTTTATATCTGTTATACATTTGTTACACATGATTTTTTTTTTTTTTTTTTTATGAAAAGCATGTAATTGCAAAATGGCTTGATACAACAGTTGTGATCTTTGAGGCAAATGATTTCCTGTCTCAACTTTACAGTCACACTAAAACAAGTAGGTATATTGATTTAAAATTAAATGCAAGTTTGCTTGCTCTGCTGGCAGATTCTGAATTCAGTATGAATGTTGTCTGTAATCATGAAGTTCTCATATGATACCTAAAACTCGGCGGGTTTATGTGGAAAGGAAAAAAAAGGTACACAACTGTTTTTTAATTATGTTTGTAAAGAAAAACAGCACATACTTTCTTGGCTTCAGAAATATAGTTCAAATATATTCATTTGCAATTTAATTATTAAAAGTGTGTTTTTTTTTTTTTAGATGCCTTGCTAAAATGAAAACTCCCACAACAGATAATGTAAGCTTTAATTCAATAAAAGGTTTCTATAGCTTAAAGTGTATTTCCGCTTTTGCAGTCAAATTGGGATAACACCAGCTTTATATTTGTTACATGTCCCTATTCACATTGCCTAACTTAAAAAAATATATTAACCATTCTCAGCCATCCATTTTAGATGATCTATTCTGGACCCTACAGCACAGAAAAATTCAGTTAGTTCTCTTGGTTTGTCTGTACTGTAAAGCCAGATTTTTATTATCAATTGTAAAGTAAATTTCAACACTTTCTGTCCTAACAAAGGGTTAAAGGGGTAGAGGCTGGGCTTCTCACATTAAATGTATGTTAACCACGTAAGGACCGGCTCCTGTAGAAATACGTCGGCAGAATTGCACGGCTGGGCAAAGTAACATACCTGTACGTTACTTTGAATTCCCTGCCGCGAGCTCCGTGACTCAATGACCGATCAATCAATAAACGCTTATTGCATTTTTTTTTTAACCAAAAATATGTAGAAGAATACGAATCGACCTAAACTGAGGAAAAACATTTGTTTTTTTATATATTTTTTGGGGATATTTATTATAGCAAAAAGTAAGAAATAATGCATTTTTTTCAAAATTGTCGCTATATTTTTGTTTATAGCGCAAAAATTTAAAACCGCCGAGTTGATCAAGTATCACCAAAAGAAAGCTCTATTTGTGGGGAAAAAAAGGACGTCAATTTTGTTTGGGAGCCATGTTGCACGACCGTGTAATTGTCAGTGCCGCAGTGCTGAATCGCAAAAAGTCCTCTGGTCTTTGGCCAGCCAAATGGTCCGGGGCTTAAGTGGTTAATAAGGACTGATTTGGGACAGGCTCACTCTGACATTGTTCAAGAAACCTGCAGCCCTTCATGACACCTTCTCCTGAGAAACATCTAAAAAGTAAGAAATATCTTTTACATTTTTTTTTTTAGGCATGCTGAATGAATGGGAACACATAAAAAACATACAATATAGTGGGGTTTTCTCAGATTTGACTGAAATAGTGGAAATATGATTTAATGGTCATAATTGAATCACTCAAAACTCACTCAGATAGTTAGTGAAATAGGTTATTATGGTGTTTTTTTAATTTCAGGGTTAATATTAAAAACAAAACAAAGAAATAAGCCCTTTTTAAAGTTATAACTAAATGATGATGAAAATGCAAATACAATTTCCAAATATATAGATCTATGCTTTTAAAAATGTTTTAAATGGTTTAGTTCTCTAGATGGAATCATATGTGGGCGCCATCTAATGTTTTGACACTCAAGGACCTAGAAATATAATATGTCAAAATGTGACCAATGGCAAATGGCTTCTGAAAATTGATATGCACCCCATAATTTTTAGGTCTTCTCAAATGTACTGCCAAGGAATAACACACAAACGTAGGATAATTTTGCACAAATCACAAGTGTCTTAAAGCTGTATTAAACCCAAAACTATAAATTTAATATATTACAGCTTACCAATACTTAGATGTGGTGGCTGCATTCATTTTCTTTTAGGTTTTTTCCCCCTCTGTATTTACTTGGTGATCTGGCCAGTAACACATCTCCTGTATTAGGGTGCCCCTAATCTGGATGAAGGAGTACAGGGGCACCTTTTAAAAGCAGCACAGTCTGGGGGGCGGGGGTGTTAGATGTACTTGCGGATTTAGTTACACTAATAAACTGAAGCCAAACTCCAACTCAAAGCTTAACTTAATTTCATCGGGTGAATTAAATAATTTAAAAAAAAGTACCTAAAAAACAACTATAAGCTGTATAGGCTTCCCTTACTGGGTACCAGAATGATCCAAGATCCCTTAGCCCACCCAATCACTAACCGTAACTCACTGTAGGGTGAATAAAAGCATAAGACTTTTATTGAAGATAACACACAAGTATATATCCTTGGAGACAATCCCCCCTCCTTATTGGCATAGAGCGACAGGGCAAGGTAAACTTTACATCCAATAACATGAGGTACAGATATATTCAAACTTTTAAACAAATGTTATAAACAAAAACTGGGCACCGAGCCAACTTTGTCAGTGGGAAGGACACTTGGGGAAACTTTTCTCATTCTTACTTTACCTCTGGTCTTCATGCTTGGAACATGCATAATACATAATAAAGTAAAGAGGATGGGGTAGTGTTAGTGACCAACATTAACCCCATAGGCCCAGCTGGAAGAAGTGTGGCTTCTCGGACACCCTGAGCCCCTAGGAGACACTTACACATAAGCTGGACAAGGAGTTTCCTGACCTCTCTGAGGTAAGCTGGGTTCCACTGGCCCCCCACCCAAAGGGACTCCTGTCACAGGGGCCAAATGGGGTATCTCCTCAATTTGAATAAACAAGTCAACATTATTTTGCATTGTGTTCAGCAATTTTGCTTTATGTATAAATGAAGAAAATCTGTCACCACCTGTTATTGGCCTCTTCTGTGTGATCTTCAGCAGCCATCTTTAAATAAAGCAGCAGTAAGGCCTCATGCACACGGAGAACTGCAGGTTGAGTGTGCAACTGGCCATAGAAGTAAAGGGCTGTACATGACCAGCTGCCTCTTTCCAGTTTGTAGCTGGCAGTTTAGGGCTCATTCTCACCAGTTGCATTGGGCGGCCTTGTCAAGGTAGAAAAGTCTTTCTCTATGGGGCCAACTAGAGTGAATGTCATTGGTTTTGTGCATTGGCATAAACATGTGCATATGACGCATTCCCTGAACGTGGAAATTCATGAAAGTATCAGCATTTACCCTTTTATGACTTCATACAGAGGAAAAATTAGGAAAATAGTTTTTTTTTCAGATTTGTCCTTATGGTTTCCTAGTTTATCCTTGGAAAGAAAACATGTATCTATTCATATGTGCTGCTAAATAATAACCAAAACTTCCCTCCAAAAAGTATATATGGGTAGTTTACAAACATTCTAAAGTAAAAGGGTATGTAATTAAAGCAGAGTTCCACCCACTTTTAAGAAGTGGTCTTAAACGAAAAACCACCTCTCCACCCCTCATTTTTGGATATTGAAAATGTTCCTTTAGTACCTTTTTTAGAAGTACAATTATACTTCCAATTCAGCCGAGCCAAGGGCCAGGACGTTATGTCCTCTTCTCAGGTGAGCACCGCCATTGTCTTCTGTGACCTGTGTGTTCACAAACCGCAGCGGGACTCGCGCATGCAGAACCGGCAGTGAAGCCGCAAGGCTCCACTGCCAGTTTCCCTTAGTTGGAATGGCGGCGCATGCACCTGATCCGATAGATGGATCTGACTTTGGGGTCCCAGGACAGCTAAGTGTCCTTATTAAAAGTCAGCAGCTACAGCGTTTGTGGCTGGAACACTGCTTTAAGGTGCCTGTGAAAAAGATGTTCTGGGTTAATGTAGGGAGGGGATACTAGAACTGTTTCTTTTTAACATATATTAACAAGAGTTAAAAACAAATAACAAAAAGAAAACAAGTCTGTCTCTATAAAACACCAAAGAAGTTTATTCCCATACTCCAAAATGGCAACATTTGCTGTGAGCTTTGTCCGTGAAGGGTTTTTTTTTTGTTTTTTTTTAACCAAGCTAGCCTATTATAGATACATAGATATATCTACAATGTCTGTATATAATGTAATTGTTCGAAGAAACATGCAGCAATTAGGGGAATGGAGCGTAACTCAATTGTGAGGGGGCAAGCAGTCGGATGAGGGCACACACACACACACACACACACACACCAGTTACTTGAACAATGTATAGAATTTACAATAAAGTTGCCAAGGTTCCTTGTACTCATCATAGTATAAAATAGTATCAAATACATACAAAAAAAAGAAAAACGACTGAAAAAAATAGATGCTCAAACATGAGTATTGTGTGCAAGATGCCTAATAGCTACTGAAAAAAAATACTGTTAAAAATAGCTGTTACTGTAATAAAAATAAAAAGCTGTCTGACTCACTAGTTATCCACATTTTTCCAGATACAAAGTAGAAAGTATTATTGTTACTTTTTTTAATCAATTCTTTTTCATTCATCTGCAGATCAAAGGAATGAGCTTCAATCTAAAGATATTGTCAGTTAAAACAACCTGACAAGTAAACCAAATTTAACCACTTCAGCCACGGAAGATTTAGCTGCTCAATGACGTGCCATTTTTTGCGATACGGCACTGCTTCGCTTTAACTGACAATTACGTGGTCGTGCAACACTGTACCCAAACAAAAATGGACGTCCTTTTTTTCCCACAAATACAGCTTTCTTTTGGTGGTATTTAACAAAAGAAGAGTGACAATTTTGAAAAAAAGCACAATAGCTTTTACCTTTTGCTATAATAAATATGCCTCATTTTTTATCAAAAAAACTATTTTTTTCCTCAGTTTAGGCCTGTGACGGAACCGATCCCACACTCCGATTGAGTGCTTCCGTCAGTATACCACTTCCTAAGTCTGAATATTGATATCAGATATTCCAACCGCTCACAAGCACAAAACAAGACGAGACTTGCTTAGCTGCTCAACATCGACTGCTTTATTAGAACCAAAATGCCAAGTATTTATAATACAGTAGAAGACTAAAACCTAACTTAATTAGTATGAGCTAATTATCTAAATCAACACTCAGACTAGTTGACTGAGGGATAAGACTTTTTGGCTCCTAGCTCACTAGCAATTCAATTGCAGGTTAATTAGCACAAACAAAACAACAATAGGTGAAATACTCTTTAGAATCTGTATCAAGCCAGACTAGACTCATTTACATTATACAAGATACAGACAGGTGGCTGAATGTGATGATATTAGCATCTAAGAGTTTTTGTCCCAATAGTGTGATTCAGTCTATTGCTAACATGGCATTTACATATCCAGAGTCTGTGTGTCTTGGGGGGGGGGGGCACGGACCTGAATCCAAGTAACGCCACCTCAGGGGTCCCCAGGCATACAGCTCACAAAGAGCACCGTTCCCCCAAATACGAGGGCCCATAATCACAAGGCAAGAGGCTCGCATTCAGTCCCCTCCAAGAGCCTCGGTCCCAGCTAGGTCTGTCACATTTCTCCCCTTTCGGCAGGAGACTAACACAGGAGGAGACCCCAGACGGGTTGACTCCGAAAGTTAGTCAGGGGTTCCAGTCCTCTAATGCTGGTATCCACACAGTACCCCAATTAAAGTGTCCAGAACAGAGTATTCCTCACCCAGCCAACCTCTGCCTCTCTCAGAGAACATGCCTGATGCTGGGGAGAGGTGTGGACCAGTCCTTCCCCCTGGAGTCCCTTTAGCTGCAGGAGAGAAGACAGGGTGGTTGGGCTCAGTCCGTCATGCTGTTGGGCATCTGGGCCTACTGCCCAGAATCCCTGGGGTATACAGGTGGAGACTGAAGTCCCTTCCACCTTTACAGGAAATCTGTCCTCTGTTTGTTGTGGGCAGAGGCCAGCAGCGCTTTCTTCCGTTGCCAGCAGTTCAGCTGGGTGTAGGAGCTTCCGTACATCATCTGCTCCAGCTAACTGTTGGGGAGAGAGCCTGACTGCCCCTGCTCCCTGGAACTCCACAGTCATTGCCGGTGCTGGGCAGAGGTTGGTAGCACTCTGCCCGGTTGCTAGCACTTCTGCTGGTGTTCTGTTAGTGGAGACCACAGGCCCATCCACTGACACCAGATCAAGCTGCAGTTGTGAGGCGACAACTGCATTCTCTCCATGGATTCTGATCTGCAGCTCGTGATAGACTGCCACCTCCTCACCCTGGACCTCCAGAATTGCTGCAGGTGTGGGGCAGAGGTCTTGGACCCTCTGTCTGGTTGCCAGCACTTCTGCCGGGGGTTTGCTAGGTGGTTCCTCCTCTACAGAAACGTCTATTAAATCCCCAGTCTCTAGAATTGCTAAAAGTTGGGGACAGAGGTCTTGGGCCCTCTGTTCAGTTACCAGATCTTCAGCTGGAGAAGTTTGTTGTAACTCCATAGATGCTGCTGGCAGAAAATCACATGTCCCTGTCAGTGTTGTGGGAGAAAGGCCGACTACCTCTTCTCTCAAGAAGGCCAAAGCCACCATTGGTGCTGGGCTGAAGTTAGCAGAACTCTGCCCTGTTGTCAGCACTTCAGGTTTGGGGACAACAATCTCCGGAGTTTCCACTACCGATTCTCTGGCATGCTGCTGAACGTGTTCTAGCAGTTTCCTGTATGCCCTTTCCAGATGCTGTTCCTTCCTTAACAAATGGTCCAGATCAGGTTTAAGCTCCGAGACCCCTGCAAGACCGAGCATAGCCTCTCTATATTCTCACAGGTCCTCAAGGGTAGGTTCCCCTTCATTGCCAAACACAAAATGATCTGTAAGGTTCTCCCACAGCAGTCCAGGGCCTCCAAAGTCATATCCCTCCGGAGAGCATTCTGTTGTCTCCCCTAAATATCCCTGCTCTGCGTGCCATTGCAGAGCCCGATAATGATTGTCCTGCTCTATCTCCTGCTGGACCAGCCTGTGCAACTCAGTCACCCATTGCTCCTGGGGCCGCTCTCCCAGGATTGCCATCCGCAATGCCCGTTGGTCACTGGCCCGTTGCTCTTGGGTTGGAAAGCACTTGCCCTGTTTTATACCAGCGAGCTGGAGGGCTCCAATCCAGAGCTCCACCCAAACCCGCTGCCTGAGCTCCAGGTATTCATCCTCAGACACAGTCCTGGTGTATGCTGAAAGGACGATCCGCAGCAGCCCCGGGAACTCTGATGCCAGGTCCATATCTCTGCTGGGGTGACTTAAGTCTGCTATCCTGATCTTGGATCCCGGTGGAGGTTTGGATGTCCCAGACTGCAGGAAGCAACCCACTGCTTGCCACCAGTGTGACGGAACCAATCCCACACTCCGATTGAGTGCTTCTGTCAGTATACTACTTCCTAAGCCTGAATATTGATATCAGATATTCCAACCACTCACAAGCACAAAACAAGACGAGACTTGCTTAGCTGCTCAACATGGACTGCTTTATTAGAACCAAAATGACAAGTATTTATAATACAGTAGAAGACTAAAACCTAACCTAATTAGCATGAGCTAATTATCTAAATCAACACTCAGACTAGTTGACTGAGGGATAAGACTTTTTGGCTCCTAGCTCACTAGCAATTCAATTGCAGGTTAATTAGCACAAACAAAACAACAATAGGTGAAATACTCTTTAGAATCTGTGTCAAGCCAGACTAGACTCATTTACATTATACAAGATACAGACAGGTGGCTGGAGGTGATGATATTAGCATCTAAGAGTTTGTGTCCCAATAGTGTGATTTAGTCTATTGCTAACATGGCATTTACATATCCAGAGTCTGTGTGTCTTGGGGGGGAGGCACGGACCTGAATCCAAGTAACACTACCTCAGGGGTCCCCAGGCATACAGCTCACAAAGAGCACTGTTCCCCCAAATGTGAGGGCCCATAATCACAAGGCAAGAGGCTCGCATTCAGTCCCCTCCAAGAGCCTCGGTCCCAGCTAGGTCTGTCACAAGGCCGATATGTATTTGTCTACATATTTTTTGTTACAAAAAATCGCAATAAGCGTATATTGATTTGTTTGCACAAAAGTTATAGCATCTACATAATAGAGGATAGATTTATGGTATTTTTATTATTATTATTTTTTTACTAGTAATGGGCGGTGATCTGCGAATTTTATCGGGACTATGATATTGCAGCAGACATATCGGACACTTTTGACACATTTTTGGGACCAGTGACAATTATACAGTGATCAGTGCTTTAAAAATGCACTGATTATTGTATAAATGTCACTGGCAGGGAAGGGATTAACACTAGGGTGTGATCAAGGGGTTAAATGTGTTCCCTCACTGTGTTCTAACGGTAGGGGGGAGGGGACTGTCTGGGAGAGATAATTGGCTCCAGCTGTTATCAATCAAATCCTGTGACAGGGGAGCGGAGGGGGGGGCCCGAGTTCCACCATCTTTGTCAATAGACACAATAGCAGGACTCGAGGGTGAGCCCGCACAGGTGCCCCCATGGAAAACGGCTTTCGTTTGCTTTATACAAAAATCATAATTATAGTGTTATTTTAAACAAGACAATTTACAGAACAATATGTATACTTTTTTATCTACAGTAGCCCTATTTATTTTTTAACCAACATTGGTCAAAAAAAAGGCTTTTTTTTTTAACTTTGTGTTTTTTGTCTAAAGTTTGCTAAAAACAATCCTTTATGCAAGAAAATATAAAACAGAAATATATACTGTATGCATTAGTAATGACAAAGTTATTGCCAAATGAATAGGTTCATAGCAGAAATGGAAAAATTTGCTCTGGTCAATTTGAGGTGTGCGAGTATGAAAGGTTAAAGCGGAGTTCCACCAAAAAGTGGAACTTCCACTCATTGGATTCCCCCCCCTCCGGTGCCACAATTGGCACCTTTCAGGGGGGTGCATATACCTGTATAATACAGGTATCTGCACACACTTCCGGGAATAGACTCTCGTGGGAGTCACACCCCTTCCTGCACTCCCCCGGTGTCTCCTGGGAAACACACAGGTCCCACGACGCACAGCGCAACTCGCGCATGTGCAGTAGGGAACTGGGAAGTGAAGCCGCAACGCTTCACTTCCTGATTCCCTCAATGAGAATGGCGACGGCAGCAGCTGAGAACCGATCGATTGTTTGGCTTCGGCTGCTGACATCGCTGGACCCTGGGACAGGTAAGTGTCCATTTATTAAAAGTCAGCAGCTGCAGTACTTGTAGCTGCTGGCTTTTAATAATTTTTTTGTAGGTGGAATCCCTCTTTAAGTAGGTAAAGAAGCCTTGAGCCTGAGGACATACAAGTCCATTCTTGTCCCAAGCGCGGAGCTGAATTTTTGAAAAGTTAATTACACAGGGTGACTATAATGATTCTGCCACCAGCAAGAATATTGCAATCCTGAACAGGTGTAGACTGTAATTACCCCCCAGGAGTCCTACTGATCAATGCACTGACATGATAGGTATTCATTCAGGGCTGGTTCAAACTATAACATACGCTTTAACACTTGTATGTTCTCACATTCCAGTTTTGACAGGCCATTTACTCGAAGGGTTGGTCAAATGCTTTGAACTGCAAAAAGTAGTGCAAGCATGGTACCAAATGGACTGGTGGCTGCAAAAAGCACCCGGAATGCCTTTCCCACACCGCGTTCCAGTGTGAACTGGCTCTTAATCATCTTGTTGACAGTTGGTTTTACAATCTTCATCTGTCTTCATACAGATCAGAATGGGGAAAAAAAAGAAAAATGCACTATTAGCTAAAAATAATCAAGCTACAACTCAAGATGTTATATGACATCAAAACATAAATGTAAAAAAGGGGAAGCTGCCTAAATATATTGACCTATGAGGTAAATGCCTATTAAAATGATGCACTCACAATACAATTAGTGTAAATGAAAAAAAGTGAAAATAGTATGTGAAAAAGCACAATACAAAAACATGTAAATCCACCTCCACAATGATTGAGCACAGATGTGCCAGTGAGATCATTTAGAAACATAGTAATATGAAAATTTGACTGAAAAAAAAACGCACATATAGTGTCAGTTAACCAACTTATTAATAACAATAGTAGGCGCTACACCAAAAACATAGTGAGAAAAATGTAAAATGAAAATAAGTCCATATGCAATAATGATAACCATATCAAACATTATATCAAAAATAAATAGTCTGTGCAAATGGTTATTGATTCATCCATGGTGACACCAAACAAAGCACCCCAAGAAACGTGAAGAAAAAAAGAAATGCCTTCACCTCAGCAAACACTGCCACTTACCAGATCACTATGGTCCCTTGTTACAGGGGAACCACAGAATGCCAATGGCTAATGCCCCAGCCCGGGATCTCTGTGCAACCACTGGACTCCTTGGCTTCTGCGGTAATAGTCCTCACACGGATCAGGCACAGATAGTAAATCTCTCTGTTCAGAAGAAAATGCTCTTGGGCCCTTTCAGAATCGATTGCTGGATGGGGGGGGGGGGGGGTCAGCCTTCATTAAAACCACCTGAGGTGGGTTTGCAGCGCTGCCCCATTGTTTTAAATGGGAAGGGGCGCTTTAGGAGCGGTGAATACACCGTTCCTACAACACTCCAAAGATGCGACTTGCAGGACTTTTTTAACCGTTTTGTACATAGAGTTAAATTCAGCATTTTTAAAACTTTAATTAAAGATAAATAAATGAAAGCAGTAAACATTGTGATGATTTGCAAAAAAAATTCACAGCGTACGTGCACAGTGCACACCAGCGAGCAGATTTATGTGCACCATAACACATGCCAGCTGGTGCAAACAGACCCTTAAGCCCCATACACACTATTAGATTTTCTGCAGATTTTTGTCTTCAGATTTACCAAAACCACCATGTAGTGCAAGGGCCTGCCTGATTGCACATAAAAATGTAAACTCCTAAGCCTCATACACACGCTTCTATTGTTGGATGACCGAGCGTCTGATTTTTGTCAAAAGGGCGAGTGCGGGATTTTGTCTAGCATACTAACTATCCGCAAATTGTTGTTCAACAAACACGAACGTAGTGACTTACTATGAGAGTATAAAGAGGAAGTTAATTTCTCAAGCGCCACCCTTTGGGCTCCTTCTGCTAATTTGGTGAGCGTTGATTCGCGATTTTCAGATCAAACAAAACAGCCTTTTAAAATAAGTTTTGCATAACTACATGCAAAGCAGCTTCATTATTATCCCATTAAAGAAGATGAGACTTTTGACATTTCATCAATTGCCCCGTCGCGAATGTTAATTCTAGATTACGAACAGTAGTTTACAAGACCGAACTCTTCCCAGTCATTCCTTGATTCCGAGCATGCATGTTTGTACTTTCGACTTGTGTGTGACGGATTTCTATACTGACCATCTCAAAATCAGACATTGAGTTCACATCCGACAAAAATTTTATAGCCTGCACATCCAGCTTTTGTCTGATGTAAAAGTCAAATAGTTTGTCGAATGCACCGTACTAACGATCCAAAAATCTTCAGACTTCTCTCTTCTGATTTTCGAAAGGCTTAAGCCTCTAAAGCCTCATACACACGATCGGATTTTCCACAGACAAAGCATCAGACTTTTTTCCGAAGGGCGTGTCTGGATTTTGTCTTCTATACCATCGGTACACAATTGTCGGCCAACAAACACGAACATAGTGATGTAGTACTGGGAATTTCAGCTCTTGGGCACCACCCTTTGAGCACCTTCTGTTAATGTAGTGTTTGGTGAGCATTGATTCTGAGCATGCATGTTTGTACTTTTGGACTTTTGTCTGATTGACTTGTGTACACACAATCGGAAAATCTGACAACAGGCCGTTGTCCGGAAAATGTATAAGCCTAGCATCCAACATTTTGTCCACGGAAAATCCGACAACAATTGTCCGATGGAGCGTTGGATTTTTGGCCAACAGTCTGTCGTCACAAGATTCCTGGTGGAAAATCCGATCGTGTGTACGAGGCTTTAAAGGTTTGACCTCATATTATAAAGTTTTGGTAAATCTGAAGACAAAAATCTGCAGAAAATCTAATAGTGTGTATAGGGCTCTGGAATTGAAATAAAATACAAGCTTTACAAAAATCTGTACTAATTAATACACCAATGAATACGTTTTTAGGGTTAAAATACACTTTAGATTTTGAATTCTGCCATGTTTGAAGAAAAATAAAAAATGTATAACATGGTGGGAAGAAGGTGGGACAAGCATTTAATGGATGTCTGTGTTGGGGCCCCAGAATTAAGTGTACTGTAACCTAATAACAATAAACCTGTCATGGAGTTTCCAGAGACCTTATTATTTCAAATAAATGAACCTCAGTTGACCTAAAAGCTTCCCACCAATGTAAAGGCCCGTGCAAAAACGGTCAGAAAATCTGAAGTTAAATTTTAGCCTGATGAACGATCTGCCGATTTTCTGATAATTAGTATGCTGATTTTGACAGCCAATTACGAATTTTCCTCAGACAAAAACTGGATGTGCAGGCTCCAAAATTTTTGTGATGTGACCACAACCTCCAATTTTCTTTTCATTAGTACAGTTTTCTGCCCAAAAAAAATCCGAAGAGCAAGACTAGGCATGCTCAGAAATGAAAGAACACATACAAAACAATTCAACACATTACGTCACTTCTGACATTGAATTGTGTCATCTGAAAATTTTCTGATGGTGAGTACCTTCTTCACTTTAGGTTTGAGACTAACATCCAACAAAAAAAATGATGAAAATTCGTCCAATAATCTGATCGTGTGTACAAGGCTTTAGGATGTTCATAACAGTGCCAAAGGAATGAGGGACCTTACAACTCTTTATGCCCCTGTACACACGGTCTGAGATTTTGCCAACCAAATCCGTCAGATTTTGTCCGTCGGATTTTGTCCGTCGGATCTTGTCCGAAACTGTTGCATACACACGGTCGAACAAAGTTGGCGAAAAATCCGATCTTTCAGAACGTGATGACGTAATTTCGTTACGATGGGACTACATTCAGGCTAATAGCCATTAGCTTTGATGTAGGAATGCGTGGCACTTGGTCCGATCAAAATGCTCTACACATGATCCAGTGACCCAGTTGGTCGGGAAATATTTCCAACATGTTGGAAAATTCGGATGGAATCAGTCCGATGCATACCACACACAGTCGGATTATCCGACCACACGGTTCGATAGGACACATTCCGACGGATTCTCCGACCATGTGTACAAGGCTTAAGAGTACTGGGTTTGCAACATGTTTTTGTAGTACATACAGCAAGGAGGTTCTGATTTGTGTTTAAAGTGGCTAAAGATATTTTTTCTAATTATTTTTCAAACCCTCTTTTGTTTTCTGCAGACTTTGTCCCATTGGAGGGAATTAATATAATTTGCTGTGTTGTATACACAATTTGAAGTAAAAGGATATTTCTCCAAAATAAGGAAAACGCACCTCTGAGGCTGGCCATACAGGGATCATTTTTATTTTTATTTTTTTAATCAGCCAGCAGGCTATTAAAAAAAAAAATCTGAATGGATTCCCCCATCCACACATGCGAGGTGGATGGAAGAATCCTCTCTGCTATGTTATGGTATTCTGACAGCTGGGACTCTTCCGCTGTCAAAATATACTGCTGGGCTGCAGTGCTGATCAAAAGCTTATTTTCCAGTGTGAGAGAAGTTCATTATTAGATCATTAGACTTCTCTGGAATGGGAATGTCTATAAATGAATCAAATTGCCCTGCGTCACCATGGTCTAGAGTTTGTGTTCTTACTGTATACTTTAGTAGAATCATAAGTGTGATGTCCTCTGACTCGGGGACTGATGTGAATGATTCACAGTGCTCTGTAAAAAGCTGTATAATATAATAGCGCTATAAAAATAAAGGAATAAAAGTAATTACCTTAAAATACACACGTGTTATGAAGTCACTGAGGGTTGCTAAGGACTTGTATTTTAATTCTATCACCCATTTCAGTGTTCCTGTGCTCCAACCGTCTAGTCCAGGGGTCCCCAAACCCCGGCCCACGGGCCACATCTGGCCTGCTTGTATGTTCCATTTGGCCCTCAGCTCATTCGGATACTGCCGAGAATGCAGGGTCAGAACTGTCGGTATACTTGCTTCAAACCCCCCCCCCCCCGTGTGTTTTAGGCAGGCTACTGTCAGCGGAACAGAGCAGAAGGCAGGCAGGGCGATGTGTGTGTGCCACCGTCAGAGCAGATCCGATGAGGCAGAGGATGGCGGAGTGGTGGGCGGATTCCCATGCATGCAGGGAGGAGCCGGGGCCCTGCTGTCAGGCAGCATGGATGTGTGGGCTGGATGCGCGTTCTAGAGTCAGGCTGGGGGGGGGGGCAGCAGAGGAAGAAGTCAGGGTAAAGGAGGCTCCCTGCTCTGTGCAGCTTGCCACTGCCACCAGAGATTTGAATGGAGGTCTTGTCATGTCTGCACCAGTGATAGCTATTCTTCAGATTCCTCCACTAACATCATCTGGAGGAACTGTCTGCAGGACTGAAAAACCCAAACGTGTGATGGTGGAGGGGTGTATTTGGGGAGAGGTATGTGGGGACGGGGGTGTGTGATCAGAGTGGAGAGATGTGGATGGTGTGATCAGACTGGGGGTATCTGGGATGGCGGTGATCAGGCTGGGGGGAGGTGGGTGTGATCAGACTGGGGGTTATCTGGGGGTGTAATCAGGGTGGGGGACACAGATGTGGGGGACACTCTGATGGGGGAAGCAGATGTAGGGGAGACTCTGATGGGGGACACAGACATAGGGGACACTCTGATGGGAGACACATATATGTGGTAAGGCTCTGGCAGGGACACAGACGTGTGGAAAGGCCCTCATGACATTATTTAAATATTATTAATTTATTTATAAGTAACTAATTTTTTCGGCCTGCAGATATTTGTAAAATCTCCAATGTGCCCATCAGGTTAAAAGTTTTGAAGACCCCTGGTCTAGTCCAGTGTTGGACCACTATTCTGTATTTAATTTTCAGTTCTTTTCAAAGCATCACAAAGAAAATATTAGCTGAAATCTAGTGCATTAGGAAAAGTTTATTAGTTATGCAGTTTCACTTTATTTTAATTTTGGTCCAATTTTTGTAATCTTGTTCCAATTCCTGCATAATGTTGCTGTCTCTTGGCTAGGCACTTTTTCTGAAATTAGGATCTAAGAAATGGCTATATACCGTATATACTCGAGTATAGGCCGACCCGAATATAAGCCGAGGCCCCCAATTTACCCCCAAAAAAACTGGCAAACTTATTGACTCGTGTATAAGCCGAGGGTAAGACATGCCTGTCCATCCCTGTGTGTGTGTCCGTCCATCCCTGTGTGTCCGTCCATCCCTGTGTGTCCGTCCATCCATCCCTGTGTGTGTGTGTGTGTCCATCCATCCATCCATCCCTGTGTGTGTGTGTCTCCATCCATCCATCCATCCATCCCTGTGTGTGTGTGTCTCCATCCATCCATCCATCCCTGTGTGTGTGTATCCATCCGTGTGTGTGTGTGTGTGTGTGTGTGTGTGTGTGTGTGTGTGTGTGTGTGTGTGTGTGTGTGTGTGTGTGTGTGTGTCCAGCCTACCTGTGTCCTGAGCCTTTGTCCCGAGCCTCCGTCCTGTGCCGAGCCTCCTTGCCTCCGTGCCTCGCCGCCGTGCCTTGCCTCCGTCCCGTCCCGTCCCGTGCCGTGCCGTGCCTTGCCTTGCCTCCGTCCCGTGCCCTCTTCGTTCGTCGGCGCCTCGGCGGCCATTGTAAAATTCAAAAGCTGCGCCGCCGCCTTCGCCTGTGATAGGCGGAACACTGAATTTCCCAGCAGCCTGTGTTCCGCCTATCACGTACATCGTATCATCCTCGTCCGTAGTACGAGGATGATACGAAGTCCGTGATAGGCGGAACACAGGCTGCTGGGAAATTCAGTGTTCCGCCTATCACAGGCGAAGGCGGAGCCGGAGGCGCGGCTTTTGAACTATAGAATGGCCGCTGTCTGTCTGCTCGACACGCTGATCGAGCGGGCAGACAGCGATGACTCGAGTATAAGCCGAGGGGGGCACTTTCAGCCTCAAAAAAGAGGCTGAAAATCTCGGCTTATACTCGAGTATATACAGTAACCAAAATAAACAGCAGAAAAGCATTATTTTTCTTTTTAATTCCTTTCACATAAACAAATAATTCTGTATAAATCACTGTCAAAAATACATGATTGGAAATATCTAAAATTCACAAATTCATTTTACAATTAGCATACAGAAAAAATGCAAATCTACTTGTGTAAATCCCTGTTTGGTCTCTTCCCTCGTGGGCTTCTGCTCTGTGGGGATGTCAGCTTAAAAGTCACTTGATCCTTGTCAGGGCTGGCTTAGCCCTTCCTGCTCAGCTGTCAGCTAATTGCCAGCTCCCATCTCTCTCCACAGTTACCAGCTGTTCCTTATCCAGCTCGTCTGACCTACCTACTTAAAGCTGTCCAGCTCACTTCATATCTGCCTTCGCCTTGGTCACATCACAAGAAACCATCTCCTGCGGTTCTGTTCAAAGACTGGATTGCTGACATCCCTTCTGGCTCCTTATCCTGCTTGCTGTTGCTCTACTTGGATCCCTGACTTCTGGCCTGGCTGATTACCCGATCTGGTTATTGAACTCTGGACTGGCTGACTACTCGATCCGGTTACTGGACTCTGGCTATGCTTTTGACTACGCTTTCTCTATTTACTTTTTTAGTGTGATTTAATTGTACTTCTATCTCGGTCTGATTCATGGTTTCTGACAATCCTAGGTGCAGAGCAGGATGCAGGAATCTCCCCTTGTTGAAAGGCAACATGGTTTAATATCATAGTTCTGGAGTCTTTCTGGTTGATACAACCAAGTTGGAATGCAACAAGTTGCACATCAAAGCTTTGTAGCATATCAGAATATTCAGAGATCAGGTCTCCATCAAGGCTGAACAAAAGCTTGGCTCCTGATTGACTGATGTGATAATATGTAAATCCTTGATTAGCCCTCTGCAAGCAAGCTTCAAAAGGACCATAGCTGTCAAGATGATTGATGAATGTCCTGCTACAAAGATTAAAGGATCAATAGGCACTGTATTGACCCAGGATACATAGACATGATACATGGGCAATGCTGCACATATAGGCCAATACAGCAGGGCGGACAGTAATATATATATAAGTTGTCCCTTTTCGCTCTTGGCTCGTGCCTGGCTCCCTAAGCCTCATGGCTCTCTGATACTGCCATCTTGAGCTCCGGTTGATGAGACCGTGTCTTGCGATTAGTATCTTTGATGTTCTTTTGTTATATGCTTTTTAATATCTTTCTATAGTATTTTCATGTTAGCATTTTCCTATTTTCTTGGGAAATAAATAAGACGTTGTTTTATTAAGCAGTGTGCTTGTTTTCATAGCTAACCTTATATTATTTTACTAGCAACAGTAACTATCAGAGTTTTATAGATTAGCTAAAAATAGTAATAGACAAATTAATACATATATGGAATAAATAGAGGGAATCTGTAATCACCCTTGGATAATATTTAGTTTAGAAGTTATTAAAATTTCAGATTTATTTCACCCCTCCTGAGAGAAACCCCTAAATTGCTTGGCTACTGGAAGAAGAGATCTGTCAAGGTGCACATGCCAGCAGACAAGTTCGCCCCTCTAGAAGTACTCCAAAGCGCAGAAGAACACTTATTCCTTTTGCTCATAGGAAACAAGCATCGGCGCATAGAATTGCGCATGCGCAAACTTGAGCGCAAACAGGAGCCGTCGCGCATTCCCGTGCGCACCAACGCTTGAGCACACCCGTGATTGTCGCTGGCGCCAAACATTCTATTTAAACCCAGCCAGTGCCTGCTTACAGTGCTGCTTCGTCTCAGCTCCTGTGTGCTCTGCTACCCGTGAAACCTATGTCCTGATCTCTGTGTTAACTCGACTTGTTTTGACAATCCCTTGAACTCCACCTGCATTGACCTCAGCTTGTCCTGTGACCCTTCTGTTACCTTCTTCCTTGGCTCCTGTTTGCACTCATCTGGTCCAGATCTGGCTTGTCTCCTGACTACGTTCCTGCCTGCACCCTGCATCTGACTGTCTTGCCGTGTATGACCCAGCCTGCCTGAACCTGCTATCTGTTGCTGTCACCTGCACCAGCTGCCTGCCAAGATCTTCTGGTATCTTCTCCAGCCATTCAGGACATCCTCCCTGTTGTCTGCAAGATTCCTTGGCACTCGTGTGACTCTGCACTCCGGCGCCTTCTGTTCACATTATCAGAGGCCCCAAGTCTAAGGTGTAAGGGAGGCCTTGCTCGTCCAATCAGGCTCTACTACCAGGTACGTGATAAGATCTAAGGGCCTGGTGGAAGAAAGCTGCTTTTGTCCCCCACATGTGGAGGTGTGAAGTGCTATGGTTGGGTGGGGAATTCTACACAGGAACCTTTCTATGCTTTCCTTCCCTGGAAGTGGAGACTAAGATCCCACTTGAACCTCAGTCCCAGGCTTTGAAGGAGTCCTGTCAGCACAGTCTGTGATCTGAATGTAATTATCACAATTTGAGAGACTCTAAAAGAGACTTTTAGGGTTTTAATCAACCTTATAGCCTTGTCTAGAGAATAAGAACCAGTGTACTTGAAGATATCCTGATATGCACCTCACCCTCATTCTCATATTATTGCAATACTGTACATTTATTTTGTTTTACAAAATGTTTGCCATTTCATTATGAAACTAAAAAAAAAAACATATCTGGGGTGAATGTGTCTGGGACTTTAAGTAAGTAAATGGGATTGAAGCATTCGTGAAAGCCTAACTCCAGGTTTCATTTATCTGTAACTTCATTCTTTCATTAATACAGGTATTCACTGTATAAACTGTATAAACAGTTTTCTGGCAGCGGTAAAGGGACTTCCTGTTCTGTTCTCTGAATAAAATCAAGCCAGGTTGTGTGCTGCTTAGTCATTCACAGGAAACCATGCTTTTTATGAATAAATACAAGCAGTACCTTTTTTCTCAGAGAATAGGTGCAGGAACTCCCCCCTTCTAAGACACTTCATGTCTCCATCCCCCTACCCACCTCTGAGCACTGAACCTTGGTTCTACCCCCTACCCACCTCCCAGTATGGCCCCTTTTAGAGAATATAAAGCCATTTTGTAGTGCTTTGTAATGCTAAGTAATGTGTATGGGTTTTGATAATGATAACAAGAAAAGCAATAACATAGATCCCCTGCAGCCAGCAGCAATAGATCCCCCTCAGAAACAACAGATCTCTCTGCAGCCAGCATCAATAGACTCTCCAGTAGCCAGCAGCATTAGACCCCTCCCTCAACAGTAGATCCATTCCAGCAACAATTGACTCCCCCCCCCCAGTAACAAAAGATCCTCCACTAGCAACAATAGATTGCCACGCAAAAATAGATCCCCTTCCAGCAACAATAGATATCCCAGCAGCCAGCATCAGTGGACCCTCTATCACACCCCAGCACCCCTTGCCATTGCATACATTCAGATGGAGGAGCCGCTGCGGGACTGAGATGACAGTTGCTCTTTAAAAATTATGATTTAAATTGAGGTGATTTAAATCAAGCCTTTTTACTAGTGATTTAATCAAACCAAATCCACCGTGCTCCTGGAGAGAATTGGAGTCCTCCTGACACACATACACAGACCTGCTGCCTGTTGGGTGGAGCCCTGAGCTCTAACCCTGGGTCTATTATGAAGCCAGCCCACACCCGAACAATCAACATGGCTGCCTCTTCAAAAATCTAGTGTAAACCAGCAATCTTCTGCGTAGCGTGGGGTCCCACTGCTACAGCGTTTAGCCCCAAACCTTTTTCTTTCCTTTTAGAGCATGTGCCAAAATATTTTTTATACCATGTTCTTATAGTAAAAACCTATTTTTTATTATCAGCCGGCTTGTAAAATTCTTTCAACTGCTGGGAAATAAGTTGCTAGTGATGTATGTATGCCCCCAGAACTACATGTTCCAAGAGCCCTTTCTCTACACACAGAGTGTGGGCCGGCTCTTGGGAGTCAAGGCAGAATTATTTTGTTGGGAAAGATAACAATGTATACATGTGGAGTAGAACAGGTTGGGTTGCGAATAGGTGGAGTTCTGTAGTCTAGCAGATGGGGCTGGAACACTTATGCCTCAAAAACGTGATCGGATCATCTGGCGGACCAGAGTCCACCGGACAGTCTGCCCGTGTGTGGGCTCCGGTGGACTTTTCCTTTCCAAAAGTCTGGCGGACTTAGAAAGAAGTTTTGACTCAAAATCCGCCCATCTGAGTGCTAGTCCGCTGGACTTTTGAAATGAACGGACTTACCCACACGGAGAAAAGTCCATTCATTTTGAACATGGCTCCAGGTAGACGGGACTAGCAAAGGAAGTGAATGTTGCCGCCTCCATCAGCGAGATTGACACCTCGCTGGCCCCTTCACCTGGTATGGATTTAAAGGGGAACCCCTACGCCGAAAAAACGGTGTCGCCGCCGTCCGGGGGTTTTCTTCCAACTTCGGGGTCTTGTCCCGTTCTTCAGGGGTCTTGTCCCGCTCTTCGGTTCTTCTTGCCAGGCCTCCGATATCTCCTTATAGCTCTTTTACTAGCGTTGTTCCGGTCTTCTGCCACCTTCTTCTCTTCTTCTTCTTCTTCCTTGCAATGTTGACACAACGCTCTCTCTCTGGCCACAATGGCAGGGATGCGTTGTGTGGCGACTTATATAGGGACAAGGGGCAAGGTCACCGGGTGATGTCACATGGTGACCCCGTCCCTTATGATGTCACAGTCCCGGAGGATGCTGGGACTGTGACATCATAAGGGGTGGGGTCACCATGTGACATCACTTGGTGTCCCCACCCCTTGACCCTATATAAGTTGCCGCACAACGCGTCCCTGCCATTGCGGCCAGAGAGAGTGTCGTATCAACATCGTAAGAAAGAAGAATAAGAGAAGAAAGCAGCGATGACAGAAGACCGGTCCAAAGCTAGTAAAAGAGCTATAAGAAGATAGAGGAGGCCCAGCAAGAAGAACCAAAGAGCGGGAAAAGAGCCCTGAAGAGTGGGACAAGACCCCGAAGTTGGAAGAAAACCCCCGGACGGCGGCAATGAAGTTTTTTCAGCGTAGGGGTTCCCCTTTAAATCCATACTAGGTGACGGGGCCAGCGAGGTGTTAATCTCGCTGATGGAGGTGGCGACATTCACTTCCGTCAGAAGAAGACCCCCAGATGGCGGTGCCGACGACAAAGAAGAAAGCCGGGCTCCTCCGCTAGTAAAAGAGCTAGAAAAACAGCAGAAGATAGCGGAGGAGTCCGGCGAGAACACCCCCCCAAGACGGAAGAAGAGAAGACCACCGGAGCTGTCTAATAAATTAATTAAAAAACTTGTGTTGTGTTTTTTTATTTACACTTTTTTCACCAGGTGAATGGGTAGGGGTACATCGGTTGGGGGCCGATATCTGGGAGCCCCCTTATTAAAGGGGGCTCCCAGATTCCGATAAGCCCCCTGCCCACAGGCCCCGACAACCAACGGCCCCCCCATGTTGAGGGCACGCGGCCTGGTACGGCTCAGGAGGGGGGTGCTCGCTCATCCCCACCCCCTTTTCTGACCGGCCGGGCTGCGTGCTCAGATAAGGGTCTGCTATGGACATTGGGGGGACCCCCCACACCGTTTTTTCAGCATAGGACTTTCCCTTTAAATCCATACCAGGTGACGGGCTAGCGAGGTGTCAATCTCGCCGATGGAGGGGGCGACATTCACTTCCTTCGCTAGTCCCGGCTACCTGGAGCCACTTTCAAAATTAACGGACTTTACTCCGTGTGTGGGCAAGTCCGTTCATTTCAAAAGTCCGGCAAACTCCCGCCATAGTCCTGTGGATTGTCCGCCGGACCTAGTCCAGTCGTGTGTGGGCAGGTCCGCTCGTTTGGAAAGTCCGGCGGACCTCCGCTGCAAAGTCCGATCGTGTGTACGCGGCATTACTGGTATTTCAGTGCAAAAGCGAAATAATTCAAGAATAATTCAAAAATTCAAAACAGCCCTTTTGGCACTTATTCAGGCAAACCATTGTGCCCCTGTAAGTAACATTACAGACGTGCTGGAAATTCAAGTAGTTCATACTACTGCTACTTGAAGAATCTTTCAATTGGGCAGTGACAAATGCTTAAAGGGATGTTGCAGCGGAATTTTTTTTTTTTTTAAAGTCAGCATCTACAAACACTGTAGCTGCTGACTTAATAAGAACACTTACCTGTCCAAGGTGCCCGCGATATCAGCCCCCTAAGGCTGATACGTCCCTCGTATCGTGTCCCGGTTCTGCCATCCTCACTAAGGGAAACAGGCAGTTGAGCCTTGTGGCTTCACTGCCTATTTCCTACTGCGCATGTGCGAGTTGCGCGGCACTTTGTGAATGGGGTGCGCTGTGTTCTGGGACATACACAGTCTCCAGAACACAGCGCGCCCCATTCCCCAGAAGACAATGCGAGGAGGAGAAGACTGAAGATCCCCATGGAGTAGGGATGAGCTTCGTGTTCGAGTCGAACATATGTTCGACTCGAACATCGGCTGTTCGCCCATTCGGCGAATTCCGAACGTTATGGGCCATTCGCGCCAAATTCGTGTGGCGCTCACGGCCCACAATGCACTGCGATGGCGCAGTGCATTGCTGGCTCATGATTGGCCAAGCATGCACTGTGACCCCGCATGCTTGGCCAATCACAGCGCCGGCAGCGAGGAGAGCCATGATTGGCCACAGGCAGGATGCCTGTGGCCAATCATAGCTCAGGCTGTGTAGTACACGCCCCACACTATATAAGGCCGCCAGCGCGGCGGCCTTGTGTAGTGTGTTGGCGTCTGAAGCAGTTAGTGGGTGTTCTGTGTACCTTCAACACAGTATACACCGATCGTTATCGGACGATTTTTTCGTTCTTGCTCTTCTGTAGTGGTTGTTGTCTGCGTGCCCTGACCGCAGTATACACCTCTATATTCACCTATATAGCTAGCGATATATCTATCTTTTATAATAGAGCTTGCAGTCAGTGTTAGGCGCTTGTGCGTGGTGTCTGTGTGCTCTGAACCCAGTATACACCGCTATATACACCTATATAGCAAACTATCTTGCTCGTTTTAAATAGAGCTTGCAGTCAGCGGTAGGAGCTTGTGCGTGCTGTCTGCGTGCTCTGAACCCAGTATACACCGCTATATCCACCTATATAGCAAACTATCTTGCTCGTTTTAAATAGAGCTTGCAGTCAGCGGTAGGAGCTTGTGCGTGCTTTCTGCGTACTCTGAACCCAGTATACACCGCTATATCCACCTATATAGCAAACTATCTTGCTCGTTTTAAATAGAGCTTGCAGTCAGCGGTAGGAGCTTGTGCGTGCTGTCTGCGTGCTCTGAACCCAGTATACACCGCTATATCCACCTATATAGCAAACTATCTTGCTCGTTTTAAATAGAGCTTGCAGTCAGCGGTAGGAGCTTGTGCGTGCTGTCTGCGTGCTCTGAACCCAGTATACACCGCTATATCCACCTATATAGCAAACTATCTTGCTCGTTTTAAATAGAGCTTGCAGTCAGCGGTAGGAGCTGGTGCGTGCTGTCTGCATGCTCTGAACCCAGTATACACCGCTATATCCACCTATATAGCAAACTATCTTGCTCGTTTTAAAAAGAGCTTGCAGTCAGCGGTAGGAGCTTGTGCGTGCTGTCTGCGTGCTCTGAACCCAGTATACACCGCTATATCCACCTACATAGCTCTTCTCTATTTGAGCCATCTGCCATCTGCAGGAGTTAGTGGAAGTTGTGTGTGCCTCCAGCACAATATACACTACCCAATTGCTGTTTTTCCCAACTCCTTTCAGGCCATTACCATGTCTGGAAGGCCAGCAAGGAGAGGCAGACAGGCGCGAGCCGATAAAAGAGGGCAAGCAGGCTCTGTGTCTAGAGACAACAGTGCTGGTCGTGGACGCGGTGCATCGTCATCATCAGCACGTGGCCATGGGACACGCTTGTCCTTCTTTTCGGCAGCTGGACATGTTGAGCCGCAACATGCCAACGACTTGTAGAGGGGATGACCAAGCCCTCTTCACCCTCCTCATCCTCTCTCATCCAGTCTCAGGGTACTAGCAAAGCAGCTGCCAACGCATCGTCTTCCCTCCTCTCAATGTCATCATCAGTGACTCCTTCCCTAGACCCACCACGTCCTCCTGAACTCTTTGAGCACAGTGGATGCCCAGTGTTTTGTAGGCTCTGATGATGATACTCAGCTAGAGGAAGGCAGTAGCGTGAATGCAGAGAGAGGGGATGCTCAAGAAGGACAGCAATCTGGCAGTCATGTTCCACAAGCTGCAGCATACTGCCAGGTTTGCTCCAGCGATGAAGAGGGAGGGGATGATGAGGGCACTGACTCCACGTGGGTGCCTGGTAGAAGAGAGGAGGAGGAGGAGGAGGAGGCACATGTCCAACGAGGCAGGATGCCCTCCGGGGTCCAGCTTAGGGGCAGCACACCGACTGAATCACACCGCAGAGCTCCGCCTGTGCAGGGCGTTGCCTCTGCGCGTTATTCTAAAAGTTCTTTGGTGTGGGCCTTTTTTGAGACGAGTGCATCAGATCGCACCGCTGCTATTTGCAACATATGTCTCAAGCGTATCTCGCGTGTCAAAAACATCAGCCGCTTGGGCACCACATGCTTGACCAGACATATATTGACCTGCCATGCAGCTCGTTGGCAAGCGTACCTCAAAGACCCACACCAAAGAACAAAGCGGACCTCTCCTTGCTCCTCATCAGCTGGGATCTCCAACCCCACTAGACCTTCAGTCCTCTCTGAAACCTACTCTGAGAGGAATGAAGGTGTAGAATTAGGTGTGTCACAGCCAAGTGCTTCCGGGCACTCTGCTAGCAGTACACCCACGTCCGATTATAGGAGGCAAATGTCCCTGCCCCAGCTGCTGGACCGGCGAAAGAAGTTAACTCCCAGCCATCCACATGCCCAGTGGTTGAATGCTAGCTTAGCTAAATTGCTAGCACTTCAACTGCTGCCTTTTCAGTTGGTAGACTCGGCCCCCTTCCGTGAGTTTGTACAATGTGTGGTTCCTCAGTGGCAGGTCCCCAAACGCCACTTTTTCTCATGGAAGGCGATTCCGGCTCTCTACCGGCATGTGGAAGGCAATGTCCTTGCCTCGGTGGACAGGGCGGTCAGCGGTAAGGTGCATATTACCGCTGACTCATGGTCCAGCAGGCATGGACAGGGACGTTACCTGTCTTTCACGGCCCATTGGGTCACTCTTCTGGCAGCTGGGAAGGATGCAGGACAAGGTGCAGTAGTGTTGGAGGTTGTTCCGCCACCATGCCTCCAAAATGCTACTATTGGTTGTGACACACCTCTCTCCTCCACCCCCTCCTCTTCTTCTTCCTCCATGGCCTCTTCCAGTGTTCTGTCCTCAGAACCAGCGTTGCTCCGTAGGCGTTCCAGGGGCTACGCAAGTACGCAGGCAAAACAATGCCATGCCGTGCTTGCGCTGGCTTGTTTGGGGGACAGGAGCCACACTGGGGCGGATGTTTTGTCAGCTCTGCAGGGGCAGGCCGAGAGGTGGTTGATGCCACGCCAGCTTAAGCCAGGAATGGTGGTTTGCGACAATGGCATCAACCTCCTCTCTGCCCTCCGACAGGGACAACTGACCCATGTGCCCTGTGTAGCTCACGTCCTTAACCTGGTGGTGCAGCGGTTCTTGGGCAGGTACCCGGGCTTACAGGATGTCCTGAAGCAGGCCAGGAAAGTCTGTGTGCATTTCAGCTGATCATTTAATGCCTGTGCTCGGCTGGCTGAGCTCCAAAAGGAGTCGAACCTGCCCAAGAACCGCCTTATATGTGACATGCCCACCAGGTGGAACTCAAAGTTGGCCATGCTGCAGCGGCTGCACACGCAGCAGAGGGCCATCAATGAGTACCTGTGCGACTACGGCACCAGGACAGGGTCAGGGAAGCTCGTTTTTTCTCACCACGCCAGTTGGGCATGATCAGGGATACATGCACTGTCCTGTCACCGTTTGAGGAGGCCACAAGGATGGTGAGTAGTGACAGTGCATGCATCAGTGACACTGTACCTTTTGTCCACCTTTTGGAGCATACGCTGCGTGGAATAATGGACAGGGCACTTGAGGCAGAACAGAGGCAGGAAGAGGAGGACTTCCTTGCCTCTCAAGGCCCCCTTTATCCAGACAGTGTTCCTGCTGTGCCACCCATCACACAGGAAGAGGATGAGGAGGAGGAGGAGGATGATTGTGTCAGCATGGAGGTGGAGGCTGGCACTCAGCATCAGCAGCAGCAGCAGTCTTGTAGGGATGATTTACAGTCCCAAGAAACCCGTGGACTTGTACGTGGCTGGGAGGAGGTAGCTGCGGATCATGTTGTCCTTAGTGACCAAGAGGACTCCGGACCGAATGCCTCAGCTAACCTACGCTGCATGGCCTCCCTGATCCTGCAAAGCCTGCGGAAGGATCCTTGTATTCTTCGGATCAAGGAGAGGGACCATTACTGGCTGGCCACTCTCCTTGATCCACGGTACAAGGGTAAGGTTGCCGACCTTATCTTGCCATCGCAGAGGGAGCAGAGGATGAGACATCTCCGGGAGGCCTTGCAGAAAGATCTGTGCAACGCGTTCCCAGAGACTGGGAGGTTACAAACTCCTGGTCCTGGACAACGTGTTGCTGAGGCATCGGTCAGAAGGAGCATCTGACCGATGCTTTCAGACAATTTTTTAGTCTGCAGCCCCAAGGTATGATCGGTTCCAGCAACCATTGCCAGCGTCTGATTTACATGGTGCAGGAATACCTAGGGGCAAGGTCAGAATTGGACACCTTTCCCACCGAAAATCCTCTGGCTTACTGGGTCTTGAGGACCACTGGCCAGAGCTTGCACAGTATGCAATTGAGCTACTGGCCTGTCCTGCATCCAGCGTTCTTTCGGAACGCACCTTCAGTGCTGCTGGTGGCTTTGTTAGCGATCACAGGGTGCGCCTGTCCACCGAATCAGTTGATCAACTGACCTTCATCAAGATGAATCAGTCTTGGATCACCCACAGCTACCAAGCACTTGAAGCTGATGTAACCGAATAATTATTTTTGAAATATCACATCCCTTCAAGACCGCCTATGCTGATGCTGAGTGACTGTCCTGTTATGTTGATTGTCTATCCTCTTCCTCCTCCGCTGATATGTTGGAGGAACATTTCTGGTTCTGAGTGATGCCATCAGCCCAATTTTTTTGCCCCTGTTTAACAGGGGCGTTTAATTACAATTTTTGATGCAATGCTTTGCAGCAGGGTTAATTCCTGCACTACAACTAGAGTATATGGGAGAGGTTGCAGTGTCGTGGCACCAGCACCAGTGCCTAAGGCCCAATTTTTCTGCCCCTGTTTAACAGGAGCGTTTAATTAAAATTTTTGATGCAATGCTTTGCAGCAGGGCTAATTCCTGCAATAAAACTAGAGTATATGGGAGAGGTTGCAGTGTCGTGGCACCAGCACCAGTGCCTAAGGCCCAATTTTTCTGCCCCTGTTTAACAGGGACATGTAATTACAATTCTTGATATAATATTTCACAGGAGGGCCCATTCCTGTGCCCACCCAGAGTAACTGTGAGGACTTATAGTGTTGTGGCACCAGCACCACAACCACCTAAGGTCAATTTTTCTACCACTGTTCAACAATGGCATGTAATTACAATTCTTGATATAATCGTTCACAGCAGGGCGCTCCAGCGCCCACCAAGAGTCACTTTGAGGGCTTACAATGTTGTGGCAAAACCAACACCTTGTTCCGCCATTTCTGCAGAGCATATAGGACAGGCCCCTACTTTCAAACATCCAACTTACAAACGTCTCCTACTTGCAAACGGAAGGAGACAACAGCAAGTGAGATCAAAAAAGATGGACGACAAAACAAATTATACAGGGGTGATAACCCTTCCCTATGTTTTCCAAAAAGCTTAAAAATAGTTTTTTTTGACTGGAGCTACACTTTAAAAATGTACCAGTTGAAAATTACAAACAGATTCAACTTAACACAACAAACCTACACAGTCCCTGTCTTGTTTGCACCGCCTGTATATTGCTGTTCTGAGTATATAGGGCCTGGGGGCCACACGCATTTCCTTTTTTTAATATGGGTACGGGGTTCCCCTTAATATGCGTACAAGACCCAAAGGGGCTGGTAATGGGCAGGGAGGGCTACCCATGCCATTTTTCTCAATGATTTTCAACCATATTGCAGGAACCAGATATAACATTAAAACCGCAAGCACTTTTAAATGATGTTATTTCCGTTAAATGTCATTTTGTGCAGGGACTGTTCTAAACACGGGAAACACGTGGCACTTCACAGGCATACTGCAGACACCCCCCAGGCACGATATTTAAAGGAATATTTCACTTTTTTTCACTTTAATCATCATTAAAATCAGTGCTCCCGCCAAAACGGCCATTTTTAAAAACATTTTAGGCATTGACCCATGTCCCCTGGGGCAGGAGCCAGGTCCCCAAACCCTTTTTAGGACAGCATCTTGCATATTAGCCGTTAAAATTAGCACTTTTAATTTCGAACGTTCGAGTCCCATAGACTTCAATGGGGTTCTAAAGTTCGTACGAATTTGGGGTCCGTTCGAAAGTTTTGGTGCGAATCGAACCGGGGGGTGTTCGGCTCATCCCTACCGTGGAGTAGGATGAGGCAGATTAGGAAGATGGTAGACAGGGATTTCTGGTAAGTTAAAAAAACATTTTTTTTTAAGAATATTAATGCTATTTGGTTTTTTTTTTTTGTTTTTTTTTAGGATGGCCCTCCACTTTAAAGAATTACCACCAATTATCATTATAATTATTATTATATTATTAGGAAACTGGCAGTAATTACGATCAATACCAGTACTCAGAGGAGGAGGTGCCTGTGCTGAGAAGCTGTCATGTACAGTATGTGACAGCTTCTCTCACAGTGACCTTTGAAACCTTGTAGAGCCATTCTAAGGAAAAGTGAGATGTGCTTCCCCGCTAGGGCTCAGGAAAAGGTGTGATGGCATCGAATATCACTCAGCCAGAGGTGCCGGCAAAGAAAAATTGAGACGCCGCTCACCCAATCTGATTCATGTGAGTGTATGTGTGATAGCCTCAGCCAGCATTGCTCCATTAACCACCCTGAGGCAATCTGCCCCACCTACCGGGACGGGGCAAAAAAGTTAGGCTATATACAGGCTCTATGACCAAAGCCCAGTGGCGTGGTTAGTGGAGCGGCGCTGGCTGACTTTCTCAGAATTTCTTTGCCAGCTTCTCCCACAGTGCTATATCCCTGGCCCCATTAAGCTGTTGGCTGGGGATACAGGTGATGTCATTGCCAGGGGTGGCCTGTCCATTAAGGGCACACTGGCGCCGCCCCCTCTGTCACTTCACCCCCTTATGACTAATAGATTCATGCATTGCATGAATCTATCCATGGCCGCCGCTGCCACCCCCTATTCAGACCCTTTTCGGATGCCGGACGCCTGAATTCCAGCGGCGAGGTGTTTTTTTTAAGCACTTGATTAGAGCCATAAGCTCTAATAGGCTTCAAAAAAGGTGGACTCGGTGCGCAAAGCATTGCACTCGCAGTCCACCCAGGAATCCTCTCATTAGTGTCTACCTGTGTCATGGGTGGAGACCTCATATAGAGGAGTGTATGGCTCCCATGGTTCAGAGAAGCAGGATCTCCCAGTCTATGGATAGTATAGGACCCACTAATCATGGGGTACTTTGTTGCAGTAAGTGAGCTTAAGCACCATATAACAATATGGTGTGACCAAATCCCCATATTTTTTGATAATGTTTTTTGAAAATTTCTAGGTTTTTTAAATAAGCTTTGCTGGAGGTAAATGTATTTTTTGCATGTGTGCGCTGTAATATTTTATTTTTAATTTTTTTAAACACTGAAGAAATTACACTTTGCTGAAATGTAGTGTGTGTACAGCTTGTATAACAATGCAAATTTGTTGTCTCCTCAAAATAACTCAACGCACAGGCATTAATGTCTAAACTGCTGGCAACAAAAGTGAGTACACCCCTAAGTGAAAATGCCCAAATTGGGCCCAATTAGCCATTTTCCCTCCCCATTGTCATGTGACTTGTTACAAGGTCTCGGGTGTGAATGGGGAGCAGGTGTGGTAAATTTGGTTTTATCTCTCTCTCACTCTTTTATACTCGTCACTGGAAGTTCAACATGGCACCTTATGGCAAAGAACTCTCCAAATATATGAAGAAAAAAAATTGTTGCTCTATATAATGATGTCCTAGGCTATAAGAAGATTGCCAAGACCCTAAAACTGAGCTGCAACATGGTGGCAAAGACCATACACCAGATTAACAGGACAGGTTCCACTCAGAACAGGCCTCACCATGGTCGACCAAAGAAGTTGAGTGCACGTGTCCAGCATCATATCCAGAGGTTGTCTTTGGGAAATAGATGTATGAGTGCTGCCAGCATTGCTGTAGAGGTTGAAAGGGTGGGGGGTCAGCCTGTCCGTGCTCAGACCATACAACACACACTGCATCAAATTGGTCTGCATGGCTGTCTTCCCAGAAGGATGCCTCTTCTAAAGGTGATACACAAGAAACCCGCAAACAGTTTGCTTAAGATAAGTAGGCTAAGGGCATGGATTACTGGAACCCTTTCCTGTGGTCTGATGAGACCAATATAAACGTATTTGGTTCAGATGGTGTCAAGCGTGTGTGATGAGAACCAGGTAAGGAGTATAAAGTCTACAGTCAAGCATGGTGGTGGGAGTGTCATGGTCTGGGGCTTTATGAGTGCTGCCAGCACTGGGGAGCTACAGTTCATTGAGGGAACCATGAATGCCAACATGTACTGTGACATACTGAAGCAGAGCATGATCCCTTCCCTTTGGAGACTGGGCTGCAGGGAAGTATTCCAACATGATAAAGACCCCAACCACACCTCCACAACAACCATTGCCTTGCTAAAGAATCTGAGGGTAAAAGGTGATGGACTGGCCAAGCATATCTTCAGACCTGAACTCTATTGAGCATCTGTGGGACATCCTCAAACTGAAGGTAGAGGAGCGCAAGGTCTTGAACATCCACCAGCTTCATGATGTTGCCTTGGAGGAATGGAAGAGGACTCTAGTGGCAACATGTGAAGCTCTGGTGAACTCCATGCCCAAGAGGGTTAAGGCTATGCTGGAAAATAATGGTGGCCACACAAAATATTGACACTTTGGGTCCAATTTGGACATTTTCACTTAGGGGTGTACAGAGCCGTCTTTAATATTAATTGGACCCTGGGCAAACATTTTCTTGGGCCCCCCAACTGCTCTTAGACATATAATATATAGCAGGAAGACTCAAAATCAGTTTACTGCAGCAAATCAGGCAGCAATTGCACTAGATTGCCAGATGTTACAGCATAATATTACCGCTCACTGACTGGTTGCTAGAGGTTACAACACATCATTTCTGCTTGCTCATTCATTGCTAGAGGTTACTGCACATAATTACTGCTCACTGATGGACGTACTACAGGAGATGACCAGAGACTATGGATCTAATACAGGAGATAACCAAAGACTGCAGATCTGATACAGGAGATAACCAGAGACTGCAGATATAGTACAGGAGATAACCAGAGACTGTGGATCTAGTATTGGACATGATCAACTAAGTAACCATTTTAAAATTTTACCTATCAGCAATGTATAGCTATACTGTTCATAAACAACAGTTTAATGCTAAGATAACAGTCTATGAGAACTCTATGGGGAGAAGGACCTACCTAGCCAGCTGGGCTTACCACCCGCCCCCTGAGGTCCAGGTGTGGGGCCCCCAGAGGTCCAGGTGCAGGCCTCCAGAGGTCCAGGTGTGAGGCCCTCAGCGGTTCAGGTGCAGGGCCCTCAGGGGTGCAGGTGCTGGGCGCACAGGAGTACAGGTTCAGAGCCCTCAGGGATCCAGGAATGGTGCTCTCAGAGGTCAGGAGACATGGCTCTCAAATGTCTGGGGGTGGGACTCTCAGTGATCTGGAGGCGGGGCTCTCAGATGTCTGGGGGTGGGACTATCAAAGGTCTGGAGGCAGAGCTCTCAGTGGTTCTACTCCGATCTCAACTCCGAGCATACAGGCTAAATGGGCAGGGGTCAAAGCGGCAGTGGAGCTCCCCGCCTCACCCCTGCTCTGTTAGCCAGGGAATACACTGATGTAATCCTCTGCGCTCGGCAGTGTTATCTTGGGAAGGGACCCCAATTTGTGGTCAGCACAGGCTCAAGCGACAGCTGCTTTGGCGGGCCCCCCGACAATGATAGGGCCCAGGGCAGCTGCTCCATTTGCCCTGCATTAAAGATGGCCCTGGTAGCGTACTCACTTTTGTTGTTCGTGGTTTAGACATTAATGGCTGTGCTGAGTTATTTTGAGGGGACAGCAAATTGACACTGTTATACAAGCTGTACACTCACTACTTTACATTGTAGCAAAGTGTAATTTCTTCAGTGTTGTCACATGAAAAGATATAAAATATTCACAAAAATGTGAGGGGTGTACTCACCTTTGTAAGATACTGTATATACAGGTGTGGGGGAAGCTGAGTACATATACATATATACAGGATTGAGAAGGGGAGACTGAGTGCATACAGGTGGATGGTGGCTGGTGTGCAGATTTGGTGGGATGGCCCATGGGCAGGCCCTGGTGTTAGTGTTCAGGCTGGGGGGGAGTCCAGGCCTAAAGCTGCGTAAGGGGCTAAACAATTTCTGATGGCTGCCCTGCTCCCAGGTGCTGTCAAATAAATGTGAAGCAGATTGGATGGGGAACTAGTCTCTCATTTTCCCATTAGGCTCCGCACATACCTGTAGAATACTCCTCAGCCATATGCCTGTTGGTGTGACAGTTGCAGCGGCTAGGAGGGGAGGGCAAAAGTACACCAAGGAAGGAGTGCCCAGTGTGGACACTCCTTCCCCATTGCAGACTTGGACAGATTCATGTACCTGCCTGTGACAGATACATAATTTGGGCACAAGCACCAATACTTTTGGTGTTATGCCCTGACTGAATTCTAAAGGGTGTCTATGACAACCTTAACGAATCCCCTGACTGGGATCTCTGCTCAGATACAAAGTTTTCCTGTGCTGGTTGAATGTCTTTCATTGATTTAAATAGAAAATACAGTATTTGGCCAATTTGGGCAATAGCAATTTTCTATAAAATAAATGAATAAAGGAAAACGATAACATTATGGGTTTAAATCTATTTATGTATATATTGTTTCCTTTATATTTATTTTATTATCATATGCATGGAATCTTTGTTTAACAAATAAACATGCAATTCATGTCAAATGATTCCCAGAGCACTATGGATTATCAAGAGTACAATGCAGTCGTTTTATTCCTTTGGGCATGCTGTCTCTCGCTGAAACCTCAAAAAATAACTACTTTTAGAAGTACTGTATTCAACTTGCATGTGTAACTTTCAGGTTGAGCTATTGACTTCTATAGGCAGAAGGATTTTTACAACAATAGCCAAGAACAAGATAGATAAAAAGTGAGAAAATTACCCATCTGCTCCATCTGCTGGTAGAAAAGGAGAATACACTGTATGAGCATACAAAACATTCACGATACATTTTCTGCAAGCAAGGCTAAAAGAGGATTCATATGTAGCCTTATTAGTTGCAGATATTAAACTTTGCAAATATTAAAACAGCTTGGAAACAATCCAGGACACGGTTTCAATAACATATATTTTTTTTGTAGAGATGGGGTAATTATATGTAGTTTTGTAATTATGAACTACAGTGATTGAATGTGGTTGTATTATGGTTTGTTGATAATTCGTTTTGGCTGCTGTAACAGCTTCCATCTAAATGTAAGGTTGTGTTTTTTTCCCCAGGGTTGGCACAGCTGTTAGACTAGTATAATGATGGTGGACTACGTTTGCATGTTTTGTAAGATCTTTTCCTGCATATTGCACCTTTCTGAAGAGTATTTGTGCGCATTTTTTTATTGTGCACACCTGTGCTGAGGTGTTGCAAGCATTAAAGAGATATTCATCATTAGCCCCTGGGCTTTAAATATACAGTGCCTTGCAAAAGTATTCATCCCCCTTGGCTTTTTACCTATTTTGTTACATTACAGCCTTTAGTTCAATGGTTTTTTAATCTGAATTATATGTGATTAATCATAACACAATAGTCTAAGTTGGTGAAGTAAAATTAGAAAAATATATACATAAAACTATTTTTCAGAAATAAAAAACTGATAATTGGCATGTGTGTGTGCATTCACCCCCTTTGTTATGAAGCCCATAAAAAGCTCTGGTGCGACCAATTACCTTCAGAAGTCACATAATTAGTGAAATGATGTCCACCTGTGTGCAATCTAAGTGTCACATGATCTGTCATTACATATACATACCTTTTTTGAAAGGCCCCAGAGGCTGCAACACCTAGGCAAGAGGCACCACTAACCAAACACTACCATGAAGACCAATGAACTCTCCAAACAAGTAAGGGACAATGTTTTTGAGAAGTACAAGTTAGGGTTAAGTTATAAAAAATAAATCGAAATTTTTAATGTTCCCTAGGAGCACCATCAAATCTATCATAACCAAATGGAAAGAACATGGCCCAACAGCAAACCTGCCAAGAGACGGCCGCACGCCAAAACTCATGGACTGGGCAAGGAGGGCATTAATCAGAGAGGCAGCACAGAGACCTAAGGTAACCCTGGAGGAGCTGCAGAGTTCCACAACAGAGACTGGAATATCTGTACATAGGACGACAATAAGCCGTACGCTCCATAGAGTTGGGCTTTATGGCAGAGTGGCCAGCAGAAAGCCATTACTTTCAGCAAAAAACAAAATATCACTTTTTTGAGTTTGCAAAAAGGCATGCGGTAGACTCCCAAAATGTATGGAGGAAGGTGCTCTGGTCTGATGAGACTAAAATTGAACTTTTTGGCCATCAAAGAAAACGCTATGTCTGTCGCAAACCCAACACATCACATCACCCAAAGAACACCATCAGTGAAACATGGTGGTGGCAGCGTCATGCTGTGGGGATGTTTTTCAGCAGTCGGGACTGGGAAACTGGTCAGAGCAAAACCCGTACCACGCTGTGTTTGATTTGGGGCTAAGACGGAGGTTCACCTTCCAGCAGCACAATGACCCCAAACACACTGCTAAAGCAACACTTGAGTGGTTTAAGGGGAAACATGTAAATGTGTTGGAATGGCCTAGTCAAAGCCCAGACCTCAATCCAATAGAAAATCTATGGTCAGACTTAAAGATTGCTGTTCACAAGCGCAAACCATCCAACTTGAAGGAGCTGGAGCAGTTTTGCAAGGTGGAATGGTCAAAAACCCCAGTGGTAAGATGTGGCAAGCTCATAGAGACTTATCCAAAGCGACTTGGAGCTGTGATAGCCGCAAAAGGTGGCTCTACAAAGTATTGACTTTAGGGGGGGGGGATAGTTATGCACATTGACTTTTTCTGTTATTTTGTCCTATTTGTTGTTTGCTTCACAATAAAAAAAAAAAAAAATCTTCAAAGTTGTGGGCATGTTCTGTAAATTAAATGCAAATCCTCAAACTATCCATGCTAATTCCAGGTTGTGAGGCAACAAAACATGAAAAAAGCCAAGGGGCAGGGGGGGGGGGGGGGGGCTGAATACTTTTGCAAGGCACTGTATAACTGCCAGCAAATTTCAATTTCTATGGCATTTAAAAGAAATGCTGAAAAGGCCAAATATATTTTTGTCTGGCAGCCTTCCACTGTATAAGGCTATTTTGCATTGAAAACATACCACTGAGCTGACTTACTGTAATTAACTAGGCACCTGAGGGAAGAATGTATTTACATAGTTTGTTGCCCTGTCTGTAGCAAAAGGTCATATTGTAATCTGCACTGGAATTCATAGTTCATTCAAGTTTCTAAGAAATATTGGTGTGCCTCAATAAAGACAGATTTCAACCAGACATATATTAATTATTGCCCAGTGTGATCACAGTGCCATCAATGTAAAAAATGATATTATAGCCTGTTTCCGCTGACACTTGCAGAATGAACTGTGAGGCCGCGTACACACGCGGGGACTGTTCGCCCAACTTTGTCCGCTGAACAGTGTTTCGGCGGACAGTCCGCTCGTGTGTGGGCTTTCAGCGGACAGTTTCAGCGAACAGTCTGCTGCACAAAGTTTTTCAGAAATTCCGAAAAACTGTCCGCTGAAACTTGGTTTCAGCGAACAGTCCCCTCGTGTGTAGGCTTGTTCGTCAAACTAAGTTCCGCGCATGCTCAGAAAGGATTTACACGCCGAAAGTTGTAATGCAGTGTATAGGACGTCGTATTTTCCGTCCCGTCGTACGTGCCGTTCACGTCATCGCGCACGGTTTCAGCAAACTGTTCGTTCGTCGTGTGTGGGCAAGTCCGTCCATGCTAATTTTGAGCGGACTGTTTGCTGAAACTGTTTGACGGACAAAGTTGAGCGAACAGTCCCCGCGTGTGTACGCGGCCTCATGCTAACATTCAAAACATGCCTAATGAAACAAGCATAATTCTCCAGTAGCATTTGACACATTTATACTTTTTATTTTTACTTTTAGCAGGAACCTAGTATTAGACTTGTGCGCAATGGTAAATTTTTGTTTAGTTTTGTTTTGTTTTGTTTTCATTTGTAAAATACATAATTTTGTTCTGTTATATTGATTTTGTTACGTTAATTTGTTTTTGGATAATTAGTTATTCCTGTAGTTTCGATATTAGTTATACCGAATTGATTTGTTTTGTATGTATATCGATGCGATTTGATATTTATGTATGTAAATGTAGCACCCTCTACTAATAGGTAGGTGCTAGTAAGGTTTATTTTTACTACGTTATCCAGTACAGGCAAATTTGGGCAGGCTTATGCTGCATGCTAGGCCTGTCTGTTTTGATCTGAGGGCTGGGAGTGGTCAGAGTAGCAGTGGGTGTGGCCACTTGCACTTCAGTTCTGAGGCGCCCTACTCTGTTCTGAGGAGAATGTTCTAGAAAGGGGACTGGGCCTGGAACTCTAGTGGCAGGCAGCTTTTGTGTGAGCCCTGACCAATCCCCAATCAGTATTGGCAGGGGGCAGGTCTCATATATAAGCTGAGGTGATATGCCACTGGGGGGAGAGTTGGTTGAGTGAAGTGAGGAATGGCATGTTAGATAGCAGCAGGGGGTGCGCCGATCGCAGGAGAAGGCCCGGGGAGAGCTGTGAGGGAACATTGCCTCTACACGGTCTCTGCCACCACAGGGAACTCCTGGAGCAGAGGGACAGGTGAAGCTATCGGTATGCATGGTCCAGTCAAAGTTCCTCATCAAGGACTCAGGGCTGTTGGAAGGTCAGTGAGTGTTACCACAGTGGGTTATTCAGAGTGGGCCCCTACTATTCAATAGAAGAGGATGTGTCATATTTCAATACAGTAACTAAGTTTGTGCAGGAGTTTGTTACGGATTGTTTGTTACTAGGTGCAACACCATGGCTACATTATATATATATATATATATATATATATATATATATACTGTGTGTATGTGTATATATATATATATATATATATATATATATATATATATATATTCTGATAACGATTCGTAGTTTGGAAAGTCGTTTGTTTATTGAATTCATTAACACACACAATGACAATATCTCTTCTCCTCTGCTCAAATACAGTACAACACCTTTCTCAATCAGTTCTCAGGAATGCACTTTGTCACTAATCCAACCTCCAGCACAAAATTAATTAGCTGATTGGACTGTAAGGGTCAGTTCACACAGGGGCGGCTTCAAAGTCGCCCGACTCTGAAGCCGCTCCATACAGCGCGACTTCAGCTGGGCTTGTAAAGCGACTTCTGTATAGAAGTCAATACAAGCCGCTCCGAAGTCGCCCCAAAGTAGTACAGGAACCTTTTTGTAAGTCGGAGCGACTTGAGTCACTCCTATTAAAAAAGTTCCATTGCAATTCATGGAGCACAACTTGTCAGATGGCTAAGTCTGAGTCAGACGGCTAAGTCTGAATCGACCTTTTGGTCAATTAGACCTTTAACGAATGAACGAATCATGTCAAATTCATTCGTTGTTTTCGCTATAATTTCTTTCGTATTAGTTGAAATTCATTATTTTTCGCTACGAAAAGAATTGTACATGTCTACCTAGCATCACATGAACTGTGTCATATTAAATTCATGCATGATAAGTAAAGTTTCAGGTCTATTTATAAACAAATTACTGTGTGAATGCCTCAGCGTTTACACTGCTGTTGCAGATAATCCCCGTAATGTGTCTAATATGTGTATTTCCTGAACTCATCAGTTCCATCTAGTGGCCATAATGCAGTATTTTTCGGATATCAGTATTTCATGATAACAAATTATGGTCACTAGATTGTGTGCAAACCTCCTAATAATGAAATAATTAATATCAACAATTCCTTGGCCAAACGCTAACTAAATTGCAACTTTTTTTTTTGACTTGAGCAACAATAAACCCCCCAAAGTAAAAAGATATTTCTTTTTTTTTTGGAGGGATACAATTGAAAATTGCAAGTCATAACTGATGTTTTTCTAAGTCTGACATGTAAATCCAAGACCTATTTAAAGCTTAAATGACTAGTCCGCTAAGTTAGCAAACCAGTTGTGTCTGTTAAACAGCTTTTCTACTGGTTAGCAAACACTATGTTTTTTTGATGGTAAAAATGAAATCATTTCTCATTGCTCACAGAGTTTTTCTAGCATGTTGCATGCGATAGGAAACAATACTAAGAACAGTAAATGCTGCACTACACTTCTTCATGTTAGTTCAATGGGTACCCTAAGATGTGGACTAGGTTTGTCCGGTTTTTGCATTTTACACACAATTAGCTTTATGGCCCACTTACACAGGAGTAGTGCTGTAATGAGGAGCTACACACAATGCACTGAAGCACACCCCAGCAAAATTTACATTTTCAACCAAGTAGTGTGTCTGTGTGAGTTTGCAGTAACTCCTATGCATTTAGATTACTTTGAATAATCAAGGCTGAAAGCTGATTTTCACCTTTACTGTAACTTTTTGTAACTTTTCCTACACTAAAAGGTGTGCATGCTGGGTGCGCTGTATAAATTCTATGTAGTTTCTGCTACATACAGTATACAGCTCTGTTTTTAGGCTGTGGGACGTAAATACCCTTTTACACACTTGGAACAAAATTGAGTCAGCCATTCATGGGCCGCTTTGTATTCTCTGAAAGCATACAAAATTTCCTCTAATTGCTTGAGGTAGAGAGACAGGCAGTTGACACTATAATCTCTGTCATTCTGAGAATTCAAAGCTGCCTATGAATGGCTGAGCACCACTCAGCTTGACTCAATTTTGTTCTTGATGTAGAATGGAATGTTTGCGTCCCACAATCTGAAGTTACATACAGTTTATACAGTGCATCCAGCATGCCAGCTTGGCACAAACAAACTAGTTAAAAGAGTAGTATGGCCAAAGTTCTTTTTTTCATACTTCTCATGTGGGCCACAGCAGTGCACTTTTGCTCTCCTGTGACCCAAAATCTGACTTCAGCGGGCTAAAGCTTGCTGTTGGCTGACATCACAGGCTCGCTCCAGACTCTGTAGGGATCCCAACAATAATATCAGGATCCACCCAGATGTATGACAGTTAGCTGCTTAGCCTCTCATCGCACCGTTGAGAGCATGAGCCAGACGCTCCTGTCCAAGGCTCCAGTAAACACTGGAGGGCCAGAGCAGAGAGCCTGTGGCTGACAGTTACCACTCTCTGTTCAGGGAAGACCAAGTGATCAGTGGTCACTTGCTTAGAGCTGGAGGGGAACAGCTTGCGGCATTGGTTTGATGCTGCAGCAGGTCTAATGCTGCAGCATGTAGGGAAGTATGTGTGGGGCAGCCCAGCAGCTCACTTTATACTAGGCAAGTTCTGAGCAGTGGTCTATTCTCATGACTCAGTTCTCATGACTATTCTCATAACCCAGTGGATAAACTGGAAAGCTCTCCATGTATGTTTTCGCTCTCAGATAATCAGAAGCCTCAAAACTAGCCTTTCCATGAGACTGTAACCTATCAGAGTCTGGAAAGACATTACATAAACTCCTTTTTAAAGTGTCCTCAAGATATTTCATCCTCTGCTCCCTCTGTGAGTATGGGATGAGTTCTGTGACTCTCCCCTTGTAACGGTGGTCAAGGAGGGTTTCCAACCAATAGTGATCCTTCTCCTTGATCCCACAAATTCTCGGGTCCTTTCACAGGTTTTTAAGAATGAGGGAGCCCATTCACCACAAATTTGTGGAGGCATGAGAAGCAGAGTCTCCGGGGTCACTGAGGATTACAGTACCTGGAACTGCCTCCTCACAGCCAGGTACTAATCCATAGGGTTCTGGGAATGGAAAACCATCTTGTAAGTTTTAACGTAGGTCTTCCTCTGCTTCAATACCTCCAAAACTGCCAGAATCCTCTTCCTCCTCCTCCTCATGTGTGTTTGTGGCGTCGCAAGAATGGTGTCTGCGTAAAGTGAGCCTTGAGAGGAAAATAAGTCCTCCTCTTCCTCCCACTGCTCTGCTGTGAGTGCCCTGTCCATAATGTCAAGCAGAGTCTGCTCCAGCAAGGATACAATAGGGATTGTGTCACTGATGTATGCATTGTCTTGGCTCACCATCGTTGTTGCCTCTTCAAATGGTGACAGTACATTGCATGCATCCTTTATCAGTAGCCATTGGCTTGGGGGAAAAAAGCTGAGCCAGCCTGAGTCTGTCCTTGTGCCATACCGACACAAGTGCTCATTGAGGGCCCTCTTCTGCATGTGCAGCTGCAGGCATGGCACTGTATCAACTTTCCCTAGCTAAGGGCAGACAGGAGGTTTGTGCCATTATCGCACACCACCATTCCTGGCTCCAGCTGGCACACCGTGAATCACCTATGTGGCCTGTGTTAGAGAAATTATGTTATTTTATATTAATTGAATTAATGCTTGCATGAGATTGCTTAGAAGTAGTAGAATTTCATATTAACCAATATATATTTTATGTTATTTCGTAGCTATAGAAAGTCTTGAACTTAATGCCGCGTACACACGATCAAACAAGCGGGTGGAAAAGTCCGGCAAACTCAAGTCCGCCAAACAATCCCCCCATGTGTAGCCTCCGGCATACTTTTTTGACCCGAAAGTACGGCGGACTTAGAATGTAGTTTTACACTCCAATCTTCCCGCCGGACTCGCACTTCGGCGGACAATCCGGCCGTGTGTATGCCAGTCCGCCGTACTTTTGAAAATGAATGGACTTTTCCCGCCCGGAGAAAAGTCCGCTCATTTCGAGCGGGTCTCCAGGTAGGCAGGGACCGCGAAGGAGACGTTGCTGGCCCCGCCGCCTGGTATGGACTTAAAGACCACAACAGACCCTTGTCCGAGCACGCTACCCGGCCGGCCAGGAAAGGAGGGGCGAGCGAGCGCGGCCCCCCCGACCCCAAAGCACCTTGTCCCCATGTTGATGAGGACAAGGGCCTCTTCCCGACAACCCTGGCCGTTGGTTGTCGGGGTCTGCGGGCGGGGGGCTTATCGTATTGTACCCCTACCCATTCACCTGTAAAATAAAGTACAAAAAAAACACAAGATAAAATAATTTATTGCACAGCTCCGGGGGTCTTCCATCTTCGGGGGTCTTCTCGCCGGACTCCTCCGCTATATTCTTGTAGCTCTTTTGCTAGCGGAGGAGCCCGGCATTCTTCTTCGTCGCCGCAGCCTCTTCTTCCGACTTCGGGGGTCTTGTCCCCCTCTTCGGTTCTTCTGCCGGGCCACCGCGCCTTCTTATAGCTCTTTTAAAGGCGGTGGCCCGGTCTTCTGTCACTGCCGCCGCCGCCTTCCGTTCTTCTTCTTTTTCTTCTTCTCCTGGAGATGTTGACTCGACGTTCTCTCCGGCCGCAATGCCAGGGACGCGCTGCGCTGCGACTTATATAGGGACAAGGGGCGGTGTCACATGGGTTGATGTCACATGGGTTGGTCACATGGCGACAGTCCCAGCATCCTCTGGGACTGTGACATCGTAAGGGGGCGGGGTCACCATGTGACACCAACCCATGTGGCATCAACCCATGTGACACCACCCCTTGTCCCTATATAAGTCGCAGCGCAGCGCGTCCCTGGAATTGCGGCCGGAGAGAACGTCGAGTCAACATCTCCAGGAGAAGAAGAAGAACGGAAGACGGCGCGGTGACAGAAGACCGGGCCTGTAAAAGAGCTATAAGAAGGCGCGGTGGCCCGGCAGAAGAACCGAAGAGGGGGACAAGACCCCCGAAGTCGGAAGAAGAGGCCGCGGCGACGAAGAAGAATGCCGGGCTCCTCCACTAGCAAAAGAGCTACAAGAAGATAGCGGAGGAGTCCGGCGAAGACCGGACAAGACCCCGGAAGACGGAAGAGCCCCGGAGCTGTGCAATAAATTATTTTATCTTGTGTGTTGTGTTTTTTTTGTACTTTATTTTACAGGTGAATGGGTAGGGGTACATTGTACCCCATACTCATTCACATAGGGTGGGGGGCCGGTATCCGGGGCCCCCTTATTAAAGGGGGCTCCCGGATTCTGATAAGCCCCCCGCCCGCAGACCCCGACAACCAACGGCCAGGGTTGTCGGGAAGAGGCCCTTGTCCTCATCAACATGGGGACAAGGTGCTTTGGGGTAGGGGGGCCGCGCGCCCCCCCCCCCTTCCCGAAGGCACCCCCCATGTTGAGGGCACGCGGCCTGGTACGGCTCAGGAGGGGGGCCGCTCGCTCGCCCCTCCTTTCCTGGCCGGCCGGGTAGCGTGCTCGGACAAGGGTCTGTTGTGGACTTTGGGGGGACCCCCACGCCGATTTTTTTCGGCGTTGAGGTTACGCTTTAAGTCCATACCAGGCGGCGGGGCCAGCGACGTCTCCTTCGCGGGCCCCGCCTACCTGGAGACGCGCTCGAAATGAGTGGACTTTCCTCCGCGTGTGTGGGCGAGTCCGTTCATTTCAAAAGTAGGGCGGATAGTACGGCGGACTTAGTACGCAGTATTAGTCCGCTGAAAAGGTGCCGTGTGTGGGCAAGTAGCCCGTTCGGAAAGTCTGACGGACAGTCTGGCGGGAAGTCCGCCAGTCTAAGTACGTCGGACAGACGGCTACGTGTGTACGCGGCTTTAGATGACCTCTCTGCTTCATGCTGATATTTTTACTGGGTGAAAGTTCATTAGAATAGATTCAAGTTATACAGAATTGTCTCGAGTCCTTGAAATGCATACAAATAACAGAGATAAGATAAGTTCATCTTACACAGGTGGTTTAGAAATAATTATGTGGAATATGGGAAAGTTATGTACATTACATTAATTAAGTTTTACAGGGTCAAACAAAGGTTGTGCATGAGCCGTCTTTAAAAATGTTAAAATACATTGAATGGGATAACACTGATGTATGTATATGTATGTGTGTGTGTGTATGTATATGTATATAGAATATGTGTATGCATATGTTTATTATGTAGATAATACAGTACTTTTTTGTGAAATCCATATATTTTTACATGCACATTAAATTGTATAGTGAGAAACAATAAGACATAACACATTTTGTGGGGTTATTGAATGTTCATTCTCCCAAAGTTGTAAATCGGTTATCCTTGAAGTTTTATCAGTACCAGGAGTGTTTGATTTAACACAGCTGGGTGCCATACTGTCTCTACACAAGTGTTTTTAATTGGACAAAACAAAACAAGTTATACATCACTTTAATGAACTTATAGGAATGTAGAACAGGTCAGATTTATGGATAGTTACATTGACGTAGATTTTAGCAACCAATCATATTTAGGAGAGATGGCTAAGCTATGGCTTGTAAAAGGGTATATAAATGCAAGTTTTACAATTGTTAGACAGACAAGTCAGATAGGAGCTCATAAGGCTGAACTTTATGTATATTGCCCTATTGTGTGAGTCATAGAGGTCAGAACCAGTGGGCAATTATCTGTTCAGATAGGCGTCTATCAGGTTGACTGTCTATGCAGCCCTATTGCACAGGTGACAGGCAGTCAGAACCAATAGGCAAATTTGTCCTTTTGTTGTGACTTGTCTCCTCGTATGAGTTCAAATAAAGAAAACTTCTTAACTTGATCCAGAGTGTGGTCTCAGGTGAATTTCACTCAAAGCCTGCCCCTGCAGATCTGAAAGAATCTTTGCTCCAGTGTGGCTCCTGTCCCATAGACAGACCAGCTGAACGCTTAGTGGGTACTTGTGGTAGCAGAGGAGGGCATGGACGAGGGGGTGGAGCTGATAAATCTTGCATCTTGCATAAGCTTGGCAGAGCTTAAACCTGATCTGGACCATTTGTTAAGGAAGGAACAACATCTGGAAAGGGCATACAGGAAACTGCTAGAACACGTTCAGCAGCCTGCCAGAGAATCTGTGGAGTTGCAAGGAACTTCCCCAGCTGAAGCGCTGGTCACCAGACAGAGGGTCCAAGAACTCTGCCCCACACCTGTGGCAGTTCCGGAGGCTTGCCCACTTTTATTTTACTGGACTGCCTCTGAGCCAGCTCTTCACCTCTCTGATCCCCTACAATATAAAACAAAAAAGATGTGTAAATTGCAAATGAATAATCAAGTGATTGAACACTGACTAAAAATCAGTATAACAACTAATTCTAAATTTGGTGAAAAACCTGACCCTTTATAAAAAAAAAAAGGGGGGGGGGGGGTAAAACACAAAAAAAAAAAACAAATAGTGAAATGCTCTTTTAAAGAAATAAAAGTAAAAAGAAAAAATGTGTATATATAGTCCCGCAAAAACAGTGTTTTAACAGTGTTTAGAAACACATATCATTAAAGTGGTTGTAAACCCTATTTTTAAAGTTTATGCTACATGTAAGCCTATATTAGTACTTACCTGTAGCTAACCAGGATATCTCATAAACCTGCACGGGTTTAGGAGCTATCCCCTGTCCCCTGCATGTGCCGATGATATTGGCACATGCGTACTAGAGCAAACTGACACAAGGTTATCGGCGTCTCACGTGCGCATAACTCCGGGATGACATGTCGGCGGCCAGAGGGGGAGACGAGGGTGGCTTCGGGGGCTTCAATCTGAGGTAAGTAATACATAATGAGCTAGTATGCTATGCATACTGTTCATTATGCTTTTGTCTTGTAGGTTGTCTTTTTTGGGGGGTTTTTATACAAGAGTTTACTTCCTCTTTAAGAGGATAAAAAACATCCAAAGGTGCTGTTGTAATTCTGACAACTATCAAAGGTGTAGCAGTCTCCAGAGTGCAGCGCCATTCACTTGTCAGACAGCCTGCTTATGTGGGATAATCCATACATATCAAATATCATGCATTTGACTATAGATCAATTTCAACACTTCCAATGTTATACCCCATTCAAGAGAGTGATATAGATAGCCGGATGGCCCCTTACCAGGAATTGTAAAGAAAATGCAGTATGTCTGCTTGTCCAGTGTGCGGTTCATCCCACACTGCTGCTCCTGTTCCTGCGGACAATCCGCCGGACTATGGTGGGAGTCCGCCGGACTTTTGAAGTCCAAAACAGGTGACGGAGCCAGTGAGGTGTCAATCTGGCCAATGAAGGCGGCGACATTGACTTCCTTCGCTAGTCCCAGCTACCTGGAGTCACATTCAAAATGAATGGCCTTTTCTCCGTGTGTGGGCAAGTCCGTTCATTTCAAAAGTCCAGCGGATTGTCCGCCGGACTGCCGAGTCCGGTGGACAATTTTGAGTCAAAACTTCTTTCTAAGTCCGCTGGACTTTTGGGAACAAAAAGTCTGCCGGAGCCCACACACAGTCAGATTGTCTGGCAGACTCTGGTCCGCCAGATAGTCCGATAGTGTGTACGCGGCATAAGCGTTACAGAGAGTTAGGTATGTTTGAAAGTCAACCAAAAACGGGGTTGTACTTTCCTCAGCAGCTGTTGACATTCTCTGTAGTCACTGTAACATGAACTTCAAAAGGTCCATCACAGGGTTCATGAGTCCCTCCTGGACCCTGACACAATTAGCGGTTTACATTTTTTCCAACCAGGTGACTGGGTCATTGTAAAGAAGCTTGAGGGAGGAGACAACTGGATCTATGCCAGCCACTGCAAGAAGCTGCTCAACTACACCAAGTATCTTTGTTTATTTATATTTTTTTATATATTATATTTTTTATTTTAGTATATTTTGGCAAGGGCAATGACGAAGAGAATCCCAACTTATTGTTTAAAGTGTATTCTCCAACTAGCTAAGAAAGCAAACGGGACCAATTGCTTAGTCTACTCTGAATCTCCACCGAGCTTTAATACCCCAGCGATGACAGCAGTACATGCTATATATGATGTTCATATTGGTATGAGGAGTTTTGACAAACTAGTAAAAACTCCAAACAGACACTTGTCAATAGACATGTGCAGAGTAAAATATTTCATTTCGGATAATAACTTAATTTATTTAGTTACTCCCGAAATTCGTTTTTATTTATTTAGTTTTTCGTTCAAAAATTGCATTCGTCCGAAAATCCACATGAATTACGGTCGAATCTGTCTTTGAAGGCTTATGGTGTCTGTCGAATGTATAAAGAAGATTCGACGGAGCTAGTGTATAGCATACTTTAGAACCCCTATTAAAGTCAATGGGACTCCAACGTTCAAAATCTAAAGTGCTAATTTTAAAGACTAATTTGCAAGTTACTGTCCTAAAAAGTGTTTGGGGACCCGGGTCCTGCCCCAGGGGACATGTATCAATGCAAAAAAAAAGTTTTAAAAACGCCCGTTTTTTCGGGAGCAGTGATTTTAATAATAATTAAAGTGAAACAATAAAAGTGTAATATTCCTTTAAATTTTGTAGGGGGGGGGGGGTGTCTATAGTATGTCTGTGAAGGGGCTCATGTTTCTGGTGCTTAGAACTGTCCCTGCACAAAGTGTCATTTATGCAGGAAAAAAAGTCCTTTAAAATCACTCGCAGCTATTATGAATTGTCGGCTCCTTAATACAGAGAACACCCTCCCTCCTGAACCGTACCAGGCCACATGCCCTCAACATTGGAAGGATGCTTTGGGGGTCTGTGACCCCTCAAAGCACCTTGTCCCCATGTTGATGAGGACAAGGGCCTCATCCCCACAACCCTGGCCGGTGGTTGTGGGGGTCTGCGGGCGGGGGGCTTATCAGAATCTGGAAGCCCCTTTTAACAAGGGGACCCCCAGATCCCGGCCCCCCCCTGTTTGAAATGGTAAGGGGGTACAAAAGTACCCCTACCATTTCACAAAGAAAGTGTAAAAAATAGTTAAATAAGACAAACACACTTTTGAAAAATTGCTTTATTAAAAATAAAAAAAATAAAAAAAAATATTCCAGCGGTGGTAATCCACTCTTGCTATCCAGCGACGGACGGTCATCTCTCCAGCGATGGCTCATCTCATCCAGCGCAGCGAATCCATCCTTCTTCTGTCTCCACGGAGGAGACACTTCAGGGATTCCGGCGGTCTGACGTTTCTTATATACGGAGGGCGGGGCCACCCGTCACCTGACCCCGCCCCCTCTGACGCAAGGGGAAACCCGGGGGTTCCCTGTGACGTATGGGTGACCCCGCCCCCCTCTGATGTAACGGAAACCTGCCTGTGTTTTTTTATTATTTTATTTTTTATTTTTAATAAAGGAATTTTTCAAAAGTGTGTTTGTCTTATTTAACTATTTTTTACACTTTCTTTGTGAAATGGTAGGGGTACTTTTGTACCCCCTTACCATTTCAAACAGGGGGGGCCAGGATCTGGGGGTCCCCTTGTTAAAGGGGGCTTCCAGATTCTGATAAGCCCCCTGCCCGCAGACCCCCACAACCACCGGCCAGGGTTGTGGGGATGAGGCCCTTGTCCTCATCAACATGGGGACAAGGTGCTTTGAGGGGTCACAGACCCCCAAAGCATCCTCCCAATGTTGAGGGCATGTGGCCTGGTAGGGTTCAGGAGGGAGGGGGGGCCGCTCTCTCATCCCCCCTCTTTTCCTGCGGCCTGCCAGGTTGCGTGCTCGGATAAAAGATCTGGTATGGATTTTTAGGGGGACCCCACGTCAATTTTTTGTTAAATTTGACGAGGGGTTCCCCTTAATATCCATACCAGACCTGAAGAGTCTGGTTATGGATATTTAGGGGGAACCCCACGTCAAATTTTTTCTTAAATTTGAGGCAGGGTTCCCCTTAATATCCATACCAGACCTGAAGGGTAATTGAATTTGGGGGACCACCACGCTTTTTTTTAAATTTATTTATTTATTTTTTTATCAATGACTTTCAATGAGTGTTCTCTGTATTACGGAGCCGACAATTCATAATAGCTGCGAGTGATTTTAAAGGACTTTTTTTCCTGCATAAATGGCACTTTGTGCAGGGACAGTTCTAAGCACCAGAAACATGAGCCCCTTCACAGGCATACTATAGACACCCCCCCCCCCCCTACGAAATTTAAAGGAATATTACACTTTTATTGTTTCACTTTAATCATTATTAAAATCACTGCTCCCGAAAAAACGGGCGTTTTTAAAACTTTTTTTTGCATTGATACATGTCCCCTGGGGCAGGACCCGAGTCCCCAAACACTTTTTAGGACAGTCATTTGCAGAATCTTTTCTCTCTGTCAAATCTTTTTTCTCTGTCGAATATTTTCTCTATATAATCTTGGACTAATAGAGGTAAGGTTAGGCACATTCGACCACAGGTTCTATAGACAGATTGTTATTGTCAGAGTCATGTCGAATCTCCTATTCTATATCGAACTGTTGTAACAAGGAAAACGAAAATAAAGCATTTATTTATGTTGGATCTTTCGTTTTTCGGATTCTGTGCTTTCGTTATCGTTTGTCAAAACGAAAACGAAAATAGCTGAAATTCGGACGAAAATGCATTCGGACGAAAACGAATGCACATGTCTACTTGTCAATAGATTTTAACATTTCTGAAGGGTAAAATTAGTTATAGTTTTAACGCTAGCTCTGATTCTTGTCAGCTTTGGTATCGGGACAACTAGGTAGCCCACAAGCGGGCTTCAACTTTAGTTTGGCATTAATGCGGATCTACAGCTTATAAGGTAATTCCCCTAATGCAAGAGGTTCATGCATGCTTGTAAAAGGAAAATCGGGTAGAGTGGGCGGTATACCCTTAAATTTGTTATATATATCACTTCGCAAAACTCTTTGCTCATTAGTGTTAAAAAATGATTACTTATCCGTGCATTTAGCTGAAAAGATTGTTATAAACAGTGTGCCCAATAGCGGGGGCCTCGTGCTACTATAATAACCAAAAGTGCAAATATATATATATATATATATATATATATATATATTATATATTATTGTATAGTGGGTAAATGTATGTGAAAATTTGTTAATGCTACCAAAACTTAAATCAACGATTATGCCCAGTGATTCTATCAGAAACCACAGAGTTTTTTGTTAAAATTAGCAAGTGAAATAACAAGTGAAAAGTCCAAAAAACTAAAATAAATGAAAAATGAAATTCAAATCCTCCAGTCCTTTTATCCTATGAACATAGAGTGCTGGCAAGTGCTTTATAGTATGTTAAGCAGTTCACAACCAGCATTTCATTTCCAAATGGTGACTTGTGCAAGTATCCAAAGAAAATCCCTGGTGCGCTTTGATGGAAATTAATTATATTGCGCTCACCAGATCCTTGCCCCTACTGGGGGAAAACGGCCTTCACAGTGTTTAGCCCCTGTGTCACTCTCTGGCGTCTCCCTGGGAATCTGGTTATTCATCCACGGGTGAAATTCTCATTCCTAATTCCAGCAACATGCACGCTCCCTCGCAGTGCCTCTCTTCGTGTCCCAACCTGGTTGATATATAATAATATATATATATTTTTTTGTTGTTGCACTTTTGCACTTTTGGTTATTATAGTAGCACGAGGCCCCCACTATTGGGCACATTGTTTATAACAATCTTTTCAGCTAAATGCACGGATAAGTAATATTTTTTTAACACTAATGAGCAAAGAGTTTTGCGAAGTGATATATATAACAAATTTAAGGGTATAGCGCCAACTCTACCCGATTTTCCTTTTATATCCTAATAATCCCTACCCGCTTTGGGGGGGCATATCAAGTAGAGGCAGCTCTTACCCTATATTATTTAGTATTATTTTAGTATTATTCCAACACCATTCCATAGCGCAATCTCATCCTATTTTCTTTCATGCATGCTTGTGAAACTCGTCCCAGCATCTTATGTCGCGGCCGATCTGGAGGATCTGATGGCGCGAGAGAAGGTAAGAACGGCAGGGACAGCTAGAAGGGAATTGTTCACCAACCCCGCCCGGGTGTGGGCATGGTTTCCTGCTTGTACATGGTGGGGGCTTTAGCTTATGAAACGATTGAACAATTTCTCATCCATTGTAGATGGGATGTTCAATGTAACTGTTGAAGCCACAAGGAAGATCCCACAGTCCAAGGGGGGTTTCTGTGAATTCATAGGTAAAGATTGTTGTACCTGGATCGGGGATACTAGTGTTAAAATTCAGGCCCATATGGATGTATGGATAAGGCTTAGATCCCTGCAAGGCAAAGCCAGAACTATAGCTAGGTTGAAGTCCTTTTAAGGGAATCTTTGGGGATTTTATTTTTCATTTTTCAGCAGATCATGGTTGAAGGAAGTAGGGGTATATATACTCATGTTGTTTTTGTTTCTATTCCTTCTATATGCCGTGATGAGGCGCTACTGTTGCCTGATTGGACCATTGAACAGAGCCCGAGCAGATGACCACATCATCTTCTCTGAGAGCCCCGGAGCCTAACCCACGTACAAGACACAGAGGGTCCCAGATTGACAGACCTTCATGTCCTGCTCTAAGTCATCCCTCCTGAAGAACAGAGTCTACAAGTCGAGCCGTGTTTTCCTTTTTATGGACTTAAGGACTGATTAAGAAGATCAAGATTCACCGAGGGACACATGGGAGCATATGACAAAAAGGAGGACCTGTTGTGGAAATTTTATTATGTGTGTTTTATGGATTGTTGTCATCTGTCTCCCTGTGTCTGATTTAACCAAGGAGCGCTCTAGCAGAGTGCACTTGGGTTGAATCAGGACCAGCGGTAAAACCGTCAGTATGAAAACCTTCTCATGGGCTTGGAGACATGTTCTCTGTATGTGTGGGCATTTGCCGGTTTGTAAGAATCAAGCGCAATGCGCTGGGCTTCTGGCCTTCAAATGTCTATGCACATTAGAAAAGCGAAGTCCGCAAAACGAGAGAAACATATTATAATATCTCTGTGTCTGACTACGCTATCCCTTTTGGATACATATCTGCTTTAATAAGAGGGCATTGATATCTGCCTTGTTAATATACTCGTACCGTATATTGACAACACCAGTAGCAATGTCCCCGCAGATCTTCTCAAGTCTATAAGAACAAGTAGAATGATCTTACTAGATACTGGTTACTCTGAGCAGTATTGAGTGGGCTCCATGCTGACTAAGATGGTGGATGTGGCTGGGCGGAGAGCAGTGTACATGCCTCAATTGGATGTGACGTGCCCTTCTCCCTCCCACTCCTGTGGATGCCCTCCCCTTTAGTGTCATTTCCTGTGTTATCATTTTGTATTGATGAAGTGATTGGCTGTTGGGGCCATGACCTCCTTTTTGTCACTTTGTTTTGTTGTCCATGAATAAAAGCCAAGAGCCCCTGCCCAGGAGAGACAGATGAAGGAATGATGGAGCTAAGATGATGACTATGTCTGTTTATTGGGGAAATGCAGGAGACACGGGTTGTTCAAAGATGCATTATACTGAATAGCTAGAAGGGCGCTTAATAGCACAAAAGAGTATGGTGGTTTATCCACAACACTGCACCCACAGCTGCTTGAATACCAGTTAAACAGTGTTCTGACACCATAAGCGTGAATAAATACCAAGCAAAAATAGCTTGGTATTCATTCACATTTATGGTGTCAAAACACTGTTTAAATGGTTGCAGCATAATTATTTCGTTCTTTTTCTATTTTTACCGCATTTAAATATTAATTTCAGAACTTTAGTACATTTCACATTATACTTGAATACCAGAACATCTGATTGGATGCACTTACTGTTCGACCAAACAATTTCCACCCGGCTTTGAACTTTTGGCATTTCAGAGGGCTGAAAATTCAAGCTGTGTATACCTCCCAAGGACCACTGTTGATGGTCTTTATTTTTCTTCCGCTTACCACCAATGACATGTATTTTTTCCTCCCACCAACGACTGGCTTTTTTCCCTCCTCTAGCCACAGACACTGGACATTTTTTCCTCCCATCACACCAGGATTTTTTTTTTCCTCTGGCCACCAACACTGGTTAATTTTTCATGTATTACATAGTCCTGCTTGAAGAGGACAAAAGCAACAATTCACTCTGCTCCCTGATTTTCCTCTCTGTTACATAGTATCTCTTTTTCTCAGGTTGCCTTGGATTTCATGGGCAGAGTGAATCTTATTAAAATGCATTTCCTACCCAATTATATTTATATATTGGCTAACACCCCTTGTCACATAGTCCAGACAATATGTTGTGCTTTTTAACCACTACAATACAGGGCACTTTCGCCCCCTTCCTTCCCAGCCCAATTTTCAGCTTTCAGCGCTCTAGCGCTTTCAGTGACAATTGCGCGGTCATGCTACACTGTACCCAAATGAAATTGTTATCATTTTGTTCGCACAAATAGAGCTTTATTTTGGTGTTATTTATTCACGACTCCGTTTTTTTTTTTTTGCGATATAAGTGCAAAAATAGCGGAAATTTGGAAAAAAAACAATATTTTCTTTTTTCTATTTGAAAAGAAATCCAATAAAATCAAATTTTGTCATAAATTTAAGCCAAAATGTATTCTGCTACATGTTTTTGGTAAAAAAAATTCCGTTAAGTGTATAATAATTGGTTTGTGTGATCACGGACATATGTACGCAAATGATCATGTACATATGTGTGCAGGTGATCACGTACATTTGTGTGCAGATAATCATTGGGACATGTGATTTTAGTGGGACATATGTGGGGGACATGTTTTTATTATTAGGGACATGTGTTTTTATTATTTGGGGACATGTATGTTTTGGGGACATGTGTGTTTTGGGGACATATGTGGGGAATGTGTTTGTACTGTGTGGTGTGTTGTGTGTTTACACTACACTGATGATCAGTGAGTAAAAAGCTGTAAAAAGCAGCCCATACTCACTGATCATCAGCCGGCTGCAGCGTTCTGCTCTCCTCTCCTCAGCGGTGACTTCCGTGTGAGGAGAGGAGAGCCGATTGCCTAGCAACCGGCTGTTTGTTTACATCACATGACGGCCGTGATTGGACACGGCCGTCATGTGATCAGGAGGGCCAATCACAGAGCCCTCCTGCCGATCTGAGATGTGCCATGTCCGGGTGACACGAGCACATCGGGATCGCGCCGCTGCGCGAGCGCGCGCGCGCACGATCCCGCTACTCCTGAAGGACGTTCCTGAACGGCCTATCAGGAGTAGACGGCTCCCACCCGGCCTTATATATGCATTGGCCGGGTGGGAAGTGGTTAAAGACAGTTTTTCCACACAGTATTTATTATTAAGTCATTTTTAGCGAGGATATTTTTAAGATACAATATCAATCTATATGACACAGTCTATACATATGAAACTTATTCACGGAGACAAGTGATCATACAAAATAGTTACATTTATTGGTTGACAAAGAGTGAAACTTATTAAAATGCATTTCCTACCCAATTATATTTTTATATTGGCTAACACCCCTTGTCACATAGTCCAGACAATATGTTGTGCTTTTTAAGGACAGTTTTCCCACACAGTATTTATTATTAAGTAATTTTTAACGAGGATATTTTTAAGATACAAAATCAATCTATATGACACAGTCTATACATATAAAACTTATTCACGGAGACAAGTGATCATACAAAATAGTTACATTTATTGGTTGACAAAGAAAAACAAATATTTACATGAAATTAAAATATCGATTGTGTCACATGAACATCTTGAAAATTAATGGAAACACCTGCAAAATAGGAGCGTAGTACCTTTGACGTAACACCGCCATGATAACTTCTTGGTAGCATCAATAACCCTGTGAGAGTGAAAATTAAACAGAATGTCTGTATTTCACACGCCCAACCGTTACTATACTGCAGGTAAGTAATTGGTTAACAATGTGAAATAAATTAGACGTTTGTTTTGTCAATAAAAGTGGCAACTATGCAAAAGAAAAATTTAATGAAAAATGTAATCTTTAGAGAAAAAAAATCTAAAAGGTGGTTATTGATTTGGGAGAATGATCATCAATTGTAGAATATTCAATACATCAATATTTGAGTGAACATACAAGATAAAATCAACATGACATAATTACCCATTCCAAGATGGCTACTGTTCCTAATAGCTGGTTACCAGAGTTAAGATGGTTGCTGGAGTTTTCCAAAATGAATACTCTTAAAGAGAATTTACTTCTTGCGAACTCCAAGTTCCAAGGATCAGGGTTCAGGAATCTTCATGAATGTAAAAATATGTATTCATGCATGGTGCATGGGTGTCAGTCTGTCTGGCAGTCTGTGTATCTCCCAGTGTCGCCCTCAGGGTGTGTCCCTAATGCCCCGTACACACGAGAGGACTTATGTCCGACAGACTTCCAAAGGAGTTCTGCCGGAGTTCCGACGGAGTTCTGACAGACTTTTCGGCCGAACGGACTTGGCCACACACGATCACACTAAACTCCGACGGATTCGAACGTGATGACGTACGACCCGACTCGAATAAGGAAGTTCATAGCCAGTAGCCAATAGCTGCCCTAGCGTCGGTTTTAGTCCGTCGGAGTAGCACACACACGAGCGAATTTTTCGAAGGGGACCGGGTCCGGCGGAGTTCCGTCGGGAAAATTTGAAGCATGCTTCATTTCTAAAGTCCGTCAGACTTTAGCGAAGCTAAAGTCCGTTGCAGCCCACACACGATCGGATAGTCTGACGGACTCAGTCCGTCGGAGTTTGGATGTCGAAAAGTCCGCTCGTGTGTACGGGGCATAAGCCTTCTACCCTTCATGGCATCTTACTTGCTTCTAAATACTAGTGATGGACGAACGTTTCGCCCGGCGGTCGTTTCGCGGCGAATTTCCGACATTCGCGGTCCGCACGTTCGAACGCCTTTTTCCGTCGTTCGCCGCGGCGGACTTACGTGTTTAATGTATACAAGAACTTTAACCTTTGGTGACACGTTTATCATGTGATACAGGACAGCCAATTGAGACATGACAGCACATGGACACTTGGACATTCCCCCTAACCTATAAATACACCCGATCCGGTGGCCATTTTACATTCTTTCTTCTGTTACGATAGGGACAGGTTCCTGTGTGGAGTAGGGAGAGATAAACCACTAGCTATTTGGTACACAAAAGTTCTTTTCAGGACTGGTATAGGTGTTAGGTGTTGATAGGTTTGCTGTGCTGCTGATTCTTGCAGCAGCCTGAGTGTCTTTTGTTAGTTTAGAGAAAGGGAAAGGACGGTGTATGCTACAGGGACAGCCAGATTAGTCTTTCATCATCATCATCATCATCATCATCATTAGCTGTTACTATCAAGGTCCACAAAAGAGCTGTTCCAGTAACCACTAATCGTTCTCTTTTTTTGCCAATTTGTATAGGGACAGGAAGGAAGCAGTGTTGTCAGGCAGTGAGGGTAATTTTAAAGACTTGCTGTTATTATTAGTTCCACAAAGGTTCTTTTCAGGACTGGTATCAGTGGTACAGTAATAGGCTTGTACATGTATAATATTCTTTCTTCCAAATATAGAAAGGATATTATACTTGACTGCTGCCCTTCTGCTGCAGTCTGCTAAACATTCACAACTCACTTGTTCCACAAAAGTTCTTATAAGGACTGGTAACTTGGTATAGGGTGCTACGGTACATAGGCTTGAGTGCGGTACAGTCTGCTGTTCTGTAAGGACCGCTATCGGTCCACAATAGATAGGGTTGACGTGCACCACTGCTGACCGCTGCCCTATACTGCAGCAGTCCTTCAGCGGTATAGGGACTGACGTACAGTCTGCTAATCACTAACACACAACCTGCTTGTTCCACAAAAGTTCTTATAAGGACTGGTAACTTGGTATAGGGTGCTACGGTACATAGGCTTGAGTGCGGTACAGTCTGCTGTTCTGTAAGGACCGCTATCGGTCCACAATAGATAGGGTTGACGTGCACCACTGCTGACCGCTGCCCTATACTGCAGCAGTCCTTCAGCGGTATAGGGACTGACGTACAGTCTGCTAAACACTAATACACAACCTGCTTGGTCCACAAAAGTTCTTATAAGGACTGGTAACTTGGTATAGGGTGCTACGGTACATAGGCTTGAGTGTGGTACAGTCTGCTGTTCTGTAAGGACCGCTATAGGTCCACAATAGATAGGGTTGACGTGCACCACTGCTGACCGCTCACCTATACTGCAGCAGTCCTTCAGCGGTATAGGGACTGACGTACAGTCTGCTAATCACTAACACACAACCTGCTTGTTCCACAAAAGTTCTTATAAGGACTGGTAACTTGGTATAGGGTGCTACGGTACATAGGCTTGAGTGCGGTACAGTCTGCTGTTCTGTAAGGACCGCTATCGGTCCACAATAGATAGGGTTGACGTGCACCACTGCTGACCGCTGCCCTATACTGCAGCAGTCCTTCAGCGGTATAGGGACTGACGTACAGTCTGCTAAACACTAATACACAACCTGCTTGGTCCACAAAAGTTCTTATAAGGACTGGTAACTTGGTATAGGGTGCTACGGTACATAGGCTTGAGTGCGGTACAGTCTGCTGTTCTGTAAGGACCGCTATCGGTCCACAATAGATAGGGTTGACGTGCACCACTGCTGACCGCTGCCCTATACTGCAGCAGTCCTTCAGCGGTATAGGGACTGACGTACAGTCTGCTAAACACTAATACACAACCTGCTTGGTCCACAAAAGTTCTTATAAGGACTGGTAACTTGGTATAGGGTGCTACGGTACATAGGCTTGAGTGCGGTACAGTCTGCTGTTCTGTAAGGACCGCTATCGGTCCACAATAGATAGGGTTGACGTGCACCACTGCTGACCGCTGCCCTATACTGCAGCAGTCCTTCAGCGGTATAGGGACTGACGTACAGTCTGCTAAACACTAATACACAACCTGCTTGGTCCACAAAAGTTCTTATAAGGACTGGTAACTTGGTATAGGGTGCTACGGTACATAGGCTTGAGTGCGGTACAGTCTGCTGTTCTGTAAGGACCGCTATCGGTCCACAATAGATAGGGTTGACGTGCACCACTGCTGACCGCTGCCCTATACTGCAGCAGTCCTTCAGCGGTATAGGGACTGACGTACAGTCTGCTAAACACTAATACACAACCTGCTTGGTCCACAAAAGTTCTTATAAGGACTGGTAACTTGGTATAGGGTGCTACGGTACATAGGCTTGAGTGCGGTACAGTCTGCTGTTCTGTAAGGACCGCTATCGGTCCACAATAGATAGGGTTGACGTGCACCACTGCTGACCGCTCACCTATACTGCAGCAGTCCTTCAGCGGTATAGGGACTGACGTACAGTCTGCTAATCACTAACACACAACCTGCTTGTTCCACAAAAGTTCTTATAAGGACTGGTAACTTGGTATAGGGTGCTACGGTACATAGGCTTGAGTGCGGTACAGTCTGCTGTTCTGTAAGGACCGCTATCGGTCCACAATAGATAGGGTTGACGTGCACCACTGCTGACCGCTGCCCTATACTGCAGCAGTCCTTCAGCGGTATAGGGACTGACGTACAGTCTGCTAAACACTAATACACAACCTGCTTGGTCCACAAAAGTTCTTATAAGGACTGGTAACTTGGTATAGGGTGCTACGGTACATAGGCTTGAGTGCGGTACAGTCTGCTGTTCTGTAAGGACCGCTATCGGTCCACAATAGATAGGGTTGACGTGCACCACTGCTGACCGCTGCCCTATACTGCAGCAGTCCTTCAGCGGTATAGGGACTGACGTACAGTCTGCTAAACACTAATACACAACCTGCTTGGTCCACAAAAGTTCTTATAAGGACTGGTAACTTGGTATAGGGTGCTACGGTACATAGGCTTGAGTGCGGTACAGTCTGCTGTTCTGTAAGGACCGCTATAGGTCCACAATAGATAGGGTTGACGTGCACCACTGCTGACCGCTCACCTATACTGCAGCAGTCCTTCAGCGGTATAGGGACTGACGTACAGTCTGCTAATCACTAACACACAACCTGCTTGTTCCACAAAAGTTCTTATAAGGACTGGTAACTTGGTATAGGGTGCTACGGTACATAGGCTTGAGTGCGGTACAGTCTGCTGTTCTGTAAGGACCGCTATCGGTCCACAATAGATAGGGTTGACGTGCACCACTGCTGACCGCTGCCCTATACTGCAGCAGTCCTTCAGCGGTATAGGGACTGACGTACAGTCTGCTAAACACTAATACACAACCTGCTTGGTCCACAAAAGTTCTTATAAGGACTGGTAACTTGGTATAGGGTGCTACGGTACATAGGCTTGAGTGCGGTACAGTCTGCTGTTCTGTAAGGACCGCTATAGGTCCACAATAGATAGGGTTGACGTGCACCACTGCTGACCGCTCACCTATACTGCAGCAGTCCTTCAGCGGTATAGGGACTGACGTACAGTCTGCTAATCACTAACACACAACCTGCTTGTTCCACAAAAGTTCTTATAAGGACTGGTAACTTGGTATAGGGTGCTACGGTACATAGGCTTGAGTGCGGTACAGTCTGCTGTTCTGTAAGGACCGCTATCGGTCCACAATAGATAGGGTTGACGTGCACCACTGCTGACCGCTGCCCTATACTGCAGCAGTCCTTCATCGGTATAGGGACTAAGAGTTTTGTCACAGGGTCATTTAAAAAATGACAGGCAGAGGAAGAGGCAGGCCCTTCCGCAGGGGTGGTAGGGGTAGGGCAGGAGCAACAGGCTTGAGCCAAAGTGGGAAGTTGCAGAAGGTGCGTTCAATTACTTTAAAGGATGCACCAGACTTGGTTGAGTGGCTCGCTCAGCCTTACTCTTCTGCACCCTCCTCATCCTCTCGATCTGCACCCTCTTCTTCACTCTCTGCTATGTGCACCCCCAAAGACACTACCACCAACAACACGACCACCACCACCACCACCACATACCTTCCGCTTGAGTCACTGGAATTATTTTCCGATCCATATCAAGAGGACATTTCTGATGCGCAGCCACTCTTGGTATTGGATCAGGAAGAGGAGGTAGCAACAAGCGCTACTCAGCAGTCTGACGCCAGTACCCAGATCAGCCCAAGGAGGAGGTTGGTCCCCGGTGTTGCTGCCTACTCCGAGATCTCTACTTATAGCGGTGGGGAAGGTGACGTTGATGATGACGTGTCTAGTGATGTCACGTGGGTGCCCACAAGAGAGGAAGAGGAGGGGAGTTCAGAGGGAGATATGGACCAGCAGATAGGGAGGAGAAGCAGCAATGACTTACATTGCACAGCAGGGACAAAGCAGACTGCAAATGTATCAGGAGCGAGTCATCGACCATGTACGGTCACATCTGGCGCTCCCAGGACACCGGCACATGGCTCCGCAGTGTGGGCTTTTTTTAACGTGTCCGCTGCTGACAATAGCGTTGCCATCTGCAATCTTTGCAGTCAACGCGTTAGTCGCGGTAAGCCCAATACTCACCTAGGGACGACCGCCTTAAGAAGGCACATGAGCAGCCATCACCGAGCCCAGTGGGAGCAACGGAACACACAAAGCCACACTGCAGGCTCTCACCGTCCAGCCTCGTCTTCTACTTCTCCTTCTCCTCTCTCCTCACAATTGTCCTCCACTCCACCTTCCATCACGCCAAGCTCACATTTTTCTGCAAAAAGGCAGGCTTCCGTGGGCCTAATGTTTGAGCGTAAAAAAATGATGACGCCGGATAACCCTCTTGCCCAACGGTTGGCGGCTGGCTTGTCAGAACTCATAGCCCGCCAACTACTGCCATATAAACTGGTGGACTCGGAGGCCTTTCGCAAATTTGTGGCCATTGGAACACCACAATGGAAGGTCCCAGGAAGGAAGTATTTCTCAGAGAAGGGCATCCCAGAGCTACATGGCCATGTTCAGCGGCAAGTGAATGTATCTCTGGCACACAGTGTCGGTGCCAAGATACATCTGACCACAGACACGTGGTCTAGCAAACACGGGCAGGGAAGGTATATCAGTTTTACTGCCCACTGGGTGAACCTTCTGACGGCCGTCAAGCATGTAACCCGTGGCACCCGTGTAGATTTGGTTTTACCGCCACGGATTGCATGCAGGCCTGACTCTTCTTCTCCTCCTCCTACTCCATCCTCCTCCCTCTCCTCCTCAGCTGCCTCCTCCTTTTCCGCTGCTAGCGTCTCTTCCACTGCACCGCCCAAGCTCCCCAGAACCTATTCCACATGCCAGGTGAGACGTTGCCATGCCGTGCTGCGTCTGTTGTGCCTGGAAGCAAAGAGCCACACTGGCCCGGCACTCCTTTCAGCTTTGCGTTCACAGGCAGATGAGTGGCTAACACCGCTCAATTTGACAGTTGGTAAAGTGGTGTGTGACAACGGTGCCAATCTGCTTAGCGCATTGAAACAGGGCAAAATCACGCACGTGCCGTGCATGGCACACGTCTTAAACTTGGTCGTGCAGCGATTCCTTGTCAAATACCCTGGGGTCCAGGACATCTTGCGGCAGGCAAGGAAAATCTCGGCCCATTTCAGAAGATCTTACACGGCCATGGCTCGCCTTGCTGACATTCAGCGGCGACACCATCTGCCGGTCAGACGTCTTATTTGCGATTGCCCGACGCGATGGAACTCAACCTTCTATATGCTTGATAGGCTGCTCCAGCAGAAACGTGCAGTTAACGTCTACCTGTATGAACTCTGCGAAAGAAACGGTTCTGGGGAGCTGGGTTTTTTTTCACCGCGCCAGTGGCTGCTCATGCGCGACACATGCAGACTTCTGCGGCCATTTGAGGAGATCACCAAACTGGTCAGTCGCAGCCATGGCGCCATCAGTGACATGGTACCTTATGCCTTCTTTCTGGAGCGTGCATTGCGTCGTGTCATTGATCAGGCTGTGGAGGAGCAGGAGCGGGAAGATGAGGAAGTCGCAATGCTGGATGAATTCCCAGGGGGGGGCTACTCTATCTGAGACAAGTCAACAACAGGAGTCTGATGAGGAGTCAGAGGAGGATGGTGCCGGGGCGGATGAGCAGGAGCAAGAAGAGCATGCTTTAAACCTTTCTGGGATCCCTGTTGTGCGAGGATGGGGAGAGGAGAATGAAGAGGACGACATTATCCTGGATGATGAGCAGGAGCCAGGCCACCACACCGCTTCCACTTTAGTGCAAATGGGGGCCTTCATGCTCCAGTGTTTTAATAGGGACCCCCGTATAAAAAGCATGAGGGTCAAGGACCAGTACTGGGTGGCAACGTACTTAGACCCCCGGTACAAACACAAAATGGCGGAAATGTTACCGCCGTCGCAGAGGGCTGTCAGAATGCAGCACTTCCAGGCCTTGCTTCGAGAAATGCTGCATTCTGCTTTTGCGTGCGCTGGCAGAGGAGCAATTCCCACTCCCAGAGAAGGATTTGCGGGTACCAATCCAACAGCGCCTGCAAGAAGAGGCCGGTTTGAAGATGTGTTGGTGACTTCGGATATGAGGTCATTCTTTCAGCCGACCCATCGACAGGTGTCATCCGGATCCAGCATCAGGGAACGCCTAGACCGTCAGGTGTCCGACTACATTGGGTTAACGGCCGATGTGGACGCTCTGAGGAGTGATGAACCCCTAGACTACTGGGTGGGCAGGCTTGACCTCTGGCCAGAGCTTGCCCAATTTGCAATCGAACTGTTGGCTTGCCCCTCATCCAGTGTCCTGTCCGAAAGGACGTTCAGCGCAGCAGGGGGGATTGTGACCGATAAGCGTACTCGCCTAGCTCACCACAGTGTTAACTACCTCACATTTCTAAAAATGAATGAGGCATGGATCTCGGAGGAATTCAACACATGTGACCAGTAGACCATGTATATGTCTATAAACTATTTTTTTAATCAAGCACACAGACCTTCTTAATTCATTTGGCTCACTTCCTTGACCCAAAAAAGCACACCGTACTATATGCCCCTACCCTCCTCTTTGAAGAGGTTGAGCGGTGTCATATTTCTACTGGGGCTGCTTATGATATCCCTGTGCTGTGCTGACTTCCTCCTGGGGGTTCTTATTATGAAGGGATCACACTATCCCTGTGCTGTGCTGACTTCCTCCTGGGGGTTCTTATTATGAGGGGATCACACCATCCCTGTGCTGTGCTGACTTCCTCCTGGGGCTGCTTACGGTGCTGCTGTCAGTGCTGTATGTCACGGTGCTGCTGTCAGCGCTGTATGTCACGGTGCTGCTGTCAGCGCTGTATGTCACGGTGCTGCTGTCAGCGCTGTATGTCACGGTGCTGCTGTCAGCGCTGTATGTCACGGTGCTGCTGTCAGCGCTGTATGTCACGGTGCTGCTGTCAGCGCTGTATGTCACGGTGCTGCTGTCAGCGCTGTATGTCACGGTGCTGCTGTCAGCGCTGTATGTCACGGTGCTGCTGTCAGCGCTGTATGTCACGGTGCTGCTGTCAGCGCTGTGTGTCACGGTGCTGCTGTCAGTGCTCTGTATTACGGTGCTGCTGTCAGATGCCTCTATCACGGTGCATGTGTCATTCCGGTATGTCACGCTGCTGGTGATCATCTCCTGCACCCTCTTCTTTGCCTACCCTGGTCCCTGACCTTCCCTCTCCTCCATTGCCTTCATTAGCTCCATAGTCCTGAATTGTTAGAACAATTTCCCAAATAAAATAAAAATGCTTGTAGTTATCGATCCCAAATTCACCTCATACATGTATTATGTCATTGTCCAGATGGTGGGACTACGTTTTACCCCCTAATAATTACCACGTGGCCGCAAATTCGACATGAAGGTTTGCAAAGTTCGCCTCCCATTGAAGTCAATGGGGCCCGCGGCGAACGTTCGGTTTCGCGAACGTTTGGGTCCGTTCGCATTTCGCTTTCGCGAAACGTCCCGTCGGAAGTTCGTCCATCACTACTAAATACCCTCTTAGATAATAAGATCATAAAACTTATAATATGCTCAGCCCAAAAGGTATGTGGTGCTTTTTCATTGGTAGGCAAGACTTAATAATTAACCTTTTCCAGGAGCCCAGTGATTTTAAGGTAATAGCACCTTCAACTGCTAGGTGTCTCACATGTGTCTGGAGTTTATCTCTTTAAGTTAATACATTTTTTTTTATAATGTGTATTCGTTTTTATATTTGTTCTAACAAATATATATATCTAGTATTCAGGGATGCTAGTAAACCGACATAATATAAAATACACTTAGCATAATTTTGATTAATCACTATTACATAAAATGGCTACATCATCAGATACTAATTCTAATCATCTCTGTGACCTACAATATCATACATAATTCGAATGACTTATAATCACCATATACAGTGCCTTGCGAAAGTATTCACCCCCCCTTGAACTTTTCAACCTTTTGCCACATTTCAGGCTTCAAACATAAAGATATAAAATTTTAATTTTTTGTGAAGAATCACCAACAAGTGGGATACAATTGTGAAGTGGAACGAAATCTATTGGATAATTTTAACTTTTTTAGCAAATAAAAAACTGAAAAGTGGTGCGTGCAAAATTATTCGGCCCCTTTCAGTGCAGCAAACTCACTCCAGAAGTTCAGCGAGGATCTCTGAATGATCCAATGTTGTCCTAAATGACTGATGGTGATAAATAGAATCCACTTGTGTGTAATCAAGTCTCTGTATAAATGCACCTGCTCTGTGATAGTCTCAGGGTTCTGTTGAAAGCACAGAGAGCATCATGAAGACCAAGGAACACACCAGGCAGGTCCATAATACTGTTGTGGAGAAGTTTAAAGCCGGATTTGGATACAAAAAGATTTCCCAAGCTTTAAACATCCCAAGGAGCACTGTGCAAGCGATCATTTTGAAATGGAAGGAGTATCAGACCACTGCAAATCTACCAAGACCTGGCCGTCCCTCTAAACTTTCAGCTCAGACAAGGAGAAGACTGATCAGAGATGCAGCCAAGAGGCCCATGATCACTCTGGATGAACTGCAGAGAACTACAGCTGAGGTGGGAGAGTCTGTCCATAGGACAACAATCAGTCGTACACTGCACAAATCTGGCCTTTATGGAAGAGTGGCAAGAAGAAAGCCATTTCTCAAAGATATCCATAAAAAGTCTCGTCTAAAGTTTGCCACAAGCCACCTGGGAGACACACCAACCATGTGGAAGAAGGTGCTCTGGTCAGATGAAACCAAAATCCAACTTTTTTCCCACAATGCAAATGATATGTTTGGCGTAAAAGCAACACAGCTCATCACCCTCAACACACCATCCCCACTGTCAAACATGGTGGTAGCAGCATCATGGTTTGGGCCTGCTTTTCTTCAGCAGGGACAGGGAAGATGGTTAAAATTGAAGGGAAGATGGATGCAGCCAAATACAGGACCATTCTGGATGAAAACCTGTTGGAGTCTGCAAAAGACCTGAAACTGGGACGGAGATTTATCTTCCAACAAGACAATGATCCCAAACATACAGCAAAATCTACAAAGGAATGGTTCACAAATAAACGTATCCAGGTGTTAGAATGGCAAAGTCAAAGTCCAGACCTGAATCCAATCGAGAATCTGTGGAAAGACCTGAAAACTGCTGTTCACAAACGCTCTCCATCCAACCTCACTGAGCTCGAGCTGTTTTGCAAGGAAGAATGGGCAAGAATTTCAGTCTCTTGATGTGCAAAACTGATAGAGACATACCCCAAGCGACTTGCAGCTGTAAATGCAGCAAAAGGTGGCTCTACAAAGTATTAATGCAAGGGGGCTGAATAATTTTGCATGCACCACTTTTCATTTTTTTATTAGTTAAAAAAGTTTCAAAAATCCAATAGATTTCGTTCCACTTCACAATTGTGTCCCACTTGTTGGTAATTCTTCACAAAAAATAAAAATTTTATATCTTTATGTTTGAAGCCTGAAATGTGGCAAAAGGTTGAAAAGTTCAAGGGGGCCGAATACTTTTGCAAGGCACTGTAGGTACTTCTAAAATATTTCTGAATTGCATAACCATTCAAATCTTTTCCACCATGTGTTGAATTGAACTTTGAACAGTTTCAATGGATGTTTATAGATGGATTGGCTATTCACACAGTTCCTAATTCTAACACAATGAGTTATGTTAGCCAAGGTGTAAGCTATATGATAACCGTCCAAATAACCTTTTTGTCTCTATGGCTGTATTTGTCGTTTGTGTTTATCCACTAAAACCAGGTAAATATCTCCTTGTTTTGTGACGAGATACACTATTGTTCCATTGAGTTTCTGTCTCAGTGCAGGCTTGTAAGACTTTAAAAGATGGTTGATGAATTAAGCTTTGTAAAGCGTAGGCGTTCACCTATTTTGCATTAAATGATTCCAAGAGGTGAACAGTTCAACTATTGCAAACCACTGTTCATCTACTTTTTGAGGCCTAAGCAACTCTCACATCTCTGCCAGTAAATATTAAATGTATTATTACTATTTTTAATGCATTCACAACAAATAGCAAGGCACCACAAAGTGCTAGGTCCCTGCTTCAACGCAAAACCACCATATCATACAGTCCTAGTCAGGGATGGTGCTATCACTAGGCAAACTAGGCAGCCGCCTAGGGCGCACTGCTGCCTAGGGGTGCCCGGCTGTTGGTTTGCCTCCGTGTTTGCATGCTCTGCAGGCTGCAGCATGTAACTAACTCAGTCTCAGGGAGCTGCTCATCCGACCGCTAGTGTAATTAGAGGCGCAGTGCAGCACTGGAGCCATCACTAGAAGAAACAGAGCCAATGCTTCCTGTTCACATGGGCAGGGCAAAGGGGGTGGAGTCAGGGTCGGAGACAAAAATTAGGTTTTGCCTAGGGCAGTGATGGCGAACCTTGGCACCCCAGATGTTTTAGAACTACATTTCCCATGATGCTCATGCACTCTGCAGTGTAGTGGAGCATCATGGGAAATGTAGTTCCAAAACATCTGGGGTGCCAAGGTTCCCCATCACTGGCCTAGGGTGTCAAAAATCCTTGCACCAGCCCTGGTCCTAGTCCTATGTCTAGGAACACCCACACTGGGACATACTGAAGATAAACTGAGTACAGGCTTATCTGTAGGTTATTCCACTCCTGCTATGCTAAAGAACATGAAAATGGCAACTGATCAGTCAAATTAAAAGCAAGGACTATACACAATAGCCTAGTTTTTCTGTACAAAATGCACAGCGGTCCAACGCTCAAATCTGTAAAGTCAGCAAAGTGAACGTGTTTCTAACTTGCCATTCAGTGTCATTCGTGTCAGTCAGTTAATACCAACAAGTCATAAATACAGTTAATAAACACATAATACCAGGAAAAAAAGCTGTGAAAATAATGTAAGCGTGCAATGATCCGTTAACTTCATTAACTATTGTGGACTGTGTTCACAGAAAAAGTTTATCATGTTTATGTTTTAACTTTTTATTTTCTATTGAAAGAGGTTTATGTTTGGGTTAATAGCACTGAAACAACATAAACAGGCAGAATTTACGAGAGGAGCTTTTCCTTGAAAATGGTGTGGACTGACAGGCAAATTAATGAAAACTATTTTAAATGTACTGGTTAAATAAAGGGAAAATATATGTGTAGCCAGTGTTGTATTTTGGTTTTGTGCTGCCCTAGGCAAGACTAAAATTGGGCGCCCCATCTAAATTTGTCCTACCCCTTCCTATTTGGGGCCCCTGGTGGCTGTGTGGGGCCCCTAGTAGCTGTGAGGGGCCCTGGTGGTTGTTGGTGAGTCGTTAATGGCTGTGTGGGGCCCCTAGTAGCTGTGTGGGGTCCCTGTTGGTTGAGGCAGAGTCTCTAATGGCTGTGCAGGGTCCCTGGAGGCTGTGTGGGGGACCCTGGTGGCTGTGTGGGGCCCCTAGTGGTTGTTGCGGAGTCCCTGGTGATTGTTGTGGAGTCCCTGGTGGCTGTGTGGGGCTCCAGGTGGCTGTATGGGGCCCCTAGTAGCTGTGTGGGGCCCCTGTTGGTTGAGGCAGAGTCTCTAATGGCTGTGCAGGGTCCCTGGAGGCTGTGTGGGGGACCCTGGTGGCTGTGTGGGGCCCCTAGTGGTTGTAGAAGAGTCTCTAATGGCTGTGCAGGGTCCCTGGTGGCTGTGTGGGGCCCCCGGTGGCTGTATGGGGCCCCTGGTGGTTGTTGCGGAGTCTCTACTGGCTGTGTGGGGCCCCTGGTGATTGTTGCGGAGTCCCTGGTGGCTGTGTGGGGCCCCTGGTTGCTGTGTGGGGCCCCTAGTAGCTGTGTGGGGCCCCGTTGGTTGAGGCAGAGTCTCTAATAGCTGTGTGGGGTCCCTGGAGGCTGTGTGGGGGACCCTGTGGCTGCATAGGGCCCCTAGTGGTTGTAGCGGAGTCTCTAATGGCTGTGCAGGGTCCCTGGTGGCTGTATGGGGCCCCTGGTGGTTGTTGTGGAGTCTCTAATGGCTGTGCGGTGCCCCTGGTGGCTGTGAGGGGTCCCTGGTGGTTGTTGCGGAGTCTCTAATGGCTGTGCGGGGCCCCTGGTGGCTGTGCGGGGCCCCTAGTGGCTGTACAGGGCCCCCGGTGGCTGTGCGGGGTCCCTGGTGGCTGTGTGGGGCCCTGGTGGCTGTGTGGGGTCCCTGGTGGCTGTTGCATAGTGTCTGGTGGCTGTGTGAGGTCCCTGGTGGCTGTGTTGGGCCCCTGGTGGCTTTTGCGGAGTTTCTAATGGCTGTGTGGGGTCCCTGGTGGCTGTGCGGGGCCCCTGGTGGCTGTGCGGGGCCCCTGGTGGCTGTTGCATAGTCTCTAATGGCTGTTGCAGAGTCTCTAATGGCTGTGTGGAGTCTCTAATGGTTGTGCGGGTTCCCTGGTGGCTGTTGCAGAGTCTCTAATGGCTGTGGGGAATCCGTGGTGGCTGTGTGGGGTCCCTGGTGGCTGTGTGAGGTCCCTGGTGGCTGTGTGGGATCCCTGGTGGCTGTGTGGGGCCCCTGGTGGCTGTTGCAGAGTATCTAATGGCTGTTGTGGAGTCTCTAATGGCTGTTGCAGAGTCTCTAATGGTTGTGAGGGGTCCCTGGTGGCTGTGTTGGGCCCCTGGTAGCTGTGTTGGGCCCCTGTTGGTTGAGGCGGAGTCTCTAATGGCTGTGCGGGGTCCTTGGAGGCTGTGTGGGGGACCCTGGTGGCTGTGTGGGGCCCCTAGTGGTTGTAGAAGAGTCTCTAATGGCTGTGCAGGGTCCCTGGTGGCTGTGTGGGGCCCCTGGTGGCTGTATGGGGCCCCTGGTGGTTGTTGTGGAGTCTCTAATGGCTGTGCGGTGCCTCCTCACTCTATACAGCCCCAGTGCCCACACTAACATGTCTCTACAGGTCAGTTGTCAGCTGGTCTGCACCCAGCATCATCTCTGCAGTGGGAGTCTGGAGCGGATTACGATGACAGCTAGGGGGTGTCCGGTGTCTGGGCTATGTTTTCCCCACCCTGGCTCTCCTGCACTCCATTCCAGGGTTGGAGATATGCCTCCTCCTTCTCCTCTCTCCTATCAGGCACCCACGTGGAGTCAGTGACCTCATCATCCCCTCCCTCCTCATCACTGGAGCAAACCTGGCAGTATGCTGCAGCTGGTGGAACATGACTGCCAGACTGCTGTCCTTCTTGGGCATACCCTCTCTCTGGGCTCACGCTATTGCCTTCCTCTAGCTGGGTATCATCATCAGAACCTTCAAAACGCTGGGCATCCTCCTGGAGCATGTACCCAACACTGTGCTCAAACAGTTCGGGGGACTCCTCAGGAGGACATGGTGGGTCTAGGGAAGGAGTGACTGATGCCATTGAGGGAAGATCCCAACGAGGGAAGAGGCCACGTTGGCAGCTGCTTTACCAGTACCCTGAGCCTGGGTGAGAGAGGATGAGGAGGGTGAGGAGGGCTTGGTGATCCACTCTACCAATTCTTTGGCATGTTGTGGCTCAACAAGTCCAGTTGCCGAAACTAAGGACAAGCGCGTCCCATTGCCACATGCTGAGGACGATGCACTGCGTCCGCGACCAGCATTATTTCCTCTAGACACAGAGCCTGCTTGCCCTCTTTTATTGGCTTGTGACTGTCTGCCTCACCTTGTTGGCCTTCCAGACATACTAATGGCCTGCAGGGAGATAAGAAAACCAGCAATTGGGGTAGCTTTAGGTGCACACTGAGCAGATGACACAGTACAACGACTGTAATTATAGCAGCTGCCTGCCTGTGGTATAGGATCTGAAGAACACAAGAAATTGGGGTAGCTTCAGGTGTACACTGCAGGTGGCACAATACACAGACTGTAACTGCTGCAGCTGCCTGTGGTATAGGACTAGAACAACACCAGCAATTGGGGTAGCTTCAAGTGTACACTGTGCAGGTGGCACAATACACCGACTGTAACTGCTGCAGCTGCCTGTGGTATAGGACTAGAACAACACCAGCAATCGGGGTAGCTTCAGGTGTACACTGTGCAGGTGGCACAATACACTGACTGTAACTGCTGTAGCTGCCTGTGGTATAGGACTAGAACAACCCCAGCAATTTGGGGTAGCTTCAGGTGTACACTGTGCAGGTGGCACAATACACCGACTGTAACTGCTGCAGCTGCCTGTGGTATAGGACTAGAACCACACAAGCAACTGGGGTAGCTTCAGGTGTACACTGTGCAGGTTGCACAATACACCGACTGTAACTGCTGCAGCTGCCTGTGGTATAGGACTAGAACAGCACCAGCAATTGGGGTAGCTTCAGGTGTACACTGTGCAGGTGGCACAATACATTGACTGTAACTGCTGCAGCTGTCTGTGGTATAGGACCAGAACAACATCAGTAATTGGAGTAGCTTCAGGTGTACACTGTGCAGGGGGCACAATACACTGACTGTAATTGCACTAGTTTCAAAAGACATGAAGACACTGTCTCTACCTATCTGTCTCTATGAGCCACCGCAACACACTACGCAAGGCCGCCGCGCAGGCGGCCTTATATAGTGCGGGGTGTGTACTAAACCCCCTGAGCTATAATTGGCCACAGGCAGCCAATTATTACTTTCCTTGCTGCCGGCGCTGTTTTTGGCCAACTATGACTCGCATGCTTGGCCAATCATCAGCCAGCAATGCACTGGGATGCTGCAGTAAATTGTGGGCCGTGAGCAGCACTCTAATATGGCGTGAACGACCCATAAAGTTCGCCGAACGGGTGAACACCCAATGTTCGAGTCGAACATTTGTTCGACTCGAACACCCAGCTCATCCCTACTTGCCATCAGTCCATGTGACACATTTTCATGACCCACTGTGCTCCTCACAGTTTCTTCAGGCATAAAAATGTGGGTTCGGCAGTCTCTTCCTACCTCCCCCTTCCTCCCTTATGGAGACTGAATAGTTCTTCATTGGGCCATCCTGCCTTAACGATAAGCACCCAGTCTCAATTAATTTCTCCTTCCAGCCTCCATTCATGCTGAATGTCCTCAAAGTGGGCCCAGGTCTCAGCACAATCTGGCACCCGCAAAGGCTTGGGGATATGCAAATAGTCCCAGACCATATTATCCTCCCACTCTCCCCAGGAGCTCTCTATGATGTCCATGATCTCGGGATGGACAAAAGGGTAGTCCAGACCCCACTCCAAAGCAACTTTTCTCTGCATCTCCCATTGGAATCTGAAAAACCTGGGTAGTTCTTACGGGTTTCCTCTTCCAGTGAGGACACAAGCATCCTGGGACCTCACAACCCATTACCTGTATGCAGGTGCTCTGGTCTGGGTGGTGGAAGGTCTGTTCAAAAAGAGCTGTTTGCTGCTGACAAGGGCTCCTGCAGTGTCTTCACTTCCCAAAACTGGCTCTAGCACATCTCCAACCTCAGACTGGACTTCTAGGACCTGGGAGCCTCCTGTCTCCTATTCCTTCTCTGAGCTGCTGCTATGGGATGATCACTCCATCAGCCTCTTCAGGGAACCAATCTTCACTTTCAATCTGGGGAAACCACAGTCTATGGCCTTGCCCTCGCACTCCCCTTCTGGCTCACCTGAAGGCGCATCCCCTTCCAGCACTGGCTCCTTCCAGAAAGGGTTAGCAATGGGCACTAGGGCAACTGGCATTTCAGGGACTTCTGGCTCCTGCATGGCAGTACTCAGTCACCAGGTCCCCGGCCAGGCCGCACGTCACGGCAGACTCCTCTTCCTCATGTCACTGATTTTTGTAGAGGGTATTTAGGCTCTGACTCCGCTCCGCCTTTCAGGGATGACTCCAGACCCTCTCCAGCCTTCCTGTAATTCCACGGCTGCACGCGACTCAGTCCTGAGTGCAGGTCCACATTGTAGTACTGCAGCTCTTGTTGGCTATATGCAAGCCGAGTAAGTGGTTTACCGCAATGGCCACACAGGATCCATGCACTGACCACTGCAGTCGGTATCCAGCACTCTGGGCAAAGCAGGCACAGTCGCACAGTCACCTCCACCATCCCTAGGGCGAATCCCCCGCGATGCTCCAATCGGACACCAGTGTCCCCTCCTAAAGATCAGGAAACCAGGTAAGTGCTGGGTATACATGACCACCCTCCACTATCTTGCTCTTCTGCCTTGTGGTGTCTGCTAGCAGGGAATGCTGGGTCCAGACAGGCTGGCGTATGTGAAACAGATAGGCAGGCCCCTCCCCTGACATGCTGCTGTAACCCCTTGTTAGATTAACTGAAGTTAGAAGGCATGCTGATACTAGCAGAACTTGTCCAGGCATGTTGCACAAGCAAATGGGAACTAATGACTGCTGACTTTTCCAGTGGTTGCCGGTAGCAACAATAAAGTTTGTAACTAATGCCTCACTGAAGGGAACACTTATAGAACAGTCCTGCCCGCGGGCTGACCCCAATCACCCCGGGCAACAGTATACACTTCAAGAAGTTTGAAGCATAAGTTCATGATGTCCAGCATTAGCAGAACACTGGACATATTTTTATCCAAGGGTAGGTGTCCAGTAATAGCAGGGTGCAATTACCCAGCGTGGTTGCCACGGGTGACTGACAGCATATGATGAACAGTTCCTGTGTTACAGGATTGGCACAAGTGTGGCCAGTCTCTGTAGCCTAGAGCTGGACACCTACCTATCCCTGCTATCAAAAGATGCTGTGTGCTATTTTTTTAGGGGGAAGTTGTTTTCCTCTAGTGTTCCAGTATGGGATGTCCTGCTATTTTGTTCATTCAGAGACAAGTCGGGGCAGAGCATCTTGGGACATGTAGTTCATATGGATAGGATTCGCCCTTTGGCTGTGATATGTGAAACTACAAATACTAGCTAGCTGATGGGGAAGAGTAGGCCGCTGGGAGGGACTATAAGAAAGAAGGCTTGAAGCCTGGCATGCTCTCTTGGGACCGGTGTGGGTTGCGGCCTGCTCTGGCGGAGTTACCCAGCTGATATCTGGAAGAACACCTGCGAACAGTTCCCCTTCCCTGTCTGGCAGCAGCCAGGAGGCCAGGGGTGTTGCTAGGTGGGAAAAAGACCAGGGGCTTCAGCCCAAAGTCCTAACCCAACAGCGGGGGGGGGGGGGGGGTGTTGTGTGGCGGGGGTGGGTAAGCTCACCTGTTGGTTGCTGCCTGGCTTACCAGTTCCCATCAATGCTGACCACCTAAAAACTGACCTACCTGACCATTACACTGACCTACCTAACACACACTGACCCACCTGACCATTACACTGACCTACCTGACCCATACTGACCTTACCTGATGCAAAATGACCTACCTGACATACACTGACCTACCTGACAACATACACTGTCCTAACTAACAACATACACTGACCCAGACCCACCCTGACCTACCTGATCATTACAAGTGACGTCAGACTTGAGATGACAGTGACCTCCGGCTCCTCCTGCAGCTCAGCCGTAGTGCCCATCCCAGGAGACAGCAGGCAGCCAGAGACAGAAGAGTAAAGGAGAGCCACTCGCTAAGTGCTGAGTGGGTATCTTCTCATAGGGACGCTGTGGCTGTATTGTAATTCCCGCCTTCTGGAGCCTGCAGCGCCTGTGATGAACGTCACACGTCCTGCGGTCCCGGCATTGGACCAGTAGGAGGACTATCATAGGCTCCAGAAGGCAGGACCTGCTATGTCACGTGGCCTCGCTCTGAGTCAGATCGGTCTCTGCTCGGGCTCAGGGCTAATAATAGATTACTGACTGCCCAAGATCCGGGGCTTTTTGAGGGCCCACTCGGGCCTCCAGCTCCCCTTAGCCCCACCTCCCAATGTTACTGCTAAAGGCCACTCCTGTTCCATACACCTTGCAGAGATATTGGATCTGTGTAAGCCATAGTGCAGTGCGGCGCAGGTCGGATGACATCACTTGAGCCACATTCCTGAGAGATCATTGTCTCCATCATCATCATCTTTATCATCATGATCTTCTGTTCCCGTGTGGTAAGCGGCAATTGCAGAGTCTTATAGACACTGTATATAGACATCATTGTCTCCTACACTCATTACCACCTTTAGTTCAAGGATCTATCCCAGCATATCATAGACACTATATATAGACATCTTTGCCATCCATTGCTGTTGCTTGTAGTTCCACAAAGCTTTAACATCTTTAAGTCAGTGATCACTGGGAATCCAATTACAGTCCTGATTTACACATTAATATTGTCTGTTAGTTATACCTCACCTATTGGATTAGCTATTTGGCTATACCATTCAATATTTCTTGACTGCAATTAAAGGCCTAAGAACTAGCTGAAGGTTGACCAGATTGCCAAACAGCAACTCAGGACTACTTCCCCCCCCCCCCCCCCCCCCGCACTTCAGGGATTTGTTTGCTGAAGCTTGTAAAACTGCTGTTCACAAAGAACTCTGTAAGAGCAGATTGAATAGTAATACAGTTCCTGTTTGCTAAAGTTGTACTTGTTTATCTGATGTTTTATCAATTTATATGTGAAGGAGCAGTAGGGAGGGGTACTGATTTATCTCTACATTTGAGGGCTCATCCAGGATACCCCACTTGGGAAGCCCAAGCAAGTCCTGTAACCAACCCAGAGAGAAGGGGAAGATGGACTCAGCCATTGCCACCAGTTGGGCACTAGAGCAAGATAGTCAGTTGGAACTGGCCAGCGTGCTGAAGATGCCTGGAATTGGATGGTGTGAAAGAGAGGTGAGAGAGCTGATAAGAAGGGCTTTTTCAGGGCAAGGTTTCTGTGTTGTGGATGTGAAGCCTGAATTTAAGGAAGATTACACCTATGCCCTGATAGAGTGGCGAGAGAGTGTTCTGGACCGAGCAATGAGCAATTTCAGCCTCTCAGATAAGTTCCCACTCACATCATTGATCTTATTAGTTATCTCTAAGGGGGAATTCCTCCCTGTGACCACAAGTGTAAGGAGCATTCTTCCCACTGGCCATACCACTAATGTATCATGAGTATAGATACAGTATAGTCACTTTTAGTAGGAGTTCCCTGAGACTTGAAAGCAATTTCAAGGATTACTCTGTGTTGAAAAGATTGAGAAAGGCTGAGTTATGCTGCGTACACACGTAGCAGACTATCCGGCGGATTTAGTCTGGCGGACTTCCTGCCGGACTGGTTGCCGGACTTTCCGAACTAGCTACTTGCCCACACACGGCACCTTTTCAGCGGAGTAATACGGCGTACTAAGTCCGCCGGACTATCCGCCGTACTTTTGAGATGAATGGACTCGCCCACACACGCGGAGGAAAGTCCGCTCATTTTGAGCCCGTCTCCAAGTAGCCGGGGCAAGCGAAGGAGGCGTCGCTGGCCCCTTCACCTGGTGTGGACTTAAAGGGGAACCCCTATGCCAAAAAATCTGGGTGGGGGTCCCCCCTAGGTCCACAGTAGACCCTTGTCCGAGCACGCTACCTGGCTGGCCAGGAAAGGGGGAGGGGACGAGCGAGCGCCCCCCCCTGAGCCGTACCAGGCCGCGTGCCCTCAACATGGGGAGTGCATTGGGGAAGGGGGGCCGTGCGCCCCCCCACCCCAAAGCACCTTGCCCCCATGTTGATGAGGACAAGGACCTCTTCCCGACAATCCTGGCCGTTGGTTGTCGGGGTCTGCGGGCGGGGGGCTTATCGGAATCCGGAAGCCCCCTTTAATAAGGGGGCCCCCGGATACCGGCCCCCCACCCTATGTGAATGAGTATGGGGTACAATGTACCCCTACCCATTCACCTGTAAAAAAAAGTATAAAAAAACACAACACACAAGGGTTAAAATAGTTTATTGCACAGCTCCGTGGGTCTTCTGTCCATCTTCGGTGGTCTTCTCGCTGGACTCCTCCGCTATCTTCTGCTAGCTCTTTCGCTAGTGGAGGAGCCCGGCTTTCTTCTTCGCCGCCGCCCTCTTCTTCCGACTTCAGGGGTCTTGTCCCCCTCTTCGGTTCTTCTTGCCGGGCCACCGCGCCTTCTTCTAGCTCTTTTACAGGCGGTGGCCCAGTCTTCTGTCGCCGCTGTCGCCGTCTTCTGTTCTTCTCTTCTTCTCTTCAGATGTTGCCTCGTCGCTGCCTCCACTCACAATGGCAGGGACGCGGCGCAGCTACTTATATAGGGACATCACCAGATGATGTCCCCGCCCATTATGATGTCACAGTCCCAGAGGATGCTTATGTTGTCAGAGTGGATCAAATTTTGCTTCAGATCATTCTGAAGAAAGGCATTGACAGGAAAGAGGCTGATAAATTCAGGCTGGAAAGAATTCTTCAAGGGGCTAGACCCAATCACACAATTGTGCTTCATCTGCTGTTAAAGGGGACACAGACGGCCCCAACCTATCCAAAGATGATGAAACTGGTCAGGGAAGAAGCAGGTTCGTGAGAAGGGACCAAAGTCCCCCCAAAGACAAGTAAAGTACCAGCCCAGCCTGTGCAAATAGAGAAGGGGGTTCCAGAAGTGGACATTGAGAAATAATCAGACTATGGGAGTGCCCCAAGACCCCTTTAGTTATCACCTATTCCTGAGAACACCCCGGTTAAATTGCTTACACAAGTAGCTCAAGCTAAAGATCAGATGCAACAGACATTGCTGAGGGTGATGGAAGCTCAAGCTACAGCCCAGCTGGACAAGACTGGTCCCAGAAGTTGATTTCAGTATGGGGAACTGGGGCATTTTCGGAAGACAGTGCCCCCCAAAGAGAGGGAGAGTCAAACTTCCTTGCAGAACTGCTGAGAGCATTACAGCAGTTACTAACAATTCAGAAGGTGGGAAACTTCAGGGGGTCTCAGTGAGGGAGAAGAAAGGCCAGAAGAAGAGTGTGGCATCTCCCAAATCAAGTAACCCATCACTGGGGTCTAGGACTCGAGCACAGGGAGTTAATGTCCTATCACCACCCAGGGCTATACTTAGGATTTCTCAAAGTGGTAATAGAAAGCCGAAGCGGGAAGATTACCAGAAAAGCTAGTGGGGCCATCCCCAATTGTGTGTGTACAGGTAGAAGGTGTTTACACCAGGGCACTGTTAGATACGGGGGGCATAAGTCACTTTACTTTATTGGGAATTCTATGATCAATATTTGAAGCACATTCCTGTAAACAACCTTGAGGAGCTGGAAATTTGGGGAATTGGGACTGATAAGTTTCCATATGATGCATATATTCCCATAAAGATCTCCTTTGGGCCAGCAGTCACAGGGAAGATGGAGACATTTGACACCTTGACTGTGGTGGCACCAGGCCTCCAGGAGCTGAACAGAACTCTCTGTTGATTGGGACTAACACAGATCTAGTGAGAAGACTGTTAGCAACTGTGGTGGGAGAAAATGGTTCAGCCAAGTGGGATCCAGGCCTGTCAACAAGTGATTAAGGAAAAATGCTCATATCGAGGGAGTGGTGTGGGCTCAAACCAGTGCCATATGTGAGCCGAAGCATCACCCACTCTGAGAAGAACTACCCGGTACACAAATTGGAGTTTTTGGCCTTGAAATGGGTGGTAGTTGACAAGCTGAAAGATTATTTATATAAGGCCAATTTTGTAGTGAAGACAGACAATAATCCTTTGATCTATCTTTTGACTTCTGCTAAGCTGGAAGCCACTGGGCATTGATGGTTAGCTGCACTGGCCGGATTTCAGTTTAGTTTGAAGTATCGGCCTGGAATTGGCAATAGAGATGCGGATGCCCTATCCCGTAGGTCTCATCGGCCAGTAGAAGAATTCAGAGAATGGACCTTTGTACTTACAGAAGGAGTGCAAGCTTTTTGTAGAGGTCTGGTCCAGCTCCTGAAAGGGACTGTAGGAGCTGAATTTAAACGAGTTCCTCCTGGAGTGCCTCAATTTTACTGTGGATTGATACAAGTGAGAGGTGAGGGTCTTCCTCGGTTTTTAAAAAGAGATATAAAAACTGATCAAGATCAGGACCCTCAATGCCACTTAGCTCTTGAAGCTCTGGCCAAGCAAGATCCAGTGCTACTGTTGAAGAGTCCTGTAGTCAACACCAAGATATTACACAAGTGAGGAATCGGTTGCAGCTGAGTCGGTCTGCTGTATAGGAGGGGCCCTGCTGAAGAATTGGAGGAAACATGGCAACTTTCTTTTCCTGAAAAACATCACACCTCGCACATCGCACAATGAACGTGGACATTTGGGCATAGAGAAGACTTTCGGCTTAGTCAAAGATAGGTTCTATTGGCCTGATATGAGAAGGGAGATAGAGAACTATTGCCGTTCTTGTTTACCCTGCATTCAGAGAATAATAATATTTAAACTATCTTGTGGAAACTGGGCATGAAAGGTATGTGAAAGCTGAAAATATCGAAATAAATGAGAACTAGGCAAGTTAAAAGTTGAAGCAAGTTTAGAAAAAAGTAGACAACTTCCGATCAGTGACCACCTGAGAGAGTAATTTGATATTATGCTTAGTCCATGGAATAGGCTCAGGTAATTTCTAAAATTGAAAAAGAGTAGGATTAAACCATAATGGAGTATGTGGTACCATTGCATCCTTAAGATAACGCTTACATCTAAGGCCAGCCTCCCAAGCTTGAATAGTGTTGAGCATTGAAGCAGTCAACTGTTAAAGAACTTAGGCGTGCCAGGAAAGGATAAATTGGCTCATTGCTGGTGGCCTCACAACCGTATGTCATCTGTAAGAAGCTTCCAGGATTACCAGTTTACCAAATCAAACCTGAAGGAAAGTTAGGGCCTCTCAAAATGTGGCATCGTAATCATCTGCTTCCGTTATCACAGGGGTCTCCAAACCTTTTAGCCCAAGGGGCACATTGTAGATTTTACAAATATTCGCGGGCCTAAAAAATGTGTTGATTATAAAAAAATAATATTTAAATAATCTCATCGGAGCCTTTCCGCATTTCTGTGTCCCCACCAGAGCCTTTCCGCACATCTGTTTGCCTGTCATCTGTTTGCCTGTCAGAGCCTTTCCACACGTCTGTGTCCCCACCAGAGCCTTTCCACACGTCTGTGTCCACATCAGAGCCTTTCCGCATGTCTGTGTCCACATCAGAGCCTTTCCACACGTATTGGTGCTTCTGTTAAACTGTGTGTGGTTTATCACTCCAATGCCTGCTGATTACATAACCTCCTTCTTTGGTATTCTTATTCATGATTGAGTAAGTACCAATTTGATTCTGATATACTCCTGGTTGTGCTTGCACTCTATCTGAATTGATAACACCTTTTTAATTAATGGTATTCCTCATATTATTAGGCTTCTATCCCTTGTGCTATCCATGGATATTTTGGCCCTTTGGATGCCCTTTAGCGATGCTATAAGATGCTGAATCTCCTGCTGACTTTTTGCAAGTTGAAATTTCAAATTTCAATGTGCAATTATTTATGGTTAAAAAAGTGTTGTATCTAAGTTTTTTTTTTTTTAACATGTATATTATTTTATAAAATCTACTACTAGTCTGTTCATCAGAAACCCCCCTGAAGAAAACTCTGTGAGTTGAAATGCTAGTCACTATTGGGCTTTTTAGCCCACATGACAAATTCAAAGTAATAAAGTCAAATTTTTTCTTTATATAACACTTTTTATGTGTTTTTTAATCACATTTCAATTAAAATCTTTGTAATCTTTATATACAGTGGTGTGAAAAAGTGTTTGCCCCCTTCCTCATTTCCTGTTCCTTTGCATGTTTGTCACACTTAAGTGTTTCGGAACATCAAACCAATTTAAACAATAGTCAAGGACAACACAAGTAAACACAAAATGCAATTTGTAAATGAAGGTGTTTATTATTAAAGGTGAAAAAAAATCCAAACCATCATGGCCCTGTGTGAAAAAGTGATTGCCCCCCCTTGTTAAAACATACTATAACTGTGGTTGTCCACACCTGAGTTCAATTTCTATAGCCACACCCAGGCCTGATTATTGCCACACCTGTTCACAATCAAGGCATCACTTAAATAGGAGCTGCTTGACACAGTAAGGTCCACCAGAAGATCCTTAAAAGCTACACATCATGCCGAGACCCAAAGAAATTCAGGAACAATTGAGAAAGAAAGTAATTGAGATCTATCAGTCTGGAAAGGGTTTTAAAGCCATTTCCAAAGCTTTGGGAATCCAGCGAACCACAGTGAGAGCCATTATCCACAAATGGCGAAGACATGGAACAGTGGTGAACCTTCCCAGGAGTGGCCGGCCGCCCAAAATTACCCCAAGAGCGCAGCGACGACTCATCCAAGAGGTCACAAAAGACCCCACAACAACGTCCAAGGAACTGCAGGCCTCACTTGCCTCAGTTAAGGTCAGCGTTCATGCCTCCACCATCATGAAAAGACTGGGCAAAAATGACCTGCATGGCAGAGTTCCAAGGAGAAAACCACTGCTGAGCAAAAAGAACATCAAAGCTCGTCTCAATTTCTCCACAACACATCTTGATGATCCCCAAGACTTTTGGGACAACATTCTGTGGACCGATGAGACAAAAGTGGAACTCTTTGGAAGGTGTGTGTCCAAGTATATCTGGCGTAGAAGGAACACTGCATTTCATAAAAAGAACATTATACCAACAGTAAAATATGGTGGTGGTAGTGTGATGGTCTGGGGCTGTTTTGCTGCTTCAGGACCTGGAAGACTTGCCGTGATAAAAGGAACTATGAATTCTGCTGTCTACCAAGAGATCCTGAAGGAGAATGTCCGACCATCTGTTCGTGTACTCAAGCTGAAACAAACTTGGGTTCTGCAGCAGGACAATGATCCTAAACACCCCAGCAAGTCCACCACCGAATGGCTGAAGAAAAACAAAATGAAGACTTTGGAGTGGCCTAGCCAAAGTCCTGACCTGAATCCTATTGAGATGTTGTGGTATGACCTTAAAAAGGCCGTTCATGCTCGAAAACCCTCTAATGTAACTGAATTAGGACAATTCTGCAAAGATGAGTGGGCCAAAATTCCTCCAGGACGCTGTAAAAGCCTCATTGCACGTTATCGGAAACGCTTGGTTGCAGTTGTTGCTGCTAAGGGTGGCCCAACCAGTTATTAGGTTTAGGGGGCAATCACTTTTTCACACAGGGCCATGATGGTTTGGATTTTTTTTCACCTTTAATAATAAACACCTTCATTTACAAATTGCATTTTGTGTTTACTTGTGTTGTCCTTGACTATTGTTTAAATTGGTTTGATGTTCCGAAACACTTAAGTGTGACAAACATGCAAAGGAACAGGAAATGAGGAGGGGCAAACACTTTTTCACACCACTGTAATTGTTGGTCATTGGTGCCTCAAAGTCCCCCCCCCACATGGCTGTATTTCTTTGTCAAACTTCTACTACTGTATGACCAGGTTTAGTTGTCCTATCAGATTTAAATTGACATGACTAGCCAATAGAAAATGTTTTTTTTTCCTTTTGGGATAAAGGTTTAAGGCTGGGTTCACACATATGTGAATTAGATGATAGTTTTATGCATCCAATTCACATGACATGCATGTGTGACCGGCTCTAAATGGAGCTGGCTCAGATATGTCTGGGCTGGCCATGGCAAAGATTAAAAAATGGTCATGTGAGTGTTTGGGTCCGGTTCAGGTGCGATTCAAGTCCGAATTTTTGCCTGAATTCACAGACAGACACGCACCAAACCCCAGGCACGGACCCGCGGCTGCACACGTGTGAACCCAGCCTTATATGAATTAATAAAAGCTGATTATTGTAATCACCCCTGTTAGTGGTAAATGGTTGTTTGTCTCATCCCTATAACTGATACATTTACTGGACTGCGTAGTCTCTTAAAGGAAGTTTTAAAAAAACGGACTATTCATATAAACAGGTGAAATTAAGGCCTCAATGCGTTCTGATGTGTGCATCAGACCTGCACAAATGTACACTTTGGGATGTGCATGGAGGTCTATGTCGCCAAATGCCGGTCATTGATTTCAGCAGGCTGACTTCATGGAACACCTAGCATCCCAGGTGGTTGAAGACAGCCTATTGCATGGTGGATACTCACTGGTACGCTGTGTGAATGAGGCCTAACAGAAAAAAAGAAAATATTATTTTTAAACTCTCTCTGCCTGTCAGTGTTTGCGTACCTACATTTACAGCATATTTCTGTGCCATGATGATGTGACTCCTTTGCACATTCAAGGGAAAGAGGTCATCTCAATCCAGTAGTCAAAAATTTAGAACAAGGAAGAAATACAAAAGAGAAACTAGAAGAGCCTGTGACTAACTGGAGCACTGACAGAGCAGCAATGGAGTGTATAGCTTGCCAGGTAAGTCTACCATAATGTGCTAAAAGTTTTTTTCTATTATTTTGGACACGGGTTAGAATGCTTGTCAGTTGATATTGCTGTCTGTGCACTCATTGAGGAGATTCACCCTTTTTGTCCTATTTACCGTTATCTTTGAAAGTGAAAGTTAATCCCAAATTATGTGTTGCCTCCAAAAAAGTAATAGAGGGTGCGGCTATTCTAGCCCAACTTCAACACTGGATGAGAGAGGACTCTAAAGGTAGTTTGGAAAGATATAGAAACCACACAAATATCACAAGGGAACCTTAGAGATTTTATTCTAACTTCTCTACATAATCAATCTCTAAATAGGACAATACTGGCAACGGTTAGAGCATGGCGACATTTGTGCGGAGAGAGGGAGAGGAGGGGGGCTATGCTACCCCTGCAGACCCCCATATCTGCACTAACTCACTTAATACCAGATATCAACATGTCGAAATGGAGAGAGGGGGGCATTAAATGGCTGAATGAAATAATGGTGGGTCCTGAAGTTAAACAATTTACAAGTTTACAAACTGAGTACCATCTACCGAAATCAGAACTTTATAAACACTCGCAGATAGTCCACCTAGTGAGGAAAAATTCCCATCTCATTATAGAGCTACCAGCTAAATGAACTCAATTCTTTCAATCCAATCCCGAGAAGGGTAGGGGCATTTCGCTCATATACTCGAGCCTCCAGGAAAAAAACGTATGTACTAAAACTCCACCCATGGTGGCCTGGGAGCGGGAAATAGGCATGGAATACACAACACAGCAATGGGAAACATCATTGCGCTTATTATACTCTTCTACGAAGAGCACTAATTTGAGCGAAATGCACCAAAAGATTACACTTAGATGGTATTTGACCCCCCCCCCCCACCGCCTTGCCAGGATGTTTCTGGGTGTGTCCTCAGATTGTTGGAGGGCATGTGGAAACATGGGCACATTATTCCACATATTGTGGTCCTGTCCCAGGCTAAGAGCTCTTTGGGCTCAGGTGGAGGGGCTGATGTCGGAGGTTACAGGTACTCCATTGGCACTTTTGCCAGGGCTGGCACTTCTGTCGTTAGACTTACAACACATAATGGCACCCTACAGGGTGGTGATTTCACACATCCTGTTGGCAACCAGACTGACTATATTGAGACACTGGAAAGCAGCGACCCCACCGACACTCACAGAAGTGATACAAATCACCCATACTAATGGTTCCTATGAGGTAATGCATGCTTCAGCAATGGGGAAATACACAAAGGTACATAAACTTTGGGACCCATGGAATACTTGGTATAGAAACAAACACGTATAGAATCTTTATGGTTAACAAGCGCGGCTTTAAATTTCAAACTGCAAATGGGAAACATCCTTGACTGTTACTGTTCATGTTAAGGTGACTGTTAACATTTTGTCTAAGTCACCCTTTCCTTTCTTATCTTTTCTGGACTTTTCTTACCAATAATAGAGAAATTGATTCCAAATTTTGTATGAATATGCTATCATGCGCATAAAAACGACAGTCAGGGGCCTGAGAAGCCTGGCTTTGACTGGCAACTCTGCCACTGATTTGTTGTGCAAATGCAAATGTACAGCCGTCGTCTCTATTCAGCAAAACTGTTGAAACATAAAAAAATGTGGCAGGGGGGGATGCCTCCCTCTGGGACACAGTGTGAACCCATGAAGGGGTGTCGGGGGGGGGGGGGTGGCCACCCTCCTGCCATAAAAAGACGGTGCACTGCCTATAAACAGTTCACTAGGAGACTCATTAGTGTACACTCTGTGTAAATGCTTACAATAGCTCGGTAACACGCAAGAGCAGATGTCAATACTATGTCTCCATCTTTATTATTTTTGCTATTGTGTTATAACATACTCATGGCATTCTTTGTATTTTCTCTGAAAAACTCAAAAATCTATTGAAATAAAAAAAAAAGTAATAGAGGGGAAAACTTCCAATGGGGACACTAGTTCTGGTGACCTTGGATTCCCCAAGGAATTCCCTTAATTTTCAGTGATTTCCTCTCACTTTCGGTTTGGCTATGAGACAGGAAGTTAAACCGGAGTTCCACCCAAAAATGGAAGTTCTGCTTTAACCGCTTAAGGACCGCCTCACGCCGATGTACGTTGGCAGAATGGCATGGCTGAGCACAAGCACGTACCTGTACGTTGCTTTTTAAGTGCCCAGCCATGGGTCCTGTGCTCCATGACCGTGGCCGCGGGACCAGCGGACCCGATCTCCGCTGGTGTCCCGCGATCGGGTCACAGAGCTGAAGAACGAGGAGAGGTCTGTGTAAACAAACCTCTCCCCGTGCTTACCTGTGTGGCTGTCACCGATCGTCTGTTCCCTTTTATAGGAAAGGACGATCAGTGACGTCACATGCCAGGCCACGCCCCCTACAATAAAAAAAAAATACATAATGTCATACATAACACCTACACTGCCCCCTAATGGTTAACTCCTTCACTGCCAGTGTCATTTACAGTGCATTTAAGTAGCACTGATTGCTGTATAAATGACAATGGTTCCAAAAATGTGTCAAAAATGTCCGATGTGTCTGCCATAATGTCGCAGTCACAATAAAAATCACTGATTGCCGCCATTACTAATAAAAATGCTATAAAACTATCCCCTATTTTGTAAACGCTATAACTTTTGCGCAAACCAAACAATAATCGCTAATTGTGATTTTTTTTTACCAAAAATATGTAGAAGAATACGTATCGGCCTAAACTGAGGAAAATTTTTTTTTATATATATATTTTTTGGGGATATTTATTATAGCAAAAAGTAAAAAATATTGAATTTTTTTCAAAATTGTCGCTCTATTTTTGTTTATAGCGCAAAAAATAAAAACCACAGAGGTGATCAAATACCACCAAAAGAAAGCTCTATTTGTGGGAAAAAAGGACGCCAATTTTGTTTGGGATTAATGTCGCACCACCGCGCAATTGACAGTTAAAGAGACGCAGTGCCGAATCGCAAAAAGGGGCATGGTCCTTTGGCTGCAAATTGGTCCGGGGCTTAAGTGGTTAAGGGAGGTGACACCCTGATATGCCACATTTGGCATGTAATTTTTTGGGGGGGAGCCGTTACCCTCTTTTCAGAGGGTCCTAGCTCCCACTTCCTCCCGGCGCACCGCAGCACCGGAAGGGAGATCACCTCTCCTTCCACCCTCTCGGCAATCATCTGGGACATGTCACAGATAATTGCCCGGCTAGTCACGGTGTGTGGCGTGGCTTGCGCATGAGCAGTGGGTGCTTGGCTGTGAAGCCACAGCCGGGCGGCCACAGTTACAATGCCAGGGCCGCAGAGAGGAGGGGGAGACCAGTGGGGCTTCATTCCCCCACATCGCTGGACCCTGGACAGGTAAGTGTCCGATTATTAAAAGCCAGCAGCTGCTGTATTTGTTTTTTTTGTTTTTTTAAGCAGAACTACGCTTTAAGGGAAATCCCCACAATGGAACACAGATGGTAGGAAAAAAATCTGCCAGGCGTTATAACCCTCCCCTGTTATATGCAAAATGTAGTTCAACTTTAAAGCAGAACTCCAGGTTTTAAAAAATCCCCAATTAGTACACGCCCCCATACAAAACACTAAATAGTTATTACATTTGTGAAATTTATTCCCGTTTAAGAAATATGACTGATTTAATTTTCAGGAAGTCAGCTTGTGATTCAAAAAATGCATCATCTTTTCTGGCAGGTAGGATCTCTTAGAACAGTGACTGCATCATATTCTCTTCTCTCTCTGTAAACTGTAATCAGACTACATTTCCCATGAATCCTTGGGATTGGAGTGAATGTGGGAGGCACACTAGGCTTGTACATGTAAATGTGAACTAGCCCACTTCAACATAAATCACACCCCTCATTCTGCAGCCAGCAAGCCATACATAACACACGGTATGATAGGTTACAGACTTATAAATACAAAGCATTTTAATATAATGCAAATCAGTGCAACATGTCAGTGTCCACCAGTGCTGAATGTCAGGGACCGCCAGAGCCAAATGTCAAGGACCACCAGTGCCGAATGTCAAGGACCACCAGTGCCGAATGTCAGTCCCACCAGTGCCACATGTCAGTCCCACCAGTACAGCTTGTCAGTCCCACCAGTACAGCTTGTCAATCCCACCAGTACAGCTTGTCAGTCCCACCAGTACAGCTTGTCAGTCCCACCAGTACAGCTTGTCAGTCCCACCAGTACAGCTTGTCAGTGCCACCATTGCAGCTTGTCAGTGCCACCATTGCAGCTTGTCAGTGCCACCATTGCAGCTTGTCAGTGCCACCAGTGCAGCTTGTCAGTGCCACCAGTGCAGCTTGTCAGTCCCACCAGTGCCTCATGTCAGTCCCACTTGTATGGCACAGCAGGAATGCCCCACTGGGTCAGGTATAGTATACGAGAACATCTCTCACTGATGCCCCACCTCCCACCATTATGATTGACAGCGCACTGTGCCAATAGCGGCACAATTAGCACAGTGGGCTGTGAATCATAACGGCGGGAGGCGGGGCATCCACGAGTGGTGCTCTCGTATACTATACCTCAGTGGTCATCAACCCTGTCCTCCGGGCCCACTAAAGGGCCGGGTTTTATATATTACCTTGGGGAGATGCAGGCTAGAATACTGCAATCACTGAGCAGCAAATGACATCACCTGTCATGTATTTCAGTTATCTTGCAAACCTGGCCTGTTAGTGGGCCCTGAGGACAGGGTCGATGACCACTGCTATACCTGACACAGCAGGAGATTCCCGCTGTGTCATACAAGTGATTACTGATAATAATCCCCGCTCTGAACAGAGATAGCAGGCGGGGCAGTGCGGCAGGGCAGTGACTGTCAGGGAGCAGAGGAGGAGGAGGGAGGAGAGGGGAGAGAGGAGGAGGACACCTCCTCCATGGGCACCACAGACTAGGGGGGCTTGGGGACCACCTCCACCCACTAAAGGAAATAGAACTCCCTGCCCGGGAGCGTGTCAGACTGTTGGCTGAGCTTAGGAGAGGGATAGAAGCCAGCGGTCTTACAAACAGAATGTCAGCAAGCAATAAAGTTTTTCAGCAAGTTTAGCAGCCTATTAGAGGAACTACAGAGCTCAGAAGTACATGGATGGCAAAGTTGGTGAAGGTAGAAGATCAGCAATAAGGACATGGAAAAATGACCGGAGTTCTGCTTTAAAGCTCTTGGGGCCCGGTTTTCCAATTTTTTTCTTAGAGGTTTAATTCCACGTTATGGCTGCTGTTATGGAATACCACCAACCTTCAGGTCTCTATACATTTCCTACTAATTACCCTGAAACCCCAAATCCTGTAGTGCTTTGGTATGCAAATTCTGACCATTGGCTAGGAGCCTCGCTGTGTTATCAGCATATAATTTCAATTAGCACTTTGTAAGATATTTTACCTTATTAGTACAACTGCTGACTTTCATAACTATTTCCACATCTGCATTTCTAGCACCCAATGAATTTAAGAAATTACCACACTTCGCTAGTATATCTCATGTGATGCTACTATGAAAATTATCAATGAAGCTACTTGATCACATGTTCCTGTGAAGGCCTTTTTACAAGAATTCATTGCGTCATATATTCAAGCACCTATTTAGGCCATAACAGAGAATCCGGTTCAGCTGAATCCATTACTTACTGTTTTGTACTTCAATACAATTCTTTGTAAAACCGATTCAAAGTTTAAAGTATATGTAAACCCTTACCTTGTAAAACAACCCAACCTCAGTTTAAAACAGAAATAAAAGACAAAACATTTGTGTATAGATATAATATATATATTTTTTTTATAAGTGATCACATAATCTCTGTTCTAAGCTGCACAAGAGCTAGAGGAGAAACAGCCACACATTGGGCTTCCCGGTGAATGGCTGTGCAAGGAGGGGTGGCGTGTCAGGACAAGTCTGATCATCGGAGCAGAGCAGGCTGAGTTCCCGGGACAGTAAGAAAACTGACCATGCTGTGCTTTCATGCCTGGTGTGGTCAGTTGTTTTTTAAAATAGGAAAGCAAATGGACTGGCAGGAACACCAGGGATTTCACACAAAGAAAGCAATACCAAGAGAATAGGGTACTTTTTATACAAGTACATGGCACAGCAGGCACATATTAGGAATATGAAATGTTGTGTTTTTACATATTCTTTAAGATCAAATTTAGCCTCTCTTACTGCCATCTTTGTAAGATATGGCAGGAACACAATGGTATGCCTACCACATTCTCACAGAGTATCTTCCTCAAGCGTCACCTCCACTTCCCTGCTGGGTCTCTAGCTTGGCACTCACAGATACTCCTCAAGCATTACCCCACTGGCCTCCCCGGTCCCTGGCTTGGCACACAAAGCTGCTCTGCAAGAGTCACCTCCGCTGGCTGGGTCCCTGGCTTGACACCTGATGAAGTTTCCTATATCTTCACTGTCCCCGGTTGGTGAAAACACTGCTCTGGTAATTGCTTCAGCTACTCACTGTGGTCCCTGGTAGTAAGGTGGTTGATCCCTTAGTGGCGACAGCTTCCCCTCCACATCTGACCACGACAGGTTCTCCGGCCGGCAGAACCGTCACTTCTGGTTGGACTGCAAGCCGCAATCCCAAGCCTACGCTGCTCTCTTATTTCTAGATCCCTCAGAAAGCCTGTCAGCCAGATGTCCCCGGGATAGGCTTCAGAATCTGGCCTAGCAGCCCGGGGCATTACAACACACGTCCACCCAGACAGCTGTCCAGGTGGCACAGAACCCTGATCGCCTCACCTCACCTAAATAAATAGGCTCTCCCAGCAGGCCAAGGGACCCAAGAAGATCCCCGCCCAATGGCTGAGATACCCCATCTGTTCCTAATCTGTCCTTGTAATGCCCTTGTCTTATCTAGTGCCACTAGATACCCGCCCATCTAGTGACAGAAGAGAGAAGTGCAGCAAATTCAGAATTAGGGTGGAATCAATTGATCTCCCATCAATTGGCCAAGGCAACTATACCTGCCAGGTAAATTCACTAGAAATCCTGCCTAAACATCAGGGTGCTACATCGAGACTAATAAACTAACCAATGACCTACTAACTGCTAAAACCAATGGCCATTACTCCATACTCATACTCTAATGCCGCGTACGCACAATAGGACATTCCGACAACAAAATCCCATGTTTTTTTCCAACGGATGTTGGCTCAAACTTGTCTTGCATACACACAAAGTTGGTCGGAAAATCCGAACGTCATAAACACAGTGACGTACAACACGTACGACAAGCCGAGGAAAAATTAAGTTCAATAGCCAGTGCTGCTCTTCTGCTTGATTCCGGGCATGCATGACACTTTGTGCGTCGGAATTGTGTACACACGATAGAAATTTGGGTGAACGGATTTTGTTGGCTGAAAATATGAAAACCAGACCTCAAGCTTTGTGCGACGGAAATTCCGATGGAGGAAACTGTCTGATGGAGCCTACACGCGGTCGGAATTTCCAACAAAAGGCTCACATCGATTATTTTCCGTCTGAAAATCCGACCGTGTGTACGAGGCATTAGACCTCTCTGCTGCCTTCAACATAGTTGACCACCTGCTCCTCCTCAGCAAACTACATTCCCTTGGCCTCCGTGATTCTGCTTTATCCTGGTTCTCCTCCTACCTATCTCAATGAGATAAAATAACCCCCATTGTTGGTGTCAGTGGGATAAAATACCCTCATTATTGATGTCAGTGAGATAAAACAGGCCTCATATTGTTAGCGGTAATGGAAGCAAATTAAACCTGAAATTGGTGTCAATGGAAGCAAGAATATGTATGTACTTACCTGAACTCCAGTGATCTGCCTCCGCTGGTTCAAACTATACTGTGACTACTAGGCACTTTGTCAATATACAAAATACAAGACAGTGTTCAAAGTCCCAAGACACTTGGCAACTATGTTATCACTTATCTTTTCTGACCTCTTTAGGCCAGTTACATGATACTTCAGGGACCTCTTCACCTCTCCTCTGGGCTTGATGGTCCTAACCAATACAGAGGGTTTGAAGTGATGACATTAGCAGCCTACAAATAAAGGGTGCAGTGGTAACAGGGACAGAGCCATGAAACTCTGAACTTACAGTATGTACTCAATCTTTCCACAGATGCTGGGCATCATTCAACATGGAACACAGAGAACATGGTATGTCAAAGAAGACATACTGCATGAGGCACAGCTCTGGTTTGCTGCACTTTCTAATACACATTTAGCTCACAGGTGGGCTTTCAAACCCAAATCTGGGCCCCAACAAACCCTTTGTGTTAAGTAGGGCCATTAAAGTGGTTGTAAACCCTTACAAACCACTTTGATCTACAGGTAAGCCTAGATTAAGGCTTACCTGTAGGTCCAAGCAATATCTCCTAAACCTATATGGTTTAGGAGATATTTGCCCGAAAACGGGCACAGCAGTTCCAAAAATGGAGCTGCCGCATTTGTCGACTCCCGTGCGCATGCGCAGGAGTGACGTCATTGCGGCTTCGCCGAATGACAGCGGCGGAGCTGCGAGACGCCACCAGCAAGATGGATGCGGCGGACTACAGGGGACATCGCGACTTCGCTGGCTCCTGTGTCAGGTAAGTGACACATAATGGGCTACTATGCGATGCATAGTAGTCCATTATGCTTTACCTTTGCAGGGAAAAAAAGAGGAAGTAAACTCATCAGGGTTTACTTCCTCTTTAAATGCTTGTTACGTGGGGTAGAGGAAAAAATTGTATTACCTGACTCCCAGCTCTGAGCGGGCCTGGTGCATCGTCATCTGTAATGCAGGACTATTACCTCTGTACATGGTGGGCATATCTCCCAACATTTTGAGATGGGAATGAGGGACACCTACTATCAAATATACGTAGGCATAAGACACTCCCCCCTACCACACCCCCTTAAAGGAGAATTAACAACAACAAAAAAAGTTAATTAAATCCACAAGGGCTTTTCTTTTACTACTATTATTCCTTTATATTGACTTTTAAAATTTACAAATGCAACAATTTAGAATTTGGATGAAAAGTTTAGCAAAATGAGGGACAAATGAGGAGGAATGCGGGACAGAGGGACATTACTCCAAATCAGGGACATTTGGGTTGTATAGCTGTAACTGAGGATCAGAAACTGCCAACACAACACACATACAGCACATTGTCAAAGTAAATTTCCATTTCAAATGAGGTCAGAAATAGTAATCTGAGATGCAATGCAATGCACCTAAGTGAACACACGAGGTCGCCCTCACACATCAGCTCGTCGTTCTATAACACCCTCAGAATATTCCTACGCATGCTCGATGGGTATTTCCACTACTGCATTGCTAGGGCAAAAAGAGGTATAATAATATAGGGGCTAAGTTGTCTGTTGTTTTGTACGGTGGCGGCCATGTTTTTAGAGACCAGGCATACGCTGTATTGCATTCAGGCAATGCACGCTAACATGGCTCATGTTCGGAGACAAAGAAGTGGAGGCGCTCTTGCAGGCATAGTAAAGTGGATGGGATGTTGGAGAAGAGAGTGTGAGCGGAGTGTTCGTGTAGTCTTCTGAACGCCATGAGGGTTCTTATCGGTGAGGGTCATGTGATGAGTGACGGTCACTTTTTTTTTTTTTTGCTGACATTGTACTTGCATTACAGACGTGTTCCTCTCATAGTCACACTATGTCCTCTATAATATGGAATGTGTTCAGATTTAATACCTGGTTAAGCTGTATGTTCACTTTTCTCCAATGTTTCAGGGTGGTTAATAGGAAACTAAATCCAGCACAGCAGGTTCTTAGGACAGTGACTCAGCGTTTCCTTCTTAAAAGGGCATTCAACTCAAAAACAAACATTTATCACAATGCAGCTTGCCAATTGTTATATATGATGGCTGCATTTGTTTTCTATTTTTGTTTTTCTTTTCTCCTGATGATCTGACCAGCAAGGACCCATTACTGTGGGCCCTGCACAGGTTTGTGTATTCCCAGCACGGGGATGTACAGGTGTTGCCGGCATCCCATTCATTTCTATTGGGACACAGCTGGCGCTCCTCGAGGTGTGATCAGTGCCAAGCTTAGTCAGGGTCAGTATTTTTTTTTTGGACAGGATTTTTTTTTCTTTTAAATTAATATCAGTTTTGTGTTTTTAGGTAGGATTTAAAAAAAAAAAATGCACACTATTGTTTCTGGGCTGTACTACGGGTACAAACAACAACTGACATACATATATGTGGTATCACAGCGATCGCCAGGAGCAGCAGAATTTATTTTTGGGTCTTTTGGTGGTAGGTTATCGTAGTAACAAGAAATATACAGCTACATTACAATACATATATACTTTTTTTTTTTGTTTACTATGTAGGGCCAGTTTTTCTTTGATAATAAAAACCAGGAGATATCCATTACCTTTTAGCACCAAATTCAGACAAGAAACAAGGTATACTCCACCTGGATGCACAAAGCAGTTTAAAGTGGTGTTCCACCCCTTAAAAAAAAAAAAAAAATGTATTTACTCACCTCTAAATGGCTGTTGCTAGGGGGTCCCTCATAGTCTGCCTGGGCTCTTGACTTCACTTCCCCCTCAGCGCAGGAAGGGTTCAGCTCTGCCCCCTCCCTCTTGTCAATCATCTGGGACATGTCACCAGTCCCAGATGATTGCACAGCCAATCACGGCTGTGCAATGAAGCCACAGCCGGGCACCCACAGTTACAATGCCGGCACCGCTTAATGGAGGGGGGAGACGAGCGTGGCCTCGATCCCTCGCATTGCTGGACCCCGGGACAGGTAAGTGTCCAATTATTAAAAGTCATCAGCTGCAGTATTTGTAGCTGATGACATTTAATTATTTTTTATTAAATGGGAACCCCCGCTTTAGGGATGAGCTCAGGCATGTTCGTAGAGCCCACCAGGAAGTCGGCGCTGCGGTAATCACAGGCAATGAGGCATTATATGTGCGGCTGCAGAGATCGGGAAATGTCTCACTGCCTGTGATTAGCGCAGTGCCAAATTCTTGGCAGGCTCTACATGTGGGCTGTGCGAACACCATCACTGTACTGCACAAAGCTTGAGCAGAGCTTTGTGAAGGTCATACCCACTACAGGCTGCTAGAGGAGGGGGCGGTGACGAGACCAGTCCACCTCCACAAGAAGAGAGAGCAGTGACCGGTCTTTATTGGTAAAATTTCACACTGGATTACTGCACAGATCTAGAAGAAGTACACAAAGTCCACCAAGATTGAAGAAAAATTCAAATGCTGCTTTAGACAGTATTTGCTTATCCTGATATTCAGATTGACCTAATTAGCTACTATTTCATATTTCCTTAGGTTGTTCTTCAGTGATTAGTTGTTTGATTCCTGACATTTTTCTGATGCATTCCCTTTGTCTACATAGGAGGTGGCAGTGGGTTTGTTGGACAGTCACTGTCGCAGTTATTAAGGAAGAGAGGTCATAAAGTTACCATTATCTCCCGAAAACCTGGAGAACAGAGGATTACATGGGTGAGAGTTTTTATGACATACCTTTCATGGTTTCGAAAATCATTAATAAGAACAGTATGAAAGTGAACACTGAAGTTGTCAGTGCTCCTGGTATAAAATATGCAGTGAGGCTTTATGTAGGGGTGCATATCAATAATGCTTCATGGGTGTGAAAGGACACTGTGAGGACTTTGTACCCCGATGGAGGCCTTTCACTACCTTGAAATATTCTTGGAAAGCCGCTCTAAATAACATAAACCACAGCTTCCACCTTGAAGACTGCCATGATTTATTCTCAGTTCTGATGCCTTCAAATTGATGCTACAGCTCCCACCTGTACACTGTCCACCACTTTACAGGTTGTGGGAAATCTGATTCTTATCTTTGTCATATGTGTCTGCACCCCCATAGCATCCATTTACCTTCTTACTTTTGTTGTTGTGGCAGATGGAAGATGATGTGAAAATGAGGTAACGCTCGTAGTTTGTCAGTTCGAAAATGCTTTTAAAATATTCATTGCCCAACTGTTAAAATCATCGGTCACTTACCGAAAATAAATTTTCAGTATACAGGTATTCAGATAGAAGCTGTGGCTTTTTTTTTTTTTTTTTTTGAGGTATGTTTAATCTACCTTGGTGGCTTGGTAAGCTTGGAATCCAGAAGCAACCATGCAACTGGCATTTTCCAAAGAAGCTTACAATGACATCCTCTATTTTTCTGTCAGTACGGGTATCCTTAAAAACAAGTAAAAAATTGAAAGTTGACCCTAAATTTGTATAGCTTTTCTTTAAAAGGAGGGTACAGCCTTGTACTGTTGGATTATAAGATGAGTTCTCAAAGAACTGCACATTGCTAGGGGACTTGTATGCAAGATAAAGCCGTCATGGGGAAAAAAATACTTTATGGTAAAGTCAAAGTGATCTATGTACATAATAAAGAAATACAAAATAATAATTTTTATTATAAATAGCATTTTCATAGCATAATCTTTTAGCATCTAGGCATTTACAGGGGTGTTTAAAGGCATAAAAAAAAAACATCACTTGTGCGTTCAAGAGAGGCGTTTTGGCTCGAAAAAAAAAAAAAAAGTCAAATCACATGTAAATGCATCTGATTGGGAGCAGTATGTGCGAGCTGCTCGCAACTGTGATAGAAGGGGAGGGGAGGATACGGCTCACACACAGAGCTGACAGTCAGGGAGGGGAGAGCAGATAGCGGGCTGCGGATAATGGAGGCACGTAAACTGACCACGGTGACAGGGCTCAGCAGCCATGATACACCGTAGTCAGTTTACATAAGAGAGCGCAGAAACTGGCAGGATCAATCAGGTGGGGGTGAAATTACACAACATAAGCACTGTACTGTATAATATGCTTTAAAGAAGAAACAGTATATGTGTGTGTGTGTGCGTGTGCGTGCGTGTGTGTGTATGTGTATGTGTGTATATATATATATATATATATATATATATATATATATATATATATATATATATATATATATATATATATATATATATATATATATATATATATATATATATATATATATATATATATATATAATATAATATAATATTCTATCCCCTTTCTTCTTCCCCTTTTTTTGTTTTGGGGTTAACAAAGCTTTAACTGTTTTTGAAGAGTGTGGTAAGGTGCAGGGGCAAGCTGCAAAGTAATAGAAGAGATTGTTTGTTTGCTTTTTGATTCTTACTTGTGTGTAATGTTGTGGTTTGACAGGTAGATGTCACCAAAAAGGGACTACCACCATGTGATGCAGTCGTTAACCTTGCCGGAGAGAATGTTCTGAATCCCCTAAGAAGGTGAGAAATGTGCGATCAATATGCATGTCATTTTTTTACTGTTGTAAAATGGTTATATAATGCCAACATGATGATAATCCTGTGGATTTTTTTTTTTTTTTTTTTTAATACCAGCATCCAAACAGTTTGAACCTTAACCCATCTTTAGCAAAAACTGACACATTAGCTTTTTCACTCGCACATAGTTGTTTCCATCATCTTCAATTAATAAAACTGTCGCCTTCAAGCTGGATTTCACAGTAATATATGTATTGTACCTTATGAAGAAGCCATCATAGAACTGAGAATTCTGTCTGTAATATCTAAAGCTGGTTACACGCTATCAGATTTTCATACAAACATTCTCAGTGTATTCCATGGCTTGACGAATGTCATTCAAAAGTATGTCAACATTTTGTGATGCAGCTTGACAACAACCACTCCAAGTCTAAATTATAAGTTTGGATAGCTGTGACTTTTAACAGAAATAATACAAATTGTGTGTACAGAGCTTAACTCAGATCTCCTAATGTGGTTTAAAGTGGAACTGGGCTGCTGTCTGATCTGCTCCTTTGATGATCACACTGTCTGTTCCATCTTATGCCACCACTCTGGGTTGGACCATACATTTTTACTATGTAAGTGTGTTTTATTCAATAAAGTGTTAACCTCAGTGATTTTATCAATCCTCGTGGCCCTGTCATTGTGCTTCCTTGTGTCAGTGACTTTTAACCACTTCAATACAGGGAACTTTCGCCCCCTTCCTTCCCAGCCCAATTTTCAGCTTTCATCGCTCTAGCGCTTTCAGTGACAATTGCGCGGTCATGCTACACTGTACCCAAATGAAATTTTTATCATTTTGTTCGCACAAATAGAGCTTTATTTTGGTGGTATTTATTCACGACTCGGTTTTAAATTTTTTGCGATATAAGCGCAAAAAAAGCGGAAATTTGGAAATAAAAACAATATTTTCTTTTTTCTATTTGAAAAGAAATCCAATAAAATCTAATTTTGTCATAAATTTAAGCCAAAATGTATTCTGCTACATGTTTTTGGTAAAGAAAATTCCGTTAAGTGTATAATAATTGGTTTGTGTGATCACGGACATATGTACGCAAATGATCATGTACATATGTGTGCAGCTAATCATTGGGACATGTGATTTTAGTGGGACATATGTGGGGGACATGTTTTTATTATTTGGGGACATGTGTGTTTTGGGGACATATGTAGGGACTGTGTTTATACTGTGTGGTGTGTTGTGTGTTTACACTAGACTGGTGATCAGTGAGTAAAAAGCTGTAAAAAAGAGCTCATACTCACTGATCATCAGCCGGCTGCAGCGATCTGCTCTCCTCTCCTCCAGAGATGACTTCTGTGTGAGGAGAGGAGGAGCCGATTGCCTAGCAACCGGCTGTTTACATCACATGATGGCCGTGATTGGACATGGCCCTCCTGATCACATGACGGCCGATCACAGAGCCCTCCTGCCGATCTGAGATGCGCCGTGTCCGGGTGACACGAGCACATCGGGATCGCGCCTCTGCGTGGGCGCACGATCCCGCGCCTTCTGAAGGGCGTTCCTGAACGTCCTATCGGAAGTAGACGACTCCCACCCGGCCGTATATGTGCATTGGCCGGGTGGGAAGTGGTTAAGCTAGCGCATAATAATAGTTTATACCTTTTTAGCATAACTCAAAGGGTCAGGCCTTTCAAAAATAACATTTTAATTAATGGAAGAATCTAGTCAGCTGGTGATATTTTAACAGAGATATTGTTGCTATAGTTTCTAAATTTTACCTTTTTCACCTGAGACTTGTGGTGTTTTGACCCACCTTTTTCATATGCCAGAGTTTTGTTCCTTGAACAAATACTATTTAAAAAAGTGATGTCAGAACTTCTGGTCTGCATATTTAGGCAAGGTCAGTGTCCATAATGGTATCTTCCATATTCTCTTGGTTCAGTTTTCCTTTAATGCATATGTTAACAAAGGTGAACTTATCCTTTAAATAGAAATTCCAGGTATGGATATTTTATATATGGTTATATTGGTCTAGCTTGACCCAATGTGCAAATACTATACCTGGCTGATGCCTTGGAAAGCTGAAAATCACTGAAGTAGACACCGCTTCTTCAGTGATTCCCAGGGGCATCAGCCAGGTATGAAATATACAAAATTACACTGGGCCAAACAAAATCTATATAAAATATCTATACCTGGAATTTCTCTATTAACATACCAGCTGGAACACCTACATGTTTAGCAATGTTGAGTTGAAATCATTTTATTAGTCACACTCTTCACTTCTTTAAATCAGCAAGTGTATTATTACACTCATGTAGGATTTTTAGCAGTATTGCAGGAATGTCTTAAACTTTAAGCTTAAAAAATAGCAAACACAATAATGTTCTTTGTGTCTACCTCAGCGATTTATTTCATTTTTGATGTGTCTGTCTTGTCCCAATACTCCAAATACATGTAAATTATATGTGTTGATAAATGCACGGTGTGATCATTTTTTTTATTTTTCTTTCTACTAGGTGGACAGAACAGTTTAAACAGGAAGTTATTGCCAGTAGAATTGAAACTACACGTACCCTCAGTGAAGCTATTGCCAAGTCAGAAAGCCCCCCTCACTCTTGGGTGGTAGTCACTGGAGTGGGTAAATATATTTTTTTAGTTTTAGTTTACAGCCACCATTTCATTTGCCGCACGGCCATGAACACAACAGTCAAATGCAATCACCTTGTGTTTTTTCATATGTCAGTGCATCTGAAACATACAGGACACTAAGGCTGGATTCACACCTATGCATTTTTAGTGCTTTTCGCATTTGCAGATTTGTACTACAGATCGTGTTCCATAGGAAACCATGGTAAATGGACTGTAGTGCAAATCTTCAAAATGCAAAAAGCACTAAAAATGCATAGGTGTCAATCCAGTCTAAGACAGTTTGCTGTGTATTTGCCTTTCAAACACAAGATGAGAATCAGTAGGTTGTGTCATCTAGGAATGGGCATTATGTGAGTTCAGATTTTATGACTGACTGTCCTTTACAGCGCCTTGAAAAAGTATTCATACCGCTTGAATTTTCCACATTTTTGTCATGTTACATCCAAAAACATGTCTTTTTTTTTTTTTTGGAGGATTTTGTGATAGACCAACACAAAGTGGCACATAATTGCCAAGACACGGCTGTCCACCTAAACTGACAGGCCAGACAAGGAGAGCATTGATAAGAGAAGCAACCAAGAAGCTCATGGTAACTCTGGAGGAGCTGCAGAGATCCACAGCTCAGTTAGGAGAATCTGTCCACAGGACAACTATTAGTCGTGCACTCCACAAATCTGGCCTTTATGGACAAGTGGCAAGAAGAAAGCCATTGTTGAAACAAAGCCACAAGAATTCTCGTTTGTGAGAAACCATGTGGGGGACACAGCAAACGTGGCAGAAGGTGGTCTGGTCAGATGAGAGCAAAATGTAACTTTCTTTTCTTGCATCAGGGGACACAGAGCCATAGTAGTTAGTATGTGGGTTATAGGGCCACTGATAGGGGATGGACACTGGCACGCCCCAAGGCAAGAAGTGTACTCCCTATATAACCCCTCCCACTACTGGGAGTCCTCAGTTTTTTTTGCCAGTGTCTAAGGTGTTTGTCACAAGTTAAGATGTGCTGAGCTCCACTGGAAGTTTCCCTGCTGGGGCTAGCCATGCTGACCAGATCTGTTCTGATGTCCTTTTCATGGGCTAAATGAATGGTACCCGGGCCTCGTGTCCGAAGAAACAAGGTTTTGCTTGCAAACTCTTCTCTTTTAGAGAGCTGGACCCTGGGATCCAGTACTTTTTGATAGTAAGGCCATAAAGTTTTTTTAGTGGCAGGGTGCTGTCGCAGGTCCAGGATTGTGGGTAACCTGAGGTTCCCCTGTTCCTGAAGGTTTCGAAACCCACCTCTAATTTGGGTTCATTAGAACCTCCCCCATCTGGGGATGTTTTTCCTATTGGTGCATGGCTAAAAAAGCTTATGTATTCTGAATGGGAACATCCAGATAAACATTATCCTCCTAAGAATTCTCCACACTTTATCCTATGGAAGAGGATTTCTATAAAAAAAAAAAAATGTGGGTTTCAGCAATTGATGCAATCGCCTCAATAAACAAGAATCTCACATGTCCGGTGGATAATGCACTTATGTTAAAATATCCAACAGATAAAAAGTTGGAACTTCTTTCTAAAAGCAATATGTCTTTAGCAAGTTCAGTAGCGCAGCCAGTTCTAGCTGCAATTAGTGTATCCCAGTCCATTAAGGAACAGTTTGTGGAGATACTTAAAATTCTGCCTGATCAGCAGGCCCAGCAATGAGCTGGTGTATCAGAGTAGTTGTATCACAGTAGATGCTATGAAAGATTCTATCGTTTAAGCCTCACGGCTTACGCTTGGACTAGTGCATTCTCGCAGAGATCTATGGCTGAAAAAATTGGTCAGCCAAAGCACCCTGTAAAAAGCTCCTAGCCAGTTTCCCCTTTTCATGGTAAACGGCTATTTGGAAACAATCTGGATAAAATACATCCAAAGGATCTCTAATGGGAAAAGCTCTCTTCAAATATTCAAATATTTCTCCTTTTAAGCGTAATGCCTCTCCTGTGCCAGGGGCATCAGCCTCTAGGCAGTCTCGACGGCCTCAACCATCAGGTTCAAGACCCCAAGGGTTCAGAAGAGATCTTGGCGCAGAAAGCCCACAAAGCAGGATGCTAAAGCCTCCTCATGAAGGGGTGCCCCCGCTCACTCGTGTGGGCTTAGGCTCCTGCAATTCTGAAAGAGAAATAGATGGGTGGCTTCTGTATGTTTCTCTAGGTTACAACTAGAGTTCCGAGAGTTTCCGTCTCCTCGTTTTTTTTTCTTAGGTCAAATGTTCCCAAGGATCCAGAGAAAAAGAAGTCTCTTTCTGACTCTGGATCATCTATTATTCCAGTCGGTGATATCAGAGGTTCCCTTAGTGGAACAGGGCACAGGTTTTGATTCAAACCTTTTCATGGTTCCAAAACCAAACAGGGAGGTAAGACCCATTCTACAGCTCAAAGATCTGAATCGGCACTTTTACATCTGATCCTTTCGTATAGAGTCTGATCAGTTGTGTCCATCCTGCAAGTAGGGGAGTTTTTGGCTTCAGTCGATATCAAAGATGCATATCTCCACGTGCCAATATTTCCCGCTCACCAGAAATTTCTGCACTTTAAAATAGAAAATCATCATTTTCAGTTGTGGCCCTGCCATTCGTTCTAGCCACAGCACCACGGGTGTTCTCAAAGATTCTGGCACCTCCTTTAGCCAGATTAAGGGCTCAAGGTTTAACGGTCCTAGCCTATTTAGACCATCTACTTTTAATAGATCATTCAGTCTCAGGTCTAAACTAGAGTCTGATCACAGCTGTAAACTACCTGGAATATCTGGGTTGGATACTCCAACCTAGAAAAATCCTCCTTAAAACCATCAAGGAGATTACAGTACTTGGGGCTGGTTATAGATACCGTACAGAAGAAGGTATTCTTCCCCCAGACAAGAACCAGTTCCATTGTAGGACTAATTCAGCTTATCAAAACAAAGAAAAATCCTTCCATTCAGCTGTGCATGAGATCATTAGGGGAAATGGTGGCCTCCTTGGAGGCCGTCCCTTACGCGCAGTTTTCACTCAAGACTACTTCAAAACACCATCCTGTTGGTCTGGAATAAAAAGATGCAGGCCTTGTTTTTTTTCCAAATACGCTTGGCTCCTGATGTAAGTCAGAGCCTATATAGGTGATTATTATCCAGCAAAAGGGAAAATCCTTTCTACCTGTATCCTGGAAAGTGTTAACAACAGATGCCAGCCTTCTAGGCTGGGGAGAAGCCCTGGAAAAAGATTCTGTCCAGGGGAGACGGTCCAGGTTAGAGGACCTTGCCTATCAACATTTTGGAAGATTAGGGCACTACGTGTGGCCCTAGAATCTTGGACGGTCAGATTACAGGACTGTCTTGTCAGGATTCAGTCCGACAAGGCCACGGCTGTGGCTTGCATCAATCACCAGGGAAGCACGAGAAATCGTGCAGCCCAAAAAGAGGAGCCTAATGTTCTAGCTTGGGCAGAACACAACATTCCTTGCCTGTCTGCAATTTCATTCATTCATTTCATTCCGGGAATAGAGAATTGTCAGGCGAACTACTTGGGTCGCCAACAATTATTTTCGGGAGAATGGTCTCTTCACCCCGACATCTTCCTAGCGATATGTCGGAGCTGGGGTATTCCGGAAATGGACCTATTCGCGTCCAGATTCAACAACAATGTCAACAACTTTGTGTAGAGAACAAGGGATCCGCTAGCAGGCCGAACAGACGCATTAGTCTTCCCATGGGATCAGTCTTTTACTGGTCTATGCTTTCATCCAGTTCTGCTACTTCCGTGCCTTCTCCGTAGGATCAAGCAAGAATGAAAGGAGGTGATTCTGGTGGCTGCAGCGGGTCCCAGAAGATCTTGATTTACCGAGATCATAAAGATGGCAATAGGAGTCCTTCGGACTCTGCCATTGTAGCCAGACCTTCTCGCTCAAGGTCCGGTATTCCATACCTTACGGACAAAAAATTTAACAGGTTTGACGGTTGAATCCCACTTTATAAAGGATCGTGGGTGATCTGCTTCGGTAGTGTCTACTTTGATTAATGCCAGGAAGTCGGCTTCCAGAATCATTTACTATAGAGAGTGGAAGGCATATGTTTCTTGGTGTGGATCCAGGGGTTGCCAGCCCAGGGAGTATGTTATAGGCAGGATCCCTGATTTCCTGCAAAATGGAATCTGATATGAAGCTGGCCTTGACTTCTATCAAGGGCCAGATCCCGGCCTTGTCAGTGTTTTTTTGGCCTCTTGCTTCCCAATCTTGGTGCGTAGCTTATTCAGGGGTAACACGGATTAATCCCCCTATCAAGGCACCTCTAAATCCTTGGGATTTAAATTTGGTCTTATCAGCTTTGCTGAATCAGCCGTTTGAGCCTTTTACTAGGAATTCCCTTGGTTATTTTGACAAGAAAGATAATCTTTCTGGTTGCCATTTCTTTTACTAGAAGTATCGGAACTAGCGGCTCTGTCTTGTAAAGAGCCATATTTGATCATGCATAAGGATGAGGTGGTTTTATATGCTCATCCTGAATTCCTACCAAAAGTGGTAACAGGTTTTAATTTAAACCAAGATATTATTCTACCTTCTTTCTCCCTAGTGCCTCAATCTAGGGAAGAGAAGGCGCTCAGGTTTGAAAAACAAATGATTTGTTTGTACTGCCAGAGGGTCCAAAATGTGGACAGGCAGCATCAAAATCCACTATTTTCCAAATGGATTTGTCAAGTGATTGTTCAAGCTTCGGCTTAAAGAAGAAAATTCTTCCTTCTCATGTTAGAGCACGCTCATCCAGGGCGATTAGTGCCTCTTGGGTGGTGCATCATCGGGCCTCTGTGGCTCAGATCTGTAAGGCCACGACTTGGTCTTCGGTTCATACGTTTATCAGATTTTATCAAATTGATATTAAAGATCATGAGGATATTGCCTTTGGGTGCAGTATACTGCAGGCTGCAGTATGAGTCCTCTGGCCTCCTTTTTTGCCCTACTTTTTTGTTGTGTCTCCCTCCAGTTGCCATTGCTATGGGACATCCCACATAGTAACAACAATGGCTCTGTGTCCCCTAATGTAAGAAAAGAAAACTGGATTTTTATAACAGCTTACCTGAAAAACCCTATTCTTTGATGTACATGGGACACAGAGGTGCCTTCCTTCCTGGTATACACTTGTATTGCTTGGCTACAAAACCGAGGACTCCCAGTTGTGGGAGGGGTTATATAGGGAGTACACTTCTTACCTTAGGGTGTGCCAGTGTCCATCACATATCAGTGGCCCTATAACCCACATAGTAAGTACTATGGCTCCGTGTCCCCTGATGTACATCAAAGAAAATGATTTTACAGGTAAACTGTTAAAAAAAATCCTGTTTTTTGGCCTAAAAGCAAAACTAACAATGCACATCACCCTGAACACACCATTCCCACCGTGCAGTGTGGTGGCAGCATCATGTTGTAGGGATGCTTTTCTTCAACAGGGAAGCTGGTTAGAATTGATGGGAAGATGGATGCAGCCAAATAAAGTGTCATCTTAGAAGAAAACCTGTTAGAGTCTGCAAAACATTGAGACTGGGGCAGAGGTTCACCTTCCAGCAAGACAACGACCCGAAACATACAGACAGGGCTACAATGGAATGGTTTAGATCAAAGCATATTCATGTTTAGAGTCAAAGCCCAGACCTGAATCCAACTGAGAATCTGTGGCAAGACTTGAAAATTGCTGTTTACAGATGCTCTCCATCCAATCTGACAGAGTTTGAGCTATTTTACAAAGAAGAATGGGCTAAAATGTCACTGTCTAGATGTGCAAAGCTGGTAGACAGGGGCGGACTGACCATTGGGCCACTCGGGCACTGCCCGAGGGCCCCAAGCCACTAGGGTGCCGCATCAGGGTTGCCAGCCTCAGTAAAACCAGGGACAGTATGTAAAAATCTGTGTGGTGTTTATTTATTTATTTATTTATTTATTTATTTTTTACATCTGTCTCTGAAATGTCCCTTACCGACATCCTTTTGGTCTAAAAATCCTGAGATTATAGCTGCCCCACCTCTCCAGTACTTTCTCGGCCAATAGAAACATGTCTGTGTATACGGTGTGTACATGTATGTGTATATGTGTGTGATTGTATACTGTGTGGCCCCATAATCTCGGATTGCCTGGGGGCCCCATAATTTCCTATTGCCCGGGGGCCCCATGAGTTGTCAGTCCACCCCTGCTGGTAGAGACACCTCCAAAAAGACTTTCAGCTGCAATTGGTGGGTCTACAAATATTGACTCGGGGGACTGAGTACAAATATACACCACACTTTTCGCATATTTATTTGTAAAAAAAAAAAATGTTGAAAACCGTGTTTCGTTTTCCTTCCACTTCACAATTATGTGCCTCTTAAAATCCCAATAAAATACATTTATGTTTTTCGTTGTAACATGACAAAATGTGGAAAATTTTTCATGGGGCGTGAATACATTTTGAAGGCACTGTAGCCATTTACTTCCTCTGTGGACCCTAAGAAAGCAGTATATTAGGCACAATGGCAGCATTGCATTGCTGTTTTTAGTGGAACAGTGGTGTAGAAACCCCTCATTGATCAGGGCTTATAGAATCCTTGGCAAATCTGATCTTCTGTACTTTTACAGGGTATTATCCTCCAAATCAGACACAACAGTATACAGAGAATAGCCCTGGAGGAGATGCTGACTTTCTCTCTCGTCTGGTAAAGGATTGGGAGGATGTAGCAGAGCCTCCACTAGTTCATGGCAAATCTGTGACACAGCTGACAAAAGTACGATCAGGTATGTAAACAGAAGTTTATAAAATACAAAAAAGTTGAAAGTCCATAAAGTTAATCTTAGAAAACATCATTTGTCTGTAAGGAAACTGTACTCCTATTTGGAAAAAATGTAAATTCTGTTAACCACCTCGCGCCCGCCCTATAGCCGAATGACGGGCGTAGAGCAGGCGCGTTCGTCCGGGAGGCCGTCCCTGGACGTCCTAATGTTTACTTCCGCAATGCGCGCCGCCGCGGGCGCGCATCGCGGAAGTTCTGTGTTCGCCGTGTCCCCCGGGGACAGGCAAACACAGATCGCTGTAAACGGCCAATCACAGCGGCCGTTTACAGCGTGATCGGCGTATCCAATGGGAGATGATCTCATATGTAAACATATGAGATCATCTCTCAGCGCCGCTCTCCCTCCTCACACAGACAGTGTGAGAGGGGAGAGATGAACGGCTGCAGCGGCAGCCGTTCTGCCTTGAGCTGAAAAAAAATAAAAAAGTAAAAAAAGTAAAGTAAAAAGTGCCATCTGTCATCAGTGCCATCTGTCATCAGTGCCATCTGTCATCAGTGCCATCTGTCATCAGTGCTGCGTGTCATCAGTGCCACATAGTGCCATCTGTCATCAGTGCCACGTATTAGTGCCATTTGTCATCAGTGCCACCTGTCAGTGTCACGTGCCATCTGTTGTCAGTGTCACGTGTCATCAATGCCACTTATCAGTGCCATCTGTCATCAGTGTCACGCGTCATCGGTGCCATGTATTAGTGCCATCTGTCATCGGTGCCATGTATTAGTGCCATCTGTCATCGGTGGCACGTATTAGTGCCATCTGTCATCGGTGGCACGTATTAGTGCCATCTGTCATCGGTGGCACGTATTAGTGCCATCTGTCATCGGTGGCACGTATTAGTGCCACCTGTCATCGGTGGCACGTATTAGTGCCATCTGTCATCGGTGGCACGTGTCATCAGTGCCACGAATAAGTGTCATCATTGCCACGTATCAGTGCCATCTGTCATCAGTGTCACGTGTCATTGTCCTGGTGCTTCAAAAGCGTAATAAATAGTCAACAAGTTAGATGTGTAATTTATGTTCCTAGAACACATGATGGCGCTACCTGCATGTTGGGCCTCTCTATGTGGCCAGGCTGTGAAAAAGTCCCACACATGTGGTATTGTAATATCTGTCATCAGTGTCACGCGTCATCGGTGCCATGTATTAGTGCCATCTGTCATCGGTGGCACGTATTAGTGCCATCTGTCATCAGTGCCACGTATTAGTGCCACGTGTCTTCAGTGCCACGTATTAGTGCCACGTGTCATCAGTGCCACGTATAAGTGCCACATGTCATCAGTGCCACATATTAGTGCCATCTGTCATCAGTGCCACATATTAGTGCCATCTGTCATCAGTGCCACGTGTCATCAGTGCCACGTATAAGTGTCATTATTGCCACGTATCAGTGCCATCTGTCATCAGTGTCACGTGTCATTGTCCTGGTGCTTCAAAAGTGTAATAAATAGTCAACAAGTTAGATGTGTAATTTATGTTCCTAGAACACATGATGGCGCTATCTGCATGTTGGGCCTCTCTATGTGGCCAGGCTGTGAAAAAGTCCCACACATGTGGTATTGTAATACTCAGGAGGAGTAGCAGAATTTTTTGGGGGGTGTCATTTGTGGTATACACATGCCACGTGAGAGAAATAACCTATTACAATGACAATTTTGTGGAGAAAAAAAAAAGAAAAATCTTAATTTTGCAAAGAATTGTGGGAAAAAAATGACAAAATCAAAAAGCTCACCATGCCTCTTACTAAATACCTTGGAATATCTACTTTCCAAAAAGGGGGTAATTTGGGGGGTATTTGTACTTTCCTGACTTGTTCGGGTCGCAAGAAATGAGATAGTCCACCAGTACATCAGATGTGATCAATTTTGTGCGATTCGCACCACAGCTTGTAGACTCTCTAACTTTCACAAAGACCAAATAATATCCACTAATTTGGGTTATTTTTACCAAAGATATGTAGCAGTATAAATTGTGGCCAAAATTTATGAAGAGAAATTAATAATTTGCATGATTCTGTCACAGAAACAAAGAAATATGCGTTTTTTTTCAAAATTTTCGGTCTTTTTTCATTTATAGCGCAAAAAATAAAAACCCCAGAGGTGATCAAATACCACCAAAAGAAAGCTCTATTTGTGGGAAAAAAAAGGACAAAAAATTCATTTGGGTACAGTGTTGCATGACTGAGTAATTGTCATTCAAAGTGTGAGAGCACCGAAAGCTGAAAATTGGTCTGGGCAGGAAGGGTGTTTAAGTGCCCAGTAAGCAAGTGGTTAAACTCCATTTTGTACCTAAATGTGATAATCTAAATATAAGCCTTAACCTTTGGTTATCAGGAATACTAAAAAGTATACATAAAGTTTTTATTTTTTATTTTTGAGTGGGGAATGGTTAAAACCTCCAGTAGGGAAGGTAAATCTGCCCAGTAGGGACACCACACGCTATCCAAAACTAAAAACAAAACCAAAATACAATCTAGGGTGAACTAGAGATACTGTTGTACGAGGAGGATTTGGATTTTGTGGGAATTTCAGAGACCTGATTCAACAGCTCTCATGATTGTCTGGCAATCATTCAAGGGTATACCCTTTATTGCAAGGATAGAGAGGGTAAAAAAAAAAAGGGGGGGGGGTATGCCTATATATCAAAAATAATGTACAAGTGAATGTGAGAGATGACATCACTAAGGGAGCTAGGTAAGAGGTGGAATCCTTATGGGTAGAGCTCCAAAGTGATGAATCTAAGGGGAAAATAATACTGGGTGTATGCTATAGGCCCCCTAACCTGAGGGAGGAAGGGGAGACAGACCTCCTATCACAAATTGGATTAGCAGCAAGGATGGGAAGTGTTATCATAATGGGGGGGTTTTAATTATCCAGACATAGACTGGGAGACGGGAACCATGCATTCAAGGCTCCCCAGTTGCTAAATGTCTTGCAGGAAATTTTATGGGCTAGATGGTAGACGCACCAACTAGAAATAAAGCATTACTGGATCTACTGATTACCAACAATACAGACTTGATCACGTATGTAGAAATACAGGGAAATTTAGGTAACGGCAATCACAAGTCAATTGGTTTCAGTATAAATCACACAAATGGGAAACATAAGGGGAATACAAAGACACTGAATTTCATAAGAGCTAACTTCCCAAAACTACGAAACTTGCTAGAAGGCATAAATTGGGATAAAATCTTAGGAACAAAGAACACTGAGGAGAGATTGGTTTGCTTTAAGAGCATATTAAATAAGGGGGTATTAGCCAATGCATCCCATTGGGTAATACATTTTAAAAGAGCGAAAAGTCCTGGATGGCTTAACTCCAATGTAAATATGCATATAAAAGCAAAGGAGAAGGCCTTCAAACAATACAAGGTTGAGGGATCATCCTCCACATACAAACTTTATAAAGAATCCAACAAGAAATATAAGGGTGCAATAAGGATGGCTAAAGATAGAACATGAAAGACACATAGGGGAGGAGAGCAAAAAAAATCCCAAGAAGTTCTTTAAATATGTAAATAGTAAAAAAAGGAGGACGGACCATATTGGCCCCAAAAAGAATGAGGAAGGACATCTGGTTACAAAGGATGGGGAGATGGCGAAGGTATTGAATTTATACTTCTCGGTCTTCACAAGGGAATCGGGGGCTTCAGTAACCAAAACTGCAGTGTTAATCCTCATGACACATCACAGGAAGCACCTCCATGGTTAACAGAGGACAGAATTAAAATTACACTTGGGAAACTTAACATTAATAAATCACCGGGACCAGGTGGCTTGCAACCGAGAGTACTTGGGGAACTCGGTCAAGTAAATGGCAGACCATTGTTCCTAATTTTTACTGACAGTCTACTGACTAGAATGGTACCAGCTGATTGGAGAAAAGCTAATGTAGCACCAATATTTAAAAAGGGCCCAAAATACATCCCTGGGAATTACAGACCAGTCAGCCTAACATCAATAGTATGCAAGCTCCTGGAGGGGATGATAAGGGACTATATACAAGATTTTAGTAATGAGAACGGTATCATTAGCAGTAATCAGCATGGACTCATGAAGAATCGTTCTTGCCAAACCAATCTATTAACCTTCTATGAGGAGGTGAGTTGCCATCTAGATAAAGGAAGGCCTGTGTTCATGGTGTTTCTAGATTTTGCAAAAGCATTTGACACAGCACCCCATAAACGTTTACTGTACGAAATAAGGTCCGTTGGCATGGATCATAGAGTGAGTACATGGATTGAAATCTGGTTACAAGGGCGAGTTCAGAGGGAGGTGATAAATGGTGGGTAGTGGGGGTCCCCCAGGGTTCTGTGCTGGGACCAATCCTGTTTAATTTGTTCATAAACGACCTGGAGGATGGGGTAAACAGTTCAATTTCTATATTTGTGGATGATACTAAGCTAAGCAGGGCAATAACTTCTCCACAGGATTTGAAAACCTTGCATGAACAAATTTATGGGGTGGGCAACTACATGGCAAATGAGGTTCAATGTAGAAAATGTAAAATAATGCATTTGGGTGGCAAAAAAAATGAATGCAGTCTATACACTAAGGGAGAGTCTGTGGGGGAATCGAGGAAGAAAAAGAACCTGGGGGTCCTAGTAGATGATAGGCTCAGCAATGGCATGCAATGCAAAGCTGTTGCTAACAAAGCAAACAGAATATTGGCATGCATTAAAAAGGGGATTAATTCCAGAGATAAAACGATAATTCTCCCGTTCTACGAGACTCTGGTCCGCCCGCACCTAGAGTATGCTGTCCAATTGTGGGCACCAGTCCTCGGAAAGGATGTACTGGAAATGGAGCGAGTACAAGGAAGGGCAACAAAGCTAATAAAGAGTCTGGAGGATATTAGTTATGAGGAAAGGTTGGGAGCACTGAATTTATTCACTCTGGAGAAGAGACGCTTGAGAGGGGATATTATTATTATTATTATTAATGATTTATATAGCGCCAACAGTTTACGCAGCACTTTACAATGTATAGGGGAGACAACACAATTACAGTACAATGCAAAATATAATATGATTTCAATTTACAAATACCGTACTTGTGTCCCCACAATAGTGATAAAACTTTTACGGAAGAGACCACTCATTAAAATTAGAAGAAAAGAGGTTTAACCTTAAACTATGTAGAGGGTTCTTTACTGTAAGAGCTTCAAGGATGTGGAATTCCCTTCCACAGGCGGTGGTCTCAGTGGGGAGCATCGATAGTTTCAGGAAACTATTAGATAAGCACCTGAACGACATACACATAGGTTGGACTTGTGTCTTTTTTTTTCGACCCCACCTACTATGTAACAATTTTGAGATCACAATGCAAAATAAACGCCCTGACAAACTACAGGTTAAATAAAAACCTACAATTATTAGTGTTCTCAGATAATGTAGATTTTTTTTGTCTTCCAGGTTCACACTGAGCTGCGGGAATGAAGCCATGCGAGTTCAGCTGAACTCGCACGATTTCACTCCCGCATGTCAGTCCCGATTTTGGACAGATGTCAATGTAAATTGCAGCCCGAAACTGCAAAAAGTAGTACAGAAACTACTTTTTGAAATTTGGTGCGGCGCCGCAAATGCAGCATTGCACCGCTTAGGATGGTGCCATTGCTGGCAGTTGCTGGTACGATTTGACATGTCAAATCAGCAGTGTTAACCAGGGCTTACTGGTAAAGATCATTGGGGTATGGCAAGTCTCTTGTCATTCCCCGATTATTCAAATGGTGGCTTTGTTTACATTGGCTCTGACTGAGCTGCTGAACTCCATTAGCTCTGGGCATATGTATATATTGAGGTATTACAGAGCAGTGCAGTACAGTGCCCAACATGTTCAGTGACAGCTGATGTAAACAATGCCACTTTACTTGGTTGCTAAATGCTGCAGTCAGAACCCATCTGGTTACATATCTGCTTTATAGAACAGTGCAATATGGTGCTCTGGCTGTCACTGAACATACTATGTAAAAAAAGACATCTTATGTGGTTGCTGAAAGCTGCAGTCACCACCCTTCTGGTTACATGTTTGCATTACAGAGCAGTGCAATACAGTACTCGACATGTTCAGTGACAGCTAATGTAAACATTAGCCACGTTACTTGGTGATGGCACATGGTTCTGTCCAGCTCAGTATATTGCTTTGAAAAGGCCTGGATTATTTTCTTAATGTAACTGAATACTAACATTTATAGGTAAAGTTGATCTAGGGAATATCTGATTGCCCTTTGGGGATCAGGAAGGAGTTTTTTCCATGCTGGACCAAATTGGATCATGCTTTGCTGGGGTTTATTGCCTTCCTCTAGATCAACTGTGTGTTACATGATTGTGTGTATATGGGATTGTATTTATTATTGTTGTTGTTGTTATTATTGTGTTTTTTATATTTATAATTTTCCACTTTTTTTTTATTGGTTGAACTAGATGGACGTGTGTCTTTTTTTTCAACCTGACTAACTATGTAACTTGGCTGCTAGAAGCTGCAGTTAGCACCAATCTGGTTACATGTCTGTACTCTTAGGCCGCGTACACACGGGCGGACTGTTCGCCCAACTTTGTTCGTCAAACAATCCGACAAACAGTCCGCTCAAAATTTGCATGAATGGACTTGACCACACACGATGAACGAACAGTCCGCTGAAAGCGTGCGCGATGACGTGAACGGCACGTACGACGGGACGAGAAATTCGACGTCCAATACACTGCAATGCAACCTTCGCCGTGTAAATCCTTTCTGAGCATGCGCGAAACTTAGTTTGTCGAACAAGCCTACACACGAGCGGACTGTCCGCTGAAACCAAGTTTCAGCGGACTGTCTTACGGAAATTCCGAAAAACTTTGTTCGTCAGACTGTCCGCTGAAACTGTCCGCTGAAGCCCACACACGAGCGGACTGTCCGCTGAAACACTGTTCAGCGGACTAAGTTGGGCGAACAGTCCGCCCGTGTGTACGCGGCCTTACAGTGCCTTACAATTTTCCACATTTTTGTCATGTTACAACCAAAAACATAAATGTATTTAATTGGGATTTTATGTGACAGACCACCACAAAGTGGCACATAATTTTGAAGTGGAGGGGAAATGATAAATGGTTTTCCATTTTTTTTTTACAAATATCTGAAAGTGTGGCGTGCATTTGTAATCGGCCCCTTTACTCTGATACCCCTAACTAAAATCTAGTGGAACTAAATGCCTTCAGAAGTCTCCTAATTAGTAAATAGAGCCCACCTGTGAGTAATTTAATCTCTGTATAAATACAGCTGTTCTGTGAAGACCTCAGAGGTTTATTAGAGATCCTTAGTGAACAAACGACATCATGAAGGCCCAGGAACACACCACACAGGTCAGGGATAAAGTGAAGAAGTTTAAAGCAGGGTTAGGTTAAAAAAATAAATATTCCAAGCTTTGAACATCTCACGGATCACTGTTCAAACCATCATCTGAAAATGGAAAGAGTATGGCACAACGGCAAGCCTATCAAGACATGGCCATCCACCTAAACTTAACAGGCCAGGCAAGGAGAGCATTAATCGGAGAAGCAGCCAAGAGGCCCATGGTAACTCTGGAGGAGCTGCAGAGAACCACAGCTCAGGTGGGAGAATCTGTCCACAGGACAACTATTAGTCGAGCACTCCACAAAACTTGCCTTTATGGAAGAGTGACAAGAAGAAAGCCATTGTTGAAACAGAGCCATAAAAAGTCCCGTTTGTGAGAAGCCATGTGGGGGACACAGCAAATGTGGAAGAAGGTGCTCTGGTCAGATGAGACCAAAATGTAACTTTTTGTCCTAAAAGCAAAACGCTATGTGTAGCAGAAAACGAACACACCTGAGAGATGAGGGGCTCCTCCCTACAGGAAACGCAATCGATTGACAGCTTGTTATAAGTCCCTTCCCCTTGGTCCTCATTATTGATTGTGTTTCTCCCAAACACAGCAGCATCTTTCTTATTTTCTTTACCAGATGACTAGGGATGGTCGCATGGTTCCTCTGTGGGGCAGGCATAGGGAGGGCTAAACTTGCCTTCTAGTTCTCTCACATGTCAGCCCAAAATGGTAGCAGCGATTTGGTCCCAGGGAAGTGTGAAACCCCACTGTGAAACCCTCAGCAGTCTCTGGCTCTCTGTCTTCCTCCTCCTGCAGGTGAGCCTGATTTCTAGTCTCTGGTAGGGAGGGCGGCTGCGGTCGCTGGAGGAAACGCTGACCCAGGTGGCAGCTGAAGAGAGCACTCCAGGAGGCACCAGATCGCTACTGGGTGAGTAAATGGTGCAGCGGAGTGAGTGACTGCCTAAACCACCCCTGATGGAGGGAAAGGCATTGCCAGTGGCTGCAGGCAAGCGCAAGTGGGGACTTGGTAAGTGCCTTCCCTGAGGGGAGCTCAAAAACCCTAAGGGGACAACAGAAGAGCAAGGCTGTCTGCTAGCCACTAACTAGCTTTTTATGGCCCTGGCTTTTGCCTCTTCCCTTTTGAAAAAGTGTGAATCCCAAGAGTTGTATGTGTATGTATGCTGGTGCAGTGTGAGCCTATTTTTTGCAGCTTTCCGGGTGGGACAACTACTTGGAAGGCAGTGATTTTGGCCTTTATTCCCCTCCTCCTATGTGACCCCAAGGTTGGGAAAGCGAGCCCTGTGGCTGTGGCAAAAAACGGGAAAGGCAACAGGCAGTGAGTACTTCCCTTTGCCTTGGGAGATTAGTAGCAGAATCCCTAATAACAGCCAGGTGGTTTTGGGGCATTGAGATAGGACTCCCTCAATTCAGGGTACTACTATCCTTTCCCATGTGTCTGGGAACAAATAGCTCAGAAGCTTCAGCTAGACCAATGTACACAGCTTGCTTGTAACTCCGATGCTGTGGTTATTGCAAAACTATCTTACCAACCTTCCACTATAAGCTCTGATATAGTACATCAATATGGGTAAATCTAGTGAAGAGGTGTGACCTGTTAGGCACAGAGTCCCTTGCAGGTTGTTACTGCCACTTAACATTCCTAAAGGGTTATAAAGCGGTTGAAGATGGTTCATTTAGAGTTTTTTTGCTTTTAAAAGCCTGCCTCCTAAATATTACCCATAGGGTGGGGAGGCACAGCAAGGGGTACCCTTGTCAACATATTATCCTTATGGGGGTTGCTTGTTAAGTGTAACATCCCAACAAGTTCCAACCTATTATTTCCTCTTTACACTGCTGCTATATCTATCGGTGTGTAATGCCCCATACACACGGTCAGAAATTCCAACAGAAAAAATCTGATCGGATTATGTTGTCGGAAAATCTGATCGTGTGTGTGGGCTCTATCGGACTTTTTCCATCGGAATTTCTGACGGAAAAAGTTTGAGAGCTGGATCTAAAATTTTCCAACAACAAAATCCGATCAGACTTTTTTCCGATCGTGTGTAGAGAATTCCGACACACAAAGTGCCACGCATGTTCAGAAAAAATTTGGAGACAAAAGCTCTTGGCTACTGGCCTCTACGTAGTCCCATTGTATGTTTTGTATGTCACCTCGTCCCGAACGATCGGATTTTCCGAAAACTTTGTGCGACTGTGTATACAACACAAGTTTTGGCCAAAATCCATCTGAAAAAATCTGATGGATTTTGTGATCAAAAATGTCCGACCGTGTGTATGGGGCATTAGAGCTAATCAAGACCTCTTGTAGTTTGGGCTACAGCCTACCTGTTGGCTGAACGAGAAGCATAATATGCTATCCTGCAACCCTTAATTGACAAGTTCCTGGTTCAAACCTCTCTGCTAGAGCTACATAGATTAGCCTGTATTTAGTGTGAAGCCCTACAGATGTCTCATTGCCTCCAGGCTAAAGCCTCGTACACACAACTTGATTGTGGACAGAGGATTGTCTGTTGACAGATTGTTGGCCTAAAATCTGACCGTTAACATGCTTCTTCTGACAATTGTTGTCCAACTTTTGCCCAACAGATGTTGGATGGCAGGCTAGTAAATTTTTGGCGGACAACGATCTGTTGTCAGATTTTCATATAGGCAGCACACAAGTCTGTCACACACAAGTTGAAAGTACAAACATGCATGCTCAGAATCAATGCTCACCAAACACAAAATTAGCAGAAGGTGTCCAAAGAGTGGCGCTCAAGAGCTGAAATTCCTCGTAGTACGCCACTACTTTTGTGTTTGTTTGCCGACAATTGTGTACTGTTAGTATGCAAGACAAGTTCCTGGCACACGCCCTTTGGACAAAAATCAGACGCTCAGTTGGCCAACAATCGGATCATGTGTATGAGGCTTTCGATTGTGATCACCTCTAGGGCTGAAACAACTAATCGATTGTGAAATTAATCGATTTACTATTTTCATAATCGATTAATCGGCCAGTAACAAAATGGGGTTAAAGTTAATGAGTCTGATGATATTCACCAGATTGACCCTTTAATAGTATATCTCTCCTCTAATAGTATATGCAGTATATCTCCTCTAATAGTATATGCAGTATATCTCCTCTAATAGTATATGCACTATATATCCTCTAATGGTATATACACTATATCTTTCCTCTAATGGTATATACAGTATATCCCCTCTAATGGTGTATATACAGTATATATCTCCTCTAATAGTATATGCAGTATATATCCCCTCTAATAGTATATATAGTATATCGCTCCTATAATGGTATATACAGTATATCTTCAATAGTATAAACAGTATATCTCTCCTCTAATAGTATATACAGTATACCCCCTCTAATATATACAGTATATCTCTTCTGTCTGTTATTCTCAGAGTGGATTAGATATTTTGCTCCCTAACCATATAGTTGGTTATTTATAGTCACCACTGCATATAGAGATATTTAAGAATAAATTGCCTTTTTTTTAAACTTTACATATTAACTAAATTATACACCACATTTTTTTAAAAGTTATTAACTGATTAATCGAAACAATAATTGGCCAACTAATCGATTATGAAAATAATCATTAGTTGCAGCCCTAATCACCTCTTCCTGAGGATGACTTAATCTCAGGGTCTGTGCTTGTTAAGACCTTAGATGCTTGGGAGGCGTGGACTCGTTCCCACCTGTGTGTGGGCTAACTACACCAACTCATACTTATGCAGTAGTATGGTAACAGCTGCCACTACTGTATAGTCACACTCCTCAGACTTGTTGTGTGAAGTGTTTAGTATCTGGATTTCAGGCTATGCCTAGGCTAGATTATGCTTGTCTGGCCCCACATCAGAAACTCACAATGTGGAAGTCTGTGTCTTTTCTGGTGGTTTTACTGCTCATCAGAAATACACAACAATAAGTTGTCTTTGTCTTTTTTTCTGTTTTGACTGTGCATGGTTGAGCATTGGAAGTTTTGTTTTGTGTCTTTTCTGTTATGATTATCTTATGGCTCACTATAAATGCACAATATTGAATTATAATTGGTGACATTTCTGTGGGTTATGTGACTGTACACTGTTGCTAATCAGAAATGTTGAAGTGTGTTAGTATCACTCTGCCGGTTATGACTGTACCTGGTCCAGCACCAGGGATACAAAACACTGTAGGATGCATGTGTCTTTTCTGTTGTCATACTGGCTATGCGACTGCATCTTCTTGATCATCAGAAATAGACAACATGCATTAGTATCGGTTCTGTTGGTTATATGACCATAACACTTTCAATATCAGGCATACACAACAGTGAAAGGTGTCTGTGTCGTCTGTTTTTCATCTTGGTTGCGCATAAAAACACCAGATTGACGTTTGTTAGTGTCCTTTCTGTTGGATGTATGACCGTGCCTTGTTGAGCATCAGAAGCACACATTTTGAAGTTTGTGTCCTTTCTCTTTGCTTAGGTTATATGAAGGTATCTTAATGAGCATTAGAAATACACAAAATTTTAAGTTTTTAGTTTTTTTGCCACTTCAGTGAAATCTCAAGAGAGACTTGAATCAATTGTCCATTCATTACTGTCCCTTCTCGTTTTCACATCATCGTAGCACATTTTAAGTTTTGTTTGTGTCTTCTCTGCTCTACAGGTGACTGTACATCCGAAAATGCAACAGTAAAGACTGGGTGTGTCTTCCTGTTTTTGTATTCCTTTATAAAGCTCGAGTTTGCTGCACTTCAGAAATGCAAAATTATTTCCTTGTTTCACAGAACAAGTCTCTGATTGAAGTAGTTACATTCCACCTAGATCCTGCATCTGAAGAGCAGGCAGAGACTTCGGTGCAGTAGACCTGCAGATTAGTTACATGATCCAGATAGAATACCTTCATCATGCATTATGGAGTGGAGTTCAAAAGCTGGCATTTGTCAAAAAGGCCTTGCAGGCAGGGGTCCCACCCTAAGGTAGGCCTGTGGTTACTTTATTATCCTCTCAGGTTTGACATCCTGGAAGGTGATAGGAGAAAATCTACGTTAGACTTAACGGTAACGTTATTTCTACGAACCTTCTAGGACAGCAGGACTACTTCCAGCCCATTGGAGGAGGGAAAATTGTTGAACACTAGGTGGAGCGTACCTAGGAGGAATGATTGCCTTTGTTAACTGGTTTCAGGGGTACTTTGTTACAAACTGAGGAGCAAGGGGATGGGTGGGGACTTATAACAAGCTGTCAATTGATTGTGTTTCCTGTAGGGAGGTGCCCCTCATCTCTCGGGTGTGCCGTCCTGTAGAGTTTGTAGAAATACTGTTGCGTTTAATGTATGTTTTCACAGACACTCTCCATCCAATCTGACAGAGCTATTTTGCAAAAAGAAATGGGCAAAAATGTAATTCTCTAGAGGTGTAAAGCTGGTAGAGACATGCCCAAAAAGACTTACAGCTGTAATTGCAGCGAAAGGTGGTTCAACAAAGTATTGACTTAGGGGGCTGAATACAAATGCACCCCACACTTTCCAGAGATTTATTTGTAAAAAAATGTTGAAAACCATTTATCATTTTCCTTTTACGTCACAATTATGTGGCGCTTTGTGTTGGTCTATCACATAAAATCCCAATAAAATACATTTACGTTTTTGGTTGTAACATGACAAAATGTGGAAAATTTCAAGGGGTAGGAATACTTTTTTAGGGCTCTGTATATTGTATTTAAAAGGGCAAGAAAAAGTTGTTTTAGAAGTCTTTACTATAATTGAAGTCCCATTTTTTTTTTTTTTTTTTTTTTTTTTTTACGAAAAATTCATTGATTGAGAGCCTTATATGCTCATACGATCTGGTGTTGATGACACGCAGATCCACTTATACCATTCTTCTGATGTTATCAAATTAAAGAAGTCCATATATCTGCTGAGGTTATCCATCTGGAGTCTGATCGGTTTATGTAGCGGTTCCTTCTATTTTTTGATGAACATTTTTTTTGGACTTATTAATTAGTAACTACATATAAAAAATATTTCTAATTGTTCATTTTATTTTACAACATGAACATATGGTTTGTGTTATTAGCGCTACATTTTTCACTAATTTTCATAAAACAAGTTTGATCTAAAAAAGTTAGACCTTAGAAATGTGTAGACTTAGCCCTTGTACACACGGTCTGACATTCTGCCAACCAAATCCGTCGGATTTTGTCCGGATTGTTTCCGAAACTGTTGCATACACACGGTCGGACCAAGTTGTCTGAAAATCCGATCTTTCAGAACGTGATGACGTTATTTCGTTACGATGGGACTCGGTTCAGGCTAGTAGCCAATAGCTTTGATGTAGGAATTTGATCTGAGCATGCGTGGCACTTTGTCCGATCGGAATTCTCTACACATGATCGGAGTATATCCGATCGGAGCAGTTTGTCGGAAAATATTTCCAGCAAGTTGGAAAACTTGGTCCGACGGATATTCCGACGGAATCAGTCCGATGCATACTAAACACAGTCGGATTATCCGACAACACGGTCCGATAGGACACATTCCGACGGATTCTCCGACCGTGTGTACAAGGGCTTAGAGTTATACAAGACACAAAAAAAGCACACTAGTCAAAACTGTGTGCAGTATACCTTATTAACAGCAGATGACACTGTTCCCCTGCATATAAACATTTTATCACATTAGATGTTTATTATGAGAGAATATTTTAAATTCTGATGAGTTTTTAAAATCTCTCAAGGCAATGCATCCTATTTAAATACCATTTTCGAAGCTTAAGTAGCATTGTTTAGTTTGTGGTAATAAGTGATAAATTCCATGTGTTTTAATAAAATTAATTATCTACATGCTATCCTTTACTTCATTTATCTTTATGCCCTGGACTCTCTGAGATTCTAAACAGAGGTTCTGATGAGAAATGTTCACTCTCATTTGGCTCCTGGTTATACTGATAACCAGCCATCAGACTGAGATTGTGGTCAGTTGATTGAGTACTGTTTTATTAATTTTTTTTTTTTTTTTTTTTATACAAGGTGTTGTGCTCGGTCGCAATGGGGGTGCCCTTCCCACCATGCTGTGGCCTTTCCGGTTGTGTCTTGGTGGTACTGTAGGTTCTGGAAGGCAGCCATTCCCTTGGATTCACATTGATGACCTATGCAGATTGTTATGTCACACAGTCGAGCAAGAAGAAGGTGTTGGTGGAGTTCTAAATGCAGTGTCTCCTTCCTCAGCCAACGATACTAATGCTGATTTCACTCGAGCCCTGGGTAAGGCATTGAGACGTCCTGCATTGTTCTTCACACCAGCCTTTGCTGTGCAGCTGCTACTGGGAAACGACAGAGCTCCAATGTTACTCGAAGGGCAGAGAGTTGTCCCAGAGAGGACTCTACAAAGTGGATTTACCTTCCTATATCCAGATCTTGACTCTGCACTTGCTGAACTCCTGAGCTGAAAGACTATTTACATTAGTTGATTAAACAGTCATACTGTGCAATATTGAACTGTGACTTGTCATCACAAATTTATTAAAAAGAGAGCTGTACTGTGCATATAAAGGGTGACTGGTTGCTTTACATGACTCGAGATTACATTTTTATTTCTAGGTCTGTGTCCTTTCTTGGTTATTTTGGAGACTGTCCGCTGGCAATTGCCCTCTAATTCCCTGCGCAAAGAAGCAGAGCTTGTGTTCCCAAAACTGCTGCTGATTGGTCACTGGCAATTAGCAAGGGCCTGCCACCCTAAACAAAGAATAGGTTTAAATAGCAGTAAACCCTTACCTCAAGACATTCAGTTTGCTAAAGTACTGTGTATCGGAAGTAATTGCCTTTTTTTATCCTTAAAGAGAAGTAAGGCTTTAAAAAAACAAAACAAAAAACTCCATCTATCGTCGATGCTGCATCTGTCCCCCGCCGCCTCTACAGTGAGAACTGAGCAATTAAACACCACTGATCACCCAGTTCCCCGCCCTGAGCAGAGAGCCATGATTGTCAGTTGCTGCTATCTGCCCTGCCCCTCCAGCACTCCATAGAGTACTGGGCTGAGAAGGGGAGGGAGTGGCTGGCTTAGTCTCTCAAAGTGCAGCTGAGCCAGCTGCCGGTCCACACATCTGGGTGAATTCCAACTGTAAAGTCAGGATCTTTTCCCAGTCTGGACCTGCTGAGTGACATTTGCTGACAGTGGGCGTTAGCTGAAAATTTGTCACAGGTGTGGAGATACTATAGGAGAAGTATAGCCAAAAAAGCTTTGGCTGTACTTCTGATTTTAAAAATAAAAAGTTTACTTTTGTTTTCATCCCCTTTTTTTTTTTTTTTTTTTTTTCCATCTTAGTGCTGCTCATTTTTTCCAGCCTCCTAGCATTCACTTTCTGTTTTCATAAATGCACTGCAGTGGGGCTACATATTATCAAGAGCATTAGCACAGATGTGCATAGTCTCCACCAGAAGCACTTGTGACAGGGGAATGATGTATTAGAGCTATTAGAAGACAGGGACGGAGCAAATATTACTTTATAACAGGATATGCCTGAAAAAAACGTTTTTCTTGACAAGTTTCCCAGCTATTATTTTATTAAAAGCTGCAGATTTAAAAAGATGTCACAAGAAAAAAAATTAGGCTTGCGAGCGTCGAACTGGAAGATACCTTTTAAAATTAAAATTTGAGATTCCAATCCTGTGCCACTTTATCCAAAACAAATGAAAAAATTGCCTAGGGTTGGCCTTCAGCTGTATTCTGCAAGACGTATGTAATTTATATTGTAGTAAATGCATGCTAAAGCAGTAATTTTATTTCCTTTAAAAAGATTATTTCTACAATTAATCCTATGTCTGGTTAAAAAAGTGCAATTCCAGCTCTTTACATACTGAGTGCATCCTGGCTTTCTTTAACAATGTGTTTGTACATGTTTATTACTTAAATAAAATATGTAAATTCATAACTCCTCTTTCCATCCCATGTGCTCCTTGACTTAGGTCCAAAATCGCAATCACAGATTGTCAATGATAGGCATATAGATACTCCCACATAGAATAAATATTTTACTTTGAGGAGGCACTATTGCACTTTGTAATTGTGATAATTTGATAACGACATTGCTGATGAAATAAAATTGCTGTCCGTATAGAGGAATGGAATAGGTAATACCATTTCTTAATTTTCCCAAATTATTGTTAATGTAGCTTCACCAAACTACTTCCTGTACAAAGAATTTCTAATCAAGGCTGCTAAGTGGAATGGCGTAACCTTCTGTTTATTTACCATAAAACGCACCGAAGACTGTTTTCAATAGCCTAATTGAACAGTGGCCAAATTTGGTTACAAAGAGAAATCAAATAGAAGAAGCTGACTTCACTGTTTTTTTTTTTTTTTTTTTTTTTTGCCAGGTATTGCTTGCCATGTGTATTTTCACAAAGAAAAGCAATTGTAGCCTCGCTAGTAGATTTACAACACAGCTGTGTACGGTTGGTAATACTTTATCTGCACTAACATTTATTCGAGACAAGCTTTCAAGTTCTGCTGTATTCTCAACTGTATTGTCATAGAGCAAAATAAAAAAAATGTCGGCATGCCTGTCTGAGCCTGTCAGCTTGCATGCTGACAGATGTCCATGTGGGGAGCTTCAAGAACTGAAAGTAGAGAGCCTAAAGGGTACAGTAGTGAGGCTCAGTTCTGGTGGGAGAGCATCGGCTAGGAGACATCTTGATTCTCTCCTGCCACTGTGCTACCTGGCCAAGTTCTTCTAGTGTAAGGCCATTTTCACACATGTGGACCATTCATTTCATAAGTTGTCACGTTAAAACAGATGAAGTAGTCATCCGTTTTTCATCAGCTGCTCATCCATTTGTCAGTGTTTTTGTTTTGTTTTTTACATCCTTTACCAATGGAAACTGGATAGTTTGCCGGTTTACATCCGTTTTTTGTGCAATCCGTTTTTTTAACGGAAGGAAAATAGAGCTTTGATCCATTTCAAAAAACGGATGTTGATTGATACGGATGTAAATAGATGTACATTGTAAAGTGCTGCGCAAACTGTTGGCACTATATAAATCATGTATAATAAATGGATGATCATGACGAATGGTGCTGCTTGTCAAACTCTGCAGCCCAAGTTAAGAACATCACAGCCGCAAAGCATCAAAGTCATGGCACGTGAACAGCCCTGTCTGGCTGTTGTTTTACAGTATGGCTGGGAGGGCCGTAAAACTGTGGTACAGCAGTTGTAGGTAGCAGTCGTACCTTTTATTCCTAATGGCAGGTGTTTTGTTTACTATATGTTTATGTAATTGCGGACCTTCCCAAGTCCAAAATAATATAGAGCCTAATTAAGTTTTTCTCTCCACAGCAGTACCGGTCTCTCATGTGGCCCCTTGGGAAAATTATTGCCCCCCTCTGCTGTATAGTGTTTATCAAATTGTGATTAGTGAAGGTAAACATAAATAATTCAATGACAATGGACAGTGCTATATTGTCAGAAATAGAACGCCAGAAATGGCAGAAGATACCAAAGACAAAAAACAATCATAAAATTGCCAGCAGGATTTTTCTCCTGGATGTGACTGTTCCCTTTTATCTCTCTTTAAAAGGTGTTGGATTGTTAAGCATGTGGCAAAGCACCATGCTTTGCAGAATTTGTAACAGTGACAAAATGAAAGTGTCAGCAGTTGCTGCTGTTGTCAGCTGTGTTACAGTAAAAGTCCAGATTTGCAATTAAATTTAGTTGCCAATACTTACTGCTACTGCTTTGTCTACTGATTCTATTGGCTTCCACAAAAGGTAATGGCTGTCTACGCATTTTATTCATCAGTTTTAAATGTCACAGGTTTACTTTATTGGAAAACCCGATTTTCATTCCAGTAGTTTTTTATTGCTAAATTTTAGGTAATGCATACATGTCCTTAATCAGGTCAAACGGTTTCACAGGGGATTTCTACGTATTGAGATACGGGCCACCAAAAAGGCAAGAGGTCAGTTTCCTCACGCACCGCAGAGCTAAATTGGGCAGCCCAGTGAGGCCTCTTCTGTATTCTATTTAAGGTCTGTGCCCATTCATGAGTAGAGAAAATTGTAGACCCGAATCCAGAATCAAAGGACTTTTGGGGAATTCTCGCCAAATATGGAGGAACCATCTTGGGAACTTCCTCCTAAAGCAGTGTGGAGAGGCTCCTGGGATGTAGGAAGCCAATCTCATTGGGACCATATACCATCGAAGTAGCACTTTGTAATTTGCCTCTTTAAAGCAAGTATTAATATATGTTCCAGATGTATTTCCGGCTAGTTTGTGCCAATTCTCAAGATCCAACTCCACTTGCAGGTCTTCTTCCCATTTTAGACAACCAGGTTTTGTTATACTTACCCAAGACCTCTGCTTGCAAACAAAGACACAATGAGGACTATAGCAGGGTTGCCAGCAGAAATTACATAAATATATTCAAGTTCAGCTTGAGGCAGGCTCAGCAAATATTCACATAAGTTCAGGTGCCGAATCGGAACCCCACTGAAATGGGAGACAAATCTTAAACCGTGATGTGCATTTTCAAGGGTATGTCAAATAAATAACACGGGGGAGGGGGGAGGCTGGGCATTGCCCTGGGGAACTTGTACCAAAGCAAAAAAAAGTTATATTTGGTGGAGAACATGCTCAAATGATGCACTAAACATTAAAAATATTTTTTTTCTAAATAACATGACTAGGAATGCCCTTAATGTGCCTGTAAAGTGGCACATCTGTATTGATGTTTACAACTTATCTCAGCAAAAGTGACGTTTACAGGAGATTTCCACCCAAAAATGCAACTTCCGCTTTAAGGGAAGGTGACCCCCTGACATGCTACATTTGTCATGTCATTTTTTTTTTTTGGGGGGGGGGGGGTGGCGGGCGGAAACCTTTTTAGCGGGTTCCAGCTCCCACTTCCTCCTGGGTCACCACAGTGCCAGAAGGGAGATCACCACTCCCCCCCTCCCTCTCACCAATTATCTGGGGCACGTCACAGGTCCCAGATGATTGCCCAGCCAGTCACAGAGCAGCTCGTGCCCAGCTGTGGCAGCGCTGCAGAGAGGAGACGAGATGAGCGGGGCTTCGTTCCCCCGCATTGCTGGACCCTGGACAGGTAAGTGTCCGATTATTAAAAGTCAGCAGCTGCAGTATTTGTAGCTGCTGACTTTAAATTTTTTTTTTTTTATTGGAACTCCGCTTTAAATTTAAATGACCGCAAACAGCCATGGGTTTCTTTGAGCTATACCCTTACCCTAGATGAGCATCTCATATAGGTGTTAATATGGGACCTTCATGCACAAAATGGGGTTTCACTTAAAAAATACATACCAGACCCATATCCTTGATGAGGATCTGGTATGGATGCCAAGGCAGACCCCAGCATGCTCCCCCAAATCCCATACCAGACCCAAATAAATCCCTGCCCCTTTGTTTATATTTCGCTGTCAGCTAGAGTTCTCTGACAGCTGAAAGGGCAAGAAAGAGACATAGTTAGGATTCCAGCTTTTTACAACCAGCCTGAGGGAAAGCGGTGACATTTATTAGCAGTAGTAATACTGTTTCTAATATTTCACCTCCCTCTTTTGCTTGAGTTATGACTTGACAAAACATCAATTTAGTTTGGCTGTTTGACAAATCTTCATACCAGCAGCCAATCCCTAGTTACCAGCACCTGGGTGATCATATCCAGTCCACAGAGCACCACATCTACATGCAGCCTGCAGTGTTTTTTTTACTGGCTAGCCATCTGGAGCGCTGGCAGAGCCCAAAGTGTCAGGTACACCAGTTTGCTGATGTATTGTCTACATAGTAGTGATGGCTAATTGTATTTCCTCTACAACTGTGCCAAATGAGAAAGAGAGAGCTAAAAGCAGAGTTCCACCCAACCATGGAACGTCTGCTTATCTGTTCCCCCCCCCCCCCAGGGCCACATTTGGCACCTTGGGGGGGGGGGGGGAGCGGATACTACTTCTGGGAGACTGGCCCGCAGCGAAGTATGTCAGCAGCTCGGTCCCCCTCCTCCTCCCTCTCCTTCTGCAGGGCCAGGGAGAGAGTGCAGCCTGCTTTGCGCGTGTGCAAGTAGGGGCTCGACCGTGAAGCCTGAAAGGCTACACTGCCGGGTTCCCTTACCGGCAATGGCGGCGGAAGCACTAGACAGCTGATGGAATACTTTAGCTGCAGTGCCAACATCGCTGGACTCCAGGACAGGTAAGTGTCCTACTGTTAAGACAGCAGCTATCTTTTAATTTTTAAAGGGGCAGACCTCCACTTTAAGACTGTAAGAAAATACAGTGTGTGGGGTACACACTGAAAATTTGGCGAAAGATCATCCGGTTTTCCGGAACTGAGGATACAAATAATGAACGAAAAAAAGACAGGCTTTTTTTATTTTTTCTGATCAGCGCAGTCTTTCGTATCTGATATTTCTCTTATGAAAGCCGTACACATTAACCACTTAACGGCTTGCCGACCGCCGCCTGTATATATGTCGGCAGAATGGCATGGCTGGGCAAAGTAACGTACCCGTACATTACTTTGAATTTCCCCCCGTGCGCGCACCGCACGATCCCTGACTGCCCGTGGGACCCGCGGACTCTATGTTCGTGGGGATACCCACTATCGTGTCATGGAGCTGAAGAACGGGGAGATGCCGATGTAAACACAGCATCTCCCCGTTTTGCCTAGTAACAGGACACTGATCGTCTGCTCCCTGTCATCGAGAGCAGCGATCAGTGTTGTGTCACTTCTAGCCTATCCCCGAGCCAGAAACACTCCCCCAGGACACACTTAACCCATCCCCGCCCCCTAGTGGTTAACCCCCTCACTGCCAGTGATGTTTTTACAGTAATCAATGTCATTTTATAGCATTGATCGCTGTATTAATGTCAATGGTCCCAAAAATGTGTCATAATTGTCTGATGTGTCTGCCATAATGTTGCAGTCACAATAAAAATCGCTGATCTCCGACATTGAGTTAAAAAAAAAAAAATGTATAAAAAATGCCATACATCTATCCCCTATTTTGTAGACACTATAACTTTTGCGCAAACCAATCAATAAACGCTTATTGCAATATTTTTGGTAAAAAAAAAAAAAAAAAATGTCAAAGAATACGTATCGGCCTAAACTGAGGGAAAAACTTTTTATATATATATATATATATATATATATATATATATATATATATATAATTTTGGGGATATTTATTATAGCAAAAAGTAAAAAAGAGTGCCTTTGTTTTTTTTTCAAAATTGTCCCTTTATTTTTTTTTGTTTATAGCGCAAAAAATAAAAACCGAAAAGGTGATCAAATACCACCAAAATAAAGCTCTATTTGTGAGAAAAAAAGGACTTCAATTTTGTTTGGGAACAACATCGCATGACCGCGCAATTGTCAGTTAAATCGACGCAGTGCCGAATTGCAAAATGTGTTTTGGTCAGGGGTAGATCCTTCTGGGGCTAAAGTGGTTAAGGACCGCCTGCTGTTGTTATATGTTGCTACTTTGACGTTAAATATTGTTATGGCAGCAGCTAGCTGCCATAACCCCTGTATTTTTAAAAACAGCCGGTGATCCTCTTTCAAATAAGTGGTCTCACTATCGCCGGTAGGAGCGAAGATGATCGGGTCCTTCCCCCTCACTGCCTGGATGCCGAGTTAGGGAAAGATGGCCCCTGCTTGGCTCCATAGCCTCGGAGGGCAGAAGTGACATCAAATGCCACTTCCACCCAGTGCTCTTAAAGGGCAATTTTTTTTTTTTATTATTATTTTTATATTGCATTCTAGTGTAAAAATTAGATCTGAAGTCTTTTTGACCCCAGATCTCATATTTAAGAGTTCCTTTAATGCTTTTTGAGTTGTTTACATTCCTTGTAATAGGAATAAAAGTGACCCAAACATTTTTTTTAAAGGACAGTAAAAATAAAAAGTAAAATCAATAAAACAAAAAATGAAAGTGCCCCATCCCGCCAAGCTCATGCACAGAAGCGAATGCATACATAAGTCGCGCCCGCATATGAACATGGTGTTCAAACCACACGTGAGGTATCGCCGCGATTGTTGGAGTAAGAGCAATAATTCTAGCACTAGACCTCCTCTGTGGCGCTAAACATGTAACCTGTAGAAATTTTAAATTGCAGCAGGGAGATTTTTAAGGGTGCAAGTTTGTCGCCATTTCACGAGCGGGCGCAATTCTGAAGCGTAACATGTTGGGTACTCGGCGTAACTTTATCTTTCACAATATACGTGTTGGCTAGGTTAGAGCAGATCTAGTCAGCAATAGGTTCCCATGGCCTGGTCCTTACTATGCTTACATTCAAGGGCATGTTTATTTGGCAAGGTAACTAGCATTTAAAGAAGGTAAGACCAGCATTAACAACCTACATTGTTCAGTTTTGTTGTTTATTCTCAGTTTTCTGGGTGTTATTCCTACAATTTAGTATATTTACTTGTTGCTTGTTCATTGCCCCTGTTGCACAGAACATTCTTTAAGAGAATTAAAGTTCATGTATTTTAGATCTCACTCTTTTAAAATATCTACAGGCCAAGTGCAGTGCTCCTGTTCTATTACACTTTCATACCTGTAATTGCCACTGAAATCCAGTCCACTGAACAGATAATCACAATTCACACAGAATGCTTTATAAACTAGTAAAGGGATTGACCTGCTTAGCAGCTGTGGTATTTGTTAGCAATGTGTTAATGTGCCTGTGTGGCTGTGAGATTTTTTTTAATCAAGCAGTGATTAGAAGAAGGCATCCAAATCCTGCTCTTGAGGATTTTGTACATGAGATAAATAAAGCAAAGATTTTCACTAAATAAGAATTTTAATAGGGCTATCGTCAGAGTTAATCCCAGCTGCTAGAGTCATAAACGACTAATGTTTCAAATAATCGAGGCCCCGAGCATTACTAGAGTGCTTAAAGAGGAAGCAAACTCTAAAAAACAAAAAAAAACACCCTGCAGGACAAAGGCATAATGAGCATAGCATACTAGCTCATGAATTACTTACCTGAGATCGAAGCAACCTTTGTTCATCTCCTCCGTCGCCGCCATATCTCCTGGAGTGACTTCCGGGTATTGCTGCTCCGGCGCTGTGACTGGCCGAAGCAGCGATGGCGTCAATCCAGGGCATGCGCACGGGAGCCATCAGTGACGGCATGATGCCTTCACTAACGGCATGCTCAGTGCGCCTGCACCGTTGTCTGCGGAATGCATGTGCCGTAGAAATTGGTGCTCGTTTTTAGGAAAATATCTCCTTAACCGTGTAGGTTAAGGAGATATTTCTTGCACCTACAGGTAAGCCTTAATCTAGGCTTATCTGTAGGTTAAAGTGGTCTGTAAGGGTTTACAACCACTTTAAGGCTCAAGTCACAATAATTCGTTTTTTGATGCATTTTTCAGAAATGCAGGGAGTTTTTTTTAACATGGGTTCCTATGGAACATTAATGCATTTTTGTGCCTCTGCGTTTTTGGACAGGGTCTGGGACTTTTTTTTCCTGCAAAATGCAGCGTTTTGCATGTAATAGGCTTCAATGGACTCACATCCAAAACGCAAGTACCGCGTTACCACGATTTTGATATATTTTTTTTTTACCCTGTATATAGCTGGTTGCTAAGAAGAGGGCCAGGAAGCTGGCCGCCGTGTCCTTAACAACCGATGAGTCATCAGCTGTCAACAGGCTTCTCCGCTGAGAGCTGAATGTAAAAAAAAAAAAGAACTGCTAGCTTAAAAAAAATTGCTAGGTGCATACCAGGCCCTTGGGTCTACTAGGCATTCGGAGGGGACCCCCCACTCCAACATTTCTAAAATCCATACCAGACTCTTATCCGAGCATGCAGCTCGGCAGGTCAAGAAAGGGAGGGGACGAGCCAATGCCCCCCCTCCTAAACCATACCAGACTGCATGCCCTCATCATGGGGAGGTGGGTGCTTTGGGGCAGGGAGGCTCTGCGCCTCCCACCCCAAAGCACCTTGCCCCCATGTTGACAAGGGCCTCTTCCTGAAAACCCTGGCCGGTGGTTGTCGGTGGTCTGTGGTCGGGGGCTTATCAGAATCCAGAAGCCCTCTTTAACAAGGGGGCCCAGAGATCCCGGCCTACCTCGTATGTGAATGAGTATGGGGTACATTGTACCCCTACCAATTCACCAAAAAAAAAGTAGTGTCCTTTATTAAAAATGTTGTTTTCTTCCCCACTTCTTCCTCCTCCAGGCTTCTCCTTCTTCTGGTCTTCTTTGTCTGGTGTTCTTCCTCTGCCGCCGCTCCCACCCCTGACACTCCTCCGATGCTGCGTCCTGCTGATCTGTCTGCGCCGATGTCAAGCATTTCTTAGATGATGATGGGGCGTGGTCATCGGATGATGTCATCCAGAGGCCCCGCCACCTCATGATGTCACGGCGGACCCATCATTCCCCAGGCCCCATGTTGAGGGCGTGCGGTCTGGTATGGTTCGGGGGGGGGGGGCGCTCGCTCATCCCCCTCCCTTTTCTGACCTGCCGGAATGTATGCTTGGATAAGGGTCTGGTATGGATGTTGATCATGCCGTTTTTTTTTTTGTTGGCGTGGGGGGTCCCCTCTGAATCCATATTAGACCCAAGGGCCTGGTTGGACCCCCACGCTGTTATTTTTCATGATTTTTTTTTTAGCTGGCAAAACCTAGTAAAATCAAAGCTATTTCTAATGCCTGTTACAGCCAATTTAAACAGAACTGAAAAATCATATACAAAAACAAAAGTTTTAGATTTCAAATGGACACATTTTTCTGAAATGGGGAAATTTCAAAAAAATGTGTTGAAAAGTTGGAGTAATTAGTGGGCACTATTAAAGTCTACCATCCTAGAGGCAACTAGATTATTTTACAGCAAGTTAGCAAGAATAAACAGAAGAAAAAAACAATATGGTTCACTAAAGAGGTAAGTAGGATAGTAAAGGAAAGCAAATCAGCATTTAGAAGATTCAAGGAAATGGGAGTTGACAGAGAGGAATATAAAAATAGACAAAAGGAGGCCAAAGTAATGCCAAAGCACAGAAAGAGGAGCAAATGGCTTTAGATACATTAACCCTGACGGCTACAGCATGGCCTTACTGAGCCGGAAGGCTGTCATATGATGTCTGTCCATGATCGCGCTCCCTCTTCTTCGTACTCGGCCAATCACAGTGGTCCTTTACCATGTGATCAGCTGTGTCCAATGACAGCTGATCAGGATGTGATCCAGGTATCCGCTTTCCTTTCTTCATGATGACAGCATGAGGAGGGGAGAAGAGAGACGATTACTGGCTTGTGATTATCAGTGCAGTCCCAACAGTACCCACCAATGCTGCCAATCAGTGCCCACCAGTAACTCCTCGTCAGTGTCACCTGTCAGTGCCGCCTCATCAGCACACATCAGTGAAGGAGAAAAATTACCTGTTTGCAATATTTTCTTTTTTTTTTTTTCATTCGCTTAGCAAAAAATAAATACCCAGTGGTGATTAAATACCATCAAAAGAAAGCTCTATTTGTGTAAAAAAATGATAAACATTTCATATGGGTACAGTATCGCATGACCATGCAATTGTCATTCAAAGTGTGACAGTGCTGAAAGCTGAGAATTGGCCTGGGCAGGAAGGGGGTAAAAGTGCCCAGTAGGCAAGTGATTAATGATAGAAAGAAAAAAATACAATGGGAACAATACAATGAAAACTGGCCACAACACTAAAGCTGAGTAAGATCTGTATGTAGCAAACTATTTAAACAATTACATCTGTTCAGTCTTCTCAGAAAAAAATTGTACTGACCACAAGTTGGGGAATCATATTGGTTCTAGTAATGACAGTTCATTTTTGGATTTCTAAAGACAGAGGTAGCAGAGGAACTGGCTTGGTTAAATCTTAATAAAGCAATGGGCCCTGGTGGTATTCATCCCAGAGTTCTAAGATAACTTCAAGGTATAGTCGTTAGGCCATTAACAGACCTTTTTAATCAATCTCTTCTAGCGGGATAAGTTCCCTAGGACTGGCAGACAGCTAACATTGTACCTATCCACAAGAAGTGCAGCAAGGTAGAAGCTGGCAATTGCTGGTCCCCACCATTTGTAACCAGGTGTCCTTCCTCATTCTTTATAGGGCCAATATGGTCTGTCTTCCTTTTTTACTGTTTACATACTTAAAGAATTTCTTGGCATTTTTTTTTGCTCTCCTCTGCTATGTGTCTTTCATGTTCTATCTTAGCCGTCCTTATTGCACCCTTACATTTCTTGTTGCATTCTTTATAAAGTCTGAATGCTGATGATGATCCCTCAACCTTGTATTTTTTGAAGGCCTTCTCCTTTGCTTTTATATGCATTTTTACATTGGAGTTAAGCCACCCAGGACTTTTGTTCTCTCTTTTAAATGTATCACCCAATGGGATGCATTGGCTAATGCCCCCTTATTTAATATGTTCTTAAAGCAAACCCATCCCTCCTCCGTGTTCTTTGTTCCTAAGATTTTATCCCAATTTATGCCTTCTAGCAAGGCTCGTAGTTTAGGGAAGTTGGCTCTTTTGAAATTCAGTGTCTATGTATTCCCCATATTTTTCCTATTTGTGTGATTTATACTGAAGCCAATTGACCTGTGATCGCTGTTACCAAAATTGCCACATATTTCCACATCCGTGATCAGGTCTGTATTGTTGGTAATCAGTGGATCCAGTAACACTTTTTTTCTAGTTGGTGTGTCTACCATCCGACCCATAAACTTGTCCTGCAAGACATTCAGGAACTGGTGAGCCTTAGATGAATGTGCGGTTCCTTCCGCCCAGTCTATGTCTGGATAGTTAAAAATCCCCCATTATGATAACACTTCCCATACTTGCTACTAATCCAAATTGTGATAGGAGATCTGTCTCCCCTTCCTCCCTCAGGTTAGGGGGGCTATAGCATACTCCCAGTATTATTTTCCCCTAAGCTTCATCCCTTTGGGGCTCTACCCATAAGGATTCCACTTCCTCCCTAGCTCCCTTAGTGATGTCATCTCTCACACTCACTTGTACATTATTCTTGATATATAGACATACCCCTCCCCCTTTTTTACCCTCTCTATCCTTGCGATAAAAGGTATAATGTTTGCCAGCCAATCATGAGAGCTGTTCAACCAGGTCTCTGAAATTCCCACAAAATCCAAATCCTCCTCGTACAACAGAACATAAAAAGAAACATCCAACTATATCAAAAAAGTTGCCAACATCCCTAAAGTAGCCAAAAAGAAAAGGAAATACCCCCCAATGGTGTGGGACTTTAAAGGCAACAAAATTTAAAACACATAGAATTTTATTAAACGATATACAAAAATGCAGATTACAAAATCATACAAAATATCAAAAATCAATCACAAAATTGAATAAAACTTGATGTTATATTCCCACGTGGTCCAATCAACCCAACGTATTTCGGGACAAAGTCCCTTTGTCCTCGTACAACAGTATCTCTAGTTCACCTATCATGTCCGCCAGGCTCCTGCCATTGGTGAACATGCCACGTAGTTTAGACGGGTCACATATTATCCTCTTTTTGGGTGTTCCAAGATTGCAACTAGGACTTGCTACTATACTTACCTTTGGTCAACCTACCACTAATGCCCCCAGTACAACCCTCTGGAATATGTTCCGTGCTGCCTATCTCTACCTCTGGACCCTCCCCCCCAGCGCCTAGTTTAAATACCCCTCTAACTTTTTGCCCATGTTCATTCCCAGCTAGCTGATCTGCACCCTCCTCATTTAGGTGCAGAGTCCGTCCCTTCTATAGTACCAGTTATCGACTGAGAAGTCGGCCCAGTCCTCCAGGAATCCAAACCCCTCCTTACTACACAAGCTCTTCAGCCACTTGTTTACTTCCCTAATATCCCTCTGCCTTTCTGGTGTGGCTCAATGTACCGGTAGTATTCCTGAGAATACTACCTTGGAGATTCCTTTCCTCAATTTAGCTCCTAAGTCCCTAAAATCGTTCTTTAGGACACTCTATCTGCCTCTGACTTTGTCATTGGTGCCAACGTGCACCATGACAGCTTGGTTTTCCCCAGGCCGAGGGCTTTCACACTGAAGCGGTGCGCTGGCAGGAGTCAACAAAAAAAATCCTGCAAGCAGCATCTTTGAGGTGATTTAGGAGCGGTGTATACACCGTTCCTAAAAGCGCCCATGCCCATTGAAATCAATGTTAAGTGCCCCGCTAAAAGCGCAGCTAAAAACGACGGTAAAGTGCAGCTAAAAATAGTGGCCATTTACAGCCGACGCCTCAGAGTGAAAGTGCTCTTAAATACATCAAATGGGTGAATAAGGTTCAGGAAGACAGTTTTTTTTTTTTTAATATGAAAGCAAAGTCAATAACACAGGGACATGACCTCAAACTAACTGGAAGAAAGCAAATTACAAACTAATCTTAGAAAGTATTATTTTACTGAAAGGGTAGTTGAAGCTTGGAAAAAAAACTTTCAGCAGAGGTAGTGAGACAGTCAACAGAAAATGGCTTCAAACATGTTTGGGACAAACATAGATCTATAAAAAAAAATACAAAATATGTCTTAAAAAAGGAAAAAACAAACAGGCAAATTCGAATGCCATCACTTTTCTGTGTTGTTGTCAGAGGACTAACAGAAATCCACCCTGCCAGCGTCAGCGCTTCCCTGTGCGCCTGCGGGGTAGAACTGCGCACATGGGTTGCCAATGCAGCGGGTCTGCGCATAAGGGTGCGTGAGTAAGCGGATTTGTGCACACACGGTACAGCAGGCCTTTGCACGCACGGTTGTGCGCACAACGTGATTCCCCCTGGCAGGCCTATAAAAGGCAGCTCTGTTTCCTGTGTCATTGCTGGTTTGTCTTTTCAGCTCCAGTGTTCCTTTGCCTTGCCTGTGTTTCCTGTGCCTAACTGTTGTGACCCGGATTGACCTGACTACTCTCGAATCTCTCCTGCACCTGACCCTCGGCTTGCCTCAAGGACTTCTCTACCTGCTTGAAATCGGTGTTTGACCCTTGGCTTCCTCCTGGACCTGTTTTTGCCTGCTCCTTGTGTTTGATGCTCGGCCTGCTGCTTGACCACTGTGTACGATCCCGGATTGTTTTCAAGATTTCGTTCCTGTTTAGACTTTCCTGTGTTTGACCCCCAGCCTCCTTATCTGATCATGCTTCAAGCTCCATCTCTAGCTCCAGGTGTTTGCGCGCCAGCCGGGCCTGCTCCAACCAGTGTGAAATCCACCCTGCACGGGTCTCTCTCCTACCAAAAGACCTTCCAGCAAGCTTCGCCTACCTGCTAGAGACCCGTGCCCAGTACCCACTGTTCCACCCTCAGGGGTACTGTGCACCCAGCTGCAAGTGGAGCCGCTCTCAGCAACTCGGCCCTGGTGAGTACCTGACAGTTGTTTTCTTGGATTTAGAATTTGTTGCGCCAAATATGACAACTGTTAGTAAACCCCTGCAACAGTTAACCCACAAGATAGTTCTGTTGAAGTGGATTGCCATTAAACAGCAAGCTTTTGATGAACTGATGAGATGACTTACTTGATCCAGCTGAAAAACGCAACATATTGTTAGTGCATGCCATTTGGGTTTAAGCTGTTGTTCTAGATCATAAACAACATGGCGAAGATTGCAGACATATTCAGTAGGCAAGCATACGTCTATACTTGCAGACTAAAAAGAGGGTTTAGCTGTTTGTGAAATGGAAAAGATTCAACATATCTGAGAGGATGGATGGAGGTGTACATGGGCAAAAAAGGCCAAATTGCGCCCCATCACTCAAACTGCGCAGACCATGCTTGCACATTTCCACCAAAAGTGGCAAGCCCAGCCCAGTATGCAGAAATGGTACCTGCTCTCTGCTAATCATATGCTTGGCAAATAGAAAAAGGGGTGGGCCTAGTGTCATCTGACAGACAGTTATGCTATCTACCTTCCTTATATCTGTTTCTTTAAAGTTAATATACCCTGAAATATGTGTCTTATTGTTTTGTACCGGAATTGTTTGCATTTTCTACTTTGTACATTTAATGTATAAGTATTATATAGCTAATGTATGCCTTTGTCATCATGCATTGACTTATAGCTCAATGACCACTCTATGCACCTATCAATTATGTCTGCCTGCAATTTACTATGTGTAACGCTATCGTTAACCAGTCCTGGCACATTTGGCTCCACTGATACCCAATAGGTACATGTGAATGTCCCAGATCCACTTGGTGATAAATGTCCCAAGCACATTCCTTCTCAGGGTAAAAGTCCTTTTTCCAGGTGGTGGTGGATTAATTAAGGGCACCAGTCACTTTGAATACATTTTAGATGTTTTAATAATGAACATGCATGACGAGTGGGAAGATGGGTGGAGGGAACACAGGATACCTGAGGATTCCATTAACAATACACAGTCTCTGGTCCCATACATACATGGTCTTCTCACTAATATCAATCCTTCTGTCACAGAACTCTGCTGGATGGAATACATCTCATAAATGTGGCTCCTGGTTAACTGAGGTTCCTGTGTATTCTCAGTCTTAGGGTACAAGGCAGAACAGCAGTAGGACAGTTCATGTGGTACTTCCCAGCACGGTCGGTCACTTGCCATCGCTGTGGTAGGACAACCGCAGCTTTGCTTCCCCAATGGCCAGTAGTACTTCATCTCAGCCAGCAGCTTAGGGACACCTCCCATGACAGGAGATCCCTCAACACTCCATACCTCTGGGCCCTGAGGCCTAGATAAGTGGATCACACAGACATACTCTCAAGGGAAAGAAAGCAGGAAATGACTCAAATATTTAATAGCTCTCCCAGCATTCACAGCAAGCTCCCCAGGCCTGCTGATTGGCCAGGTATTAAATATCTATAATGTGCAGTAAAATTTCTAGCACACCCTACTGAAGAACACACACACAGCATGTGACTGAGAATAATCATTTGACACTGATGATGATGATGATGATGATGAGTGCACAGCCAGCACACAGCTAACACTACACCAACAGATCACAATACACAGCAGAAATAATTCATCGCTATGCACTGGAAACAATCGACCCCCCCCCCCCCTCTCAAGTTTTGGAAAAACCTTGTGAACGCCAGTTTGCCCCTTTATAAAGCCACCTACTCGGGCAGGGGTTGCCCGCAAAAATTTGAGAAGGTGTGGTCCTGCTGGTTGGACGATGACACTACGGCAACTGATGCAGTAAACAACCCCTAGGTTAACATTGGGATTTTAGTATGCGGATAGACTGACCCAAATACTCTTATGTCACATTATCCTGTTATTTTACCATTGTGCACAGAATCTCCTGAGCTAACCTCTCCCAACATTGGGGTTTAGATAGGCATGATTAAGCTTGTGTTGCTCTGCCCTGTTGCAGTCTGTTGCTGCCTCAGAGGTAGACTGTTATATGATGTGCCCTGTTGTGGCCCATTGCCACATCAGGAATGTGCCCCTATGTGGGTAATGTTTGGCCCGCACGTGGGCAGTCTGTATGCCAATAAAAAACTCAATAAAAAAGATTTTACAAAAAAAAAAAAAACATACATGTTATACTTACCTCCATTGTGCGGTTTTGCACAGAGCAGCCCAGATCCTCCTCTTCTCGGGTTTCTCTTCGCTGCTCCTGGCCCCTCCATCCTGTCGAGTGCCCCTACAGCAAGCGGCTTGCTATGGGAGCACCCAACCCGAGTCACAACTCCTTGTGTCCATTCAGATACGGAGCCCCGCCCCTCTCTCTTCTAATTGACTGACTTTGATTGAGCCAATGGCGCTGCTGCTCAGTCAATCAGGAGGAGAGTCCCAGACGGCTAAGACACTTGTGGACATCACTGGAAATAGATGGGGCTCAGATAAGTATTAAGGGGTGCTGGGGAGTCTCCTACACACAGAAGGGTTGTTATCTCAATGCATTACAACTCCTTTAAAGCAGTGTGCATTTGTCATAATGAGCACTGTGAAACTGAGCCTTTTTTTTTCTGTGTTTGCAATATACAAAGCGGTACCTGGCTGTCAAAACCCACAGATTACACAAGGAGACTGGTTGTTAACTTTTGTTCATTTTGTTTTGTTTTTGTACAGCTTCCAGTGAGTTTCGCATTCTTGTACGGGAATGCAAAGCCTACTTGAGGCAGGTCAAATGCACCTATAAATGAATCTTAATGATTTAAGAAGCATCTCAAACGGTTGCCAATGATACAAGCTCCAAGCTCATTGATGCAGGCCCTAATTTGTAGGGCATAGCTGCCAATTTCCCATACAGGCTGCTGTTAGCACTCCTGATACATTGAGTGGAACTCAGCTATAAAATTTTACAGCTGGGTCCTTGGTAATGCTGACAACAACAGAAGATCCCACAGCTGGGTCATTTGCCTTACAAAATGTGTCCTAGGGTATGATATACATCTATATTTCACAGTTTCTTTAGAATGGCAGATTTTGTTAAGTTATCTCTCAATATCTCTCTTACTCTTTGGTTCCTCAACGTGTATATGTAAGGATTAAGAAGTGGAACAACCACAGTGGTCAGCATTGCCACCTTTTTATTATAATCAGGAGACTGGCCTTGAGTTGGCCTTACATATGTAAAAATGCAACTTCCATAAGCCAGCAACACCACCAGGGCATGAGAGGAACATGTGGAGAAAGCCTTTTGTCTTCCCTGAGCTGAGTGAATCTTTAAAATTGCTTTCATTATCTTTGCATAGGATACAAACACGATGAGTAAAGAGGTTAGCAACATAATAGACGATGTGATGATTTCCTGCAGCTGGATAGCATCAGTATTTACACAAGCATTCATGAGTAGAGGCATGACATCACAGAAGAAATGATTTAACACACTGGAGCAATATGATAATCGCATCATTCCAATAGCCGAGGTTGCTATGGAGAAAAAAGCTCCCATCCATACGCCAAACATAAGCCTTACACATAGTTGTTGGTGCATGATAGTAGAGTAATGCAAAGGGTGGCATATAGCTACAAAGCGGTCAAAAGACATAACAGCCAAGAGAAGGAAATTGCTTACTCCCACTAAGAAGAATAAAAAGGACTGTGCAAGGCAAGCCACCAATGAGATGTTTTTTCCACCAGGCAGCAAACCTTGCAGCATTTTAGGGACAGTGATATTGATAAAACAAATATCCAGAATAGACAGGTTACTTAAAAAGAAATACATAGGGCTGCGTAGACGCTGATCAGAGAAGACCAAAGTGAGGATCAGAAGATTCCCAGCCATTGTACAGAAGTAGATAAATAGAATTACAAAGAAAAAGTACATTTCTGCTCGGTGGGAGGAAAACATAAAACCCAACAAGATAAATTCTGTCACCAGAGTCATATTTCTTTTGTCCGATAAAACAAACTCAGTTTTCGAAAGGCCTTGTAATGCATAAATGGGCAGCATGATCAGCTGAATGACAAGGTAGTCCTGCAGGGAAGAAGAAAAGGATCAAATTCTAACACTTTACTTTCTCTGAAATCAAACATAAAGCTTGATTTAAAAAAGATAAAAAAATAAAGGGTATGCTTTGCAGTCTTTGTAGCTAACAGCCTGCTAACATGCTGTCAAATTATAAATAGAAATGTATTAGTAGCAGAAATATCTTTACCACTACTATAAGCCCCCATACACACGATCGGACATTCCGACAACGAAATCAGTCTGATTTTTTCCAACTAATTTTGTCAGAAACTGGTGTTGCATACACAGTCGGACAAAGTTGTTGGAAAATCCGATCGTTCGTGATGATGTTATTTAGTTACGACGGGACTACGTTCAGGCTAATAGCCAATAGCTTTGGTCTAGGAATTAGATCTGAGCATGCGTGGCACTTTGTCCGATCGGATCATGTTGTCAGAAATTTTTTATATCCAGCTCTCAAACTTTGTTGATCGGACATTCCGACGGAAAAAGTCAGATGAATCCCACACGGTCGGATTGTCCGACAAAACGGTCCGATTGGACATTTTCCATCAGAATGTCCGACCGTGTGTACAAGGGCTTAGAGATCTTAGTTATGTATCCTGGGTTTTATAGACAATGCATGCAAAGCCACAGAGCTTAGGAAGGCCATACATGATTGATTTTTTTTTTTTTTCGTTCTACCAGCAGGTTGAATGAAAAAGGAAAAAAAAAAAAAAGAACTTATTTCCCCTTCCACACATTTGATGTGGATGGGGGAATAACTCCTGCTGAGCTATTAGCAGTCTGACAGCGGGGAGCCTTCCCTGCTGGCAGGATACAATGATCAGGATGGCTGGCTATAGGGAAAAACCAGATAGGCTGGTTGTACAGAAGTCGATTAATAGCTCAACTTCTGTACAACCAGATAGCCCACACATGGATCAAAATTTAGCCAGTACAGAAGAGAATTTCAATCCATGTATTGTCAGTTTAGACTCTTGTCATTCACTGAGCACAGTCAGTCCCACACCTCTCCTCCTCACAGCATCTCTACAAAGGGCTCTATGCTTATCCTCCAAATCATGTAAAACCCAGCTTGTATTGCATCCCTTCCAACCAGTGCTGATTAAGGTTTGGGCTCCTCTGCAAAATATTGTGTTGGGTCCCCCACCTCATTTGGACAAAGGGAATGAAAAGCTTATAAGGGCTGAACTGGTAATTAATAGTTACTACTACTTTTTTGTCTTTCCATTTTACATTTTATTGTGCTGTCCATAGGGAAAATCAATAACAAGTGACATTAACTGAATTTATAAGTGAAAGTAAAATAAATGTGCAAATCTATAATAAAATAAAAAAAGTCCATATAAATCAGTGACCACAAAGTGAGATTCCAAAGGATACATGAACCAGCTTCAGTGTTCAACCACCAGAAAGGAGATACACTATCAGCTTATTAAACATAAGGGAAAAGAACAAAGGATCCGGCTTAGTGTAGTGTATATAAAAACAGCGCTATTTATTATTGTAACTGGTACTTGCAAACACTGAAGGAAGGATAAGCAAAAAATACACAAGTGACGCTCACACAAGCACAGATTTCTTGTAATTTTAGTTTCCATTAAATATGCCTGAGAGCAGGCCCGGACTGGCCATAGGGCAGACTGGGCATTTGCCCGGTGGGCCGGGGCCGCCCGCTCCATAGAACTTTGCTGTTTAGGCCACACAGCGGGAAGTTAAGCAGCGACTGCGGCCTGAACATGGTTAACACAGGACATGGCCGCCGCTCGCCGCTACCGCTATGCGGCCGTTCCGTGTCTCCTCCGGCAGAACTGGCGGCTGCATGGGCTGAGCTGTGTGTCTCTCTTAACCTCCCTGGCGGTACGATTATTTCGGATTTTAGGTGCTAAAAGCGGTACCATTATTTTGCATGAAAATTTGGCGTTTTATATTGTAGTCCTGCAATTCTTAGGAATAACTCTCTTAAATCTGTCCAAACCAGAGTCTAGCAGACATCCCGGGTATGATAAAGTTTGAAAAATTTAATCATAAATTATAATATAATAAATAATTATAAATAATTGTACCAAATAATAATATAACACTAATAAAAATTATTCAATAATGTAATCAAATCAAAAACACTGAAATTTACTCAGTTGCAGAATTGTCGCTGTCATTACTTTTCAGTATTTGATGACGGATCTCCCCACAAATCGCTATCGCTCAATTCTGAGAGTGATTCTAATTTATTATCGCTGTTTTCTAGCTGGTCTAAAATCATTTTTGATGTACAGTGACAGTTTTGGTTGCTATGGGCAATCTCCAGTTTCCAGGCATAAAGAACAGTTTTTATTATATAAAACTGCATGCAGGACACTGGGCAGACCACTAGGGACAACGGGGATGTGAAATATTTACATACAGCAATGTAATCTGTAAGATTACATTATACTGTATGTTTACTGTTTGTTTCACTTTTTGAATTTGGCGCCGATCTCCGTGCCCGTGCGTCGCAACGCTCGCAGGGCACGGAGATCGGCGATGTAATGCATCGAGCGAGACACGGCTCGCTCGTACAGCGGGGAGACAACGCTGGATCCGAGGGAGAAGGTAAGTAAACCTCCTCCTGGATCCAGCGATGCAGTCCCGAGTCTGGCTCGGGGATACCGCTTTTGGTATGAAAAATCCACCCCGAGTCAGACTCGGGAACACCGCCAGGGGGGTTAAACACAGCTCAGCCTCAGCGCCGCGCTGACAGTTCCGCTCTCTGATCCCAGGGGCTGCTCCTCCTCCTCCAGCCAAGGTGTCCGCACGGTGAGGCAAGGGGCGGGGCTGCTGTCAAGACATTCCCCCCGCTCGCGCCCCCCCTTCTCTTGTTGGCAGCATATGTGAGGAGAAAGCTTCCCTCACCATTGGCCACAACAGAGGGCCAATCGGAGACCTAGAGGGGCATCATGGGAAATGTAGTCCCAGAGAAAGGTAGCCCAATTGTTTTCAGCAGGGAGCTGACTACACACTGCTGGGGGGGGAGGCAGAGAAAAACCTGGAAACAAGCAGAAGTGCCTGTAGCAGCTACTACAGGAGACATAAAAAACGAAAGAGAGGACTGTGCTGGGGAACTAATAGCCCCAGCACCACCAGAGAGAGAGCCACGCTGCACCGCACCACCAGAGAGAGAGCGCCACGCTGCACCACACCACCAGAGAGCGCCACACTACACCACACCAGAGAGAGAGCGCCATGCTGTTCCCGCACCACCAGAGAGAGAAACACACTGCACCGCACCACCAAAAAGAGAGCAGGTCAGTGTCACTGGGCAGTGTGGGCACAATAGGAGACAGACAGTACTAGCATTGTATGGCCACAATAGGACTGGGACACTGTAATATAAAGGGGGCTGCACTGTAATCATTGCAGTGCCCCTTTACAGTGCAGTTCCCTTTATATCACCGTGTCCCTGCACATTACAGTGTGGAGGACCGACACACCAGCCACCCCCGCGAATGTCTACCAAATCCCCCCCCGGTCCCTGGAAAAGTTGTCTGCCCAGTCTAAAATGCCCGGGTCTATTTTTTCCCAGTCCGGGCCTGCCTGAGAGCCTGTGTGCTTGAAAGTGTGCTGGGGGAGGACAGACTAGCAAACAGAAATCAAATGACAAGCACAGCAGGAAATACTCTCCACTTTCATCTACTGTCATCATTTTGGGGGATCCTATAAGAGACAAGAATCGTCATTACTCTGACAGAAACTGCCAAAATGGAGACGGAAGATTGCATCAATGCCACTGTGCTGGTCACCAGTTCTGGGGATTGCTGATTGAGGGGTTGTCATAAGCTCATCATGCCACTGAACTACCAATGTAAAAGGAAACTGTCCCAGGGGCAGAAGCCTCCACTGCTAATCACTGCTAATGTGGGCCACCCCCCTCCTAAATTTAATCCCATCCTGCTTCCACCCCCTGCGCTCCATCATGCATCTAATTTAGCCCCTCTGTATTCTATCCTGCAAAAGACTTGACCCTGCTTTCCAGATCTGCTCTTATTTTCCTTCTTCCTTTGCCCCCTTGTTCCATCCCAAATGTGCTTCAACCCTGCTTCCTTTAGATCATTATATTTTCAGTCACTCTTCTTTTTCTGCTCCAACATAGGTAGCTCTCTGGGGTCTAGTAGGTGAGAATGGGCCTTGATAAAGACACACTGGTTTACTGGGCCTTTCACCTGTTGGGCAGAACTGTGCAAGGAAGTTCCCTCTCTCTTATGCAGCTAGACAGCCTCTCCCTCTGATGATGGGGCGCATTTAGGCTGGTTCACACTATTGTGGATTGGATGTGGAATCCCCGCATCAAATTCGCAATAGCAGGAAAATGTGACCGGCTCTCTATGGAGCTGGTTCACATATCTCCGATGAGGCTCCGGAGCAAATTTGCACAGAGCCCTGTGCATCTTTTGTTCCATTTCAGCTCTGAATTCAGCCATAAATTCGGGCTGAAATCGGACCTGAAATGGTGAACCAGGAAGCACAAGACCCCTGCTGGGAGTTGCATCGGCATCCAGTGTGAACTGAACCTTATAGAGAACAGTCTCTCTCTTTCTTTAGAGGATAAGTCTCTTTTTTTGTCTGTCATGGCAATCAAAGGACAGTCTTGGTTTACAGACCAGGGATATTCCAGAGCTCAAATTTGAAGTAAAAGGCAAAGTTGAAATGGATATTTTATAGATAGGCAACTCCTATCCTCATATTGATTAGTGGTTCCAAATTAATATTAACTACTGCAGTAGGGAACAGACACAAAAGATACGCTCAGCATCTTTCCAAATAACCGTTCTTTATTATGACGCATGTGAAGGTTTTTATACACATGATTACGTAGGTATCACATTAATATTACAATTGTACGTTTATGGTAACAAGGGGCGTTACATAGGCAGGCTAATTCTAATCAGGACTTGAAAGAATGCAAAACATGTACTGAAAACAATATTAGTGCCGTGTGCACAGTGAGGGCATTGTGCAATACATATAAAATAGAATACAATTATGTACAGAACCTACAAATTTCCATTACAGTTTTGGAGATCTCCCAAGTGTCCAGGAAGGATTTAGTTACTTATTCTTACAGGTCATAATAAAATGGCAACAAATTTGCACAACACTTTACATATTGTACATATACATCAGTAATCAGGTATTGATGTGGATACCATAGCTATTGCTCTGCATAGAGCCCCATGTAACATTAATCCAGGAGCCAATTAACCCGCCAGCATGTCTTTGGGGTGTGGGGGAAACCAAAGTACCCACAGAAAACCCATGCAAACACAAAGAAGACATGCAAACTCAATGCAGATCGTGTCCTAGTTGGGATTTGAACTGAGGACCCTAGTGCTGCAAGACAGAAGCACTAACTGCTAACGTTGTGCTTACTAGTAAAGGTACTTGCAGGTAGCTATAGGCCCCTTTCACATGAGCAGACCGATCTGGTCCTATTCGGACCCTCCATTATCCTCTATGGAGTGGTGGATGTAAATGGACATGTCTATTTACACCTACCAACATCCAATCTGATAACAGACGGATGGGGATCTTTTCCCCATCTGTCTAGCGTATCAGATCAGATGGCAGTTGGGTGTAAACGGACAGGTGGTCAATTTACATCCAACCACCCATAGAGGAGAGTCAGCTGTATCTGTCTGCTCTGTATAAGCGGAGCAGACACAGACCAGCCATCCGTCTGTTCAGTGTGGATCAGTGGGCATATTCCCCGCTGGGTAGGTGGACTTCTGACAGAGTCCGCCCCTTGTGAAATGGGCATTAGTCTACTATTATTTTTAATAATTAGTTATTTATGGGGATCCTAAAGCTATTGCTTTGCCTAGGACTACATGTAGCATGAATCCAGACCTGATTTATACTAACTACTCTCCCTGCTCTCTTACTGCTCCCTTCCACCAACCCATTCTCTCCTCATCTAAAATCTCACTTTTACATACACTGCCACTTCTTCTTGATGGCTTCTCTTGTTCCCACCTTTGCTAATATTCATAATGTGAAAGCATATTCTGATTACCTTCTACCTATGCTTATTTATATGATTTTAATTCAGGTCCTGGGAAATCAAACCTGTACATAATTTACCTTCTTTAACAACAATAATAATAGCCTATAATAAATCTTTACACATGGGATTCATTATTCTAACATTTACCATTTGAGAGATGTATAGCAAGTAAAAAGCTTGAATGTCCTCCATTTGGGGATGTTTAAAGCTAATTATTGGCCTTGATGTCTTTGTTGGCTTTTCAAGACAACGTCACATGGTCAAACATATTACTCATTTTGATTATAATGACCTTTGTACACCTAAATATTTTTATTCATATTTTTGTGTAGAAAAAGATATGGCTTTACTACATGTAAAAATCATCATTTATTTGCTAGAAAATTATATAGAATCCCAAAACATTATATATGTTTTTTTAGCAAACACCCTGGAGAATACAATGGTGATCGTTGCAACTTTGTATCTCGCACGGTATTTGCGCAGCAATTTTTCAAATGCTTTTTTTGGAAAAAAAAAAAACAGTTTTGTGCGTAAAATAAATAAATAAATAATAATAAAAAAAAAAAGTAAAGTTAGCCCAATTTTTGCATAATGTGAAAGATGAAGTTATGCTGAGTAAATAAATACCTAACATGTCACTCTTCAAAATTGCACACGCTCGTGGAATGGCGCCAAACGTCGCTACTTAAAAATCCCCAAAGGCGACGAGTTAAATTTTTTTTTACTGGTTATATGTTTTGAGTTACAGAGGAGGTCTAGGGCTAGAACTATTGCTCTCGCTCTAACGTTCACAGCGATACCTCACATGTGTGGTTTGAACACCGTTTTCATATGTGGGCGGAACTCACGTATGCGTTCGCTTCTGCATGCGAGCACATGGGGAAAGGGGCGCTTTAAAAAATTTTTTATATTTTTTTCCCCAAAAATAAATTTTTTGATCAGTTTTATTCCTATTACAAGGAATGTAAACATCCCTTGTAATAGGATTATGGCATGACAGGTCCTCTTTACAGTGAGATATGGGGTCAATAAGACCCCACATCTCACCTCTAAGCTGGGAAGCCTGAAAAAAAAAAAAAAGGATTCTGGCTTTGATCGTATTGGCGAGTCGGTAGAAGCACCGGAGGGCGGGGGGATGTCTATGGCTGGGTATTGCAGGGTATCACCGACTATGGCTGGGTATCTCAGAGTATGGCGTTGCAGAGTATTGCGTTGCAGAGCATTGCAGGGTATTGGCGGGTGTTGCAGGGCATTGGAGGGTGTTGCAGAGCATTGCAGAGTGTTGTAGGGTATTGGCGGGTGTTGCAGAGTGTTGCCGGGTGTTGCCGGGTGTTGCCAAGTGTTGCCAAGTGTTGCCGGGTGTTTCCGGGTGTTGCAGAGAGTTGCAGAGAGTTGCAGAGCATTGCAGGATATTGGCGGGTGTTGCAAAGCGTTGCAGGGTATTGGCGGGTGTTGCAGAGCATTGCAGAGTGTTGCAGGGTATTGGCGGTTGTTGCAGAGCATTGCAGAGTGTTGCAGGATATTGGCGGGTGTTGCAGAGCGTTGCAGGGTATTGGCGGGTGTTGCAGAGCATTGCAGGGTATTGGCGGGTGTGGCAGGGTATTGCAGAGTAATGGCAGGGTATTGCAGAGTAATGGCAGGGTATTAGCTGGCATTGCAGAGTATTGGCAGGGAATTGAGGGGTTAATTTTCGGTGAGCAGCGATGTGGGCACTGCAGATGCAGCCCACATCGCTGCTGACACCGATCTCTTCCCCCTCCGCTGTACCGATCGGCACAGAGAGGGAGGGTTTGTTTACAAGTGATCACTCCGTCATTTGATGGAGCGATCACGTGGTAAACGGCCGCGATGAGCCACAGGACCCGGCGGCCACGGATGCTCTCGAGTGCGCGCCCCAGGGGGCGCGCGAGAGCGGAATTCTGGGAGGACGTCATATGACGGCCTCCCAGAGTTAAACAACCGCCCTGTAGCCGTCATTCGGCTATGGGTCGGTTGTTAAGTGGTTAAAGAGCAACTGTCATCTCTGTCCCGCAGTGGCTCCTCCTCTGACTTGCTTTTGACTCACCGACGGTCCCATTCACTTTAATGGGACAGCTGGTGATGTGGTAGTGACACAACAAGGTGAGGGACGTGGCGGCAGCAGCAGGCGGGACCTTAAAGTGGTAGTATGGTCGATTTTTTAACTTTTACCTACAGGAAAGCCTATAATAAGGCTTACCTGTAGGTAAAAATAATATCTCCTAAACCTGTACGGTTTAGGAGATATTCCCCTCGGTATGTGCCGCTGACTGCAGCGGCGCATGCGCACAAGGGGGTTCTCTCCGTGAAAATCCAGCAGCACTCGTGCGGCCGGACTGAAATCTCCCGCGCGCATGCGCGGGAGTGACGATATCGCGGCTCCGGCCACTCACAGCGCCGGAGCCGCGATACCAGGAAGAGACGCCGAGGGAGCATGTCGGCTCCCTCGGCGTGGATCGGGCCAGATGTCGGGGCCTCGTTCTAAGGTAAGTATTTCATAATGAGCTAGTATGCGGTGCATACTAGCTCATTATGCATTTTTGCTTTGCAGGTTTAAAAAAAAAAATAAAAAATTGCGGGTTTACTACCGCTTTAATGGATCTGAAATCACAGGTGCTCTTTAAATGTAAGGACTTATCTCCCCTCCCCCCTTCTTGTTGGCATACATGACTGAATAAGCTAAAGGGTCACACGCCACTGGTATAATGGCTACACTAGCAATTACCTCATACAATGTTAGCGGTCTAAACATGGCCACAAAACGACACCAAGTCCTACGTGAAATGAAATAAATCTTTATGCTCTATTGCTTTTCTTCAGGAAACGCACTTAACATCTGTCAAATTGATTTCCCCTCATTTTCCTCAATGGTACTATAGTCTTTCAGACACTAACAAAGCCAAAGGTGTGGCCATTGGGTTCAGTAAATGTGTACCCTTTTGCTGTTCAGATATGTTAGCGGATGATCATGGTCGCTTTCTCTTTCTTAGGGGCTTTCTAGGTAACACCCAGTGTACCCAAAAAACACAGGAAATTTCCCCAGGGGTTTTTTAGCAGCAGAGAGTTGGTGTGAGAATAATTGATGTAAAAAAAAAAAAAAATTTATTTAACAGACAACAGTAATTCCAAATGAACAATAATACATCATCCATATAGGTAGTGCGACAAAAACAAACATGGAACATCACTCATAGCAAAAAAACTCTATGTACAGGCATGGTTTGCCAATTGTATTCAGAACATTTGTATCCACATGAAAAACCCCGATGCATTTCGACCCTTGCGATTTCCGGTCTCTTCAGGGGGATTTATATTCTAGGGAAATGTCAAAATATCTAATTAGAGACTTTGGACAATATAAAAAAAAAAAAATTATATATATACAGTGCCTTGCGAAAGTATTCGGCCCCCTTGAACTTTTCAACCTTTTGCCACATTTCAGGCTTCCAACATAAAGATATAAAATTTTAATTTTTTGTGAAGAATCACCAACAAGTGGGACACAATTGTGAAGTGGAACGAAATCTATTGGATATTTTAAACTTTTTTAGCAAATAAAAAACTGAAAAGTGGTGCGTGCAAAATTATTCGGCCCCTTTACTTTCGGCACAGCAAACTCACTCCAGAAGTTCAGCGAGGATCTCTGAATGATCCAATGTTGTCCTAAATGACTGATGGTGATAAATAGAACCCACCTGTGTGTAATCAAGTCTCTGTATAAATGCCCCTGCTCTGTGATAGTCTCAGGGTTCTGTTGAAAGCGCAGAGAGCATCATGAAGACCAAGGAACACACCAGGCAGGTCCGTAATACTGTTGTGGAGAAGTATAAAGCCGGATTTGGATACAAAAAGATTTCCCAAGCTTTAAACATCCCAAGGAGCACTGTGCAAGCGATCATTTTGAAATGGAAGGAGTATCAGACCACTGCAAATCTACCAAGACCTGGCCGTCCCTCTAAATTTTCAGCTCAGACAAGGAGAAGACTGATCAGAGATGCAGCCAAGAGGCCCATGATCACTCTGGATGAACTGCAGAGAACTACAGCTGAGGTGGGAGAGTCTGTCCATAGGACAACAATCAGTCGTACACTGCACAAATCTGGCCTTTATGGAAGAGTGGCAAGAAGAAAGCCATTTCTCAAAGATATCCATAAAAAGTCTCGTCTAAAGTTTGCCACAAGCCACCTGGGAGACACACCAAACATGTGGAAGAAGGTGCTCTAGTCAGATGAAACCAAAATCAAACTTTTTGCCCACAATGCAAAACGATATGTTTGGCGTAAAAGCAACACAGCTCATCACCCTCAACACACCATCCCCACTGTCAAACATGGTGGTGGCAGCCTCATGGTTTGGGCCTGCTTTTCTTCAGCAGGGACACGGAAGATGGTTAAAATTGAGGGGAAGATGGATGCAGCCAAATACAGGACCATTCTGGATGAAAACCTGTTGGAGTCTGCAAAAGACCTGAAACTGGGACGGAGATTTATCTTCCAACAAGACAATGATCCCAAACATACAGCAAAATCTACAAAGAAATGGTTCACAAATAAACGTATCCAGGTGTTAGAACGGCCAAGTCAAAGTCCAGACCTGAATCCAATCGAGAATCTGTGGAAAGAGCTGAAAACTGCTGTTCACAAACGCTCTCCATCCAACCTCACTGAGCTCGAGCTTTTTTGCAAGGAAGAATGGGCAAGAATTTCAGTCTCTCGATGTGCAAAACTGATAGAGACATACCCCAAGCGACTTGCAGCTGTAATCGCAGCAAAAGGTGGCTGTACAAAGTATTAACGCAAGAGGGCCAAATAATTTTGCACGCCCCACTTTTCATTTTTTTATTAGTTACAAAAGTTTCAAAAATCCAATAGATTTCGTTCCACTTCACAATTGTGTCCCACTTGTTGGTGATTCTTCACAAAAAATAAAATTTTTATATCTTTATGTTTGAAGCCTGAAATGTGGCAAAAGGTTGAAAAGTTCAAGGGGGCCGAAGACTTTCAAGGCACTATATATATATATATATATGTGTATAGTATTTCAAATTAAGCGAAATTATGTCTCCATGCATATAGAGGTATAGTTACCAGTGGGTGGATGAGGACATGAGGATGTGTCGCACAAACCGACATTGCAGGATTATAGCCGTCCAGTGATCCCATCGCTGCCACATGTTCCCCCTGCGCCCTCTGGGTGGGTGCATAGTCCACTGAGCTTACAGGGGGCCACGTTTTGGGACCCAGAGAGGAGGATGGGGGGTGGGGTAAAACACCTGCAGATGGACATGCAAAAAAAACTTTTGGGAAGTCGTCATTAAATAATATAATAGTAGAGGGAGTATATAAAAGTGCTTGGCAGCTGTAGACTTATTATTACTTGATCATTAATGGATTCATATTATAGAAGAATTAAACTAGTTATACATAGCATGGCATAGTTTATTCGTTGGTTATATTGATTATAAGAGGGATTAGCTGACAGTGAAAACAAGGTAGGTGAGGGATGGGGTGTGGTGATGTGGCAGGTGAAGTGAAAATGCAAGATGTGAGGGAGACTGATGAGGGGTGTGAAAGTGAAAACAAAACAAAACCATACGTGCTGAAAAAGAAAACTGAAACAACAAAATATTGGAAGTGTAAAGTGACAAGTGTGGGCAACTAGATGAGTGTGAAGGGGATAATGCATGCGTGTATGCGTGTATGTGTGTGTGAGGAAAAAGGGGGATAATTAAATCAGATGGTGAAAGTGAGATGGATCAAGGTGCCAAACACAAGTGATATGACACTGAATGCTATATGCATAAAGTGAGGGAGTAGGATTATGGTTATATTACGAAAGAATAATTTTGTGTGGGTAAATAGCAATGTTAGTAAATGAATGGGTGTCACATAAGTACAAGGATTACCCAGTCAGAATCATTCCAAAAGCTGCACTTACGAAGCACTCCATCAGTCTTGTATTAGTGTATGACAGCACTACCAGGGAACACCTCAGGATCTCCTGGGAGCTGTGGGATTTTAAAGTATCTGCATGATTTGTCCATTGTCTGCAGGTGTAGGACCCCACCCAATCCACCCTCCCACAAGTCTGTTTCCTGTGTTTTTTGTATACTTATGGGTTATGCAGCTTTAAGGGCTCCCTTATTGTGTTATTTTTCCTTTTTACACACCCAGTGTACCCTAGCAAATGTTTATTGTCCTAATCATAACCAACCTACCTTCCTCTTACATACCCTTACTAAATTATCGCAATTCGCCAAAGGTGTAATTATCCTCGCAAGTGACATGAATGTGCCAATTGACCCCTCACTAGACACATCCCAGGGCCACTCCAACATCTCATTCAAACGTTTGGCATTTGTCAAAAAGAGGCTTCTTGACCTCCAGCTAATAGACGTCTGGCGCTTACTCCACCCCAAAGAAAAAGATTTCTCTCATTTCTCCAAAACGCATCAGTCTTATTCCAGAATAGACAATATCTTGTTAGACTACTTTCATTTCCCTCTCTTAGGATCATCTAGCATAGGAACTGCGACTTTATCAGATCACGCCCCTGTGTCAATGTGTCTGAACATGCCCTACCTTAACGCATCGATCCTATAACTGGAGACTTGACGACTCTCTCCTTTCTAACCAAAACGAAGATCTCTATGTTATCCTCTAACACAATATTTGGTCAGCATATTTCACAGGTTTTGCAACAAATAACCGACCTCGACGAACAACACAAACTCACTCAACATTTCACATATCTTGAAGCCCTCACACTTAAACACAAGGAATTGAAAAACCTCCTTGACCTAGATACAAAAAGAAAATTCCAGTTCATATCATAAAAACTCTATGAATGGGGAAATAAACCTGATAAACAACTTGCTAGATCCCTTAGGGTAAAGAAATCTAACTCATTTATCCCTAAAATTAAACTTCCACCGCACGTTGCCAAAGCCTTCAGAGAATACTGTGCAAAATGGTCTTTCCTCTCTGTCTCAAAAAGAGAAGCGCAGTCGCTTGCTCTCATACCTGAAAGAGACTAGTTTACCTCAATTACCTAGATCGGTCCTTAAAAAAATGGAAGCCAACGAAGAATTTAATAGCGGTTTGAAATCCTCTCCCTCAGGAAAAGCCCTTATACTATAAAACTTTTAGCGACATCTTAATCCCACGTCTCACAGCCTATGCCAATTCAATTACCCACTCCTCAGGTTTGCATCAGGAATCCCTCTCAGCCCACATATCCGTTATCCCCAAACCCGGTAAGGACCCCACCCTTTGTGGCAGTTGCAGGTCAATTTCCTTGTTAAATATTGATGTTAACTGGTTGCCGAACGCCGGCTGTCAAATGACGGCCAGGCGGCGTGGCTCTTGTGGCGGGAGGCCATATGAGGGCCTCCCATTTAAACAGGGAATGTGCGCGATCGTGCGCATGCATCCCTGTTTCTTTGGTGGCGGAGTGTCACGGAGACACCGTTTACCACCGAGGGGGGTGAACAGCCATTGGGTCACAGATCACAGATGGTTCCACCCCTACTGTGCACGGCGAGTGTGCACGTGGGTGGCGGCGTGTTCCTGGGAACACTGCTCATCACCGATGCTGGTAAACAGCCATTGGCAATCTGAGTACCCGAATACCTGTCCCAGTCAGTCTGAGTACCCGAGTACCTGTCACAGTTCATCTGAGTACCTGTCAAAGTCCATATGAGTCCATATGAGTACCTGAATACCTGTCAAAGTTCATCAGAGTACCTGAGTACCTGTCAGTCCATCTGAGTACCTGTCACAATCCATATGAGTACCTGTCACAGTCCATATGAGTACCTGTCACAGTTCATCTGAGTACCCAAGTACCTGTTACAGTCCATATGAGTACCTGAGTACCTATCACCGCCCTTCAGAGTACCCGAATACCAGTCACCAGGCAATCAGAGTACCTTTCACCAGGCCATCAGAGTACCTGTCATAGGCCATCAGACTACCTGAGTACCTGTCGCAGTCCATCAGACTTCCTGAGTACCTGTCACAGGCCATCTGAGTACCTGTCACAGGCCATCTGAGTACCTGAGTACCTGTCACAGCCCATCAGAGTACCCGAGTACCTGTCACAGCCCATCAGAGTACCCAAGTACCTGTCACAGCCCATCAGAGTACCCGAGTACCTGTCACAGCCCATCAGAGTACCAGAGTACCTGTCACAGCCCATCAGAGTACCCGAGTAACTGTCACCAGCCCATCAAAGTACCCTAGTAACTATCTGCAGCCCATCAGAGTACCCGAGTACCTATTTGCAGCCCATGCCTCATAGAATATACGTTGGGGTGTTTTCTTTCCAAAACTGGGTCATTTTGTGGGTAATTCCATTGTCCTAGTGCTCAAGGACCTTCAAAAGTGTGATAGGTAGGAATGAAATGAAATGTGTAATTTATGCTCTATTTCAGTGTTCGGCCTCTCTATGTGGCCAGGCTGTGTAAAAGTCCTACACATGTGGTATCGCCATACTCAGAAAAAGTAGCAGAATGTGTTTTGGGGTGTAATTTTTGCTATATACATGCTATGTGTTAGAAATATCTTATAAATTGACAACTTTGTGTAAAAAAAAAAAAATGAGTTTTCATTTTTTTCCACATATTCCAAAAACTTCTGGAAAAAAATGAACCGTTCAAAAGACTCATTATGCCTCATAGATTATACATTGGGGTGTTTGCTTTCCGAAATGGGGTAATGTTATGGGCAATTCTATTGTCCTGGTACTCCAGGGCCTTCAAAAGTATAATAGGTGGTTGTGAAATGAGATACAGTATGTAATTTTTGCTCGTAGAACGCCTGAAGGTGCTACTTCCATGTTGGTGCTGTGTAAAAGTCTCACACATGTGGTATCACCATACTCTAGAAGAGTAGCAGAATGTATATTGGTGTGTAATTTGTTGTATGCGTATGCTGTGTGTGAGAAATAACCTGATAATGTGACAAATTTGTAAAAAAAAAAAAATTAAAAAAATTAAAAAAAATCTTTATTTTGCATTGAATTGTGGGAAAAAATAAAAACTTAAAAAAACTCACCATGCTACTTACTTAATACCTTGGAATGTCTACTTTCTAAAAAGTGGTCATTTGGGGGGTATTTGTACTTTCCTGACTTGTTAGTGTCTCAAGAAATGAGATACACCTGATGTACTGAAGGCCTGATCAGATGATCAATTTTCAGTGATTGGCACCATAGTTTGTAGACTCTATAACTTTCACAAAGACCAAATAATATGCACTAATATGGGTTATTTTTACCAAAGATATGTAGCAGTATAAATGTTGGACAAATTTTATGAAGAAAAATTACTAACTAGCAAAATTTTATGACAGAAACAAAGAAAAAGGCATTTTTTTTTCACAAAATGTAATTTTCTTTTATTTATAGCACAAAAAATAAAAAAACACTAGTGATTAAATGCCACTAAAAGAAAGCTCTATTTGTGTGGTAAAAAGGACGCAAGTTTCAAGTGTTGCATGACTGAGTAATTGTCATTCAAACTGTGAGAGCGCTGAAAGCTGAAAATTAGTCTGGACAGGAAGGGGGTTTAAGTGCACTGTATTGAGGTGGTTAAAATCCTTCACTGCCCAGATGGATCTCTGCAGACCAATCTGGCTTCATACCCCTCAGAGAAACCAACGACAAGTCCCTACGGACCATTTCCCTGATCCAATATGTACTTAGATGTGCCCAATCCACCCTACTCCTTTCCACCAATGCTGAAAAAGCTTTTGATAGGGTGGATTGGGACTATCTTAAGATGACTCTACCTCACTTTGGATTAGGTCCTAAAATGTTCCATCGTATTTCCTCCCTTTATTCCAATCACACTGCACAAATCTGCATAAATGGAATACTGAGTGACCCCTTTAACCTACACAAAGGTACTAGGCCGGGTTGCCCCCTATCCCCCCTCCTCTTTGCCATCACCTTAGAACCTTTCCTGGCCACAATTAGTCCTAATGTTAACATACATGGCATTAAGGTAAACAATAGAATTCATAAATATGCAGCTTATGCTGATGACATTCTATTCTTTATCCAACAACCTTGCACCTAACTCCCAAATTTAATGTCAGCATTTTCCACCTTCTCCAATTCAATACTCGTAATGCCGCGTACACACGATCAAACAAGCGGGTGGAAAAGTCCGGCAAACTCAAGTCCGCCGGACAATCCCCCCGTGTGTAGCCTCCGGCATACTTTTTTGACCCGAAAGTACGGCGGACTTAGAATGCCGTGTTACACTCCAATCTTCCCGCCGGACTCGCATTTCGGCGGACAATCCGGCCGTGTGTATGCCAGTCCGCCGTACTTTTGAAATGAGCGGACTTTTCCCGCCCGGAGAAAAGTCCGCTCATTTCGAGCGGGTCTCCAGGTAGGCGGGTCCCGCGAAGGAGACATCGCTGGCCCCGCCACCTGGTATGGACTTAAAGGGGAACCCCAACGCCGAAAAAAATCGGCGTGGGGGTCCCCCCCAAGTCCACAACAGACCCTTGTCCAAGCACGCTACCCGGCCGGCCAGGAAAGGGGGGGGCGAGCGAGCGCCCCCCCTCCTGAGCCGTACCAGGCCGCGTGCCCTCAACATAGGTGGGTGCCTTGGGAAAGGGGGGGCTGCTGGCCCCCCCACCCCAAAGCACCTTGTCCCCATGTTGATGAGGACAAGGGCCTCTTCCCGACAACCCTGGCCGTTGGTTGTCGGGGTCTGCAGGCGGGGGGCTTATTTAAGGGGGCCCCCGGATACCAGCCCCCCACCCTATGTGAATGAGTATGGGGTACAATGTACCCCTACCCATTCACCTGTAAAATAAAAGTACAAAAAAAACACAACACATGAGATAAAATACTTTATTGCACAGCTCCGGGGGACTTCCGTCTTCGGGGGTCTTCTCGCCGGACTCCTCCGCTATCTTCTTGTAGCTCTTTTGCCAGCGGTGGAGTCCGACTTTCTTCCTCGCCGCCGGCCTCTTCTTCCGACTTCGGGGGTCTTGTCCCCCTCTTCGGTTCTTCTGCCGGGCCACCGCACCTTCTTATAGCTCTTTTACAGGCGGTGTTCTGTCGCCGCCGCCGCCTTCCGTTCTTCTGTTCTTCTCTTCTTCAGATGTTGCCTCGCCGAGTCCTCCGCTCACAATGACGGAGACCGGGCACGCGGCGACTTATATAGGGACAAGGGGCGGGGTCTTCGGTGGATGTCACATGGGTTCATGTCACATGGTGACCCCGCCCCCTTACGATGTCACAGTCCCGGAGGATGCTGGGACTGTCGCCATGTGACATGAACCCATGTGACATGAACCCATGTGACATCCACCGAAGACCCCGTCCCTTGTCCCTATATAAGTCGCCGCGTGCCCGGTCCCCGTCATTGTGAGCGGAGGACTCGGCGAGGCAACATCTGAAGAAGAAGAAGAGAAGAACAGAAGGCGGTGGCGGCGACAGAAGACCGGGCCACCGCCTGTAAAAGAGCTATAAGAAGGCGCGGTGGCCCGGCAGAAGAACCGAAGAGGGGGACAAGACCCCCGAAGTCGGAAGAAGAGGCCGGCGGCGAGGAAGAAAGCCGGACTCCTCCGCTAGCAAAAGAGCTACAAGAAGATAGCGGAGGAGTCCGGCGAGAAGACCCCCGAAGACGGAAGACCCCCGGAGCTGTGCAATAAAGTATTTTATCTCGTGTGTTGTGTTTTTTTTGTACTTTTATTTTACAGGTGAATGGGTAGGGGTACATTGTACCCCATACTCATTCACATAGGGTGGGGGGCTGGTATCCGGGGGCCCCCTTATTAAAGGGGGCTCCCGGATTCCGATAAGCCCCCCGCCCGCAGACCCCGACAACCAACGGCCATGGTTGTCGGGAAGAGGCCCTTGTCCTCATCAACATGGGGACAAGGTGCTTTGGGGTGGCACCCCCCATGTTGAGGGCACGCGGCCTGGTATGGCTCAGGAGGGGGGGGGGGGCGCTCGCTTGCTCCCCTTTCCTGGCCGGCCGGGTAGCGTGCTCGGACAAGGGTGTGTTGTGGACTTGGGGGGGACCCCCACGCCGATTTTTTTCGGCGTTGGGGTTCCCCTTTAAGTCCATACCAGGCGGCGGGGCCAGCGACGTCTCCTTCGCGGGCCCCGCCTACCTGGAGACCCGCTCAAAATGAGCGGACTTTCCTCCGCGTGTGTGGGCGAGTCCGTTCATTTCAAAAGTAGGGCGGATAGTACGGCGTACTAAGTCCGCCGTATTAGTCCGCTGAAATAGTGCCGTGTGTGGGCAAGTAGCCCGTTCGGAAAGTCCGACGGACAGTCTGGCGGGAAGTCCGCCAAACTAAGTACGTCGGACAGACGGCTACGTGTGTACGCGGCTTAAGCCGATTTCTGACATTCTTCATTCCAAAATAATCACATTTATGGACAAATTGACAAATGGAGAGTTAATCAAATGCAACGCTTCCTCCGGACTCAACCTCTACAAGGATTACCAGACCTCAATAACATTGAGGAAGTGTTCAACCAAAAAGACCCACCTCTACATTGCATCTCGCTATTCTACAAAGCCCTCATCGAGCTTCAAAGCCCTGCTCATCCAACCTTCTTGGCTAAATGGGAAACGGATCTGAACTCCCCCCTCACAGATAAGCAAAAAAGACAAAGTCTTACAGTTGGCTCATGTCTCCTCTCTTGCCTCAAAAATGGCGGAAGTTAACTACAAGTTACTTACCAGGTGGCACTACACACCATCCAAATTGCATCAAATGTTCCCCGCCAGTTCCCCTTTGTGCTGGAGGAACTGTGGGAACAAAGCTACTCATGCAGACATATGGTGGACTTGTGCAATCATCCGTCCCTACTGGACCAATATCCTCAACCTAATACTTCAAATCGCAGACATCTCTTTTCTCAATGACCCATGGACCATCCTATTCCACGCTACTAAAGACTCTATTGGCACATATAAGCGCGCACTTATCCCTTACCTGCTGAACATGGCTAAGGCTCTAATACCGACTCTTTGGGGCCACTCAACAATCCCATGAAAATATGGCTGCAAAAGGTTGCCGAGGTTCATCTCATGGAAGATATTACCCATAATACCAGAGACACATCTAATCGACATAAATTAATCTGGGCCCCTTGGATAAAATTTATGTCCACCCCCTGCTACAAAGAGATCATGTCAAAGACCCCAAAAGACTGCCATTCCAACACCTCTAATTAATTACTTCATATAAATGTATAATCTTTTTGCTGAACAGGATTTATTTCTCTCTCGCTTGACCTTAATGGTCTAATTTTAGTCACTTTAAGTTTGATGACATGCATGCCAACAACCCCAACAACCCCTCTTACCCTTCCACATACCCCTCTATTAGTCCCCCCCTCCACCTCCCGTCTTCTTTCACACCTAACCTCTTCTTATCACCTCCTCTGTACTTTAACTCTAGCTCTCTTACATTGAAACTGCTTCCAAGTCGGACAAGTTTCTTCCTTTTTTCTTTTTTTGGTATGGTTTAAAGGAACGCATAGATCTATGCCTCTGGGGTGTTGGTGGTGCCTTCACACCATAACCCCATAGAGGTAGTCTTGATGAAAGCAAGAACTGGCCATGCTGCAAAAAATTTTATATTATATGCACCTGTCAAACAGGTGGGGAAAAATTGGGCTTTGGGTGTTGGTAGTGCCTTCACACCATAACCCTATAGAGGTAGTCTTGATTAAAAGAAAGAATTGGCCTTGCTGTAAACATTTTGAATTATATGCACCTGTCAAACAGGTGTGGAAAAATTGGTCCCTGGGTGTTAATTGTGCCCGTGAAACCTATACCAAAAAATTTCTTCTAGAAAAAATCAACACCCACAAATCTGGGCAGCCTAGACAGTCCTGCAGAGATTCCAGACCCCAAACATATTTAATCAGCGACATTGGCATCAGGGACTTGATAGCTGCTGCTAATCCAGGACTGATTTATTTTGAGAAATGTCAGCCAGTCAACAAAGTCTGTGGACAGACACACTCTTTTATCTGTCAGAAAACCTCCGTCAGTACTAAATGCCCTTTGGGAAAGAACGCTGGATGCAGGGCAGCCCAGCAGCATAATTGCATACTGGGCAAATTCTGTCCAGTGTCTATTCTCATGACCCAGTAACCTAGTGTATCATCTATTGAAAAGCTCTCCATGTCTGTTTTCGCCCTTAGATAATCTCCCACCATATGATGCAGATGCTGCCAATCGGGTGTTGAAGCTGACATCCCTGGGCACTGAGGACTAAATTTTTTTTTTAAGTGCGTCACTTAGGCGGCACCCTTCTCCACCACTAGGTTAGTGCCATTATTGCACACCACCATTCTGGGCTCAAGGTGCCGTGGCGTTACCACCTCTGGGCCTGCTCCTGCAGAGCTGAAAGAATCTCTGACCTGTTGTGGCTCCTGTTCCCTAGACAGACCAGCTGAAGCACTGCATGGCATCTTTTAGCCTGACTCGTTGAATAACCCCTTCAACCCTTATGGGGCAGGGGTGGCCTGTGCATTGTGGGCGCATGGCTGCCGCCCCCCCCATCCATGCACCCAGCCCCTTTCAGGACGCCGTACGCATGGATTCCAATGGCGGGGGTGGGAGGGGGTGGTACTTTTTGAAGCACCTGATTAGAGCCAGAGGCTCTAATAGGCTTCAAAATAGGGAATGGCTCAGGGCGCAGAGAGTGTGCCCTGATACCACCCAATTGTGTGACAATAGCGAATAAATTTTTGCTGTTTTCACACTAACGCTCCTCCCCGACAGTGAGAAAGGCAGGTCGTCAGACCTGTTTCCTGATAGGCCAAAGTGCCAGGGCATCCTATTGCAGCAAGTAGCTGCATTTGACAGGCACAATTGGCTGCATTTGACGGGCACAATTGGCTGCATTTGATGGGCCCAATTGGCTGCATTTGATGGGCACAAGTGGCTGCATATGATAGGCACAATGGCTGCATATGATGGGCACAGTGGCTGCATATAATGGGCACAGTGGTTGCATTTGAAGGGCACAAGTGGCTGCATTTGCTGGGGCACAAGTGGCTGTATTTGATGGGCACAAGTGGCTGCATATACTGGGCACAAGTGGCTGCATATACTGGACACAAGTAGCTGCATTTGACGGGCACAAGTGGCTGCATATGATAGGCACAAGTGGCTGCATATGATAGGCACAATGGCTGCATATGATGGGTACAAGTGGCTGCAATTGATGGGCACAAGTGGCTGCAATTGATGGGCACAAGTGGCTGCAATAAATGGGCACAAGTGGCTGCATATATTGGGCACAAGTGGCTGCATATACTGGATACAAGTAGCTGCATTTGATGGGCACAAGTGGCTGCATTTGATGGGCACAAGTGGCTGCATTTGATGGGCACAAGTGGCTGCATATAATGGGCACAAGTGGCTGCATATAATGGGCACAAGTGCCTGCATATAATGGGCACAAGTGCCTGCATATGATGGGCACAGTGGCTGCATATGATAGGCACAATGGCTGCATATGATGGGCACAGTGGCTGCATTTGAAGGGCACAAGTGGCTGCATTTGCTGGAGCACAAGTGGCTGTATTTGATGGGCACAAGTGGCTGCATATACTGGGCACAAGTGGCTGCATATACTGGACACAAGTAGCTGCATTTGACGGGCACAAGTGGCTGCATATGATAGGCACAAGTGGCTGCATATGATAGGCACAAGTGGCTGCATATGATGGGTACAAGTGGCTGCAATTGATGGGCACAAGTGGCTGCAATTGATGGGCACAAGTGGCTGCAATTGATGGGCACAAGTGGCTGCAATTGATGGGCACAAGTGGCTGCATATATTGGGCACAAGTGGCTGCATATACTGGATACAAGTAGCTGCATTTGATGGGCACAAGTGGCTGCATTTGAGCACAAGTGGCTGCATTTGATGGGCACAAGTGGCTGCATTTGATGGGCACAAGTGGCTGCATATAATGGGCACAAGTGCCTGCATATAATGGGCACAAGTGCCTGCATATGATGGGCACAGTGGCTGCATTTGAAGGGCACAAGTGGCTGCATTTGCTGGGGCACAAGTGACTGTATTTGATGGGCACAAGTGGCTGCATATAATGGGCACAAGTGGCTGCATATACTGGGCACAAGTGGCTGCATATACTGGACACAAGTAGCTGCATTTGACGGGCACAAGTGGCTGCATATGATAGGCACAAGTGGCTGCATATGATAGGCTCAATGGCTGCATATGATGGGTACAAGTGGCTGCATATGATGGGTACAAGTGGCTGCATATGATGGGTACAAGTGGCTGCATATGATGGGTACAAGTGGCTGCAATTGATGGGCACAAGTGGCTGCAATTAATGGGCACAAGTGGCTGCATATATTGGGCACAAGTGGCTGCATATACTGGATACAAGTAGCTGCATTTGATGGGCACAAGTGGCTCCATTTGATGGGCACAAGTGGCTGCATTTGATGGGCACAAGTGGCTGCATTTGATGGGCACAAGTGGCTGCATTTGGGCACAAGTGGCTGCGTTTAATGGGCACAAGTGGCTACATATGATAGGCACAGTGAGTCTGCAATTGATGGGGGGGGGGGGGGGGTTCAGTATTTCTCAGTTTGTTTGCTTTCCCTGTGATGGTACAGAGCTGGAATGGCCTTACATTCAAAGAATTAGCAGGCAGAAAGACAGGAGTTGTAAAGCCAGCAATATGATCAAGCTGGAATTTAGAAGCTGGGCATGTGGGTGGCAGGGGGTGTATTTTTTTTCCCGCTGCAGCAGCTGGGGCAGAGAAATTTGCCTGCTATACTCTACAGCTAGTTTTGTTCTGCTGGCAGACTTGTTGCAAGGACCTGTGACACCCTTTGCTATACCATCATCCCTGTCAGTGGAGGCTACTAAGAGGTCATCATCATGAGATACAGAGTGAGGAGAAGAAGCATGTCCCTTTTTTATGTAGCTTTCAGGTGCTCTTGACAATGGACTGATTGGTGGGAGTATTAAATGCCTTTGTGAGCACGTAGTACCCAAATGGCTGGTGTTTTGCCACGCTTGATCTGCTTGTGGCAGAGATTGCAAATTGCAACAGTGTGATCTGCTGCACATGTTCTAACAAAAACCCACACAGCTGAGCTGTGGGAAGTGGGCCGGGAGATAAGAGTATTCAATTCTGATGGAATAGGGTGGCTGCTCCCTACTGTTCCATGATGGCTGCCTCTGGAGGACATACTGTCTCATTGTGGGTTCTGCCTACCCATCACTTTCCTCTTCTGCTCTATCAGACCGCCCCTGGTCAAGTCAGTGACCTCATCATGATCATCCCCTCCATCCTAATCATCACTGGAGCCAACTTGGCAATATGCTGCGGCTGGGGGAACATAACTGCCAATTTGTTGTTTATTAATGTTCTCCCCTCTGTATAGGCTCATGTTACTCCCTTCCTCAAACTCAGAACCAACATTAGAATCAAGTAATGACCGTGCATTCTCAAGAATCAAGTCTATGACACTGTGTTCAAATAATTCAGCTGACTCCTCCGTGCATGATAGTGAGGCTATGGCAGGAGTAGCTGTGGACAAGGAAGCAGAATAGACAGTCCACCACCTCCTCTGCATGCTTTGGCTGGATAGCATGGGCAACATCATTAAACAGAGACAAACATGCCCTGCTAGAGGGCAGACCACGTTCCACCTTTGGCTGTGGACACAGGCGCTGCTGGCCCCTTCATAGTGGCATGGGAATTTTTGCCTCTGCTTGTTGGTTTTACATACATGATGACATGGGGTTGGGGGCTTATTACCCACATTTAATAAATACTAGGAAATGGGTGATTAGATGCACTTTATTGAATGAAAAATAGTGTTTGGTGCAGTTTAAATTGAGGACTGCCACTGACAGAAATTGATCAGCTATTAAAAAGATAAATAAATAAAAAAGGGAGAACACCAGCATCGAAAAGAAAAACTGCAGCTGACAATTTAAAAAAAGGGGGTAGGCAGGGGACAAAAAAAAAAAAAAGACACTAAATGTAATGTAATGCTGTTAAACAAAGCACTACACTCACACTACACTATTCTCAGACTACACTGACACTACACTATACTCACACTACACTATACTCACTCTTCACTGACACACTGTTTTTTTTTATTTCATCAAGATCTCCTTTTTTTGGTATTGAAAAAATTTTTTCTAGTGATCTCCATATATAATTTTATTTTTTGTGTGTCAAGTTCCCACAATAACATCATTATCTTGTATTTTTTATTAACCTCAAGGAGGTTGGTGTCCCTTGTTAATTTGAAATAGTCTTTTAGAAATGTACTTGCCTACTCACAAACAAACTGTTATATTTGTAGAAAAACACATAGGCAAGTATTTTCAGAAAATAAAATCTCCATTTATTCTGGGTAACAAAATAAAGAGGGAGGCGATGCTGGAGAAACTTTTGGAAGTTGCGAAGCCTTTTGGCCCCCAGGGCACACATCAAGTCTGTGGAAAAGAAAATTGGTAGCTTGAGAAGTCCATATAATTTGGAGCACAATCTGGGCCAGGAATCCCAGAGATTAGGACCAGCAGCAGATGACATATATGTCCCCAGGCTGTAGTACTACAACAGCCTGTGTCTTCTGTCAGACCAGACTGAAGCCAGGTCATCACTTTCTTCTCTTCACTTCAGCCTTCCCTCCACACTTCCCTACAGCCTTCCTTGGAGGCTGTGCCTCTGGTGGTGGACTTGTGGCAGGAGGAGGAGGATGGGCTTGCTAATATATGTGGCTGTTCTCAGTCAGCTGGACCCTCAACCCCTTCTGAAGGGCCTCAAAAATAAATAATTCCCTCATAGAGGAGGCATTGGCCCTCTTAGGCCTCTTCAGTGTTGAGGGGGCTCCTGAGGACAGTGCTTGCTTCCCTAATGAGGGAAGGCCCCTAGGATTGAGTGAGGCTCCTACTTGGCCCAGCCACCTCCTGGCTGACACTGGGTACAGCCTCCTCCTGGCTGCCACTGGGGACGGGCCTCCTCCTGGCTGCCACTTTCCAGACCCTTCTCCTGGCTGAGCTCATCCTGTGTATAAAAAAGGGACATAGTTTTAGATTTTGGTTCATCAATCACACACAATTTTCAGCTCATGACTTGCAAATTGAATGTTAAGAAATAGAAAAGACATCGATCATTCTGACCCCAGCATTTTTCATTCTTCTCCCAAACATTTTTGGCCCCTACTGTCTATTGATATGTATACATCACTTTTTTTTTTAAATCATTAATTTGTTATCAATTATAACATCTAGTTAACATCATTAATATTAGGACAATAAATATATCTAAAAAGAATATACCTGGCTCCAGCTGGGCACATCCACCGGGTTGTTCCTCGTCAGCCTCTGCTGGGGTTGAGGGAAGGGTGGAGGGAAGGCTGCAGGGAAGGGTAGAAAGTGATTCCCTGCCTTCAGTCTGGTGATCCAGAAACCGCAGTTTGTTGAAGTACCACAGCCTGGGGACAAAATCTTGCGCTACTGATGCTCCTGATCTGAGTGATTTCTGGATCTTATTATGCTCCTTCTTATACATGTTCCTCAAGATCCCAATTTTCTTCTCCAAGAACACGATGGTTGCATCAGGAATCCGAGTCTTCACAAATTCCAGAAGTTTCTCCAGCGTTGACCTCCTAGCCAATTTATTATAATATAAGCTGTGTTTCACCTCCCACAAATTCCTCATCTCCCTGTAATTGTCAGTGAAACTGGCCATAAATTCTGGGTCATTAAAGTAATTCATATTTTCTGTAAGACAATACACAAGACAAAAACACTAATGTCAGCCTAAACTCTCATAATCTTATCCCAATATAGGTCTCAATCTTGAAGCAGTATAGGCTACTGATGTACCAAAGTTAAGATTTTACCTTCGTTAGAACGTTCGTCCTCCTTCCACAGCACACTGAACATACGTACGACACACGCGCGTTAATTTATATACACTGGGCATGCGTTGCCCGCCCCTGATGTTCTTTCTTGTGTATCCCCTGCCCCTCTTCGGCACGCAGTAGGAGTGACATGACGGAGACAGAGAAGGTGTCTGTTATTAATTGGAATAATAACAAGGAGGAGGAAAGCCCGGAGGCAGAAACGTCCCGATCCCAGAGGCGACAATTTAAGGCTACAAATATGGACTTTCTTGAGATGGTGGATATCTTGAGGAGGAGCAACTATGATGGCAAGAATGGAACGTACACCAACCCGAATGTGAGAAAGGACAAAATCATGACAAAAGTTGTGAAGAATCTGCACGCAAATTTTGGGTTATATCTGTGTGCTAAAGTATACCTTTTGTTTCATTCTCATAGGGGGCAAAAGACTTGGAGGACACCACTCAACAGAGGACACCAGGAACCCCCCACCTGACAAAGAAGGGGAACTCCCAAAAAAAAAAAAACACCACATCCCGAGGATCTGGAGGAAGAAAGTGGGCGAACTTGTCACCACAACAGGTGAGTGTCTGACACCCCAGCTTCAGGTAATATATGTATGCCTACATATTTATAATACATGTTTTCCCAAAATTTTTAGGTGATTTGCTGGTTGTGGAAGAGCAAGCTCAAAATTTCACAAGTGCAAGTGCACAACTCCTAATCCAGGACATTATTCCTTCAGTCCGCATTTTGCCCTCAACACTCCACAGAAACTAGTCTCCTTAAACTCACAAATGACCTACTAATGGCTAAAAACAACAGATACTATTCTGTACTACTTCTTCTCCTGGACCTCTCTGCTGCCTTTGTCACAGTGGACCACCCCCTCCTCCTCAAAAAAACTCCACTTCTTTGGTCTCCGTGACTGTACTCTTCGCTAGTTCTCATCCTACCTATCCCACTGCTCCTTCAGTGTCACAACTCTACCCCCTCCTCCCCTCTTCCTTTCTCCATTGGGGTCCCCCCAAGGTTCTGTTCTTGGACCTCTCCTTTTCTCAATCTACACCACCTCTCTGGGTCAGTTGATTGCCTCCCATGGCTTTCAATATCCTCTCTACTCTGATGACATGCAAATCTATCTCTCCACACCACCCAACTCTCTCCATCTGTCTCCTCACGCATCACCAACTTACTAAAAGACAAATCAGCCTGGATGTCACATCACTTTCTCAAACTCAACCTATCCAAAACTGGGCTCATGATATTTCCTGTCTCACGTGCCACTTCCCCTGATTTCTACGGCAATATCAACTGCTCAACCATCAACATGTCCCCCTCACACCAAATTTCTAGGTGTAATCCTGGACTTTGAACTAACCTTTCGGCCCCACATCCAATCGCTATCCAAAATTTGCTGCTTCAACCCCTGCAACATCTCCAATATTTGCCTCTTCATAAGCAATGTCACCACAAAGCTTCTAATCCACTGCTTGGTCATCTCTCACCTTGACTACTGTAACTCCCTCCTCACTGGCTTACCTCTAAATAGGCTATCCCCACTTCAGTTCATTATGCACACTGCTGCCAGGCTCATCCACCTTACAAACCACTCGGCTTCTGCTATACCCCTATGCCAATCCCTCCATTGGCTGCCATTCAATCAACAAATTAAATTCAAAATACTAACAATAATTTACAAAGCCATTCACAACCTGGCCCCCAGCTACACCACTAACCTAGTTTCAAAATACCAATCTAATCGTTCTCTTCGCTCCTCCCAAGACCTCCTGCTTTCTAAAACCCTTGTCACCTCATTCCATGCTCTCTTCCAGGACTTCGCCAGAGACTCTCCCATCCTCTGGAATACCCGACCCCAATCTGCCCAACTTTCGCCCTCTTTGTCCACTTTCAGACGATCCATGAAAACTCATCTCTTCTGAGAAGCTTATCTGGCCCCACCTAACAATTGTAAATGTATTTTCTCCATCAGCACACCCCCCACTGTTATTACCTCCTGTCTCTCTTGACCTTCCCTCTTAGATTGTAAGCTCTAAAGAGCAGGGCCCTCTGATTCCTACTGTATTAAAGTGTATTGTATTTGTATTGTCTACCTTCAAATTGTAAAGCACTGCATAAACTGTTAGTGCTATATAAATCCTGTATGATATAATAATGATCATAACGTGGAATCGTGAAATCGACATCATAAGAAACAAACTAAATTTTCTTGAACAACAAATGAAGAACATGACTGATGTGTTGGGGAGAATTTAAAAGTTCTTCAAAATGCAAACATTTTAATTATTGTTCTAAAAACACTTTTTTTTGTAATTAATAAAAGCCAAATTTTAAAGATGCACACAGTGTGTCAACATGTGCTATCTGCCATCAGGGGATTTGAATGTATGCATTTTGTGGGTGAAACCCCTTCCTCCCAAATAAAGTAGGTGAGAAGAAGGGGTTGCACCCCCAAAACAAGTCCATTGATCCCCAAGAGGGAAATACCCATTTTGACTCCCAAATTGTGTGCATCTTCAAAATTTGGCCTTTACAGGGGTGACATCAGCCCATCTGATGAAGGCAATATCTAGACATTTCAGACATACTCTAATGTCTGATATTTCCTTCTGGTTTTCTACGTTGAACTATGTAAGTTCCAGAGTTTTCTATGTTACGTATATGCTATTAAACATAATTATTTTTAACAAATAACTAAAAAAAAAAAAAAAATGGAAAAAATACAAAAACTATTTTTTTACCCATAAATTTAAAAACGCACACGTGTGAATGTGCACAGAGTAAAAACTTTGCTCATCAACAATGTGTGGATTCTTATTTCAATGGTCAATACCAGTTTTTGAAGTAATTTTGTGTTTACAGTGACAATGGGGCTTATTTACTAAAGGAAAATCCACTTGGCACTACAAGTGCACTTGGAAAACCTAGGAGACAAACCAAAAACAAACACAAGCAATAAAGAAAAATCAAGATTTTATCAGATTTTTTTTATTAAAAAACTTTTTTAGACATTGTCTGGCATAGCAATGGCCTCCCTACCCATACAATAATTTACATATTTCTTCCCAAATTCAAAGGCGTTTTGGGGGGCCAAGCCAGTGCGGCCAGTATCCAGGTCCGTCAGGGGATTAATAGGAAGCCTGGCCTCAGGCCCAACTGAGGCAATATAATTTTGGGCATTTCTCCTTAAAAAATTGTGCAATATGCAGCAGCATAGGACGATATGGTTGATTTTGTAGTCCACCATATGGATTGCTGTCAGAAACAGGCAGAACCAGCTGGCCATTATCCCGAAGGTATTCTAAACAACTCTTTTCACTCTGGCCAGCCGGTAGTTAAAAACCGTCCTTTGGGGGAATGGCCTCATCAGGTGCTCGCCCAGGCCGAATGCTTCATCAGCAAGAAAGACGTTATCTGCTTCAGGTGACAATGCCAGGCCACCAGTCTGGAGACATTGGTAAAGCTCCGTCTGGGTGAAGACTCCTCCATAGGACATCCGGCCATTCCACGTCCACATAGAGGAACTCATAGTGTTACCGACACCACCGCCATTAACACTATACTATTAAACCCATTATAGTTATAATAGTAAGACCCTGAATGGGGTGGTGGCACAATGTGGACGTGTTTCCCATCTATAGCCCCTCCACAGTTGGGAAAGTCCCAATAGTTGGCAAAATGGGATGCCACAGTCTGCCATTCCTGTGGCCTTGAAGGAAATTGTGGGGTCAAAACAGAAAAAAATATATAATTACTTTTGCACATAACATTGTAAGCAGATTAAACAAAAGCATTCTTGGCCGACATCAGTATAACATTTTTTTTAAAGAGTATTTCAAGACAATAATCTAAGGCCCACTTATATCATAAGCATTTTTAGGGGGGGAGGGTTTGAGGTGACTTTGGGAGCCCAAAAAAAAAGCCTCCAGCACAATTTAAGGATACACATAACATTTGTACACATTTTAGGGGGTGTATTGGCTAAAGCACTACAATGGAGCTGACAAAATACATTGTTAAGGGACTAGACTATAGGTGTATATGTATCCACGATAGCATGCCGGGGAGGTTAATGAAGGCAAATATGCATGAAAGTAAAAAAAGGAGCATTAAAAGCTCACAGCATGCATGAGGACAAAGGGGACATTCACAGCATATTCTAATCATGGTAATTAGGGAATGATGAAATTAATAAAATACATTAGCAAACATTAAATACATATAATGTGATGTTCAAGGAGAAAACTTACCCTAATATAGTCCTTCTGCAGGACCTGAATAGTAGCAGAACAGGTCTCTGGAATAATGATCCCCAGAGCATGGGGGAGATGCCTGTAGAGAACTTGAGGTCAACTATCACAAGGTGGCAACTAGCCTCTGCTTATTAATATAAGGGGTGAGCAAAGCCAACAGATGGTGAAAAATGGGGTCCATCATCCTAAGAAAGTTCCTGAAATCATCAGGATTATTCTCCTGGATCTCACGCAGCAGAGGCATATGAGAGAATTGGTCATGCCGAAGTAACCAATTCTTGGTCCATGAACTCCTCCGTACCCTGTTCAAAGACTGGACTTGGGTCAAAGTATAAACCCCAACACCAAGCCCCCACACAGCACGAACTGTACGATGAGTACGTACCCACAACATGGTTTCAAAAAGGTCGGCTGGTCAGAACGAATTTAACAGAACGCATTGAAGAACAGCAAGGCCTGTGAAGAGCGAGCTGAAAATCAGCAACGAGTGGATAACAACACACTGAAAAACAGATACAAACTGACTGCAAGCACTGAAAACCAGATGCAAACCCACAAGCACAAACTGAGAAACAGTAAAACGATCTGAAAAAGCTGAAGTCTGAAAAGCCTGAATCGTCTCTAACCAAACTTCTACTAACACAAGATTAGCAGAAGGAGCCCAAAGGGTGGCGCAGTGGCTATTGAAATTCCTTTTTCTAGTCCCGTTGTATGTGCTGTACGTCACTGTGTTCTTGATGGTCGGACTTTGGTGTGATCACGTGTACGCAAGACAGTTTCTGCGTAATCCTGACGCAAAACCTTCAGAGTTTATTCCGATGGGAAAACCCGTTGTGTGTACAAGGCATTAGAGTCTGCAAAAGACTGGGGCGGAGGTTCAACTTCCAGCAAAACAACGACCCTAAATATACAGCTAGAGCTACAATGGAATGGTGTAGATCAAAGCATATTCATGTGTTAGAATGGCCCAGTCAAAGTCCAGACCTAAATCCAATTGAGAATCTGTGGCAAGACTTGAAAATTGCTGTTCATAGATGCTCTCCATCCAATCTGACAGAGCTAGAGCTATTTTGCAAAGAAGAATGGGCAAAAATGTCACTCTCTAGATGTGCAAAACTGGTAGAGACAAACCCAAAAAGACTTGCAGCTGTAATTGCAGTGAAAGGTGGTTCTACAAAGTATTGACTCAGTGGGGGGAATACAAATGCACGCCACACTTTTCACATATTTATTTGTAAAAAATGTTGAAAGCCATTTATCATTTTTCTTCCACTTCACAATTATGGGCCACTTTGTGTAGGTATATCACATAAAATCCCAATAAAATACAATTACGTTTTTGTTTGTAACATGACAAAATGTATAAAATCTCAATGGATATAAATACTTTTTCAAAGCACTGTAAAGTTTGCATAAATGCATGGCTCTGTAATAAATAACTAAAGAGTAAAGGCATGACCAGTACTGCAGTGTTTTCTTTGCATTCAGTCAAGCAGTGCTAGAGAACCCTGTGTAGAGACAATACAGATAAGGAATAAGGTTGTCAGAAAAAAAGATGGTGAATAAAAGGGGAAAAAAAGGTAAAGGAGGAAGAGCAAGCCATCTGCTGTCAATGTCTCCAGCCAAAGACCTGGGGATGTATCAGCGACATTTTAGCAAATACGCGTCCCAGAAACTCCAGACTGCATTTAATTAATTTAACATGTTATAGACATTTGTAGTTAGTTTTTCCATAATTTGAACTTCATTTAAAAGGTAACTCCACTTTTTTGAAAAAAATATCACAAAAAAAAAAAGTAATATATCATATACAATTGCAACATAAGCCTAATTGTAATATAACATTGATAAAAATTACCTTTCCAATCTGCAGCACTGGAATTTTCTGTAAAATGCAATACAATATGGCAATCTGGAAGCATTCTGCACACAGATGGTCTAAGGAACAATCCCCAGAAATTGAATTTTCTACTTATGTGGTTATCTTACTGATTTTCACAGAAGTCTGCCCTATGATACAAGTCCGATTTGGACCATACTCGTATCCTGTGCAACAAACATTTTAGTTGTGGATAGATTACTACCAAAGAATTAATCACATCTAGAGCGATGCAGTCCCTGACACTTTCCTCATTAGAACCCTGAAAGTGTATCAGCTGATTGATAACTATAAAGTCACTCCCATTAACATTCAATTTGAATGTGGACACCGAGAAAAAGCTATTTCTTCTAAGTTTGTTAAAATCCCTGCAATGTACACAGATCACCCAGAGGGGAATGTTTTTTCCTCAACAAAAGTGGAGTTACTCTTTCGGTAGTATTTTACATAAATCAGATAAAAATAATGTAACTGATTTTTTCAAAATGTCTTCCTAAATGGAAACAGCGAATTCGCTCCACTCCAAAAGGTTGGTCTGAAGGACTGCACATAGAGTTTTAATACAGAGTGACACTATGAACATTGTGGACACTCACAAAAGACTCTATAGGTCCTGTTGGGAATGCGTATGTGGTCAAGGAATAATTTAAAAAAGCGAACTCCGAAAGAGAAATTTAGAAAAAAAATTTGAATGCACGTAAGTTATTTTTTTTTTCACCGCTTTAATTTATTCAAAGACATCTTGTAGAATGTGCAGAATTTGCTGTTTTAGTTTAGCTGTAATTAGACAGCGTGTTTCTCTGAACACGGGAGAGTTTTTTCAAGTTCCTTTCCACTCTACAAAATGGAAATCCAAGCAGGTGCATCTAAATGGCCGTACACACGGCCAAATATTGGGCGACATTGACCGGTTCAATAGAAACCAACCAACATTCGGCCCGTGTGTACGGCAACCAGTCCAACAGAACAGCTGGACCAAAAAAGGTCTGCTGATCGGAATCTGATCAGCACTGGTAGCCAATGGCTGAGAGTGCTGACAAGCGTCTTCTGGTGGGGGGGGGGGGGGCATCCCCTTGTCAGAACACAATACCTAGGTGGGGGCAGGGGCGTGTCTACTGTGAGGCAAACAAGGCATTTTCCTTGGGTGGCATTTTTCATGGGGGCGGCGTCGCCCCCCAGGCAACCACATTTTAGCCAAATGACGGCTACAGAATGGTCGCCTGGTTCTGGGAGGGCATCTATTAACATCCTCCCAGAACCCTACGCACCCACTGCAGTGCCCACCCGGCGTGCTCTGTTATCACTGTGTCCTTCGGAGCCAATCACAGCAGCTCTTTAACATGTGATCAGATGTGTCCAATCATAGCTGCTCACAATGTAAACACACTTGATGGTTATTATCGACATTCCTTTCCTCACACTGTCACAGCGTGCCAATCAGTGCTGCCAATCAGTGCCACATATCAGTGCAGCTTTATCAGTGTTGCCTCATCCTCTGCCCTGCTGACCCTGTCCTATGTCCTGCTTATCCTGCAATATTGACCACATATGTGGTACTTGGACAAAACATCTCTCAGGGTCTGATGAGGAAGCAGCAGCTGTTCACTGTGAATGGCTGCATCTTTCTCATCAGACACTAAGCCCTTGTACACACGGTCGGAGATTCCGGCAACCAAATCCGTCGGATTTTGTCTGACGGATCTTGTCCGAAACTGCTGCATACACACGGTCAGAAATCCGATCTTTCAGAACGTGATGACGTAATTTCGTTACGATGGGACTACGTTCAGGCTAGTAGCCAATAGCTTTGATGTAGGAATTTGATCTGAGCATGCGCGGCACTTTGTCCCATTGGAATTCTCTACACATGATCGGACTATGTCCGATCGGAGCAGTTTGTCGGAAAATATTTCCAGCAAGTTGGAAAATTTGGTCCAACGGATATTCCGACGGAAACAGTCCGATGCATACCACACACAGTCGGAATATCCGACAAAACGCTCCGATCGGACACATTCCGTCGGAATCTCCGACCATGTGTACAAGGGCTAAGACAAGAATGGTATACCATGGCTGGGGTGGGACAAATTTAGATGGGGGGGGCGCCCCATTTTAGGCTTGCCTAGGGCAGCAAAAACCAGCAAAACCAAAACACATCACTGGACAGGAGAGATCACTGTACTAACATTGCATAGTACAGCGGTTCCTCCCGAGCTCTTGTTTTTTTTTTTTCTTCGTCCAGCCTGCTGAGTTTAACGGGAAAAAAAAGAAAAGCTAACAGTGTGTACTAGACTTACTGTAAGTCCAGCTTGCAGTCTGTCAGTTTAAAAAGCATGTATTGACATTCTGCCAGTAGGGTGAAATGTTCAGACAGGCCCACAGGTGGTACAGAAAACCAACCTCTGAATTACATCTCCAGTGATTGTTATTAGCTAGATACATAGAGTGCAACCCTTTAGGGTATAATACCAATTAATGACAATTGGATAAGCATTTTCTTTATTATGCGTGCAAATAGAATTCCTGTGGGCCTGAGTCAAGATCCTCCACATATCTAGAGTCCTGTCCCAAAATTGTCTCCCATCCCCTCATATAGGGATGCTTTGGGAAGGGATTTCCTGGCAAGGTCGTTATTTAGAACGTTTAACAAAATGTCTTAATATCATTCACTAATTCAACATTGCTTTTGTTTACATTTAATGTATACTCTTTTTCTTTAACGCTTGTTGTCTGTGTTTTATTCTATTTTCTCCAAGAGATTACTGTTTTAAGCCGGCCATACATGGATTGAAATTTAGCGGGTTTGAGTGGGACTGGCCAAATTTCAATCCATGTAGGGACAATCTGGTTGTACACAAGTTGATCTATCTAGGTTTTTTTCCAAAATGATCAGCGCCGCCGGCTATAGCTGGCAACACTGATCATTGTATTCTGCCGGAGGGGAAAAATCCCTGCCAGCTAAATACAATAGCTCAACAGGAGGCTTCCCCCATCCACATAAAATCTGTGGATAGGGGAATTGGTTCATTTTTTTTTTTTTTGTTCAATGGTTGAATGGAAAAGAAAAAAAAGATTTATGTATGGCCTCCCTTAGACAGCAGTTGTAAATGAAATATTACTTATCACAGAGTGGCGAGCCCCTATTAAAGTTTCAATCACCACTAGTCATAGCCCTGATCAGTAGATTACCATTTACATTCTAGTAGATTTTTCATAATTGGATTGTATTTGTCTACAAAAATGGAAATTGCATGGTCAAGTGCTCCCAGTTATGCATGTCTCAATTTGCATCTTTAAGGGCTCTTATCCATCTTCATTACAGTTTGCATGTTCAAGTGCATCTCTTCATTCATGTCCCTGTTTGCTTGGCTAATTGTGTATATTCACACATGTTCCAAGAATCAAAGGAATGCTCTGATATGTTTTGTGATAGTTGCCCTTTACAGTATGTGTAAACCTCATAGAAGCTTTATCGTGTTAATAATCTATAGCTTGTATTAATGTAATACCTAATGATCCTGCTATGAAGGTCCTTGTTCAGGCACTACCAGTTATAGGGTGACAAAATTCTGTCCCTGTCTTCTGCTTGTACCCCTGCATTGACTAATGCATAAACGGCTATTTGAACACACATCAAACAGACATGGTCTATTTGATGGACTTCTTCTTGGACTTTTACTATATATTGTTGGCTATAGTGCAGCACTAAATCATTGACATTTCACTACACAAGCATGATCTACTGTTAGACACCATGAGGAACCCATCACTGGAATTCAACCATCACTGGGCTGCATGGACTGTATGTATACAAGGTTTATAAGCAATAGGATGCAACAAAATATGACAAAAATTCATATACGTTGCAAAATTGTATATTTAAAAACCCAAATATTCAAAATACTTCTTTTAACCTGTACTTGAGTGTTGTCTGAGACGTATATAACACTGTAAAAGCAGTGGTAGGTACTGTAATCTCTTAACCAACTGGTAGGCTCCCTATATTTTCAGTACTGATAAAGGATCAACCGTCTTGAGTAGAATGAAGGGCAGTCAGATTTGGCAATACTTGCAGCATTCAAGAAACTTCATAACTCCTATCCTTAACTTGGTGGCTCTGTCTACAGTACTTGCACGGTGAGGGGTAAAGTTTCATCTGTATCTGTGTAAACTGAAGTAAAATATCACTTAAATGTTCCCCACTTGTTACCTCCATTATAAGTTAAACAAAACCTGTCTGCACTTAGTTTATTAGTCTAGAATAGCCTCGAATACTGTGTAATCTGGCATGCACCAAAGCTTTTCAAGCCTCTGTTTACTTAGAAAGTCTGCTGTTTGTTCCAGGCCTAAAGTGGAAGTCGAGGCTAGATCTTACTAAGCTTAAAATAGCTCCTACGTCCTCCTAACTCTTATTCTATCTACTCTGTAGAAGGAAGATGTTTGTAGTTACCTATTCTCAGGGCGATCTGGTCCAATCACATGATCATCTCCCAGTGACTGGCTGCAGGGAAGAAGAGGGACAGTGGACATCGGATGCCCCATAGAGTAAGCCTGTGGGTGATGTCACTGCCCAGGTACTTTAGCCCTTGTCAGCACTCTCTCTTTCCCCCTGAAGTCAGTTACTGGGAGCTGATCATGTCACTAGACTAGAGTGCCCTGAGAATAGCTTCTACAGGGCAGTTAGTATAGGACAGGGATATGCAGTTAGCGGACCTCCAGCTGTTGCAGAACTACAACTCCCATGAGGCATAGCAAGACTCTGACAGCCACAAGCATGACACCCAGAGGCAGAGGAATGATGGGACTTGTAGTTTTGAAACAGCTGGAGGTCGGCTAATTGCATATCCCTGGTATAGGAGTTAGAAGGGGGGGTGGGAGCAGTTTTAAGTTTAGCTAGATCCAATTTCCCCTTCTCCTATTTTCATTCTCATTTTTGTGGTTTCTTTGGCCTTTACTTTCTGTAAACATTTGGTGATATAAAGCAAAATAGCAGTCACCCAGTTTTTCTCTCTTAAGAATCCCTGATTTTCAGAAGGGTAACATGACAGACCTAACAGGGACAGGGGCTTTTGGAGTGCAGGGTAGCCTTTTGCCTACTATGGGCCCTGGCTTTTGAAGGGGCTCTATTCTTTGGGTGGTGTGTGCCTGGGGGACCTTTGGAGTAGTTTTGCTTCAGATTCGAGTCCACGTTTCCCTGAAAACACACAGACTGTGGGAACCTAGGACCTGAATACAGATTTAGGGCCTCTGTGCCCAAATTAACATTGATTACTTCAACCCCCTTTCTAGATTTAGAGACTCTAAACAGAGTATTATAGTCAGCTTTAAACAACTGGATGCTGGGGTTTCCTGCTGTTAAGTATAATCTGTTTACTAGGGTGTCTCTCTCTCATAGTATAATTTACCCATTGTGTGTCTCCTAGGTGTGAATTCCCATTGTTAATTGAGTCACCAATTGTTTCTGTCTGTCTGCAAATCCTCTTGGAGATGTAACTAGCATTGTATCCACTTTACCTTGTTACCAAACCATTGTGGGATGTTTATTTTAGCTGTTCATTAGATGTACTGATATTACTGCTTGCATCGTTTAGAATAATGTGATCAAGCTCTTACCTGATTTTGTGTGGTATATATTGTGTGTGAGTTTACAATAAGGGTCAGTTCCAGTTTGCACCTAAGCTAGTGTTGTCTAGTTCTTGGGTGCAATGATCAGTTATAATACCTTGCTCCTTATTCCAGAGTTGAGGAAGCTATATTTTGGCAGAAGCACCCAGGCTTGGTGCCAGGTGGTCTGTTCCTGGTATAGTATAGAATCTCATTCCCCTTAACCAAGCAAGACAACATCTTACATATGCTTATTCTGATTTTTCTTAGAGTGAGCATGTGCAATAGTCAATAATTCAGAGTCTGTGAAAGTGTGTCTCTTCAGGTATGTGGTGACCTGAAACAGACTGCCAGGATCAGATATAAAAGCTGACAACTTAAAAATATATTTTTATTTTGAATTCAATAAGCCTGTAGGAAAATACATACATTTACACACATTACAGTTTATGGTGGTGAATTAGAACCTTTAAAACCTGATACATTATCAGTTATCAACAGCCTCTGCAGCTGTGCTCAAACAGCAGATTGCTGTCCAAGAATGTAAGCAGAACCCTACTTTAAATACAGCTGTCTTCTTGCTGGACTGTCTGTATGTATTTCCTTTACAGAATGTTGTGGGGTGACATCATACAGACTAGAAGTTCTATAGTAGTAGCTGGCAATTAGAAAAGAAAAAAAATCAGTTCTAGCTTGTAATTTCCTAAATGTTACATTACAATTAAAGCAGTGGAAAAGCCAAGCAGCATTAAAAGGAATTAAATTTTATCAACACAAAGCATTTAAAAAAAATCATATTTAAATAATGCAACATATACATACATCTTTAAAAAATATATAAAAAAAAACAAATCTGCAAATAATTGCTTTTAAATATTAAATACTCTAAAAGAGTTTGTGTTCAACATTTTATAAACAATATGCATAGACACCAGCCTGTGGTTTATGCAGTCTCTGATAATACACGTGTTTCTCCCTTTTGCAGCTTCACACAGATCAAAACTTGAGGTTAATCATGAGGTCTGAGAGCTTGTTAAGATCTTTAAGACATGGCTCTCTGTGCAGGACAAAGTCCACTTTGGTATCTTGTTGGGGAAAGATACTTAGAAGCTCATTCCTTAGTCTCTCAGTTTCCCAGTGGGAGCGTAGTTCTGTCTCTTCTTTGCCCTTGTGTCCACCTGGCTTTCTGTCTCTGAGGTTGAGGACCTCTGTCTGAGCTGATGGCCTTGGTGGACTTTGGGATGTGTGAGATTTTCTACCAGCAAATGAGTGGCCTTTTGCCTTGAATCTAAATGAAAACATGTTAGTGTTAAAGAGATATTAAAGGCATTTTTTTAAAATATCGTGTCATAGTTACCTGTTATATACAGTGGTTTTGCACAGAGCAGCCCTAATCCTCCTTTTCTCGGGTCCCCAGCCAGAGCTCCTGGTCCCTCCCTCCTGCCAAGCGCCTCTAGAGAAAGCAGCTTGCTTGGGAACCAATGGTCAATGAGGAGGGAGAGTCCCCAGAGAGCCGAGGCTCTCCTGCACATTGATGGATTGCAATGGGGCTCGGGTATTAGGGAGGCTGCTGCTCAAGGAAGGTTTTTTTTACCTTCATGTATAGAATGCATGAAGGTAAAAATCCTAGAGCCTTTAGAACCACTTCAAGCAAAATATATAAAAAAAGAGAAATATCAATATTTTTTTTCAATGAGACTAACTTGGGCAGCGAGTTCTTGGTCAGGAACTGGTCCAGTGGTGGCCCGTTTCTCCCCAAGGGATCATCTGGTACCATAAATATGTCTCCAACAAAGGTGAATTGTAGCACTCTGTAACATTCCCCAAAGACAAGAAAAGAAGCACAACAGTTATAAAAGGTTTACCATATTAGAGAGATTAGGCTTTTTAATTGAATATTTATGCACCTGTCCTTTATTATATTTTGCCAAGCTTGAGATTCTGCAAATATGTCCCGTAACTGATCATTTGTGACTATGACACCATCTGTCCTCTCGGCCAGCTGAAGCATGAACCTGTGTAGAGTCAGACAAATAAAATGTTACTGGAAAATAAGTTTGACCTAATTTCAATAGTCCAGTAACAACTAATCAACAAAAATGAATCAAAAAAAATCCTAGTTGATATACAGCTGTCACATGACCCAGCTCTTTCCCAGCCTGTTTGCAGGGAAACATAAGCAGGAGGCGCTTCTAGTCCTCTTCTGCTGGTCACATGTTCAAAATAAATAAATATATAGCCTTTGGAATACAGAGTCAAAATAAATAATTAATATAAATAAACTGTTTTAATTTGCCATACAAATATATATTTGAAATTAAATATGTATTAATTTGTGGAAATAACATGGTGTGAGTGGATTTCTGCTAGTCACAAGCTGTGCCATGCCCCTCCAGCCTGTGTCTTATAATAAGAGGTAGGCGATGCCTCCATCAATCTATATGTAATATTCCACCCCCCCCCCCCCCACTGTGTTTAGCTGGTTAGTGGACATGGAGGAGGTGGGAGAGAGTGGGCTGTCATTTACCACTGTGTACACACACACACACACACACACACACACACACACACACACACACGCGCGCGCGCGACTCTATAGTCACATGGGCTGCTCAGATGTGATATGGAGGAAATGCTCGGCATAGAAACTCACCACAGCTGCAAAATCCCTAGCCGAATTGGGGACATGGACAGAAGGTGGCGAGAGAGAGCAGCAGGATCAACCAGGGTCTTTTTTCAAAATACAGAAAACCAATCTCATAAGGACTGAGTGAGTTTGAACAGCATGTAATATAGCATTAATTGATAGTTTTTTATGATGTGAGCTTAGGCCCCTTTCACACTTGTGTGACCTAAAAGTCACGTGACTTTGTCTCAATTTTTTCTGTGATTTTGCTGTGACTTTGACAACATTTTGCCACGACTTTGACGCGACTTGAAGCATTGCCTGTGTAATCTTGAAGTCTATGGACCTCAAGTCACATCAAAGTCAAACCAAAGTAGTAAAGTCGCACAGATATAAACACTCATTGGAAATCATGGGGTACAACTTGTCATGCGACTTTGCAGTCCCAAGTCACAAGACAAGTCGCACAAGTGTGACTGGGGCCTTAGTGAAACTTTAAGATACATAAAAACAAAACTGGTGTCCCCAGCACTTTGGGAGACAGTCTTTGCAGAAATTTCTCCTAACAGATTAGATAAACTGGCTGGGCTGTTTGTGACCAGGAAGTGTCAGGGATCCGATTACCGTATATACTCGAGTATAAGCCGAGATTTTCAGCCTCTTTTTTGAGGCTGAAAGTGCCCCCCTCGGCTTATACTCGAGTCATCGCTGTCTGCCCGCTCGATCAGCGTGTCGAGCAGACAGACAGCGGCCATTCTATGATTCAAAAGCCGCGCCTCCGGCTCCGCCTTCGCCTGTGATAGGCGGAACACTGAATTTCCCAGCAGCCTGTGTTCCGCCTATCACGGGCATCGTCTCATCCTCGTACTACGGACGAGGATGATACGACGTCCGTGATAGGCGGAACACAGGCTGCTGGGAAATTCAGTGTTCCGCCTATCACAGGCGAAGGAGGAGGCGCGGCTTTTGAATTTTACAATGGCCGCCGACGAAGAGGGCACGGGACGGAGGCAAGGCAAGGCACGGCACGGGACGGGACGGGACGAAGGCAAGGCACGACACGGGACGGAGGCTCGGGACAAAGGCTCGGGACACAGGTAGGCTGGACACACACACACACACACACACACACACACACACACACACACACACACACACACCTGTACTGCCCACTAAACATGATGGGATTTTTGTCGTGGCTATGACGCAAAGTGGCTGCTGGATGGTCTTCTCTGTGTGGGTGGCCAGCGGGAATAAATCTGCGACTCAACTATTCCCTTTTCCCTGCCAAAGTGAATGGGTCCTCAGCCCTGGTTCACACTATATTGCCATGCAGCTAACACTGCAAACCCTATTCATTTCCGCACTGCGTTTTGCGATCTGCTGCGGGTGTAGGTGCAGGTAGGCTGGACACACACACACACACACACACACACACACACACACACACACACACACACACACACACACACACACACACGGATGGAGACACACACACACGGATGGATGGATGGATGGAGACACACACACACACAGGGATGGATGGATACACACACACACAGGGATGGATGGATGGATGGAGACACACACACACAGGGATGGATGGATGGATGGATGGAGACACACACACACAGGGATGGATGGATGGATGGATGGAGACACACACACACAGGGATGGATGGATGGATGGACACACACACACACAGGGATGGATGGACGGACACACAGGGAAGGACGGACACACAGGGATGGACGGACACACAGGGATGGACGGACACACACACAGGGATGGACAGGCATGTCTCACCCTCGGCTTATACACGAGTCAATAAGTTTGCCAGTTTTTTTGGGGGTAAATTGGGGGCCTCGGCTTATATTCGGGTCGGCCTATACTCGAGTATATACGGTATGCATATTATCTAGTTTCTTTGCACTTTACACTTTTGGTCTGCATTACATTACCCATCTGCAGTAAATACTTGGTTGTAGGAAATGATCCAACCGCTAAAACTGCCCGTTGTGAATGACAAATCCATCTTCTTACCGAAAGTCAATAATAATGAGCTGTTGCTTGGAAATTCCCAGGGTACCAAAAGGACAGGATTTTTTATTTTTTTGCCCTAATCAATGATAATAACCCCCACAGAGGACTTACGGTAATTGTCTCCCAAACCTACTGAATTCAGTTATTGAATAGAAGGCATTACTTTAGTTATATGGCGAATTCTGCTTATTTGACCTCAGGGAAAGAGAATTGCGAGCTAGTCATCTGGAGTAAAATGGTGCCAAATAGAATTTATTTACGAGCTTGTCATGTTCTTGTGATAATGCTGTTACCTGTCATCATAAGATGTTATTCTTTTGCCTTCCACAGTCCTTGAGGGGGTGAAAGATAGAAGACCTAGATCATTTAGCTCTGCCAAGAAATGTTGCTCTATTAAAAAAAAAGAAAGAAAGAAAGAAAAATGTAATTATTTGTGTATACCTTACCACTTCCTTCTCTGTACAACTGTATATTATTTATAGCTCAGATTAAAAAGAAGTAGTGGTTTCATGCCTTGCTAATACATTTAAATTAACATGCTTATTTAAAGCGGTGTTCCACCCATTTTCTGAACTTTTTCCCTATTGTATACCCCCAAGCTCATCCTTTTCCAAAAGCAATTTTTTCTAAGTATCTTTTCCTGTGTTAATCCTCCTTTACTTCTGCCCGTCCCCGCCTAGGCGATTACGTCACTAAGCGATTTGCAAGGGTTCCTGGGATAGCGGCGTCATGTATCCCAGGAGCCCTTTGCGAATCGCCTACTGCCAAAATCTCACGTTATTGGAAGAAGGAGAGCCGTGCAGCGGCATTACTGGATGAGTTTTGGGAGGTGCATGCTGGGTATCCAGCTGCACAGAAATCCAGGAAGGAAATGAACACAGGAAGGCTTCAGATGCCCATAGCTAAAATGGAACCTGCCTGCTTCCGAGATCTGTAACAAAGTATTTTTAAAGAAAGTGATAAAGATATGACATTAGAAATGTTCATGTACAGGTTTAGACAATTACAGAGCAGTCTTTAACCACTTGCAGGCCAGCCACCGTTATTATACGGCGGCAGGTCAGCTTGTTCACGCAAATTGTCGTACTGGTATGTTAGCTCCTTTTTTTATGAGCGATAGCAGGTGGGCGCGCAGGAGGCGCATGCCTGCTGCACAGCCGGGAACCTAATGTGCGTAACCTGCGGCCCTGATGTCCTCCAGACATCCGCAATCGCGGGCACGAGAGCCAGAACGGGGATTTGTGCGTGTAAACACACAAATCCCCGTTCTGACAGGAGAGGAGAGACCTCGTTCCTAGTAATTAGGAACAGCGATCTGTCTCCTCCTCCAGTCAGTCCCCCCCCCCACAGTTATAAACACACTTGAGGGAACACATTTAACAACTTGATTGCCCCCTAGTGTTAACCCCTTCCCTGCCAGTGACATTTACACACTAGTGCACTTTTATAGCACTGATCGCTGTATAAATGTCAATGGTCCCAAAAAAGTGTCAAAATTGTCTGATCCGTCCACTGCAATCTCACAGTCCTGCTAAAAAAAAAATCACAGATCGCCGCCATTACTATTAAAAATATAAATAAATAAATAAAAATGCCATAAATCTATCCCCTATTTTGTAACTTTTGAGCAAACCAATAAATATACGCTTATTGCGATTTTTTTTTTACCAAAAATATGTAGAAGGATACATATTGGCCTAAACCGATGAAGAAATTTGTTTTTGTTTTTTTTTGGATATTTATTTATTACAGCAAAAAGTAAATAAATATTGTTTGTTTGTTTTTTCTAAATTGTTGCTCTTTTTTTGTTTATAGCACAAAAAATAAAAAATGCAGAGGTGATCAAATACCACCAAAAGAAAGTTCTATTTGAGGGAAAAAAGGATGTCAATTTTGTTTTGGTATAACGATCGCGCAATTGTCAGTTAAAGCGATGCAGTGCTGTATTCCAAAAAATGGCCTATTCATTAAGGGAGGAAATCTTCCAGGGCTGAAGTGGTTAAAAAAGAAAAAAAACCTGTTTGGGGGACTGGAACTCTGCCTTAAGTGATACAATTCTGTGCCTAGAAGAGGTACCAAGTATTACCCACACCTTTTGCTATTAGCGTTATTTTTTTTTATATTAGATTCAAATTGCAAACATTTTGGTGGAGTATATCTGTACTTGTGATTTGATTTTCCTCCCAATATTGATTTATTGGTAATGGGGGGATATTGGCAGATGGAATCACCCAATAACATGGATTTACTAAAGGCAAATAAACTGTGAATTTTGCAAGTGCAGTTTCTCCAGAGCTTAGTAAATGAGGAGGAGCTCTGCTGACTGCCATGATCCCAATCATGTGCAAGCAAAAATACTTTTTTTTTCTATTTTCCTTGCATGTGATTGAGTATTCTTTGCAAAGCGAAGCTTTACCTCATTTACTAAGCTCTGGAGTAAATGCAAAATCTATTTTCCTTTAGTAAATCAAGCTCAGTGTCTTTATTCAGCAACATCTTATGTTGTGTTGTACAACGAATGCTTATAAAATGACTCTGTTTAGCAATATGAAGCAAAACAATGTTTAACAGAAATGCTGGCCTAAGTTTTGGAGGAATCGAGTATACAAGGTAGGGTAATTCAATTACTAAGGAAGTATATAGAGCAGTGATGGTGAACCTTGGCACAGCAGATGTTTTGGAACTACATTTCCCATGATGCCCATGCACTCTGCAGTGTAGTTGAGCATCATGGGAAATGTAGTTCCAAAACATCTGAGGTGCCAAGGTTCGCCATCACTGATATAGAGGCACTATTTTGTAGTGGGCTTTGTAGGTGACAATTAGTAGTTTGAACTGAACTCCCCAAGTAATTAGTAGCCATTGGAAACCTGAGTGAGAAGCATCATTTCGGCAATGGTGAGAAAGGTGAATAAGTAGCAGAATTAAAGCGCAATTGAACCGCCAGTTCAAATTAGTTAAATACATTCCATGTGCTTTAAAGCAATAGATGTGCAAAGTCTTACTGTATTGTTTCTTTAAAAAGCAACCTCAACAGGAGGAGAAAGCCTGTCCTCTGCCATCAAGCTGCAAAGTGGGACCATTCGCTTTTTGTGGTCAAGCAGGGATCTCTTTGTGGAGGTTCAATACACGGCTTGCTAAGCCATAAGCTATAAGCTCTACACGTTTTGTGGATTCGCTCCACTTCCTCAGGAGCGGATGCACAATATGTATAAAAAGACTGTGAGGGCCACTGAGAGTGTCTGTCTCAGGAGCTGAGGTAATGTGAACCCGCAGAGACACAGCCACATACATGCATTTCTCTAAGGGGAGGGGGTCTGAATGTTGTAGTTAGATCAAGGAGCATCTCCCAACATTTCTAAATGGTTACTGAAGATCAAAATCCAAGTGCGGAGTGTGGGGTGTCCAAGCAAGGGCTGAGGTATGACAGTATGTAAATAAAAATCTCAAATAAATAAATAAAATGTAGAAATTAATAAAAAGTAAAGCACCCTGTCCCATCGTGCTTGCACGAAAGGCAAACGCCTGCATTGGTCCAGCACACATACTTTTTTTTTATTATTATTTTTTCAGCGATTGCAGCACATCATGCTTCCCATACACCTGTGTGTCCGGTGTCCCGCTCACACTTAAAGCGTCAGTATTTTTTTATAATGAGTAGCTTGCGCCCCCCTGCGCCCCCTATGGGTGGGCCGCCACTGCATTTGGATAGTATCAAATGAAATCGGCAATAGAGGGCAGTGGTGCCTAAATGACAGAGAAAAGCGTGAAAATCTACTGATAACTACTAAAAATATCCACTGATTACTGTATAAATGCCACTGGCAGGGAAGGGGTTAACACTAGGGAGTTATATGTGTTTCTTCCCTGTGTGTTCTAACTGTGGGGGGATGGGAGTGACTAGAGGAGGAACATACAATCTGTCTCCTCTCCCTTTTCAGAACCAGGATTTGTGTGTTTACACACACACACACACACACACACACAAACATCCCCATTCTCGTTCTGTCACAAGTGATCGCGGATGCCCGGCGGACATCACACATTGGCTCCGAGGACATGCTGCGTGCGCTCGCCTGTAATAGTGTCTTAAAGAACCACCGTATACCTATGGCAATTTGCGCGGCCGTGCCAACCTGCCACAGTATAACTGCGGTGGCTGGTCGGCTAGCGGTTAAAGTATAATATAAATTAGTTTTATTCTACATGTATTAACCACTTTAGGTCTGTTCTATAGCAATTTTACACGTTCGGGTAGGGGGCACGCATGCGCACTGCTGGAGGCTCGCTTCTGCTGTCATTATACATAGCGAAAGCCAATCGACAGGTGCAGGGTACTCAATGTCCTCCAGCACCCACCGATCATATGGCAGCAAGACAGAACTGTGATCTACCTATATAAATAGTAGATCACTGTTCTGACGGGGGGGGTGGAGTTTGGAATACATTCCATCTTTTCCCGTAGAAAAAGCACCCCACACAGTATAGTAAAACACTGGCTAGGCACCCAGTTAACCTTTTGATCGCCCCTGTTAACCTCTTCCCAGCCAGTGTCATTAGTACAGTGACAGTGCATATTTTTAGCACAGATCACTGTATAAGTGTCACTGGTTCCCAAAAATTTTCAAAAGTATCGGTTAGTGTCAGAATGTTCGCCAAAATATCACAGTCCTGCTAAAAGCTGATCGTAGCCATTATAAGTAAAATAAATAAATGAATAAAAATATGCAATAGTTTGTAGACACTCTAACTTTCCTGCTGATGGCCCTTCCTATTGGCTATAACGGGTTGAGGCTTGATCGCATCATCGCGACACCAGATTCGCCCGAAAAACAAATACAGGGGACCGAGCGTTACCCGTCATTAAAACACATGCTGATCACACTGGGTGCCAGGCACAGGCACCAAACCATGTGAATGCATCTTATATTTTTTTCCTTTGAATTCTTTTAACAAATTACGTTTTTACACTATGGGAGCCCCCCTTCTGTAATTTTTTTCTTCCCATCCATGGAGGATCATCCTAAGTACAGCTGACCTTGGAATAAACCATCTAAGGGTTCTATATTCCCCACAAAGCGCAAGCGCCCACTCTAGCGATAGGTGATCAACATTTAGGGGTGAGTGTACATCCATGTGGGGTACCTGTGTCTGAACACTGGGCATTGGAGCACCGATTGTTTATCTACGCACAAGCACTTTATTTCACAAAGTGGGACGATTATAACAAGTGTTATGTTTGATTCACCCATTTATGTTTAATATGTTTGAACTTTTTACTAGCCAAGCGTGGTGTCTAACCACTTCACTCTAACCTTTGCACAAACCAATCATATACTTATTGGGATTTATCTTTTCCAAAAATATGTAGCAGAATACATATTGGTCTAAAGTTATGAAGAAATTGTCTTTTTTCTATTTTTTTTATTGGATATGTTTTATAGCAGAAAGTAAAAAATGATGGTCTTTTTTTTCAAAATTGTCGTTTTTTGTTTATGGCGCAAAATAAAAAAATAAGAAATAAAAAAAAAACAGAGGTGATCAAATACCACCAAAAGAAAGCTTTATTTGTGAGATATTTGTACTTCCCTGGCTTGTTATGCTGGCCATACACTATACAAAAAAAAAACTGCAAAACCCATTTTTGAAAAAACGAACATACGGCCGCGAGAGCAAACGATAGTGCCATCATGTAATGACCGATAAATCATTTAGTGGACATAAATTAATACATTTTTTTTTTTTTTTTTTTTTTTTTTTACATATACCTAGTGCAACAGTTCGGACAGGAAACACATTAAACCTTTCAATTTATCCTTCGTTCGGCAGAAAATTTACTAACTCGTCCTTCATTTATTCGGCTCAAAAATGTCACAACAAATACCGATTTTGTGCCCATTTGCTGGCCGAAACATGAACGAACTGTTCAAATGACAAAATTTTGGACGAATTTTCGTATAGTATATGGCCAGCATTAGTGTCTCAAGAAATTAGGCTGTCAGTACATGAGATGTGATCAATTTTCAATGATTGCCATCACAGCTTGTAGACTCTATAACTTTCACAAAGACCAAATAATATACACTTATTTGGGTTATTTTTACCAAAGATATGTAGCAGTATACATTTTGGCCAAAATTTCTGAAGTAAAATCACCAATTGGTAAAATTTTATAACAGAAACGAAGAAAAATGCTTTTTTTTTTTTTTACAAAATTTTCGGTCTTTTTTTATTTATAGTGCAAAAAATAAAAAACCCAGAGGTGATTAACCACTACAATACAGGGCACTTTCACCCCCTTCCTTCCCAGCCCAATTTTCAGCTTTCAGCGCTCTAGCGCTTTCAGTGACAATTGCGCGGTCATGCTACACTGTACCCAAATGAAATTGTTATCATTTTGTTCGCACAAATAGAGCTTTATTTTGGTGTTATTTATTCACGACTCCGTTTTTTTTTTTTTGCGATATAAGCGCAAAAATAGCGGAAATTTGGAAAAAAAACAATATTTTCTTTTTTCTATTTGAAAAGAAATCCAATAAAATCAAATTTTGTCATAAATTTAAGCCAAAATGTATTCTGCTACATGTTTTTGGTAAAAAAAATTCCGTTAAGTGTATAATAATTGGTTTGTGTGATCACGGACATATGTACGCAAATGATCATGTACATATGTGTGCAGGTGATCACGTACATATGTGTGCAGATAATCATTGGGACATGTGATTTTAGTGGGACATATGTGGGGGACATGTTTTTATTATTAGGGACATGTGTTTTTATTATTTGGGGACATGTATGTTTTGGGGACATGTGTGTTTTGGGGACATATGTGGGGAATGTGTTTGTACTGTGTGGTGTGTTGTGTGTTTACACTACACTGATGATCAGTGAGTAAAAAGCTGTAAAAAGCAGCCCATACTCACTGATCATCAGCCGGCTGCAGCGTTCTGCTCTCCTCTCCTCAGCGGTGACTTCCGTGTGAGGAGAGGAGAGCCGATTGCCTAGCAACCGGCTGTTTGTTTACATCACATGACAGCCGTGATTGGACACGGCCGTCATGTGATCAGGAGGGCCAATCACAGAGCCCTCCTGCCGATCTGAGATGTGCCGTGTCCGGGTGACACGAGCACATCGGAAACGCGCCGCTGCGCGCGATCCCGCTACTCCTGAATGACGTTCCTGAACGTCCTATCAGGAGTAGACGGCTCCCACCCGGCCGTATATATGCATCGGCCGGGTGGGAAGTGGTTAAATACCACCAAAAGAAACTCTATTTGTATGAAAAAAAGAACAAAAAATTCATATGGGTACAGTGTTGCATCACTGAGTAATTGTCATTCAAACTGTGAGAGCACTGAAAGCTGAAAATTGGTCTGGTTAGGAAGGGGGTTTAAGTGCCCAGTGGGCAAGTGGTTAAAGTGATATTAAACCCTCAATGTTTTAAGCACTTCCAGCAGCTGATTTATTCACTTACTGAGTATGCAGTGCATCTTTTAATCCTGTCAAGGTTATTGTTTAGGCTGGTGCCATGACCATTGTCTCAGGTTTTCAGTTTCAGGGTGGCTCCTTTCCTTTGTAGCATCCTTAAAGTCCTCCTTGCATGCTGGGACTACAATGTCTCTCTACACTGTATGCATCTATAGAAAAAGACAGCTTCATAGCCTAGGGTGGGGCAAGACACTCCCCCATGCCTTGTTCTTCCTCCAAGCTAACAGACTGACTGGAGAGTGCACTGTCCACTGTTATTTCCTTCCTGTGAATACTGGAAGTTCAGAGAAGCTGCACTGAGAGAGCAGGAGCTACAGTAGCAGCACTGAAAAGGTCGGTAGCCATCATGGATTTTGCATCACTGGATGACAAGGTTGATGATCGATGTACAACCTGGGACATTGACAAAAACTGGGGACCCTTACTGGTAAAGGGGGCTTCCAGATTTCAGAAAGCCTCCAGCCCGCAGACCCCCACAACCACAGAGCCAAAGCTGTGGGGAAGAGTCCCTTGTCCTCATCAACATGATGACAAGGTGATTTGCCAGGGGGTGTCCTCCAACAAAGTACCCCCCCCCCATGTTGAGGGCATGAGGCCTGGTATGGTTTGGGAAGGGGGGACGGGGGATATAAGCACACTAAGGCTGAATGCTGGGATAAGAGTCTGGTATAGATTTTGGAGAGGATCACTTGCCTTTTTTTTCCCTTTTGGCGTAGTGTCCCCCTTAAAATCCATTGTGGGGGGATCCCCACACTGTTATTTTTTCATTTTTAATGATGGGCTCCTTTGTTTACATTCTGCTGTCATCCAGGAATCCCCAGCTGACAACAGGGATGAGTCTCAAGTTGCTAGGATGCCAGCAGGTACCAGTTCCTAACAAACAGCGCATGTACATGCAGTTTACATGTGTTTTTCATGTGTTTCCATTGAAGTTTATGGGACCAAAATCATGCAGAAACTGCACCAACTCCAAAAACTTTCCATCCTGCTCTGTATTGATTTAATACTATAGTGCTAGAATCTTTTTAGACTCAAAGTTGTTAACCACTTCAATACAGGGCACTTTCGCCCCCTTCCTTCCCAGCCCAATTTTCAGCTTTCAGCGCTCTAGCGCTTTCAGTGACAATTGCGCGGTCATGCTACACTGTACCCAAATGAAATTTTTATCATTTTGTTCGCACAAATAGAGCTTTATTTTGGTGGTATTTATTCACGACTCCGTTTTTTATTTTTTGCGATATAAGCGCAAAAAAGCGGAAATTTGGAAAAAAAAACAATATTTTCTTTTTTCTACTTCAATAAAAATCCAATAAAATCAAATTTTGTCATAAATTTAAGCCAAAATGTATTCTGCTACATGTTTTTGGTAAAAAAAAATCCGTTAAGTGTATAATAATTGGTTTGTGTGATCACGGACATATGTACGCAAATGATCATGTACATATGTGTGCAGGTGATCACGTACATATGTGTGCAGATAATCATTGGGACATGTGATTTTAGTGGGACATATGTGGGGGACATGTTTTTATTATTAGGGACATGTGTTTTTATTATTTGGGGACATGTATGTTTTGGGGACATGTGTGGGGACATTGTGTTTATACTGTGTGATGTGTTTACTGTGTGGTGTGTTTACTGTGTACACTAGACTGGTGATCAGTGAGTAAAAAGCTGTAAAAAGCAGCTCATACTCACTGATCAGCAGCCGGCTGCAGCGATCTGCTCTCCTCTCCACAGCGATGACTTCTGTGTGAGGAGAGGAGGAGCCGATTGCCTAGCAACCGGCTGTTTGTTTACATCACATGACGGCCGTGATTGGACACGGCCGTCATGTGATCAGGAGGGCCAATCACAGAGCCCTCCTGCCGATCTGAGATGCGCCGTGTCCGGGTGACACGGGCGCATCGGGATCGCGCCGCTGCGCGGGCGATCCCGCTACTCCTGAATGACGTTCCTGAACGTCATATCAGGAGTAGGCGGCTCCCACCCGGCCGTATATGTGCATTGGCCGGGTGGGAAGTGGTTAAAGAGGAAGTAAACCCCTAATGGGTTTACTTCCTCTTTCATTTCCTGCAAAGGCAAAGCATAATGGACTACTATGCATTGCATAGTAGTCCATTATGTGTCACTTACCTGACACAGGAGCCAGCGAAGTCACCGCTGTCCCCTGTAGTCCGCCGCATCCATCTTCTCAGTGGGGTCTCGCAGCTCCGCAGCTGTCATTCGGCGAAGCCGCGATGACGTCACTCCCGCTCATGCGCACGGGAGCCGACACACGCGGTATCTCCGTCGTTGAAGATGCCGTGCTCAGTGCGCCTGCGCGCCGCTGTCTATGGCGCATGCGCCATAGACAGCGGTGCCTGTCTTCGGGCAAATATCTCCTAAACCGTATAGGTTTAGGAGATATTTCTTGGACCTACAGGTAAGCCTTAATCTAGGCTTACCTGTAGGTCAAAGTGTGTTGTAAGGGTTTACAACCACTTTAAAACCCTCACATATACCCAGTGAAATGACTAGCCTCAGGTGATACAAAGAGATGAAACAAATCTTACTTCTGTGGATATCAGTCGCAAGTTGTGTGCTGGAGCTCTCTCCATCACTTTTATTATCACTTGGTTTCAGGAAAAGCCGACAGAAGTGATTCATGCAAAAAACAGAGGAAAGAGGAAGCAGAGAGAAATCACACTCAGTGCTTTGGATAGAGGAATGTACACAGTGTAGAAGGTTGTGCTTTGTTCATATTTAATCTGGGGTTTATAACCACTTTAAGTAGATGTGGCCCTCACACAATATGGCCCATTTATTACATTCAATTTAACCTAGTGCCATCTTAATAGCATTATGGGCCCCCTGGGCAAAGTAACACACTGTAGCCCTTACCAGGGAGCTGCCTGTATAAATGTATGTCTGTACACGAAACAGGGCGAGCAAAACAGCACCGTACGAGGGAGCAGAAGACGGAGTATAGGTGGGTTAGAAGACACAGTACAGGGGAGGTCAGGAGGATACAGTATAGCAGGGGTAGGTAACCTTAAAGAGGTGGAGATCTACCTGAGCAACATAAGAGAAGCCAAAGATCACCGGGCATGGTGTTGCCTCCTCGCACCTGATTTAAACCTCAAATTGCTGTACTACTGTGGTGCAATAATTACGTGCATTGTACGGCAATCATGGGTTTAAATCAGGTGGTGAGAAGGCAACATATTGCCTCCTCACCATCTGTCAAACACACCAAGATCACTTTTCAGAGGAGTAGGAGTGCCTCCTGCACTTGTAAATTAGCCCTTAGTTGCATTTGGCAGCAGCAACCTTAGGGCTCGTTCACACGTAATTTGGGGGGTGGTAAAATCCTGTGGTTGAGTAGCGGTCTTACCACCCCCGATCCCTACACCCTTTAGCTGCTGACGCAACTACCAAAGTGTACACAAGGCACAGCAAGAATTAAGCCCCCTGTTGCGGATATGAAAGCAAAACAACACTGCCTGCTTTAAACTCTTGTTTGCTGTAGTGCCCAAGGTGGTGGGGCACTTGCAGAGCGGCCTCGTTCACTTGAATGGGTCATGCTTGGCAGATGCTACACCCACCAACCATGACCGGGCATCTAACTCTGGCCACTGAAGCTAAATGGGGTGCGGTTGGGGCAGGGGGTCAGAAAAACCATTTAGGGAGTTTTACCACCGCCAAACTGCAAATGTAAATTAACCCTTACTGTTCTGGGTCTCCTATAAGGCTGCTTTCACACTGATGCACTGTAGTTTACCCACACTGCGGGTGCAGCGCAGTGCATCTGCAACTTTTCTAGGTTAGCTGCGTTTTGCCATAGACTTCTATTCTATCCTGCAGGTGTGGTGCACTTTCTGAAAGCTCACCAAAACTCCTGCATTCTGGAGTTTTGGTGCTCTTTCACAAAGTGAACCAAACCCACAGGGTATAATAGAAGTCTATGGCTAAGAGCAGCAAACCCAGGAAAGTTGCAGATGCACAGTGTGAAAGTAGCCCTATACCATTATGCCCAGTGTATTGTTTCACACTGACCTGAAGATCTCTTCTTTCCTCTTACTGGCACCACTCTGGAGACCGCTAGCCAGGAATAAGAGGTGGAGTGCAGTTGGTATTGCTGTGCATGGGACAGGAGTTATCACTACAGAGGAGGCATCGGCTTATGGGGTTCTTGCTCCCTACTACAGCTCCAATTTTACAAGTAGTCCCTCTGCATTGCACTCTGTTTAATGCTCTGGAATGGATTGTTAGTAAGCCCAGACTGCGGTCTACCAGTCACCTGTCCAAAATCTACAATCTAACGACATCTCTCCCCTCTCTAACCCCCCCCCCCCCCCCCCGCAGTTTTTGATGCTCATCCAACACTTTGTAGGGGTTAGGAAAGACCCCCTGAGAAGGAGCATCTTACTCAGGGCTGGATCTAGCCTGTCTGATGTCGTGGTGCAGTAAACAATAGACAGGCTAGTCAGAAGGGCAGACGATGCGAGGACATTAGGGCAGCAGGGTAGTGGACAGGGATCATCATTGGCAGGAGAGAGGACAGGAGTCCCCACTGCCTGGAGAGAGGACATCCGATTCCCTTACACACAGTTACAATCTGCAGTGTGTAGCTGGCTACTGTGTGGGGAGGAGATGATCTTAGTGCCTGTGCTCAGGCTGTGTACCAAGCAGGGATGGGAGACAGCTGGCACAGCGTCAGGGGTGGTGGGGGGGCTTTAAGGGAGCGCAACTGAAATCACTTCAGTACCCCCCAGATCTGCCCATGATCTTACCACTGCTGGGTGGGTGTGGTGTGTACTGCTCCGATCCTCCTCTTCTATTCATTCCATGTGATCGGAGCATGTACTGCCCACATATGAAGCAGCAGTGGTAAAGTGTTTGGGGTTCAAAGTGCAAATTTCCGGAGAAAGTACCAGAAACTGCAGGGGCCCCTCATGCACCTGGGGCACCTAGGCACTGCCCAGGGGTGCCTGTTCCTTAAGAGGGCCCCGATTCAGCCTGCTGTTTAATGACATGTCTGATCCAGGGAGACACGTCAGTTGTACACATACAACTCAAGAACTGACCTTTGAATCATGCACACTATTTACACCTGCACCAGCATTTTTTTCCCTAAATCCAAGGGTCAAGTACAATAAAATAAGATAAATGGCAAGAAAATTGGTAGAAGCATAAGGACATTGTTTTTGTAAACACCATTGGATTATACATATAAAGCAGTGTTGCATGTGTTTAAAATTACAGGGAACAATTTACCTGCAGTAAACTTAGTATAAATGTGCACCCAGAGTAAGCTTAAAAGCCTGCAAAAATCCCCTAAATAAAATATATAGTAGATGGTAACAATTATTTCTAGAACTTGATTATATTAATACCCTAGCCAGTGGGTCTTCAGAGTAAACAGCCTCAGCCAATGGCATCGGTTGGTGACTTATACACATTAGAAAATGGTACTTACCTGGTACAGGGTGTATCAAGAGACAGGCTTCTAATGCCCTGTACACACGGTCGGACATCCCAAACTTGTCTTGCATACACACGGTCGCACAAAGTTGTCAGAAAATCCGATTGTTCAGAAAGCGGTGACGTAGAACGTGTACGACAGGGTTATAAAGAGGCCAGTAGCAAATAGCTTTCGTCTCATAATTTATGCGTGGCACTTTGTCCGTCGGAATTGTCTACACGCGATCGGAATTTAAACGATCGGATTTTGTTGTCAGAAAATTTTAGATCCTACTTTGTGTGTCAGAAATTCCGATGGAAAAAGTCTGAAGGAGCCCACATACGATCAGATTTTCTGACAAGATCCGATCGCACATTTTCCGACAAAGTCCGACCATGTGTAGGAAACATAACACTTATGCACTGTTTAGTAAACTACTTGAAAACATAACATTGCTAAGGCTTTAAAATGGTGTTACAGGTGAACAGTTGTTAAACAAAGTAAGTATACCTTTAGCTTTACTGTCCTTCTTCATCCTCCACTGGGGGACAAAGACGGTGATATTGCGATGTCCTCTGTCCCAAAAGTACTGTACAGCCAACGCAATGCCACGGCAAGAGAAAAAACGATGAAGACCATGTCTGCAGGAAAAATTAGGAGACACTGGTAACTTTTGGAACTATCAGACATTTGCTCCCATTAATATGCAATACACATCTTCCAGTACATGTAGACCTCTTTACATTTTGCCTGCTTGTAAAACCGCCAGATGCCGCTTTCCCTTAAAGCGGGAGTTCTGCAGTTTTTTTTTTTTTGTTTTTTTTTTAAGTCAGCAGCTACAAATACTGCAGCTGCTGACTTTTAAAATATGGACACTTACCCGTACAGTGCGCCCACAATGTCGGCACCTGAAGCCGATCTATCGATCAGCTCTCGGGTGCTGCCGCCGCCATCTTGGGCTTGCGGCTTTACTTCCCGGTTCCCTACTGCGCATTGCGCAAGTCACGTTGCGCAATAAGGACGGTCACTGCTGTCTCTGAGATCCATGCATGTGTTTCCCAGCAGACAGCGGGGGCCCCGCAGGAAGTGGCGTAAATACCCGTAGATTCTGCGTATATCTATGCCCAGAAGGTATCTGCACCCCCCTCACCCCTGAAAGAGGGGGGGGGGGTTTCCGATGAGTGGAAGTTCCACTTTACGGTGGAACGCCGCTTAAACAACTAAAATTGACTTTACAGATATTAAATCAGTATGAAACCCGCAACCAACAATCTAATATATTGCAGCTTGCCAATCATTAAATGTGGTGGCTGCATTCATTTTCTTTCGGCTTTCCCCTCTGTTTTCACCTGGTGATCTGGCCAGTAACATAATTCCTGTATTAAAGAGCCCCCACTTTGGATGAATGCGCACAGGGGCACCTTTAGGTAGCAAAATTGTCAGTCTTTGGGGAGAGGAGTGTTGGATGGACTAGCAGATTTAAATACACTAACAAATTGAAGCCAAACTCTAGTTAAAATCTGATAAGCAGTTACAGCAAAGCATTTTTTTTCCCTTTTGGGATCATTGTAACAGTCTTTTCAATGGTAAATGGTTTGTCTCATCAATGCTACGTCAGGACAGCTTGTTCTGTTGAAAAACAACCGACTTACTGGCAGGATCGTCAGGTTAAAATAGAAGAAAGAAAGCCTAAAAAAAGAAAACAAATGCAGCCATCACATCTAAGAATGAGTAAGCTGGACTATAACAAATATTTGCTTTTAGATTTACTACCACTTCACTACCACCACTGGACTCCAGTTCGTTATCTGCAAGTGCACGGTGGTGGGACAGTAACCTTTGCCTGGCATGTCAAGCATTATGGGAATTCACTTGCTGCCATGCCTTTCCTCGTTACTTCTCACAGCAAGCTTACAAGTCAAAATCCTATGAAGTAATCAGGGGAATTGAAAATAGTCCTAACAACAAATTCTTGGCTGCAGCTCCCTTTAAGAACTACTTGTGCTTAATTCAGGCAGGCATTTGCAGCAGTATCACTAAAGCCGCATACACACACACGATCAAACAATCCGGTGGAAAAGACAATCCCCCCCATGTGTGGGCTCCAAACGTCCGGCGGACTAAGAAAGTAGTTTTGCACCTAAATATGTCCGCCGGACTCGCATTTCAGCGGACAATACAGCCGTGTGTGTGCTAGTCCGCCGTACTTTTGAAATTAACTGACTTTTCCCGCACGGAGAAAAGTCCGCTCATTTTGAGCGCGTCTCCAGGTAGCCGAGACCAGTGAAGGAGGCGTTTCTGGCCCCGTTACCTGGTATGGAGTTAAAGGGGAAGCCCTACGCCGAAAAAACGGCGTGGGGGTCCCCCTCTAGATTCATATCAGATCCTTATCCGAGCGTGCCCTCAACATGGGGGGGTGCTTTGGGGAAGGGGGGGCCGCGTGGCCCCCCACCCCAAAGCACCTTGTCCCCATGTTGATGAGGACAAGGGCCAGCATCCTGTGGAACTGTGACATCATAATGGGCGGGGACATCATCCGGCGATGTCCCTATATAAGTCGCCACACACCGCGTGCCTGTCATTGTGACCAGAGACAGCGACGAGGCAACAGCTCAAGAAGAGAAGAACGGAAGAGAAGAACAGAAGGCGGCGACAGAAGACCGGGCCACTGCTTGTAAAAGAGCTAGAAGAAGGCGCGGTGGCCCGGCAAGAAGAACCGATGAGGGGGACAAGACCCCCGAAGTTGGAAGAAGAGGACAGCGACGAAGAAGAAAGCCGGGCTCCTCCGCTAGTAAAAGAGCTAGCAGAAGATAGCGGAGGAGTCCGGTGAGAAGACCCCCCCAAGATGGAAGACCCCCGGAGCAGTGCAATAAATTATTTTTAAACCTTGTGTGTTGTGTTTTTTTTACGTTTTTTTCACAGGTGAATGGGTAGGGGTACATTGTACCCCATACTCATTCACATAGGGTGGGGGGCCGGTATCCGGGGTCCCCTTATTAAAGGGGGCTCCCGGATTCCGATAAGCCCCCCGCCCGCAGACCCCGACAACCAAGGGCCAGGATTGTCGGGAAGAGGCCATAGTCCTCATCAACATGGGGACAAGGTGCTTCAGGGTGGGGGGGCCGCGTGGCCCCCCTTCCCCAAAGCACCCCCCCATGTTGAGGGCACGCGGCCTGGTACGGCTGGGGGGGGGGGGGGCGCTCGCTCGCTCGTCCCCACCCCCTTTCCTGACCGGCCGGGTAGCATGCTCGAATAAGGGTCTGATATGGACCTAGAGGGGGGCCCCCACGCCGTTTTTTCGGCTTAGGGCTTCCCCTTTAACTCCATACCAGGTGACGGGGCCAGCGACGCCTCCTTCGCTGGTCCCGGTTTCCTGGAGCCACGCTCAAAATGAGCAGACTTTTCTCTGTGTGTGTGTGGGCGAGTCCGTTCATTTCAAAAATACGGTGGATAGTCCGGCGGACTTAGTCCTCCGCAAAAGTACCGTGTGTGGGCAGGTAGCTCGTTCGGAAAGTCCGGCAGTTGTTCTTAAGAGCGCTTTTACTACCTGTATTTATAACATTGGTATACTGTTCCAACTTTTTGTTGCGAGCCTGGGGTAGTGGCAGCCCTCTTATATCCACCGTTCCTTTTTGCAGCTTATCCATAGCGCAAACCCCCTTTTTTCTGTTATCATCTGTCCAACTCCGCCCACCCGCAAGTCTCCGCCCGCTTCAGTCCATACGTTTTCTCTGCCGCTAAAGAAATATCCTGCGCATGCGCTGTTAAGAGCATTAAAGTGGCGCATGCGCGGTAAAGGGCCGCCGTCAGCTGTTTCAGTGACGGAGCCACACCAGAAGTGATGGGGTTAGAATTTACAACATCGCCGCCGGGTGTGCCAAGATGGCCGCCAGCTCCGGAGCTAGGCCGAAGCTCCGCGGATCGCATGGTGCGGACCAACTAATCGATAATGAAAATCGCTGACAACGATTTTCATTATCGATTATTATCGATGATGTCGATTAATCGTTTCAGCCCTAGTGTGGTTAAAGTACAAATGGTGTGAGACGTTGTCTATTTCTATAGCAGGTGGAGTGATGGATACCCAGGTAACGGTAAAGGTACAATATATAATACTATTGTTGGGTTGTTCCTTGCTATTGGGTTTCACACCAACACTATTACACAGCTGTGCCAAGTGGGTTTCGCCAATTCTTTGGGGGTGGAGAAGCAGAGTACAGGCCCAATTAATTACCAGCAGCTCCTTCGGGGATAAGTGCTACATAAAAAATAAAAACTCCACCACCAATAAAATACCACCACCACTTGTATAGGTAGCAAAGCAGTTCTGAAGTAAACAAAAACCCACTGACACTAGTCCTCAATACTCACGGTTTCCCGAGATTTTATGATTTGCAAACATTTCTACTGCAAAATAACACGTCGACTTATTTGTAACCTAGAAATAATTATTTTAAATATATAAATGGCATAGAAAAAAAAACTAGACGCACTTGTAAACTTTAACACAATGGGTGCAGATGTTCCTTAGTTGGTTGCATCATGCTTTGTGAAGGGGTATTATGAGTCATGGAAAGGATGTGATACAAGCATGAAAGAAGACATGAGAAAATGCGGGGAATACTGAAGGAACAGTACTGAAAGCACCCCTTATATAGTAAAAATAGAACAGACTTTCCCTTGATGAAAAAGTTTCATATTTTGTTAGGTAACAATGTCACTGTCCTTAAACTGAAAGCAGTGGTATATTTAGGGTATGCCACATATGACTCATGCAACGGGTGCCCCGTGAAGGGGGGCACCGCTAAGCATTGGGGATGATCAGGTCTGTCCAGCCACCAAGAGAGAAGTAGTTATCGCACTGATGTCATACGCTATCTGTTAGGAAGTTCCAACAGCTTTTTTTTTGTGCGATTAAGCCAGCTTTTATGTGGACTGTTTTATTAAACAATATCAAACTTTATTACACTATCAGAGCTCACTTTTTGTATTTTATTAAAATGGGAAAATGTCTGCAACATTTTCAGGTGTTTGGGAGCAGTGGATGAACGAGAACCGAGGAATTTGACACATACGTAAACGTATTGATCTCTTTTATGAGGTCCTGCTGTTTGCCGAGTGTTCACCTTGTGTTTTATGGTGGCGTGGTGTGTTCCTTTTACATTGATTGTTTGAACTGCTTGGATCCTGCTTTGCAAATTACATTTGTACATTTTCTGATTCTTTCTGGAAGTGGACACTGGTGGTGGAATTTGCAACCGGAGAGTTGTAATGCTCGCGCTGCAATTTACATTTCTATTTTATTAAAGTGGAAGTAAACCCATTGATTTCACCATTTCAAAAAACAGCTACATTTTCGGCACATGCCGGGAATGTAACTGTCACATTGGTTGTGCTCTCAGCCAAACTGTCAAACTATCCAATTGCTGGTGTCAAAACTGATCACGTGTGCAGTACCATGGCAGTTGAAGATTAAACAGTGGCTAAGATGGCAGCTTCCTTGGCTTAAAACAATAGGAGTAGAGGTCAACCGATATATCCGATATTTGGTGTTGGCCGATTATAACTTCAGCAGCACTTGCAAAAGACTTCTGTAATAGAAGTCAATACAAGTTGCCTGAATTCTTAAGGCTCGGTTTACACAGGGGCGGCATGACTTGCAGCGTGACTCACAGACGTGACCTGCACACGACTTCAGCGGCGACTTGCAAAACGACTTCTGTATAGAAGTCAATGCAAGTCGCCTGAAGTCGCCCCAAAAATAGTACAGGAACCTTTTTTCTAAGTCGGAGCGACTTGAGTGAACTGTGTGAACCTAGCATTAGTTGAGACTTCTCCTCCCTGGGCAGTCTGCCAAGAAAAGATCAAAGAGATACAATGTTTCTTCTTCTTCAATGAACTGAACTCAGTGTGTAGAGTTCTCAGTTTAACCATTTAAAGACTAAATCTTTTCTGACACTTGTTGCTTAAAAGTAAAAATCCTGTATTTTCTGTTAGTAAATCACGTAGAACCTCCAAAAATTATATATATATATATATATATATATATATATATATATATTTTTTTTTTTTTTTTCGTCCAAAAGTTTTAATTACCTGTTTTTGTATATTTAATATATAGTTATTTTTTTTTATTTTTTTTTTAATCTAAATTATACATACAAGTGAACTGATTGGAGGTTTGTTTTGTTTAATAAATGTTTAAATGTAAGAAATTTTCTGTATCACTAATTACTTAAGATCCCTTTCACACTGGGGTGTTTTTCAGGCGCTTTAGCGTTAAAAAAAGCACCTGTAAAGCGCTTGAAAGAAGCCTCATCTGCAGTCCCAATGTGAAAGCCCAAGTGCTTTAAGAGCCCTTTCACAATGTCAGCACCTGAAAAACGCTCGTAAAGCGCAGCTTAAACTAGCAGCGCTTTACTAGCATTTTTCTAGCGTTATTGGGGCGCTTTTAACCCCTGTTAGTGGCCAAATAAAGGGTTAAAAGCACCCACAAAATGCTGCTGCCGATAGCGCTTTTCAGGCGTTGATTTCAATGGGAAGGGGCGCTTTAGGAGCGTTGTATTCACTGCTCCAAAAGTGCTGCAAAGAAGCTGCTTGCAGGACTTTTTTTGGCGCCCTGCCAGCGCAGCGCCTCAGTGTGAAAGCACTCAGGCTGATTGCAGTTGCTGCTTCTTTCAGGTGCTTTTTTTTAAAGCTAAAGCACCTGAAAAACGCCCCAGTGTGAAAGGGAAGGGATCTCAGTGTGAAAGCACTTGGGCTTTTACATTGGGATTGCAGTTGCAGATTCTTTCAAGTGCTTTACAGGCGCTTTTTTTTTAACACTAACGCGCCTGAAAAACGCCCCAGTGTGAAAGGGGTCTAAGGCTGCTTTCACGCTGGAGCAGACAGGCGTTGCTGGTAAAATACTGCTAGTTTTAGCAGCGCTTTACCGTCATTTTAGTGGCTGCTAGTGGGGCACTTATAACCCAGCTAACACTGCTGCCAAATCGCATTGCAGGCGCTTCGGCAGTGGTGCCCATTCATTTCAATGGGCAGGAGTGGTGGAAGAGCGGGATACATCGTTCCAAAGATGTTGCTTGCTTTTTTTAACATCCTGCCAGCACATTGCTTCAGTGTGAAAGCACTTAGGCTTTCACGCAGACTGCAGGGGAGCCGTTTTGTAGACACTTACGGGTGCTATTTTTAGCCCAAAAGCACCTGAAAAACGCCCCAGTGTGAAAGGTGTTAGATTTTATGAAATTAAGGGGGGGGGGGGGTGGTGAAGCATGATTTTGATCCAGTGATGTGCATGAGACCCAAGGCTCTCCCGGGTCTCTCCCTCCTGAGATGTAGCTGCAGGAGCCATTGGTTTCTGTTGCTGTCAATCATGGCCAGTAAGGCGTGAGTGGGGGGTGGGTCTGAGCTGCACCCTCCATGTCTCATGGATGCAAATGATCAATTTCTGTTGAGTAGGGACAGCCACACACTAATCAAAATGTCCAGCCTTGTGCAGGTGTACAATCTTGTCCCTGACATCCTTTGACAACCTTTTGGTCTTGCCCATGATGATGAGGATTGCACGGAAGAAATAATCTGTGGACAGGTGTCTTTTACGCACATAAGATGTTGTCGTTAGGAGCACCTTCTTAAATTTACAGGACTAATCTGTGTACAACATGAGGGCATACTGTAACCAGAATGTGGGAGCCACAATTATTGTTGGTTAGCATCAAATACTTATTTTACTCACTGAACTGCAACTTAATGTATAACGTTTGTATCAGGTGTTTTCTTTCTGGATTTTTGGTTGATATTCTGTCTCTATCATTTAAAATACACCTATGATAAAAATGATAGACCCTTCATTTCTTTGTAAGTGGGCAAACTTACAAAATCTGCAGGAAATCAGATAATTATTTTCCCTACTGTATGTTGTGCCTCAAAAGTCCCATTTCACTGTTTCCCACCCCTCCCCTTCTTTTCTCCTTGCCCGCTTTTTTTTGTTGTAACATCCAAACAATGGATGGAAATGTCCTTGGGATGTACCAAAGTGGGACAGAGGGATGGAGGGACAATGCTCTAGTTAAGGTGGAACAAAGTCACCACCTCTAGACCTCAAGGCAACTTTGTCCTTGTGAAGCGTAAGAGACATTAAACAATATGCAATTGCAAATCTGTCTGGTATTTATCAGCTTGCTCTTTGGCATATCATTTTTTTTCCACTAGTGGTTTGTTGCTAGGCAACTGTGTAACGTCTGTTTGTTACACTCCTAATAATTAGGTGATATTAGTTTTGAATATTTCCAGGCTCTGAGGGTCAGTTCACACCATAGAAACGCACTCCGGATGCAGTGGCGGCTGGTGGTCAAAAGGGGGGGGTGCAAAACAGACCTGGCCCCCTCACTCGCACCTCCCAAGGCAGGCTCTTGCACTACATAGTAGATGGCAGATCTATAGGAGATTGCACAGACTGTATTGTGTATGGTCTGATGAAAAAGGGGATTGGACAGAGTATGGTCAGCTTTAGGACAAATTACAAGAAATAAACTGCTTTCATATAGGAAAGAGGAGGGATAGCCAGAATATACACAACCAGCAGGAAGGGGTGTGCAGGGATGGATGGACAGGTAGGAGAGTAAGTGGGTGGATGGATGGATAAGTGTGTGGGTGGATGGACTGGGTGGGTGGATGGATGGGATGGATAGGTGGTTGGATAGATGGGATGGATAGGTGGATGGATGGATGGATAGGTGGGTGGATAGGTGATGGGGTGGATGGATGGATGGGGTGATGGATGGAAGCAGCAAGGAATTATATATTTAATGATCAGGAGATGGTAGATGTGCCTGTCAGTGTTCTGATCCATCACAGATCAGTGTACAGTTGAAGGAAGCTTGTCTGGATGGATGGGGTTGGTGGATGGATGGGGTTGGTGGATGGATGGATGGATGGATGGGATGAATGTAGTGGATGGATGGATGTGGTGGATGGATGGAATGAATGGATGGAATGGGTGGGTGGGTGGATGGGATAGATGGATGCAGTGGATGAATCCGGTGGGTGGATGGGATGGATGGAAGGGTGGTTGGATGAAATGGGTGGGTGGATGGAATGGGTGGATGGATGAATGCGGTCGGTAGATGCGGTGGATGGATCCGGTGGGTGGATGGGATGGATGGAAGGGTGGCTGGATGAAATGGGTGAGTGGATGGATGAATGCGGTCGGTAGATGCGGTGGATGGATGCGGTGGGTAGATGCATGGGATGGATGGATGCAGGGGGTGGATGGATAGAGTAGATGGATGGGATGGAGTGGGTGGATGGATGGGGTGGATGGAAGGAGCAAGGAAGGAGATATTTAATGATTAGGGGATGGTAGAGCTGCCTGTCAGTGTTCTGATCCATCACAGATGGATTTTTTTTTTTTTTTATTTCGGTCCCTTTTTGTTTTGTTTGGCAAAAAATAAAAAACCCAGCAGCAATTAAATACCACCAAAAGAATGCACTATCTGTGTGAAAAAAAAAAAGATAAACGTTTTGATTTTGGTAAACTGTAGCATGACTGCACAATTGTCATTCCAAGAGTGACAGTCCTGAAAGCTGAAAATTGGTCTGGGCAGGAAGGGGGTTTAAGTGCCCGGTAAGCAAGTGGTTAATGTTCGACACACTCTAAAGTGTCAGATCAGCAGTGATAGAACAGAAAATTGGCAGCGTTTTAATAAGCATTCAGAAAGGGAAGTCTATATAGCATCTTTTACACACCAGGTGGAGGAAGCCTGCTGCTTTATATAGAATACACAAAGAGAACAGTATCTAAATCACTTCTTCCCTCTTTTTAGAGGAAATAGTAACGCCTAATAACACTTTCAGGACCATTCAAAGCACCAACATGACAGTGTGTAGCCAGGCTTCCTCCTCCTGGTGTGTAGCATCTGACCTCCGGAAGATTTAGCCCCCTTCCTGACCAGGCCATTTTTTTGTGATAGAGCACTGTGTTACTTTGACAATTGTGCGGTCGTGCGACACATAACATTTTTGTCCTTTTTTCATACAAATAGAGCTTTCTTTTAGTGGTATTTGATCACCTCTGCGGTTTTTATTTTTTGCACTTTGAACAAAAAACAACCGACAATTGTGAAAAAAAAAGTTTTACTTTCTGCTATAAATCATATCCAAAAAAAAAAAAATAAGTAACATTTTGTGTTTGTATAACATATTTTTGGTAAAAAAAAAATCCCAATAAGCGTATATTGATTGGTTTGCACCTACAAACTATAGGGTATATTTATGGATTTTTTTCATTTTTATTTTTTTTATTACTAGTAATGGCAGTGATCAGCGACTTATAGCAGGACTGCGATATTGCTGCACACAAATTGGACACTAATTGACACTTTTGTGGGGACCAGTGACACTAATACAGTGATCGTGCTAAAAATATACACTCTCACTGTACTAATGACACTGGTTGGGAACGGGTTAACATCAGGGGCGATCAAGGGGTTAATTGTTTGCCTAGCTGGTGTTTTCCTACTGTGGGAAAGGTGCTTTTACTAGGGGAAGGCATGGCTTCATGTCCCTGCTTTGCAGGAACACAGGATCCATGCTTTCTTTACTGACAAAATGGCAATCTGTCCTGTTTACATAGGCAGAATGTCGGTCAGCCTGTGTCCTGAACAAACAGTGGGTGCCAGCAGACATCGGGTCTGTGTGGAATCACAGCAGGAGGGACCTGCCAGTGACATGCACTTGCACTCCCCCCCCCCCCCCCCCCCCCCACAAATGCAGGATCATGTATATATATACACGTGTAGCAACATCTACCTTTGGTAAGTGCGAGAAGTAGGTTTTTGTAAGTACAGGTACATTTAATCAGCCTGTTTGTTTTTATCTGTGTGGGCTGGGAGTGGTTCAGAGTAGGCTGGTGACTCACAGATAGCATCATTTCAGTTACCTCCCTTCTACTTCTAGAGGATTCTAGAAGGAAAAAGGGGAAGAGAGGTGGAGTTGTCTGGGGTGTTCTAAGGAGCCCTGACCAATCTCCAACCTGGATTGGCAGGGGGTAGGCCTCCTTAAATACCTGGAGTCAGTCTAGCTGGGGAGGAGTTGTCGGGTGGAAGAAGCTGAAGATGGAACACCAGGGCCTTTGAGGCACTCCCCAGTCACTCCCCAGTCTGGGGAAGGTGACCTTGGGGCTGAGGGGTTTGGGTGCAAGTCTGAGCCTTGCTGAGAAAAATAAGCAGGTTCTGGACAAGAGGCACAAAGAGGAACTGAGAAAGACAGTGGGAGCTAGTGTTGCCAGGCAAGTCTCCAGGAAGGATCTACCGTTGTGCAGCCAGGAGGGCTGGTAAGCAACAGGCACAGTTGGGAGACCTGGAAAGGCATGTCAGAGCGGACTGAGAGTGTGCAGTCTGAGATGGATGTAAAGCCAGCAGGAGAGACTGTGATGTCATGGGCAGTGGAGTTGGGCAGCTGCAACTGGGAGGGTGGCAGGGCCTGAAGATAAGAGGACTGACTGGGAGCAGTAGTTCACCAAGGTCAGCTAGCACCAAAGATTTTCCTATTTTTGTTGCTACACTAAAGGGGCCCGCTGTCCCTGCCTACAAATGGCAGTTGCTAAGGCCTAGCTGGAACCATGTGCTAGCTGTACCAGGAACCAAGTATTGTACAGAAGAGGTGGGTGGGGTTGAAAAAAGACACAAGTCCAACCCATGGACTTTTGCATTTGCTCCAAATTCCTGCATTATTCAGTAAAGTGTGCCTGGAAGGGTCTACTGTTGCCCATGGTGATCGAGGTCAACCTGCGGGTGGGAGTGTGCTCAGATAGTACCCTTCAGTGAGACATTGGTTACAAACTTTATTGTTGCTACCAGCAACCACAGAAAAAGTCAGAGGTCAGCAATTCCCAGTTGCTCGGGCACAGTCGGTGCTGAGCGACATGCCTGGACAAGTCCTGCTAGAATCAGTATGCCTAAAAACTTCAGTACGTCTAACAAGGGGTTACAGCAGCGTGCCCAGGGAGGAGTCTGCCTATCAGTTCCACAGGCGCCAGCCCATTTTGGAAGCAAGGGAGCGGTGTCACACCCTGGAGGAGACCGAAAGTTTCCTGCTAGCAGCAGACACCACGAGGCAGAGGAAGATGGCGGAAGGTAGCCAGCTGCAGTGGCATCGCTAGGGGGTGGCTATAGCCTTGAGTCTCTTGCCACAGTGGTCCCTGCCTAACCAGTGGGCCGTGGCCTCTCTGCAGGTGGGCCATGGGTGTGGCGGGCGGACTGCATGAGAGAGCCAGGCAGGCAGAAGAGAGAAGAATCGAGCAGACGGACGAGCAGAGATTACATCATCTGTCTCTCTGCCCGCCCCAGATCACCGCTCTTCTGCCCTCACAGCACGGGCCTCTCCAATGTCAGAGGTGTTGCTGGGAGCAGAGAGATGACATCATCTTTCACTGCCTGCCCATCAGCGTTCCCCTGCCCTCACTCAGAACCGACAGCTGCACCTGCCTCTGCTAAATGGGCAAGTGCTGCCAGCCTGCCACCAATGCAGCGATAATGCACATTTGGTGGCGCTGGCATGGCAAGTGACAATCTGCAAATAGTGGCAGGTGACGTGGCAATCAATCATCCACATCTGGAGGCAGGTGACGGTGGCAAGTGACAATTTGCAAATGGTGGCAGGTGACAGTGGCAAGTGACAATCCACATCACGTGGCAGGTGACGGTGGCAAGTGACAGTGCCAAGTGACAATCCACATCTGGTGGTAAGTGACAGTTTGCAAATAGTGGCAGGTGATGTGGCAAGCGATCATCCACATCTGGTGGCAGGTGACAGTGGCAAGTGACAATCCACATCTGGTGGCAGGAGATGTGCAAGTGGCACGCCAAGGGCTACTCCTGATTCTGCATGGTGAGTTGAACCTCTTCATTATATATTACAATGTAACAATAGAAGTAATGCGCTCCCTAACACCGTATCAACCATGATGCCGTGATGATTGAAGCGTCAACACCAGCCATTGCCAGCAAAAAATTGCTTACCATCCGTATGCCAACCCCCGTCCCAGAAAAAAGGTTGGTGACTGCTGCTTTAGGCTCTAGCCCCAGATCGTTTGCAGACCTAGCAATGCCCCTGGTTGGCTGCTACCCACCTTAACGTGGTTGCCTGAGATGCAGGAAAGGACACTGGTGGACACCGGTTTCTGACTGGAGTCTCACGGGGGATTGGCCCTCGGGGTGATCGATGGAGCAGAGAGACTGTGCCTGCTCTGTCCAGACTTTCCTATTTTTGCTGCGACACTAAAGGGGCCCAAGGTCTCTGCCTGCAAATGGCAGTTGCTAAGGCCTGGCTGGAACCAGAGTCAGCCCTAACCATGTGCTAGCTGTACCAGGAACCAAGTATTGTACAGGAGAGAGACAAACAAGTCTACAAATAAGCGTTGTACTGGAGTTCGACTGGAAGTGTAAATAGAGGTTCCAACTGATCATCTTATTAATTCCATAATTGATTCTGACCATCCCATAATTTTCCCCTTACCCTATCCAAGTTCAAAACACCTTAATAAAAACACAAAACAAACATACAAACTGTTCATTGTTTCAACAGTGACTGGGTAGTGAATGCCGGACTGATCAGGGTGACAGGTGGACCACAATATCCAGCAGCCCCTACAGAGGTACCACTACATATGTGAGCTTGCGCAGCGCCGCCACCCTGTAGCAGTAAAACTGCTATAGGGCAATCAGCAAATGGTTAAAAAGCCACCCTAGGTTCCAGGCCTCAGTCTTTCCTCCGAGGGTCTGAATGTTCATTATTTTCTAGCAGACCACATAGGCCCCTTTTACACTGGGGAGCTTTACAGGCGCTACAACACTAAAAATAGCGCCTGCATAGCTCCCGTAAAGAGCCGCTCCTGTCTCTCAGCACTCAGGCTTTCACACTGGAACGGTGCACATGCAGGACATTAAAAACACTCCTGCAAGAAGCATCTTTAGAACGGTGAAGGAGCGGCGTATACACCGCTCCTAAACTGCTCCTGCCCATTGAAATCAGTGGGGCAGTACGGCTATACCGCCGGCATACCGCTGCTGCAGCAACGCTTTGCGGTGGTTTTAACCCTTTCCCGGCCACTACCGGAGGGTAAAAGCACCCTGTTAGCAGCTGAATAGCACCGCAAAAGATTGACGGTAAAGCGCCGCTTTACCCCCAACGCACCCACCGCCCCAGTGTGAAAGGGGCCTTAGTATGAGGCAGCAAAAGAACTGAGCTGTGTGTAACTGTGACCTTTCAGTTTTAAAATTTGTCATAAAGTGAGAGACCACAGCATAAGGACTGAGTTCTGTGTGACAACCTGTATATAAAGGTCAGGGACAGCATCTTTTTATAGAAAGACAAATATGTTGTCCTAGATAATGCCTGAACTAGGTTAGCTCTAGGGAGAAAGGAAGACGAAGGCAGGAAATGTCTAAAACTGCTTTGCTAACATTTTGTATTCATATGTACATAGCTTCCAACTGTCCCTGATTTGGAGCAATGTCCCTCTGTCCCTCATTCCACCTCATTTGTCCCTCATTTTGGTCTGATGTAAATAGTTGTATATAAAACGCACTTTTTATCTTTCAAAAAGTGTTTCCCAGTCCTAAACCTTTCATTCTATTTCTAAATTGCTGCATTTGTACATTTTAAAAGCCAATATAAAGGAATGGTAGTGGTAAAAGAGTCCTTGTGGATTTATTTCATCTTTTTTTTGTTGTTAATTCTCCTTTAAGGGGGTGTGTCCTATGCTTACATACATTTGCTGGTAGGTGTCCCTCAATCCCATCTCAAAATGTTGGGAGGTATGTATGTATGTAATGTAATCTATATGCACCTGTCTAGAAAATTCTCTAATATCTCCTCAACCCAAAAGACAAAAGCTACTGACGACCACCGACTCTATTTCGGATGTGAGCAATTAAATGCAAATTTGCACTACATGATAACCATTAACAAGTACTGGAACATTCCATTCATTGTGAAATCTATGCGGTTATGTGCAGTGCTCTCTGATGGTTGGTTGAATTCATAAATTGTTGTAGACTCTTCAGAAATCCTTGCACCTCCACATCACAAATGTTGACAGATTCATGTACCTGTCCAGAACAAGTACATTCATTTATGGCAGGAGGTGGCCGACACAGAGGCCAGAGTGTTGATACTGGACACCTGTCCTCAGTACAGCTCACGGACACTGAGTCTGATAAAATCACAGAGGTTTTTCTCTGATGGGAGCAGCGCCTGATAGGGAACTCAGACTACTTCCCCATCATGTGAGCCTCCCTTGTGATTGACAGCAGAAGACAGTGGACGGATGCCATAGTCAATATTAAACTAAATAGCAGTTATTGAATCCACCCACTGTCATAACTAACAAGCCAAGGGGATCCTGATGGGGAACTATTCATTCAAAGTTCCCCCATCAGGCTTCATCCACGGTCAATGTGACATAACTAATGACTCACCCCTGGTTTATTCAGTTGTTGGTCAAGAGATTCTTGTCATTATACAAAAATGGCTATTGCTGAAGATAAGTCACTGGTTGCTATGACACCAGCGGCTGCTGTTATCCTAGCAACCCTGGCAGAAGGGAATGAGTCATTGGTTGCTAGGACACCAGTGGCAGCTATCATCCTTGCAACGCACAAGCCCTGTGTGGGGAAACTGTCACTTGACTTGTCATGACAAAATGTTCTTAATCTAAGAAACTAGCGATAGTTCTTTTTGAATCTGTTGCAACCTCATTCTGTGGAAACCATAACAAAATAGTCGCAAAGCTTTCCTGATTTAGGCGCAAGTTTTTTTTTAAGAGACCACATGCTATGCTTTGCCATACCTCCCAACTTTCTAAGATGCGAATGATAGACATCCATTAGCAAAAGTATGTAGGCATAGGACACCCCCCCCCTTAAAGTAGAATTGCCGTTAAACCTACAAGTGCTTTTTTTCACCACTACTATAGCTTTATGTTTGCTTTTGGAATTAACAAATGCAGCAATTTAGAAATTGGATGAAATGTTTAGCGCAGGGAAACACTTTTTAATAGATAAATAGTGCATTTTATATACAATTACATAGATCAGACCAAAATGAGGGACAAATGAGGAGGAAAGAGGGACTTTGTCGCATAAAAGACAGTCCCTCGAAATCAGGGACAGTTGGGAGCTTTGGCTTTACTGAACTCCCCCTGTGTGTCCGCCGACTTGTAGGTACATGCAGCAGTTTAGGTATGATTGACAAAGAATGCAGTCATAGGAATCCAAGAACGCTTCATCTCTGCACACAAAGTGCTGAGGTAGCAGATTTTTCAGCAGTCAGATGTAAACAATCCCATTACCAAGAAGGAATATGGCTTGGAGTTACTATGCTTGATTGATGATGGTGATGAGGGGGACAGATACACAGACATCAGCTTTTTATTCCTGTCTGTGTCAGTGTTGTAGATTTTCCCTCACTTCTTGTCTGGTGAAGCCATTGTCAACAGCATACAAAGTGGGATCTCTTCAACAGAGCCCCATGTAGCACTAAAAAAGCTTTTGGCTTAACATACACTGGATCTTCGTCCCCCCCTTTCTTTTTCCCCTGTTTACCCGGCATTCTGTTGTGCACATTTCCGACACTCGGCCACCCAAAATTTTGGAATACCCCTAGTGGTGGAATTTTGAGGCACGTACAATAGATATCAGATTTTAAAAAGGTATAAAACATTTTTTTTTATACCTTTAAAATCTGATATCTATTGTACGTGCCTCAAAAGTCCACCACTAGGGGTATTCCAAAATTTTGGTTTACAATTTCGGATGTGGCACACAAAATTGTAAAATTATTGCCTCCCACATATATCATACTCCCCCACCCAGGGAATCTAGCATTGTCCAGCTGAGATCCTCTTGTATTCTGCCACCTCTCTGTCCTGCACCACCATGTTGATTGTGACATCATTGTGAGGCCTTCAAACTCTATCCAGTTCAACCGGCACTTCTCCTGATGATGCGGCACTAGGCATGCCTCCCAATGATGTGGCACTAGGCACGCCTCCCAATGATGTGGCACTAGGCGCGCCTCCCGATGGTGCGGCATTAGGCGCGCCTCCCGATGGTGCGGCATTAGGCACGCCTCCCGATGATGCAGCATTAGGCACGCCTCCCGATGATGCGGCACTAGGCACGCCTCACGATGATGTGGCACTAGGCACGCCCCCTGCTTCTTTTGGAATGAAGCATTATGCCTCCTGGGATATGTGACGTGCCTTTTCCCACACCAGGGAAGGTGCAGGTGGGCCATACAGCCGGCCATAGAAGCAAATCACTGTATAACTCTGTACTCATGTAAATGCCGATGCTTTTGTGCATCAGCATTTACCTACGCACAATGTATTTTCCTAAATGCAGAAGTTTTGCATTCACAAATGCCTGCAAACGTCCATATGCATGAGGCCTTAGGCTCCATTCACATATTGCGATTTGAAAATGCGGGAAGAATTCTGCCCACAATTCCAAATCGTGTGTGATTGTTGCACAATGCTTAACATGCATTTGGGTGCCATTATCCTCTAATAGCACCGCAAACATGATGTGATTATGCAGTGAATGTTGTCAATCTTGCCTTTCAAAATCGTGTGAAGTTTGTCGCCTGAAAAGAAGCAGGAGCTTCTTTTCGGGCGACAACGGTGCATAAGGCAGCCCATTTAAGGGAATAGGCTGGCCCTATATGAGACGCAAAATTGTGTGCATCTGATCAACAAAATCAACAAAATCAGGATTGCTTGACCCCCTATGCAAAAGTATGAATGGAGCCTAACTGTGTTGGTAACTGATCTGAAAATTAAATATTTCCACAATGCTTACAGATACAGAGATGAATGAGGGCTAGGGTTGCCACCTGTCTGGGATTCACCCGGACAGTACGGCTTTTGAATCATGTGTACATCTTTTACTCCACTTCAAACCCGGACACATTATTCAGACAGGAATGTGGCTCAAAACAGGGCCTGACACGAGGTTGAGGGGGCACTATGTGTGCCGCATAACTATTCTCTTTGGAGCGCCCAAAGGTGTCCCAGTTACAATCCCATAGTGTATACTAGAAGAAAAAAAATTTGCTGGGTGCCGCTAAATTGTTCGGGTTTGGCTTGACGAAAAAGTGGCAACCCTGAGGGCTTGCTAGAAAGTGTGTTTTATATGTCAATGCTTTAGTATGCATGATCCAAGTGCGTTCATTTATATAACTTTAATATTCTGCAATATAGTGTTAGGATCTATGCTTCTGGCATACAATCACATTATAAGCACTGGACCTTGATGCTTTGTACTGTATTAACATCAGTTGCTCATTGGCTTATCTAGAGCCATCAGTGTTCACTTCCGCTAAGAAGGGAGAAACAATGCATGTTGGTGCAATTTCTTCATCCCACAGTACGTGTCAGATATATTTTAGTGCATTCAGTTTACTTTCTGATAAAGACTGAAATCTTTAGATAACCTATCTTTTCATCATATTATGCCATAAAAATTTTATACAATTTTAAATTGTTTGGATAATGTAAAGACCAAGAAAACTATTTGTAAGATGATAAGTTCTGTGGTGAACAAAGCATAGCACAGAATTTAACTGTTATACCAAATATTATTTGTATATGGGTGCCTGGGCATCAAAGAGCGACACATTTTCATGGTACTTTATTGTACAAATATATATTAAAACATTTGAAAGTTCATATGATTAAGATTTCATCAACTGCAGTAAGCTTCCATATCTAGATATCCTTTTAACCCCTTGGAGCTGGCTCCTCCTGACCCTTTAGGGGTTTAGGATGCTGGGAGGCGGGGCGGGTTTTATGATCATGTGACTGCCATGATTAGCTGTCACAGCAGTCACATGATCGGAAAGCTCCCGATTGCAAGCAGCAATCGGGAGCTTTCCGTTAGTTGCCGATAACTGTGCTGGGAGCATGCAGGGTGCACGCTCTCGGCACAGTTGTATTTGCACTAATGCACGCAGATATGCGACCACTCTGCGCCTGACATCACAACTGACGTGTTTCGTCATTCGACTTGATCAAGGGATGAAGTAGTTGATCCAACAGTATGTGTCTTACTACATGGTAGCACTCTGTGTTGTAATAAATGTCTTTTTATGTAATTCTGCTGCATTATGGTCACTTATATTTATTTTTTATATGAATACCTTGTATCCAACAAAAGAAAGATTTGAGGGAATTGAGGGAGTTTGTGGAGACGTAGGACAATCGGCATGAGGGTTGACTTATGCGAACAGGAATGCACAAGGTTATTTATTTTAGAAATGTGATATTTGTTGTAACTGTATTACACTATTAAAAATTATTTTGCTTTGGATACATGCATCACAAGGATTGGAACACTGAGAATTTATTGAAAGTGGAGGAAGAGCAATGTTTAATTGATAAATGATAGGAACATAACATAGTTTGGTAAGAGTACATTGACATGTGGGAGGAATAGAGCACCAGGTGATGTATGGCATGTACTTTCATATATATGTGATCATAATACTTTATAACGTTTTGATTATGTGGTGACTTTGTGCATACTACACTAGTTTTTCTTTCACTTTTGGGTTACCAACTTGGAGATGTGAAGAACGATACTAAATAAATAAAAAAATAGGCACCATAATCGATCTGGAAACAGAGCTTTATTTTGACCCGCATTTTTAATATACAATCGGGAAAACAAGTTTACAAGCATTAATATTCTACTAAGGACTTTATAAGCGCTGGTTTTATTTGTATGGTGTATTTGCCTGGGTGGCCTATTTTATTGCATAATGGTGGCCTGAGCAGGAACTCGAGTGCTGAGTTCAGGTGTGCTGACAGCCAGCACTCAAAGTCCTGAACCAATAGGAAGGCCTCAAGATGGATGGTAAGCTGCAGTATTGGTTGGGCCTGGTAAGCTGCTGCTGTGCAGATTTACTATCTGCCGCTAGAGAGACTGAGCCCTTTAGCAACTGACCATACAGTAATTTAGTAGCCTTATTGCTGCCTGCAAGCTCGACTGGGACTATTCTCACATGCACCAACAGTACAACTGGGACCCCAATCTTAGCCAGCTGAAGAGTTAGGACTAAAGCCTGCCCCTGTACAGGTGCTACACAGAGACCGCTACCTATTGCCTATGCTAAGAGGTACCTCTCATGGGACATTGCACTCTAACCTAGCCATTCTCTTAGAGTGCACGCTGCACCAGTTATAGTACTATTATTTACATTGCAGTTGAGGCTTTTATGCACTATTTCAGACTTTGCTGATTCACAAGTTAAAGTGGTTGTAAACCCTTCTGTGTGTTCATTTATGTTCAAGCCACCATTTACCAATCCATTGAGTCAGAGCTGTCTTAATGAGTGAGCACACCTGGGCACTGCCTAGGGGCTCCAGCTGCATGGGGGGCCCTGCACATTCCCCAAAGGGCCCAAGTTGCCCCAAAATTGGGGGCCCAATTATGGCACTGAGAGTGATGGATACACAGGGGAGGCAGGCTGTCAGCGGTGTGCCCTGCAGAACGATACCCATTATTTCACAGCTAGCAGGGAGGGGCAGGGCCGGAGCGCCAGTGATGCTCTGACCCCCCCCCCCCCCCATGCAGTTTGAATGCTTGGGACGTGAAGGCTGTGGGTTGGAGCTGGAGTGGGAGCTGCCGAGTATGCAGCACTGAGAGCCCGCCTGCGTAAGTAGCATTGTGGATGGTGTCATAGTGAACCCAGCTGTCCAGCACTGTTTGCACCAAAGGGCTTGGAATGCCCGGAGGGATGCTCCCCCCCCTTTTGCCCCTCCTTCTGCCTGCTTGATCGGTATAGGCAAGTCCAGTGCTGGAGGTGGGCACATAGTTTACATGCGCTGTATCTCAACTGGAAAAGGTGGTACTACATGGATGGAATAATGGTGCTGGGAGATATCAAGGGTGTATGGGGGAAAATAATGCTGAGGGGGGATCTGGGGTATCTTGGGTGGCTATAGTGCTAAAGGTATCAGGGATGTAGAGAGGCCACAGTGTAGAGGATATCAGGGATGTAGTGGGGTCACAGTACAAGTTGTATCTCATGGTATATATGATAACAGTGCTGGGGGGAATATCTAGGGTGTAGAGGGGTCAGAGTGCTGAGGGGATATCTGGGATGTAGAGGAGTCAGAGTGCTGGGGGGATATTTGGGGTGTAGAGGGGTCAGAGTGCTGGGGGGATATCTAGGGTATAGAGGGGCCATATTGCCGGGGAGGCATCAATCTAGCAGATATATGCTCAGGACAGCTTTGTTACTTTATGTACAGTCATGGCCTAAATTGTTGGCACCCCAGAGATTTTTCCAAAAAATCAAGTATTTCTCACAGAAAAGTATTGTAGTAACACATATTTTGCTATACACATGTTTATTCCCTTTGTGTGTATTGAAACAAAACAAAAAAGGGAGGAAAACAAGCAAATTGGACATAATGTCAAACAAAATTCCAAAAATAGGCTGGTCAAAATTCTTGGCACCCTTTCAAAATTGTGGATTCATAAGATGTTTTAAGCATGTGATGCTCCTTTAAACTCACCTGGGGCAAGTAACAGGTGTGGGCAATATAGAAATCACACCTGAAAGCAGATAAAAAGGAGAGAAGTTCACTTAGTCTTTGCATTGTGTGTCTGTGTGTGCCACACTAAGCATGGGCAACAGAAAGAGGAGAAGAGAACTGTCTGAGGACTTGAGAAACAAAATTGTGGCAAAATATCAACAATCTCAAGGTTACAAGTACATCTCCAGAGATCTAGATTTGCCTTTGTCCACAGTGTGCAAAATTATCAAGAAGTTTGCAACCCATGGCACTGTAGCTAATCTCTCTGGGCATGGATGGAAGAGATAAATTGATGAAAGGTTGCAACGCAGGATAGTCCGGATGGTGGATAAGCAGCCCCAAACAAGTTCCAAAGAAATTCAAGCTGTCCTGCAGACTCAGGGAGCATCAGTGCCAACGCGAACTATCCGTCGACATTTAAATGAAATGAAACGCTATGGCAGGAGACCCAGGAAGACCCCACTGCTGACACAGAGACATAAAAGCAAGACCAGTGCTTGCCAAAATGTACTTGAGTAAGCCAAAATCCTTCTGGGAAAACGTCTTGTGGACAGATGAAACCAAGATAGAGCTTTTCGGTAAAGCACATCATTCTACTGTTTACCGAGAACGGAATGAGGCCTACAAAGAAAAGAACACAGTACCTATAGTGAAACATGGTGGAGGTTCAATGATGCTTTGGGGTTGTTTTGCTGCCTCTGGCACTGGGTGCCTTGAATGTGTGCAAGGCATCATGAAATCTGAGGATTACCAAAGGATTTTGGGTCGTACTGTAGAGCCCAGTGTCAGAAAGCTGGGTTTGCGTCCGAGATTTTGGGTCTTCCAGCAGGACAATGACCCCAAACATACATCAATAAGCACCCAGAAATGGATGGCAACAAATCGCTGGAGAGTTCTAAAGTGGCCACCAATGAGCCCAGATCTAAATCCCATTGAACACCTGTGGAAAGATCTTAAAATTGCTGTTGGGAAAAGGCACCCTTCCAATAAGAGAGACCTGGAGCAGGTTGCAAAGGAAGAGTGGTCCAAAATTCCGGATGAGAGGTGTAAGAAGCTTATTGATGGTTATAGGAAGCGACAGATTAAGTTATTTTTTCCAAAGGGTGTGCAACCAAATAATAAGTTAAGGGTGCCAAGAATTTTGACCAGCCCATTTTTGGAGTTTTGTGTGACATTATGTCCAATTTGCTTTTTTTCCTCCCTTTTTTGTTTTGTTTCAATACACACAAAGGGAATAAACATGTGCATAGCAAAACATATGTTACTGCAATACATTTCTGGGAGAAATACTTGATTTTCTGGAAAAACTTTTAGGATGCCAACAATTTCGGCCATGATTGTATGTAGTATTTTCCCACTGATTGTTTGCTGTTCAGAATCCTTGTTCGTGTAGTTAATGCAGAGCTCCACCCAAAAGGGGATGCTCTACTTGTTTGCCTCTTACCTATTTGATGTCTGTTTACCTGCGCTGTCTCCATTGTGGGGGCCTCAGAGCATTACTTTGCCCAGGGGCCCATGATGCTATTAAGATGGCCCTCCATTGAGATAATTTATCACTAAACAGTCTTGTGTCTATTTCATGGTACTAACTCACAGCCAAATTAAAGGTATCTCATGTTCTTATAAGTGCTTGCAGTGACTTTCATTCAACCAAGTGTGTCAGAGGGGCTGAGGCTGTTCTTGAATTCGAGGCACAAAACGGAGAACCCAAATTACAAAGCAGCTTCTTTGGGGGTAGTGCTACACATAAAAACATGCATATGGAAATTTTTCACAGGTTGTAAATGATGTAGTGCTTGGAGGTATTATGGCAATTAAAACCCATCTACATGTAGGTTTACCACAACTGATAAAATCCTAATAATTTATATGAACTTTTTCATATACAGTATCCACAGTATTTGCAAATAAGGTACCTTATATTTATGCACATTCAAAAAAAACATGTTGCTTTTTGATTTCCAGGCACCGAAAAAGTCCCATATACAAAATTTTACTGTACCATTTGGTTCTCTATAGAAATAAGGGATGTGGTGCCTTGAGTACACATCCGCCCAATTATATATGTTTATTTTATAGAATTGAACTGGAATTGAAATCATTACTTACATCATGGCCACATTACTTCCATCTATAATGATATGTCTCAGTTGGTCATTTCCTTTTTCATTTCTTAGGTTAAGCTGGAAAGGAGTCTGCATTGCTTCATTAAATCGCTGCGCTCCAGTCACAATAGGTACATTGGATTCTTCCTTACCAGTTGTTCCTTTGGGTTGTTCTATGCTCATATTTTCTGGCTCGAGGCCACCATGAAATATATCCTCAACTGGGTGATTATTACCCACTAGTTTGTTCCTCGGCAGATCACCCATTCCCATAGTTGGGTTAACAATGTTTATCTCAGGCCTTTCTAGAACAAGATTTTCCAGAATTTGCAAATCATTCTCTTCGTGTCCTTTTCTTTGTGGCCCACTTTGAAAAATATCTTCAGAATCATTTTTTTCATTGAGTTTCCTTAGGAATCCAGCCACAGAACCATCTCCGATGTCCACAATTTCACTGGGAGAATAGCCACAATTTTTGGCAGCTGATTTCATTACTTCTAAAAGGTAGTCATCATCATTAATAGAAAGAACACGTGACATACTTTTAAGCGTAGAAGGCCTTTGTACTTGGCTACTGTCACTATGGTTATGACTAGATTGTTCCTGTTTAACTTTGTCCAGAATCTGAGAAGGCTCCTGGATCCCATTTTCTGACAACACCTTAAGCACAATAGATTCCTGATAACCCATTGTCTTGAAAAAGTCTAAAAGCATGTTAAACTCTTTTTGTGTTGCTAAAGAAAAATTGTGATGAGAGCCTGGTTCTCCATCATCCCACCTCATAATAGTATCCAGTAGTCCAGATATTTGCTGGAATTCCTCATCATCTTTTACTAGCGGTTCCATCCTTTGATTCAGTTCAGTTTCTTCATTCAGATAAGAACCTGAAGACTCACATTCATCTAACCCCATCACTGGACTTTCCTGTACACCAAGTGGTACTGGCTGTTTTTTCAGATCCCATATTTTGTTCCTACCTGGCTCACGAGGTTCAGAAGCCCTCTCACGCAAAACTCCTTTAACGGGCCTAGTCTTTGTTATATCTACTGGCTGTGATATTACAGGTTTGTCAAGTCTCTGGTTTGGATATTCCATTGCTGCAGGAAGGGGAGGAAGCTTTCTCGTTGCAGCACATTCCCTCTGGTGGCTTGTGGATTGTTTCTGTCTACTCTCTTTGTCCTCCTCTACAAGAGCTAGTAACTGTTCCTTGGTGGAAGTTGGAAGAATAAGAAGATCCAGTGCATGTAAGTCATTATGTTCTTCTACCAAAGCCTTAAAATTCCTTTTAATAGAGGTTTCTTGGTCTTCTGGCTTGGTGTTACAAACATCTAAAAATGCATGAATTTGACTTTGGGCCATTACTACTCCCTCGGCCAAGCCAGAGATTGTAATCAGTCCATGACTTTGAGGTTTGACGCATGCTGAAGTAGCTCTAATTAGGCAGTCAAGGAAGAGACCCCCAGCCCCAACAAAGATGCAGTGCATCTCACGTGGGTAGTTAAAGTCCTCAGTTAACTCTGGGGTGCATAGTCCTTTAATATAATCCTAAAGGAACAGAAGAGGATTATTGTATGTTATTCTTAAAACCATACTCACCAAAAGCTTTTATTTTTGCTAAAATTTTCATGCAAGAAACCATAGTTTACAGCTTACAGATTGCACATTTCCAGGTGGATACCTTCTCCACCCGCCAACTTGCACTTCACTATGGGGCGTACACACTGGTGGTAGGAACAATTGTGTGCAAGATGAGAAGGGGGGAGAGTTAGAAGGTATTCGACCCGTGGCTAGGTTAATACCTGCTGCAGCTGGAAAGCAGTTATATGATGGCATCTTAAGACACAAGATGCTTGAAAGGTGAGAATAGTGTCTTTTATGTTTACAGCAGGTGTCTTTTTGGAAGTGACTTGTGGTGATAGCATTTTTTATTTCGGGGATGGGTGGGAACTATCAGCAAATCAAACCTTGCTTTTTTAAGCAACATCTGCTTTAACTCATCCTTTACACTTAGCAGGATCAAATGTCCTTCAACCATGAGTCTTGCTCAGTGCAGGATCCGAACACACGAAAAGTGAAAGGCAATCATGGCCATACAATGGTTTTAGAGTTGCAGGGTATGCTCTCCATATTTGGACTAGTACCAAACATGGACTTACAGCTAGTGATGTCACAGGGAACTGTGGGAAGACACCTTCAGTGATGTCACAGGGAATTGTGGGAAGACACCTTCAGTGATGTCACATGGAACTGTGGGGAGATACAGTACTGGGAGCTCCATCATTTCTTAACCAAAGGTTTGGGATCCTGCCCTAGAGAAAACCCTAGAAACTTTGAAGGCATTACTTATACCTTATTTTTTTTTTATCTTTTCTTCTATTAAAACTTCTGCCCTTGCTGTGTTATCATTGAAAAGCAAAAATGTAATTGCTTGTAATATGCCCAGGTGAATGACATGGTCTCCTTCCTTCACGCGGACGCCTAAGATATATTCGTCAGGTATCCCAGGAGTCATACATTTTTTTTCTCACTTTTGTTAGTTTGCCCTCTGGGGAGGAAGGGCAGGGAGTGTGGAGGTGGGCTGACAAGTCACAGGAGAGCCAAGGAGGGCTGTAGGACTGAAGTGGGCCGGATGAGGACGGCGATAGGAGACATGTGAGGATCCATGTGCATTCATCCAGAGAGGAGAGAATTTTGTCCAGCGAAAGGAGGAATTATTTTCTTTGGATCTATTTAGCCCCTAAGAATAACAGCAGACATCTCTATAGCCCTTTGAGTGAAGTTGCTATAACAGGGGTAGCAAACTTCTGCTACCACTACTGTAGCAACATGCATACAAAGGGCTGGAAGCGCTGTATCTCTAGTGCACAGGCACAAACCCTTAAGTGTATGCGCTTCGAGCCCTTTCGTGTACATGTTGCTACAGCAGCCACAACAGGTGTTTGCTACCTCTGCTAAAGTAACTTAATAGACATTGGGGGTTATTTATGAAAGGTAAATCCACTTTGCACTGCAAGTGCACTTGAAAGTGCCCCTTTCACACTGAGGTGCTTTGCAGGCGCTAGAGTGCTAAAAATAGCGCCTGCAAAGCGCCTTCAAACAGCCGCTGCTGTATCTCCAGTGTGAAAGCCCGAGGGCTTTCACACTGGAGTGGTGCGCTTGCAGGACGCTGAAAAATTTCCTGCAAGCTGCATCTTTGGAGCGCTGTAGGAGCGGTATATTTACCGCTCCTAAAACGCCCCTTCCCCTTTTTTGGCCGCTATCGGGGGGTAAAACTGCCCGCTAGCGGCCGAAAAGCACAGCTAAAACGACGGTAAAGCGCCACTAAATATAGCGCCACTTTACTGAAAGCACGCCCAACGCCTCAGTGTGAAAGTAGCTTTAATCTAAGGCAGGGATATGCAATTAGCGGACCTCCAGCTGTTGCAAAACTACAAGTCCCATCATGCCTCTGCCTCTGGGTGTCATGCTTGTGGCTGTCAGTGTCTTGCTATGTCTCATGGGAATTGTAGTTCTGCAACAGCTGGAGGTCCGCTAATTGCATATCCCTGATCTAAGGGGTAGATCTGAAATGAATGGAAGCTCTGCTGATTTTATCATCCAATCATGTGCAAGCTAAAATGCTGGTTTTTATTTTCCTTGCATGTCCCCCTCGGATCTACAGCGACTTTACTTCCAAGTTCACTTTCATTGTACTTTCAAGTGCACTTGCAGTGCAATGTGGATTTGCCTTTAGTAAATAACCCCCATTGCCATCTGCCTTGTTAGGGCATAGTGACAGTTTCTCTTGATAATGCATACCCTTACCAGCACCAAGTATACTCACCTACCTATTCCCTCTAGCTGCCTGTTGTAGGAATTCACCCTGGGCAAGCTCCAGTGTCGGGTAGTGTCAGAGCTTACACTAAGGCTGGATTCACACCTATGCATTTTTAGTGCTTTTTGCATTTTGCAGATTTGCACTACAGAACGTGTTCCATAGGAAACCATGTTAAATGGACTGTAGTGCAAATCTGCAAAATGCAAAAAAGCACAAAAAATGCATAGGTGTGAATCCAGCCTAAGGCCTCTTTCACGCGACCAGCCGTCCCTACCATCTCTCTGAAAAGTCATCAATGGTGGATGACTTTTCAGAGACAGTTTGCAGGCATTCAGAAGGTGATACTGCTGCCTCCTGAATGCCAGTTTTTTTTTTTTGGCTGTTTTATTTTTCTTGGCTGAAGTGGGATTTTGCATTGAAATATCGCACTGCAACTGCAAGCCAAGTACTTGGCTTGTGGTTGCTATGTAGTCCAATTGACCTCAATGGCTAGGTTTGACAGGCGGTGCTGCATGTGATACTCGACATGCCAAGTTAAATTTGTCTCCCATGTGACAGTGCTCTGGAGCATTCTTCCCCACATCTGAAAGCCCACTTTGTTAGAGCAAAAGAGTGAGGGTTCTGAGACAGTGTTAGGGCAAACTGTGGGGTTGATTTTCTAGAGTGCAAAATCTGGTGTAGCTGTGCATGGTAGCCAATCAGCTTCTAACTTCTGTTCATTCAATTAGGCTTTGACAAAAAAAAAAAAAAAAAAACACATGTATGGGGGACCTTTACGATACAGCCACAAACCGCAATAAAACAATTGTTCCAACTTTTCCACTGCCAGAAAAAAAAAAATAGCTGTTCATGACCACCCAGGAAGTGACAGAAAATCCTACCAGTGGAGACACAGACATCAATAAAAGCCCAACAGGGGTTTTAACTTTTCCCATTCTATTCAGAACCAGGAAAAAAGTTTTGGCTGGGATGGGGTCTTATTGCTATTTAAAGTGGCTGTAAAGGCTGAGGGTTTTTTTTTTTTTTTTTTACCTTCATGCATTCTATGCATGAAGGTAAAAAACCTTGAGTGTGCAGCTCCCCCTTCAGTCCCCCTAATTTTTATCTGAGCCCAATCTCGATCCAGCTTGATGTGCACGAGACCCAAGGTCTCTCCCTCCTGACTGGCTGAGATGCTAATGGCTCCTGCTGCTGTCAATCACAGCCAATGAGGGGGGACTGGGACGGGGGGGCGCAGGGCTGAGCCATGCTCGCTGTGTTTTATGGATGCAAAGAGCCGAATTCGGAGTGAGCTTGCACCGGTGCCCCCACAGCAATCGGATTGCAATGGGGCTCTCAGCAAGGGGGAGGGGCCCAGAGTGCTGGTGGGGGGGGGGGGGACCAGAGAAGAGAAAGATCATGTCTGCTCTGTGCAAAACCACTGCACAGAGCAGGTAAGTATGACATGTTAGCAATAACAAACACTCATTTGCGCACTGTCAGCTGAGTGGAAAGAGAGTGGGCAATTAAACTCTCTGTCACAAAAAATCCGTAAAATAGAGGTTTATGCAAATCCGGACCAAGTGGCAATCCCAGGGGGTGCCGACATTGGACGGCTGCAGGCTCGGATACAAGCTAGAAGGAAATCTGTGAAAATGCAAAACAAAGAGAGAGCAGCACCATCTAAGTGTAGCAATGTGATGACATTTATTCCAAAGATGACAATTAAAAATTCACAGGATAAAAAGGTAAGAGCACACGTGGAGTTGTATGGTGGTTCATCCAATCCCGGGGAGGACAAGCTGCAATCAGGAGAAGAGACAGTCACTGGTTCCGTCTACGCTGGTGGCTTCCAGGGACTCAGATGAGCTCAGATGCAGTCGCTGACGTCACATCCGGATGCAGTGGGGAGGTGTGTGTGTTAGGAGTCAGACTGCCTGATGAAGGATAATGCATGCTCCGAATGTGCGCACCTCCCCACTCCACCATCCATCCGGATGAGACGTCAGCGACTGCATCTGAGCTCATCTGAGTCCCTGGAAGCCCTGGGAGTAGGGTTGCCACCTCATCCCTTTATAACCAAACAAATATTAATTACACAGGTTCTGTGGCTGATTAAGGTGGTAATTAAACTCACGTGGTGCCTCATCTGCATTAAATTAGCCCCAGAATCTGTGTAATTCATATGTGTTCGGGTTTAAAGGGATGAGGTGGCAACCCTAGCTGGAAACCACCAGCATAGATGGAACCAGTGACTGTGTCTTCTGATTGCAGCTTGTCCTCCCCAGGAGTGGAGGAACCATCATACAACTCCACTTGCGCTCTTACCTTTTTATCCTGCGAGTTTTCAATTGTCATCTTTGCAATAAATGTCATCACATTGCTGCACTTACATGGCGCTGCTCTCTCTCTATGTTTTGAAAGTACGACATGTTTGTGGATTTGTTTTAAATACCATTTTTTTCCATTCCAATTACTTTAATATCATGCATCTCACAACTAGGGCTGAGCTCCGGCGTGTTCACATACTCCACGTGCAGAGCCCGCCAGGAAGTCGGCGTAGTGCTGCGCTAATCACAGGCAGTGAGACATTGCCCGATCTCTGCAGCCACACATCGGGGCAATGTCTCACTGCCTGTGATTAGCGCAGTGCTGCGCCGACTTCCTGGCAACCTCTGCACGTGGAGCATGCGAACACACCGGCGCTCATCCCTACTCACAGCATATTAAG